>NC_138970.1:188055000-190532500 GCF_055761805.1 Camellia sinensis
GTTCGAACACTCGAACACCTATACGGATTCTCCTGCATAGTGGCAGATATGTAAATACGGGGTTTACATACAATTTCTTGCGCAATACGGTTCGAACACTCGAACACCTATACGGATTCTCCTGCACAGTGGCAGATATGTAAATACGGGGTTTACATACCATTTCTTGCGCAATACGGTTCGAACACTCGAACACCTATATGGATTCTCCTGCACAGTGGCAGATATGTAAATATGAGGTTTACTTACCATTTCTTGCGAAATACGGTTCGAACACTCGAACACCTATACGGATTCTCCTACACAGTGGCAGATATGTAAATACGGGGTTTACATACCATTTCTTGCGCAATACGGTTCGAACACTCGAACACCTATACGGATTCTCCTGCACAGTGGCAGATATGTAAATACGGGGTTTACATACCATTTCTTGCGCAATACGGTTCGAACACTCGAACACCTACACGGATTCTCCTGCACAGTGGCAGATATGTAAATACGGGGTTTACATACCATTTCTTGCGCATTACGGTTCGAACACTCGAACACCTATACGGATTCTCCTGCACAGTGGCAGATATATAAATACGGGGTTTACATACCATTTCTTGCGCAATACGGTTCGAACACTCGAAAACCTATACGGATTCTCCTGCACAGTGGCAGATATGTAAATGCGGGGTTTACATACCATTTCTTGCGCATTACGGTTCGAACACTCGAACACCTATACGGATTCTCTTGCACAGTGGCAGATATGTAAATACGGGGTTTACATACCATTTCTTGCGCATTACGGTTCGAAAACTCGAACACCTATACGGATTCTCCTACGCAGTGGCAGATATGTAAATACGGGGTTTCAGTACCATTTCTTTTGCAATACGGTTCGAACACTCGAACACCTATACGGATTCTCCTGCACAGTGGCAGATATGTAAATACGGGGTTTACGTACCATTTCTTGCGCAATACGGTTCGAACACTCGAACACCTATACGGATTCTCCTGCACAGTGGCAGATATGTAAATACGGGCTTTACATACAATTTCTTGCGCAATACGGTTCGAACACTCGAACACCTATACGGATTCTCCTGCACAGTGGCAGATATGTAAATACGGGGTTTACATACCATTTCTTGCGCAATACGGTTCGAACACTCGAACACCTATACGGATTCTCCTGCGCAGTGGCAGATATGTAAATATGAGGTTTACTTACCATTTCTTGCGAAATACGGTTCGAACACTCGAACACCTATACGGATTCTCCTACACAGTGGCAGATATGTAAATACGGGGTTTACATACCATTTCTTGTGCAATACGGTTCGAACACTCGAACACCTATACGGATTCTCCTGCACAGTGGCAGATATGTAAATACGGGGTTTACATACCATTTCTTGCGCATTACGGTTCGAACACTCGAACACCTATACGGATTCTCCTGCACAGTGGCAGATATGTAAATACGGGGTTTACATACCATTTCTTGCGCATTACGGTTCGAACACTCGAACACCTATACGGATTCTCCTGCGCAGTGGCAGTTATGTAAATACGGGTTTTCCGTACCATTTCTTGCGCAATACGGTTCGAACACTCGAACACCTATACGGATTCTCCTGCACAGTGGCAGATATGTAAATACGGGGTTTACATACCATTTCTTGCGCAATACGGTTCGAACACTCGAACACCTATACGGATTCTCCTGCACAGTGGCAGATATGTAAATACGGGGTTTACATACCATTTCTTGCGCAATACGGTTTGAACACTCGAAAACCTATACGGATTCTCCCGCACAGTGGCAGATATGTAAATGTGGGGTTTACATACCATTTCTTGCGCATTACGGTTCGAACACTCGAACACCTATACGGATTCTCCTGCACAGTGGCAGATATGTAAATACGGGGTTGACATACCATTTCTTGCGCATTACGGTTCGAACACTCGAACACCTATACGGATTCTCCAACGCAGTGGCAGATATGTAAATACGGGGTTTCCGTACCATTTCTTTTGCAATACGGTTCGAACACTCGAACACCTATACGGATTCTCCTGCATAGTGGCAGATATGTAAATACGGGGTTGACGTACCATTTCTTGGGCAATACGGTTCGAACACTCGAACGCCTATACGGATTCTCCTGCACAGTGGCAGATATGTAAATATGAGGTTTACTTACCATTTCTTGCGAAATACGGTTCGAACACTCGAACACCTATACGGATTCTCCTACACAGTGGCAGATATGTAAATACGGGGTTTACATACCATTTCTTGCGCAATACGGTTCGAACACTCGAAAACCTATACGGATTCTCCCGCACTGTGGCAGATATGTAAATGCGGGGTTTACATACCATTTCTTGCGCATTACGGTTCGAACACTCGAACACCTATACGGATTCTCCTGCACAGTGGCAGATATGTAAATACGGGGTTGACATACCATTTCTTGCGCATTACGGTTCGAACACTCGAACACCTATACGGATTCTCCAGCGCAGTGGCAGATATGTAAATACGGGGTTTCCGTACCATTTCTTTTGCAATACGGTTCGAACACTCGAACACCTATACGGATTCTCCTGCATTGTGGCAGATATGTAAATACGGGGTTGACGTACCATTTCTTGCGCAATACGGTTCGAACACTCGAACACCTATACGGATTCTCCTGCACAGTGGCAGATATGTAAATACGGGGTTTACATACCATTTCTTGCGCAATACGGTTCGAACATTCGAACACCTATACGGATTCTCCTGCACAGTGGCAGATATGTAAATACGGGGTTTACGTACCATTTCTTGCGCAATACGGTTCGAACACTCGAACACCTATACGGATTCTCCTGCACAGTGGCAAATATGTAAATATGAGGTTTACTTACCATTTCTTGCGAAATACGGTTCGAACACTCGAACACCTATACAGATTCTCCTGCACAGTGCAGACATGTAAATACGGGGTTTACTTACCATTTCTTGCGCAATACGGTTCGAACACTCGAACACCTATACGGATTCTCCTGCACAGTGGCAGATATGTAAATATGGGGTTTACATATCATTTCTTGCGCAATACGGTTCGAACACTCGGACACCTATACGGATTCTCCTGCACAGTGGCAGATATGTAAATACAGGGTTTACATACCATTTCTTGCGCATTACGGTTCGAACACTCGAACACCTATACGGATTCTCCTGCACAGTGGCAGATATGTAAATACGGGGATTACATACCATTTCTTGCGCATTACGGTTCGAACACTCGAACACCTATACGGATTCTCCTGCGCAGTGGCAGATATGTAAATACGGGTTTTCCGTACCATTTCTTGCGCAATACGGTTCGAACACTCGAACACCTATACGGATTCTCCTGCACAGTGGCAGATATGTAAATACGGGGTTTACGTACCATTTCTTGCGCAATACGGTTCGAACACTCGAACACCTATACGGATTCTCCTGCACAGTGGCAGATATGTAAATACGGGCTTTACATACAATTTCTTGCGCAATACGGTTCGAACACTCGAACACCTATACGGATTCTCCTGCACAGTGGCAGATATGTAAATACGGGGTTTACATACCATTTCTTGCGCAATACGGTTCGAACACTCGAACACCTATACGGATTCTCCTGCGCAGTGGCAGATATGTAAATATGAGGTTTACTTACCATTTCTTGCGAAATACGGTTCGAACACTCGAACACCTATACGGATTCTCCTACACAGTGGCAGATATGTAAATACGGGGTTTACATACCATTTCTTGTGCAATACGGTTCGAACACTCGAACACCTATACGGATTCTCCTGCACAGTGGCAGATATGTAAATACGGGGTTTACATACCATTTCTTGCGCATTACGGTTCGAACACTCGAACACCTATACGGATTCTCCTGCACAGTGGCAGATATGTAAATACGGGGTTTACATACCATTTCTTGCGCATTACGGTTCGAACACTCGAACACCTATACGGATTCTCCTGCGCAGTGGCAGTTATGTAAATACGGGTTTTCCGTACCATTTCTTGCGCAATACGGTTCGAACACTCGAACACCTATACGGATTCTCCTGCACAGTGGCAGATATGTAAATACGGGGTTTACATACCATTTCTTGCGCAATACGGTTCGAACACTCGAACACCTATACGGATTCTCCTGCACAGTGGCAGATATGTAAATACGGGGTTTACATACCATTTCTTGCGCAATACGGTTCGAACACTCGAAAACCTATACGGATTCTCCCGCACAGTGGCAGATATGTAAATGTGGGGTTTACATACCATTTCTTGCGCATTACGGTTCGAACACTCGAACACCTATACGGATTCTCCTGCACAGTGGCAGATATGTAAATACGGGGTTGACATACCATTTCTTGCGCATTACGGTTCGAACACTCGAACACCTATACGGATTCTCCAACGCAGTGGCAGATATGTAAATGCGGGGTTTCCGTACCATTTCTTTTGCAATACGGTTCGAACACTCGAACACCTATACGGATTCTCCTGCATAGTGGCAGATATGTAAATACGGGGTTGACGTACCATTTCTTGGGCAATACGGTTCGAACACTCGAACGCCTATACGGATTCTCCTGCACAGTGGCAGATATGTAAATATGAGGTTTACTTACCATTTCTTGCGAAATACGGTTCGAACACTCGAACACCTATACGGATTCTCCTACACAGTGGCAGATATGTAAATACGGGGTTTACATACCATTTCTTGCGCAATACGGTTCGAACACTCGAAAACCTATACGGATTCTCCCGCACTGTGGCAGATATGTAAATGCGGGGTTTACATACCATTTCTTGCGCATTACGGTTCGAACACTCGAACACCTATACGGATTCTCCTGCACAGTGGCAGATATGTAAATACGGGGTTGACATACCATTTCTTGCGCATTACGGTTCGAACACTCGAACACCTATACGGATTCTCCAGCGCAGTGGCAGATATGTAAATACGGGGTTTCCGTACCATTTCTTTTGCAATACGGTTCGAACACTCGAACACCTATACGGATTCTCCTGCATTGTGGCAGATATGTAAATACGGGGTTGACGTACCATTTCTTGCGCAATACGGTTCGAACACTCGAACACCTATACGGATTCTCCTGCACAGTGGCAGATATGTAAATACGGGGTTTACATACCATTTCTTGCGCAATACGGTTCGAACATTCGAACACCTATACGGATTCTCCTGCACAGTGGCAGATATGTAAATACGGGGTTTACGTACCATTTCTTGCGCAATACGGTTCGAACACTCGAACACCTATACGGATTCTCCTGCACAGTGGCAAATATGTAAATATGAGGTTTACTTACCATTTCTTGCGAAATACGGTTCGAACACTCGAACACCTATACAGATTCTCCTGCACAGTGCAGACATGTAAATACGGGGTTTACTTACCATTTCTTGCGCAATACGGTTCGAACACTCGAACACCTATACGGATTCTCCTGCACAGTGGCAGATATGTAAATATGGGGTTTACATATCATTTCTTGCGCAATACGGTTCGAACACTCGGACACCTATACGGATTCTCCTGCACAGTGGCAGATATGTAAATACAGGGTTTACATACCATTTCTTGCGCATTACGGTTCGAACACTCGAACACCTATACGGATTCTCCTGCACAGTGGCAGATATGTAAATACGGGGATTACATACCATTTCTTGCGCATTACGGTTCGAACACTCGAACACCTATACGGATTCTCCTGCGCAGTGGCAGATATGTAAATACGGGTTTTCCGTACCATTTCTTGCGCAATACGGTTCGAACACTCGAACACCTATACGGATTCTCCTGCACAGTGGCAGATATGTAAATACGGGGTTTACGTACCATTTCTTGCGCAATACGGTTCGAACACTCGAACACCTATACGGATTCTCCTGCACAGTGGCAGATATGTAAATACGGGGTTTACATACAATTTCTTGCGCAATACGGTTCGAACACTCGAACACCTATACGGATTCTCCTGCACAGTGGCAGATATGTAAATACGGGGTTTACATACCATTTCTTGCGCAATACGGTTCGAACACTCGAACACCTATACGGATTCTCCTGCACAGTGGCAGATATGTAAATATGAGGTTTACTTACCATTTCTTGCGAAATACGGTTCGAACACTCGAACACCTATACGGATTCTCCTACACAGTGGCAGATATGTAAATACGGGGTTTACATACCATTTCTTGCGCAATACGGTTCGAACACTCGAACACCTATACGGATTCTCCTGCACAGTGGCAGATATGTAAATACGGGGTTTACATACCATTTCTTGCGCAATACGGTTCGAACACTCGAACACCTACACGGATTCTCCTGCACAGTGGCAGATATGTAAATACGGGGTTTACATACCATTTTTGCGCATTACGGTTCGAACACTCGAACACCTATACGGATTCTCCTGCACAGTGGCAGATATATAAATACGGGGTTTACATACCATTTCTTGCGCAATACGGTTCGAACACTCGAAAACCTATACGGATTCTCCTGCACAGTGGCAGATATGTAAATGCGGGGTTTACATACCATTTCTTGCGCATTACGGTTCGAACACTCGAACACCTATACGGATTCTCTTGCACAGTGGCAGATATGTAAATACGGGGTTTACATACCATTTCTTGCGCATTACGGTTCGAAAACTCGAACACCTATACGGATTCTCCTGCGCAGTGGCAGATAAGTAAATACGGGGTTTCAGTACCATTTCTTTTGCAATACGGTTCGAACACTCGAACACCTATACGGATTCTCCTGCACAGTGGCAGATATGTAAATACGGGGTTTACGTACCATTTCTTGCGCAATACGGTTCGAACACTCGAACACCTATACGGATTCTCCAACGCAGTGGCAGATATATAAATACGGGGTTTCCGTACCATTTCTTTTGCAATACGGTTCGAACACTCGAACACCTATACGGATTCTCCTGCATAGTGGCAGATATGTAAATACGGGGTTGACGTACCATTTCTTGCGCAATACGGTTCGAACACTCGAACGCCTATACGGATTCTCCTGCACAGTGGCAGATATGTAAATACGGGGTTTACATACCATTTCTTGCGCAATACGGTTCGAACATTCGAACACCTATACGGATTCTCCTGCACAGTGGCAGATATGTAAATACGGGGTTTACGTACCATTTCTTGCGCAATACGGTTCGAACACTCGAACACCTATACGGATTCTCCTGCACAGTGGCAAATATGTAAATATGAGGTTTACTTACCATTTCTTGCGAAATACGGTTCGAACACTCGAACACCTATACAGATTCTCCTGCACAGTGCAGACATGTAAATACGGGGTTTACTTACCATTTCTTGCGCAATACGGTTCGAACACTCGAACACCTATACGGATTCTCCTGCACAGTGGCAGATATGTAAATACGGGGTTTACATACCATTTCTTGCGCAATACGGTTCGAACACTCGAACACCTATACGGATTCTCCTGCACAGTGGCAGATATGTAAATATGAGGTTTACTTACCATTTCTTGCGAAATACGGTTCGAACACTCGAACACCTATACAGATTCTCCTGCACAGTAGCACACATGTAAATACGGGGTTTACTTACCATTTCTTGCGCAATACGGTTCGAACACTCGAACACCTATACGAATTCTCCTGCACAGTGGTAGATATGTAAATATGGGGTTTACATACCATTTCTTGCGCAATACGGTTCGAACACTCGAACACCAATACGGATTCTCCTGCACAGTGGCAGATTTGTAAATACAGGGTTTACATACCATTTCTTGCGCATTACGGTTCGAACACTCGAACACCTATACGGATTCTCCTGCACAGTGGCAGATATGTAAATACGGGGATTACATACCATTTCTTGCGCATTACGGTTCCAACACTCGAACACCTATACGGATTCTCCTGCGCAGTGGCAGATATGTAAATACGGGTTTTCCGTACCATTTCTTGCGCAATACGGTTCAAACACTCGAGCACCTATACGGATTCTCCTGCACAGTGGCAGATATGTAAATACGGGGTTTACGTACCATTTCTTGCGCAATACGGTTCGAACACTCGAACACCTATACGGATTCTCCTGCACAGTGGCAGATATGTAAATACGGGGTTTACATACAATTTCTTGCGCAATATGATTCGAACACTCGAACACCTATACGGATTCTCCTGCACAGTGGCAGATATGTAAATATGAGGTTTACTTACCATTTCTTGCGAAATACGGTTCGAACACTCGAACACCTATACGGATTCTCCTACACAGTGGCAGATATGTAAATACGGGGTTTACATACCATTTCTTGCGCAATACGGTTCGAACACTCGAACACCTATACGGATTCTCCTGTACAGTGGCAGATATGTAAATACGGGGTTTACATACCATTTCTTGCGCAATACGGTTCGAACACTCGAACACCAACACGGATTCTCCTGCACAGTGGCAGATATGTAAATACGGGGTTTACATACCATTTCTTGCGCATTACGGTTCGAACACTCGAACACCTATACGGATTCTCCTGCACAGTGGCAGATATGTAAATACGGGGTTTACATACCATTTCTTGCGCAATACGGTTCGAACACTCGAAAAGCTATACGGATTCTCCTGCACAGTGGCAGATATGTAAATGCGGGGTTTACATACCATTTCTTGCGCATTACGGTTCGAACACTCGAACACCTATACGGATTCTCCTGCGCAGTGGCAGATATGTAAATACGGGGTTTCAGTACCATTTCTTTTGCAGTACGGTTCGAACACTCGAACACCTATACGGATTCTCCTGCACAGTGGCAGATATGTAAATACGGGGTTTACGTACCATTTCTTGCGCAATACGGTTCGAACACTCGGACACCTATACGGATTCTCCTGCACAGTGGCAGATATGTAAATACGGGGTTTACATACAATTTCTTGCGCAATACGGTTCGAACACTCGAACACCTATACGGATTCTCCTGCACAGTGGCAGATATGTAAATACGGGGTTTACATACCATTTCTTGCGCAATACGGTTCGAACACTCGAACACCTATACTGATTCTCCTGCACAGTGGCAGATATGTAAATAGGAGGTTTACTTACCATTTCTTGCGAAATACGGTTCGAACAATCGAACACCTATACGGATTCTCCTACACAGTGGCAGATATGTAAATACGGGGTTTACATACCATTTCTTGCGCAATACGGTTCGAACACTCGAACACCTACACGGATTCTCCTGCACAGTGGCAGATATGTAAATACGGGGTTTACATACCATTTCTTGCGCAATACGGTTCGAACACTCGAACACCTATACGGATTCTCCTGCACAGTGGCAGATATGTAAATACGGGGTTTACATACCATTTCTTGCGCATTACGGTTCGAACACACGAACACCTATACGGATTCTCCTGCACAGTGGCAGATTTGTAAATACGGGGTTTACATACCATTTCTTGCGCAATACGGTTCGAACACTCGAACACCTATACGGATTCTCCTGCAGAGTGGCAAATATGTAAATACGGGGTTTACATACCATTTCTTGCGCATTACGGTTCGAACACTCGAACACCTATACGGATTCTCCTGCACAGTGGCAGATATGTAAATACGGGGTTTACGTACCATTTCTTGCGCAATACGGTTCGAACACTCGAACACCTATACGGATTCTCCTGCACAGTGGCAGATATGTAAATACGGGGTTTACATACCATTTCTTGCGCATTACGGTTCGAACACTCGAACACCTATACGGATTCTCCTGCAGAGTGGCAGATATGTAAATACGGTGTTTACATACCATTTCTTGCGCAATACGGTTCGAACACTCGAACACCTATACGGATTCTCCTGCGCAGTGGCAGATATGTAAATACGGGTTTTCCGTACCATTTCTTGCGCAATACGGTTCGAACACTCGAACACCTATACGGATTCTCCTGCACAGTGGCAGATATGTAAATACGGGGTTTACGTACCATTTCTTGCGCAATACGGTTCGAACACTCGAACACCTATACGGATTCTCCTGCACAGTGGCAGATATGTAAATACGGGGTTTACATACAATTTCTTGCGCAATACGGTTCGAACACTCGAACACCTATACGGATTCTCCTGCACAGTGGCAGATATGTAAATACGAGGTTTACGTGCCATTTCTTGCGCAATACGGTTCGAACACTCGAACACCTATACGGATTCTCCTGCACAGTGGCAGATATGTAAATACGGGGTTTACGTACCATTTCTTGCGCAATACGGTTCGAACACTCGAACACCTATACGGATTCTCCTGCACAGTGGCAGAGATGTAAATACGGGGTTTACATACCATTTCTTGCGCATTACGGTTCGAACACTCGAACACCTATACGGATTCTCCTGCACAGTGGCAGATATGTAAATGCGGGGTTTACATACCATTTCTTGCGCAATACGGTTCGAACACTCGAACACCTATACGGATTCTCCAGCACAGTGGCAGATATGTAAATATGAGGTTTACTTACCATTTCTTGCGAAATACGGTTCGAACACTCGAACACCTATACGGATTCTCCTGCACAGTGGCAGATATGTAAATACGGGGTTTTCATACCATTTCTTGCGCAATACGGTTCGAACACTCGAACACCTATACGGATTCTCCGGCACAGTGGCAGATATGTAAATACGGGGTTTACATACCATTTCTTGCGCAATACGGTTCGAACACTCGAACACCTATACGGATTCTCCTGCACAGTGGCAGATATGTAAATACGGGGTTTACATACCATTTCTTGCGCATTACGGTTCGAACACTGGAACACCTATACGGATTCTCCAGCACAGTGGCAGATATGTAAATACGGGGTTTACATACCATTTCTTGCGCAATACGGTTCGAGCACTCGAACACCTATACGGATTCTCCTGCACAGTGGCAGATATGTAAATACGGGGTTTACATACCATTTCTTGCGCATTACGGTTCGAACACTTGAACACCTATACGGATTCTCCTGCACAGTGGCAGATATGTAAATACGAGGTTTACATACGATTTCTTGCGCAATACGGTTCGAACACTCGAACACCTATACGGATTCTCCTACACAGTGGCAGATACGTAAATACGGGGTTTACATACCATTTCTTGCGCATTACGGTTCGAACACTCGAACACCTATACGGATTCTCCTCCACAGTGGCAGATATGTAAATACGGGGTTTACATACCATTTCTTGCGCAATACGGTTCGAACACTCGAACACCTATACGGATTCTCCTGCACAGTGGCAGATATGTAAATACGGGGTTTACATACCATTTCTTGCGCATTACGGTTCGAACACTCGAACACCTATACGGATTCTCCTGCACAGTGGCAGATATGTAAATACGGTGTTTACATACCATTTCTTGCGCAATACGGTTCGAACACTCGAACACCTATACGGATTCTCCTGCGCAGTGGCAGATATGTAAATACGGGTTTTCCGTACCATTTCTTGCGCAATACGGTTCGAACACTCGAACACCTATACGGATTCTCCTGCACAGTGGCAGATATGTAAATACGGGTTTTCCGTACCATTTCTTGCGCAATACGGTTCGAAAACCTATACGGATTCTCCTGCACAGTGGCAGATATGTAAATACGGGGTTTACATACTATTTCTTGCGCAATACGGTTCGAACACTCGAACACCTATACGGATTCTCCTGCAGAGTGGCAAATATGTAAATACGGGGTTTACATACCATTTCTTGCGCATTACGGTTCGAACACTCGAACACCTATACGGATTCTCCTGCACAGTGGCAGATATGTAAATACGGGGTTTACGTACCATTTCTTGCGCAATACGGTTCGAACACTCGAACACCTATACGGATTCTCCTGCACAGTGGCAGATATGTAAATACGGGGTTTACATACCATTTCTTGCCCATTACGGTTCGAACACTCGAACACCTATACGGATTCTCCTGCACAGTGGCAGATATGTAAATGCGGGGTTTACATACCATTTCTTGCGCAATACGGTTCGAACACTCGAACACCTATACGGATTCTCCAGCACAGTGGCAAATATGTAAATATGAGGTTTACTTACCATTTCTTGCGAAATACGGTTCGAACACTCGAACACCTATACGGATTCTCCTGCACAGTGGCAGATATGTAAATACGTGGTTTTCATACCATTTCTTGCGCAATACGGTTCGAACACTCGAACACCTATACGGATTCTCCGGCACAGTGGCAGATATGTAAATACGGGGTTTACATACCATTTCTTGCGCAATACGGTTCGAACACTCGAACACCTATACGGATTTTCCTGCACAGTGGCAGATATGTAAATACGGGGTTTACATACCATTTCTTGCGCATTACGGTTCGAACACTCGAACACCTATACGGATTCTCCAGCACAGTGGCAGATATGTAAATACGGGGTTTACATACCATTTCTTGCGCAATACGGTTCGAACACTCGAACACCTATACGGATTCTCCTGCACAGTGGCAGATATGTAAATACGGGGTTTACATACCATTTCTTGCGCAATACGGTTCGAACACTCGAACACCTATACGGATTCTCCTGCACAGTGGCAGATATGTAAATACGGGGTTTACATACCATTTCTTGCGCATTACGGTTCGAACACTCGAACACCTGTACGGATTCTCCTGCAGAGTGGCAGATATGTAAATACGGTGTTTACATACCATTTCTTGCGCAATACGGTTCGAACACTCGAACACCTATACGGATTCTCCTACGCAGTGGCAGATATGTAAATACGGGTTTTCCGTACCATTTCTTGCGCAATACGGTTCGAACACTCGAACACCTATACGGATTCTCCTGCACAGTGGCAGATATGTAAATACGGGGTTTACGTACCATTTCTTGCGCAATACGGTTCGAACACTCGAACACCTATACGGATTCTCCTGCACAGTGGCAGATATGTAAATACGGGGTTTACATACAATTTCTTGCGCAATACGGTTCGAACACTCGAACACCTATACGGATTCTCCTGCACAGTGGCAGATATGTAAATACGGGGTTTACGTACCATTTCTTGCGCAATACGGTTCGAACACTCGAACACCTATACGGATTCTCCTGCACAGTGGCAGATATGTAAATACGCGGTTTACGTACCATTTCTTGCGCAATACGGTTCGAACACTCGAACACCTATACGGATTCTCCTGCACAGTGGCAGATATGTAAATACGGGGTTTACATACCATTTCTTGCGCATTACGGTTCGAACACTCGAACACCTATACGGATTCTTCTGCACAGTGGCAGATATGTAAATGCGGGGTTTACATACCATTTCTTGCGCAATACGGTTCGAACACTCGAACACCTATACGGATTCTCCAGCACAGTGGCAGATATGTAAATATGAGGTTTACTTACCATTTCTTGCGAAATACGGTTCGAACACTCGAACACCTATACGGATTCTCCTGCACAGTGGCAGATATGTAAATACGGGGTTTACATACCATTTCTTGCGCAATACGGTTCGAACACTCGAACACCTATACGGATTCTCCTGCACAGTGGCAGATATGTAAATACGGGGTTTACGTACCATTTCTTGCGCAATACGGTTCGAACACTCGAACACCTATACGGATTCTCCTGCACAGTGGCAGATATGTAAATACGGGGTTTACATACAATTTCTTGCGCAATGCGGTTCGAACACTCGAACACCTATACGGATTCTCCTGCACAGTGGCAGATATGTAAATACGGGGTTTACGTACCATTTCTTGCGCAATACGGTTCGAACACTCGAACACCTATACGGATTCTCCTGCACAGTGGCAGATATGTAAATACGGGGTTTACATACCATTTCTTGCGCATTACGGTTCGAACACTCGAACACCTATACGGATTCTCCAGCACAGTGGCAGATATGTAAATACGGGGTTTACATACCATTTCTTGCCCAATACGGTTCGAACACTCGAACACCTATACGGATTCTCCAGCACAGTGGCAAATATGTAAATATGAGGTTTACTTACCATTTCTTGCGAAATACGGTTCGAACACTCGAACACCTATACGGATTATCCTGCACAGTGGCAGATATGTAAATACGTGGTTTTCATACCATTTCTTGCGCAATACGGTTCGAACACTCGAACACCTATACGGATTCTCCGGCACAGTGGCAGATATGTAAATACGGGGTTTACATACCATTTCTTGCGCAATACGGTTCGAACACTCGAACACCTATACGGATTTTCCTGCACAGTGGCAGATATGTAAATACGGGGTTTACATACCATTTCTTGCGCATTACGGTTCGAACACTCGAACACCTATACGGATTCTCCAGCACAGTGGCAGATATGTAAATACGGGGTTTACATACCATTTCTTGCGCAATACGGTTCGAACACTCGAACACCTATACGGATTCTCCTGCACAGTGGCAGATATGTAAATACGGGGTTTACATACCATTTCTTGCGCAATACGGTTCGAACACTCGAACACCTATACGGATTCTCCTGCACAGTGGCAGATATGTAAATACGGGGTTTACATACCATTTCTTGCGCATTACGGTTCGAACACTCGAACACCTGTACGGATTCTCCTGCAGAGTGGCAGATATGTAAATACGGTGTTTACATACCATTTCTTGCGCAATACGGTTCGAACACTCGAACACCTATACGGATTCTCCTACGCAGTGGCAGATATGTAAATACGGGTTTTCCGTACCATTTCTTGCGCAATACGGTTCGAACACTCGAACACCTATACGGATTCTCCTGCACAGTGGCAGATATGTAAATACGGGGTTTACGTACCATTTCTTGCGCAATACGGTTCGAACACTCGAACACCTATACGGATTCTCCTGCACAGTGGCAGATATGTAAATACGGGGTGTACATACAATTTCTTGCGCAATACGGTTCGAACACTCGAACACCTATACGGATTCTCCTGCACAGTGGCAGATATGTAAATACGGGGTTTACGTACCATTTCTTGCGCAATACGGTTCGAACACTCGAACACCTATACGGATTCTCCTGCACAGTGGCAGATATGTAAATACGGGGTTTACGTACCATTTCTTGCGCAATACGGTTCGAACACTCGAACACCTATACGGATTCTCCTGCACAGTGGCAGATATGTAAATACGGGGTTTACATACAATTTCTTGCGCAATACGGTTCGAACACTCGAACACCTATACGGATTCTCCTGCACAGTGGCAGATATGTAAATACGGGGTTTACGTACCATTTCTTGCGCAATACGGTTCGAACACTCGAACACCTATACGGATTCTCCTGCACAGTGGCAGATATGTAAATACGCGGTTTACGTACCATTTCTTGCGCAATACGGTTCGAACACTCGAACACCTATACGGATTCTCCTGCACAGTGGCAGATATGTAAATACGGGGTTTACATACCATTTCTTGCGCATTACGGTTCGAACACTCGAACACCTATACGGATTCTTCTGCACAGTGGCAGATATGTAAATGCGGGGTTTACATACCATTTCTTGCGCAATACGGTTCGAACACTCGAACACCTATACGGATTCTCCAGCACAGTGGCAGATATGTAAATATGAGGTTTACTTACCATTTCTTGCGAAATACGGTTCGAACACTCGAACACCTATACGGATTCTCCTGCACAGTGGCAGATATGTAAATACGGGGTTTACATACCATTTCTTGCGCAATACGGTTCGAACACTCGAACACCTATACGGATTCTCCTGCACAGTGGCAGATATGTAAATACGGGGTTTACGTACCATTTCTTGCGCAATACGGTTCGAACACTCGAACACCTATACGGATTCTCCTGCACAGTGGCAGATATGTAAATACGGGGTTTACATACAATTTCTTGCGCAATGCGGTTCGAACACTCGAACACCTATACGGATTCTCCTGCACAGTGGCAGATATGTAAATACGGGGTTTACGTACCATTTCTTGCGCAATACGGTTCGAACACTCGAACACCTATACGGATTCTCCTGCACAGTGGCAGATATGTAAATACGGGGTTTACATACCATTTCTTGCGCATTACGGTTCGAACACTCGAACACCTATACGGATTCTCCAGCACAGTGGCAGATATGTAAATACGGGGTTTACATACCATTTCTTGCGCAATACGGTTCGAACACTCGAACACCTATACGGATTCTCCAGCACAGTGGCAAATATGTAAATATGAGGTTTACTTACCATTTCTTGCGAAATACGGTTCGAACACTCGAACACCTATACGGATTCTCCTGCACAGTGGCAGATATGTAAATACGTGGTTTTCATACCATTTCTTGCGCAATACGGTTCGAACACTCGAACACTTATACGGATTCTCCGGCACAGTGGCAGATATGTAAATACGGGGTTTACATACCATTTCTTGCGCAATACGGTTCGAACACTCGAACACCTATACGGATTTTCCTGCACAGTGGCAGATATGTAAATACGGGGTTTACATACCATTTCTTGCGCATTACGGTTCGAACACTCGAACACCTATACGGATTCTCCAGCACAGTGGCAGATATGTAAATACGGGGTTTACATACCATTTCTTGCGCAATACGGTTCGAACACTCGAACACCTATACAGATTCTCCTGCACAGTGGCAGATATGTAAATACGGGGTTTACATACCATTTCTTGCGCAATACGGTTCGAACACTCGAACACCTATACGGATTCTCCTGCACAGTGGCAGATATGTAAATACGGGGTTTACATACCATTTCTTGCGCATTACGGTTCGAACACTCGAACACCTGTACGGATTCTCCTGCAGAGTGGCAGATATGTAAATACGGTGTTTACATACCATTTCTTGCGCAATACGGTTCGAACACTCGAACACCTATACGGATTCTCCTACGCAGTGGCAGATATGTAAATACGGGTTTTCCGTACCATTTCTTGCGCAATACGGTTCGAACACTCGAACACCTATACGGATTCTCCTGCACAGTGGCAGATATGTAAATACGGGGTTTACGTACCATTTCTTGCGCAATACGGTTCGAACACTCGAACACCTATACGGATTCTCCTGCACAGTGGCAGATATGTAAATACGCGGTTTACGTACCATTTCTTGCGCAATACGGTTCGAACACTCGAACACCTATACGGATTCTCCTGCACAGTGGCAGATATGTAAATACGGGGTTTACATACCATTTCTTGCGCATTACGGTTCGAACACTCGAACACCTATACGGATTCTCCTGCACAGTGGCAGATATGTAAATGCGGGGTTTACATACCATTTCTTGCGCAATACGGTTCGAACACTCGAGCACCTATACGGATTCTCCAGCACAGTGGCAGATATGTAAATATGAGGTTTACTTACCATTTCTTGCGAAATACGGTTCGAACACTCGAACACCTATACGGATTCTCCTGCACAGTGGCAGATATGTAAATACGGGGTTTACATACCATTTCTTGCGCAATACGGTTCGAACACTCGAACACCTATACGGATTCTCCTGCACAGTGGCAGATATGTAAATACGGGGTTTACGTACCATTTCTTGCGCAATACGGTTCGAACACTCGAACACCTATACGGATTCTCCTGCACAGTGGCAGATATGTAAATACGGGGTTTACATACAATTTCTTGCGCAATGCGGTTCGAACACTCGAACACCTATACGGATTCTCCTGCACAGTGGCAGATATGTAAATACGGGGTTTACGTACCATTTCTTGCGCAATACGGTTCGAACACTCGAACACCTATACGGATTCTCCTGCACAGTGGCAGATATGTAAATACGGGGTTTACGTACCATTTCTTGCGCAATACGGTTCGAACACTCGAACACCTATACGGATTCTCCTGCACAGTGGCAGATATGTAAATACGGGGTTTACATACCATTTCTTGCGCATTACGGTTCGAACACTCGAACACCTATACGGATTCTCCTGCACAGTGGCAGATATGTAAATGCGGGGTTTACATACCATTTCTTGCGCAATACGGTTCGAACACTCGAACACCTATACGGATTCTCCAGCACAGTGGCAGATATGTAAATATGAGGTTTACTTACCATTTCTTGCGAAATACGGTTCGAACACTCGAACACCTATACGGATTCTCCTGCACAGTGGCAGATATGTAAATACGGGGTTTACATACCCTTTCTTGCGCAATACGGTTCGAACACTCGAACACCTATACGGATTCTCCGGCACAGTGGCAGATATGTAAATACGGGGTTTACAAACCATTTCTTGCGCAATACGGTTCGAACACTCGAACACCTATACGGATTCTCCTGCACAGTGGCAGATATGTAAATACGGGGTTTACATACCATTTCTTGCGCATTACGGTTCGAACACTCGAACACCTATACGGATTCTCCAGCACAGTGGCAGATATGTAAATACGGGGTTTACATACCATTTCTTGCGCAATACGGTTCGAACACTCGAACACCTATACGGATTCTCCTGCACAGTGGCAGATATGTAAATACGGGGTTTACATACCATTTCTTGCGCATTACGGTTCGAACACTCGAACACCTATACGGATTCTCCTGCACAGTGGCAGATATGTAAATACGGGGTTTACATACCATTTCTTGCGCAATACGGTTTGAACACTCGAACACCTATACGGATTCTCCTGCACAGTGGCAGATACGTAAATACGGGGTTTACATACCATTTCTTGCGCATTACGGTTCGAACACTCGAACACCTATACGGATTCTCCTCCACAGTGGCAGATATGTAAATACGGGGTTTACATACCATTTCTTGCGCAATACGGTTCGAACACTCGAACAACTATACGGATTCTCCTGCACAGTGGCAGATATGTAAATACGGGGTTTACATACCATTTCTTGCGCATTACGGTTCGAACACTCGAACACCTATACGGATTCTCCTGCACAGTGGCAGATATGTAAATACGGTGTCTACATACCATTTCTTGCGCAATACGGTTCGAACACTCGAACACCTATACGGATTCTCCTGCGCAGTGGCAGATATGTAAATACGGGTTTTCCGTACCATTTCTTGCGCAATACGGTTCGAACACTCGAACACCTATACGGATTCTCCTGCACAGTGGCAGATATGTAAATACGGGTTTTCCGTACCATTTCTTGCGCAATACGGTTCGAAAACCTATACGGATTCTCCTGCACAGTGGCAGATATGTAAATACGGGGTTTACATACTATTTCTTGCGCAATACGGTTCGAACACTCGAACACCTATACGGATTCTCCTGCAGAGTGGCAAATATGTAAATACGGGGTTTACATACCATTTCTTGCGCATTACGGTTCGAACACTCGAACACCTATACGGATTCTCCTGTATAGTGGCAGATATGTAAATACGGGGTTTACATACCATTTCTTGCGCAATACGGTTCGAACACTCGAACACCTATACGGATTCTCCTGCACAGTGGCAGATATGTAAATACGGGGTTTACATACAATTTCTTGCGCAATACGGTTCGAACACTCGAACACCTATACGGATTCTCCTGCACAGTGGCAGATATGTAAATACGAGGTTTACGTACCATTTCTTGCGCAATACGGTTCGAACACTCGAACACCTATACGGATTCTCCTGCACAGTGGCAGATATGTAAATACGGGGTTTACGTACCATTTCTTGCGCAATACGGTTCGAACACTCGAACACCTATACGGATTCTCCTGCACAGTGGCAGATATGTAAATACGGGGTTTACATACCATTTCTTGCGCATTACGGTTCGAACACTCGAACACCTATACGGATTCTCCTGCACAGTGGCAGATATGTAAATGCGGGGTTTACATACCATTTCTTGCGCAATACGGTTCGAACACTCGAACACCTATACGGATTCTCCAGCACAGTGGCAGATATGTAAATATGAGGTTTACTTACCATTTCTTGCGAAATACGGTTCGAACACTCGAACACCTATACGGATTCTCCTGCACAGTGGCAGATATGTAAATACGGGGTTTACATACCATTTCTTGCGCAATACGGTTCGAACACTCGAACACCTATACGGATTCTCCGGCACAGTGGCAGATATGTAAATACGGGGTTTACATTCCATTTCTTGCGCAATACGGTTCGAACACTCGAACACCTATACGGATTCTCCTGCACAGTGGCAGATATGTAAATACGGGGTTTACATACCATTTCTTGCGCATTACGGTTCGAACACTCGAACACCTATACGGATTCTCCAGCACAGTGGCAGATATGTAAATACGGGGTTTACATACCATTTCTTGCGCAATACGGTTCGAACACTCGAACACCTATACGGATTCTCCTGCACAGTGGCAGATATGTAAATACGGGGTTTACATACCATTTCTTGCGCATTACGGTTCGAACACTCGAACACCTATACGGATTCTCCTGCACAGTGGCAGATATGTAAATACGGGGTTTACATACGATTTCTTGCGCAATACGGTTCGAACACTCGAACACCTATACGGATTCTCCTGCACAGTGGCTGATACGTAAATACGGGGTTTACATACCATTTCTTGCGCATTACGGTTCGAACACTCGAACACCTATACGGATTCTCCTCCACAGTGGCAGATATGTAAATACGGGGTTTACATACCATTTCTTGCGCAATACGGTTCGAACACTCGAACACCTATACGGATTCTCCTGCACAGTGGCAGATATGTAAATACGGGGTTTACATACCATTTCTTGCGCATTACGGTTCGAACACTCGAACACCTATACGGATTCTCCTGCACAGTGGCAGATATGTAAATACGGTGTTTACATACCATTTCTTGCGCAATACGGTTCGAACACTCGAACACCTATACGGATTCTCCTGCGCAGTGGCAGATATGTAAATACGGGTTTTCCGTACCATTTCTTGCGCAATACGGTTCGAACACTCGAACACCTATACGGATTCTCTTGCACAGTGGCAGATATGTAAATACGGGTTTTCCGTACCATTTCTTGCGCAATACGGTTCGAAAACCTATACGGATTCTCCTGCACAGTGGCAGATATGTAAATACGGGGTTTACATACTATTTCTTGCGCAATACGGTTCGAACACTCGAACACCTATACGGATTCTCCTGCAGAGTGGCAAATATGTAAATACGGGGTTTACATACCATTTCTTGCGCATTACGGTTCGAACACTCGAACACCTATACGGATTCTCCTGCACAGTGGCAGATATGTAAATACGGGGTTTACATACCATTTCTTGCGCAATACGGTTCGAACACTCGAACACCTATACGGATTCTCCTGCACAGTGGCAGATATGTAAATACGGGGTTTACATACCATTTCTTGCGCAATACGGTTCGAACACTCGAACACCTGTACGGATTCTCCTGCAGAGTGGCAGATATGTAAATACGGTGTTTAAATACCATTTCTTGCGCAATACGGTTCGAACACTCGAACACCTATACGGATTTTCCTACGCAGTGGCAGATATGTAAATACGGGTTTTCCGTACCATTTCTTGCGCAATACGGTTCGAACACTCGAACACCTATACGGATTCTCCTGCACAGTGGCAGATATGTAAATACGGGGTTTACGTACCATTTCTTGCGCAATACGGTTCGAACACTCGAACACCTATACGGATTCTCCTGCACAGTGGCCGATATGTAAATACGGGGTTTACATACAATTTCTTGCGCAATACGGTTCGAACACTCGAACACCTATACGGATTCTCCTGCACAGTGGCAGATATGTAAATACGGGGTTTACGTACCATTTCTTGCGCAATACGGTTCGAACACTCGAACACCTATACGGATTCTCCTGCACAGTGGCAGATATGTAAATACGCGGTTTACGTACCATTTCTTGCGCAATACGGTTCGAACACTCGAACACCTATACGGATTCTCCTGCACAGTGGCAGATATGTAAATACGGGGTTTACATACCATTTCTTGCGCATTACGGTTCGAACACTCGAACACCTATACGGATTCTCCTGCACAGTGGCAGATATGTAAATGCGGGGTTTACATACCATTTCTTGCGCAATACGGTTCGAACACTCGAACACCTATACGGATTCTCCAGCACAGTGGCAGATATGTAAATATGAGGTTTACTTACCATTTCTTGCGAAATACGGTTCGAACACTCGAACACCTATACGGATTCTCCTGCACAGTGGCAGATATGTAAATACGGGGTTTACATACCATTTCTTGCGCAATACGGTTCGAACACTCGAACACCTATACGGATTCTCCTGCACAGTGGCAGATATGTAAATACGGGGTTTACGTACCATTTCTTGCGCAATACGGTTCGAACACTCGAACACCTATACGGATTCTCCTGCACAGTGGCAGATATGTAAATACGGGGTTTACATACAATTTCTTGCGCAATACGGTTCGAACACTCGAACACCTATACGGATTCTCCTGCACAGTGGCAGATATGTAAATACGGGGTTTACGTACCATTTCTTGCGCAATACGGTTCGAACACTCGAACACCTATACGGATTCTCCTGCACAGTGGCAGATATGTAAATACGGGGTTTACGTACCATTTCTTGCGCAATACGGTTCGAACACTCGAACACCTATACGGATTCTCCTGCACAGTGGCAGATATGTAAATACGGGGTTTACGTACCATTTCTTGCGCAATACGGTTCGAACACTCGAACACCTATACGGATTCTCCTGCACAGTGGCAGATATGTAAATACGGGGTTTACATACCATTTCTTGCGCATTACGGTTCGAACACTCGAACACCTATACGGATTCTCCTGCACAGTGGCAGATATGTAAATGCGGGGTTTACATACCATTTCTTGCGCAATACGGTTCGAACACTCGACCACCTATACGGATTCTCCAGCACAGTGGCAGATATGTAAATGTGAGGTTTACTTAGCATTTCTTGCGAAATACGGTTCGAACACTCGAACACCTATACGGATTCTCCTGCACAGTGGCAGATATGTAAATACGGGGTTTACATACCATTTCTTGCGCAATACGGTTCGAACACTCGAACACCTATACGGATTCTCCGGCACAGTGGCAGATATGTAAATACGGGGTTTACATACCATTTCTTGCGCAATACGGTTCGAACACTCGAACACCTATACGGATTCTCCTGCACAGTGGCAGATATGTAAATACGGGGTTTACATACCATTTCTTGCGCATTACGGTTCGAACACTCGAACACCTATACGGATTCTCCAGCACAGTGGCAGATATGTAAATACGGGGTTTACATACCATTTCTTGCGCAATACGGTTCGAACACTCGAACACCTATACGGATTCTCCTGCACAGTGGCAGATATGTAAATACGGGGTTTACATACCATTTCTTGCGCATTACGGTTCGAACACTCGAACACCTATACGGATTCTCCTGCACAGTGGCAGATATGTAAATACGGGGTTTACATACCATTTCTTGCGCAATACGGTTCGAACACTCGAACACCTATACGGATTCTCCTGCACAGTGGCAGATACGTAAATACGGGGTTTACATACCTTTTCTTGCGCATTACGGTTCGAACACTCGAACACCTATACGGATTCTCCTCCACAGTGGCAGATATGTAAATACGGGGTTTACATACCATTTCTTGCGCAATACGGTTCGAACACTCGAACACCTATACGGATTCTCCTGCACAGTGGCAGATATTTAAATACGGGGTTTACATACCATTTCTTGCGCATTACGGTTCGAACACTCGAACACCTATACGGATTCTCCTGCACAGTGGCAGATATGTAAATACGGTGTTTACATACCATTTCTTGCGCAATACGGTTCGAACACTCGAACACCTATACGGATTCTCCTGCGCAGTGGCAGATATGTAAATACGGGTTTTTCGTACCATTTCTTGCGCAATACGGTTCGAACACTCGAACACCTATACGGATTCTCCTGCACAGTGGCAGATATGTAAATACGGGTTTTCCGTACCATTTCTTGCGCAATACGGTTCGAAAACCTATACGGATTCTCCTGCACAGTGGCAGATATGTAAATACGGGGTTTACATACTATTTCTTGCGCAATACGGTTCGAACACTCGAACACCTATACGGATTCTCCTGCAGAGTGGCAAATATGTAAATACGGGGTTTACATACCATTTCTTGCGCATTACGGTTCGAACACTCGAACACCTATACGGATTCTCCTGCACAGTGGCAGATATGTAAATACGGGGTTTACATACCATTTCTTGCGCAATACGGTTCGAACACTCGAACACCTATACGGATTCTCCTGCACAGTGGCAGATATGTAAATACGGGGTTTACATACCATTTCTTGCGCATTACGGTTCGAACACTCGAACACCTGTACGGATTCTCCTGCAGAGTGGCAGATATGTAAATACGGTGTTTAAATACCATTTCTTGCGCAATACGGTTCGAACACTCGAACACCTATACGGATTCTCCTACGCAGTGGCAGATATGTAAATACGGGTTTTCCGTACCATTTCTTGCGCAATACGGTTCGAACACTCGAACACCTATACGGATTCTCCTGCACAGTGGCAGATATGTAAATACGGGGTTTACGTACCATTTCTTGCGCAATACGGTTCGAACACTCGAACACCTATACGGATTCTCCTGCACAGTGGCCGATATGTAAATACGGGGTTTACATACAATTTCTTGCGCAATACGGTTCGAACACTCGAACACCTATACGGATTCTCCTGCACAGTGGCAGATATGTAAATACGGGGTTTACGTACCATTTCTTGCGCAATACGGTTCGAACACTCGAACACCTATACGGATTCTCCTGCACAGTGGCAGATATGTAAATACGCGGTTTACGTACCATTTCTTGCGCAATACGGTTCGAACACTCGAACACCTATACGGATTCTCCTGCACAGTGGCAGATATGTAAATACGGGGTTTACATACCATTTCTTGCGCATTACGGTTCGAACACTCGAACACCTATACGGATTCTCCTGCACAGTGGCAGATATGTAAATGCGGAGTTTACATACCATTTCTTGCGCAATACGGTTCGAACACTCGAACACCTATACGGATTCTCCAGCACAGTGGCAGATATGTAAATATGAGGTTTACTTACCATTTTTTGCGAAATACGGTTCGAACACTCGAACACCTATACGGATTCTCCTGCACAGTGGCAGATATGTAAATACGGGGTTTACATACCATTTCTTGCGCAATACGGTTCGAACACTCGAACACCTATACGGATTCTCCTGCACAGTGGCAGATATGTAAATACGGGATTTACGTACCATTTCTTGCGCAATACGGTTCGAACACTCGAACACCTATACGGATTCTCCTGCACAGTGGCAGATATGTAAATACGGGGTTTACATACAATTTCTTGCGCAATACGGTTCGAACACTCGAACACCTATACGGATTCTCCTGCACAGTGGCAGATATGTAAATACGGGGTTCACATACCATTTCTTGCGCAATACGGTTCGAACACTCGAACACCTATACGGATTCTCCTGCACAGTGGCAGATATGTAAATACGGGGTTTACGTACCATTTCTTGCGCAATACGGTTCGAACACTCGAACACCTATACGGATTCTCCTGCACAGTGGCAGATATGTAAATACGGGGTTTACATACCATTTCTTGCGCATTACGGTTCGAACACTCGAACACCTATACGGATTCTCCTGCACAGTGGCAGATATGTAAATGCGGGGTTTACATACCATTTCTTGCGCAATACGGTTCGAACACTCGACCACCTATACGGATTCTCCAGCACAGTGGCAGATATGTAAATATGAGGTTTACTTACCATTTCTTGCGAAATACGGTTCGAACACTCGAACACCTATACGGATTCTCCTGCACAGTGGCAGATATGTAAATACGGGGTTTACATACCATTTCTTGCGCAATACGGTTCGAACACTCGAACACCTATACGGATTCTCCGGCACAGTGGCAGATATGTAAATACGGGGTTTACATACCATTTCTTGCGCAATACGGTTCGAACACTCGAACACCTATACGGATTCTCCTGCACAGTGGCAGATATGTAAATACGGGGTTTACATACCATTTCTTGCGCATTACGGTTCGAACACTCGAACACCTATACGGATTCTCCAGCACAGTGGCAGATATGTAAATACGGGGTTTACATACCATTTCTTGCGCAATACGGTTCGAACACTCGAACACCTATACGGATTCTCCTGCACAGTGGCAGATATGTAAATACGGGGTTTACATACCATTTCTTGCGCATTACGGTTCGAACACTCGAACACCTATACGGATTCTCCTGCACAGTGGCAGATATGTAAATACGGGGTTTACATACCATTTCTTGCGAAATACGGTTCGAACACTCGAACACCTATACGGATTCTCCTGCACAGTGGCAGATACGTAAATACGGGGTTTACATACCTTTTCTTGCGCATTACGGTTCGAACACTCGAACACCTATACGGATTCTCCTGCACAGTGGCAGATATGTAAATACGGTGTTTACATACCATTTCTTGCGCAATACGGTTCGAACACTCGAACACCTATACGGATTCTCCTGCGCAGTGGCAGATATGTAAATACGGGTTTTCCGTACCATTTCTTGCGCAATACGGTTCGAACACTCGAACACCTATACGGATTCTCCTGCACAGTGGCAGATATGTAAATACGGGGTTTACATACCATTTCTTGCGCATTACGGTTCGAACACACGAACACCTATACGGATTCTCCTGCACAGTGGCAGATTTGTAAATACGGGGTTTACATACCATTTCTTGCGCAATACGGTTCGAACACTCGAACACCTATACGGATTCTCCAGCACAGTGGCAGATATGTAAATATGAGGTTTACTTACCATTTCTTGCGAAATACGGTTCGAACACTCGAACACCTATACGGATTCTCCTGCACAGTGGCAGATATGTAAATACGGGGTTTACATACCATTTCTTGCGCAATACGGTTCGAACACTCGAACACCTATACGGATTCTCCTGCACAGTGGCAGATATGTAAATACGGGGTTTACATACCATTTCTTGCGCATTACGGTTCGAACACTCGAACACCTATACGGATTCTCCTGCACAGTGGCAGATATGTAAATACGGGGTTTACATACGATTTCTTGCGCAATACGGTTCGAACACTCGAACACCTATACGGATTCTCCTCCACAGTGGCAGATATGTAAATACGGGGTTTACATACCATTTCTTGCGCAATACGGTTCGAACACTCGAACACCTATACGGATTCTCCTGCACAGTGGCAGATATGTAAATACGGGGTTTACATACCATTTCTTGCGCATTACGGTTCGAACACTCGAACACCTATACGGATTCTCCTGCACAGTGGCAGATATGTAAATACGGGGTTTACATACGATTTCTTGCGCAATACGGTTCGAACACTCGAACACCTATACGGATTCTCCTCCACAGTGGCAGATATGTAAATACGGGGTTTACATACCATTTCTTGCGCAATACGGTTCGAACACTCGAACACCTATACGGATTCTCCTGCACAGTGGCAGATTTGTAAATACGGGGTTTACATACCATTTCTTGCGCAATACGGTTCGAAGACTCGAACACCTATACGGATTCTCCTGCACAGTGGCAGATATGTAAATACGAGGTTTACGTACCATTTCTTGCGCAATACGGTTCGAACACTCGAACACCTATACGGATTCTCCTGCACAGTGGCAGATATGTAAATACGGGGTTTACGTACCATTTCTTGCGCAATACGGTTCGAACACTCGAACACCTATACGGATTCTCCTGCACAGTGGCAGATATGTAAATACGGGGTTTACATACCATTTCTTGCGCATTACGGTTCGAACACTCGAACACCTATACGGATTCTCCTGCACAGTGGCAGATATGTAAATGCGGGGTTTACATACCATTTCTTGCGCAATACGGTTCGAACACTCGAACACCTATACGGATTCTCCAGCACAGTGGCAGATATGTAAATATGAGGTTTACTTACCATTTCTTGCGAAATACGGTTCGAACACTCGAACACCTATACGGATTCTCCTGCACAGTGGCAGATATGTAAATACGGGGTTTACATACCATTTCTTGCGCAATACGGTTCGAACACTCGAACACCTATACGGATTCTCCGGCACAGTGGCAGATATGTAAATACGGGGTTTACATTCCATTTCTTGCGCAATACGGTTCGAACACTCGAACACCTATACGGATTCTCCTGCACAGTGGCAGATATGTAAATACGGGGTTTACATACCATTTCTTGCGCATTACGGTTCGAACACTCGAACACCTATACGGATTCTCCAGCACAGTGGCAGATATGTAAATACGGGGTTTACATACCATTTCTTGCGCAATACGGTTCGAACACTCGAACACCTATACGGATTCTCCTGCACAGTGGCAGATATGTAAATACGGGGTTTACATACCATTTCTTGCGCATTACGGTTCGAACACTCGAACACCTATACGGATTCTCCTGCACAGTGGCAGATATGTAAATACGGGGTTTACATACGATTTCTTGCGCAATACGGTTCGAACACTCGAACACCTATACGGATTCTCCTGCACAGTGGCTGATACGTAAATACGGGGTTTACATACCATTTCTTGCGCATTACGGTTCGAACACTCGAACACCTATACGGATTCTCCTCCACAGTGGCAGATATGTAAATACGGGGTTTACATACCATTTCTTGCGCAATACGGTTCGAACACTCGAACACCTATACGGATTCTCCTGCACAGTGGCAGATATGTAAATACGGGGTTTACATACCATTTCTTGCGCATTACGGTTCGAACACTCGAACACCTATACGGATTCTCCTGCACAGTGGCAGATATGTAAATACGGTGTTTACATACCATTTCTTGCGCAATACGGTTCGAACACTCGAACACCTATACGGATTCTCCTGCGCAGTGGCAGATATGTAAATACGGGTTTTCCGTACCATTTCTTGCGCAATACGGTTCGAACACTCGAACACCTATACGGATTCTCCTGCACAGTGGCAGATATGTAAATACGGGTTTTCCGTACCATTTCTTGCGCAATACGGTTCGAAAACCTATACGGATTCTCCTGCACAGTGGCAGATATGTAAATACGGGGTTTACATACTATTTCTTGCGCAATACGGTTCGAACACTCGAACACCTATACGGATTCTCCTGCAGAGTGGCAAATATGTAAATACGGGGTTTACATACCATTTCTTGCGCATTACGGTTCGAACACTCGAACACCTATACGGATTCTCCTGCACAGTGGCAGATATGTAAATACGGGGTTTACATACCATTTCTTGCGCAATACGGTTCGAACACTCGAACACCTATACGGATTCTCCTGCACAGTGGCAGATATGTAAATACGGGGTTTACATACCATTTCTTGCGCAATACGGTTCGAACACTCGAACACCTGTACGGATTCTCCTGCAGAGTGGCAGATATGTAAATACGGTGTTTAAATACCATTTCTTGCGCAATACGGTTCGAACACTCGAACACCTATACGGATTTTCCTACGCAGTGGCAGATATGTAAATACGGGTTTTCCGTACCATTTCTTGCGCAATACGGTTCGAACACTCGAACACCTATACGGATTCTCCTGCACAGTGGCAGATATGTAAATACGGGGTTTACGTACCATTTCTTGCGCAATACGGTTCGAACACTCGAACACCTATACGGATTCTCCTGCACAGTGGCCGATATGTAAATACGGGGTTTACATACAATTTCTTGCGCAATACGGTTCGAACACTCGAACACCTATACGGATTCTCCTGCACAGTGGCAGATATGTAAATACGGGGTTTACGTACCATTTCTTGCGCAATACGGTTCGAACACTCGAACACCTATACGGATTCTCCTGCACAGTGGCAGATATGTAAATACGCGGTTTACGTACCATTTCTTGCGCAATACGGTTCGAACACTCGAACACCTATACGGATTCTCCTGCACAGTGGCAGATATGTAAATACGGGGTTTACATACCATTTCTTGCGCATTACGGTTCGAACACTCGAACACCTATACGGATTCTCCTGCACAGTGGCAGATATGTAAATGCGGGGTTTACATACCATTTCTTGCGCAATACGGTTCGAACACTCGAACACCTATACGGATTCTCCAGCACAGTGGCAGATATGTAAATATGAGGTTTACTTACCATTTCTTGCGAAATACGGTTCGAACACTCGAACACCTATACGGAATCTCCTGCACAGTGGCAGATATGTAAATACGGGGTTTACATACCATTTCTTGCGCAATACGGTTCGAACACTCGAACACCTATACGGATTCTCCTGCACAGTGGCAGATATGTAAATACGGGGTTTACGTACCATTTCTTGCGCAATACGGTTCGAACACTCGAACACCTATACGGATTCTCCTGCACAGTGGCAGATATGTAAATACGGGGTTTACATACAATTTCTTGCGCAATACGGTTCGAACACTCGAACACCTATACGGATTCTCCTGCACAGTGGCAGATATGTAAATACGGGGTTTACGTACCATTTCTTGCGCAATACGGTTCGAACACTCGAACACCTATACGGATTCTCCTGCACAGTGGCAGATATGTAAATACGGGGTTTACGTACCATTTCTTGCGCAATACGGTTCGAACACTCGAACACCTATACGGATTCTCCTGCACAGTGGCAGATATGTAAATACGGGGTTTACGTACCATTTCTTGCGCAATACGGTTCGAACACTCGAACACCTATACGGATTCTCCTGCACAGTGGCAGATATGTAAATACGGGGTTTACATACCATTTCTTGCGCATTACGGTTCGAACACTCGAACACCTATACGGATTCTCCTGCACAGTGGCAGATATGTAAATGCGGGGTTTACATACCATTTCTTGCGCAATACGGTTCGAACACTCGACCACCTATACGGATTCTCCAGCACAGTGGCAGATATGTAAATGTGAGGTTTACTTACCATTTCTTGCGAAATACGGTTCGAACACTCGAACACCTATACGGATTCTCCTGCACAGTGGCAGATATGTAAATACGGGGTTTACATACCATTTCTTGCGCAATACGGTTCGAACACTCGAACACCTATACGGATTCTCCGGCACAGTGGCAGATATGTAAATACGGGGTTTACATACCATTTCTTGCGCAATACGGTTCGAACACTCGAACACCTATACGGATTCTCCTGCACAGTGGCAGATATGTAAATACGGGGTTTACATACCATTTCTTGCGCATTACGGTTCGAACACTCGAACACCTATACGGATTCTCCAGCACAGTGGCAGATATGTAAATACGGGGTTTACATACCATTTCTTGCGCAATACGGTTCGAACACTCGAACACCTATACGGATTCTCCTGCACAGTGGCAGATATGTAAATACGGGGTTTACATACCATTTCTTGCGCCTTACGGTTCGAACACTCGAACACCTATACGGATTCTCCTGCACAGTGGCAGATATGTAAATACGGGGTTTACATACCATTTCTTGCGCAATACGGTTCGAACACTCGAACACCTATACGGATTCTCCTGCACAGTGGCAGATACGTAAATACGGGGTTTACATACCTTTTCTTGCGCATTACGGTTCGAACACTCGAACACCTATACGGATTCTCCTCCACAGTGGCAGATATGTAAATACGGGGTTTACATACCATTTCTTGCGCAATACGGTTCGAACACTCGAACACCTATACGGATTCTCCTGCACAGTGGCAGATATTTAAATACGGGGTTTACATACCATTTCTTGCGCATTACGGTTCGAACACTCGAACACCTATACGGATTCTCCTGCACAGTGGCAGATATGTAAATACGGTGTTTACATACCATTTCTTGCGCAATACGGTTCGAACACTCGAACACCTATACGGATTCTCCTGCGCAGTGGCAGATATGTAAATACGGGTTTTCCGTACCATTTCTTGCGCAATACGGTTCGAACACTCGAACACCTATACGGATTCTCCTGCACAGTGGCAGATATGTAAATACGGGTTTTCCGTACCATTTCTTGCGCAATACGGTTCGAAAACCTATACGGATTCTCCTGCACAGTGGCAGATATGTAAATACGGGGTTTACATACTATTTCTTGCGCAATACGGTTCGAACACTCGAACACCTATACGGATTCTCCTGCAGAGTGGCAAATATGTAAATACGGGGTTTACATACCATTTCTTGCGCATTACGGTTCGAACACTCGAACACCTATACGGATTCTCCTGCACAGTGGCAGATATGTAAATACGGGGTTTACATACCATTTCTTGCGCAATACGGTTCGAACACTCGAACACCTATACGGATTCTCCTGCACAGTGGCAGATATGTAAATACGGGGTTTACATACCATTTCTTGCGCATTACGGTTCGAACACTCGAACACCTGTACGGATTCTCCTGCAGAGTGGCAGATATGTAAATACGGTGTTTAAATACCATTTCTTGCGCAATACGGTTCGAACACTCGAACACCTATACGGATTCTCCTACGCAGTGGCAGATATGTAAATACGGGTTTTTCGTACCATTTCTTGCGCAATACGGTTCGAACACTCGAACACCTATACGGATTCTCCTGCACAGTGGCAGATATGTAAATACGGGGTTTACGTACCATTTCTTGCGCAATACGGTTCGAACACTCGAACACCTATACGGATTCTCCTGCACAGTGGCCGATATGTAAATACGGGGTTTACATACAATTTCTTGCGCAATACGGTTCGAACACTCGAACACCTATACGGATTCTCCTGCACAGTGGCAGATATGTAAATACGGGGTTTACGTACCATTTCTTGCGCAATACGGTTCGAACACTCGAACACCTATACGGATTCTCCTGCACAGTGGCAGATATGTAAATACGCGGTTTACGTACCATTTCTTGCGCAATACGGTTCGAACACTCGAACACCTATACGGATTCTCCTGCACAGTGGCAGATATGTAAATACGGGGTTTACATACCATTTCTTGCGCATTACGGTTCGAACACTCGAACACCTATACGGATTCTCCTGCACAGTGGCAGATATGTAAATGCGGGGTTTACATACCATTTCTTGCGCAATACGGTTCGAACACTCGAACACCTATACGGATTCTCCAGCACAGTGGCAGATATGTAAATATGAGGTTTACTTACCATTTTTTGCGAAATACGGTTCGAACACTCGAACACCTATACGGATTCTCCTGCACAGTGGCAGATATGTAAATACGGGGTTTACGTACCATTTCTTGCGCAATACGGTTCGAACACTCGAACACCTATACGGATTCTCCTGCACAGTGGCAGATATGTAAATACGGGGTTTACATACGATTTCTTGCGCAATACGGTTCGAACACTCGAACACCTATACGGATTCTCCTCCACAGTGGCAGATATGTAAATACGGGGTTTACATACCATTTCTTGCGCAATACGGTTCGAACACTCGAACACCTATACGGATTCTCCTGCACAGTGGCAGATTTGTAAATACGGGGTTTACATACCATTTCTTGCGCAATACGGTTCGAAGACTCGAACACCTATACGGATTCTCCTGCACAGTGGCAGATATGTAAATACGAGGTTTACGTACCATTTCTTGCGCAATACGGTTCGAACACTCGAACACCTATACGGATTCTCCTGCACAGTGGCAGATATGTAAATACGGGGTTTACGTACCATTTCTTGCGCAATACGGTTCGAACACTCGAACACCTATACGGATTCTCCTGCACAGTGGCAGATATGTAAATACGGGGTTTACATACCATTTCTTGCGCATTACGGTTCGAACACTCGAACACCTATACGGATTCTCCTGCACAGTGGCAGATATGTAAATGCGGGGTTTACATACCATTTCTTGCGCAATACGGTTCGAACACTCGAACACCTATACGGATTCTCCAGCACAGTGGCAGATATGTAAATATGAGGTTTACTTACCATTTCTTGCGAAATACGGTTCGAACACTCGAACACCTATACGGATTCTCCTGCACAGTGGCAGATATGTAAATACGGGGTTTACATACCATTTCTTGCGCAATACGGTTCGAACACTCGAACACCTATACGGATTCTCCGGCACAGTGGCAGATATGTAAATACGGGGTTTACATTCCATTTCTTGCGCAATACGGTTCGAACACTCGAACACCTATACGGATTCTCCTGCACAGTGGCAGATATGTAAATACGGGGTTTACATACCATTTCTTGCGCATTATGGTTCGAACACTCGAACACCTATACGGATTCTCCAGCACAGTGGCAGATATGTAAATACGGGGTTTACATACCATTTCTTGCGCAATACGGTTCGAACACTCGAACACCTATACGGATTCTCCTGCACAGTGGCAGATATGTAAATACGGGGTTTACATACCATTTCTTGCGCATTACGGTTCGAACACTCGAACACCTATACGGATTCTCCTGCACAGTGGCAGATATGTAAATACGGGGTTTACATACGATTTCTTGCGCAATACGGTTCGAACACTCGAACACCTATACGGATTCTCCTGCACAGTGGCTGATACGTAAATACGGGGTTTACATACCATTTCTTGCGCATTACGGTTCGAACACTCGAACACCTATACGGATTCTCCTCCACAGTGGCAGATATGTAAATACGGGGTTTACATGCCATTTCTTGCGCAATACGGTTCGAACACTCGAACACCTATACGGATTCTCCTGCACAGTGGCAGATATGTAAATACGGGGTTTACATACCATTTCTTGCGCATTACGGTTCGAACACTCGAACACCTATACGGATTCTCCTGCACAGTGGCAGATATGTAAATACGGTGTTTACATACCATTTCTTGCGCAATACGGTTCGAACACTCGAACACCTATACGGATTCTCCTGCGCAGTGGCAGATATGTAAATACGGGTTTTCCGTACCATTTCTTGCGCAATACGGTTCGAACACTCGAACACCTATACGGATTCTCCTGCACAGTGGCAGATATGTAAATACGGGTTTTCCGTACCATTTCTTGCGCAATACGGTTCGAAAACCTATACGGATTCTCCTGCACAGTGGCAGATATGTAAATACGGGGTTTACATACTATTTCTTGCGCAATACGGTTCGAACACTCGAACACCTATACGGATTCTCCTGCAGAGTGGCAAATATGTAAATACGGGGTTTACATACCATTTCTTGCGCATTACGGTTCGAACACTCGAACACCTATACGGATTCTCCTGCACAGTGGCAGATATGTAAATACGGGGTTTACATACCATTTCTTGCGCAATACGGTTCGAACACTCGAACACCTATACGGATTCTCCTGCACAGTGGCAGATATGTAAATACGGGGTTTACATACCATTTCTTGCGCAATACGGTTCGAACACTCGAACACCTGTACGGATTCTCCTGCAGAGTGGCAGATATGTAAATACGGTGTTTAAATACCATTTCTTGCGCAATACGGTTCGAACACTCGAACACCTATACGGATTTTCCTACGCAGTGGCAGATATGTAAATACGGGTTTTCCGTACCATTTCTTGCGCAATACGGTTCGAACACTCGAACACCTATACGGATTCTCCTGCACAGTGGCAGATATGTAAATACGGGGTTTACGTACCATTTCTTGCGCAATACGGTTCGAACACTCGAACACCTATACGGATTCTCCTGCACAGTGGCCGATATGTAAATACGGGGTTTACATACAATTTCTTGCGCAATACGGTTCGAACACTCGAACACCTATACGGATTCTCCTGCACAGTGGCAGATATGTAAATACGGGGTTTACGTACCATTTCTTGCGCAATACGGTTCGAACACTCGAACACCTATACGGATTCTCCTGCACAGTGGCAGATATGTAAATACGCGGTTTACGTACCATTTCTTGCGCAATACGGTTCGAACACTCGAACACCTATACGGATTCTCCTGCACAGTGGCAGATATGTAAATACGGGGTTTACATACCATTTCTTGCGCATTACGGTTCGAACACTCGAACACCTATACGGATTCTCCTGCACAGTGGCAGATATGTAAATGCGGGGTTTACATACCATTTCTTGCGCAATACGGTTCGAACACTCGAACACCTATACGGATTCTCCAGCACAGTGGCAGATATGTAAATATGAGGTTTACTTACCATTTCTTGCGAAATACGGTTCGAACACTCGAACACCTATACGGAATCTCCTGCACAGTGGCAGATATGTAAATACGGGGTTTACATACCATTTCTTGCGCAATACGGTTCGAACACTCGAACACCTATACGGATTCTCCTGCACAGTGGCAGATATGTAAATACGGGGTTTACGTACCATTTCTTGCGCAATACGGTTCGAACACTCGAACACCTATACGGATTCTCCTGCACAGTGGCAGATATGTAAATACGGGGTTTACATACAATTTCTTGCGCAATACGGTTCGAACACTCGAACACCTATACGGATTCTCCTGCACAGTGGCAGATATGTAAATACGGGGTTTACGTACCATTTCTTGCGCAATACGGTTCGAACACTCGAACACCTATACGGATTCTCCTGCACAGTGGCAGATATGTAAATACGGGGTTTACGTACCATTTCTTGCGCAATACGGTTCGAACACTCGAACACCTATACGGATTCTCCTGCACAGTGGCAGATATGTAAATACGGGGTTTACGTACCATTTCTTGCGCAATACGGTTCGAACACTCGAACACCTATACGGATTCTCCTGCACAGTGGCAGATATGTAAATACGGGGTTTACATACCATTTCTTGCGCATTACGGTTCGAACACTCGAACACCTATACGGATTCTCCTGCACAGTGGCAGATATGTAAATGCGGGGTTTACATACCATTTCTTGCGCAATACGGTTCGAACACTCGACCACCTATACGGATTCTCCAGCACAGTGGCAGATATGTAAATGTGAGGTTTACTTACCATTTCTTGCGAAATACGGTTCGAACACTCGAACACCTATACGGATTCTCCTGCACAGTGGCAGATATGTAAATACGGGGTTTACATACCATTTCTTGCGCAATACGGTTCGAACACTCGAACACCTATACGGATTCTCCGGCACAGTGGCAGATATGTAAATACGGGGTTTACATACCATTTCTTGCGCAATACGGTTCGAACACTCGAACACCTATACGGATTCTCCTGCACAGTGGCAGATATGTAAATACGGGGTTTACATACCATTTCTTGCGCATTACGGTTCGAACACTCGAACACCTATACGGATTCTCCAGCACAGTGGCAGATATGTAAATACGGGGTTTACATACCATTTCTTGCGCAATACGGTTCGAACACTCGAACACCTATACGGATTCTCCTGCACAGTGGCAGATATGTAAATACGGGGTTTACATACCATTTCTTGCGCCTTACGGTTCGAACACTCGAACACCTATACGGATTCTCCTGCACAGTGGCAGATATGTAAATACGGGGTTTACATACCATTTCTTGCGCAATACGGTTCGAACACTCGAACACCTATACGGATTCTCCTGCACAGTGGCAGATACGTAAATACGGGGTTTACATACCTTTTCTTGCGCATTACGGTTCGAACACTCGAACACCTATACGGATTCTCCTCCACAGTGGCAGATATGTAAATACGGGGTTTACATACCATTTCTTGCGCAATACGGTTCGAACACTCGAACACCTATACGGATTCTCCTGCACAGTGGCAGATATTTAAATACGGGGTTTACATACCATTTCTTGCGCATTACGGTTCGAACACTCGAACACCTATACGGATTCTCCTGCACAGTGGCAGATATGTAAATACGGTGTTTACATACCATTTCTTGCGCAATACGGTTCGAACACTCGAACACCTATACGGATTCTCCTGCGCAGTGGCAGATATGTAAATACGGGTTTTCCGTACCATTTCTTGCGCAATACGGTTCGAACACTCGAACACCTATACGGATTCTCCTGCACAGTGGCAGATATGTAAATACGGGTTTTCCGTACCATTTCTTGCGCAATACGGTTCGAAAACCTATACGGATTCTCCTGCACAGTGGCAGATATGTAAATACGGGGTTTACATACTATTTCTTGCGCAATACGGTTCGAACACTCGAACACCTATACGGATTCTCCTGCAGATTGGCAAATATGTAAATACGGGGTTTACATACCATTTCTTGCGCATTACGGTTCGAACACTCGAACACCTATACGGATTCTCCTGCACAGTGGCAGATATGTAAATACGGGGTTTACATACCATTTCTTGCGCAATACGGTTCGAACACTCGAACACCTATACGGATTCTCCTGCACAGTGGCAGATATGTAAATACGGGGTTTACATACCATTTCTTGCGCATTACGGTTCGAACACTCGAACACCTGTACGGATTCTCCTGCAGAGTGGCAGATATGTAAATACGGTGTTTAAATACCATTTCTTGCGCAATACGGTTCGAACACTCGAACACCTATACGGATTCTCCTACGCAGTGGCAGATATGTAAATACGGGTTTTTCGTACCATTTCTTGCGCAATACGGTTCGAACACTCGAACACCTATACGGATTCTCCTGCACAGTGGCAGATATGTAAATACGGGGTTTACGTACCATTTCTTGCGCAATACGGTTCGAACACTCGAACACCTATACGGATTCTCCTGCACAGTGGCCGATATGTAAATACGGGGTTTACATACAATTTCTTGCGCAATACGGTTCGAACACTCGAACACCTATACGGATTCTCCTGCACAGTGGCAGATATGTAAATACGGGGTTTACGTACCATTTCTTGCGCAATACGGTTCGAACACTCGAACACCTATACGGATTCTCCTGCACAGTGGCAGATATGTAAATACGCGGTTTACGTACCATTTCTTGCGCAATACGGTTCGAACACTCGAACACCTATACGGATTCTCCTGCACAGTGGCAGATATGTAAATACGGGGTTTACATACCATTTCTTGCGCATTACGGTTCGAACACTCGAACACCTATACGGATTCTCCTGCACAGTGGCAGATATGTAAATGCGGGGTTTACATACCATTTCTTGCGCAATACGGTTCGAACACTCGAACACCTATACGGATTCTCCAGCACAGTGGCAGATATGTAAATATGAGGTTTACTTACCATTTTTTGCGAAATACGGTTCGAACACTCGAACACCTATACGGATTCTCCTGCACAGTGGCAGATATGTAAATACGGGGTTTACATACCATTTCTTGCGCAATACGGTTCGAACACTCGAACACCTATACGGATTCTCCTGCACAGTGGCAGATATGTAAATACGGGGTTTACGTACCATTTCTTGCGCAATACGGTTCGAACACTCGAACACCTATACGGATTCTCCTGCACAGTGGCAGATATGTAAATACGGGGTTTACATACAATTTCTTGCGCAATACGGTTCGAACACTCGAACACCTATACGGATTCTCCTGCACAGTGGCAGATATGTAAATACGGGGTTTACATACCATTTCTTGCGCAATACGGTTCGAACACTCGAACACCTATACGGATTCTCCTGCACAGTGGCAGATATGTAAATACGGGGTTTACGTACCATTTCTTGCGCAATACGGTTCGAACACTCGAACACCTATACGGATTCTCCTGCACAGTGGCAGATATGTAAATACGGGGTTTACATACCATTTCTTGCGCATTACGGTTCGAACACTCGAACACCTATACGGATTCTCCTGCACAGTGGCAGATATGTAAATGCGGGGTTTACATACCATTTCTTGCGCAATACGGTTCGAACACTCGACCACCTATACGGATTCTCCAGCACAGTGGCAGATATGTAAATATGAGGTTTACTTACCATTTCTTGCGAAATACGGTTCGAACACTCGAACACCTATACGGATTCTCCTGCACAGTGGCAGATATGTAAATACGGGGTTTACATACCATTTCTTGCGCAATACGGTTCGAACACTCGAACACCTATACGGATTCTCCGGCACAGTGGCAGATATGTAAATACGGGGTTTACATACCATTTCTTGCGCAATACGGTTCGAACACTCGAACACCTATACGGATTCTCCTGCACAGTGGCAGATATGTAAATACGGGGTTTACATACCATTTCTTGCGCATTACGGTTCGAACACTCGAACACCTATACGGATTCTCCAGCACAGTGGCAGATATGTAAATACGGGGTTTACATACCATTTCTTGCGCAATACGGTTCGAACACTCGAACACCTATACGGATTCTCCTGCACAGTGGCAGATATGTAAATACGGGGTTTACATACCATTTCTTGCGCATTACGGTTCGAACACTCGAACACCTATACGGATTCTCCTGCACAGTGGCAGATATGTAAATACGGGGTTTACATACCATTTCTTGCGCAATACGGTTCGAACACTCGAACACCTATACGGATTCTCCTGCACAGTTGCAGATACGTAAATACGGGGTTTACATACCTTTTCTTGCGCATTACGGTTCGAACACTCGAACACCTATACGGATTCTCCTCCACAGTGGCAGATATGTAAATACGGGGTTTACATACCATTTCTTGCGCAATACGGTTCGAACACTCGAACACCTATACGGATTCTCCTGCACAGTGGCAGATATTTAAATACGGGGTTTACATACCATTTCTTGCGCATTACGGTTCGAACACTCGAACACCTATACGGATTCTCCTGCACAGTGGCAGATATGTAAATACGGTGTTTACATACCATTTCTTGCGCAATACGGTTCGAACACTCGAACACCTATACGGATTCTCCTGCGCAGTGGCAGATATGTAAATACGGGTTTTCCGTACCATTTCTTGCGCAATACGGTTCGAACACTCGAACACCTATACGGATTCTCCTGCACAGTGGCAGATATGTAAATACGGGTTTTCCGTACCATTTCTTGCGCAATACGGTTCGAAAACCTATACGGATTCTCCTGCACAGTGGCAGATATGTAAATACGGGGTTTACATACTATTTCTTGCGCAATACGGTTCGAACACTCGAACACCTATACGGATTCTCCTGCAGAGTGGCAAATATGTAAATACGGGGTTTACATACCATTTCTTGCGCATTACGGTTCGAACACTCGAACACCTATACGGATTCTCCTGCACAGTGGCAGATATGTAAATACGGGGTTTACATACCATTTCTTGCGCAATACGGTTCGAACACTCGAACACCTATACGGATTCTCCTGCACAGTGGCAGATATGTAAATACGGGGTTTACATACCATTTCTTGCGCATTACGGTTCGAACACTCGAACACCTGTACGGATTCTCCTGCAGAGTGGCAGATATGTAAATACGGTGTTTAAATACCATTTCTTGCGCAATACGGTTCGAACACTCGAACACCTATACGGATTCTCCTACGCAGTGGCAGATATGTAAATACGGGTTTTTCGTACCATTTCTTGCGCAATACGGTTCGAACACTCGAACACCTATACGGATTCTCCTGCACAGTGGCAGATATGTAAATACGGGGTTTACGTACCATTTCTTGCGCAATACGGTTCGAACACTCGAACACCTATACGGATTCTCCTGCACAGTGGCCGATATGTAAATACGGGGTTTACATACAATTTCTTGCGCAATACGGTTCGAACACTCGAACACCTATACGGATTCTCCTGCACAGTGGCAGATATGTAAATACGGGGTTTACGTACCATTTCTTGCGCAATACGGTTCGAACACTCGAACACCTATACGGATTCTCCTGCACAGTGGCAGATATGTAAATACGCGGTTTACGTACCATTTCTTGCGCAATACGGTTCGAACACTCGAACACCTATACGGATTCTCCTGCACAGTGGCAGATATGTAAATACGGGGTTTACATACCATTTCTTGCGCATTACGGTTCGAACACTCGAACACCTATACGGATTCTCCTGCACAGTGGCAGATATGTAAATGCGGGGTTTACATACCATTTCTTGCGCAATACGGTTCGAACACTCGAACACCTATACGGATTCTCCAGCACAGTGGCAGATATGTAAATATGAGGTTTACTTACCATTTTTTGCGAAATACGGTTCGAACACTCGAACACCTATACGGATTCTCCTGCACAGTGGCAGATATGTAAATACGGGGTTTACATACCATTTCTTGCGCAATACGGTTCGAACACTCGAACACCTATACGGATTCTCCTGCACAGTGGCAGATATGTAAATACGGGGTTTACGTACCATTTCTTGCGCAATACGGTTCGAACACTCGAACACCTATACGGATTCTCCTGCACAGTGGCAGATATGTAAATACGGGGTTTACATACAATTTCTTGCGCAATACGGTTCGAACACTCGAACACCTATACGGATTCTCCTGCACAGTGGCAGATATGTAAATACGGGGTTTACATACCATTTCTTGCGCAATACGGTTCGAACACTCGAACACCTATACGGATTCTCCTGCACAGTGGCAGATATGTAAATACGGGGTTTACGTACCATTTCTTGCGCAATACGGTTCGAACACTCGAACACCTATACGGATTCTCCTGCACAGTGGCAGATATGTAAATACGGGGTTTACATACCATTTCTTGCGCATTACGGTTCGAACACTCGAACACCTATACGGATTCTCCTGCACAGTGGCAGATATGTAAATGCGGGGTTTACATACCATTTCTTGCGCAATACGGTTCGAACACTCGACCACCTATACGGATTCTCCAGCACAGTGGCAGATATGTAAATATGAGGTTTACTTACCATTTCTTGCGAAATACGGTTCGAACACTCGAACACCTATACGGATTCTCCTGCACAGTGGCAGATATGTAAATACGGGGTTTACATACCATTTCTTGCGCAATACGGTTCGAACACTCGAACACCTATACGGATTCTCCGGCACAGTGGCAGATATGTAAATACGGGGTTTACATACCATTTCTTGCGCAATACGGTTCGAACACTCGAACACCTATACGGATTCTCCTGCACAGTGGCAGATATGTAAATACGGGGTTTACATACCATTTCTTGCGCATTACGGTTCGAACACTCGAACACCTATACGGATTCTCCAGCACAGTGGCAGATATGTAAATACGGGGTTTACATACCATTTCTTGCGCAATACGGTTCGAACACTCGAACACCTATACGGATTCTCCTGCACAGTGGCAGATATGTAAATACGGGGTTTACATACCATTTCTTGCGCATTACGGTTCGAACACTCGAACACCTATACGGATTCTCCTGCACAGTGGCAGATATGTAAATACGGGGTTTACATACCATTTCTTGCGAAATACGGTTCGAACACTCGAACACCTATACGGATTCTCCTGCACAGTGGCAGATACGTAAATACGGGGTTTACATACCTTTTCTTGCGCATTACGGTTCGAACACTCGAACACCTATACGGATTCTCCTCCACAGTGGCAGATATGTAAATACGGGGTTTACATACCATTTCTTGCGCAATACGGTTCGAACACTCGAACACCTATACGGATTCTCCTGCACAGTGGCAGATATTTAAATACGGGGTTTACATACCATTTCTTGCGCATTACGGTTCGAACACTCGAACACCTATACGGATTCTCCTGCACAGTGGCAGATATGTAAATACGGTGTTTACATACCATTTCTTGCGCAATACGGTTCGAACACTCGAACACCTATACGGATTCTCCTGCGCAGTGGCAGATATGTAAATACGGGTTTTCCGTACCATTTCTTGCGCAATACGGTTCGAACACTCGAACACCTATACGGATTCTCCTGCACAGTGGCAGATATGTAAATACGGGGTTTACATACCATTTCTTGCGCATTACGGTTCGAACACACGAACACCTATACGGATTCTCCTGCACAGTGGCAGATTTGTAAATACGGGGTTTACATACCATTTCTTGCGCACTACGGTTCGAACACTCGAACACCTATACGGATTCTCCAGCACAGTGGCAGATATGTAAATATGAGGTTTACTTACCATTTCTTGCGAAATACGGTTCGAACACTCGAACACCTATACGGATTCTCCTGCACAGTGGCAGATATGTAAATACGGGGTTTACATACCATTTCTTGCGCAATACGGTTCGAACACTCGAACACCTATACGGATTCTCCTGCAGAGTGGCAAATATGTAAATACGGGGTTTACATACCATTTCTTGCGCATTACGGTTCGAACACTCGAACACCTATACGGATTCTCCTGCACAGTGGCAGATATGTAAATACGGGGTTTACATACAATTTCTTGCGCAATACGGTTCGAACACTCGAACACCTATACGGATTCTCCTGCACAGTGGCAGATATGTAAATACGGGGTTTACGTACCATTTCTTGCGCAATACGGTTCGAACACTCGAACACCTATACGGATTCTCCTGCACAGTGGCAGATATGTAAATACGCGGTTTACGTACCATTTCTTGCGCAATACGGTTCGAACACTCGAACACCTATACGGATTCTCCTGCACAGTGGCAGATATGTAAATACGGGGTTTACATACCATTTCTTGCGCATTACGGTTCGAACACTCGAACACCTATACGGATTCTCCAGCACAGTGGCAGATATGTAAATATGAGGTTTACTTACCATTTCTTGCGAAATACGGTTCGAACACTCGAACACCTATACGGATTCTCCTGCACAGTGGCAGATATGTAAATACGGGGTTTACATACAATTTCTTGCGCAATACGGTTCGAACACTCGAACACCTATACGGATTCTCCTGCACAGTGGCAGATATGTAAATACGGGGTTTACGTACCATTTCTTGCGCAATACGGTTCGAACACTCGAACACCTATACGGATTCTCCTGCACAGTGGCAGATATGTAAATACGGGGTTTACGTACCATTTCTTGCGCAATACGGTTCGAACACTCGAACACCTATACGGATTCTCCTACACAGTGGCAGATATGTAAATACGGGGTTTACATACCATTTCTTGCGCATTACGGTTCGAACACTCGAACACCTATACGGATTCTCCTGCACAGTGGCAGATATGTAAATGCGGGGTTTACATACCATTTCTTGCGCAATACGGTTCGAACACTCGAACACCTATACGGATTCTCCAGCACAGTGGCAGATATGTAAATATGAGGTTTACTTACCATTTCATGCGAAATACGGTTCGAACACTCGAACACCTATACGGATTCTCCTGCACAGTGGCAGATATGTAAATACGGGGTTTACATACCATTTCTTGCGCAATACGGTTCGAACACTCGAACACCTATACGGATTCTCCGGCACAGTGGCAGATATGTAAATACGGGGTTTACATACCATTTCTTGCGCAATACGGTTCGAACACTCGAACACCTATACGGATTCTCCTGCACAGTGGCAGATATGTAAATACGGGGTTTACATACCATTTCTTGCGCATTACGGTTCGAACACTCGAACACCTATACGGATTCTCCAGCACAGTGGCAGATATGTAAATACGGGGTTTACATACCATTTCTTGCGCAATACGGTTCGAACACTCGAACACCTATACGGATTCTCCTGCACAGTGGCAGATATGTAAATACGGGGTTTACATACCATTTCTTGCGCATTACGGTTCGAACACTCGAACACCTATACGGATTCTCCTGCGCAGTGGCAGATATGTAAATACGGGGTTTACATACCATTTCTTGCGCAATACGGTTCGAACACTCGAACACCTATACGGATTCTCCTGCACAGTGGCAGATACGTAAATACGGGGTTTACATACCATTTCTTGCGCATTACGGTTCGAACACTCGAACACCTATACGGATTCTCCTCCACAGTGGCAGATATGTAAATACGGGGTTTACATACCATTTCTTGCGCAATACGGTTCGAACACTCGAACACCTATACGGATTCTCCTGCACAGTGGCAGATATGTAAATACGGGGTTTACGTACCATTTCTTGCGCAATACGGTTCGAACACTCGAACACCTATACGGATTCTCCTGCACAGTGGCAGATATGTAAATACGGGGTTTACATACCATTTCTTGCGCATTACGGTTCGAACACTCGAACACCTATACGGATTCTCCTGCACAGTGGCAGATATGTAAATACGGTGTTTACATACCATTTCTTGCGCAATACGGTTCGAACACTCGAACACCTATACGGATTCTCCTGCGCAGTGGCAGATATGTAAATACGGGTTTTCCGTACCATTTCTTGCGCAATACGGTTCGAACACTCGAACACCTATACGGATTCTCCTGCACAGTGGCAGATATGTAAATACGGGTTTTCCGTACCATTTCTTGCGCAATACGGCTCGAAAACCTATACGGATTCTCCTGCACAGTGGCAGATATGTAAATACGGGGTTTACATACTATTTCTTGCGCAATACGGTTCGAACACTCGAACACCTATACGGATTCTCCTGCAGAGTGGCAAATATGTAAATACGGGGTTTACATACCATTTCTTGCGCATTACGGTTCGAACACTCGAACACCTATACGGATTCTCCTGCACAGTGGCAGATATGTAAATACGGGGTTTACATACCATTTCTTGCGTAATACGGTTCGAACACTCGAACACCTATACGGATTCTCCTGCACAGTGGCAGATATGTAAATACGGGGTTTACGTACCATTTCTTGCGCAATACGGTTCGAACACTCGAACACCTATACGGATTCTCCTGCACAGTGGCAGATATGTAAATACGGGGTTTACATACCATTTCTTGCGCATTACGGTTCGAACACTCGAACACCTATACGGATTCTCCTGCACAGTGGCAGATATGTAAATGCGGGGTTTACATACCATTTCTTGCGCAATACGGTTCGAACACTCGACCACCTATACGGATTCTCCAGCACAGTGGCAGATATGTAAATATGAGGTTTACTTACCATTTCTTGCGAAATACGGTTCGAACACTCGAACACCTATACGGATTCTCCTGCACAGTGGCAGATATGTAAATACGGGGTTTACATACCATTTCTTGCGCAATACGGTTCGAACACTCGAACACCTATACGGATTCTCCGGCACAGTGGCAGATATGTAAATACGGGGTTTACATACCATTTCTTGCGCAATACGGTTCGAACACTCGAACACCTATACGGATTCTCCTGCACAGTGGCAGATATGTAAATACGGGGTTTACATACCATTTCTTGCGCATTACGGTTCGAACACTCGAACACCTATACGGATTCTCCAGCACAGTGGCAGATATGTAAATACGGGGTTTACATACCATTTCTTGCGCAATACGGTTCGAACACTCGAACACCTATACGGATTCTCCTGCACAGTGGCAGATATGTAAATACGGGGTTTACATACCATTTCTTGCGCATTACGGTTCGAACACTCGAACACCTATACGGATTCTCCTGCACAGTGGCAGATATGTAAATACGGTGTTTACATACCATTTCTTGCGCAATACGGTTCGAACACTCGAACACCTATACGGATTCTCCTGCGCAGTGGCAGATATGTAAATACGGGTTTTCCGTACCATTTCTTGCGCAATACGGTTCGAACACTCGAACACCTATACGGATTCTCCTGCACAGTGGCAGATATGTAAATACGGGTTTTCCGTACCATTTCTTGCGCAATACGGCTCGAAAACCTATACGGATTCTCCTGCACAGTGGCAGATATGTAAATACGGGGTTTACATACTATTTCTTGCGCAATACGGTTCGAACACTCGAACACCTATACGGATTCTCCTGCAGAGTGGCAAATATGTAAATACGGGGTTTACATACCATTTCTTGCGCATTACGGTTCGAACACTCGAACACCTATACGGATTCTCCTGCACAGTGGCAGATATGTAAATACGGGGTTTACATACCATTTCTTGCGTAATACGGTTCGAACACTCGAACACCTATACGGATTCTCCTGCACAGTGGCAGATATGTAAATACGGGGTTTACGTACCATTTCTTGCGCAATACGGTTCGAACACTCGAACACCTATACGGATTCTCCTGCACAGTGGCAGATATGTAAATACGGGGTTTACATACCATTTCTTGCGCATTACGGTTCGAACACTCGAACACCTATACGGATTCTCCTGCACAGTGGCAGATATGTAAATGCGGGGTTTACATACCATTTCTTGCGCAATACGGTTCGAACACTCGACCACCTATACGGATTCTCCAGCACAGTGGCAGATATGTAAATATGAGGTTTACTTACCATTTCTTGCGAAATACGGTTCGAACACTCGAACACCTATACGGATTCTCCTGCACAGTGGCAGATATGTAAATACGGGGTTTACATACCATTTCTTGCGCAATACGGTTCGAACACTCGAACACCTATACGGATTCTCCGGCACAGTGGCAGATATGTAAATACGGGGTTTACATACCATTTCTTGCGCAATACGGTTCGAACACTCGAACACCTATACGGATTCTCCTGCACAGTGGCAGATATGTAAATACGGGGTTTACATACCATTTCTTGCGCATTACGGTTCGAACACTCGAACACCTATACGGATTCTCCAGCACAGTGGCAGATATGTAAATACGGGGTTTACATACCATTTCTTGCGCAATACGGTTCGAACACTCGAACACCTATATGGATTCTCCTGCACAGTGGCAGATATGTAAATACGGGGTTTACATACCATTTCTTGCGCATTACGGTTCGAACACTCGAACACCTATACGGATTCTCCTGCACAGTGGCAGATATGTAAATACGGGGTTTACATACCATTTCTTGCGAAATACGGTTCGAACACTCGAACACCTATACGGATTCTCCTGCACAGTGGCAGATACGTAAATACGGGGTTTACATACCTTTTCTTGCGCATTACGGTTCGAACACTCGAACACCTATACGGATTCTCCTCCACAGTGGCAGATATGTAAATACGGGGTTTACATACCATTTCTTGCGCAATACGGTTCGAACACTCGAACACCTATACGGATTCTCCTGCACAGTGGCAGATATTTAAATACGGGGTTTACATACCATTTCTTGCGCATTACGGTTCGAACACTCGAACACCTATACGGATTCTCCTGCACAGTGGCAGATATGTAAATACGGTGTTTACATACCATTTCTTGCGCAATACGGTTCGAACACTCGAACACCTATACGGATTCTCCTGCGCAGTGGCAGATATGTAAATACGGGTTTTCCGTACCATTTCTTGCGCAATACGGTTCGAACACTCGAACACCTATACGGATTCTCCTGCACAGTGGCAGATATGTAAATACGGGGTTTACATACCATTTCTTGCGCATTACGGTTCGAACACACGAACACCTATACGGATTCTCCTGCACAGTGGCAGATTTGTAAATACGGGGTTTACATACCATTTCTTGCGCAATACGGTTCGAACACTCGAACACCTATACGGATTCTCCAGCACAGTGGCAGATATGTAAATATGAGGTTTACTTACCATTTCTTGCGAAATACGGTTCGAACACTCGAACACCTATACGGATTCTCCTGCACAGTGGCAGATATGTAAATACGGGGTTTACATACCATTTCTTGCGCAATACGGTTCGAACACTCGAACACCTATACGGATTCTCCTGCAGAGTGGCAAATATGTAAATACGGGGTTTACATACCATTTCTTGCGCATTACGGTTCGAACACTCGAACACCTATACGGATTCTCCTGCACAGTGGCAGATATGTAAATACGGGGTTTACATACAATTTCTTGCGCAATACGGTTCGAACACTCGAACACCTATACGGATTCTCCTGCACAGTGGCAGATATGTAAATACGGGGTTTACGTACCATTTCTTGCGCAATACGGTTCGAACACTCGAACACCTATACGGATTCTCCTGCACAGTGGCAGATATGTAAATACGCGGTTTACGTACCATTTCTTGCGCAATACGGTTCGAACACTCGAACACCTATACGGATTCTCCTGCACAGTGGCAGATATGTAAATACGGGGTTTACATACCATTTCTTGCGCATTATGGTTCGAACACTCGAACACCTATACGGATTCTCCAGCACAGTGGCAGATATGTAAATATGAGGTTTACTTACCATTTCTTGCGAAATACGGTTCGAACACTCGAACACCTATACGGATTCTCCTGCACAGTGGCAGATATGTAAATACGGGGTTTACATACAATTTCTTGCGCAATACGGTTCGAACACTCGAACACCTATACGGATTCTCCTACACAGTGGCAGATATGTAAATACGGGGTTTACGTACCATTTCTTGCGCAATACGGTTCGAACACTCGAACACCTATACGGATTCTCCTGCAGAGTGGCAAATATGTAAATACGGGGTTTACATACCATTTCTTGCGCATTACGGTTCGAACACTCGAACACCTATACGGATTCTCCTGCAGAGTGGCAAATATGTAAATACGGGGTTTACATACCATTTCTTGCGCATTACGGTTCGAACACTCGAACACCTATACGGATTCTCCTGCACAGTGGCAGATATGTAAATACGGGGTTTACATACCATTTCTTGCGTAATACGGTTCGAACACTCGAACACCTATACGGATTCTCCTGCACAGTGGCAGATATGTAAATACGGGGTTTACGTACCATTTCTTGCGCAATACGGTTCGAACACTCGAACACCTATACGGATTCTCCTGCACAGTGGCAGATATGTAAATACGGGGTTTACATACCATTTCTTGCGCATTACGGTTCGAACACTCGAACACCTATACGGATTCTCCTGCACAGTGGCAGATATGTAAATGCGGGGTTTACATACCATTTCTTGCGCAATACGGTTCGAACACTCGACCACCTATACGGATTCTCCAGCACAGTGGCAGATATGTAAATATGAGGTTTACTTACCATTTCTTGCGAAATACGGTTCGAACACTCGAACACCTATACGGATTCTCCTGCACAGTGGCAGATATGTAAATACGGGGTTTACATACCATTTCTTGCGCAATACGGTTCGAACACTCGAACACCTATACGGATTCTCCGGCACAGTGGCAGATATGTAAATACGGGGTTTACATACCATTTCTTGCGCAATACGGTTCGAACACTCGAACACCTATACGGATTCTCCTGCACAGTGGCAGATATGTAAATACGGGGTTTACATACCATTTCTTGCGCATTACGGTTCGAACACTCGAACACCTATACGGATTCTCCAGCACAGTGGCAGATATGTAAATACGGGGTTTACATACCATTTCTTGCGCAATACGGTTCGAACACTCGAACACCTATACGGATTCTCCTGCACAGTGGCAGATATGTAAATACGGGGTTTACATACCATTTCTTGCGCATTACGGTTCGAACACTCGAACACCTATACGGATTCTCCTGCACAGTGGCAGATATGTAAATACGGGGTTTACATACCATTTCTTGCGAAATACGGTTCGAACACTCGAACACCTATACGGATTCTCCTGCACAGTGGCAGATACGTAAATACGGGGTTTACATACCTTTTCTTGCGCATTACGGTTCGAACACTCGAACACCTATACGGATTCTCCTCCACAGTGGCAGATATGTAAATACGGGGTTTACATACCATTTCTTGCGCAATACGGTTCGAACACTCGAACACCTATACGGATTCTCCTGCACAGTGGCAGATATTTAAATACGGGGTTTACATACCATTTCTTGCGCATTACGGTTCGAACACTCGAACACCTATACGGATTCTCCTGCACAGTGGCAGATATGTAAATACGGTGTTTACATACCATTTCTTGCGCAATACGGTTCGAACACTCGAACACCTATACGGATTCTCCTGCGCAGTGGCAGATATGTAAATACGGGTTTTCCGTACCATTTCTTGCGCAATACGGTTCGAACACTCGAACACCTATACGGATTCTCCTGCACAGTGGCAGATATGTAAATACGGGGTTTACATACCATTTCTTGCGCATTACGGTTCGAACACACGAACACCTATACGGATTCTCCTGCACAGTGGCAGATTTGTAAATACGGGGTTTACATACCATTTCTTGCGCAATACGGTTCGAACACTCGAACACCTATACGGATTCTCCAGCACAGTGGCAGATATGTAAATATGAGGTTTACTTACCATTTCTTGCGAAATACGGTTCGAACACTCGAACACCTATACGGATTCTCCTGCACAGTGGCAGATATGTAAATACGGGGTTTACATACCATTTCTTGCGCAATACGGTTCGAACACTCGAACACCTATACGGATTCTCCTGCAGAGTGGCAAATATGTAAATACGGGGTTTACATACCATTTCTTGCGCATTACGGTTCGAACACTCGAACACCTATACGGATTCTCCTGCACAGTGGCAGATATGTAAATACGGGGTTTACATACAATTTCTTGCGCAATACGGTTCGAACACTCGAACACCTATACGGATTCTCCTGCACAGTGGCAGATATGTAAATACGGGGTTTACGTACCATTTCTTGCGCAATACGGTTCGAACACTCGAACACCTATACGGATTCTCCTGCACAGTGGCAGATATGTAAATACGCGGTTTACGTACCATTTCTTGCGCAATACGGTTCGAACACTCGAACACCTATACGGATTCTCCTGCACAGTGGCAGATATGTAAATACGGGGTTTACATACCATTTCTTGCGCATTACGGTTCGAACACTCGAACACCTATACGGATTCTCCAGCACAGTGGCAGATATGTAAATATGAGGTTTACTTACCATTTCTTGCGAAATACGGTTCGAACACTCGAACACCTATACGGATTCTCCTGCACAGTGGCAGATATGTAAATACGGGGTTTACATACAATTTCTTGCGCAATACGGTTCGAACACTCGAACACCTATACGGATTCTCCTACACAGTGGCAGATATGTAAATACGGGGTTTACGTACCATTTCTTGCGCAATACGGTTCGAACACTCGAACACCTATACGGATTCTCCTGCACAGTGGCAGATATGTAAATACGGGGTTTACGTACCATTTCTTGCGCAATACGGTTCGAACACTCGAACACCTATACGGATTCTCCTGCACAGTGGCAGATATGTAAATACGGGGTTTACATACCATTTCTTGCGCATTACGGTTCGAACACTCGAACACCTATACGGATTCTCCTGCACAGTGGCAGATATGTAAATGCGGGGTTTACATACCATTTCTTGCGCAATACGGTTCGAACACTCGAACACCTATACGGATTCTCCAGCACAGTGGCAGATATGTAAATATGAGGTTTACTTACCATTTCTTGCGAAATACGGTTCGAACACTCGAACACCTATACGGATTCTCCTGCACAGTGGCAGATATGTAAATACGGGGTTTACATACCATTTCTTGCGCAATACGGTTCGAACACTCGAACACCTATACGGATTCTCCGGCACAGTGGCAGATATGTAAATACGGGGTTTACATACCATTTCTTGCGCAATACGGTTCGAACACTCGAACACCTATACGGATTCTCCTGCACAGTGGCAGATATGTAAATACGGGTTTACATACCATTTCTTGCGCATTACGGTTCGAACACTCGAACACCTATACGGATTCTCCAGCACAGTGGCAGATATGTAAATACGGGGTTTACATACCATTTCTTGCGCAATACGGTTCGAACACTCGAACACCTATACGGATTCTCCTGCACAGTGGCAGATATGTAAATACGGGGTTTACATACCATTTCTTGCGCATTACGGTTCGAACACTCGAACACCTATACGGATTCTCCTGCACAGTGGCAGATATGTAAATACGGGGTTTACATACCATTTCTTGCGCAATACGGTTCGAACACTCGAACACCTATACGGATTCTCCTGCACAGTGGCAGATACGTAAATACGGGGTTTACATACCATTTCTTGCGCATTACGGTTCGAACACTCGAACACCTATACGGATTCTCCTCCACAGTGGCAGATATGTAAATACGGGGTTTACATACCATTTCTTGCGCAATACGGTTCGAACACTCGAACACCTATACGGATTCTCCTGCACAGTGGCAGATATGTAAATACGGGGTTTACGTACCATTTCTTGCGCAATACGGTTCGAACACTCGAACACCTATACGGATTCTCCTGCACAGTGGCAGATATGTAAATACGGGGTTTACTTACCATTTCTTGCGCATTACGGTTCGAACACTCGAACACCTATACGGATTCTCCTGCACAGTGGCAGATATGTAAATACGGTGTTTACATACCATTTCTTGCGCATTACGGTTCGAACACTCGAACACCTATACGGATTCTCCTCCACAGTGGCAGATATGTAAATACGGGGTTTACATACCATTTCTTGCGCAATACGGTTCGAACACTCGAACACCTATACGGATTCTCCTGCACAGTGGCAGATATGTAAATACGGGGTTTACGTACCATTTCTTGCGCAATACGGTTCGAACACTCGAACACCTATACGGATTCTCCTGCACAGTGGCAGATATGTAAATACGGGGTTTACATACCATTTCTTGCGCATTACGGTTCGAACACTCGAACACCTATACGGATTCTCCTGCACAGTGGCAGATATGTAAATACGGTGTTTACATACCATTTCTTGCGCAATACGGTTCGAACACTCGAACACCTATACGGATTCTCCTGCGCAGTGGCAGATATGTAAATACGGGTTTTCCGTACCATTTCTTGCGCAATACGGTTCGAACACTCGAACACCTATACGGATTCTCCTGCACAGTGGCAGATATGTAAATACGGGTTTTCCGTACCATTTCTTGCGCAATACGGCTCGAAAACCTATACGGATTCTCCTGCACAGTGGCAGATATGTAAATACGGGGTTTACATACTATTTCTTGCGCAATACGGTTCGAACACTCGAACACCTATACGGATTCTCCTGCAGAGTGGCAAATATGTAAATACGGGGTTTACATACCATTTCTTGCGCATTACGGTTCGAACACTCGAACACCTATACGGATTCTCCTGCACAGTGGCAGATATGTAAATACGGGGTTTACATACCATTTCTTGCGTAATACGGTTCGAACACTCGAACACCTATACGGATTCTCCTGCACAGTGGCAGATATGTAAATACGGGGTTTACGTACCATTTCTTGCGCAATACGGTTCGAACACTCGAACACCTATACGGATTCTCCTGCACAGTGGCAGATATGTAAATACGGGGTTTACATACCATTTCTTGCGCATTACGGTTCGAACACTCGAACACCTATACGGATTCTCCTGCACAGTGGCAGATATGTAAATGCGGGGTTTACATACCATTTCTTGCGCAATACGGTTCGAACACTCGACCACCTATACGGATTCTCCAGCACAGTGGCAGATATGTAAATATGAGGTTTACTTACCATTTCTTGCGAAATACGGTTCGAACACTCGAACACCTATACGGATTCTCCTGCACAGTGGCAGATATGTAAATACGGGGTTTACATACCATTTCTTGCGCAATACGGTTCGAACACTCGAACACCTATACGGATTCTCCGGCACAGTGGCAGATATGTAAATACGGGGTTTACATACCATTTCTTGCGCAATACGGTTCGAACACTCGAACACCTATACGGATTCTCCTGCACAGTGGCAGATATGTAAATACGGGGTTTACATACCATTTCTTGCGCATTACGGTTCGAACACTCGAACACCTATACGGATTCTCCAGCACAGTGGCAGATATGTAAATACGGGGTTTACATACCATTTCTTGCGCAATACGGTTCGAACACTCGAACACCTATACGGATTCTCCTGCACAGTGGCAGATATGTAAATACGGGGTTTACATACCATTTCTTGCGCATTACGGTTCGAACACTCGAACACCTATACGGATTCTCCTGCACAGTGGCAGATATGTAAATACGGTGTTTACATACCATTTCTTGCGCAATACGGTTCGAACACTCGAACACCTATACGGATTCTCCTGCGCAGTGGCAGATATGTAAATACGGGTTTTCCGTACCATTTCTTGCGCAATACGGTTCGAACACTCGAACACCTATACGGATTCTCCTGCACAGTGGCAGATATGTAAATACGGGTTTTCCGTACCATTTCTTGCGCAATACGGCTCGAAAACCTATACGGATTCTCCTGCACAGTGGCAGATATGTAAATACGGGGTTTACATACTATTTCTTGCGCAATACGGTTCGAACACTCGAACACCTATACGGATTCTCCTGCAGAGTGGCAAATATGTAAATACGGGGTTTACATACCATTTCTTGCGCATTACGGTTCGAACACTCGAACACCTATACGGATTCTCCTGCACAGTGGCAGATATGTAAATACGGGGTTTACATACCATTTCTTGCGTAATACGGTTCGAACACTCGAACACCTATACGGATTCTCCTGCACAGTGGCAGATATGTAAATACGGGGTTTACGTACCATTTCTTGCGCAATACGGTTCGAACACTCGAACACCTATACGGATTCTCCTGCACAGTGGCAGATATGTAAATACGGGGTTTACATACCATTTCTTGCGCATTACGGTTCGAACACTCGAACACCTATACGGATTCTCCTGCACAGTGGCAGATATGTAAATGCGGGGTTTACATACCATTTCTTGCGCAATACGGTTCGAACACTCGACCACCTATACGGATTCTCCAGCACAGTGGCAGATATGTAAATATGAGGTTTACTTACCATTTCTTGCGAAATACGGTTCGAACACTCGAACACCTATACGGATTCTCCTGCACAGTGGCAGATATGTAAATACGGGGTTTACATACCATTTCTTGCGCAATACGGTTCGAACACTCGAACACCTATACGGATTCTCCGGCACAGTGGCAGATATGTAAATACGGGGTTTACATACCATTTCTTGCGCAATACGGTTCGAACACTCGAACACCTATACGGATTCTCCTGCACAGTGGCAGATATGTAAATACGGGGTTTACATACCATTTCTTGCGCATTACGGTTCGAACACTCGAACACCTATACGGATTCTCCAGCACAGTGGCAGATATGTAAATACGGGGTTTACATACCATTTCTTGCGCAATACGGTTCGAACACTCGAACACCTATACGGATTCTCCTGCACAGTGGCAGATATGTAAATACGGGGTTTACATACCATTTCTTGCGCATTACGGTTCGAACACTCGAACACCTATACGGATTCTCCTGCACAGTGGCAGATATGTAAATACGGGGTTTACATACCATTTCTTGCGAAATACGGTTCGAACACTCGAACACCTATACGGATTCTCCTGCACAGTGGCAGATACGTAAATACGGGGTTTACATACCTTTTCTTGCGCATTACGGTTCGAACACTCGAACACCTATACGGATTCTCCTCCACAGTGGCAGATATGTAAATACGGGGTTTACATACCATTTCTTGCGCAATACGGTTCGAACACTCGAACACCTATACGGATTCTCCTGCACAGTGGCAGATATTTAAATACGGGGTTTACATACCATTTCTTGCGCATTACGGTTCGAACACTCGAACACCTATACGGATTCTCCTGCACAGTGGCAGATATGTAAATACGGTGTTTACATACCATTTCTTGCGCAATACGGTTCGAACACTCGAACACCTATACGGATTCTCCTGCGCAGTGGCAGATATGTAAATACGGGTTTTCCGTACCATTTCTTGCGCAATACGGTTCGAACACTCGAACACCTATACGGATTCTCCTGCACAGTGGCAGATATGTAAATACGGGGTTTACATACCATTTCTTGCGCATTACGGTTCGAACACACGAACACCTATACGGATTCTCCTGCACAGTGGCAGATTTGTAAATACGGGGTTTACATACCATTTCTTGCGCAATACGGTTCGAACACTCGAACACCTATACGGATTCTCCAGCACAGTGGCAGATATGTAAATATGAGGTTTACTTACCATTTCTTGCGAAATACGGTTCGAACACTCGAACACCTATACGGATTCTCCTGCACAGTGGCAGATATGTAAATACGGGGTTTACATACCATTTCTTGCGCAATACGGTTCGAACACTCGAACACCTATACGGATTCTCCTGCAGAGTGGCAAATATGTAAATACGGGGTTTACATACCATTTCTTGCGCATTACGGTTCGAACACTCGAACACCTATACGGATTCTCCTGCACAGTGGCAGATATGTAAATACGGGGTTTACATACAATTTCTTGCGCAATACGGTTCGAACACTCGAACACCTATACGGATTCTCCTGCACAGTGGCAGATATGTAAATACGGGGTTTACGTACCATTTCTTGCGCAATACGGTTCGAACACTCGAACACCTATACGGATTCTCCTGCACAGTGGCAGATATGTAAATACGCGGTTTACGTACCATTTCTTGCGCAATACGGTTCGAACACTCGAACACCTATACGGATTCTCCTGCACAGTGGCAGATATGTAAATACGGGGTTTACATACCATTTCTTGCGCATTACGGTTCGAACACTCGAACACCTATACGGATTCTCCAGCACAGTGGCAGATATGTAAATATGAGGTTTACTTACCATTTCTTGCGAAATACGGTTCGAACACTCGAACACCTATACGGATTCTCCTGCACAGTGGCAGATATGTAAATACGGGGTTTACATACAATTTCTTGCGCAATACGGTTCGAACACTCGAACACCTATACGGATTCTCCTACACAGTGGCAGATATGTAAATACGGGGTTTACGTACCATTTCTTGCGCAATACGGTTCGAACACTCGAACACCTATACGGATTCTCCTGCAGAGTGGCAAATATGTAAATACGGGGTTTACATACCATTTCTTGCGCATTACGGTTCGAACACTCGAACACCTATACGGATTCTCCTGCAGAGTGGCAAATATGTAAATACGGGGTTTACATACCATTTCTTGCGCATTACGGTTCGAACACTCGAACACCTATACGGATTCTCCTGCACAGTGGCAGATATGTAAATACGGGGTTTACATACCATTTCTTGCGTAATACGGTTCGAACACTCGAACACCTATACGGATTCTCCTGCACAGTGGCAGATATGTAAATACGGGGTTTACGTACCATTTCTTGCGCAATACGGTTCGAACACTCGAACACCTATACGGATTCTCCTGCACAGTGGCAGATATGTAAATACGGGGTTTACATACCATTTCTTGCGCATTACGGTTCGAACACTCGAACACCTATACGGATTCTCCTGCACAGTGGCAGATATGTAAATGCGGGGTTTACATACCATTTCTTGCGCAATACGGTTCGAACACTCGACCACCTATACGGATTCTCCAGCACAGTGGCAGATATGTAAATATGAGGTTTACTTACCATTTCTTGCGAAATACGGTTCGAACACTCGAACACCTATACGGATTCTCCTGCACAGTGGCAGATATGTAAATACGGGGTTTACATACCATTTCTTGCGCAATACGGTTCGAACACTCGAACACCTATACGGATTCTCCGGCACAGTGGCAGATATGTAAATACGGGGTTTACATACCATTTCTTGCGCAATACGGTTCGAACACTCGAACACCTATACGGATTCTCCTGCACAGTGGCAGATATGTAAATACGGGGTTTACATACCATTTCTTGCGCATTACGGTTCGAACACTCGAACACCTATACGGATTCTCCAGCACAGTGGCAGATATGTAAATACGGGGTTTACATACCATTTCTTGCGCAATACGGTTCGAACACTCGAACACCTATACGGATTCTCCTGCACAGTGGCAGATATGTAAATACGGGGTTTACATACCATTTCTTGCGCATTACGGTTCGAACACTCGAACACCTATACGGATTCTCCTGCACAGTGGCAGATATGTAAATACGGGGTTTACATACCATTTCTTGCGAAATACGGTTCGAACACTCGAACACCTATACGGATTCTCCTGCACAGTGGCAGATACGTAAATACGGGGTTTACATACCTTTTCTTGCGCATTACGGTTCGAACACTCGAACACCTATACGGATTCTCCTCCACAGTGGCAGATATGTAAATACGGGGTTTACATACCATTTCTTGCGCAATACGGTTCGAACACTCGAACACCTATACGGATTCTCCTGCACAGTGGCAGATATTTAAATACGGGGTTTACATACCATTTCTTGCGCATTACGGTTCGAACACTCGAACACCTATACGGATTCTCCTGCACAGTGGCAGATATGTAAATACGGTGTTTACATACCATTTCTTGCGCAATACGGTTCGAACACTCGAACACCTATACGGATTCTCCTGCGCAGTGGCAGATATGTAAATACGGGTTTTCCGTACCATTTCTTGCGCAATACGGTTCGAACACTCGAACACCTATACGGATTCTCCTGCACAGTGGCAGATATGTAAATACGGGGTTTACATACCATTTCTTGCGCATTACGGTTCGAACACACGAACACCTATACGGATTCTCCTGCACAGTGGCAGATTTGTAAATACGGGGTTTACATACCATTTCTTGCGCAATACGGTTCGAACACTCGAACACCTATACGGATTCTCCAGCACAGTGGCAGATATGTAAATATGAGGTTTACTTACCATTTCTTGCGAAATACGGTTCGAACACTCGAACACCTATACGGATTCTCCTGCACAGTGGCAGATATGTAAATACGGGGTTTACATACCATTTCTTGCGCAATACGGTTCGAACACTCGAACACCTATACGGATTCTCCTGCAGAGTGGCAAATATGTAAATACGGGGTTTACATACCATTTCTTGCGCATTACGGTTCGAACACTCGAACACCTATACGGATTCTCCTGCACAGTGGCAGATATGTAAATACGGGGTTTACATACAATTTCTTGCGCAATACGGTTCGAACACTCGAACACCTATACGGATTCTCCTGCACAGTGGCAGATATGTAAATACGGGGTTTACGTACCATTTCTTGCGCAATACGGTTCGAACACTCGAACACCTATACGGATTCTCCTGCACAGTGGCAGATATGTAAATACGCGGTTTACGTACCATTTCTTGCGCAATACGGTTCGAACACTCGAACACCTATACGGATTCTCCTGCACAGTGGCAGATATGTAAATACGGGGTTTACATACCATTTCTTGCGCATTACGGTTCGAACACTCGAACACCTATACGGATTCTCCAGCACAGTGGCAGATATGTAAATATGAGGTTTACTTACCATTTCTTGCGAAATACGGTTCGAACACTCGAACACCTATACGGATTCTCCTGCACAGTGGCAGATATGTAAATACGGGGTTTACATACAATTTCTTGCGCAATACGGTTCGAACACTCGAACACCTATACGGATTCTCCTACACAGTGGCAGATATGTAAATACGGGGTTTACGTACCATTTCTTGCGCAATACGGTTCGAACACTCGAACACCTATACGGATTCTCCTGCACAGTGGCAGATATGTAAATACGGGGTTTACGTACCATTTCTTGCGCAATACGGTTCGAACACTCGAACACCTATACGGATTCTCCTGCACAGTGGCAGATATGTAAATACGGGGTTTACATACCATTTCTTGCGCATTACGGTTCGAACACTCGAACACCTATACGGATTCTCCTGCACAGTGGCAGATATGTAAATGCGGGGTTTACATACCATTTCTTGCGCAATACGGTTCGAACACTCGAACACCTATACGGATTCTCCAGCACAGTGGCAGATATGTAAATATGAGGTTTACTTACCATTTCTTGCGAAATACGGTTCGAACACTCGAACACCTATACGGATTCTCCTGCACAGTGGCAGATATGTAAATACGGGGTTTACATACCATTTCTTGCGCAATACGGTTCGAACACTCGAACACCTATACGGATTCTCCGGCACAGTGGCAGATATGTAAATACGGGGTTTACATACCATTTCTTGCGCAATACGGTTCGAACACTCGAACACCTATACGGATTCTCCTGCACAGTGGCAGATATGTAAATACGGGTTTACATACCATTTCTTGCGCATTACGGTTCGAACACTCGAACACCTATACGGATTCTCCAGCACAGTGGCAGATATGTAAATACGGGGTTTACATACCATTTCTTGCGCAATACGGTTCGAACACTCGAACACCTATACGGATTCTCCTGCACAGTGGCAGATATGTAAATACGGGGTTTACATACCATTTCTTGCGCATTACGGTTCGAACACTCGAACACCTATACGGATTCTCCTGCACAGTGGCAGATATGTAAATACGGGGTTTACATACCATTTCTTGCGCAATACGGTTCGAACACTCGAACACCTATACGGATTCTCCTGCACAGTGGCAGATACGTAAATACGGGGTTTACATACCATTTCTTGCGCATTACGGTTCGAACACTCGAACACCTATACGGATTCTCCTCCACAGTGGCAGATATGTAAATACGGGGTTTACATACCATTTCTTGCGCAATACGGTTCGAACACTCGAACACCTATACGGATTCTCCTGCACAGTGGCAGATATGTAAATACGGGGTTTACGTACCATTTCTTGCGCAATACGGTTCGAACACTCGAACACCTATACGGATTCTCCTGCACAGTGGCAGATATGTAAATACGGGGTTTACTTACCATTTCTTGCGCATTACGGTTCGAACACTCGAACACCTATACGGATTCTCCTGCACAGTGGCAGATATGTAAATACGGTGTTTACATACCATTTCTTGCGCAATACGGTTCGAACACTCGAACACCTATACGGATTCTCCTGCGCAGTGGCAGATATGTAAATACGGGTTTTCCGTACCATTTCTTGCGCAATACGGTTCGAACACTCGAACACCTATACGGATTCTCCTGCACAGTGACAGATATGTAAATACGGGTTTTCCGTACCATTTCTTGCGCAATACGGTTCGAAAACCTATACGGATTCTCCTGCACAGTGGCAGATTTGTAAATACGGGGTTTACATACTATTTCTTGCGCAATACGGTTCGAACACTCGAACACCTATACGGATTCTCCTGCAGAGTGGCAAATATGTAAATACGGGGTTTACATACCATTTCTTGCGCATTACGGTTCGAACACTCGAACACCTATACGGATTCTCCTGTACAGTGGCAGATATGTAAATACGGGGTTTACATACCATTTCGTGCGCAATACGGTTCGAACACTCGAACACCTATACGGATTCTCCTGCACAGTGGCAGATATGTAAATACGGGGTTTACATACCATTTCTTGCGCATTACGGTTCGAACACTCGAACACCTATACGGATTCTCCTGCACAGTGGCAGATATGTAAATACGGTGTTTACATACCATTTCTTGCGCAATACGGTTCGAACACTCGAACACCTATACGGATTCTCCTACGCAGTGGCAGATATGTAAATACGGGTTTTCCGTACCATTTCTTGCGCAATACGGTTCGAACACTCGAACACCTATACGGATTCTCCTGCACAGTGGCAGATATGTAAATACGGGGTGTACGTACCATTTCTTGCGCAATACGGTTCGAACACTCGAACACCTATACGGATTCTCCTGCACAGTGGCAGATATGTAAATACGGGGTTTACATACCATTTCTTGCGCAATACGGTTCGAACACTCGAACACCTATACGGATTCTCCTGCACAGTGGCAGATATGTAAATACGGGGTTTACGTACCATTTCTTGCGCAATACGGTTCGAACACTCGAACACCTATACGGATTCTCCTGCACAGTGGCAGATATGTAAATACGCGGTTTACGTACCATTTCTTGCGCAATACGGTTCGAACACTCGAACACCTATACGGATTCTCCTGCACAGTGGCAGATATGTAAATACGGGGTTTACATACCATTTCTTGCGCATTACGGTTCGAACACTCGAACACCTATACGGATTCTCCTGCACAGTGGCAGATATGTAAATATGAGGTTTACTTACCTTTTCTTGCGAAATACGGTTCGAACACTCGAACACCTATACGGATTCTCCTGCACAGTGGCAGATATGTAAATACGGGGTTTACATACCATTTCTTGCTCAATACGGTTCGAACACTCGAACACCTAAACGGATTCTCCTGCACAGTGGCAGATATGTAAATACGGGGTTTACGTACCATTTCTTGCGCAATACGGTTCGAACACTCGAACACCTATACGGATTCTCCTGCACAGTGGCAGATATGTAAATACGGGGTTTACATACAATTTCTTGCGCAATACGGTTCGAACACTCGAACACCTATACGGATTCTCCTGCACAGTGGCAGATATGTAAATACGGGGTTTACGTACCATTTCTTGCGCAATACGGTTCGAACACTCGAACACCTATACGGATTCTCCTGCACAGTGGCAGATATGTAAATACGGGGTTTACGTACCATTTCTTGCGCAATACGGTTCGAACACTCGAACACCTATACGGATTCTCCTGCACAGTGGCAGATATGTAAATACGGGGTTTACATACCATTTCTTGCGCATTACGGTTCGAACACTCGAACACCTATACGGATTCTCCTGTACAGTGGCAGATATGTAAATGCGGGGTTTACATACCATTTCTTGCGCAATACGGTTCGAACACTCGAACACCTATACGGATTCTCCAGCACAGTGGCAGATATGTAAATATGAGGTTTACTTACCATTTCTTGCGAAATACGGTTCGAACACTCGAACACCTATACGGATTCTCCTGCACAGTGGCAGATATGTAAATACGGGGTTTACATACCATTTCTTGCGCAATACGGTTCGAACACTCGAACACCTATACGGATTCTCCGGCACAGTGGCAGATATGTAAATACGGGGTTTACATACCATTTCTTGCGCAATACGGTTCGAACACTCGAACACCTATACGGATTCTCCTGCACAGTGGCAGATATGTAAATACGGGGTTTACATACCATTTCTTGCGCATTACGGTTCGAACACTCGAACACCTATACGGATTCTCCAGCACAGTGGCAGATATGTAAATACGGGGTTTACATACCATTTCTTGCGCAATACGGTTCGAACACTCGAACACCTATACGGATTCTCCTGCACAGTGGCAGATATGTAAATACGGGGTTTACATATCATTTCTTGCGTATTACGGTTCGAACACTCGAACACCTATACGGATTCTCCTGCACAGTGGCAGATATGTAAATACGGGGTTTACATACCATTTCTTGCGCAATACGGTTCGAACACTCGAACACCTATACGGATTCTCCTGCACAGTGGCAGATACGTAAATACGGGGTTTACATACCATTTCTTGCGCATTACGGTTCGAACACTCGAACACCTATACGGATTCTCCTCCACAGTGGCAGATATGTAAATACGGGGTTTACATACCATTTCTTGCGCAATACGGTTCGAACACTCGAACACCTATACGGATTCTCCTGCACAGTGGCAGATATGTAAATACGGGGTTTACATACCATTTCTTGCGCATTACGGTTCGAACACTCGAACACCTATACGGATTCTCCTGCACAGTGGCAGATATGTAAATACGGTGTTTACATACCATTTCTTGCGCAATACGGTTCGAACACCCGAACACCTATACGGATTCTCCTGCGCAGTGGCAGATATGTAAATACGGGTTTTCCGTACCATTTCTTGCGCAATACGGGTCGAACACTCGAACACCTATACGGATTCTCCTGCACAGTGGCAGATATGTAAATACGGGTTTTCCGTACCATTTCTTGCGCAATACGGTTCGAACACCTATACGGATTCTCCTGCACAGTGGCAGATATGTAAATACGGGGTTTACATACTATTTCTTGCGCAATACGGTTCGAACACTCGAACACCTATACGGATTCTCCTGCAGAGTGGCAAATATGTAAATACGGGGTTTACATACCATTTCTTGCGCATTACGGTTCGAACACTCGAACACCTATACGAATTCTCCTGCACAGTGGCAGATATGTAAATACGGGGTTTACATACCATTTCTTGCGCAATACGGTTCGAACACTCGAACACCTATACGGATTCTCCTGCACAGTGGCAGATATGTAAATACGGGATTTACATACCATTTCTTGCGCATTACGGTTCGAACACTCGAACACCTATACGGATTCTCCTGCAGAGTGGCAGATATGTAAATACGGCGTTTACATACCATTTCTTGCGCAATACGGTTCGAACACTCGAACACCTATACGGATTCTCCTACGCAGTGGCAGATATGTAAATACGGGTTTTCCGTACCATTTCTTGCGCAATACGGTTCGAACACTCGAACACCTATACGGATTCTCCTGCACAGTGGCAGATATGTAAATACGGGGTTTACGTACCATTTCTTGCGCAATACGGTTCGAACACTCGAACACCTATACGGATTCTCCTGCACAGTGGCAGATATGTAAATACGGGGTTTACATACAATTTCTTGCGCAATACGGTTCGAACACTCGAACACCTATACGGATTCTCCTGCACAGTGGCAGATATGTAAATACGGGGTTTACGTACCATTTCTTGCGCAATACGGTTCGAACACTCGAACACCTATACGGATTCTCCTGCACAGTGGCAGATATGTAAATACGGGGTTTACGTACCATTTCTTGCGCAATACGGTTCGAACACTCGAACACCTATACGGATTCTCCTGCACAGTGGCAGATATGTAAATACGGGGTTTACATACCATTTCTTGCGCATTACGGTTCGAACACTCGAACACCTATACGGATTCTCCTGCACAGTGGCAGATATGTAAATGCGGGGTTTACATACCGTTTCTTGCGCAATACGGTTCGAACACTCGAACACCTATACGGATTCTCCAGCACAGTGGCAGATATGTAAATATGAGGTTTACTTACCATTTCTTGTGAAATACGGTTCGAACACTAGAACACCTATACGGATTCTCCTGCACAGTGGCAGATATGTAAATACGGGGTTTACATACCATTTCTTGCGCAATACGGTTCGAACACTCGAGCACCTATACGGATTCTCCTGCACAGTGGCAGATATGTAAATACGGGGTTTACGTACCATTTCTTGCGCAATACGGTTCGAACACTCGAACACCTATACGGATTCTCCTGCACAGTGGCAGATATGTAAATACGGGGTTTACATACCATTTCTTGTGCATTACGGTTCGAACACTCGAACACCTATACGGATTCCCCTGCACAGTGGCAGATATGTAAATACGGGGTTTACATACCATTTCTTGCGCAATACGGTTCGAACACTCGAACACCTATACGGATTCTCCTGCACAGTGGCAGATATGTAAATACGGGGTTTACATATCATTTCTTGCGCATTACGGTTCGAACACTCGAACACCTATACGGATTCTCCTGCACAGTGGCAGATATGTAAATACGGGGTTTACATACCATTTCTTGCGCAATACGGTTCGAACACTCGAACACCTATACGGATTCTCCTGCACAGTGGCAGATATGTAAATACGGGGTTTACATACCATTTCTTGCGCATTACGGTTCGAACACTCGAACACCTATACGGATTCTCCTGCACGGTGGCAGATATGTAAATACGGTGTTTACATACCATTTCTTGCGCAATACGGTTCGAACACTGGAACACCTATACGGATTCTCCTGCGCAGTGGCAGATATGTAAATACGGGTTTTCCGTACCATTTCTTGCGCAATACGGTTCGAACACTCGAACACCTATATGGATTCTCCTGTACAGTGGCAGATATGTAAATACGGGGTTTACGTACCATTTCTTGCGCAATACGGTTCGAACACTCGAACACCTATACGGATTCTCCTGCACAGTGGCAGATATGTAAATACGGGGTTTACATACCATTTCTTGCGCAATACGGTTCGAACACTCGAACACCTATACGGATTCTCCTGCACAGTGGCAGATATGTAAATACGGGGTTTACATACAATTTCTTGCGCATTACGGTTCGAACACTCGAACACCTATACGGATTCTCCTGCACAGTGGCAGATATGTAAATACGGTGTTTACATACCATTTCTTGCGCAATACGGTTCGAACACTCGAACACCTATACGGATTCTCCTGCACAGTGGCAGATATGTAAATATGGGGTTTACTTACCATTTCTTGCGAAACACGGTTCGAACACTCGAACACCTATACGGATTCTCCTGCACAGTGGCAGATATGTAAATACGGGGTTTACATACCATTTCTTACGCATTACGGTTCGAACACTCGAACACCTATACGGATTCTCTTGCACAGTGGCAGATATGTAAATACGGGGTTTACATACCATTTCTTGCGCATTACGGTTCGAACACTCGAACACCTATACGGATTCTCCTGCATAGTGGCAGATATGTAAATACGGTGTTTACATACCATTTCTTGCGCAATACGGTTCGAACACCCGAACACCTATACGGATTCTCCTGCGCAGTGGCAGATATGTAAATACGGGTTTTCCGTACCATTTCTTGCGCAATACGGTTCGAACACTCGAACACCTATACGGATTCTCCTGTACAGTGGCAGATATGTAAATGCGGGGTTTACATACCATTTCTTGCGCAATACGGTTCGAACACTCGAACACCTATACGGATTCTCCAGCACAGTGGCAGATATGTAAATATGAGGTTTACTTACCATTTCTTGCGAAATACGGTTCGAACACTCGAACACCTATACGGATTCTCCTGCACAGTGGCAGATATGTAAATACGGGGTTTACATACCATTTCTTGCGCAATACGGTTCGAACACTCGAACACCTATACGGATTCTCCGGCACAGTGGCAGATATGTAAATACGGGGTTTACATACCATTTCTTGCGCAATACGGTTCGAACACTCGAACACCTATACGGATTCTCCTGCACAGTGGCAGATATGTAAATACGGGGTTTACATACCATTTCTTGCGCATTACGGTTCGAACACTCGAACACCTATACGGATTCTCCAGCACAGTGGCAGATATGTAAATACGGGGTTTACATACCATTTCTTGCGCAATACGGTTCGAACACTCGAACACCTATACGGATTCTCCTGCACAGTGGCAGATATGTAAATACGGGGTTTACATATCATTTCTTGCGTATTACGGTTCGAACACTCGAACACCTATACGGATTCTCCTGCACAGTGGCAGATATGTAAATACGGGGTTTACATACCATTTCTTGCGCAATACGGTTCGAACACTCGAACACCTATACGGATTCTCCTGCACAGTGGCAGATACGTAAATACGGGGTTTACATACCATTTCTTGCGCATTACGGTTCGAACACTCGAACACCTATACGGATTCTCCTCCACAGTGGCAGATATGTAAATACGGGGTTTACATACCATTTCTTGCGCAATACGGTTCGAACACTCGAACACCTATACGGATTCTCCTGCACAGTGGCAGATATGTAAATACGGGTTTTCCGTACCATTTCTTGCGCAATACGGTTCGAACACCTATACGGATTCTCCTGCACAGTGGCAGATATGTAAATACGGGGTTTACATACTATTTCTTGCGCAATACGGTTCGAACACTCGAACACCTATACGGATTCTCCTGCAGAGTGGCAAATATGTAAATACGGGGTTTACATACCATTTCTTGCGCATTACGGTTCGAACACTCGAACACCTATACGAATTCTCCTGCACAGTGGCAGATATGTAAATACGGGGTTTACATACCATTTCTTGCGCAATACGGTTCGAACACTCGAACACCTATACGGATTCTCCTGCACAGTGGCAGATATGTAAATACGGGATTTACATACCATTTCTTGCGCATTACGGTTCGAACACTCGAACACCTATACGGATTCTCCTGCAGAGTGGCAGATATGTAAATACGGCGTTTACATACCATTTCTTGCGCAATACGGTTCGAACACTCGAACACCTATACGGATTCTCCTACGCAGTGGCAGATATGTAAATACGGGTTTTCCGTACCATTTCTTGCGCAATACGGTTCGAACACTCGAACACCTATACGGATTCTCCTGCACAGTGGCAGATATGTAAATACGGGGTTTACGTACCATTTCTTGCGCAATACGGTTCGAACACTCGAACACCTATACGGATTCTCCTGCACAGTGGCAGATATGTAAATACGGGGTTTACATACAATTTCTTGCGCAATACGGTTCGAACACTCGAACACCTATACGGATTCTCCTGCACAGTGGCAGATATGTAAATACGGGGTTTACGTACCATTTCTTGCGCAATACGGTTCGAACACTCGAACACCTATACGGATTCTCCTGCACAGTGGCAGATATGTAAATACGGGGTTTACGTACCATTTCTTGCGCAATACGGTTCGAACACTCGAACACCTATACGGATTCTCCTGCACAGTGGCAGATATGTAAATACGGGGTTTACATACCATTTCTTGCGCATTACGGTTCGAACACTCGAACACCTATACGGATTCTCCTGCACAGTGGCAGATATGTAAATGCGGGGTTTACATACCGTTTCTTGCGCAATACGGTTCGAACACTCGAACACCTATACGGATTCTCCAGCACAGTGGCAGATATGTAAATATGAGGTTTACTTACCATTTCTTGTGAAATACGGTTCGAACACTAGAACACCTATACGGATTCTCCTGCACAGTGGCAGATATGTAAATACGGGGTTTACATACCATTTCTTGCGCAATACGGTTCGAACACTCGAGCACCTATACGGATTCTCCTGCACAGTGGCAGATATGTAAATACGGGGTTTACGTACCATTTCTTGCGCAATACGGTTCGAACACTCGAACACCTATACGGATTCTCCTGCACAGTGGCAGATATGTAAATACGGGGTTTACATACCATTTCTTGTGCATTACGGTTCGAACACTCGAACACCTATACGGATTCCCCTGCACAGTGGCAGATATGTAAATACGGGGTTTACATACCATTTCTTGCGCAATACGGTTCGAACACTCGAACACCTATACGGATTCTCCTGCACAGTGGCAGATATGTAAATACGGGGTTTACATATCATTTCTTGCGCATTACGGTTCGAACACTCGAACACCTATACGGATTCTCCTGCACAGTGGCAGATATGTAAATACGGGGTTTACATACCATTTCTTGCGCAATACGGTTCGAACACTCGAACACCTATACGGATTCTCCTGCACAGTGGCAGATATGTAAATACGGGGTTTACATACCATTTCTTGCGCATTACGGTTCGAACACTCGAACACCTATACGGATTCTCCTGCACGGTGGCAGATATGTAAATACGGTGTTTACATACCATTTCTTGCGCAATACGGTTCGAACACTGGAACACCTATACGGATTCTCCTGCGCAGTGGCAGATATGTAAATACGGGTTTTCCGTACCATTTCTTGCGCAATACGGTTCGAACACTCGAACACCTATATGGATTCTCCTGTACAGTGGCAGATATGTAAATACGGGGTTTACGTACCATTTCTTGCGCAATACGGTTCGAACACTCGAACACCTATACGGATTCTCCTGCACAGTGGCAGATATGTAAATACGGGGTTTACATACCATTTCTTGCGCAATACGGTTCGAACACTCGAACACCTATACGGATTCTCCTGCACAGTGGCAGATATGTAAATACGGGGTTTACATACAATTTCTTGCGCATTACGGTTCGAACACTCGAACACCTATACGGATTCTCCTGCACAGTGGCAGATATGTAAATACGGTGTTTACATACCATTTCTTGCGCAATACGGTTCGAACACTCGAACACCTATACGGATTCTCCTGCACAGTGGCAGATATGTAAATACGGGGTTTACATATCATTTCTTGCGCATTACGGTTCGAACACTCGAACACCTATACGGATTCTCCTGCACAGTGGCAGATATGTAAATACGGGGTTTACATACCATTTCTTGCGCAATACGGTTCGAACACTCGAACACCTATACGGATTCTCCTGCACAGTGGCAGATATGTAAATACGGGGTTTACATACCATTTCTTGCGCATTACGGTTCGAACACTCGAACACCTATACGGATTCTCCTGCACGGTGGCAGATATGTAAATACGGTGTTTACATACCATTTCTTGCGCAATACGGTTCGAACACTGGAACACCTATACGGATTCTCCTGCGCAGTGGCAGATATGTAAATACGGGTTTTCCGTACCATTTCTTGCGCAATACGGTTCGAACACTCGAACACCTATATGGATTCTCCTGTACAGTGGCAGATATGTAAATACGGGGTTTACGTACCATTTCTTGCGCAATACGGTTCGAACACTCGAACACCTATACGGATTCTCCTGCACAGTGGCAGATATGTAAATACGGGGTTTACATACCATTTCTTGCGCAATACGGTTCGAACACTCGAACACCTATACGGATTCTCCTGCACAGTGGCAGATATGTAAATACGGGGTTTACATACCATTTCTTGCGCAATACGGTTCGAACACTCGAACACCTATACGGATTCTCCTGCACAGTGGCAGATATGTAAATATGGGGTTTACTTACCATTTCTTGCGAAACACGGTTCGAACACTCGAACACCTATACGGATTCTCCTGCACAGTGGCAGATATGTAAATACGGGGTTTACATACCATTTCTTACGCATTACGGTTCGAACACTCGAACACCTATACGGATTCTCTTGCACAGTGGCAGATATGTAAATACGGGGTTTACATACCATTTCTTGCGCATTACGGTTCGAACACTCGAACACCTATACGGATTCTCCTGCATAGTGGCAGATATGTAAATACGGTGTTTACATACCATTTCTTGCGCAATACGGTTCGAACACCCGAACACCTATACGGATTCTCCTGCGCAGTGGCAGATATGTAAATACGGGTTTTCCGTACCATTTCTTGCGCAATACGGTTCGAACACTCGAACACCTATACGGATTCTCCTGCACAGTGGCAGATATGTAAATACGGGTTTTCCGTACCATTTCTTGCGCAATACGGTTCGAACACCTATACGGATTCTCCTGCACAGTGGCAGATATGTAAATACGGGGTTTACATACTATTTCTTGCGCAATACGGTTCGAACACTCGAACACCTATACGGATTCTCCTGCAGAGTGGCAAATATGTAAATACGGGGTTTACATACCATTTCTTTCGCATTACGGTTCGAACACTCGAACACCTATACGGATTCTCCTGCACAGTGGCAGATATGTAAATACGGGGTTTACATACCATTTCTTGCGCAATACGGTTCGAACACTCGAACACCTATACGGATTCTCCTGCACAGTGGCAGATATGTAAATACGGGGTTTACATACCATTTCTTGCGCATTACGGTTCGAACACTCGAACACCTATACGGATTCTCCTGCAGAGTGGCAGATATGTAAATACGGCGTTTACATACCATTTCTTGCGCAATACGGTTCGAACACTCGAACACCTATACGGATTCTCCTACGCAGTGGCAGATATGTAAATACGGGTTTTCCGTACCATTTCTTGCGCAATACGGTTTGAACACTCGAACACCTATACGGATTCTCCTGCACAGTGGCAGATATGTAAATACGGAGTTTACGTACCATTTCTTGCGCAATACGGTTCGAACACTCGAACACCTATACGGATTCTCCTGCACAGTGGCAGATATGTAAATACGGGGTTTACATACAATTTCTTGCGCAATACGGTTCGAACACTCGAACACCTATACGGATTCTCCTGCACAGTGGCAGATATGTAAATACGGGGTTTACGTACCATTTCTTGCGCAATACGGTTCGAACACTCGAACACCTATACGGATTCTCCTGCACAGTGGCAGATATGTAAATACGGGGTTTACGTACCATTTCTTGCTCAATACGGTTCGAACACTCGAACACCTATACGGATTCTCCTGCACAGTGGCAGATATGTAAATACGGGGTTTACTTACCATTTCTTGCGCATTACGGTTCGAACACTCGAACACCTATACGGATTCTCCTGCACAGTGGCAGATATGTAAATGCGGGGTTTACATACCGTTTCTTGCGCAATACGGTTCGAACACTCGAACACCTATACGGATTCTCCAGCACAGTGGCAGATATGTAAATATGAGGTTTACTTACCATTTCTTGTGAAATACGGTTCGAACACTCGAACACCTATACGGATTCTCCTGCACAGTGGCAGATATGTAAATACGGGGTTTACATACCATTTCTTGCGCAATACGGTTCGAATACTCGAACACCTATACGGATTCTCCTGCACAGTGGCAGATATGTAAATACGGGGTTTACGTACCATTTCTTGCGCAATACGGTTCGAACACTCGAACACCTATACGGATTCTCCTGCACAGTGGCAGATATGTAAATACGGGGTTTACATACCATTTCTTGCGCATTACGGTTCGAACACTCGAACACCTATACGGATTCTCCGGCACAGTGGCAGATATGTAAATACGGGGTTTACATACCATTTCTTGCGCATTACGGTTCGAACACTCGAACACCTATACGGATTCTCCTGCACAGTGGCAGATATGTAAATACGGGGTTTACATACCATTTCTTGCGCAATACGGTTCGAACACTCGAACACCTATACGGATTCTCCTGCACAGTGGGAGATATGTAAATACGGGGTTTACATACCATTTCTTGCGCAATACGGTTCGAACACTCGAACACCTATACGGATTCTCCTGCACAGTGGCAGATATATAAATACGGGGTTTACGTACCATTTCTTGCGCAATACGGTTCGAACACTCGAACACCTATACGGATTCTCCTGCACAGTGGCAGATATGTAAATACGGGGTTTACGTACCATTTCTTGCGCAATACGGTTCGAACACTCGAACACCTATACGGATCCTCCTGCACAGTGGCAGATATGTAAATACGGGGTTTACATACCATTTCTTGCGCATTACGGTTCGAACACACGAACACCTATACGGATTCTCCTGCACAGTGGCAGATATGTAAATGCGGGGTTTACATACCGTTTCTTGCGCAATACGGTTCGAACACTCGAACACCTATACGGATTCTCCAGCACAGTGGCAGATATGTAAATATGAGGTTTACTTACCATTTCTTGTGAAATACGGTTCGAACACTCGAACACCTATACGGATTCTCCTGCATAGTGGCAGATATGTAAATACGGGGTTTACATACCATTTCTTGCGCAATACGGTTCGAACACTCGAGCACCTATACGGATTCTCCTGCACAGTGGCAGATATGTAAATACGGGGTTTACGTACCATTTCTTGCGCAATACGGTTCGAACACTCGAACACCTATACGGATTCTCCTGCACAGTGGCAGATATGTAAATACGGGGTTTACATACCATTTCTTGCGCATTACGGTTCGAACACCCGAACACCTATACGGATTCCCCTGCACAGTGGCAGATATGTAAATACGGGGTTTACATACCATTTCTTGCGCAATACGGTTCGAACACTCGAACACCTATACGGATTCTCCTGCACAGTGGCAGATATGTAAATACGGGGTCTACATATCATTTCTTGCACATTACGGTTCGAACACTCGAACACCTATACGGATTCTCCTGCACAGTGGCAGATATGTAAATACGGGGTTTACATACCATTTCTTGCGCAATACGGTTCGAACACTCGAACACCTATACGGATTCTCCTGCACAGTGGCAGATATGTAAATACGGGGTTTACATACCATTTCTTGCGCAATACGGTTCGAACACTCGAACACCTATACGGATTCTCCAGCACAGTGACAGATATGTAAATACGGGGTTTACATACCATTTCTTGCGCATTACGGTTCGAACACTCGAACACCTATACGGATTCTCCTGCACAGTGGCAGATATGTAAATACGGTGTTTACATACCATTTCTTGCGCAATACGGTTCGAACACTCGAACACCTATACGGATTCTCCTGCACAGTGGCAGATATGTAAATACGGTGTTTACATACCATTTCTTGCGCAATACGGTTCGAACACTCGAACACCTACACGGATTCTCCTGCACAGTGGCAGATATGTAAATACGGGGTTTACATACCATTTCTTGCGCATTACGGTTCGAACACTCGAACACCTATACGGATTCTCCTGCACAGTGGCAGATATGTAAATACGGGGTTTACATACCATTTCTTGCGCAATACGGTTCGAACACTCGAACACCTATACGGATTCTCCTGCACAGTGGCAGATATGTAAATACGGGGTTTACGTACCATTTCTTGCGCAATATGGTTTGAACACTCGAACACCTATACGGATTCTCCTGCACAGTGGCAGATATGTAAATACGGGGTTTACATACAATTTCTTGCACAATACGGTTCGAAGACTCGAACACCTATACGGATTCTCCTGCACAGTGGCAGATATGTAAATACGGGGTTTACGTACCATTTCTTGCGCTATACGGTTCGAACACTCGAACACCTATACGGATTCTCCTGCACAGTGGCAGATATGTAAATACGGGGTTTACGTACCATTTCTTGCGCAATACGGTTCGAACACTCGAACACCTATACGGATTCTCCTGCACAGTGGCAGATATGTAAATACGGGGTTTACATACCATTTCTTGCGCATTACGGTTAGAACACTCGAACACCTATACGGATTCTCCTGCACAGTGGCAGATATGTAAATGCGGGGTTTACATACCGTTTCTTGCGCAATACGGTTCGAACACTCGAACACCTATACGGATTCTCCAGCACAGTGGCAGATATGTAAATATGAGGTTTACTTACCATTTCTTGTGAAATACGGTTCGAACACTCGAACACCTATACGGATTCTCCTGCACAGTGGCAGATATGTAAATACGGGGTTTACATACCATTTCTTGCGCAATACGGTTCGAACACTCGAACACCTATACGGATTCTCCTGCACAGTGGCAGATATGTAAATACGGGGTTTACGTACCATTTCTTGCGCAATACGGTTCGAACACTCGAACACCTATACGGATTCTCCTGCACAGTGGCAGATATGTAAATACGGGGTTTACATACCATTTCTTGCGCATTACGGTTCGAACACTCGAACACCTATACGGATTCTCCTGCACAGTGGCAGATATGTAAATACGGGGTTTACATACCATTTCTTGCGCATTACGGTTCGAACACTCGAACACCTATACGGATTCTCCTGCATAGTGGCAGATATGTAAATACGGGGTTTACATACCATTTCTTGCGCAATACGGTTCGAACACTCGAACACCTATACGGATTCTCCTGCACAGTGGCAGATATGTAAATACGGGGTTTACATACCATTTCTTGCGCAATACGGTTCGAACACTCGAACACCTATACGGATTCTCCTGCACAGTGGCAGATATGTAAATACGGGGTTTACGTACCATTTCTTGCGCAATACGGTTCGAACACTCGAACACCTATACGGATTCTCCTGAACAGTGGCAGATATGTAAATACGGGGTTTACGTACCATTTCTTGCGCAATACGGTTCGAACACTCGAACACCTATACGGATTCTCCTGCACAGTGGCAGATATGTAAATACGGGGTTTACATACCATTTCTTGCGCATTACGGTTCGAACACTCGAACACCTATACGGATTCTCCTGCACAGTGGCAGATATGTAAATGCGGGGTTTACATACCGTTTCTTGCGCAATACGGTTCGAACACTCGAACACCTATACGGATTCTCCAGCACAGTGGCAGATATGTAAATATGAGGTTTACTTACCATTTCTTGTGAAATACGGTTCGAACACTCGAACACCTATACGGATTCTCCTGCACAGTGGCAGATATGTAAATACGGGGTTTACATACCATTTCTTGCGCAATACGGTTCGAACACTCGAACACCTATACGGATTCTCCTGCACAGTGGCAGATATGTAAATACGGGGTTTACGTACCATTTCTTGCGCAATACGGTTCGAACACTCGAACACCTATACGGATTCTCCTGCACAGTGGCAGATTTGTAAATACGGGGTTTACATACCATTTCTTGCGCATTACGGTTCGAACACTCGAACACCTATACGGATTCCCCTGCACAGTGGCAGATATGTAAATACGGGGCTTACATACCATTTCTTGCGCAATACGGTTCGAACACTCGAACACCTATACGGATTCTCCTGCACAGTGGCAGATATGTAAATACGGGGTTTACATACCATTTCTTGCGCATTACGATTCGAACACTCGAACACCTATACGGATTCTCCTGCACAGTGGCAGATATGTAAATACGGGGTTCACATACCATTTCTTGCGCAGTACGGTTCGAACACTCGAACACCTATACGGATTCTCCTGCACAGTGGCAGATATGTAAATACGGGGTTTACGTACCATTTCTTGCGCAATACGGTTCGAACCATCGAACACCTATACGGATTCTCCTGCACAATGGCAGATAGTTAAATACGGGGTTTACATACCATTTCTTGCGCATTACGGTTCGAACACTCGAACACCTATACGGATTCTCCTGCACAGTGGCAGATATGTAAATACGGGGTTTACATACCATTTCTTGCGCATTACGGTTCGAACACTCGAACACCTATACGGATTCTCCTGCACAGTGGCAGATATGTAAATACGGGGTTTACATACCATTTCTTGCGCAATACGGTTCGAACACTCGAACACCTATACAGATTCTCCTGCACAGTGGCAGATATGTAAATACGGGGTTTACATACCATTTCTTGCGCAATACGGTTCGAACACTCGAACACCTATACGGATTCTCCTGCACAGTGGCAGATATGTAAATACGGGGTTTACGTACCATTTCTTGCGCAATACGGTTCGAACACTCGAACACCTATACGGATTCTCCTGCACAGTGGCAGATATGTAAATACGGGGTTTACGTACCATTTCTTGCGCAATACGGTTCGAACACTCGAACACCTATACGGATTCTCCTGCACAGTGGCAGATATGTAAATACGGGGTTTACATACCATTTCTTGCGCATTACGGTTCGAACACTCGAACACCTATACGGATTCTCCTGCACAGTGGCAGATATGTAAATGCGGGGTTTACATACCGTTTCTTGCGCAATACGGTTCGAACACTCGAACACCTATACGGATTCTCCAGCACAGTGGCAGATATGTAAATATGAGGTTTACTTACCATTTCTTGTGAAATACGGTTCGAACACTCGAACACCTATACGGATTCTCCTACACAGTGGCAGATATGTAAATACGGGGTTTGCATACCATTTCTTGCGCAATACGGTTCGAACACTCGAGCACCTATACGGATTCTCCTGCACAGTGGCAGATATGTAAATACGGGGTTTACGTACCATTTCTTGCGCAATACGGTTCGAACACTCGAACACCTATACGGATTCTCCTGCACAGTGGCAGATATGTAAATACGGAGTTTACATACCATTTCTTGCGCATTACGGTTCGAACACTCGAACACCTATACGGATTCCGCTGCACAGTGGCAGATATGTAAATACGGGGCTTACATACCATTTCTTGCGCAATACGGTTCGAACACTCGAACACCTATACGGATTCTCCTGCACAGTGGCAGATATGTAAATACGGGGTTTACATACCATTTCTTGCGCATTACGGTTCGAACACTCGAACACCTATACGGATTCTCCTGCACAGTGGCAGATATGTAAATACGGGGTTTACATACCATTTCTTGCGCAATACGGTTCGAACACTCGAACACCTATACGGATTCTCCTGCACAGTGGCAGATATGTAAATACGGGGTTTACATACCATTTCTTGCGCATTACGGTTCGAACACTCGAACACCTATACGGATTCTCCTGCACGGTGGCAGATATGTAAATACGGTGTTTACATACCATTTCTTGCGCAATACGGTTCGAACACTTGAACACCTATACGGATTCTCCTGCGCAGTGGCAGATATGTAAATACGGGTTTTCCGTACCATTTCTTGCGCAATACGGTTCGAACACTCGAACACCTATATGGATTCTCCTGCACAGTGGCAGATAAGTAAATACGGGGTTTACGTACCATTTCTTGCGCAATACGGTTCGAACACTCGAACACCTATACGGATTCTCCTGCACAGTGGCAGATATGTAAATACGGGGTTTACATACCATTTCTTGCGCAATACGGTTCGAACACTCGAACACCTATACGGATTCTCCTGCACAGTGGCAGATATGTAAATACGGGGTTTACATACAATTTCTTGCGCATTACGGTTCGAACACTCGAACACCTATACGGATTCTCCTGCACAGTGGCAGATATGTAAATACGGTGTTTACATACCATTTCTTGCGCAATACGGTTCGAACACTCGAACACCTATACGGATTCTCCTGCACAGTGGCAGATATGTAAATATGGGGTTTACTTACCATTTCTTGCGAAACACGATTCGAACACTCGAACACCTATACGGATTCTCCTGCACAGTGGCAGATATGTAAATACGGGGTTTACATACCATTTCTTACGCATTACGGTTCGAACACTCGAACACCTATACGGATTCTCTTGCACAGTGGCAGATATGTAAATACGGGGTTTACATACCATTTCTTGCGCATTACGGTTCGAACACTCGAACAACTATACGGATTCTCCTGCGCGGTGGCAGATATGTAAATACGGGGTTTCAGTACCATTTCTTTTGCAATACGGTTCGAACACTCGAACACCTATACGGATTCTCCTGCACAGTGGCAGATATGTAAATACGGGGTTTACGTACCATTTCTTGCGCAATACGGTTCGAACACTCGAACACCTATACGGATTCTCCTGCACAGTGGCAGATATGTAAATACGGGGTTTACATACAATTTCTTGCGCAATACGGTTCGAAGACTCGAACACCTATACGGATTCTCCTGCACAGTGGCAGATATGTAAATACGGGGTTTACATACCATTTCTTGCGCAATACGGTTCGAACACTCGAACACCTATACGGATTCTCCTGCACAGTGGCAGATATGTAAATACGGGGTTTACATACCATTTCTTGCGCAATACGGTTCGAACACTCGAACACCTATACGGATTCTCCTGCACAGTGGCAGATATGTAAATACGGGGTTTACTTACCATTTCTTGCGAAATACGGTTCGAACAATCGAACACCTATACAGATTCTCCTTCACAGTGGCAGATATGCAAATACGGGGTTTACATACCATTTCTTGCGCAATACGGTTCGAACACTCGAACACCTATACGGATTCTCCTGCACAGTGGCAGATATGTAAATACGGGGTTTACATACCATTTCTTGCGCAATACGGTTCGAACACTCGAACACCTATACGGATTCTCCTGCACAGTGGCAGATATGTAAATACGGGGTTTACATACCATTTCTTGCGCATTACGGTTCGAACACTCGAACACCTATACGGATTCTCCTGCACAGTGGCAGATATGTAAATACGGGGTTTACATACCATTTCTTGCGCAATACGGTTCGAACACTCGAACACCTATACGGATTCTCCTGCACAGTGGCAGATATGTAAATATGGGGTTTACTTACCATTTCTTGCGAAACACGATTCGAACACTCGAACACCTATACGGATTCTCCTGCACAGTGGCAGATATGTAAATACGGGGTTTACATACCATTTCTTACGCATTACGGTTCGAACACTCGAACACCTATACGGATTCTCTTGCACAGTGGCAGATATGTAAATACGGGGTTTACATACCATTTCTTGCGCATTACGGTTCGAACACTCGAACAACTATACGGATTCTCCTGCGCGGTGGCAGATATGTAAATACGGGGTTTCAGTACCATTTCTTTTGCAATACGGTTCGAACACTCGAACACCTATACGGATTCTCCTGCACAGTGGCAGATATGTAAATACGGGGTTTACGTACCATTTCTTGCGCAATACGGTTCGAACACTCGAACACCTATACGGATTCTCCTGCACAGTGGCAGATATGTAAATACGGGGTTTACATACAATTTCTTGCGCAATACGGTTCGAAGACTCGAACACCTATACGGATTCTCCTGCACAGTGGCAGATATGTAAATACGGGGTTTACATACCATTTCTTGCGCAATACGGTTCGAACACTCGAACACCAATACGGATTCTCCTGCACAGTGGCAGATATGTAAATACGGGGTTTACATACCATTTCTTGCGCATTACGGTTCGAACACTCGAACACCTATACGGATTCTCCTGCACAGTGGCAGACATGTAAATACGGGGTTTACATACCATTTCTTGCGGAATACGGTTCGAACACTCGAACACCTATACGGATTCTCCTGCACAGTGGCAGATATGTAAATACGGGGTTTACATACCATTTCTTGCGCATTACGGTTCGAACACTCGAACACCTATACGGATTCTCCTGCACAGTGGCAGATATGTAAATACGGTGTTTACATACCATCTCTTGCGCAATACGGTTCGAACACTCGAACACCTATACGGATTCTCCTGCGCAGTGGCATATATGTAAATACGGGTATTCCGTACCATTTCTTGCGCAATACGGTTCGAACACTCGAACACCTATACGGATTCTCCTGCACAGTGGCAGATATGTAAATACGGGGTTTACGTACCATTTCTTGCACAATACGGTTCGAACACTCGAACACCTATTCGGATTCTCCTGCACAGTGGCAGATATGTAAATACGGGGTTTACATACCATTTCTTGCGCAATACGGTTCGAACACTCGAACACCTATACGGATTCTCCAGCACAGTGGCAGATATGTAAATACGGGGTTTACATACCATTTCTTGCGCATTACGGTTCGAACACTCGAACACCTATACGGATTCTCCTGCACAGTGGCAGATATGTAAATACGGTGTTTACATACCATTTCTTGCGCAATACGGTTCGAACACTCGAACACTTATACGGATTCTCCTGCACAGTGGCAGATATGTAAATATGGGGTTTACTTACCATTTCTTGCGAAATACGGTTCGAACACTCGAACACCTATACGGATTCTCCTGCACAGTGGCAGATATGTAAATACGGGGTTTACATACCATTTCTTGCGCATTACGGTTCGAACACTCGAACACCTATACGGATTCTCCTGCACAGTGGCAGATATGTAAATACGGGGTTTACGTACCATTTCTTGCGCATTACGGTTCGAACACTCGAACACCTATACGGATTCTCTTACGCAGTGGCAGATATGTAAATACGGGTTTTCCGTACCATTTCTTGCGCAATACGGTTCGAACACTCGAACACCTATACGGATTCTCCTGCACAGTGGCAGATATGTAAATACGGGGTTTACGTACCATTTCTTGCGCAATACGGTTCGAACACTCGAACACCTATACGGATTCTCCTGCACAGTGGCAGATATGTAAATGTGGGGTTTACATACCATTTCTTGCGCAATACGGTTCGAACACTCGAACACCTATACGGATTCTCCTGCACAGTGGCAGATATGTAAATACGGGGTTTACATACCATTTCTTGCGCAATACGGTTCGAACACTCGAAAACCTATACGGATTCTCCAGCACAGTGGCAGATATGTAAATGCGGGGTTTACATACCATTTCTTGCGCATTACGGTTCTAACACTCGAACACCTATACGGATTCTCCTGCGCAGTGGCAGATATGTAAATACGGGGTTTACATACCATTTCCTGCGCAATACTGCTCGAACACTCGAACACCTATACGGATTCTCCTGCACAGTGGCAGATATATAAATACGGGGTTTACATACCATTTCTTGCGCAATACGGTTCGAACACTCGAACACCTATACGGATTCTCCTGCACAGTGGCAGATATGTAAATATGGGGTTTACATACCATTTCCTGCGCAATACGGTTCGAACACTCGAACACCTATACGGATTCTCCTGCACAGTGGCAGATATGTAAATACGGGGTTTACCTACCATTTCTTGCGCAATACGGTTCGAACACTCGAACACCTATCCGGATTCTCCTGCACAGTGGCAGATATGTAAATACGGGGTTTACATACCATTTCTTGCGCATTACGGTTCGAACACTCGAACACCTATACGGATTCTCCTGCACAGTGGCAGATATGTAAATACGGGGTATACATACCATTTCTTGCGCAATACGATTCGAACACTCGAACACCTATACGGATTCTCCTGCACAGTGGCAGATATGTAAATGTGGGGTTTACTTACCATTTCTTGCGAAATACGGTTCGAACACTCGAACACCTATACGGATTCTCCTGCACAGTGGCAGATATGTAAATACGGGGTTTACATACCATTTCTTCCGCATTACGGTTCGAACACTCGAACACCTATACGGATTCTCCTGCACAGTGGCAGATATGTAAATACGGGGTTTACATACCATTTCTTGCGCATTACGGTTCGAACACTCGAACACCTATACGGATTCTCCTGCACAGTGGCAGATATGTAAATACGGGGTTTACATACCATTTCTTGCGGAATACGGTTCGAACACTCGAACACCTATACGGATTCTCCTGCACAGTGGCAGATATGTAAATACGGGGTTTACATACCATTTCTTGCGCATTACGGTTCGAACACTCGAACACCTATACGGATTCTCCTGCACAGTGGCAGATATGTAAATACGGTGTTTACATACCATTTCTTGCGCAATACGGTTCGAACACTAGAACACCTATACGGATTCTCCTGCGCAGTGGCAGATATGTAAATACGGGTTTTCCGTACCATTTCTTGCGCAATACGGTTCGAACACTCGAACACCTATACGGATTCTCCTGCACAGTGGCAGATATGTAAATACGGGGTTTACGTACCATTTCTTGCACAATACGGTTCGAACACTCGAACACCTATTCGGATTCTCCTGCACAGTGGCAGATATGTAAATACGGGGTTTACATACCATTTCTTGCGCAATACGGTTCGAACACTCGAACACCTATACGGATTCTCCTGCACAGTGGCAGATATGTAAATACGGGGTTTACATACCATTTCCTGCGCAATACGGCTCGAACACTCGAACACCTATACGGATTCTCCTGCACAGTGGCAGATATGTAAATACGGGGTTTACCTACCATTTCTTGCGCAATACGGTTCGAACACTCGAACACCTATACGGATTCTCCTGCACAGTGGCAGATATGTAAATACGGGGTTTACATACCATTTCTTGCGCATTACGGTTCGAACACTCGAACACCTATACGGATTCTCCTGCACAGTGGCAGATATGTAAATACGGGGTATACATACCATTTCTTGCGCAATACGGTTCGAACACTCGAACACCTATACGGATTCTCCTGCACAGTGGCAGATATGTAAATGTGGGGTTTACTTACCATTTCTTGCGAAATACGGTTCGAACACTCGAACACCTATACGGATTCTCCTGCACAGTGGCAGATATGTAAATACGGGGTTTACATACCATTTCTTCCGCATTACGGTTCGAACACTCGAACACCTATACGGATTCTCCTGCACAGTGGCAGATATGTAAATATGGGGTTTACATACCATTTCCTGCGCAATACGGTTCGAACACTCGAACACCTATACGGATTCTCCTGCACAGTGGCAGATATGTAAATACGGGGTTTACCTACCATTTCTTGCGCAATACGGTTCGAACACTCGAACACCTATACGGATTCTCCTGCACAGTGGCAGATATGTAAATACGGGGTTTACATACCATTTCTTGCGCATTACGGTTCGAACACTCGAACACCTATACGGATTCTCCTGCACAGTGGCAGATATGTAAATACGGTGTTTACATACCATTTCTTGCGCAATACGGTTCGAACACTCGAACACCTATACGGATTCTCCTGCACAGTGGCAGATATGTAAATATGGGGTTTACTTACCATTTCTTGCGAAATACGGTTCGAACACTCGAACACCTATACGGATTCTCCTACACAGTGGCAGATATGTAAATACGGGGTTTACATACCATTTCTTGCGCAATACGGTTCGAACACTCGAAAACCTATACGGATTCTCCTGCACAGTGGCAGATATGTAAATGCGGGGTTTACATACCATTTCTTGCGCATTACGGTTCTAACACTCGAACACCTATACGGATTCTCCTGCGCAGTGGCAGATATGTAAATACGGGGTTTACATACCATTTCCTGCGCAATACGGTTCGAACACTCGAACACCTATACGGATTCTCCTGCACAGTGGCAGATATGTAAATACGGGGTTTACATACCATTTCTTGCGCAATACGGTTCGAACACTCGAACACCTATACGGATTCTCCTGCACAGTGGCAGATATGTAAATACGGGGTTTACATACCATTTCCTGCGCAATACGGTTCGAACACTCGAACACCTATACGGATTCTCCTGCACAGTGGCAGATATGTAAATACGGGGTTTACCTACCATTTCTTGCGCAATACGGTTCGAACACTCGAACACCTATACGGATTCTCCTGCACAGCGGCAGATATGTAAATACGGGGTTTACATACCATTTCTTGCGCATTACGGTTCGAACACTCGAACACCTATACGGATTCTCCTGCACAGTGGCAGATATGTAAATACGGGGTTTACATACCATTTCTTGCGCAATACGGTTCGAACACTCGAACACCTATACGGATTCTCCTGCACAGTGGCAGATATGTAAATGTGGGGTTTACTTACCATTTCTTGCGAAATACGGTTCGAACACTCGAACACCTATACGGATTCTCCTGCACAGTGGCAGATATGTAAATACGGGGTTTACATACCATTTCTTCCGCATTACGGTTCGAACACTCGAACACCTATACGGATTCTCCTGCACAGTGGCAGATATGTAAATACGGGGTTTACATACCATTTCTTGCGCATTACGGTTCGAACACTCGAACACCTATACGGATTCTCCTGCACAGTGGCAGATATGTAAATACGGGGTTTACATACCATTTCTTGCGGAATACGGTTCGAACACTCGAACACCTATACGGATTCTCCTGCACAGTGGCAGATATGTAAATACGGGGTTTACATACCATTTCTTGCGCATTACGGTTCGAACACTCGAACACCTATACGGATTCTCCTGCACAGTGGCAGATTTGTAAATACGGTGTTTACATACCATTTCTTGCGCAATACGGTTCGAACACTCGAACACCTATACGGATTCTCCTGCGCAGCGGCAGATATGTAAATACGGGTTTTCCGTACCATTTCTTGCGCAATACGGTTCGAACACTCGAACACCTATACGGATTCTCCTGCACAGTGGCAGATATGTAAATACGGGGTTTACGTACCATTTCTTGCACAATACGGTTCGAACACTCGAACACCTATTCGGATTCTCCTGCACAGTGGCAGATATGTAAATACGGGGTTTACATACCATTTCTTGCGCAATACGGTTCGAACACTCGAACACCTATACGGATTCTCCAGCACAGTGACAGATATGTAAATACGGGGTTTACATACCATTTCTTGCGCATTACGGTTCGAACACTCGAACACCTATACGGATTCCCCTGCACAGTGGCAGATATGTAAATACGGTGTTTACATACCATTTCTTGCGCAATACGGTTCGAACACTCGAACACCTATACGGATTCTCCTGCACAGTGGCAGATATGTAAATATGGGGTTTACTTACCATTTCTTGCGAAATACGGTTCGAACACTCGAACACCTATACGGATTTTCCTGCACAGTGGCAGATATGTAAATACGGGGTTTACATACCATTTCTTGCGCAATACGGTTCGAACACTCGAAAACCTATACGGATTCTCCTGCACAGTGGCAGATATGTAAATGCGGGGTTTACATACCATTTCTTGCGCATTACGGTTCTAACACTCGAACACCTATACGGATTCTCCTGCGCAGTGGCAGATATGTAAATACGGGGTTTACATACGATTTCCTGCGCAATACGGTTCGAACACTCGAACACCTATACGGATTCTCCTGCACAGTGGCAGATATGTAAATACGGGGTTTACATACCATTTCTTGCGCAATACGGTTCGAACACTCGAACACCTATACGGATTCTCCTGCACAGTGGCAGATATGTAAATACGGGGTTTACATACCATTTCCTGCGCAATACGGTTCGAACACTCGAACACCTATACGGATTCTCCTGCACAGTGGCAGATATGTAAATACGGGGTTTACCTACCATTTCTTGCGCAATACGGTTCGAACACTCGAACACCTATACGGATTCTCCTGCACAGTGGCAGATATGTAAATACGGGGTTTACATACCATTTCTTGCGCATTACGGTTCGAACACTCGAACACCTATACGGATTCTCCTGCACAGTGGCAGATATGTAAATACGGGGTTTACATACCATTTCTTGCGCAATACGGTTCGAACACTCGAACACCTATACGGATTCTCCTGCACAGTGGCAGATATGTAAATGTGGGGTTTACTTACCATTTCTTGCGAAATACGGTTCGAACACTCGAACACCTATACGGATTCTCCTGCACAGTGGCAGATATGTAAATACGGGGTTTAATTTCCATTTCTTCCGCATTACGGTTCGAACACTCGAACACCTATACGGATTCTCCTGCACAGTGGCAGATATGTAAATACGGGGTTTACATACCATTTCTTGCGCATTACGGTTCGAACACTCGAACACCTATACGGATTCTCCTGCACAGTGGCAGATATGTAAATACGGGGTTTACATACCACTTCTTGCGGAATACGGTTCGAACACTCGAACACCTATACGGATTCTCCTGCACAGTGGCAGATATGTAAATACGGGGTTTACATACCATTTCTTGCGCATTACGGTTCGAACACTCGAACACCTATACGGATTCTCCTGCACAGTGGCAGATATGTAAATACGGTGTTTACATACCATTTCTTGCGCAATACGGTTCGAACACTCGAACACCTATACGGATTCTCCTGCGCAGTGGCAGATATGTAAATACGGGTTTTCCGTACCATTTCTTGCGCAATACGGTTCGAACACTCGAACACCTATACGGATTCTCCTGCACAGTGGCAGATATGTAAATACGGGGTTTACGTACCATTTCTTGCACAATACGGTTCGAACACTCGAACTCCTATTCGGATTCTCCTGCACAGTGGCAGATATGTAAATACGGGGTTTACATACCATTTCTTGCGCAATACGGTTCGAACACTCGAACACCTATACGGATTCTCCAGCACAGTGGCAGATATGTAAATACGGGGTTTACATACCATTTCTTGCGCATTACGGTTCGAACACTCGAACACCTATACGGATTCTCCTGCACAGTGGCAGATATGTAAATACGGTGTTTACATACCATTTCTTGCGCAATACGGTTCGAACACTCGAACACCTATACGGATTCTCCTGCACAGTGGCAGATATGTAAATATGGGGTTTACTTACCATTTCTTGCGAAATACGGTTCGAACACTCGAACACCTATACGGATTCTTCTGCACAGTGGCAGATATGTAAATACGGGGTTTACATACCATTTCTTGCGCATTACGGTTCGAACACTCGAACACCTATACGGATTCTCCTGCACAGTGGCAGATATGTAAATACGGGGTTTACGTACCATTTCTTGCGCATTACGGTTCGAACACTCGAACACCTATACGGATTCTCTTACGCAGTGGCAGATATGTAAATACGGGTTTTCCGTACCATTTCTTGCGCAATACGGTTCGAACACTCGAACACCTATACGGATTCTCCTGCACAGTGGCAGATATGTAAATACGGGGTTTACGTACCATTTCTTGCGCAATACGGTTCGAACACTCGAACACCTATACGGATTCTCCTGCACAGTGGCAGATATGTAAATGTGGGGTTTACATACCATTTCTTGCGCAATACGGTTCGAACACTCGAACACCTATACGGATTCTCCTGCACAGTGGCAGATATGTAAATACGGGGTTTACATACCATTTCTTGCGCAATACGGTTCGAACACTCGAAAACCTATACGGATTCTCCTGCACAGTGGCAGATATGTAAATGCGGGGTTTACATACCATTTCTTGCGCATTACGGTTCTAACACTCGAACACCTATACGGATTCTCCTGCGCAGTGGCAGATATGTAAATACGGGGTTTACATACCATTTCCTGCGCAATACGGTTCGAACACTCGAACACCTATACGGATTCTCCTGCACAGTGGCAGATATGTAAATACGGGGTTTACATACCATTTCTTGCGCAATACGGTTCGAACACTCGAACACCTATACGGATTCTCCTGCACAGTGGCAGATATGTAAATACGGGGTTTACATACCATTTCCTGCGCAATACGGCTCGAACACTCGAACACCTATACGGATTCTCCTGCACAGTGGCAGATATGTAAATACGGGGTTTACCTACCATTTCTTGCGCAATACGGTTCGAACACTCGAACACCTATACGGATTCTCCTGCACAGTGGCAGATATGTAAATACGGGGTTTACATACCATTTCTTGCGCATTACGGTTCGAACACTCGAACACCTATACGGATTCTCCTGCACAGTGGCAGATATGTAAATACGGGGTTTACATACCATTTCTTGCGCAATACGGTTCGAACACTCGAACACCTATACGGATTCTCCTGCACAGTGGCAGAAATGTAAATGTGGGGTTTACTTACCATTTCTTGCGAAATACGGTTCGAACACTCGAACACCTATACGGATTCTCCTGCACAGTGGCAGATATGTAAATACGGGGTTTACATACCATTTCTTCCGCATTACGGCTCGAACACTCGAACACCTATACGGATTCTCCTGCACAGTGGCAGATATGTAAATACGGGGTTTACATACCATTTCTTGCGCAATACGGTTCGAACACTCGAATACCTATACGGATTCTCCTGCACAGTGGCAGATATGTAAATACGGGGTTTACGTACCATTTCTTGCGCAATACGGTTCGAACACTCGAACACCTATACGGATTCTCCTGCACAGTGGCAGATATGTAAATACGGGGTTTACATACAATTTCTTGCACAATACGGTTCGAACACTCGAACACCTATACGGATTCTCCTGCACAGTGGCAGATATGTAAATACGGGGTTTACGTACCATTTCTTGCGCTATACGGTTCGAACACTCGAACACCTATACGGATTCTCCAGCACAGTGGCAGATATGTAAATACGGGGTTTACGTACCATTTCTTGCGGAATACGGTTCGAACACTCGAACACCTATACGGATTCTCCTGCACAGTGGCAGATATGTAAATACGGGGTTTACATACCATTTCTTGCGCATTACGGTTCGAACACTCGAACACCAATACGGATTCTCCTGCATAGTGGCAGATATGTAAATGCGGGGTTTACATACCGTTTCTTGCGCAATACGGTTCGAACACTCGAACACCTATACGGATTCTCCAGCACAGTGGCAGATATGTAAATATGAGGTTTACTTACCATTTCTTGTGAAATACGGTTCGAACACTCGAACACCTATACGGATTCTCCTGCATAGTGGCAGATATGTAAATACGGGGTTTACATACCATTTCTTGCGCAATACGGTTCGAACACTCGAACACCTATACGGATTCTCCTGCACAGTGGCAGATATGTAAATACGGGGTTTACGTACCATTTCTTGCGCAATACGGTTCGAACACTCGAACACCTATACGGATTCTCCTGCACAGTGGCAGATATGTAAATACGGGGTTTACATACCATTTCTTGCGCATTACGGTTCGAACACTCGAACACCTATACGGATTCTCCTGCATAGTGGCAGATATGTAAATACGGGGTTTACATACCATTTCTTGCGCATTACGGTTCGAACACTCGAACACCTATACGGATTCTCCTGCACAGTGGCAGATATGTAAATACGGGATTTACATACCATTTCTTGCGCAATACGGTTCGAACACTCGAACACCTATACGGATTCTCCTGCACAGTGGCAGATATGTAAATACGGGGTTTACATACCATTTCTTGCGCAATACGGTTCGAACACTCGAACACCTATACGGATTCTCCTGCACAGTGGCAGATATGTAAATACGGGGTTTACGTACCATTTCTTGCGCAATACGGTTCGAACGCTCGAACACCTATACGGATTCTCCTGCACAGTGGCAGATATGTAAATACGGGGTTTACGTACCATTTCTTGCGCAATACGGTTCGAACACTCGAACACCTATACGGATTCTCCTGCACAGTGGCAGATATGTAAATACGGGGTTTACATACCATTTCTTGCGCATTACGGTTCGAACACTCGAACACCTATACGGATTCTCCTGCACAGTGGCAGATATGTAAATGCGGGGTTTACATACCGTTTCTTGCGCAATACGGTTCGAACACTCGAACACCTATACGGATTCTCCAGCACAGTGGCAGATATGTAAATATGAGGTTTACTTACCATTTCTTGTGAAATACGGTTCGAACACTCGAACACCTGTACGGATTCTCCTGCACAGTGGCAGATATGTAAATACGGGGTTTACATACCATTTCTTGCGCAATACGGTTCGAACACTCGAACACCTATACGGATTCTCCTGCACAGTGGCAGATATGTAAATACGGGGTTTACGTACCATTTCTTGCGCAATACGGTTCGAACACTCGAACACCTATACGGATTCTCCAGCACAGTGGCAGATATGTAAATACGGGATTTACATACCATTTCTTGCGCATTACGGTTCGAACACTCGAACACCTATACGGATTCCCCTGCACAGTGGCAGATATGTAAATACGGGGCTTACATACCATTTCTTGCGCAATACGGTTCGAACACTCGAACACCTATACGGATTCTCCTGCACAGTGGCAGATATGTAAATACGGGGTTTACATACCATTTCTTGCGCATTACGGTTCGAACACTCGAACACCTATACGGATTCTCCTGCACAGTGGCAGATATGTAAATACGGGGTTTACATACCATTTCTTGCGCAATACGGTTCGAACACTCGAACACCTATACGGATTCTCCTGCACAGTGGCAGATATGTAAATACGGGGTTTACGTACCATTTCTTGCGCAATACGGTTCGAACACTCGAACACCTATACGGATTCTCCTGCACAGTAGCAGATATGTAAATACGGGGTTTACATACCATTTCTTGCGCATTACGGTTCGAACACTCGAACACCTATACGGATTCTCCTGCACAGTGGCAGATATGTAAATACGGGGTTTACATACCATTTCTTGCGCATTACGGTTCGAACACTCGAACACCTATACGGATTCTCCTGCACAGTGGCAGATATGTAAATACGGGGTTTACATACCATTTCTTGCGCAATACGGTTCGAACACTCGAACACCTATACGGATTCTCCTGCACAGTGGCAGATATGTAAATACGGGGTTTACATACCATTTCTTGCGCAATACGGTTCGAACACTCGAACACCTATACGGATTCTCCTGCACAGTGGCAGATATGTAAATGTGGGGTTTACTTACCATTTCTTGCGAAATACGGTTCGAACACTCGAACACCTATACGGATTCTCCTGCACAGTGGCAGATATGTAAATACGGGGTTTACATACCATTTCTTCCGCATTACGGTTCGAACACTCGAACACCTATACGGATTCTCTTGCACAGTGGCAGATATGTAAATACGGGATTTACATACCATTTCTTGCGCAATACGGTCCGAACACTCGAACACCTATACGGATTCTCCTGCACAGTGGCAGATATGTAAATACGGGGTTTACATACCATTTCTTGCGCATTACGGCTCGAACACTCGAACACCTATACGGATTCTCCTGCACAGTGGCAGATATGTAAATACGGGGTTTACATACCATTTCTTGCGCAATACGGTTCGAACACTCGAATACCTATACGGATTCTCCTGCACAGTGGCAGATATGTAAATACGGGGTTTACGTACCATTTCTTGCGCAATACGGTTCGAACACTCGAACACCTATACGGATTCTCCTGCACAGTGGCAGATATGTAAATACGGGGTTTACATACAATTTCTTGCACAATACGGTTCGAACACTCGAACACCTATACGGATTGTCCTGCACAGTGGCAGATATGTAAATACGGGGTTTACGTACCATTTCTTGCGCTATACGGTTCGAACACTCGAACACCTATACGGATTCTCCTGCACAGTGGCAGATATGTAAATACGGGGTTTACGTACCATTTCTTGCGCAATACGGTTCGAACACTCGAACACCTATACGGATTCTCCTGCACAGTGGCAGATATGTAAATACGGGGTTTACATACCATTTCTTGCGCATTACGGTTCGAACACTCGAACACCTATACGGATTCTCCTGCACAGTGGCAGATATGTAAATGCGGGGTTTACATACCGTTTCTTGCGCAATACGGTTCGAACACTCGAACACCTATACGGATTCTCCAGCACAGTGGCAGATATGTAAATATGAGGTTTACTTACCATTTCTTGTGAAATACGGTTCGAACACTCGAACACCTATACGGATTCTCCTGCACAGTGGCAGATATGTAAATACGGGGTTTACATACCATTTCTTGCGCATTACGGTTCGAACACTCGAACACCTATACGGATTCTCCTGCACAGTGGCAGATATGTAAATACGGGATTTACATACCATTTCTTGCGCAATACGGTTCGAACACTCGAACACCTATACGGATTCTCCTGCACAGTGGCAGATATGTAAATACGGGGTTTACATACCATTTCTTGCGCAATACGGTTCGAACACTCGAACACCTATACGGATTCTCCTGCACAGTGGCAGATATGTAAATACGGGGTTTACGTACCATTTCTTGCGCAATACGGTTCGAACACTCGAACACCTATACGGATTCTCCTGCACAGTGGCAGATATGTAAATACGGGGTTTACGTACCATTTCTTGCGCAATACGGTTCGAACACTCGAACACCTATACGGATTCTCTTGCACAGTGGCAGATATGTAAATACGGGGTTTACATACCATTTCTTGCGCATTACGGTTCGAACACTCGAACACCTATACGGATTCTCCTGCACAGTGGCAGATATGTAAATGCGGGGTTTACATACCGTTTCTTGCGCAATACGGTTCGAACACTCGAACACCTATACGGATTCTCCAGCACAGTGGCAGATATGTAAATATGAGGTTTACTTACCATTTCTTGTGAAATACGGTTCGAACACTCGAACACCTGTACGGATTCTCCTGCACAGAGGCAGATATGTAAATACGGGGTTTACATACCACTTCTTGCGTAATACGGTTCGAACACTCGAACACCTATACGGATTCTCCTGCACAGTGGCAGATATGTAAATACGGGGTTTACGTACCATTTCTTGCGCAATACGGTTCGAACACTCGAACACCTATACGGATTCTCCAGCACAGTGGCAGATATGTAAATACGGGGTTTACATACCATTTCTTGCGCATTACGGTTCGAACACTCGAACACCTATACGGATTCCCCTGCACAGTGGCAGATATGTAAATACGGGGCTTACATACCATTTCTTGCGCAATACGGTTCGAACACTCGAACACCTATACGGATTCTCCTGCACAGTGGCAGATATGTAAATACGGGGATTACATACCATTTCTTGCGCATTACGGTTCGAACACTCGAACACCTATACGGATTCTCCTGCACAGTGGCAGATATGTAAATACGGGGTTTACATACCATTTCTTGCGCAATACGGTTCGAACACTCGAACACCTATACGGATTCTCCTGCACAGTGGCAGATATGTAAATACGGGGTTTACGTACCATTTCTTGCGCAATACGGTTCGAACACTCGAACACCTATACGGATTCTCCTGCACAGTGGCAGATATGTAAATACGGGGTTTACATACCATTTCTTGCGCATTACGGTTCGAACACTCGAACACCTATACGGATTCTCCTGCACAGTGGCAGATATGTAAATACGGGGTTTACATACCATTTCTTGCGCATTACGGTTCGAACACTCGAACACCTATACGGATTCTCCTGCACAGTGGCAGATATGTAAATACGGGGTTTACATACCATTTCTTGCGCAATACGGTTCGAACACTCGAACACCTATACGGATTCTCCTGCACAGTGGCAGATATGTAAATACGGGGTTTACATACCATTTCTTGCGCAATACGGTTCGAACACTCGAACACCTATACGGATTCTCCTGCACAGTGGCAGATATGTAAATGTGGGGTTTACTTACCATTTCTTGCGAAATACGGTTCGAACACTCGAACACCTATACGGATTCTCCTGCACAGTGGCAGATATGTAAATACGGGGTTTACATACCATTTCTTCCGCATTACGGTTCGAACACTCGAACACCTATACGGATTCTCTTGCACAGTGGCAGATATGTAAATACGGGATTTACATACCATTTCTTGCGCAATACGGTCCGAACACTCGAACAGCTATACGGATTCTCCTGCACAGTGGCAGATATGTAAATACGGGGTTTACATACCATTTCTTGCGCATTACGGCTCGAACACTCGAACACCTATACGGATTCTCCTGCACAGTGGCAGATATGTAAATACGGGGTTTACATACCATTTCTTGCGCAATACGGTTTGAACACTCGAATACCTATACGGATTCTCCTGCACAGTGGCAGATATGTAAATACGGGGTTTACGTACCATTTCTTGCGCAATACGGTTCGAACACTCGAACACCTATACGGATTCTCCTGCACAGTGGCAGATATGTAAATACGGGGTTTACATACAATTTCTTGCACAATACGGTTCGAACACTCGAACACCTATACGGATTCTCCTGCACAGTGGCAGATATGTAAATACGGGGTTTACGTACCATTTCTTGCGCTATACGGTTCGAACACTCGAACACCTATACGGATTCTCCTGCACAGTGGCAGATATGTAAATACGGGGTTTACGTACCATTTCTTGCGCAATACGGTTCGAACACTCGAACACCTATACGGATTCTCCTGCACAGTGGCAGATATGTAAATACGGGGTTTACATACCATTTCTTGCGCATTACGGTTCGAACACTCGAACACCTATACGGATTCTCCTGCACAGTGGCAGATATGTAAATGCGGGGTTTACATACCGTTTCTTGCGCAATACGGTTCGAACACTCGAACACCTATACGGATTCTCCAGCACAGTGGCAGATATGTAAATATGAGGTTTACTTACCATTTCTTGTGAAATACGGTTCGAACACTCGAACACCTATACGGATTCTCCTGCACAGTGGCAGATATGTAAATACGGGGTTTACATACCATTTCTTGCGCAATACGGTTCGAACACTCGAACACCTATACGGATTCTCCTGCACAGTGGCAGATATGTAAATACGGGGTTTACGTACCATTTCTTGCGCAATACGGTTCGAACACTCGAACACCTATACGGATTCTCCTGCACAGTGGCAGATATGTAAATACGGGGTTTACATACCATTTCTTGCGCATTACGGTTCGAACACTCGAACACCTATACGGATTCTCCTGCACAGTGGCAGATATGTAAATACGGGGTTTACATACCATTTCTTGCGCATTACGGTTCGAACACTCGAACACCTATACGGATTCTCCTGCACAGTGGCAGATATGTAAATACGGGATTTACATACCATTTCTTGCGCAATACGGTTCGAACACTCGAACACCTATACGGATTCTCCTGCACAGTGGCAGATATGTAAATACGGGGTTTACATACCATTTCTTGCGCAATATGGTTCGAACACTCGAACACCTATACGGATTCTCCTGCACAGTGGCAGATATGTAAATACGGGGTTTACGTACCATTTCTTGCGCAATACGGTTCGAACACTCGAACACCTATACGGATTCTCCTGCACAGTGGCAGATATGTAAATACGGGGTTTACGTACCATTTCTTGCGCAATACGGTTCGAACACTTGAACACCTATACGGATTCTCCTGCACAGTGGCAGATATGTAAATACGGGGTTTACGTACCATTTCTTGCGCAATACGGTTCGAACACTCGAACACCTATACGGATTCTCCTGCAAAGTGGCAGATATGTAAATACGGGGTTTACATACCATTTCTTGCGCATTACGGTTCGAACACTCGAACACCTATACGGATTCTCCTGCACAGTGGCAGATATGTAAATACGGGGTTTACATACCATTTCTTGCGCATTACGGTTCGAACACTCGAACACCTATACGGATTCTCCTGCACAGTGGCAGATATGTAAATACGGGGTTTACATACCATTTCTTGCGCAATACGGTTCGAACACTCGAACACCTATACGGATTCTCCTGCACAGTGGCAGATATGTAAATACGGGGTTTACATACCATTTCTTGCGCAATACGGTTCGAACACTCGAACACCTATACGGATTCTCCTGCACAGTGGCAGATATGTAAATGTGGGGTTTACTTACCATTTCTTGCGAAATACGGTTCGAACACTCGAACACCTATACGGATTCTCCTGCACAGTGGCAGATATGTAAATACGGGGTTTACATACCATTTCTTCCGCATTACGGTTCGAACACTCGAACACCTATACGGATTCTCTTGCACAGTGGCAGATATGTAAATACGGGATTTACATACCATTTCTTGCGCAATACGGTCCGAACACTCGAACACCTATACGGATTCTCCTGCACAGTGGCAGATATGTAAATACGGGGTTTACATACCATTTCTTGCGCATTACGGCTCGAACACTCGAACACCTATACGGATTCTCCTGCACAGTGGCAGATATGTAAATACGGGGTTTACATACCATTTCTTGCGCAATACGGTTTGAACACTCGAATACCTATACGGATTCTCCTGCACAGTGGCAGATATGTAAATACGGGGTTTACGTACCATTTCTTGCGCAATACGGTTCGAACACTCGAACGCCTATACGGATTCTCCTGCACAGTGGCAGATATGTAAATACGGGGTTTACATACAATTTCTTGCACAATACGGTTCGAACACTCGAACACCTATACGGATTCTCCTGCACAGTGGCAGATATGTAAATACGGGGTTTACGTACCATTTCTTGCGCTATACGGTTCGAACACTCGAACACCTATACGGATTCTCCTGCACAGTGGCAGATATGTAAATACGGGGTTTACGTACCATTTCTTGCGCAATACGGTTCGAACACTCGAACACCTATACGGATTCTCCTGCACAGTGGCAGATATGTAAATACGGGGTTTACATACCATTTCTTGCGCATTACGGTTCGAACACTCGAACACCTATACGGATTCTCCTGCACAGTGGCAGATATGTAAATGCGGGGTTTACATACCGTTTCTTGCGCAATACGGTTCGAACACTCGAACACCTATACGGATTCTCCAGCACAGTGGCAGATATGTAAATATGAGGTTTACTTACCATTTCTTGTGAAATACGGTTCGAACACTCGAACACCTATACGGATTCTCCTGCACAGTGGCAGATATGTAAATACGGGGTTTACATACCATTTCTTGCGCAATACGGTTCGAACACTCGAACACCTATACGGATTCTCCTGCACAGTGGCAGATATGTAAATACGGGGTTTACGTACCATTTCTTGCGCAATACGGTTCGAACACTCGAACACCTATACGGATTCTCCTGCACAGTGGCAGATATGTAAATACGGGGTTTACATACCATTTCTTGCGCATTACGGTTCGAACACTCGAACACCTATACGGATTCTCCTGCACAGTGGCAGATATGTAAATACGGGGTTTACATACCATTTCTTGCGCATTACGGTTCGAACACTCGAACACCTATACGGATTCTCCTGCACAGTGGCAGATATGTAAATACGGGATTTACATACCATTTCTTGCGCAATACGGTTCGAACACTCGAACACCTATACGGATTCTCCTGCACAGTGGCAGATATGTAAATACGGGGTTTACATACCATTTCTTGCGCAATATGGTTCGAACACTCGAACACCTATACGGATTCTCCTGCACAGTGGCAGATATGTAAATACGGGGTTTATGTACCATTTCTTGCGCAATACGGTTCGAACACTCGAACACCTATACGGATTCTCCTGCACAGTGGCAGATATGTAAATACGGGGTTTACGTACCATTTCTTGCGCAATACGGTTCGAACACTTGAACACCTATACGGATTCTCCTGCACAGTGGCAGATATGTAAATACGGGGTTTACATACCATTTCTTGCGCATTACGGTTCGAACACTCGAACACCTATACGGATTCTCCTGCACAGTGGCAGATATGTAAATGCGGGGTTTACATACCGTTTCTTGCGCAATACGGTTCGAACACTCGAACACCTATACGGATTCTACAGCACAGTGGCAGATATGTAAATATGAGGTTTACTTACCATTTCTTGTGAAATACGGTTCGAACACTCGAACACCTATACGGATTCTCCTGCACAGTGGCAGATATGTAAATACGGGGTTTAGATACCATTTCTTGCGCAATACGGTTCGAACACTCGAACACCTATACGGATTCTCCTGCACAGTGGCAGATATGTAAATACGGGGTTTACGTACCATTTCTTGCGCAATACGGTTCGAACACTCGAACACCTATACGGATTCTCCTGCACAGTGGCAGATATGTAAATACGGGGTTTACATACCATTTCTTGCGCATTACGGTTCGAACACTCGAACACCTATACGGATTCCCCCGCACAGTGGCAGATATGTAAATACGGGGCTTACATACCATTTCTTGCGCAATACGGTTCGAACACTCGAACACCTATACGGATTCTCCTGCACAGTGGCAGATATGTAAATACGGGGTTTACATACCATTTCTTGCGCATTACGGTTCGAACACTCGAACACCTATACGGATTCTCCTGCACAGTGGCAGATATGTAAATACGGGGTTTACATACCATTTCTTGCGCAATACGGTTCGAACACTCGAACACCTATACGGATTCTCCTGCACAGTGGCAGATATGTAAATACGGGGTTTACGTACCATTTCTTGCGCAATACGGTTCGAACACTCGAACACCTATACGGATTCTCCTGCACAGTGGCAGATATGTAAATACGGGGTTTACATACCATTTCTTGCGCATTACGGTTCGAACACTCGAACACCTATACGGATTCTCCTGCACAGTGGCAGATATGTAAATACGGGGTTTACATACCATTTCTTGCGCATTACGGTTCGAACACTCGAACACCTATACGGATTCTCCTGCACAGTGGCAGATATGTAAATACGGGGTTTACATACCATTTCTTGCGCAATACGGTTCGAACACTCGAACACCTATACGGATTCTCCTGCACAGTGGCAGATATGTAAATACGGGGTTTACATACCATTTCTTGCGCAATACGGTTCGAACACTCGAACACCTTTACGGATTCTCCTGCACAGTGGCAGATATGTAAATACGGGGTTTACGTACCATTTCTTGCGCAATACGGTTCGAACACTCGAACACTTATACGGATTCTCCTGCACAGTGGCAGATATGTAAATACGGGGTTTACGTACCATTTCTTGCGCAATACGGTTCGAACACTCGAACACCTATACGGATTCTCCTGCACAGTGGCAGATATGTAAATACGGGGTTTACATACCATTTCTTGCGCAATACGGTTCGAACACTCGAACACCTATACGGATTCTCCTGCACAGTGGCAGATATGTAAATACGGGGTTTACATACCATTTCTTGCGCATTACGGTTCGAACACTCGAACACCTATACGGATTCTCCTGCACAGTGGCAGATATGTAAATACGGGGTTTACATACCATTTCTTGCGCATTATGGTTCGAACACTCGAACACCTATACGGATTCTCCTGCACAGTGGCAGATATGTAAATACGGGGTTTACATACCATTTCTTGCGCAATACGGTTCGAACACTCGAACACCTATACGGATTCTCCTGCACAGTGGCAGATATGTAAATACGGGGTTTACATACCATTTCTTGCGCAATACGGTTCGAACACTCGAACACCTTTACGGATTCTCCTGCACAGTGGCAGATAAGTAAATACGGGGTTTACGTACCATTTCTTGCGCAATACGGTTCGAACACTCGAACACCTATACGGATTCTCCTGCACAGTGGCAGATATGTAAATACGGGGTTTACGTACCATTTCTTGCGCAATACGGTTCGAACACTCGAACACCTATACGGATTCTCCTGCACAGTGGCAGATATGTAAATACGGGGTTTACATACCATTTCTTGCGCATTACGGTTCGAACACTCGAACACCTATACGGATTCTCCTGCACAGTGGCAGATATGTAAATACGGGGTTTACATACCATTTCTTGCGCATTACGGTTCGAACACTCGAACACCTATACGGATTCTCCTGCACAGTGGCAGATATGTAAATGCGGGGTTTACATACCATTTCTTGCGCAATACGGTTCGAACACTCGAACACCTATACGGATTCTCCTGCACAGTGGCAGATATGTAAATACGGGGTTTACATACCATTTCTTGCGCAATACGGTTCGAACACTCGAACACCTATACGGATTCTCCTGCACAGTGGCAGATATGTAAATACGGGGTTTACGTACCATTTCTTGCGCAATACGGTTCGAACACTCGAACACCTATACGGATTCTCCTGCACAGTGGCAGATATGTAAATACGGGGTTTACGTACCATTTCTTGCGCAATACGGTTCGAACACTCGAACACCTATACGGATTCTCCTGCACAGTGGCAGATATGTAAATATGGGGTTTACATACCATTTCTTGCGCATTACGGTTCGAACACTCGAACACCTATACGGATTCTCCTGCACAGTGGCAGATATGTAAATGCGGGGTTTACATACCGTTTCTTGCGCAATACGGTTCGAACACTCGAACACCTATACGGATTCTCCAGCACAGTGGCAGATATGTAAATATGAGGTTTACTTACCATTTCCTGTGAAATACGGTTCGAACACTCGAACACCTATACGGATTCTCCTGCACAGTGGCAGATATGTAAATACGGGGTTTACATACCATTTCTTGCGCAATACGGTTCGAACACTCGAACACCTATACGGATTCTCCTGCACAGTGGCAGATATGTAAATACGGGGTTTACGTACCATTTTTTGCGCAATACGGTTCGAACACTCGAACACCTATACGGATTCTCCTGCACAGTGGCAGATATGTAAATACGGGGTTTACATACCATTTCTTGCGTATTACGGTTCGAACACTCGAACACCTATACGGATTCCCCTGCACCGTGGCAGATATGTAAATACGGGGCTTACATACCATTTCTTGCGCAATACGGTTCGAACACTCGAACACCTATACGGATTCTCCTGCACAGTGGCAGATATGTAAATACGGGGTTTACATACCATTTCTTGCGCATTACGGTTCGAACACTCGAACACCTATACGGATTCTCCTGCACAGTGGCAGATATGTAAATACGGGGTTTACATACCATTTCTTGCGCAATACGGTTCGAACACTCGAACACCTATACGGATTCACCTGCACAGTGGCAGATATGTAAATACGGGGTTTACGTACCATTTCTTGCGCAATACGGTTCGAACACTCGAACACCTATACGGATTCTCCTGCACAGTGGCAGATATGTAAATACGGGGTTTACATACCATTTCTTGCGCATTACGGTTCGAACACTCGAACACCTATACGGATTCTCCTGCACAGTGGCAGATATGTAAATACGGGGTTTACATACCATTTCTTGCGCATTACGGTTCGAACACTCGAACACCTATACGGATTCTCCTGCACAGTGGCAGATATGTAAATACGGGGTTTACATACCATTTCTTGCGCAATACGGTTCGAACACTCGAACACCTATACGGATTCTCCTGCACAGTGGCAGATATGTAAATACGGGGTTTACATACCATTTCTTGCGCAATACGGTTCGAACACTCGAACACCTATACGGATTCTCCTGCACAGTGGCAGATATGTAAATACGGGGTTTACGTACCATTTCTTGCGTAATACGGTTCGAACACTCGAACACCTATACGGATTCTCCTGCACAGTGGCAGATATGTAAAAACGGGGTTTACGTACCATTTCTTGCGCAATACGGTTCGAACACTCGAACACCTATACGGATTCTCCTGCACAGTGGCAGATATGTAAATACGGGGTTTACATACCATTTCTTGCGCAATACGGTTCGAGCACTCGAACACCTATACGGATTCTCCTGCACAGTGGCAGATATGTAAATACGGGGTTTACATACCATTTCTTGCGCATTACGGTTCGAACACTCGAACACCTATACGGATTCTCCTGCACAGTGGCAGATATGTAAATACGGGGTTTACATACCATTTCTTGCGCATTACGGTTCGAACACTCGAACACCTATACGGATTCTCCTGCACAGTGGCAGATATGTAAATACGGGATTTACATACCATTTCTTGCGAAATACGGTTCGAACACTCGAACACCTATACGGATTCTCCTGCACAGTGGCAGATATGTAAATGCGGGGTTTACATACCATTTCTTGCGCAATACGGTTCGAACACTCGAACACCTATACGGATTCTCCTGCACAGTGGCAGATATGTAAATACGGGGTTTACATACCATTTCTTGCGCAATACGGTTCGAACACTCGAACACCTATACGGATTCTCCTGCACAGTGGCAGATATGTAAATACGGGGTTTACATACCATTTCTTGCGCATTACGGTTCGAACACTCGAACACCTATACGGATTCTCCTGCACAGTGGCAGATATGTAAATACGGGGTTTACATACCATTTCTTGCGCAATACGGTTCGAACACTCGAACACCTATACGGATTCTCCTGCACAGTGGCAGATATGTAAATACGGGGTTTACATACCATTTCTTGCGCAATACGGTTCGAACACTCGAACACCTATACGGATTCTCCTGCACAGTGGCAGATATGTAAATGTGGGGTTTACTTACCATTTCTTGCGAAATACGGTTCGAACACTCGAACACCTATACGGATTCTCCTGCACAGTGGCAGATATGTAAATACGGGGTTTACATACCATTTCTTCCGCATTACGGTTCGAACACTCGAACACCTATACGGATTCTCTTGCACAGTGGCAGATATGTAAATACGGGATTTACATACCATTTCTTGCGCAATACGGTCCGAACACTCGAACACCTATACGGATTCTCCTGCACAGTGGCAGATATGTAAATACGGGGTTTACATACCATTTCTCTTCGCATTACGGCTCGAACACTCGAACACCTATACGGATTCTCCTGCACAGTGGCAGATATGTAAATACGGGGTTTACATACCATTTCTTGCGCAATACGGTTTGAACACTCGAATACCTATACGGATTCTCCTGCACAGTGGCAGATATGTAAATACGGGGTTTACGTACCATTTCTTGCGCAATACGGTTCGAACACTCGAACGCCTATACGGATTCTCCTGCACAGTGGCAGATATGTAAATACGGGGTTTACATACAATTTCTTGCACAATACGGTTCGAACACTCGAACACCTATACGGATTCTCCTGCACAGTGGCAGATATGTAAATACGGGGTTTACGTACCATTTCTTGCGCTATACGGTTCGAACACTCGAACACCTATACGGATTCTCCTGCACAGTGGCAGATATGTAAATACGGGGTTTACGTACCATTTCTTGCGCAATACGGTTCGAACACTCGAACACCTATACGGATTCTCCTGCACAGTGGCAGATATGTAAATACGGGGTTTACATACCATTTCTTGCGCATTACGGTTCGAACACTCGAACACCTATACGGATTCTCCTGCACAGTGGCAGATATGTAAATGCGGGGTTTACATACCGTTTCTTGCGCAATACGGTTCGAACACTCGAACACCTATACGGATTCTCCAGCACAGTGGCAGATATGTAAATATGAGGTTTACTTACCATTTCTTGTGAAATACGGTTCGAACACTCGAACACCTATACGGATTCTCCTGCACAGTGGCAGATATGTAAATACGGGGTTTACATACCATTTCTTGCGCAATACGGTTCGAACACTCGAACACCTATACGGATTCTCCTGCACAGTGGCAGATATGTAAATACGGGGTTTACGTACCATTTCTTGCGCAATACGGTTCGAACACTCGAACACCTATACGGATTCTCCTGCACAGTGGCAGATATGTAAATACGGGGTTTACATACCATTTCTTGCGCATTACGGTTCGAACACTCGAACACCTATACGGATTCTCCTGCACAGTGGCAGATATGTAAATACGGGGTTTACATACCATTTCTTGCGCATTACGGTTCGAACACTCGAACACCTATACGGATTCTCCTGCACAGTGGCAGATATGTAAATACGGGATTTACATACCATTTCTTGCGCAATACGGTTCGAACACTCGAACACCTATACGGATTCTCCTGCACAGTGGCAGATATGTAAATACGGGGTTTACATACCATTTCTTGCGCAATATGGTTCGAACACTCGAACACCTATACGGATTCTCCTGCACAGTGGCAGATATGTAAATACGGGGTTTATGTACCATTTCTTGCGCAATACGGTTCGAACACTCGAACACCTATACGGATTCTCCTGCACAGTGGCAGATATGTAAATACGGGGTTTACGTACCATTTCTTGCGCAATACGGTTCGAACACTTGAACACCTATACGGATTCTCCTGCACAGTGGCAGATATGTAAATACGGGGTTTACATACCATTTCTTGCGCATTACGGTTCGAACACTCGAACACCTATACGGATTCTCCTGCACAGTGGCAGATATGTAAATGCGGGGTTTACATACCGTTTCTTGCGCAATACGGTTCGAACACTCGAACACCTATACGGATTCTACAGCACAGTGGCAGATATGTAAATATGAGGTTTACTTACCATTTCTTGTGAAATACGGTTCGAACACTCGAACACCTATACGGATTCTCCTGCACAGTGGCAGATATGTAAATACGGGGTTTAGATACCATTTCTTGCGCAATACGGTTCGAACACTCGAACACCTATACGGATTCTCCTGCACAGTGGCAGATATGTAAATACGGGGTTTACGTACCATTTCTTGCGCAATACGGTTCGAACACTCGAACACCTATACGGATTCTCCTGCACAGTGGCAGATATGTAAATACGGGGTTTACATACCATTTCTTGCGCATTACGGTTCGAACACTCGAACACCTATACGGATTCCCCCGCACAGTGGCAGATATGTAAATACGGGGCTTACATACCATTTCTTGCGCAATACGGTTCGAACACTCGAACACCTATACGGATTCTCCTGCACAGTGGCAGATATGTAAATACGGGGTTTACATACCATTTCTTGCGCATTACGGTTCGAACACTCGAACACCTATACGGATTCTCCTGCACAGTGGCAGATATGTAAATACGGGGTTTACATACCATTTCTTGCGCAATACGGTTCGAACACTCGAACACCTATACGGATTCTCCTGCACAGTGGCAGATATGTAAATACGGGGTTTACGTACCATTTCTTGCGCAATACGGTTCGAACACTCGAACACCTATACGGATTCTCCTGCACAGTGGCAGATATGTAAATACGGGGTTTACATACCATTTCTTGCGCATTACGGTTCGAACACTCGAACACCTATGCGGATTCTCCTGCACAGTGGCAGATATGTAAATACGGGGTTTACATACCATTTCTTGCGCATTACGGTTCGAACACTCGAACACCTATACGGATTCTCCTGCACAGTGGCAGATATGTAAATACGGGGTTTACATACCATTTCTTGCGCAATACGGTTCGAACACTCGAACACCTATACGGATTCTCCTGCACAGTGGCAGATATGTAAATACGGGGTTTACATACCATTTCTTGCGCAATACGGTTCGAACACTCGAACACCTTTACGGATTCTCCTGCACAGTGGCAGATATGTAAATACGGGGTTTACGTACCATTTCTTGCGCAATACGGTTCGAACACTCGAACACTTATACGGATTCTCCTGCACAGTGGCAGATATGTAAATACGGGGTTTACGTACCATTTCTTGCGCAATACGGTTCGAACACTCGAACACCTATACGGATTCTCCTGCACAGTGGCAGATATGTAAATACGGGGTTTACATACCATTTCTTGCGCAATACGGTTCGAACACTCGAACACCTATACGGATTCTCCTGCACAGTGGCAGATATGTAAATACGGGGTTTACATACCATTTCTTGCGCATTACGGTTCGAACACTCGAACACCTATACGGATTCTCCTGCACAGTGGCAGATATGTAAATACGGGGTTTACATACCATTTCTTGCGCATTATGGTTCGAACACTCGAACACCTATACGGATTCTCCTGCACAGTGGCAGATATGTAAATACGGGGTTTACATACCATTTCTTGCGCAATACGGTTCGAACACTCGAACACCTATACGGATTCTCCTGCACAGTGGCAGATATGTAAATACGGGGTTTACATACCATTTCTTGCGCAATACGGTTCGAACACTCGAACACCTTTACGGATTCTCCTGCACAGTGGCAGATAAGTAAATACGGGGTTTACGTACCATTTCTTGCGCAATACGGTTCGAACACTCGAACACCTATACGGATTCTCCTGCACAGTGGCAGATATGTAAATACGGGGTTTACGTACCATTTCTTGCGCAATACGGTTCGAACACTCGAACACCTATACGGATTCTCCTGCACAGTGGCAGATATGTAAATACGGGGTTTACATACCATTTCTTGCGCATTACGGTTCGAACACTCGAACACCTATACGGATTCTCCTGCACAGTGGCAGATATGTAAATACGGGGTTTACATACCATTTCTTGCGCATTACGGTTCGAACACTCGAACACCTATACGGATTCTCCTGCACAGTGGCAGATATGTAAATGCGGGGTTTACATACCATTTCTTGCGCAATACGGTTCGAACACTCGAACACCTATACGGATTCTCCTGCACAGTGGCAGATATGTAAATACGGGGTTTACATACCATTTCTTGCGCAATACGGTTCGAACACTCGAACACCTATACGGATTCTCCTGCACAGTGGCAGATATGTAAATACGGGGTTTACGTACCATTTCTTGCGCAATACGGTTCGAACACTCGAACACCTATACGGATTCTCCTGCACAGTGGCAGATATGTAAATACGGGGTTTACGTACCATTTCTTGCGCAATACGGTTCGAACACTCGAACACCTATACGGATTCTCCTGCACAGTGGCAGATATGTAAATATGGGGTTTACATACCATTTCTTGCGCATTACGGTTCGAACACTCGAACACCTATACGGATTCTCCTGCACAGTGGCAGATATGTAAATGCGGGGTTTACATACCGTTTCTTGCGCAATACGGTTCGAACACTCGAACACCTATACGGATTCTCCAGCACAGTGGCAGATATGTAAATATGAGGTTTACTTACCATTTCCTGTGAAATACGGTTCGAACACTCGAACACCTATACGGATTCTCCTGCACAGTGGCAGATATGTAAATACGGGGTTTACATACCATTTCTTGCGCAATACGGTTCGAACACTCGAACACCTATACGGATTCTCCTGCACAGTGGCAGATATGTAAATACGGGGTTTACGTACCATTTTTTGCGCAATACGGTTCGAACACTCGAACACCTATACGGATTCTCCTGCACAGTGGCAGATATGTAAATACGGGGTTTACATACCATTTCTTGCGTATTACGGTTCGAACACTCGAACACCTATACGGATTCCCCTGCACCGTGGCAGATATGTAAATACGGGGCTTACATACCATTTCTTGCGCAATACGGTTCGAACACTCGAACACCTATACGGATTCTCCTGCACAGTGGCAGATATGTAAATACGGGGTTTACATACCATTTCTTGCGCATTACGGTTCGAACACTCGAACACCTATACGGATTCTCCTGCACAGTGGCAGATATGTAAATACGGGGTTTACATACCATTTCTTGCGCAATACGGTTCGAACACTCGAACACCTATACGGATTCACCTGCACAGTGGCAGATATGTAAATACGGGGTTTACGTACCATTTCTTGCGCAATACGGTTCGAACACTCGAACACCTATACGGATTCTCCTGCACAGTGGCAGATATGTAAATACGGGGTTTACATACCATTTCTTGCGCATTACGGTTCGAACACTCGAACACCTATACGGATTCTCCTGCACAGTGGCAGATATGTAAATACGGGGTTTACATACCATTTCTTGCGCATTACGGTTCGAACACTCGAACACCTATACGGATTCTCCTGCACAGTGGCAGATATGTAAATACGGGGTTTATGTACCATTTCTTGCGCAATACGGTTCGAACACTCGAACACCTATACGGATTCTCCTGCACAGTGGCAGATATGTAAATACGGGGTTTACGTACCATTTCTTGCGCAATACGGTTCGAACACTTGAACACCTATACGGATTCTCCTGCACAGTGGCAGATATGTAAATACGGGGTTTACATACCATTTCTTGCGCATTACGGTTCGAACACTCGAACACCTATACGGATTCTCCTGCACAGTGGCAGATATGTAAATGCGGGGTTTACATACCGTTTCTTGCGCAATACGGTTCGAACACTCGAACACCTATACGGATTCTACAGCACAGTGGCAGATATGTAAATATGAGGTTTACTTACCATTTCTTGTGAAATACGGTTCGAACACTCGAACACCTATACGGATTCTCCTGCACAGTGGCAGATATGTAAATACGGGGTTTAGATACCATTTCTTGCGCAATACGGTTCGAACACTCGAACACCTATACGGATTCTCCTGCACAGTGGCAGATATGTAAATACGGGGTTTACGTACCATTTCTTGCGCAATACGGTTCGAACACTCGAACACCTATACGGATTCTCCTGCACAGTGGCAGATATGTAAATACGGGGTTTACATACCATTTCTTGCGCATTACGGTTCGAACACTCGAACACCTATACGGATTCCCCCGCACAGTGGCAGATATGTAAATACGGGGCTTACATACCATTTCTTGCGCAATACGGTTCGAACACTCGAACACCTATACGGATTCTCCTGCACAGTGGCAGATATGTAAATACGGGGTTTACATACCATTTCTTGCGCATTACGGTTCGAACACTCGAACACCTATACGGATTCTCCTGCACAGTGGCAGATATGTAAATACGGGGTTTACATACCATTTCTTGCGCAATACGGTTCGAACACTCGAACACCTATACGGATTCTCCTGCACAGTGGCAGATATGTAAATACGGGGTTTACGTACCATTTCTTGCGCAATACGGTTCGAACACTCGAACACCTATACGGATTCTCCTGCACAGTGGCAGATATGTAAATACGGGGTTTACATACCATTTCTTGCGCATTACGGTTCGAACACTCGAACACCTATGCGGATTCTCCTGCACAGTGGCAGATATGTAAATACGGGGTTTACATACCATTTCTTGCGCATTACGGTTCGAACACTCGAACACCTATACGGATTCTCCTGCACAGTGGCAGATATGTAAATACGGGGTTTACATACCATTTCTTGCGCAATACGGTTCGAACACTCGAACACCTATACGGATTCTCCTGCACAGTGGCAGATATGTAAATACGGGGTTTACATACCATTTCTTGCGCAATACGGTTCGAACACTCGAACACCTTTACGGATTCTCCTGCACAGTGGCAGATATGTAAATACGGGGTTTACGTACCATTTCTTGCGCAATACGGTTCGAACACTCGAACACTTATACGGATTCTCCTGCACAGTGGCAGATATGTAAATACGGGGTTTACGTACCATTTCTTGCGCAATACGGTTCGAACACTCGAACACCTATACGGATTCTCCTGCACAGTGGCAGATATGTAAATACGGGGTTTACATACCATTTCTTGCGCAATACGGTTCGAACACTCGAACACCTATACGGATTCTCCTGCACAGTGGCAGATATGTAAATACGGGGTTTACATACCATTTCTTGCGCATTACGGTTCGAACACTCGAACACCTATACGGATTCTCCTGCACAGTGGCAGATATGTAAATACGGGGTTTACATACCATTTCTTGCGCATTATGGTTCGAACACTCGAACACCTATACGGATTCTCCTGCACAGTGGCAGATATGTAAATACGGGGTTTACATACCATTTCTTGCGCAATACGGTTCGAACACTCGAACACCTATACGGATTCTCCTGCACAGTGGCAGATATGTAAATACGGGGTTTACATACCATTTCTTGCGCAATACGGTTCGAACACTCGAACACCTTTACGGATTCTCCTGCACAGTGGCAGATAAGTAAATACGGGGTTTACGTACCATTTCTTGCGCAATACGGTTCGAACACTCGAACACCTATACGGATTCTCCTGCACAGTGGCAGATATGTAAATACGGGGTTTACGTACCATTTCTTGCGCAATACGGTTCGAACACTCGAACACCTATACGGATTCTCCTGCACAGTGGCAGATATGTAAATACGGGGTTTACATACCATTTCTTGCGCATTACGGTTCGAACACTCGAACACCTATACGGATTCTCCTGCACAGTGGCAGATATGTAAATACGGGGTTTACATACCATTTCTTGCGCATTACGGTTCGAACACTCGAACACCTATACGGATTCTCCTGCACAGTGGCAGATATGTAAATGCGGGGTTTACATACCATTTCTTGCGCAATACGGTTCGAACACTCGAACACCTATACGGATTCTCCTGCACAGTGGCAGATATGTAAATACGGGGTTTACATACCATTTCTTGCGCAATACGGTTCGAACACTCGAACACCTATACGGATTCTCCTGCACAGTGGCAGATATGTAAATACGGGGTTTACGTACCATTTCTTGCGCAATACGGTTCGAACACTCGAACACCTATACGGATTCTCCTGCACAGTGGCAGATATGTAAATACGGGGTTTACGTACCATTTCTTGCGCAATACGGTTCGAACACTCGAACACCTATACGGATTCTCCTGCACAGTGGCAGATATGTAAATATGGGGTTTACATACCATTTCTTGCGCATTACGGTTCGAACACTCGAACACCTATACGGATTCTCCTGCACAGTGGCAGATATGTAAATGCGGGGTTTACATACCGTTTCTTGCGCAATACGGTTCGAACACTCGAACACCTATACGGATTCTCCAGCACAGTGGCAGATATGTAAATATGAGGTTTACTTACCATTTCCTGTGAAATACGGTTCGAACACTCGAACACCTATACGGATTCTCCTGCACAGTGGCAGATATGTAAATACGGGGTTTACATACCATTTCTTGCGCAATACGGTTCGAACACTCGAACACCTATACGGATTCTCCTGCACAGTGGCAGATATGTAAATACGGGGTTTACGTACCATTTTTTGCGCAATACGGTTCGAACACTCGAACACCTATACGGATTCTCCTGCACAGTGGCAGATATGTAAATACGGGGTTTACATACCATTTCTTGCGTATTACGGTTCGAACACTCGAACACCTATACGGATTCCCCTGCACCGTGGCAGATATGTAAATACGGGGCTTACATACCATTTCTTGCGCAATACGGTTCGAACACTCGAACACCTATACGGATTCTCCTGCACAGTGGCAGATATGTAAATACGGGGTTTACATACCATTTCTTGCGCATTACGGTTCGAACACTCGAACACCTATACGGATTCTCCTGCACAGTGGCAGATATGTAAATACGGGGTTTACATACCATTTCTTGCGCAATACGGTTCGAACACTCGAACACCTATACGGATTCACCTGCACAGTGGCAGATATGTAAATACGGGGTTTACGTACCATTTCTTGCGCAATACGGTTCGAACACTCGAACACCTATACGGATTCTCCTGCACAGTGGCAGATATGTAAATACGGGGTTTACATACCATTTCTTGCGCATTACGGTTCGAACACTCGAACACCTATACGGATTCTCCTGCACAGTGGCAGATATGTAAATACGGGGTTTACATACCATTTCTTGCGCATTACGGTTCGAACACTCGAACACCTATACGGATTCTCCTGCACAGTGGCAGATATGTAAATACGGGGTTTACATACCATTTCTTGCGCAATACGGTTCGAACACTCGAACACCTATACGGATTCTCCTGCACAGTGGCAGATATGTAAATACGGGGTTTACATACCATTTCTTGCGCAATACGGTTCGAACACTCGAACACCTATACGGATTCTCCTGCACAGTGGCAGATATGTAAATACGGGGTTTACGTACCATTTCTTGCGTAATACGGTTCGAACACTCGAACACCTATACGGATTCTCCTGCACAGTGGCAGATATGTAAAAACGGGGTTTACGTACCATTTCTTGCGCAATACGGTTCGAACACTCGAACACCTATACGGATTCTCCTGCACAGTGGCAGATATGTAAATACGGGGTTTACATACCATTTCTTGCGCAATACGGTTCGAGCACTCGAACACCTATACGGATTCTCCTGCACAGTGGCAGATATGTAAATACGGGGTTTACATACCATTTCTTGCGCATTACGGTTCGAACACTCGAACACCTATACGGATTCTCCTGCACAGTGGCAGATATGTAAATACGGGGTTTACATACCATTTCTTGCGCATTACGGTTCGAACACTCGAACACCTATACGGATTCTCCTGCACAGTGGCAGATATGTAAATACGGGATTTACATACCATTTCTTGCGAAATACGGTTCGAACACTCGAACACCTATACGGATTCTCCTGCACAGTGGCAGATATGTAAATGCGGGGTTTACATACCATTTCTTGCGCAATACGGTTCGAACACTCGAACACCTATACGGATTCTCCTGCACAGTGGCAGATATGTAAATACGGGGTTTACATACCATTTCTTGCGCAATACGGTTCGAACACTCGAACACCTATACGGATTCTCCTGCACAGTGGCAGATATGTAAATACGGGGTTTACGTACCATTTCTTGCGCAATACGGTTCGAACACTCGAACACCTATACGGATTCTCCTGCACAGTGGCAGATATGTAAATACGGGGTTTACATACCATTTCTTGCGCATTACGGTTCGAACACTCGAACACCTATACGGATTCTCCTGCACAGTGGCAGATATGTAAATACGGGGTTTACATACCATTTCTTGCGCAATACGGTTCGAACACTCGAACACCTATACGGATTCTCCTGCACAGTGGCAGATATGTAAATACGGGGTTTACGTACCATTTCTTGCGCAATACGGTTCGAACACTCGAACACCTATACGGATTCTCCTGCACAGTGGCAGATATGTAAATATGGGGTTTACATACCATTTCTTGCGCATTACGGTTCGAACACTCGAACACCTATACGGATTCTCCTGCACAGTGGCAGATATGTAAATGCGGGGTTTACATACCGTTTCTTGCGCAATACGGTTCGAACACTCGAACACCTATACGGATTCTCCAGCACAGTGGCAGATATGTAAATATGAGGTTTACTTACCATTTCCTGTGAAATACGGTTCGAACACTCGAACACCTATACGGATTCTCCTGCACAGTGGCAGATATGTAAATACGGGGTTTACATACCATTTCTTGCGCAATACGGTTCGAACACTCGAACACCTATACGGATTCTCCTGCACAGTGGCAGATATGTAAATACGGGGTTTACGTACCATTTTTTGCGCAATACGGTTCGAACACTCGAACACCTATACGGATTCTCCTGCACAGTGGCAGATATGTAAATACGGGGTTTACATACCATTTCTTGCGTATTACGGTTCGAACACTCGAACACCTATACGGATTCCCCTGCACCGTGGCAGATATGTAAATACGGGGCTTACATACCATTTCTTGCGCAATACGGTTCGAACACTCGAACACCTATACGGATTCTCCTGCACAGTGGCAGATATGTAAATACGGGGTTTACATACCATTTCTTGCGCATTACGGTTCGAACACTCGAACACCTATACGGATTCTCCTGCACAGTGGCAGATATGTAAATACGGGGTTTACATACCATTTCTTGCGCAATACGGTTCGAACACTCGAACACCTATACGGATTCACCTGCACAGTGGCAGATATGTAAATACGGGGTTTACGTACCATTTCTTGCGCAATACGGTTCGAACACTCGAACACCTATACGGATTCTCCTGCACAGTGGCAGATATGTAAATACGGGGTTTACATACCATTTCTTGCGCATTACGGTTCGAACACTCGAACACCTATACGGATTCTCCTGCACAGTGGCAGATATGTAAATACGGGGTTTACATACCATTTCTTGCGCATTACGGTTCGAACACTCGAACACCTATACGGATTCTCCTGCACAGTGGCAGATATGTAAATACGGGGTTTACATACCATTTCTTGCGCAATACGGTTCGAACACTCGAACACCTATACGGATTCTCCTGCACAGTGGCAGATATGTAAATACGGGGTTTACATACCATTTCTTGCGCAATACGGTTCGAACACTCGAACACCTATACGGATTCTCCTGCACAGTGGCAGATATGTAAATACGGGGTTTACGTACCATTTCTTGCGTAATACGGTTCGAACACTCGAACACCTATACGGATTCTCCTGCACAGTGGCAGATATGTAAAAACGGGGTTTACGTACCATTTCTTGCGCAATACGGTTCGAACACTCGAACACCTATACGGATTCTCCTGCACAGTGGCAGATATGTAAATACGGGGTTTACATACCATTTCTTGCGCAATACGGTTCGAGCACTCGAACACCTATACGGATTCTCCTGCACAGTGGCAGATATGTAAATACGGGGTTTACATACCATTTCTTGCGCATTACGGTTCGAACACTCGAACACCTATACGGATTCTCCTGCACAGTGGCAGATATGTAAATGCGGGGTTTACATACCGTTTCTTGCGCAATACGGTTCGAACACTCGAACACCTATACGGATTCTCCAGCACAGTGGCAGATATGTAAATATGAGGTTTACTTACCATTTCCTGTGAAATACGGTTCGAACACTCGAACACCTATACGGATTCTCCTGCACAGTGGCAGATATGTAAATACGGGGTTTACATACCATTTCTTGCGCAATACGGTTCGAACACTCGAACACCTATACGGATTCTCCTGCACAGTGGCAGATATGTAAATACGGGGTTTACGTACCATTTTTTGCGCAATACGGTTCGAACACTCGAACACCTATACGGATTCTCCTGCACAGTGGCAGATATGTAAATACGGGGTTTACATACCATTTCTTGCGTATTACGGTTCGAACACTCGAACACCTATACGGATTCCCCTGCACCGTGGCAGATATGTAAATACGGGGCTTACATACCATTTCTTGCGCAATACGGTTCGAACACTCGAACACCTATACGGATTCTCCTGCACAGTGGCAGATATGTAAATACGGGGTTTACATACCATTTCTTGCGCATTACGGTTCGAACACTCGAACACCTATACGGATTCTCCTGCACAGTGGCAGATATGTAAATACGGGGTTTACATACCATTTCTTGCGCAATACGGTTCGAACACTCGAACACCTTTACGGATTCTCCTGCACAGTGGCAGATATGTAAATACGGGGTTTACGTACCATTTCTTGCGCAATACGGTTCGAACACTCGAACACCTATACGGATTCTCCTGCACAGTGGCAGATATGTAAATACGGGGTTTACATACCATTTCTTGCGCATTACGGTTCGAACACTCGAACACCTATACGGATTCCCCTGCACAGTGGCAGATATGTAAATACGGGGCTTACATACCATTTCTTGCGCAATACGGTTCGAACACTCGAACACCTATACGGATTCTCCTGCACAGTGGCAGATATGTAAATACGGGGTTTACATACCATTTCTTGCGCATTACGGTTCGAACACTCGAACACCTATACGGATTCTCCTGCACAGTGGCAGATATGTAAATACGGGGTTTACATACCATTTCTTGCGCAATACGGTTCGAACACTCGAACACCTATACGGATTCTCCTGCACAGTGGCAGATATGTAAATACGGGGTTTACGTACCATTTCTTGCGCAATACGGTTCGAACACTCGAACACCTATACGGATTCTCCTGCACAGTGGCAGATATGTAAATACGGGGTTTACATACCATTTCTTGCGCATTACGGTTCGAACACTCGAACACCTATACGGATTCTCCTGCACAGTGGCAGATATGTAAATACGGGGTTTACGTACCATTTCTTGCGCAATACGGTTCGAACACTCGAACACCTATACGGATTCTCCTGCACAGTGGTAGATATGTAAATATGGGGTTTACATACCATTTCTTGCGCATTACGGTTCGAACACTCGAACACCTATACGGATTCTCCTGCACAGTGGCAGATATGTAAATACGGGGTTTACATACCATTTCTTGCGCATTACGGTTCGAACACTCGAACACCTATACGGATTCCCCTGCACCGTGGCAGATATGTAAATACGGGGCTTACATACCATTTCTTGCGCAATACGGTTCGAACACTCGAACACCTATACGGATTCTCCTGCACAGTGGCAGATATGTAAATACGGGGTTTACATACCATTTCTTGCGCATTACGGTTCGAACACTCGAACACCTATACGGATTCTCCTGCACAGTGGCAGATATGTAAATACGGGGTTTACATACCATTTCTTGCGCAATACGGTTCGAACACTCGAACACCTATACGGATTCTCCTGCACAGTGGCAGATATGTAAATACGGGGTTTACGTACCATTTCTTGCGCAATACGGTTCGAACACTCGAACACCTATACGGATTCTCCTGCACAGTGGCAGATATGTAAATACGGGGTTTACGTACCATTTCTTGCGCAATACGGTTCGAACACTCGAACACCTATACGGATTCTCCTGCACAGTGGCAGATATGTAAATACGGGGTTTACATACCATTTCTTGCGCAATACGGTTCGAGCACTCGAACACCTATACGGATTCTCCTGCACAGTGGCAGATATGTAAATACGGGGTTTACATACCATTTCTTGCGCATTACGGTTCGAACACTCGAACACCTATACGGATTCTCCTGCACAGTGGCAGATATGTAAATACGGGGTTTACATACCATTTCTTGCGCATTACGGTTCGAACACTCGAACACCTATACGGATTCTCCTGCACAGTGGCAGATATGTAAATACGGGATTTACATACCATTTCTTGCGAAATACGGTTCGAACACTCGAACACCTATACGGATTCTCCTGCACAGTGGCAGATATGTAAATGCGGGGTTTACATACCATTTCTTGCGCAATACGGTTCGAACACTCGAACACCTATACGGATTCTCCTGCACAGTGGCAGATATGTAAATACGGGGTTTACATACCATTTCTTGCGCAATACGGTTCGAACACTCGAACACCTATACGGATTCTCCTGCACAGTGGCAGATATGTAAATACGGGGTTTACGTACCATTTCTTGCGCAATACGGTTCGAACACTCGAACACCTATACGGATTCTCCTGCACAGTGGCAGATATGTAAATACGGGGTTTACGTACCATTTCTTGCGCAATACGGTTCGAACACTCGAACACCTATACGGATTCTCCTGCACAGTGGCAGATATGTAAATACGGGGTTTACATACCATTTCTTGCGCATTACGGTTCGAACACTCGAACACCTATACGGATTCTCCTGCACAGTGGCAGATATGTAAATGCGGGGTTTACATACCGTTTCTTGCGCAATACGGTTCGAACACTCGAACACCTATACGGATTCTCCAGCACAGTGGCAGATATGTAAATACGGGGCTTACATACCATTTCTTGCGCAATACGGTTCGAACACTCGAACACCTATACGGATTCTCCTGCACAGTGGCAGATATGTAAATACGGGGTTTACATACCATTTCTTGCGCATTACGGTTCGAACACTCGAACACCTATACGGATTCTCCTGCACAGTGGCAGATATGTAAATACGGGGTTTACATACCATTTCTTGCGCAATACGGTTCGAACACTCGAACACCTATACGGATTCTCCTGCACAGTGGCAGATATGTAAATACGGGGTTTACGTACCATTTCTTGCGCAATACGGTTCGAACACTCGAACACCTATACGGATTCTCCTGCACAGTGGCAGATATGTAAATACGGGGTTTACATACCATTTCTTGCGCATTACGGTTCGAACACTCGAACACCTATACGGATTCTCCTGCACAGTGGCAGATATGTAAATACGGGGTTTACGTACCATTTCTTGCGCAATACGGTTCGAACACTCGAACACCTATACGGATTCTCCTGCACAGTGGTAGATATGTAAATATGGGGTTTACATACCATTTCTTGCGCATTACGGTTCGAACACTCGAACACCTATACGGATTCTCCTGCACAGTGGCAGATATGTAAATACGGGGTTTACATACCATTTCTTGCGCATTACGGTTCGAACACTCGAACACCTATACGGATTCCCCTGCACCGTGGCAGATATGTAAATACGGGGCTTACATACCATTTCTTGCGCAATACGGTTCGAACACTCGAACACCTATACGGATTCTCCTGCACAGTGGCAGATATGTAAATACGGGGTTTACATACCATTTCTTGCGCATTACGGTTCGAACACTCGAACACCTATACGGATTCTCCTGCACAGTGGCAGATATGTAAATACGGGGTTTACATACCATTTCTTGCGCAATACGGTTCGAACACTCGAACACCTATACGGATTCTCCTGCACAGTGGCAGATATGTAAATACGGGGTTTACGTACCATTTCTTGCGCAATACGGTTCGAACACTCGAACACCTATACGGATTCTCCTGCACAGTGGCAGATATGTAAATACGGGGTTTACGTACCATTTCTTGCGCAATACGGTTCGAACACTCGAACACCTATACGGATTCTCCTGCACAGTGGCAGATATGTAAATACGGGGTTTACATACCATTTCTTGCGCAATACGGTTCGAGCACTCGAACACCTATACGGATTCTCCTGCACAGTGGCAGATATGTAAATACGGGGTTTACATACCATTTCTTGCGCATTACGGTTCGAACACTCGAACACCTATACGGATTCTCCTGCACAGTGGCAGATATGTAAATACGGGGTTTACATACCATTTCTTGCGCATTACGGTTCGAACACTCGAACACCTATACGGATTCTCCTGCACAGTGGCAGATATGTAAATACGGGATTTACATACCATTTCTTGCGAAATACGGTTCGAACACTCGAACACCTATACGGATTCTCCTGCACAGTGGCAGATATGTAAATGCGGGGTTTACATACCATTTCTTGCGCAATACGGTTCGAACACTCGAACACCTATACGGATTCTCCTGCACAGTGGCAGATATGTAAATACGGGGTTTACATACCATTTCTTGCGCAATACGGTTCGAACACTCGAACACCTATACGGATTCTCCTGCACAGTGGCAGATATGTAAATACGGGGTTTACGTACCATTTCTTGCGCAATACGGTTCGAACACTCGAACACCTATACGGATTCTCCTGCACAGTGGCAGATATGTAAATACGGGGTTTACGTACCATTTCTTGCGCAATACGGTTCGAACACTCGAACACCTATACGGATTCTCCTGCACAGTGGCAGATATGTAAATACGGGGTTTACATACCATTTCTTGCGCATTACGGTTCGAACACTCGAACACCTATACGGATTCTCCTGCACAGTGGCAGATATGTAAATGCGGGGTTTACATACCGTTTCTTGCGCAATACGGTTCGAACACTCGAACACCTATACGGATTCTCCAGCACAGTGGCAGATATGTAAATATGAGGTTTACTTACCATTTCTTGTGAAATACGGTTCGAACACTCGAACACCTATACGGATTCTCCTGCACAGTGGCAGATATGTAAATACGGGGTTTACATACCATTTCTTGCGCAATACGGTTCGAACACTCGAACACCTATACGGATTCTCCTGCACAGTGGCAGATATGTAAATACGGGGTTTACATACCATTTCTTGCGCATTACGGTTCGAACACTCGAACACCTATACGGATTCCCCTGCACCGTGGCAGATATGTAAATACGGGGCTTACATACCATTTCTTGCGCAATACGGTTCGAACACTCGAACACCTATACGGATTCTCCTGCACAGTGGCAAATATGTAAATACGGGGTTTACATACCATTTCTTGCGCATTACGGTTCGAACACTCGAACACCTATACGGATTCTCCTGCACAGTGGCAGATATGTAAATACGGGGTTTACGTACCATTTCTTGCGCAATACGGTTCGAACACTCGAACACCTATACGGATTCTCCTGCACAGTGGCAGATATGTAAATATGGGGTTTACATACCATTTCTTGCGCATTACGGTTCGAACACTCGAACACCTATACGGATTCTCCTGCACAGTGGCAGATATGTAAATACGGGGTTTACATACCATTTCTTGCGCATTACGGTTCGAACACTCGAACACCTATACGGATTCCCCTGCACCGTGGCAGATATGTAAATACGGGGCTTACATACCATTTCTTGCGCAATACGGTTCGAACACTCGAACACCTATACGGATTCTCCTGCACAGTGGCAGATATGTAAATACGGGGTTTACATACCATTTCTTGCGCATTACGGTTCGAACACTCGAACACCTATACGGATTCTCCTGCACAGTGGCAGATATGTAAATACGGGGTTTACATACCATTTCTTGCGCAATACGGTTCGAACACTCGAACACCTATACGGATTCTCCTGCACAGTGGCAGATATGTAAATACGGGGTTTACGTACCATTTCTTGCGCAATACGGTTCGAACACTCGAACACCTATACGGATTCTCCTGCACAGTGGCAGATATGTAAATACGGGGTTTACGTACCATTTCTTGCGCAATACGGTTCGAACACTCGAACACCTATACGGATTCTCCTGCACAGTGGCAGATATGTAAATACGGGGTTTACATACCATTTCTTGCGCAATACGGTTCGAGCACTCGAACACCTATACGGATTCTCCTGCACAGTGGCAGATATGTAAATACGGGGTTTACATACCATTTCTTGCGCATTACGGTTCGAACACTCGAACACCTATACGGATTCTCCTGCACAGTGGCAGATATGTAAATACGGGGTTTACATACCATTTCTTGCGCATTACGGTTCGAACACTCGAACACCTATACGGATTCTCCTGCACAGTGGCAGATATGTAAATACGGGATTTACATACCATTTCTTGCGAAATACGGTTCGAACACTCGAACACCTATACGGATTCTCCTGCACAGTGGCAGATATGTAAATGCGGGGTTTACATACCATTTCTTGCGCAATACGGTTCGAACACTCGAACACCTATACGGATTCTCCTGCACAGTGGCAGATATGTAAATACGGGGTTTACATACCATTTCTTGCGCAATACGGTTCGAACACTCGAACACCTATACGGATTCTCCTGCACAGTGGCAGATATGTAAATACGGGGTTTACGTACCATTTCTTGCGCAATACGGTTCGAACACTCGAACACCTATACGGATTCTCCTGCACAGTGGCAGATATGTAAATACGGGGTTTACGTACCATTTCTTGCGCAATACGGTTCGAACACTCGAACACCTATACGGATTCTCCTGCACAGTGGCAGATATGTAAATACGGGGTTTACATACCATTTCTTGCGCATTACGGTTCGAACACTCGAACACCTATACGGATTCTCCTGCACAGTGGCAGATATGTAAATGCGGGGTTTACATACCGTTTCTTGCGCAATACGGTTCGAACACTCGAACACCTATACAGATTCTCCAGCACAGTGGCAGATATGTAAATATGAGGTTTACTTACCATTTCTTGTGAAATACGGTTCGAACACTCGAACACCTATACGGATTCTCCTGCACAGTGGCAGATATGTAAATACGGGGTTTACATACCATTTCTTGCGCAATACGGTTCGAACACTCGAACACCTATACGGATTCTCCTGCACAGTGGCAGATATGTAAATACGGGGTTTACATACCATTTCTTGCGCATTACGGTTCGAACACTCGAACACCTATACGGATTCCCCTGCACCGTGGCAGATATGTAAATACGGGGCTTACATACCATTTCTTGCGCAATACGGTTCGAACACTCGAACACCTATACGGATTCTCCTGCACAGTGGCAGATATGTAAATACGGGGTTTACATACCATTTCTTGCGCATTACGGTTCGAACACTCGAACACCTATACGGATTCTCCTGCACAGTGGCAGATATGTAAATACGGGGTTTACATACCATTTCTTGCGCAATACGGTTCGAACACTCGAACACCTATACGGATTCTCCTGCACAGTGGCAGATATGTAAATACGGGGTTTACGTACCATTTCTTGCGCAATACGGTTCGAACACTCGAACACCTATACGGATTCTCCTGCACAGTGGCAGATATGTAAATACGGGGTTTACATACCATTTCTTGCGCATTACGGTTCGAACACTCGAACACCTATACGGATTCTCCTGCACAGTGGCAGATATGTAAATGCGGGGTTTACATACCGTTTCTTGCGCAATACGGTTCGAACACTCGAACACCTATACGGATTCTCCAGCACAGTGGCATATATGTAAATATGAGGTTTACTTACCATTTCTTGTGAAATACGGTTCGAACACTCGAACACCTATACGGATTCTCCTGCACAGTGGCAGATATGTAAATACGGGTTTTACATACCATTTCTTGCGCAGTACGGTTCGAACACTCGAACACCTATACGGATTCTCCTGCACAGTGGCAGATATGTAAATACGGGGTTTACATACCATTTCTTGCGCATTACGGTTCGAACACTCGAACACCTTTACGGATTCCCCTGCACCGTGGCAGATATGTAAATACGGGATTTACATACCATTTCTTGCGAAATACGGTTCGAACACTCGAACACCTATACGGATTCTCCTGCACAGTGGCAGATATGTAAATGCGGGGTTTACATACCATTTCTTGCGCAATACGGTTCGAACACTCGAACACCTATACGGATTCTCCTGCACAGTGGCAGATATGTAAATGCGGGGTTTACATACCATTTCTTGCGCAATACGGTTCGAACACTCGAACACCTATACGGATTCTCCTGCACAGTGGCAGATATGTAAATACGGGGTTTACATACCATTTCTTGCGCAATACGGTTCGAACACTCGAACACCTATACGGATTCTCCTGCACAGTGGCAGATATGTAAATACGGGGTTTACGTACCATTTCTTGCGCAATACGGTTCGAACACTCGAACACCTATACGGATTCTCCTGCACAGTGGCAGATATGTAAATACGGGGTTTACGTACCATTTCTTGCGCAATACGGTTCGAACACTCGAACACCTATACGGATTCTCCTGCACAGTGGCAGATATGTAAATACGGGGTTTACATACCATTTCTTGCGCATTACGGTTCGAACACTCGAACACCTATACGGATTCTCCTGCACAGTGGCAGATATGTAAATACGGGATTTACATACCATTTCTTGCGAAATACGGTTCGAACACTCGAACACCTATACGGATTCTCCTGCACAGTGGCAGATATGTAAATGCGGGGTTTACATACCATTTCTTGCGCAATACGGTTCGAACACTCGAACACCTATACGGATTCTCCTGCACAGTGGCAGATATGTAAATACGGGGTTTACATACCATTTCTTGCGCAATACGGTTCGAACACTCGAACACCTATACGGATTCTCCTGCACAGTGGCAGATATGTAAATACGGGGTTTACGTACCATTTCTTGCGCAATACGGTTCGAACACTCGAACACCTATACGGATTCTCCTGCACAGTGGCAGATATGTAAATACGGGGTTTACGTACCATTTCTTGCGCAATACGGTTCGAACACTCGAACACCTATACGGATTCTCCTGCACAGTGGCAGATATGTAAATACGGGGTTTACATACCATTTCTTGCGCATTACGGTTCGAACACTCGAACACCTATACGGATTCTCCTGCACAGTGGCAGATATGTAAATGCGGGGTTTACATACCGTTTCTTGCGCAATACGGTTCGAACACTCGAACACCTATACGGATTCTCCAGCACAGTGGCAGATATGTAAATATGAGGTTTACTTACCATTTCTTGTGAAATACGGTTCGAACACTCGAACACCTATACGGATTCTCCTGCACAGTGGCAGATATGTAAATACGGGGTTTACATACCATTTCTTGCGCAATACGGTTCGAACACTCGAACACCTATACGGATTCTCCTGCACAGTGGCAGATATGTAAATACGGGGTTTACATACCATTTCTTGCGCATTACGGTTCGAACACTCGAACACCTATACGGATTCCCCTGCACCGTGGCAGATATGTAAATACGGGGCTTACATACCATTTCTTGCGCAATACGGTTCGAACACTCGAACACCTATACGGATTCTCCTGCACAGTGGCAGATATGTAAATACGGGGTTTACATACCATTTCTTGCGCATTACGGTTCGAACACTCGAACACCTATACGGATTCTCCTGCACAGTGGCAGATATGTAAATACGGGGTTTACATACCATTTCTTGCGCAATACGGTTCGAACACTCGAACACCTATACGGATTCTCCTGCACAGTGGCAGATATGTAAATACGGGGTTTACGTACCATTTCTTGCGCAATACGGTTCGAACACTCGAACACCTATACGGATTCTCCTGCACAGTGGCAGATATGTAAATACGGGGTTTACATACCATTTCTTGCGCATTACGGTTCGAACACTCGAACACCTATACGGATTCTCCTGCACAGTGGCAGATATGTAAATACGGGGTTTACATACCATTTCTTGCGCATTACGGTTCGAACACTCGAACACCTATACGGATTCTCCTGCACAGTGGCAGATATGTAAATACGGGGTTTACATACCATTTCTTGCGCAATACGGTTCGAACACTCGAACACCTATACGGATTCTCCTGCACAGTGGCAGATATGTAAATACGGGGTTTACATACCATTTCTTGCGCAATACGGTTCGAACACTCGAACACCTATACGGATTCTCCTGCACAGTGGCAGATATGTAAATACGGGGTTTACGTACCATTTCTTGCGCAATACGGTTCGAACACTCGAACACCTATACGGATTCTCCTGCACAGTGGCAGATATGTAAATACGGGGTTTACATACCATTTCTTGCGCATTACGGTTCGAACACTCGAACACCTATACGGATTCTCCTGCACAGTGGCAGATATGTAAATACGGGGTTTACATACCATTTCTTGCGCATTACGGTTCGAACACTCGAACACCTATACGGATTCTCCTGCACAGTGGCAGATATGTAAATACGGGGTTTACATACCATTTCTTGCGCATTACGGTTCGAACACTCGAACACCTATACGGATTCTCCTGCACAGTGGCAGATATGTAAATGCGGGGTTTACATACCGTTTCTTGCGCAATACGGTTCGAACACTCGAACACCTATACGGATTCTCCAGCACAGTGGCAGATATGTAAATATGAGGTTTACTTACCATTTCTTGTGAAATACGGTTCGAACACTCGAACACCTATACGGATTCTCCTGCACAGTGGCAGATATGTAAATACGGGGTTTACATACCATTTCTTGCGCAATACGGTTCGAACACTCGAACACCTATACGGATTCTCCTGCACAGTGGCAGATATGTAAATACGGGGTTTACGTACCATTTCTTGCGCAATACGGTTCGAACACTCGAACACCTATACGGATTCTCCTGCACAGTGGCAGATATGTAAATACGGGGTTTACATACCATTTCTTGCGCATTACGGTTCGAACACTCGAACACCTATACGGATTCTCCTGCACAGTGGCAGATATCTAAATACGGGGTTTACGTACCATTTCTTGCGCAATACGGTTCGAACACTCGAACACCTATACGGATTCTCCCGCACAGTGGCAGATATGTAAATACGGGGTTTACATACCATTTCTTGCACAATACGGTTCGAGCACTCGAACACCTATACGGATTCTCCTGCACAGTGGCAGATATGTAAATACGGGGTTTACATACCATTTCTTGCGCATTACGGTTCGAACACTCGAACACCTATACGGATTCTCCTGCACAGTGGCAGATATGTAAATACGGGGTTTACATACCCTTTCTTGCGCATTACGGTTCGAACACTCGAACACCTATACGGATTCTCCTGCACAGTGGCAGATATGTAAATACGGGATTTACATACCATTTCTTGCGAAATACGGTTCGAACACTCGAACACCTATACGGATTCTCCTGCACAGTGGCAGATATGTAAATGCGGGGTTTACATACCATTTCTTGCGCAATACGGTTCGAACACTCGAACACCTATACGGATTCTCCTGCACAGTGGCAGATATGTAAATACGGGGTTTACATACCATTTCTTGCGCAATACGGTTCGAACACTCGAACACCTATACGGATTCTCCTGCACAGTGGCAGATATGTAAATACGGGGTTTACGTACCATTTCTTGCGCAATACGGTTCGAACACTCGAACACCTATACGGATTCTCCTGCACAGTGGCAGATATGTAAATACGGGGTTTACGTACCATTTCTTGCGCAATACGGTTCGAACACTCGAACACCTATACGGATTCTCCTGCACAGTGGCAGATATGTAAATACGGGGTTTACATACCATTGCTTGCGCATTACGGTTCGAACACTCGAACACCTATACGGATTCTCCTGCACAGTGGCAGATATGTAAATGCGGGGTTTACATACCGTTTCTTGCGCAATACGGTTCGAACACTCGAACACCTATACGGATTCTCCAGCACAGTGGCAGATATGTAAATATGAGGTTTACTTACCATTTCTTGTGAAATACGGTTCGAACACTCGAACACCTATACGGATTCTCCTGCACAGTGGCAGATATGTAAATACGGGGTTTACATACCATTTCTTGCGCAATACGGTTCAAACACTCGAACACCTATACGGATTCTCCTGCACAGTGGCAGATATGTAAATACGGGGTTTACGTACCATTTCTTGCGCAATACGGTTCGAACACTCGAATACCTATACGGATTCTCCTGCACAGTGGCAGATATGTAAATACGGGGTTTACATACCATTTCTTGCGCATTACGGTTCGAACACTCGAACACCTATACGGATTCCCCTGCACAGTGGCAGATATGTAAATACGGGGCTTACATACCATTTCTTGCGCAATACGGTTCGAACACTCGAACACCTATACGGATTCTCCTGCACAGTGGCAGATATGTAAATACGGGGTTTACATACCATTTCTTGCGCATTACGGTTCGAACACTCGAACACCTATACGGATTCTCCTGCACAGTGGCAGATATGTAAATACGGGGTTTACATACCATTTCTTGCGCAATACGGTTCGAACACTCGAACACCTATACGGATTCTCCTGCACAGTGGCAGATATGTAAATACGGGGTTTACGTACCATTTCTTGCGCAATACGGTTCGAACACTCGAACACCTATACGGATTCTCCTGCACAGTGGCAGATATGTAAATACGGGGTTTACATACCATTTCTTGCGCATTACGGTTCGAACACTCGAACACCTATACGGATTCTCCTGCACAGTGGCAGATATGTAAATGCGGGGTTTACATACCGTTTCTTGCGCAATACGGTTCGAACACTCGAACACCTATACGGATTCTCCAGCACAGTGGCAGATATGTAAATATGAGGTTTACTTACCATTTCTTGTGAAATACGGTTCGAACACTCGAACACCTATACGGATTCTCCTGCACAGTGGCAGATATGTAAATACGGGGTTTACATACCATTTCTTGCGCAATACGGTTCAAACACTCGAACACCTATACGGATTCTCCTGCACAGTGGCAGATATGTAAATACGGGGTTTACGTACCATTTCTTGCGCAATACGGTTCGAACACTCGAATACCTATACGGATTCTCCTGCACAGTGGCAGATATGTAAATACGGGGTTTACATACCATTTCTTGCGCATTACGGTTCGAACACTCGAACACCTATACGGATTCCCCTGCACAGTGGCAGATATGTAAATACGGGGCTTACATACCATTTCTTGCGCAATACGGTTCGAACACTCGAACACCTATACGGATTCTCCTGCACAGTGGCAGATATGTAAATACGGGGTTTACATACCATTTCTTGCGCATTACGGTTCGAACACTCGAACACCTATACGGATTCTCCTGCACAGTGGCAGATATGTAAATACGGGGTTTACATACCATTTCTTGCGCAATACGGTTCGAACACTCGAACACCTATACGGATTCTCCTGCACAGTGGCAGATATGTAAATACGGGGTTTACGTACCATTTCTTGCGCAATACGGTTCGAACACTCGAACACCTATACGGATTCTCCTGCACAGTGGCAGATATGTAAATACGGGGTTTACATACCATTTCTTGCGCATTACGGTTCGAACACTCGAACACCTATACGGATTCTCCTGCACAGTGGCAGATATGTAAATGCGGGGTTTACATACCGTTTCTTGCGCAATACGGTTCGAACACTCGAACACCTATACGGATTCTCCAGCACAGTGGCAGATATGTAAATATGAGGTTTACTTACCATTTCTTGTGAAATACGGTTCGAACACTCGAACACCTATACGGATTCTCCTGCACAGTGGCAGATTTGTAAATACGGGGTTTACATACCATTTCTTGCGCAATACGGTTCGAACACTCGAACACCTATACGGATTCTCCTGCACAGTGGCAGATATGTAAATACGGGGTTTACGTACCATTTCTTGCGCAATACGGTTCGAACACTCGAACACCTATACGGATTCTCCTGCACAGTGGCAGATATGTAAATACGGGGTTTACATACCATTTCTTGCGCATTACGGTTCGAACACTCGAACACCTATACGGATTCTCCTGCACAGTGGCAGATATGTAAATACGGGGTTTACGTACCATTTCTTGCGCAATACGGTTCGAACACTCGAACACCTATACGGATTCTCCTGCACAGTGGCAGATATGTAAATACGGGGTTTACATACCATTTCTTGCGCAATACGGTTCGAGCACTCGAACACCTATACGGATTCTCCTGCACAGTGGCAGATATGTAAATACGGGGTTTACATACCATTTCTTGCGCATTACGGTTCGAACACTCGAACACCTATACGGATTCTCCTGCACAGTGGCAGATATGTAAATACGGGGTTTACATACCCTTTCTTGCGCATTACGGTTCGAACACTCGAACACCTATACGGATTCTCCTGCACAGTGGCAGATATGTAAATACGGGATTTACATACCATTTCTTGCGAAATACGGTTCGAACACTCGAACACCTATACGGATTCTCCTGCACAGTGGCAGATATGTAAATGCGGGGTTTACATACCATTTCTTGCGCAATACGGTTCGAACACTCGAACACCTATACGGATTCTCCTGCACAGTGGCAGATATGTAAATACGGGGTTTACATACCATTTCTTGCGCAATACGGTTCGAACACTCGAACACCTATACGGATTCTCCTGCACAGTGGCAGATATGTAAATACGGGGTTTACGTACCATTTCTTGCGCAATACGGTTCGAACACTCGAACACCTATACGGATTCTCCTGCACAGTGGCAGATATGTAAATACGGGGTTTACGTACCATTTCTTGCGCAATACGGTTCGAACACTCGAACACCTATACGGATTCTCCTGCACAGTGGCAGATATGTAAATACGGGGTTTACATACCATTGCTTGCGCATTACGGTTCGAACACTCGAACACCTATACGGATTCTCCTGCACAGTGGCAGATATGTAAATGCGGGGTTTACATACCGTTTCTTGCGCAATACGGTTCGAACACTCGAACACCTATACGGATTCTCCAGCACAGTGGCAGATATGTAAATATGAGGTTTACTTACCATTTCTTGTGAAATACGGTTCGAACACTCGAACACCTATACGGATTCTCCTGCACAGTGGCAGATATGTAAATACGGGGTTTACATACCATTTCTTGCGCAATACGGTTCAAACACTCGAACACCTATACGGATTCTCCTGCACAGTGGCAGATATGTAAATACGGGGTTTACGTACCATTTCTTGCGCAATACGGTTCGAACACTCGAATACCTATACGGATTCTCCTGCACAGTGGCAGATATGTAAATACGGGGTTTACATACCATTTCTTGCGCATTACGGTTCGAACACTCGAACACCTATACGGATTCCCCTGCACAGTGGCAGATATGTAAATACGGGGCTTACATACCATTTCTTGCGCAATACGGTTCGAACACTCGAACACCTATACGGATTCTCCTGCACAGTGGCAGATATGTAAATACGGGGTTTACATACCATTTCTTGCGCATTACGGTTCGAACACTCGAACACCTATACGGATTCTCCTGCACAGTGGCAGATATGTAAATACGGGGTTTACATACCATTTCTTGCGCAATACGGTTCGAACACTCGAACACCTATACGGATTCTCCTGCACAGTGGCAGATATGTAAATACGGGGTTTACGTACCATTTCTTGCGCAATACGGTTCGAACACTCGAACACCTATACGGATTCTCCTGCACAGTGGCAGATATGTAAATACGGGGTTTACATACCATTTCTTGCGCATTACGGTTCGAACACTCGAACACCTATACGGATTCTCCTGCACAGTGGCAGATATGTAAATACGGGGTTTACATACCATTTCTTGCGCATTACGGTTCGAACACTCGAACACCTATACGGATTCTCCTGCACAGTGGCAGATATGTAAATACGGGGTTTACATACCATTTCTTGCGCAATACGGTTCGAACACTCGAACACCTATACGGATTCTCCTGCACAGTGGCAGATATGTAAATACGGGGTTTACATACCATTTGTTGCGCAATACGGTTCGTACACTCGAACACCTATACGGATTCTCCTGCACAGTGGCAGATATGTAAATACGGGGTTTACGTACCATTTCTTGCGCAATACGGTTCGAACACTCGAACACCTATACGGATTCTCCTGTACAGTGGCAGATATGTAAATACGGGGTTTACGTACCATTTCTTGCGCAATACGGTTCGAACACTCGAACACCTATACGGATTCTCCTACACAGTGGCAGATATGTAAATACGGGGTTTACCTACCATTTCTTGCGCATTACGGTTCGAACACTCGAACACCTATACGGATTCTCCTGCACAGTGGCAGATATGTAAATACGGGGTTTACATACCATTTCTTGCGCAATACGGTTCGAACACTCGAACACCTATACGGATTCTCCTGCACAGTGGCAGATATGTAAATACGGGGTTTACATACCATTTCTTGCGCAATACGGTTCGTACACTCGAACACCTATACGGATTCTCCTGCACAGTGGCAGATATGTAAATACGGGGTTTACGTACCATTTCTTGCGCAATACGGTTCGAACACTCGAACACCTATACGGATTCTCCTGCACAGTGGCAGATATGTAAATACGGGGTTTACGTACCATTTCTTGCGCAATACGGTTCGAACACTCGAACACCTATACGGATTCTCCTACACAGTGGCAGATATGTAAATACGGGGTTTACCTACCATTTCTTGCGCATTACGGTTCGAACACTCGAACACCTATACGGATTCTCCTGCACAGTGGCAGATATGTAAATACGGGGTTTACATACCATTTCTTGCGCAATACGGTTCGAACACTCGAACACCTATACGGATTCTCCTGCACAGTGGCTGATATGTAAATACGGGGTTTACGTACCATTTCTTGCGCAATACGGTTCGAACACTCGAACACCTATACGGATTCTCCTGCACAGTGGCAGATATGTAAATACGGGGTTTACATACCATTTCTTGCGCAATACGGTTCGAACACTCGAACACCTATACGGATTCTCCTGCACAGTGGCAGATATGTAAATACGGGGTTTACATACCATTTCTTGCGCAATACGGTTCGTACACTCGAACACCTATACGGATTCTCCTGCACAGTGGCAGATATGTAAATACGGGGTTTACGTACCATTTCTTGCGCAATACGGTTCGAACACTCGAACACCTATACGGATTCTCCTGCACAGTGGCAGATATGTAAATACGGGGTTTACGTACCATTTCTTGCGCAATACGGTTCGAACACTCGAACACCTATACGGATTCTCCTGCACAGTGGCAGATATGTAAATACGGGGTTTACATACCATTTCTTGCGCATTACGGCTCGAACACTCGAACACCTATACGGATTCTCCTGCACAGTGGCAGATATGTAAATACGGGGTTTACATACCATTTCTTGCGCAATACGGTTCGAACACTCGAATACCTATACGGATTCTCCTGCACAGTGGCAGATATGTAAATACGGGGTTTACGTACCATTTCTTGCGCAATACGGTTCGAACACTCGAACACCTATACGGATTCTCCTGCACAGTGGCAGATATGTAAATACGGGGTTTACATACAATTTCTTGCACAATACGGTTCGAACACTCGAACACCTATACGGATTCTCCTGCACAGTGGCAGATATGTAAATACGGGGTTTACGTACCATTTCTTGCGCTATACGGTTCGAACACTCGAACACCTATACGGATTCTCCTGCACAGTGGCAGATATGTAAATACGGGGTTTACGTACCATTTCTTGCGCAATACGGTTCGAACACTCGAACACCTATACGGATTCTCCTGCACAGTGGCAGATATGTAAATACGGGGTTTACATACCATTTCTTGCGCATTACGGTTCGAACACTCGAACACCTATACGGATTCTCCTGCACAGTGGCAGATATGTAAATGCGGGGTTTACATACCGTTTCTTGCGCAATACGGTTCGAACACTCGAACACCTATACGGATTCTCCAGCACAGTGGCAGATATGTAAATATGAGGTTTACTTACCATTTCTTGTGAAATACGGTTCGAACACTCGAACACCTATACGGATTCTCCTGCACAGTGGCAGATATGTAAATACGGGGTTTACATACCATTTCTTGCGCAATACGGTTCGAACACTCGAACACCTATACGGATTCTCCTGCACAGTGGCAGATATGTAAATACGGGGTTTACGTACCATTTCTTGCGCAATACGGTTCGAACACTCGAACACCTATACGGATTCTCCTGCACAGTGGCAGATATGTAAATACGGGGTTTACATACCATTTCTTGCGCATTACGGTTCGAACACTCGAACACCTATACGGATTCTCCTGCACAGTGGCAGATATGTAAATACGGGGTTTACATACCATTTCTTGCGCATTACGGTTCGAACACTCGAACACCTATACGGATTCTCCTGCACAGTGGCAGATATGTAAATACGGGATTTACATACCATTTCTTGCGCAATACGGTTCGAACACTCGAACACCTATACGGATTCTCCTGCACAGTGGCAGATATGTAAATACGGGGTTTACATACCATTTCTTGCGCATTACGGTTCGAACACTCGAACACCTATACGGATTCCCCTGCACAGTGGCAGATATGTAAATACGGGGCTTACATACCATTTCTTGCGCAATACGGTTCGAACACTCGAACACCTATACGGATTCTCCTGCACAGTGGCAGATATGTAAATACGGGGTTTACATACCATTTCTTGCGCATTACGGTTCGAACACTCGAACACCTATACGGATTCTCCTGCACAGTGGCAGATATGTAAATACGGGGTTTACATACCATTTCTTGCACAATACGGTTCGAACACTCGAACACCTATACGGATTCTCCTGCACAGTGGCAGATATGTAAATACGGGGTTTACGTACCATTTCTTGCGCAATACGGTTCGAACACTCGAACACCTATACGGATTCTCCTGCACAGTGGCAGATATGTAAATACGGGGTTTACGTACCATTTCTTGCGCAATACGGTTCGAACACTCGAACACCTATACGGATTCTCCTGCACAGTGGCAGATATGTAAATACGGGGTTTACGTACCATTTCTTGCGCAATACGGTTCGAACACTCGAACACCTATACGGATTCTCCTACACAGTGGCAGATATGTAAATACGGGGTTTACCTACCATTTCTTGCGCATTACGGTTCGAACACTCGAACACCTATACGGATTCTCCTGCACAGTGGCAGATATGTAAATACGGGGTTTACATACCATTTCTTGCGCAATACGGTTCGAACACTCGAACACCTATACGGATTCTCCTGCACAGTGGCAGATATGTAAATACGGGGTTTACGTACCATTTCTTGCGCAATACGGTTCGAACACTCGAACACCTATACGGATTCTCCTGCACAGTGGCAGATATGTAAATACGGGGTTTACATACCATTTCTTGCGCAATACGGTTCGAACACTCGAACACCTATACGGATTCTCCTGCACAGTGGCAGATATGTAAATACGGGGTTTACATACCATTTCTTGCGCAATACGGTTCGTACACTCGAACACCTATACGGATTCTCCTGCACAGTGGCAGATATGTAAATACGGGGTTTACGTACCATTTCTTGCGCAATACGGTTCGAACACTCGAACACCTATACGGATTCTCCTGCACAGTGGCAGATATGTAAATACGGGGTTTACGTACCATTTCTTGCGCAATACGGTTCGAACACTCGAACACCTATACGGATTCTCCTGCACAGTGGCAGATATGTAAATACGGGGTTTACATACCATTTCTTGCGCATTACGGCTCGAACACTCGAACACCTATACGGATTCTCCTGCACAGTGGCAGATATGTAAATACGGGGTTTACATACCATTTCTTGCGCAATACGGTTCGAACACTCGAATACCTATACGGATTCTCCTGCACAGTGGCAGATATGTAAATACGGGGTTTACGTACCATTTCTTGCGCAATACGGTTCGAACACTCGAACACCTATACGGATTCTCCTGCACAGTGGCAGATATGTAAATACGGGGTTTACATACAATTTCTTGCACAATACGGTTCGAACACTCGAACACCTATACGGATTCTCCTGCACAGTGGCAGATATGTAAATACGGGGTTTACGTACCATTTCTTGCGCTATACGGTTCGAACACTCGAACACCTATACGGATTCTCCTGCACAGTGGCAGATATGTAAATACGGGGTTTACGTACCATTTCTTGCGCAATACGGTTCGAACACTCGAACACCTATACGGATTCTCCTGCACAGTGGCAGATATGTAAATACGGGGTTTACATACCATTTCTTGCGCATTACGGTTCGAACACTCGAACACCTATACGGATTCTCCTGCACAGTGGCAGATATGTAAATGCGGGGTTTACATACCGTTTCTTGCGCAATACGGTTCGAACACTCGAACACCTATACGGATTCTCCAGCACAGTGGCAGATATGTAAATATGAGGTTTACTTACCATTTCTTGTGAAATACGGTTCGAACACTCGAACACCTATACGGATTCTCCTGCACAGTGGCAGATATGTAAATACGGGGTTTACATACCATTTCTTGCGCAATACGGTTCGAACACTCGAACACCTATACGGATTCTCCTGCACAGTGGCAGATATGTAAATACGGGGTTTACGTACCATTTCTTGCGCAATACGGTTCGAACACTCGAACACCTATACGGATTCTCCTGCACAGTGGCAGATATGTAAATACGGGGTTTACATACCATTTCTTGCGCATTACGGTTCGAACACTCGAACACCTATACGGATTCTCCTGCACAGTGGCAGATATGTAAATACGGGGTTTACATACCATTTCTTGCGCATTACGGTTCGAACACTCGAACACCTATACGGATTCTCCTGCACAGTGGCAGATATGTAAATACGGGATTTACATACCATTTCTTGCGCAATACGGTTCGAACACTCGAACACCTATACGGATTCTCCTGCACAGTGGCAGATATGTAAATACGGGGTTTACATACCATTTCTTGCGCATTACGGTTCGAACACTCGAACACCTATACGGATTCCCCTGCACAGTGGCAGATATGTAAATACGGGGCTTACATACCATTTCTTGCGCAATACGGTTCGAACACTCGAACACCTATACGGATTCTCCTGCACAGTGGCAGATATGTAAATACGGGGTTTACATACCATTTCTTGCGCATTACGGTTCGAACACTCGAACACCTATACGGATTCTCCTGCACAGTGGCAGATATGTAAATACGGGGTTTACATACCATTTCTTGCACAATACGGTTCGAACACTCGAACACCTATACGGATTCTCCTGCACAGTGGCAGATATGTAAATACGGGGTTTACGTACCATTTCTTGCGCAATACGGTTCGAACACTCGAACACCTATACGGATTCTCCTGCACAGTGGCAGATATGTAAATACGGGGTTTACATACCATTTCTTGCGCATTACGGTTCGAACACTCGAACACCTATACGGATTCTCCTGCACAGTGGCAGATATGTAAATACGGGGTTTTCATACCATTTCTTGCGCATTACGGTTCGAACACTCGAACACCTATACGGATTCTCCTGCATAGTGGCAGATATGTAAATACGGGGTTTACATACCATTTCTTGCGCAATACGGTTCGAACACTCGAACACCTATACGGATTCTCCTGCACAGTGGCAGATATGTAAATACGGGGTTTACATACCATTTCTTGCGCAATACGGTTCGAACACTCGAACACCTATACGGATTCTCCTGCACAGTGGCAGATATGTAAATATGGGGTTTACGTACCATTTCTTGCGCAATACGGTTCGAACACTCGAACACCTATACGGATTCTCCTGCACAGTGGCAGATATGTAAATACGGGGTTTACGTACCATTTCTTGCGCAATACGGTTCGAACACTCGAACACCTATACGGATTCTCCTGCACAGTGGCAGATATGTAAATACGGGGTTTACATACCATTTCTTGCGCATTACGGTTCGAACACTCGAACACCTATACGGATTCTCCTGCACAGTGGCAGATGTGTAAATGCGGGGTTTACATACCGTTTCTTGCGCAATACGGTTCGAACACTCGAACACCTATACGGATTCTCCAGCACAGTGGCAGATATGTAAATATGAGGTTTACTTACCATTTCTTGTGAAATACGGTTCGAACACTCGAACACCTATACGGATTCTCCTACACAGTGGCAGATATGTAAATACGGGGTTTACATACCATTTCTTGCGCAATACGGTTCGAACACTCGAACACCTATACGGATTCTCCTGCACAGTGGCAGATATGTAAATACGGGGTTTACATACCATTTCTTGCGCAATACGGTTCGAACACTCGAACACCTATACGGATTCTCCTGCACAGTGGCAGATATGTAAATACGGGGTTTACATACCATTTCTTGCGCATTACGGTTCGAACACTCGAACACCTATACGGATTCCCCTGCACAGTGGCAGATATGTAAATACGGGGTTTACATACCATTTCTTGCGCAATACGGTTCGAACACTCGAACACCTATACGGATTCTCCGGCACAGTGGCAGATATGTAAATACGGGGTTTACAAACCATTTCTTGCGCATTACGGTTCGAACACTCGAACACCTATACGGATTCTCCTGCACAGTGGCAGATATGTAAATACGGGGTTTACATACCATTTCTTGCGCAATACGGTTCGAACACTCGAACACCTATACGGATTCTCCTGCACAGTGGCAGATATGTAAATACGGGATTTACATACCATTTCTTGCGCATTACGGTTCGAACACTCGAACACCTATACGGATTCTCCTGCACGGTGGCAGATATGTAAATACGGTGTTTACATACCATTTCTTGCGCAATACGGTTCGAACACTTGAACACCTATACGGATTCTCCTGCGCAGTGGCAGATATGTAAATACGGGTTTTCCGTACCATTTCTTGCGCAATACGGTTCGAACACTCGAACACCTATATGGATTCTCCTGCACAGTGGCAGATATGTAAATACGGGGTTTACGTACCATTTCTTGCGCAATACGGTTCGAACACTCGAACACCTATACGGATTCTCCTACACAGTGGCAGATATGTAAATACGGGGTTTACCTACCATTTCTTGCGCAATACGGTTCGAACACTCGAACACCTATACGGATTCTCCTGCACAGTGGCAGATATGTAAATGCGGGGTTTACATACAATTTCTTGCGCATTACGGTTCGAACACTCGAACACCTATACGGATTCTCCTGCACAGTGGCAGATATGTAAATACGGGGTTTACATACCATTTCTTGCGCAATACGGTTCGAACACTCGAACACCTATACGGATTCTCCTGCGCAGTGGCAGATATGTAAATACGGGTTTTCCGTACCATTTCTTGCGCAATACGGTTCGAACACTCGAACACCTATACGGATTCTCCTGCACAGTGGCAGATATGTAAATACGGGGTTTACGTACCATTTCTTGCACAATACGGTTCGAACACTCGAACACCTATTCGGATTCTCCTGCACAGTGGCAGATATGTAAATACGGGGTTTACATACCATTTCTTGCGCAATACGGTTCGAACACTCGAACACCTATACGGATTCTCCAGCACAGTGGCAGATATGTAAATATGGGGTTTACATACCATTTCTTGCGCATTACGGTTCGAACACTCGAACACCTATACGGATTCTCCTGCACAGTGGCAGATATGTAAATACGGTGTTTACATACCATTTCTTGCGCAATACGGTTCGAACACTCGAACACCTATACGGATTCTCCTGCACAGTGGCAGATATGTAAATATGGGGTTTACTTACCATTTCTTGCGAAATACGGTTCGAACACTCGAACACCTATACGGATTCTCCTGCACAGTGGCAGATATGTAAATACGGGGTTTACATACCATTTCTTGCGCATTACGGTTCGAACACTCGAACACCTATACGGATTGTCCTGCACAGTGGCAGATATGTAAATACGGGGTTTACGTACCATTTCTTGCGCATTACGGTTCGAACACTCGAACACCTATACGGATTCTCTTACGCAGTGGCAGATATGTAAATACGGGTTTTCCGTACCATTTCTTGCGCAATACGGTTCGAACACTCGAACACCTATACGGATTCTCCTGCACAGTGGCAGATATGTAAATACGGGGTTTACGTACCATTTCTTGCGCAATACGGTTCGAACACTCGAACACCTATACGGATTCTCCTGCACAGTGGCAGATATGTAAATGTGGGGTTTACATACCATTTCTTGCGCAATACGGTTCGAACACTCGAACACCTATACGGATTCTCCTGCACAGTGGCAGATATGTAAATACGGGGTTTACATACCATTTCTTGCGCAATACGGTTCGAACACTCGAAAACCTATACGGATTCTCCTGCACAGTGGCAGATATGTAAATGCGGGGTTTACATACCATTTCTTGCGCATTACGGTTCTAACACTCGAACACCTATACGGATTCTCCTGCGCAGTGGCAGATATGTAAATACGGGGTTTACATACCATTTCCTGCGCAATACGGTTCGAACACTCGAACACCTATACGGATTCTCCTGCACAGTGGCAGATATGTAAATACGGGGTTTACATACCATTTCCTGCGCAATACGGTTCGAACACTCGAACACCTATACGGATTCTCCTGCACAGTGGCAGATATGTAAATACGGGGTTTACCTACCATTTCTGGCGCAATACGGTTCGAACACTCGAACACCTATACGGATTCTCCTGCACAGTGGCAGATATGTAAATACGGGGTTTACATACCATTTCTTGCGCATTACAGTTCGAACACTCGAACACCTATACAGATTCTCCTGCACAGTGGCAGATATGTAAATACGGGGTTTACATACCATTTCTTGCGCAATACGGTTCGAACACTCGAACACCTATACGGATTCTCCTGCACAGTGGCAGATATGTAAATGTGGGGTTTACTTACCATTTCTTGCGAAATACGGTTCGAACACTCGAACACCTATACGGATTCTCCTGCACAGTGGCAGATATGTAAATACGGGGTTTACATACCATTTCTTCCGCATTACGGTTCGAACACTCGAACACCTATACGGATTCTCCTGCACAGTGGCAGATATGTAAATACGGGGTTTACATACCATTTCTTGCGCATTACGGTTTGAACACTCGAACACCTATACGGATTCTCCTGCACAGTGGCAGATATGTAAATACGGGGTTTACATACCATTTCTTGCGCATTACGGTTCGAACACTCGAACACCTATACGGATTCTCCTGCATAGTGGCAGATATGTAAATACGGGGTTTACATACCATTTCTTGCGCAATACGGTTCGAACACTCGAACACCTATACGGATTCTCCTGCACAGTGGCAGATATGTAAATACGGGGTTTACATACCATTTCTTGCGCAATACGGTTGGAACACTCGAAAACCTCTACGGATTCTCCTGCACAGTGGCAGATATGTAAATATGGGGTTTACATACCGTTTCTTGCGCAATACGGTTCGAACACTCGAAAACCTATACGGATTCTCCTGCACAGTGGCAGATATGTAAATGCGGGGTTTACATACCATTTCTTGCGCATTACGGTTCTAACACTCGAACACCTATACGGATTCTCCTGCACAGTGGCAGATATGTAAATACGGGGTTTACATACCATTTCTTGCGCATTACGGTTCGAACACTCGAACACCTATACGGATTCTCCTGCGCAGTGGCAGATATGTAAATACGGGGTTTCCGTACCATTTCTTTTGCAATACGGTTCGAACACTCGAACACCTATACGGATTCTCCTGCACAGTGCCAGATATGTAAATACGGGGTTTACGTACCATTTCTTGCGCAATACGGTTCGAACACTCGAACACCTATACGGATTCTCCTGCACAGTGGCAGATATGTAAATACGGGGTTTACATACCATTTCTTGCACAATACGGTTCGAACACTCGAACACCTATACGGATTCTCCTGCACAGTGGCAGATATGTAAATACGGGGTTTACATACCATTTCTTGCGCATTACGGTTCGAACACTCGAACACCTATACGGATTCTCCTGCACAGTGGCAGATATGTAAATGCGGGGTTTACATACCATTTCTTGCGCAATACGGTTCGAACACTCGAACACCTATACGGATTCTCCTGCACAGTGGCAGATATGTAAATATGAGGTTTACTTACCATTTCTTGCGAAATACGGTTCGAACACTCGAACACCTATACGGATTCTCCTGCACAGTGGCAGATATGTAAATACGGGGTTTACATACCATTTCTTGCGCAATACGGTTCGAACACTCGAACACCTATACGGATTCTCCTGCACAGTGGCAGATATGTAAATACGGGGTTTACATACCATTTCTTACGCAATACGGTTCGAACACTCGAACACCTATACGGATTCTCCTGCACAGTGGCAGATATGTAAATACGGGGTTTACATACCATTTCTTGCGCATTACGGTTCGAACACTCGAACACCTATACGGATTCTCCTGCACAGTGGCAGATATGCAAATACGGGGTTTACATACCATTTCTTGCGCATTACGGTTCGAACACTCGAACACCTATACGGATTCTCCTACGCAGTGGCAGATATGTAAATACGGGTTTTCCGTACCATTTCTTGCGCAATACGGTTCGAACACTAGAACACCTATACGGATTCTCCTGCACAGTGGCAGATATGTAAATACGGGGTTTACATACCATTTCTTGCGCAATACGGTTCGAACACTCGAACACCTATACGGATTCTCCTGCACAGTGGCAGATATATAAATACGGGGTTTACATAGCATTTCTTGCGCATTACGGTTCGAACACTCGAACACCTATACGGATTCTCCTGCACAGTGGCAGATATGTAAATACGGGGTTTACATACCATTTCTTGCGCAATACGGTTCGAACACTCGAACACCTATACGGATTCTCCAGCACAGTGGCAGATATGTAAATACGGGGTTTACATACCATTTCTTGCGCAATACGGGTCGAACACTCGAACACCTCTACGGATTCTCCTGCACAGTGGCAGATATGGAAACACGGGGTTTACATACCATTTCTTGCGCATTACGGTTCGAACACTCGAACACCTATACGGATTCTCCTGCACAATGGCAGATATGTAAATACGGGGTTTACATACCATTTCTTGCGCAATACGGTTCGAACACTCGAACACCTATACGGATTCTCCTGCACAGTGGCAGATATGTAAATGCGGGGTTTACTTACCATTTCTTGCGAAATACGGTTCGAACAATCGAACACCTATACGGATTCTCGTGCACAGTGGCAGATATGTAAATACGGGGTTCACATACCATTTCTTGTGCATTACGGTTCGAACAGTCGAACACCTATACGGATTCTCCTGCACAGTGGCAGATATGTAAATACGTGGTTTACATACCATTTCTTGCACAATACGGTTCGAACACTCGAACACCTATACGGATTCTCCTGCACAGTGGCAGATATGTAAATACGGGGTTTACATACCATTTCTTGCGCAATACGGTTCGAACACTCGAAAACCTATACGGATTCTCCTGCACAGTGGCAGATATGTAAATACGGGGTTTACATACCATTTCTTGCGCAATACGGTTCGAACACTCGAACACCTATACGGATTCTCCTGCACAGTGGCAGATATGTAAATACGGGGTTTACATACCATTTCTTGCGCATTACGGTTCGAACACTCGAACACCTATACGGATTCTCCTGCACAGTGGCAGATATGTAAATACGGGGTTTACATACCATTTCTTGCGCATTACGGTTCGAAAACTCGAACACCTATACGGATTCTCCTACGCAGTGGCAGATATGTAAATACGGGTTTTCCGTACCATTTCTTGCGCAATACGGTTCGAACACTAGAACACCTATACGGATTCTCCTGCACAGTGGCAGATATGTAAATACGGGGTTTACAATCCATTTCTTGCGCAATACGGTTCGAACACTCGAACACCTATACGGATTCTCCTGCACAGTGGCAGATATATAAATACGGGGTTTACATAGCATTTCTTGCGCATTACGGTTCGAACACTCGAACACCTATACGGATTCTCCTGCACAGTGGCAGATATGTAAATACGGGGTTTACATACCATTTCTTGCGCAATACGGTTCGAACACTCGAACACCTATACGGATTCTCCAGCACAGTGGCAGATATGTAAATACGGGGTTTACATACCATTTCTTGCGCAATACGGGTCGAACACTCGAACACCTATACGGATTCTCCTGCACAGTGGCAGATATGGAAATACGGGGTTTACATACCATTTCTTGCGCATTACGGTTCGAACACTCGAACACCTATACGGATTCTCCTGCACAGTCGCAGATATGTAAATACGGGGTTTACATACCATTTCTTGCGCAATACGGTTCGAACACTCGAACACCTATACGGATTCTCCTGCACAGTGGCAGATATGTAAATGCGGGGTTTACTTACCATTTCTTGCGAAATACGGTTCGAACACTCGAACACCTATACGGATTCTCGTGCACAGTGGCAGATATGTAAATACGGGGTTCACATACCATTTCTTGCGCATTACGGTTCGAACAGTCGAACACCTATACGGATTCTCCTGCACAGTGGCAGATATGTAAATACGTGGTTTACATACCATTTCTTGCGCAATACGGTTCGAACACTCGAACACCTATACGGATTCTCCTGCACAGTGGCAGATATGTAAATACGGGGTTTACGTACCATTTCTTGCGCAATACGGTTCGAACACTCGAAAACCTATACGGATTCTCCTGCACAGTGGCAGATATGTAAATACGGGGTTTACATACCATTTCTTGCGCAATACGGTTCGAACACTCGAAAACCTATACGGATTCTCCTGCACAGTGGCAGATATGTAAATACGGGGTTTACATACCATTTCTTGCGCAATACGGTTCGAACACTCGAACACCTATACGGATTCTCCTGCACAGTGGCAGATATGTAAATATGGGGTTTACTTACCATTTCTTGCGAAATACGGTTCGAACACTCGAACACCTATACGGATTCTCCTGCACAGTGGCAGATATGTAAATATGGGGTTTACATACCATTTCTTGCGAAATACGGTTCGAACACTCGAACACCTATACGGATTCTCCTGCACAGTGGCAGATATGTAAATACGGGGTTTACATACCGTTTCTTGCGCATTACAGTTCGAACACTCGAACACCTATACGGATTCTCCTGCACAGTGGCAGATATGTAAATACGGGGTTTACATACCATTTCTTGCGCAATACGGTTCGAACACTCGAACACCTATACGGATTCTCCTGCACAGTGGCTGATATGTAAATACGGGGTTTACATACGATTTCTTGCGCAATACGGTTCGAACACTCGAAAACCTCTACGGATTCTCCTGCACAGTGGCAGATCTTTAAATACGGGGTTTACATACCATTTCTTGCGCAATACGGTTCGAACACTCGAAAACCTATACGGATTCTCCTGCACAGTGGCAGATATGTAAATGCGGGGTTTACATACCATTTCTTGCGCATTACGGTTCGAACACTCGAACACCTATACGGATTCTCCTGCACAGTGGCAGATATGTAAATACGGGGTTTACATACCATTTCTTGCGCAATACGGTTCGAACACTCGAAAACCTATACGGATTCTCCTGCACAGTGGCAGATATGTAAATACGGGGTTTACATACCATTTCTTGCGCATTACGGTTCGAACACTCGAACACCTATACGGATTCTCCTGCACAGTGGCAGATATGTAAATACGGGGTTTACATACCATTTCTTGCGCATTACGTTTTGAACTCTCGAACACCTATACGGATTCTCCTCCGCAGTGGCAGATATGTAAATACGGGTTTTCCGTACCATTTCTTGCGCAATACGGTTCGAACACTCGAACACCTATACGGATTCTCCTGCACAGTGGCAGATATGTAAATACGGGGTTTACGTACCATTTCTTGCGCAATACGGTTCGAACACTCGAACACCTATACGGATTCTCCTGCACAGTGACAGATATGTAAATACGGGGTTTACATACCATTTCTTGCGCAATACGGTTCGAACACTCGAACACCTATACGGATTCTCCTGCACAGTGGCAGATATGTAAATACGGGGTTTACATACCATTTCTTGCGCATTACGGTTCGAACACTCGAACACCTATACGGATTCTCCTGCACAGTGGCAGATATGTAAATACGGGGTTTACATACCATTTCTTGCGCATTACGGTTCGAACACTCGAACACCTATACGGATTCTCCTGCACAGTGGCAAATATGTAAATACGGGGTTTACATACCATTTCTTGCGCAATACGGTTCGAACACTCGAACACCTATACGGATTCTCTTGCACAGTGGCAGATATGTAAATGCGGGGTTTACTTACCATTTCTTGCGAAATACGGTTCGAACAATCGAACACCTATACGGATTCTCCTGCACAGTGGCAGATATGTAAATACGGGGTTTACATACCATTTCTTGCGCAATACGGTTCGAACACTCGAAAACCTATACGGATTCTCCTGCACAGTGGCAGATATGTAAATACGGGGTTTACATACCATTTCTTGCGCAATACGGTTCGAACACTCGAACACCTATACGGATTCTCCTGCACAGTGGCAGATTTGTAAATACGGGGTTTACATACCATTTCTTGCGCAATACGGTTCGAACATTCGAACACCTATACGGATTCTCCTGCACAGTGGCAGATATGTAAATACGGGGTTTACATACCATTTCTTGCGCAATACGGTTCGAACACTCGAACACCGATACGGATTCTCCTGCACAGTGGCAGATATGTAAATATGAGGTTTACTTACCATTTCTTGCGAAATACGGTTCGAACACTCGAACACCTATACGGATTCTCCTGCACAGTGGCAGATATGTAAATACGGGGTTTACATACCATTTCTTGCGCAATACGGTTCGAACACTCGAACACCTATACGGATTCTCCTGCACAGTGGCAGATATGTAAATATGGGGTTTACTTACCATTTCTTGCGAAATACGGTTCGAACACTCGAACACCTATACGGATTCTCCTGCACAGTGGCAGATATGTAAATATGGGGTTTACTTACCATTTCTTGCGAAATACGGTTCGAACACTCGAACACCTATACGGATTCTCCTGCACAGTGGCAGATATGTAAATACGGGGTTTACATACCATTTCTTGCGCATTACGGTTCGAACACTCGAACACCTATACGGATTCTCCTGCACAGTGGCAGATATATAAATATGGGGTTTACATACCATTTCTTGCGCAATACGGTTCGAACACTCGAACACCTATACGGATTTTCCTGCACAGTGGCTGATATGTAAATACGGGGTTTACATACCATTTCTTGCGCAGTACGGTTCGAACACTCGAAAACCTCTACGGATTCTCCTGCACAGTGGCAGATATGTAAATACGGGGTTTACATACCATATCTTGCGCAATACGGTTCGAACACTCGAAAACCTATACGGATTCTCCTGCACAGTGGCGGATATGTAAATGCGGGGTTTACATACCATTTCTTGCGCATTACGGTTCGAACACTCGAACACCTATACGGATTCTCCTGCACAGTGGCAGATATATAAATATGGGGTTTACATACCATTTCTTGCGCAATACGGTTCGAACACTCGAACACCTATACGGATTTTCCTGCACAGTGGCTGATATGTAAATACGGGGTTTACATACCATTTCTTGCGCAATACGGTTCGAACACTCGAAAACCTCTACGGATTCTCCTGCACAGTGGCAGATATGTAAATACGGGGTTTACATACCATTTCTTGCGCAATACGGTTCGAACACTCGAAAACCTATACGGATTCTCCTGCACAGTGGCGGATATGTAAATGCGGGGTTTACATACCATTTCTTGCGCATTACGGTTCGAACACTCGAACACCTATACGGATTCTCCTGCACAGTGGCAGATATGTAAATACGGGGTTTACATACCATTTCTGGCGCAATACAGTTCGAACACTCGAACACCTATACGGATTCTCCTGCACAGTGGCAGATATGTAAATGCGGGGTTTACTTACCATTTCTTGCGCAATACGGTTCGAACACTCGAACACCTATACGGATTCTCCTCCACAGTGGCAGATATGTAAATACGGGGTTTACATACCATTTCTTGCGCAATACGGTTCGAACACTCGAAAACCTATACGGATTCTCCTGCACAGTGGCAGATATGTAAATACGGGGTTTAAATACCATTTCTTGCGCAATACGGTTCGAACACTCGAACACCTATACGGATTCTCCTGCACAGTGGCAGATATGTAAATACGGGGTTTACATACCATTTCAAGCGCAATACGGTTCGAACATTCGAACACCTATACGGATTCTCCTGCACAGTGGCAGATATGTAAATACGGGGTTTACATACCATTTCTTGCGCAATACGGTTCGAACACTCGAACACCTATACGGATTCTCCTGCACAGTGGCAGATATGTAAATACGGGGTTTACATACCATTTCTTGCGCAATACAGTTCGAACACTCGAACACCTATACGGATTCTCCTGCACAGTGGCAGATATGTAAATGCGGGGTTTACTTACCATTTCTTGCGAAATACGGTTCGAACACTCGAACACCTATACGGATTCTCCTCCACAGTGGCAGATATGTAAATACGGGGTTTACATACCATTTCTTGCGCAATACGGTTCGAACACTCGAAAACCTATACGGATTCTCCTGCACAGTGGCAGATATGTAAATACGGGGTTTAAATACCATTTCTTGCGCAATACGGTTCGAACACTCGAACACCTATACGGATTCTCCTGCACAGTGGCAGATATGTAAATACGGGGTTTACATACCATTTCAAGCGCAATACGGTTCGAACATTCGAACACCTATACGGATTCTCCTGCATAGTGGCAGATATGTAAATACGGGGTTTACATACCATTTCTTGCGCAATACGGTTCGAACACTCGAACACCAATACGGATTCTCCTGCACAGTGGCAGATATGTAAATATGAGGTTTACTTACCATTTCTTGCGAAATACGGTTCGAACACTCGAACACCAATACGGATTCTCCTGCACAGTGGCAGATATGTAAATACGGGGTTTACATACCTTTTCTTGCGCAATACGGTTCGAACACTCGAACACCTATACGGATTCTCCTGCACAGTGGCAGATATGTAAATATGGGGTTTACTTACCATTTCTTGCGAAATACGGTTCGAACACTCGAACACCTATACGGATTCTCCTGCACAGTGGCAGATATGTAAATATGGGGTTTACTTACCATTTCTTGCGAAATACGGTTTGAACACTCGAAAACTTATACGGATTCTCCTGCACAGTGGCAGATATGTAAATACGGGGTTTAAATACCATTTCTTGCGCATTACGGTTCGAACACTCGAACACCTATACGGATTCTCCTGCACAGTGGCAGATATGTAAATACGGGGTTTACATACCATTTCTTGCGCAATACGGTTCGAACACTCGAACACCTATACGGATTCTCCTGCACAGTGGCTGATATGTAAATACGGGGTTTACATACCATTTCTTGCGCAATACGGTTCGAACAGTCGAAAACCTCTACGGATTCTCCTGCACAGTGGCAGATATGTAAATACGGGGTTTACATACCATTTCTTGCGCAATACGGTTCGAACACTCGAAAACCTATACGGATTCTCCTGCACAGTGGCAGATATGTAAATGCGGGGTTTACATACCGTTTCTTGCGCATTACGGTTCGAACACTCGAACACCTATACGGATTCTCTTGCACAGTGGCAGATATGTAAATACGGGGTTTACATACCATTTCTTGCGCAATACGGTCCGAACACTCGAACACCTATACGGATTTTCCAACACAGTGGCAGATATGTAAATGTGGGGTTTACTTACCATTTCTTGCGAAATACGGTTCGAACACTCGAACACCTATACGGATTCTCCTGCACAGTGGCAGATATGTAAATACGGGGTTTACATACCATTTCTTCCGCATTACGGTTCGAACACTCGAACACCTATACGGATTCTCTTGCACAGTGGCAGATATGTAAATACGGGGTTTACATACCATTTCTTGCGCAATACGGTCCGAACACTCGAACACCTATACGGATTTTCCAGCACAGTGGCAGATATGTAAATGTGGGGTTTACTTACCATTTCTTGCGAAATACGGTTCGAACACTCGAACACCTATACGGATTCTCCTGCACAGTGGCAGATATGTAAATACGGGGTTTACATACCATTTCTTGCGCAATACGGTTCGAACATTCGAAAACCTATACGGATTCTCCTGCACAGTGGCAGATATGTAAATACGGGGTTTACATACCATTTCTTGCGCAATACGGTTCGAACACTCGAAAACCTATACGGATTCTCCTGCACAGTGGCAGATATGTAAATACGGGGTTTATATACCATTTCTTGCGCAATACGGTTCGAACACTCGAACACCTATACGGATTTTCCTGCACAGTGGCTGATATGTAAATACGGGGTTTACATACCATTTCTTGCGCCGTACGGTTCGAACACTCGAAAACCTCTACGGATTCTCCTGCACAGTGGCAGATATGTAAATACGGGGTTTACATACCATTTCTTGCGCAATACGGTTCGAACACTCGAAAACCTATACGGATTCTCCTGCACAGTGGCGGATATGTAAATGCGGGGTTTACATACCATTTCTTGCGCATTACGGTTCGAACACTCGAACACCTATACGGATTCTCCTGCACAGTGGCAGATATATAAATATGGGGTTTACATACCATTTCTTGCGCAATACGGTTCGAACACTCGAACACCTATACGGATTTTCCTGCACAGTGGCTGATATGTAAATACGGGGTTTACATACCATTTCTTGCGCAATACGGTTCGAACACTCGAAAACCTCTACGGATTCTCCTGCACAGTGGCAGATATGTAAATACGGGGTTTACATACCATTTCTTGCGCAATACGGTTCGAACACTCGAAAACCTATACGGATTCTCCTGCACAGTGGCGGATATGTAAATGCGGGGTTTACATACCATTTCTTGCGCATTACGGTTCGAACACTCGAACACCTATACGGATTCTCCTGCACAGTGGCAGATATGTAAATACGGGGTTTACATACCATTTCTGGCGCAATACAGTTCGAACACTCGAACACCTATACGGATTCTCCTGCACAGTGGCAGATATGTAAATGCGGGGTTTACTTACCATTTCTTGCGAAATACGGTTCGAACACTCGAACACCTATACGGATTCTCCTCCACAGTGGCAGATATGTAAATACGGGGTTTACATACCATTTCTTGCGCAATACGGTTCGAACACTCGAAAACCTATACGGATTCTCCTGCACAGTGGCAGATATGTAAATACGGGGTTTAAATACCATTTCTTGCGCAATACGGTTCGAACACTCGAACACCTATACGGATTCTCCTGCACAGTGGCAGATATGTAAATACGGGGTTTACATACCATTTCAAGCGCAATACGGTTCGAACATTCGAACACCTATACGGATTCTCCTGCACAGTGGCAGATATGTAAATACGGGGTTTACATACCATTTCTTGCGCAATACGGTTCGAACACTCGAACACCTATACGGATTCTCCTGCACAGTGGCAGATATGTAAATACGGGGTTTACATACCATTTCTTGCGCAATACAGTTCGAACACTCGAACACCTATACGGATTCTCCTGCACAGTGGCAGATATGTAAATGCGGGGTTTACTTACCATTTCTTGCGAAATACGGTTCGAACACTCGAACACCTATACGGATTCTCCTCCACAGTGGCAGATATGTAAATACGGGGTTTACATACCATTTCTTGCGCAATACGGTTCGAACACTCGAAAACCTATACGGATTCTCCTGCACAGTGGCAGATATGTAAATACGGGGTTTAAATACCATTTCTTGCGCAATACGGTTCGAACACTCGAACACCTATACGGATTCTCCTGCACAGTGGCAGATATGTAAATACGGGGTTTACATACCATTTCAAGCGCAATACGGTTCGAACATTCGAACACCTATACGGATTCTCCTGCATAGTGGCAGATATGTAAATACGGGGTTTACATACCATTTCTTGCGCAATACGGTTCGAACACTCGAACACCAATACGGATTCTCCTGCACAGTGGCAGATATGTAAATATGAGGTTTACTTACCATTTCTTGCGAAATACGGTTCGAACACTCGAACACCAATACGGATTCTCCTGCACAGTGGCAGATATGTAAATACGGGGTTTACATACCTTTTCTTGCGCAATACGGTTCGAACACTCGAACACCTATACGGATTCTCCTGCACAGTGGCAGATATGTAAATATGGGGTTTACTTACCATTTCTTGCGAAATACGGTTCGAACACTCGAACACCTATACGGATTCTCCTGCACAGTGGCAGATATGTAAATATGGGGTTTACTTACCATTTCTTGCGAAATACGGTTTGAACACTCGAAAACTTATACGGATTCTCCTGCACAGTGGCAGATATGTAAATACGGGGTTTAAATACCATTTCTTGCGCATTACGGTTCGAACACTCGAACACCTATACGGATTCTCCTGCACAGTGGCAGATATGTAAATACGGGGTTTACATACCATTTCTTGCGCAATACGGTTCGAACACTCGAACACCTATACGGATTCTCCTGCACAGTGGCTGATATGTAAATACGGGGTTTACATACCATTTCTTGCGCAATACGGTTCGAACAGTCGAAAACCTCTACGGATTCTCCTGCACAGTGGCAGATATGTAAATACGGGGTTTACATACCATTTCTTGCGCAATACGGTTCGAACACTCGAAAACCTATACGGATTCTCCTGCACAGTGGCAGATATGTAAATGCGGGGTTTACATACCGTTTCTTGCGCATTACGGTTCGAACACTCGAACACCTATACGGATTCTCTTGCACAGTGGCAGATATGTAAATACGGGGTTTACATACCATTTCTTGCGCAATACGGTCCGAACACTCGAACACCTATACGGATTTTCCAACACAGTGGCAGATATGTAAATGTGGGGTTTACTTACCATTTCTTGCGAAATACGGTTCGAACACTCGAACACCTATACGGATTCTCCTGCACAGTGGCAGATATGTAAATACGGGGTTTACATACCATTTCTTCCGCATTACGGTTCGAACACTCGAACACCTATACGGATTCTCTTGCACAGTGGCAGATATGTAAATACGGGGTTTACATACCATTTCTTGCGCAATACGGTCCGAACACTCGAACACCTATACGGATTTTCCAGCACAGTGGCAGATATGTAAATGTGGGGTTTACTTACCATTTCTTGCGAAATACGGTTCGAACACTCGAACACCTATACGGATTCTCCTGCACAGTGGCAGATATGTAAATACGGGGTTTACATACCATTTCTTGCGCAATACGGTTCGAACATTCGAAAACCTATACGGATTCTCCTGCACAGTGGCAGATATGTAAATACGGGGTTTACATACCATTTCTTGCGCAATACGGTTCGAACACTCTAAAACCTATACGGATTCTCCTGCACAGTGGCAGATATGTAAATACGGGGTTTACATACCATTTCTTGCGCAATACGGTTCGAACACTCGAACACCTATACGGATTCTCGTGCACAGTGGCAGATATGTAAATATGGGGTTTACTTACCATTTCTTGCGAAATACGGTTCGAACTCTCGAACACCTATACGGATTCTCCTGCACAGTGGCAGATATGTAAATACGCGGTTTACTTACCATTTCTTGCGAAATACGGTTCGAACACTCGAACACCTATACGGATTCTCCTGCACAGTGGCAGATATGTAAATACGGGGTTTACATACCATTTCTTGCGCATTACGGTTCGAACACTCGAACACCTATACGGATTCTCCTGCACAGTGGCAGATATGTAAATACGGGGTTTACATACCATTTCTTGCGCAATACGGTTCGAACACTCGAACACCTATACGGATTCTCCTGCACAGTGGCAGATATGTAAATGTGGGGTTTACTTACCATTTCTTGCGAAATACGGTTCGAACACTCGAACACCTATACGGATTCTCCTGCACAGTGGCAGATATTTAAATACGGGGTTTACATACCATTTCTTCCGCATTACGGTTCGAGCACTCGAACACCTATACGGATTCTCCTGCACAGTGGCAGATATGTAAATACGGGGTTTACATACCATTTCTTGCGCAATACAGTTCGAACACTCGAACACCTATACGGATTCTCCTGCACAGTGGCAGATATGTAAATGCGGGGTTTACTTACCATTTCTTGCGAAATACGGTTCGAACACTCGAACACCTATACGGATTCTCCTCCACAGTGGCAGATATGTAAATACGGGGTTTACATACCATTTCTTGCGCAATACGGTTCGAACACTCGAAAACCTATACGGATTCTCCTGCACAGTGGCAGATATGTAAATACGGGGTTTAAATACCATTTCTTGCGCAATACGGTTCGAACACTCGAACACCTATACGGATTCTCCTGCACAGTGGCAGATATGTAAATACGGGGTTTACATACCATTTCAAGCGCAATACGGTTCGAACATTCGAACACCTATACGGATTCTCCTGCACAGTGGCAGATATGTAAATACGGGGTTTACATACCATTTCTTGCGCAATACGGTTCGAACACTCGAACACCTATACGGATTCTCCTGCACAGTGGCAGATATGTAAATATGAGGTTTACTTACCATTTCTTGCGAAATACGGTTCGAACACTCGAACACCAATACGGATTCTCCTGCACAGTGGCAGATATGTAAATACGGGGTTTACATACCTTTTCTTGCGCAATACGGTTCGAACACTCGAACACCTATACGGATTCTCCTGCACAGTGGCAGATATGTAAATATGGGGTTTACTTACCATTTCTTGCGAAATACGGTTCGAACACTCGAACACCTATACGGATTCTCCTGCACAGTGGCAGATATGTAAATATGGGGTTTACTTACCATTTCTTGCGAAATACGGTTTGAACACTCGAAAACTTATACGGATTCTCCTGCACAGTGGCAGATATGTAAATACGGGGTTTAAATACCATTTCTTGCGCATTACGGTTCGAACACTCGAACACCTATACGGATTCTCCTGCACAGTGGCAGATATGTAAATACGGGGTTTACATACCATTTCTTGCGCAATACGGTTCGAACACTCGAACACCTATACGGATTCTCCTGCACAGTGGCTGATATGTAAATACGGGGTTTACATACCATTTCTTGCGCAATACGGTTCGAACACTCGAAAACCTCTACGGATTCTCCTGCACAGTGGCAGATATGTAAATACGGGGTTTACATACCATTTCTTGCGCAATACGGTTCGAACACTCGAAAACCTATACGGATTCTCCTGCACAGTGGCAGATATGTAAATGCGGGGTTTACATACCGTTTCTTGCGCATTACGGTTCGAACACTCGAACACCTATACGGATTCTCCTGCACAGTGGCAGATATGTAAATACGGGGTTTACATACCATTTCTTCCGCATTACGGTTCGAACACTCGAACACCTATACGGATTCTCTTGCACAGTGGCAGATATGTAAATACGGGGTTTACATACCATTTCTTGCGCAATACGGTCCGAACACTCGAACACCTATACGGATTTTCCAGCACAGTGGCAGATATGTAAATGTGGGGTTTACTTACCATTTCTTGCGAAATACGGTTCGAACACTCGAACACCTATACGGATTCTCCTGCACAGTGGCAGATATGTAAATACGGGGTTTACATACCATTTCTTGCGCAATACGGTTCGAACAGTCGAAAACCTATACGGATTCTCCTGCACAGTGGCAGATATGTAAATACGGGGTTTACATACCATTTCTTGCGCAATACGGTTCGAACACTCGAAAAGCTATACGGATTCTCCTGCACAGTGGCAGATATGTAAATACGGGGTTTACATACCATTTCTTGCGCAATACGGTTCGAACACTCGAACACCTATACGGATTCTCGTGCACAGTGGCAGATATGTAAATATGCGGTTTACTTACCATTTCTTGCGAAATACGGTTCGAACTCTCGAACACCTATACGGATTCTCCTGCACAGTGGCAGATATGTAAATACGCGGTTTACTTACCATTTCTTGCGAAATAGGGTTCGAACACTCGAACACCTATACGGATTCTCCTGCACAGTGGCAGATATGTAAATACGGGGTTTACATACCATTTCTTGCGCATTACGGTTCGAACACTCGAACACCTATACGGATTCTCCTGCACAGTGGCAGATATGTAAATACGGGGTTTACATACCATTTCTTGCGCAATACGGTTCGAACACTCGAACACCTATACGGATTCTCCTGCACAGTGGCAGATATGTAAATGTGGGGTTTACTTACCATTTCTTGCGAAATACGGTTCGAACACTCGAACACCTATACGGATTGTCCTGCACAGTGGCAGTTATGTAAATACGGGGTTTACATAACATTTCTTCTGCATTACGGTTCGAACACTCGAACACCTATACGGATTCTCTTGCACAGTGGCAGATATGTAAATACGGGGTTTACATACCATTTCTTTCGCAATACGGTCCGAACACTCGAACACCTATACGGATTTTCCAGCACAGTGGCAGATATGTAAATGTGGGGTTTACTTACCATTTCTTGCGAAATACGGTTCGAACACTCGAACACCTATACGGATTCTCCTGCACAGTGGCAGATATGTAAATACGGGATTTACATACCATTTCTTGCGCAATACGGTTCGAACATTCGAAAACCTATACGGATTCTCCTGCACAGTGGCAGATATGTAAATACGGGGTTTACATACCATTTCTGGCGCAATACGGTTCGAACACTCGAAAACCTATACGGATTCTCCTGCACAGTGGCAGATATGTAAATACGGGGTTTACATACCATTTCTTGCGCAATACGGTTCGAACACTCGAACACCTATACGGATTCTCGTGCACAGTGGCAGATATGTAAATATGGGGTTTACTTACCATTTCTTGCGAAATACGGTTGGAACTCTCGAACACCTATACGGATTCTCCTGCACACTGGCAGATATGTAAATACGCGGTTTACTTACCATTTCTTGCGAAATACGGTTCGAACACTCGAACACCTATACGGATTCTCCTGCATAGTGGCAGATATGTAAATACGGGGTTTACATACCATTTCTTGCGCATTACGGTTCGAACACTCGAACACCTATACGGATTCTCCTGCACAGTGGCAGATATGTAAATACGGGGTTTACATACCATTTCTTGCGCAATACGGTTCGAACACTCGAAAACCTATACGGATTCTCCTGCACAGTGCCAGATATGTAAATGCGGGGTTTACATACCATTTCTTGCGCATTACGGTTCTAACACACGAACACCTATACGGATTCTCCTGCACAGTGGCAGATATGTAAATACGGGGTTTACATACCATTTCTTGCGCAATACGGTTCGAACACTCGAACACCTATACGGATTCTCGTGCACAGTGGCAGATATGTAAATATGCGGTTTACTTACCATTTCTTGCGAAATACGGTTCGAACTCTCGAACACCTATACGGATTCTCCTGCACAGTGGCAGATATGTAAATACGCGGTTTACTTACCATTTCTTGCGAAATAGGGTTCGAACACTCGAACACCTATACGGATTCTCCTGCACAGTGGCAGATATGTAAATACGGGGTTTACATACCATTTCTTGCGCATTACGGTTCGAACACTCGAACACCTATACGGATTCTCCTGCACAGTGGCAGATATGTAAATACGGGGTTTACATACCATTTCTTGCGCAATACGGTTCGAACACTCGAAAACCTATACGGATTCTCCTGCACAGTGCCAGATATGTAAATGCGGGGTTTACATACCATTTCTTGCGCATTACGGTTCTAACACACGAACACCTATACGGATTCTCCTGCACAGTGGCAGATATGTAAATACGGGGTTTACATACCATTTCTTGCGCAATACGGTTCGAACACTCGAACACCTATACGGATTCTCGTGCACAGTGGCAGATATGTAAATATGCGGTTTACTTACCATTTCTTGCGAAATACGGTTCGAACTCTCGAACACCTATACGGATTCTCCTGCACAGTGGCAGATATGTAAATACGCGGTTTACTTACCATTTCTTGCGAAATAGGGTTCGAACACTCGAACACCTATACGGATTCTCCTGCACAGTGGCAGATATGTAAATACGGGGTTTACATACCATTTCTTGCGCATTACGGTTCGAACACTCGAACACCTATACGGATTCTCCTGCACAGTGGCAGATATGTAAATACGGGGTTTACATACCATTTCTTGCGCAATACGGTTCGAACACTCGAACACCTATACGGATTCTCCTGCACAGTGGCAGATATGTAAATGTGGGGTTTACTTACCATTTCTTGCGAAATACGGTTCGAACACTCGAACACCTATACGGATTGTCCTGCACAGTGGCAGATATGTAAATACGGGGTTTACATAACATTTCTTCTGCATTACGGTTCGAACACTCGAACACCTATACGGATTCTCTTGCACAGTGGCAGATATGTAAATACGGGGTTTACATACCATTTCTTTCGCAATACGGTCCGAACACTCGAACACCTATACGGATTTTCCAGCACAGTGGCAGATATGTAAATGTGGGGTTTACTTACCATTTCTTGCGAAATACGGTTCGAACACTCGAACACCTATACGGATTCTCCTGCACAGTGGCAGATATGTAAATACGGGGTTTACATACCATTTCTTGCGCAATACGGTTCGAACACTCGAACACCTATACGGATTCTCGTGCACAGTGGCAGATATGTAAATATGGGGTTTACTTACCATTTCTTGCGAAATACGGTTGGAACTCTCGAACACCTATACGGATTCTCCTGCACACTGGCAGATATGTAAATACGCGGTTTACTTACCATTTCTTGCGAAATACGGTTCGAACACTCGAACACCTATACGGATTCTCCTGCATAGTGGCAGATATGTAAATACGGGGTTTACATACCATTTCTTGCGCATTACGGTTCGAACACTCGAACACCTATACGGATTCTCCTGCACAGTGGCAGATATGTAAATACGGGGTTTACATACCATTTCTTGCGCAATACGGTTCGAACACTCGAAAACCTATACGGATTCTCCTGCACAGTGCCAGATATGTAAATGCGGGGTTTACATACCATTTCTTGCGCATTACGGTTCTAACACACGAACACCTATACGGATTCTCCTGCACAGTGGCAGATATGTAAATACGGGGTTTACATACCATTTCTTGCGCAATACGGTTCGAACACTCGAACACCTATACAGATTCTCCTGCACAGTGGCAGATATGTAAATACGGGGTTTACATACCATTTCTTGCGCATTACGGTTCGAACACTCGAACACCTATACGGATTCTCCTGCACAGTGGCAGATATGTAAATGCGGGGTTTACATACCATTTCTTGCGCAATACGGTTCGAACACTCGAACACCTATACGGATTCTCCTGCACAGTGGCAGATATGTAAATATGAGGTTTACTTACCATTTCTTGCGAAATACGGTTCGAACACTCGAATACCTATACGGATTCTCCTGCACAGTGGCAGATATGTAAATGCGGGGTTTACATACCATTTCTTGCGCAATACGGTTCGAACACTCGAACACCTATACGGATTCTCGTGCACAGCGGCAGATATGTAAATATGAGGTTTACTTACCATTTCTTGCGCAATACGGTTCGAACACTCGAACACCTATACGGATTCTCCTACACAGTGGCAGATATGTAAATACGGGGTTTACATACCATTTCTTGCGCAATACGGTTCGAACACTCGAACACCTATACGGATTCTCCTGCACAGTGGCAGATATGTAAATACGGGGTTTACATACCATTTCTTGCGCATTACGGTTTGAACACTCGAACACCTATACGGATTCTCCTGCACAGTGGCAGATATGTAAATACGGGGTTTACATACCATTTCTTGCGCATTACGGTTCGAACACTCGAACACCTATACGGATTCTCCTGCATAGTGGCAGATATGTAAATACGGGGTTTACATACCATTTCTTGCGCAATACGGTTCGAACACTCGAACACCTATACGGATTCTCCTGCACAGTGGCAGATACGTAAATACGGGGTTTACATACCATTTCTTGCGCAATACGGTTCGAACACTCGAAAACCTCTACGGATTCTCCTGCACAGTGGCAGATATGTAAATATGGGGTTTACATACCGTTTCTTGCGCAATACGGTTCGAACACTCGAAAACCTATACGGATTCTCCTGCACAGTGGCAGATATGTAAATGCGGGGTTTACATACCATTTCTTGCGCATTACGGTTCTAACACTCGAACACCTATACGGATTCTCCTGCACAGTGGCAGATATGTAAATACGGGGTTTACATACCATTTCTTGCGCATTACGGTTCGAACACTCGAACGCCTATACGGATTCTCCTGCGCAGTGGCAGATATGTAAATACGGGGTTTCCGTACCATTTCTTTTGCAATACGGTTCGAACACTCGAACACCTATACGGATTCTCCTGCACAGTGGCAGATATGTAAATACGGGGTTTACGTACCATTTCTTGCGCAATACGGTTCGAACACTCGAACACCTATACGGATTCTCCTGCACAGTGGCAGATATGTAAATACGGGGTTTACATACCATTTCTTGCGCAATACGGTTCGAACACTCGAACACCTATACGGATTCTCCTGCACAGTGGCAGATATGTAAATACGGGGTTTACATACCATTTCTTGCGCATTACGGTTCGAACACTCGAACACCTATACGGATTCTCCTGCACAGTGGCAGATATGTAAATGCGGGGTTTACATACCATTTCTTGCGCAATACGGTTCGAACACTCGAACACCTATACGGATTCTCCTGCACAGTGGCAGATATGTAAATATGAGGTTTACTTACCATTTCTTGCGAAATACGGTTCGAACACTCGAACACCTATACGGATTCTCCTGCACAGTGGCAGATATGTAAATACGGGGTTTACATACCATTTCTTGCGCAATACGGTTCGAACACTCGAACACCTATACGGATTCTCCTGCACAGTGGCAGATATGTAAATACGGGGTTTACATACCATTTCTTGCGCAATACGGTTCGAACACTCGAACACCTATACGGATTCTCCTGCACAGTGGCAGATATGTAAATATGGGGTTTACATACCATTTCTTGCGCATTACGGTTCGAACACTCGAACACCTATACGGATTCTCCTGCACAGTGGCAGATATGTAAATACAGGGTTTACATACAATTTCTTGCGCAATACGGTTCGAACATTCGAAAACCTATACGGATTCTCCTGCACAGTGGCAGATATGTAAATACGGGGTTTACATACCATTTCTTGCGCAATACGGTTCGAACACTCGAAAACCTATACGGATTCTCCTGCACAGTGGCAGATATGTAAATACGGGGTTTACATACCATTTCTTGCGCAATACGGTTCGAACACTCGAACACCTATACGGATTCTCGTGCACAGTGGCAGATATGTAAATATGGGGTTTACTTACCATTTCTTGCGAAATACGGTTCGAACTCTCGAACACCTATACGGATTCTCCTGCACAGTGGCAGATATGTAAATACACGGTTTACTTACCATTTCTTGCGAAATACGGTTCGAACACTCGAACACCTATACGGATTCTCCTGCACAGTGGCAGATATGTAAATACGGGGTTTACATACCATTTCTTGCGCATTACGGTTCGAACACTCGAACACCTATACGGATTCTCCTGCACAGTGGCAGATATGTAAATACGGGGTTTACATACCATTTCTTGCGCAATACGGTTCGAACACTCGAACACCTATACGGATTCTCCTGCACAGTGGCAGATATGTAAATGTGGGGTTTACTTACCATTTCTTGCGAAATACGGTTCGAACACTCGAACACCTATACGGATTCTCCTGCACAGTGGCAGATATGTAAATACGGGGTTTACATACCATTTCTTCCGCATTACGGTTCGAATACTCGAACACCTATACGGATTCTCCTGCACAGTGGTAGATATGTAAATACGGGGTTTACATACCATTTCTTGCGCAATACAGTTCGAACACTCGAACACCTATACGGATTCTCCTGCACAGTGGCAGATATGTAAATGCGGGGTTTACTTACCATTTCTTGCGAAATACGGTTCGAACACTCGAACACCTATACGGATTCTCCTCCACAGTGGCAGATATGTAAATACGGGGTTTACATACCATTTCTTGCGCAATACGGTTCGAACACTCGAAAACCTATACGGATTCTCCTGCACAGTGGCAGATATGTAAATACGGGGTTTAAATACCATTTCTTGCGCAATACGGTTCGAACACTCGAACACCTATACGGATTCTCCTGCACAGTGGCAGATATGTAAATACGGGGTTTACATACCATTTCAAGCGCAATACGGTTCGAACATTCGAACACCTATACGGATTCTCCTGCACAGTGGCAGATATGTAAATACGGGATTTACATACCATTTCTTGCGCAATACGGTTCGAACACTCGAATACCTATACGGATTCTCCTGCACAGTGGCAGATATGTAAATATGAGGTTTACTTACCATTTCTTGCGAAATACGGTTCGAACACTCGAACACCAATACGGATTCTCCTGCACAGTGGCAGATATGTAAATACGGGGTTTACATACCTTTTCTTGCGCAATACGGTTCGAACACTCGAACACCTATACGGATTCTCCTGCACAGTGGCAGATATGTAAATATGGGGTTTACTTACCATTTCTTGCGAAATACGGTTCGAACACTCGAACACCTATACGGATTCTCCTGCACAGTGGCAGATATGTAAATATGGGGTTTACTTACCATTTCTTGCGAAATACGGTTTGAACACTCGAAAACTTATACGGATTCTCCTGCACAGTGGCAGATATGTAAATACGGGGTTTAAATACCATTTCTTGCGCATTACGGTTCGAACACTCGAACACCTATACGGATTCTCCTGCACAGTGGCAGATATGTAAATACGGGGTTTACATACCATTTCTTGCGCAATACGGTTCGAACACTCGAACACCTATACGGATTCTCCTGCACAGTGGCTGATATGTAAATACGGGGTTTACATACCATTTCTTGCGCAATACGGTTCGAACACTCGAAAACCTCTACGGATTCTCCTGCACAGTGGCAGATATGTAAATACGGGGTTTACATACCATTTCTTGCGCAATACGGTTCGAACACTCGAAAACCTATACGGATTCTCCTGCACAGTGGCAGATATGTAAATGCGGGGTTTACATACCGTTTCTTGCGCATTACGGTTCGAACACTCGAACACCTATACGGATTCTCCTGCACAGTGGCAGATATGTAAATACGGGGTTTACATACCATTTCTTCCGCATTACGGTTCGAACACTCGAACACCTATACGGATTCTCTTGCACAGTGGCAGATATGTAAATACGGGGTTTACATACCATTTCTTGCGCAATACGGTCCGAACACTCGAACACCTATACGGATTTTCCAGCACAGTGGCAGATATGTAAATGTGGGGTTTACTTACCATTTCTTGCGAAATACGGTTCGAACACTCGAACACCTATACGGATTCTCCTGCACAGTGGCAGATATGTAAATACGGGGTTTACATACCATTTCTTGCGCAATACGGTTCGAACATTCGAAAACCTATACGGATTCTCCTGCACAGTGGCAGATATGTAAATACGGGGTTTACATACCATTTCTTGCGCAATACGGTTCGAACACTCGAAAACCTATACGGATTCTCCTGCACAGTGGCAGATATGTAAATACGGGGTTTACATACCATTTCTTGCGCAATACGGTTCGAACACTCGAACACCTATACGGATTCTCGTGCACAGTGGCAGATATGTAAATATGCGGTTTACTTACCATTTCTTGCGAAATACGGTTCGAACTCTCGAACACCTATACGGATTCTCCTGCACAGTGGCAGATATGTAAATACGCGGTTTACTTACCATTTCTTGCGAAATACGGTTCGAACACTCGAACACCTATACGGATTCTCCTGCACAGTGGCAGATATGTAAATACGGGGTTTACATACCATTTCTTGCGCATTACGGTTCGAACACTCGAACACCTATACGGATTCTCCTGCACAGTGGCAGATATGTAAATACGGGGTTTACATACCATTTCTTGCGCAATACGGTTCGAACACTCGAACACCTATACGGATTCTCCTGCACAGTGGCAGATATGTAAATGTGGGGTTTACTTACCATTTCTTGCGAAATACGGTTCGAACACTCGAACACCTATACGGATTCTCCTGCACAGTGGCAGATATGTAAATACGGGGTTTACATACCATTTCTTCCGCATTACGGTTCGAACACTCGAACACCTATACGGATTCTCTTGCACAGTGGCAGATATGTAAATACGGGGTTTACATACCATTTCTTTCGCAATACGGTCCGAACACTCGAACACCTATACGGATTTTCCAGCACAGTGGCAGATATGTAAATGTGGGGTTTACATACCATTTCTTGCGAAATACGGTACGAACACTCGAACACCTATACGGATTCTCCTGCACAGTGGCAGATATGTAAATACGGGGTTTACATACCATTTCTTGCGCAATACGGTTCGAACATTCGAAAACCTATACGGATTCTCCTGCACAGTGGCAGATATGTAAATACGGGGTTTACATACCATTTCTTGCGCAATACGGTTCGAACACTCGAAAACCTATACGGATTCTCCTCCACAGTGGCAGATATGTAAATACGGGGTTTACATACCATTTCTTGCGCAATACGGTTCGAACACTCGAACACCTATACGGATTCTCGTGCACAGTGGCAGATATGTAAATATGGGGTTTACTTACCATTTCTTGCGAAATACGGTTCGAACTCTCGAACACCTATACGGATTCTTCTGCACAGTGGCAGATATGTAAATACGCGGTTTACTTACCATTTCTTGCGAAATACGGTTCGAACACTCGAACACCTATACGGATTCTCCTGCACAGTGGCAGATATGTAAATACGGGGTTTACATACCATTTCTTGCGCATTACGGTTCGAACACTCGAACGCCTATACGGATTCTCCTCCGCAGTGGCAGATATGTAAATACGGGGTTTACATACCATTTCTTGCGCATTACGGTTCGAACACTCGAACACCTATACGGATTCTCCTGCACAGTGGCAGATATGTAAATACGGGGTTTACATACCATTTCTTGCGCATTACGGTTCGAACACTCGAACACCTATACGGATTCTCCCGCACAGTGGCAGATATGTAAATACGGGGTTTACATACCATTTCTTGCGCATTACGGTTCGAACACTCGAACGCCTATACGGATTCTCCTGCACAGTGGCAGATATGTAAATACGGGGTTTACATACCATTTCTTGCGCATTACGGTTCGAACACTCGAACACCTATACGGATTCTCCTACGCAGTGGCAGATATGTAAATACGGGTTTTCCGTACCATTTCTTGCGCAATACGGTTCGAACACTCGAACACCTATACAGATTCTCCTGCACAGTGGCAGATATGTAAATACGGGGTTTACATACCATTTCTTGCGCAATACGGTTCGAACACTCGAAAACCTATACGGATTCTCCTGCACAGTGGCAGATATGTAAATACGGGGTTTACATACCATTTCTTGCGCAATACGGTTCGAACACTCGAACACCTATACGGATTCTCCTGCACAGTGGCAGATATGTAAATATGGGGTTTACTTACCATTTCTTGCGCAATACGGTTCGAACACACGAACACCAATACGGATTCTCCTGCACAGTGGCAGATATGTAAATACGGGTTTTCCGTACCATTTCTTGCGAAATACGGTTCGAACACTCGAACACCTATACGGATTCTCCTGCACAGTGGCAGATATGTAAATACGGGGTTTACATACCATTTCTTGCGCAATACGGTTCGAACACTCGAAAACCTATACGGATTCTCCTGCACAGTGGCGGATATGTAAATGCGGGGTTTACATACCATTTCTTGCGCATTACGGTTCGAACACTCGAACACCTATACGGATTCTCCTGCACAGTGGCAGATATTTAAATACGGGGTTTACATACCATTTCTTGCGCAATACGGTTCGAACACTCGAACACCTATACGGATTCTCCTGCACAGTGGCAGATATGTAAATATGGGGTTTACTTACCATTTCTTGCGAAATACGGTTCGAACACTCGAACACCTATACGGATTCTCCTGCACAGTGGCAGATATGTAAATATGGGGTTTACATACCATTTCTTGCAAAATACGGTTCGAACACTCGAACACCTATACGGATTCTCCTACACAGTGGCAGATATGTAAATACGGGGTTTACATACCATTTCTTGCGCATTACGGTTCGAACACTCGAACACCTATACGGATTCTCCTGCACCGTGGCAGATATGTAAATACGGGGTTTACATACCATTTCTTGCGCAATACGGTTCGAACACTCGAACACCTATACGGATTCTCCTGCACAGTGGCAGATATGTAAATATGGGGTTTACTTACCATTTCTTGCGAAATACGGTTCGAACATTCGAACACCTATACGGATTCTCCTGCACAGTGGCAGATATGTAAATACGGGGTTTACATACCATTTCTTGCGCATTACGGTTCGAACACTCGAACACCTATACGGATTCTCCCGCACAGTGGCAGATATGTAAATACGGGGTTTACGTACCATTTCTTGCGCAATACGGTTCGAACACTCGAACACCTATACGGATTCTCCTGCACAGTGGCAGATATGTAAGTACGGGGTTTACATACCATTTCTTGCGCAATACGGTTCGAACACTCGAACACCTATACGGATTCTCCTGCACAGTGGCAGATATGTAAATACGGGGTTTACATACCATTTCTTGCGCATAACGGTTCGAACACTCGAACACCTATACGGATTCTCCTGCACAGTGGCAGATATGTAAATACGGGGTTTACATACCATTTCTTGCGCATTACGGTTCGAACACTCGAACACCTATACGGATTCTCCTGCACAGTGGCAGATATGTAAATACGGGGTTTACATACCATTTCTTGCGCAATACGGTTCGAACACTCGAACACCTATACGGATTCTCCGGCACAGTGGCAGATATGTAAATGCGGGGTTTACTTACCATTTCTTGCGAAAATACGGTTCGAACAATCGAACACCTATACGGATTCTCCTGCACAGTGGCAGATATGTAAATACGGGGTTTACATACCATTTCTTGCGCAATACGGTTCGAACAATCGAAAACCTATACGGATTCTCCTGCACAGTGGCAGATATGTAAATACGGGGTTTACATACCATTTCTTGCGCAATACGGTTCGAACACTCGAACACCTATACGGATTCTCCTGCACAGTGGCAGATATGTAAATACGGGGTTTACATACCATTTCTTGCACAATACGGTTCGAACATTCGAACACCTATATGGATTCTCCTGCACAGTGGCAGATATGTAAATACGGGGTTTACATACCATTTCTTGCGCAATACGGTTCGAACACTCGAACACCTATACGGATTCTCCTGTACAGTGGCAGATATGTAAATATGAGGTTTACTTACCATTTCTTGCGAAATACGGTTCGAACACTCGAACACCTATACGGATTCTCCAGCACAGTGGCAGATATGTAAATATGGGGTTTACATACCATTTCTTGCGCAATACGGTTCGAACACTCGAACACCTATACGGATTCTCCTGCACAGTGGCAGATATGTAAATATGGGGTTTACTTACCATTTCTTGCGAAATACGGTTCGAACACTCGAACACCTATACGGATTCTCCTGCACAGTGGCAGATATGTAAATATGGGGTTTACTTACCATTTCTTGCGAAATACGGTTCGAACACTCGAACACCTATACGGATTCTCCTGCACAGTGGCAGATATGTAAATACGGGGTTTACATACCATTTCTTGCGCATTACGGTTCGAACACTCGAACACCTATACGGATTCTCCTGCACAGTGGCAGATATATAAATATGGGGTTTACATACCATTTCTTGCGCAATACGGATCGAACACTCGAACACCTATATGGATTCTCCTGCACAGTGGCTGATATGTAAATACGGGGTTTACATACCATTTCTTGCGCAATACGGTTCGAACACTCGAAAACCTCTACGGATTCTCCTGCACAGTGGCAGATATGTAAATACGGGGTTTACATACCATTTCTTGCGCAATACGGTTCGAACACTCGAAAACCTATACGGATTCTCCTGCACAGTGGCGGATATGTAAATGCGGGGTTTACATACCATTTCTCGCGCATTACGGTTCGAACACTCGAACACCTATACGGATTCTCCTGCACAGTGGCAGATATGTAAATACGGGGTTTACATACCATTTCTTGCGCAATACGGTTCGAACACTCGAACACCTATACGGATTCTCCTGCACAGTGGCAGATATGTAAATACGGGGTTTACATACCATTTCTTGCGCATTACGGTTCGAACACTCGAACACCTATACGGATTCTCCTGCACAGTGGCAGATATGTAAATACGGGGTTTACATACCATTTCTTGCGCAATACGGTTCGAACACTCGAACACCTATACGGATTCTCCTGCACAGTGGCAGATATGTAAATATGGTGTTTACTTACCATTTCTTGCGAAATACGGTTCGAACACTCGAACACCTATACGGATTCTCCTGCACAGTGGCAGATATGTAAATATGGGGTTTACTTACCATTTCTTGCGAAATACGGTTCGAACACTCGAACACCTATACGGATTCTCCTGCACAGTGGCAGATATGTAAATACGGGGTTTACATACCATTTCTTCCGCATTACGGTTCGAACACTCGAACACCTATACGGATTCTCCTGCACAGTGGCAGATATATAAATATGGGGTTTACATACCATTTCTTGCGCAATACGGTTCGAACACTCGAACACCTATACGGATTCTCCTGCACAGTGGCTGATATGTAAATACGGGGTTTACATACCATTTCTTGCGCAATACGGTTCGAACACTCGAACACCTATACGGATTCTCCTGCACAGTGGCAGATATGTAAATACGGGGTTTACATACCATTTCTTGCGCAATACGGTTCGAACACTCGAACACCTATACGGATTCTCCTGCACAGTGGCAGATATGTAAATACGGGGTTTACATACCATTTCTTGCGCAATACGGTTCGAACACTCGAAAACCTATACGGATTCTCCTGCACAGTGGCGGATATGTAAATGCGGGGTTTACATACCATTTCTTGCGCATTACGGTTCGAACACTCGAACACCTATACGGATTCTCCTGCACAGTGGCAGATATGTAAATACGGGGTTTACATACCATTTCTTGCGCAATACGGTTCGAACACTCGAACACCTATACGGATTCTCCTGCACAGTGGCAGATATGTAAATGCGGGGTTTACTTACCATTTCTTGCGAAATACGGTTCGAACACTCGAACACCTATACGGATTCTCCTGCACAGTGGCAGATATGTAAATACGGGGTTTACAAACCATTTCTTGCGCAATACGGTTCGAACACTAGAACACCTATACGGATTCTCCTGCACAGTGGCTGATATGTAAATACGGGGTTTACATGCCATTTCTTGCGCAATACGGTTCGAACACTCGAAAACCTCTACGGATTCTCCTCCACAGTGGCAGATATGTAAATACGGGGTTTACATACCATTTCTTGCGCAATACGGTTCGAACACTCGAAAACCTATACGGATTCTCCTGCACAGTGGCAGATATGTAAATACGGGGTTTACATACCATTTCTTGCGCAATACGGTTCGAACATTCGAAAACCTATACGGATTCTCCTGCACAGTGGCAGATATGTAAATACGGGATTTACATACCATTTCTTGCGCAATACGGTTCGAACACTCGAAAACCTATACGGATTCTCCTGCACAGTGGCAGATATGTAAATACGGGGTTTACATACCATTTCTTGCGCAATACGGTTCGAACACTCGAACACCTATACGGATTCTCGTGCACAGTGGCAGATATGTAAATATGCGGTTTACTTACCATTTCTTGCGAAATACGGTTCGAACTCTCGAACACCTATACGGATTCTCCTGCACAGTGGCAGATATGTAAATACGCGGTTTACTTACCATTTCTTGCGAAATACGGTTCGAACACTCGAACACCTATACGGATTCTCCTGCACAGTGGCAGATATGTAAATACGGGGTTTACATACCATTTCTTGCGCATTACGGTTCGAACACTCGAACACCTATACGGATTCTCCTGCACAGTGGCAGATATGTAAATACGGGGTTTACATACCATTTCTTGCGCAATACGGTTCGAACACTCGAACACCTATACGGATTCTCCTGCACAGTGGCAGATATGTAAATGTGGGGTTTACTTACCATTTCTTGCGAAATACGGTTCGAACACTCGAACACCTATACGGATTCTCCTGCACAGTGGCAGATATGTAAATACGGGGTTTACATACCATTTCTTCCGCATTACGGTTCGAACACTCGAACACCTATACGGATTCTCTTGCACAGTGGCAGATATGTAAATACGGGGTTTACATACCATTTCTTTCGCAATACGGTCCGAACACTCGAACACCTATACGGATTTTCCAGCACAGTGGCAGATATGTAAATGTGGGGTTTACTTACCATTTCTTGCGAAATACGGTACGAACACTCGAACACCTATAAGGATTCTCCTGCACAGTGGCAGATATGTAAATACGGGGTTTACATACCATTTCTTGCGCAATACGGTTCGAACATTCGAAAACCTATACGGATTCTCCTGCACAGTGGCAGATATGTAAATACGGGGTTTACATACCATTTCTTGCGCAATACGGTTCGAACACTCGAAAACCTATACGGATTCTCCTCCACAGTGGCAGATATGTAAATACGGGGTTTACATACCATTTCTTGCGCAATACGGTTCGAACACTCGAACACCTATACGGATTCTCGTGCACAGTGGCAGATATGTAAATATGGGGTTTACTTACCATTTCTTGCGAAATACGGTTCGAACTCTCGAACACCTATACGGATTCTCCTGCACAGTGGCAGATATGTAAATACGCGGTTTACTTACCATTTCTTGCGAAATACGGTTCGAACACTCGAACACCTATACGGATTCTCCTGCACAGTGGCAGATATGTAAATACGGGGTTTACATACCATTTCTTGCGCATTACGGTTCGAACACTCGAACGCCTATACGGATTCTCCTCCGCAGTGGCAGATATGTAAATACGGGGTTTACATACCATTTCTTGCGCATTACGGTTCGAACACTCGAACACCTATACGGATTCTCCTGCACAGTGGCAGATATGTAAATACGGGGTTTACATACCATTTCTTGCGCATTACGGTTCGAACACTCGAACACCTATACGGATTCTCCCGCACAGTGGCAGATATGTAAATACGGGGTTTACATACCATTTCTTGCGCATTACGGTTCGAACACTCGAACGCCTATACGGATTCTCCTGCACAGTGGCAGATATGTAAATACGGGGTTTACATACCATTTCTTGCGCATTACGGTTCGAACACTCGAACACCTATACGGATTCTCCTACGCAGTGGCAGATATGTAAATACGGGTTTTCCGTACCATTTCTTGCGCAATACGGTTCGAACACTCGAACACCTATACAGATTCTCCTGCACAGTGGCAGATATGTAAATACGGGGTTTACATACCATTTCTTGCGCAATACGGTTCGAACACTCGAAAACCTATACGGATTCTCCTGCACAGTGGCAGATATGTAAATACGGGGTTTACATACCATTTCTTGCGCAATACGGTTCGAACACTCGAACACCTATACGGATTCTCCTGCACAGTGGCAGATATGTAAATATGGGGTTTACTTACCATTTCTTGCGCAATACGGTTCGAACACACGAACACCAATACGGATTCTCCTGCACAGTGGCAGATATGTAAATACGGGTTTTCCGTACCATTTCTTGCGAAATACGGTTCGAACACTCGAACACCTATACGGATTCTCCTGCACAGTGGCAGATATGTAAATACGGGGTTTACATACCATTTCTTGCGCAATACGGTTCGAACACTCGAAAACCTATACGGATTCTCCTGCACAGTGGCGGATATGTAAATGCGGGGTTTACATACCATTTCTTGCGCATTACGGTTCGAACACTCGAACACCTATACGGATTCTCCTGCACAGTGGCAGATATTTAAATACGGGGTTTACATACCATTTCTTGCGCAATACGGTTCGAACACTCGAACACCTATACGGATTCTCCTGCACAGTGGCAGATATGTAAATATGGGGTTTACTTACCATTTCTTGCGAAATACGGTTCGAACACTCGAACACCTATACGGATTCTCCTGCACAGTGGCAGATATGTAAATATGGGGTTTACATACCATTTCTTGCGAAATACGGTTCGAACACTCGAACACCTATACGGATTCTCCTACACAGTGGCAGATATGTAAATACGGGGTTTACATACCATTTCTTGCGCATTACGGTTCGAACACTCGAACACCTATACGGATTCTCCTGCACCGTGGCAGATATGTAAATACGGGGTTTACATACCATTTCTTGCGCAATACGGTTCGAACACTCGAACACCTATACGGATTCTCCTGCACAGTGGCAGATATGTAAATATGGGGTTTACTTACCATTTCTTGCGAAATACGGTTCGAACACTCGAACACCTATACGGATTCTCCTGCACAGTGGCAGATATGTAAATACGGGGTTTACATACCATTTCTTGCGCATTACGGTTCGAACACTCGAACACCTATACGGATTCTCCCGCACAGTGGCAGATATGTAAATACGGGGTTTACGTACCATTTCTTGCGCAATACGGTTCGAACACTCGAACACCTATACGGATTCTCCTGCACAGTGGCAGATATGTAAGTACGGGGTTTACATACCATTTCTTGCGCAATACGGTTCGAACACTCGAACACCAATACGGATTCTCCTGCACAGTGGCAGATATGTAAATACGGGGTTTACATACCATTTCTTGCGCATAACGGTTCGAACACTCGAACACCTATACGGATTCTCCTGCACAGTGGCAGATATGTAAATACGGGGTTTACATACCATTTCTTGCGCATTACGGTTCGAACACTCGAACACCTATACGGATTCTCCTGCACAGTGGCAGATATGTAAATACGGGGTTTACATACCATTTCTTGCGCAATACGGTTCGAACACTCGAACACCTATACGGATTCTCCGGCACAGTGGCAGATATGTAAATGCGGGGTTTACTTACCATTTCTTGCGAAAATACGGTTCGAACAATCGAACACCTATACGGATTCTCCTGCACAGTGGCAGATATGTAAATACGGGGTTTACATACCATTTCTTGCGCAATACGGTTCGAACAATCGAAAACCTATACGGATTCTCCTGCACAGTGGCAGATATGTAAATACGGGGTTTACATACCATTTCTTGCGCAATACGGTTCGAACACTCGAACACCTATACGGATTCTCCTGCACAGTGGCAGATATGTAAATACGGGGTTTACATACCATTTCTTGCGCAATACGGTTCGAACATTCGAACACCTATACGGATTCTCCTGCAGAGTGGCAGATATGTAAATACGGGGTTTACATACCATTTCTTGCGCAATACGGTTCGAACACTCGAACACCTATACGGATTCTCCTGTACAGTGGCAGATATGTAAATATGAGGTTTACTTACCATTTCTTGCGAAATACGGTTCGAACACTCGAACACCTATACGGATTCTCCAGCACAGTGGCAGATATGTAAATATGGGGTTTACATACCATTTCTTGCGCAATACGGTTCGAACACTCGAACACCTATACGGATTCTCCTGCACAGTGGCAGATATGTAAATATGGGGTTTACTTACCATTTCTTGCGAAATACGGTTCGAACACTCGAACACCTATACGGATTCTCCTGCACAGTGGCAGATATGTAAATATGGGGTTTACTTACCATTTCTTGCGAAATACGGTTCGAACACTCGAACACCTATACGGATTCTCCTGCACAGTGGCAGATATGTAAATACGGGGTTTACATACCATTTCTTGCGCATTACGGTTCGAACACTCGAACACCTATACGGATTCTCCTGCACAGTGGCAGATATATAAATATGGGGTTTACATACCATTTCTTGCGCAATACGGATCGAACACTCGAACACCTATATGGATTCTCCTGCACAGTGGCTGATATGTAAATACGGGGTTTACATACCATTTCTTGCGCAATACGGTTCGAACACTCGAAAACCTCTACGGATTCTCCTGCACAGTGGCAGATATGTAAATACGGGGTTTACATACCATTTCTTGCGCAATACGGTTCGAACACTCGAAAACCTATACGGATTCTCCTGCACAGTGGCGGATATGTAAATGCGGGGTTTACATACCATTTCTCGCGCATTACGGTTCGAACACTCGAACACCTATACGGATTCTCCTGCACAGTGGCAGATATGTAAATACGGGGTTTACATACCATTTCTTGCGCAATACGGTTCGAACACTCGAACACCTATACGGATTCTCCTGCACAGTGGCAGATATGTAAATACGGGGTTTACATACCATTTCTTGCGCATTACGGTTCGAACACTCGAACACCTATACGGATTCTCCTGCACAGTGGCAGATATGTAAATACGGGGTTTACATACCATTTCTTGCGCAATACGGTTCGAACACTCGAACACCTATACGGATTCTCCTGCACAGTGGCAGATATGTAAATATGGTGTTTACTTACCATTTCTTGCGAAATACGGTTCGAACACTCGAACACCTATACGGATTCTCCTGCACAGTGGCAGATATGTAAATATGGGGTTTACTTACCATTTCTTGCGAAATACGGTTCGAACACTCGAACACCTATACGGATTCTCCTGCACAGTGGCAGATATGTAAATACGGGGTTTACATACCATTTCTTCCGCATTACGGTTCGAACACTCGAACACCTATACGGATTCTCCTGCACAGTGGCAGATATATAAATATGGGGTTTACATACCATTTCTTGCGCAATACGGTTCGAACACTCGAACACCTGTACGGATTCTCCTGCACAGTGGCTGATATGTAAATACGGGGTTTACATACCATTTCTTGCGCAATACGGTTCGAACACTCGAACACCTATACGGATTCTCCTGCACAGTGGCAGATATGTAAATACGGGGTTTACATACCATTTCTTGCGCAATACGGTTCGAACACTCGAAAACCTATACGGATTCTCCTGCACAGTGGCGGATATGTAAATGCGGGGTTTACATACCATTTCTTGCGCATTACGGTTCGAACACTCGAACACCTATACGGATTCTCCTGCACAGTGGCAGATATGTAAATACGGGGTTTACATACCATTTCTTGCGCAATACGGTTCGAACACTCGAACACCTATACGGATTCTCCTGCACAGTGGCAGATATGTAAATGCGGGGTTTACTTACCATTTCTTGCGAAATACGGTTCGAACACTCGAACACCTATACGGATTCTCCTGCACAGTAGCAGATATGTTAATTCGGGGTTTACATACCGTTTCTTGCGCATTACGGTTCGAACACTCGAACACCTATACGGATTCTCCTGCACAGTGGCAGATATGTAAATACGGGGTTTACATACCATTTCTTGCGCATTACGGTTCGAACACTCGAACACCTATACGGATTCTCCTGCACAGTGGCAGATATGTAAATACGGGGTTTACATACCATTTCTTGCGCAATACGGTTCGAACACTCGAACACCTATACGGATTCTCCTGCACAGTGGCTGATATGTAAATACGGGGTTTACATACCATTTCTTGCGCAATACGGTTCGAACACTCGAAAACCTCTACGGATTCTCCTGCACAGTGGCAGATATGTAAATACGGGGTTTACATACCATTTCTTGCGCAATACGGTTCGAACACTCGAAAACCTATACGGATTCTCCTGCACAGTGGCAAATATGTAAATGCGGGATTTACATACCGTTTCTTGCGCATTACGGTTCGAACACTCGAACACCTATACGGATTCTCCTGCACAGTGGCAGATATGTAAATACGGGGTTTACATACCATTTCTTGCGCATTACGGTTCGAACACTCGAACACCTATACGGATTCTCCTGCACAGTGGCAGATATGTAAATACGGGGTTTACATACCATTTCTTGCGCATTACGGTTCGAACACTCGAACACCTATACGGATTCTCCTACGCAGTGGCAGATATGTAAATACGGGTTTTCCGTACCATTTCTTGCGCAATACGGTTCGAACACTCGAACACCTATACGGATTCTCCTGCACAGTGGCAGATATGTAAATACGGGGTTTACATACCATTTCTTGCGCAATACGGTTCGAACACTCGAATACCTATACGGATTCTCCTGCACAGTGGCAGATATATAAATACGGGGTTTACATAGCATTTCTTGCGCATTACGGTTCGAACACTCGAACACCTATACGGATTCTCCTGCACAATGGCAGATATGTAAATTCGGGGTTTACATACCATTTCTTGCGCAATACGGTTCGAACACTCGAACAGCTATACGGATTCTCCTGCACAGTGGCAGATATGTTAATACGGGGTTTACATACCATTTCTTGCGCAATACGGGTCGAACACTCGAACACCTATACGGATTCTCCTGCACAGTGGCAGATATGTAAATACGGGGTTTACATACCATTTCTTGCGCATTACGGTTCGAACACTCGAACACCTATACGGATTCTCCTGCACAGTGGCAGATATGTAAATACGGGGTTAACATACCATTTCTTGCGCAATACGGTTCGAACACTCGAAAACCTCTACGGATTCTCCTGCACAGTGGCAGATATGTAAATACGGGGTTTACATACCATTTCTTGCGCAATACGGTTCGAACACTCGAAAACCTATACGGATTCTCCTGCACAGTAGCAGATATGTTAATTCGGGGTTTACATACCGTTTCTTGCGCATTACGGTTCGAACACTCGAACACCTATACGGATTCTCCTGCACAGTGGCAGATATGTAAATACGGGGTTTACATACCATTTCTTGCGCATTACGGTTCGAACACTCGAACACCTATACGGATTCTCCTGCACAGTGGCAGATATGTAAATACGGGGTTTACATACCATTTCTTGCGCATTACGGTTCGAACACTCGAACACCTATACGGATTCTCCTGCACAGTGGCAGATATGTAAATACGGGGTTTACATACCATTTCTTGCGCATTACGGTTCGAACACTCGAACACCTATACGGATTCTCCTACGCAGTGGCAGATATGTAAATACGGGTTTTCCGTACCATTTCTTGCGCAATACGGTTCGAACACTCGAACACCTATACGGATTCTCCTGCACAGTGGCAGATATGTAAATATGAGGTTTACTTACCATTTCTTGCGAAATACGGTTCGAACACTCGAACACCAATACGGATTCTCCTGCACAGTGGCAGATATGTAAATACGGGGTTTACATACCTTTTCTTGCGCAATACGGTTCGAACACTCGAACACCTATACGGATTCTCCTGCACCGTGGCAGATATGTAAATATGGGGTTTACTTACCATTTCTTGCGAAATACGGTTCGAACACTCAAACACCTATACGGATTCTCCTGCACAGTGGCAGATATGTAAATATGGGGTTTACTTACCATTTCTTGCGAAATACGGTTCGAACACTCGAACACTTATACGGATTCTCCTGCACAGTGGCAGATATGTAAATACGGGGTTTACATACCATTTCTTGCGCATTACGGTTCGAACACTCGAACACCTATACGGATTTTCCAGCACAGTGGCAGATATGTAAATACGGGGTTTACATACCATTTCTTGCGCAATACGGTTCGAACACTCGAACACCTATACGGATTCTCCTGCACAGTGGCTGATATGTAAATACGGGGTTTACATACCATTTCTTGCGCAATACGGTTCGAACACTCGAAAACCTCTACGGATTCTCCTGCACAGTGGCAGATATGTAAATACGGGGTTTACATACCATTTCTTGCGCAATACGGTTCGAACACTCGAAAACCTATACGGATTCTCCTGCACAGTGGCAAATATGTAAATGCGGGATTTACATACCGTTTCTTGCGCATTACGGTTCGAACACTCGAACACCTATACGGATTCTCCTGCACAGTGGCAGATATGTAAATACGGGGTTTACATACCATTTCTTGCGCATTACGGTTCGAACACTCGAACACCTATACGGATTCTCCTGCACAGTGGCAGATATGTAAATACGGGGTTTACATACCATTTCTTGCGCATTACGGTTCGAACACTCGAACACCTATACGGATTCTCCTACGCAGTGGCAGATATGTAAATACGGGTTTTCCGTACCATTTCTTGCGCAATACGGTTCGAACACTCGAACACCTATACGGATTCTCCTGCACAGTGGCAGATATGTAAATACGGGGTTTACATACCATTTCTTGCGCAATACGGTTCGAACACTCGAATACCTATACGGATTCTCCTGCACAGTGGCAGATATATAAATACGGGGTTTACATAGCATTTCTTGCGCAATACGGTTCGAACACTCGAACACCTATACGGATTCTCCTGCACAGTGGCAGATATGTAAATGCGGGGTTTACTTACCATTTCTTGCGAAATACGGTTCGAACACTCGAGCACCTATACGGATTCTCTTGCACAGTGGCAGATATGTAAATACGGGGTTCACATACCATTTCTTGCGCATTACGGTTCGAACAGTCGAACACCTTTACGGATTCTCCTGCACAGTGGCAGATATGTAAATACGTGATTTACATACCATTTCTTGCGCAATACGGTTCGAACACTCGAACACCTATACGGATTCTCCTGCACAGTGGCAGATATGTAAATACGGGGTTTACATACCATTTCTTGCGCAATACGGTTCGAACACTCGAAAACCTATACGGATTCTCCTGCACAGTGGCAGATATGTAAATACGGGGTTTACATACCATTTCTTGCGCAATACGGTTCGAACACTCGAAAACGTATACGGATTCTCCTGCACAGTGGCAGATATGTAAATACGGGGTTTACATACCATTTCTTGCGCAATACGGTTCGAACACTCGAACACCTATACGGATTCTCCTGCACAGTGGCAGATATGTAAATATGGGGTTTACTTACCATTTCTTGCGAAATACGGTTCGAACACTCGAACACCTATACGGATTCTCCTGCGCAGTGGCAGACATGTAAATATGGGGTTTACATACCATTTCTTGCGAAATACGGTTCGAACACTCGAACACCTATACGGATTCTCCTGCACAGTGGCAGATATGTAAATACGGGGTTTACATACCATTTCTTGCGCATTACGGTTCGAACACTCGAACACCTATACGGATTCTCCTGCACAGTGGCAGATATGTAAATACGGGGTTTACATACCATTTCTTGCGCAATACGGTTCGAACACTCGAACACCTATACGGATTCTCCTGCACAGTGGCTGATATGTAAATACGGGGTTTACATACGATTTCTTGCGCAATACGGTTCGAACACTCGAAAACCTCTACGGATTCTCCTGCACAGTGGCAGATCTGTAAATACGGGGTTTACATACCATTTCTTGCGCAATACGGTTCGAACACTCGAAAACCTATACGGATTCTCCTGCACAGTGGCAGATATGTAAATGCGGGGTTTACATACCATTTCTTGCGCATTACGGTTCGAACACTCGAACACCTATACGGATTCTCCTGCACAGTGGCAGATATGTAAATACGGGGTTTACATACCATTTCTTGCGCAATACGGTTCGAACACTCGAACACCTATACGGATTCTCCTGCACAGTGGCAGATATGTAAATACGGGGTTTACATACCATTTCTTGCGCATTACGGTTCGAACACTCGAACACCTATACGGATTCTCCTGCACAGTGGCAGATATGTAAATACGGGGTTTACATACCATTTCTTGCGCATTACGGTTTGAACTCTCGAACACCTATACGGATTCTCCTCCGCAGTGGCAGATATGTAAATACGGGTTTTCCGTTCCATTTCTTGCGCAATACGGTTCGAACACTCGAACACCTATACGGATTCTCCTGCACAGTGGCAGATATGTAAATACGGGGTTTACGTACCATTTCTTGCGCAATACGGTTCGAACACTCGAACACCTATACGGATTCTCCTGCACAGTGGCAGATATGTAAATACGGGGTTTACTTACCATTTCTTGCGCAATACGGTTCGAACACTCGAACACCTATACGGATTCTCCTGCACAGTGGCAGATATGTTAATACGGGGTTTACATACCATTTCTTGCGCATTACGGTTCGAACACTCGAACACCTATACGGATTCTCCTGCACAGTGGCAGATATGTAAATACGGGGTTTACATACCATTTCTTGCGCAATACGGTTCGAACACTCGAACACCTATACGGATTCTCCTGCACAGTGGCTGATATGTAAATACGGGGTTTACATACGATTTCTTGCGCAATACGGTTCGAACACTCGAAAACCTCTACGGATTCTCCTGCACAGTGGCAGATCTGTAAATACGGGGTTTACATACCATTTCTTGCGCAATACGGTTCGAACACTCGAAAACCTATACGGATTCTCCTGCACAGTGGCAGATATGTAAATGCGGGGTTTACATACCATTTCTTGCGCATTACAGTTCGAACACTCGAACACCTATACGGATTCTCCTGCACAGTGGCAGATATGTAAATACGGGGTTTACATACCATTTCTTGCGCAATACGGTTCGAACACTCGAACACCTATACGGATTCTCCTGCACAGTGGCAGATATGTAAATACGGGGTTTACATACCATTTCTTGCGCATTACGGTTCGAACACTCGAACACCTATACGGATTCTCCTGCACAGTGGCAGATATGTAAATACGGGGTTTACATACCATTTCTTGCGCATTACGGTTTGAACTCTCGAACACCTATACGGATTCTCCTCCGCAGTGGCAGATATGTAAATACGGGTTTTCCGTTCCATTTCTTGCGCAATACGGTTCGAACACTCGAACACCTATACGGATTCTCCTGCACAGTGGCAGATATGTAAATACGGGGTTTACGTACCATTTCTTGCGCAATACGGTTCGAACACTCGAACACCTATACGGATTCTCCTGCACAGTGGCAGATATGTAAATACGGGGTTTACTTACCATTTCTTGCGCAATACGGTTCGAACACTCGAACACCTATACGGATTCTCCTGCACAGTGGCAGATATGTTAATACGGGGTTTACATACCATTTCTTGCGCATTACGGTTCGAACACTCGAACACCTATACGGATTCTCCTGCACAGTGGCAGATATGTAAATACGGGGTTTACATACCATTTCTTGCGCAATACGGTTCGAACACTCGAACACCTATACGGATTCTCCTGCACAGTGGCTGATATGTAAATACGGGGTTTACATACGATTTCTTGCGCAATACGGTTCGAACACTCGAAAACCTCTACGGATTCTCCTGCACAGTGGCAGATCTGTAAATACGGGGTTTACATACCATTTCTTGCGCAATACGGTTCGAACACTCGAAAACCTATACGGATTCTCCTGCACAGTGGCAGATATGTAAATGCGGGGTTTACATACCATTTCTTGCGCATTACGGTTCGAACACTCGAACACCTATACGGATTCTCCAGCACAGTGGCAGATATGTAAATACGGGGTTTACATACCATTTCTTGCGCAATACGGTTCGAACACTCGAACACCTATACGGATTCTCCTGCACAGTGGCGGATATGTAAATACGGGGTTTACATACCATTTCTTGCGCATTACGGTTCGAACACTCGAACACCTATACGGATTCTCCTGCACAGTGGCAGATATGTAAATACGGGGTTTACATACCATTTCTTGCGCATTACGGTTTGAACTCTCGAACACCTATACGGATTCTCCTCCGCAGTGGCAGATATGTAAATACGGGTTTTCCGTTCCATTTCTTGCGCAATACGGTTCGAACACTCGAACACCTATACGGATTCTCCTGCACAGTGGCAGATATGTAAATACGGGGTTTACGTACCATTTCTTGCGCAATACGGTTCGAACACTCGAACACCTATACGGATTCTCCTGCACAGTGGCAGATATGTAAATACGGGGTTTACTTACCATTTCTTGCGCAATACGGTTCGAACACTCGAACACCTATACGGATTCTCCTGCACAGTGGCAGATATGTTAATACGGGGTTTACATACCATTTCTTGCGCATTACGGTTCGAACACTCGAACACCTATACGGATTCTCCTGCACAGTGGCAGATATGTAAATACGGGGTTTACATACCATTTCTTGCGCATTACGGTTCGAACACTCGAACACCTATACGGATTCTCCTACGCAGTGGCAGATATGTAAATACGGGTTTTCCGTACCATTTCTTGCGCAATACGGTTCGAACACTCGAACACCTATACGGATTCTCCTGCACAGTGGCAGATATGTAAATACGGGGTTTACATACCATTTCTTGCGCAATACGGTTCGAACACTCGAATACCTATACGGATTCTCCTGCACAGTGGCAGATATATAAATACGGGGTTTACATAGCATTTCTTGCGCATTACGGTTCGAACACTCGAACACCTATACGGATTCTCCTGCACAGTGGCAGATATGTAAATACGGGGTTTACATACCATTTCTTGCGCAATACGGTTCGAACACTCGAACACCTATACGGATTCTCCTGCACAGTGGCAGATATGTAAATACGGGGTTTACATACCATTTCTTGCGCAATACGGGTCGAACACTCGAACACCTATACGGATTCTCCTGCACAGTGGCAGATATGTAAATACGGGGTTTACATACCATTTCTTGCGCATTACGGTTCGAACACTCGAACACCTATACGGATTCTCCTGCACAGTGGCAGATATGTAAATACGGGGTTTACATACCATTTCTTGCGCATTACGGTTCGAACACTCGAACACCTATACGGATTCTCCTGCACAGTGGCAGATATGTAAATACGGGGTTTACATACCATTTCTTGCGCAATACGGTTCGAACACTCGAACACTTATACGGATTCTCCTGCACAGTGGCTGATATGTAAATACGGGGTTTACATACGATTTCTTGCGCAATACGGTTCGAACACTCGAAAACCTCTACGGATTCTCCTGCACAGTGGCAGATCTGTAAATACGGGGTTTACATACCATTTCTTGCGCAATACGGTTCGAACACTCGAAAACCTATACGGATTCTCCTGCACAGTGGCAGATATGTAAATGCGGGGTTTACATACCATTTCTTGCGCATTACGGTTCGAACACTCGAACACCTATACGGATTCTCCTGCACAGTGGCAGATATGTAAATACGGGGTTCACATACCATTTCTTGCGCAATACGGTTCGAACACTCGAACACCTATACGGATTCTCCTGCACAGTGGCAGATATGTAAATACGGGGTTTACATACCATTTCTTGCGCATTACCGTTCGAACACTCGAACACCTATACGGATTCTCCTGCACAGTGGCAGATATGTAAATACGGGGTTTACATACCATTTCTTGCGCATTACGGTTTGCACTCTCGAACACCTATACGGATTCTCCTCCGCAGTGGCAGATATGTAAATACGGGTTTTCCGTTCCATTTCTTGCGCAATACGGTTCGAACACTCGAACACCTATACGGATTCTCCTGCACAGTGGCAGATATGTAAATACGGGGTTTACGTACCATTTCTTGCGCAATACGGTTCGAACACTCGAACACCTATACGGATTCTCCTGCACAGTGGCAGATATGTAAATACGGGGTTTACATACCATTTCTTGCGCAATACGGTTCGAACACTCGAACACCTATACGGATTCTCCTGCACAGTGGCAGATATGTGAATGCGGGGTTTACTTACCATTTCTTGCGAAATACGGTTCGAACAATCGAACACCTATACGGATTCTCCTGCACAGTGGCAGATATGTAAATACGGGATTTACATACCATTTCTTGCGCAATACGATTCGAACACTCGAAAACCTATACGGATTCTCCTGCACAGTGGCAGATATGTAAATACGGGGTTTACATACCATTTCTTGCGCAATACGGTTCGAACACTCGAACACCTATACGGATTCTCCTGCACAGTGGCAGATATGTAAATACGGGGTTTACATACCATTTCTTGCGCAATACGGTTCGAACATTCGAACACCTATACGGATTCTCCTGCACAGTGGAAGATATGTAAATACGGGGTTTACATACCATTTCTTGCGCAATACGGTTCGAACACTCGAACACCTATACGGATTCTCCTGCACAGTGGCAGATATGTAAATATGGGGTTCACATACCATTTCTTGCGCATTACGGTTCGAACACTCGAACACCTATACGGATTCTCCTGCATAGTGGCAGATATGTAAATACGGGGTTTACATACCATTTCTTGCGCAATACGGTTCGAATACTCGAACACCTATACGGATTCTCTTGCACAGTGGCAGATATGTAAATATGGGGTTTACTAACCATTTCTTGCGAAATACGGTTCGAACACTCGAAAACCTATACGGATTCTCCTGCACAGTGGCAGATATGTAAATATGGGGTTTACATACCATTTCTTGCGAAATACGGTTCGAACACTCGAAAACGTATACGGATTCTCCTGCACAGTGGCAGATATGTAAATACGGGGTTTACATACCATTTCTTGCGCAATACGGTTCGAACACTCGAACACCTATACGGATTCTCCTGCACAGTGGCAGATATATAAATATGGGGTTTACATACCATTTCTTGCGCAATACGGTTCGAACACTCGAACACCTATACGGATTCTCCTGCACAGTGGCTGATATGTAAATACGGGGTTTACATACCATTTCTTGCGCAATACGGTTCGAACACTCGAAAACCTCTACGGATTCTCCTGCACAGTGGCAGATATGTAAATACGGGGTTTACATACCATTTCTTGCGCAATACGGTTCGAACACTCGAAAACCTATACGGATTCTCCTGCACAGTGGCGGATATGTAAATGCGGGGTTTACATACCATTTCTTGCGCATTACGGTTCGAACACTTGAACACCTATACGGATTCTCCTGCACAGTGGCAGATATGTAAATACGGGGTTTACATACCATTTTTTGCGCAATACGGTTCGAACACTCGAAAACCTCTACGGATTCTCCTGCACAGTGGCAGATCTGTAAATACGGGGTTTACATACCATTTCTTGCGCAATACGGTTCGAACACTCGAAAACCTATACGGATTCTCCTGCACAGTGGCAGATATGTAAATGCGGGGTTTACATACCATTTCTTGCGCATTACGGTTCGAACACTCGAACACCTATACGGATTCTCCTGCACAGTGGCAGATATGTAAATACGGGGTTTACATACCATTTCTTGCGCAATACGGTTCGAACACTCGAACACCTATACGGATTCTCCTGCACAGTGGCAGATATGTAAATACGGGGTTTACATACCATTTCTTGCGCATTACGGTTCGAACACTCGAACACCTATACGGATTCTCCTGCACAGTGGCAGATATGTAAATACGGGGTTTACATACCATTTCTTGCGCATTACGGTTCGAACACTCGAACACCTATACGGATTCTCCTGCACAGTGGCAGATATGTAAATACGGGGTTTACATACCATTTCTTGCGCATTACGGTTCGAACACTCGAACACCTATACGGATTCTCCTGCACAGTGGCAGATATGTAAATACGGGGTTTACATACCATTCTTGCGCAATACGGTTCGAACACTCGAACACCTATACGGATTCTCCTGCACAGTGGCAGATATGTAAATACGGGGTTTACATACCATTTCTTGCGCATTACGGTTCGAACACTCGAAAACCTATACGGATTCTCCTGCACAGTGGCGGATATGTAAATGCGGGGTTTACATACCATTTCTTGCGCATTACGGTTCGAACACTCGAACACCTATACGGATTCTCCTGCACAGTGGCAGATATGTAAATACGGGGTTTACATACCATTTCTTGCGCAATACGGTTCGAACACTCGAAAACCTCTACGGATTCTCCTGCACAGTGGCAGATCTGTAAATACGGGGTTTACATACCATTTCTTGCGCAATACGGTTCGAACACTCAAAAACCTATACGGATTCTCCTGCACAGTGGCAGATATGTAAATGCGGGGTTTACATACCATTTCTTGCGCAATACGGTTCGAATACTCGAACACCTATACGGATTCTCTTGCACAGTGGCAGATATGTAAATATGGGGTTTACTAACCATTTCTTGCGAAATACGGTTCGAACACTCGAAAACCTATACGGATTCTCCTGCACAGTGGCAGATATGTAAATATGGGGTTTACATACCATTTCTTGCGAAATACGGTTCGAACACTCGAAAACGTATACGGATTCTCCTGCACAGTGGCAGATATGTAAATACGGGGTTTACATACCATTTCTTGCGCAATACGGTTCGAACACTCGAACACCTATACGGATTCTCCTGCACAGTGGCAGATATATAAATATGGGGTTTACATACCATTTCTTGCGCAATACGGTTCGAACACTCGAACACCTATACGGATTCTCCTGCACAGTGGCTGATATGTAAATACGGGGTTTACATACCATTTCTTGCGCAATACGGTTCGAACACTCGAAAACCTCTACGGATTCTCCTGCACAGTGGCAGATATGTAAATACGGGGTTTACATACCATTTCTTGCGCAATACGGTTCGAACACTCGAAAACCTATACGGATTCTCCTGCACAGTGGCGGATATGTAAATGCGGGGTTTACATACCATTTCTTGCGCATTACGGTTCGAACACTCGAACACCTATACGGATTCTCCTGCACAGTGGCAGATATGTAAATACGGGGTTTACTTACCATTTCTTGCGCAATACGGTTCGAACACTCGAACACCTATACGGATTCTCCTGCACAGTGGCAGATATGTTAATACGGGGTTTACATACCATTTCTTGCGCATTACGGTTCGAACACTCGAACACCTATACGGATTCTCCTGCACAGTGGCAGATATGTAAATACGGGGTTTACATACCATTTCTTGCGCAATACGGTTCGAACACTCGAACACCTATACGGATTCTCCTGCACAGTGGCTGATATGTAAATACGGGGTTTACATACGATTTCTTGCGCAATACGGTTCGAACACTCGAAAACCTCTACGGATTCTCCTGCACAGTGGCAGATCTGTAAATACGGGGTTTACATACCATTTCTTGCGCAATACGGTTCGAACACTCGAAAACCTATACGGATTCTCCTGCACAGTGGCAGATATGTAAATGCGGGGTTTACATACCATTTCTTGCGCATTACAGTTCGAACACTCGAACACCTATACGGATTCTCCTGCACAGTGGCAGATATGTAAATACGGGGTTTACATACCATTTCTTGCGCAATACGGTTCGAACACTCGAACACCTATACGGATTCTCCTGCACAGTGGCAGATATGTAAATACGGGGTTTACATACCATTTCTTGCGCATTACGGTTCGAACACTCGAACACCTATACGGATTCTCCTGCACAGTGGCAGATATGTAAATACGGGGTTTACATACCATTTCTTGCGCATTACGGTTTGAACTCTCGAACACCTATACGGATTCTCCTCCGCAGTGGCAGATATGTAAATACGGGTTTTCCGTTCCATTTCTTGCGCAATACGGTTCGAACACTCGAACACCTATACGGATTCTCCTGCACAGTGGCAGATATGTAAATACGGGGTTTACGTACCATTTCTTGCGCAATACGGTTCGAACACTCGAACACCTATACGGATTCTCCTGCACAGTGGCAGATATGTAAATACGGGGTTTACTTACCATTTCTTGCGCAATACGGTTCGAACACTCGAACACCTATACGGATTCTCCTGCACAGTGGCAGATATGTTAATACGGGGTTTACATACCATTTCTTGCGCATTACGGTTCGAACACTCGAACACCTATACGGATTCTCCTGCACAGTGGCAGATATGTAAATACGGGGTTTACATACCATTTCTTGCGCAATACGGTTCGAACACTCGAACACCTATACGGATTCTCCTGCACAGTGGCTGATATGTAAATACGGGGTTTACATACGATTTCTTGCGCAATACGGTTCGAACACTCGAAAACCTCTACGGATTCTCCTGCACAGTGGCAGATCTGTAAATACGGGGTTTACATACCATTTCTTGCGCAATACGGTTCGAACACTCGAAAACCTATACGGATTCTCCTGCACAGTGGCAGATATGTAAATGCGGGGTTTACATACCATTTCTTGCGCATTACGGTTCGAACACTCGAACACCTATACGGATTCTCCAGCACAGTGGCAGATATGTAAATACGGGGTTTACATACCATTTCTTGCGCAATACGGTTCGAACACTCGAACACCTATACGGATTCTCCTGCACAGTGGCGGATATGTAAATACGGGGTTTACATACCATTTCTTGCGCATTACGGTTCGAACACTCGAACACCTATACGGATTCTCCTGCACAGTGGCAGATATGTAAATACGGGGTTTACATACCATTTCTTGCGCATTACGGTTTGAACTCTCGAACACCTATACGGATTCTCCTCCGCAGTGGCAGATATGTAAATACGGGTTTTCCGTTCCATTTCTTGCGCAATACGGTTCGAACACTCGAACACCTATACGGATTCTCCTGCACAGTGGCAGATATGTAAATACGGGGTTTACGTACCATTTCTTGCGCAATACGGTTCGAACACTCGAACACCTATACGGATTCTCCTGCACAGTGGCAGATATGTAAATACGGGGTTTACTTACCATTTCTTGCGCAATACGGTTCGAACACTCGAACACCTATACGGATTCTCCTGCACAGTGGCAGATATGTTAATACGGGGTTTACATACCATTTCTTGCGCATTACGGTTCGAACACTCGAACACCTATACGGATTCTCCTGCACAGTGGCAGATATGTAAATACGGGGTTTACATACCATTTCTTGCGCATTACGGTTCGAACACTCGAACACCTATACGGATTCTCCTACGCAGTGGCAGATATGTAAATACGGGTTTTCCGTACCATTTCTTGCGCAATACGGTTCGAACACTCGAACACCTATACGGATTCTCCTGCACAGTGGCAGATATGTAAATACGGGGTTTACATACCATTTCTTGCGCAATACGGTTCGAACACTCGAATACCTATACGGATTCTCCTGCACAGTGGCAGATATATAAATACGGGGTTTACATAGCATTTCTTGCGCATTACGGTTCGAACACTCGAACACCTATACGGATTCTCCTGCACAGTGGCAGATATGTAAATACGGGGTTTACATACCATTTCTTGCGCAATACGGTTCGAACACTCGAACACCTATACGGATTCTCCTGCACAGTGGCAGATATGTAAATACGGGGTTTACATACCATTTCTTGCGCAATACGGGTCGAACACTCGAACACCTATACGGATTCTCCTGCACAGTGGCAGATATGTAAATACGGGGTTTACATACCATTTCTTGCGCATTACGGTTCGAACACTCGAACACCTATACGGATTCTCCTGCACAGTGGCAGATATGTAAATACGGGGTTTACATACCATTTCTTGCGCATTACGGTTCGAACACTCGAACACCTATACGGATTCTCCTGCACAGTGGCAGATATGTAAATACGGGGTTTACATACCATTTCTTGCGCAATACGGTTCGAACACTCGAACACTTATACGGATTCTCCTGCACAGTGGCTGATATGTAAATACGGGGTTTACATACGATTTCTTGCGCAATACGGTTCGAACACTCGAAAACCTCTACGGATTCTCCTGCACAGTGGCAGATCTGTAAATACGGGGTTTACATACCATTTCTTGCGCAATACGGTTCGAACACTCGAAAACCTATACGGATTCTCCTGCACAGTGGCAGATATGTAAATGCGGGGTTTACATACCATTTCTTGCGCATTACGGTTCGAACACTCGAACACCTATACGGATTCTCCTGCACAGTGGCAGATATGTAAATACGGGGTTCACATACCATTTCTTGCGCAATACGGTTCGAACACTCGAACACCTATACGGATTCTCCTGCACAGTGGCAGATATGTAAATACGGGGTTTACATACCATTTCTTGCGCATTACCGTTCGAACACTCGAACACCTATACGGATTCTCCTGCACAGTGGCAGATATGTAAATACGGGGTTTACATACCATTTCTTGCGCATTACGGTTTGCACTCTCGAACACCTATACGGATTCTCCTCCGCAGTGGCAGATATGTAAATACGGGTTTTCCGTTCCATTTCTTGCGCAATACGGTTCGAACACTCGAACACCTATACGGATTCTCCTGCACAGTGGCAGATATGTAAATACGGGGTTTACGTACCATTTCTTGCGCAATACGGTTCGAACACTCGAACACCTATACGGATTCTCCTGCACAGTGGCAGATATGTAAATACGGGGTTTACATACCATTTCTTGCGCAATACGGTTCGAACACTCGAACACCTATACGGATTCTCCTGCACAGTGGCAGATATGTGAATGCGGGGTTTACTTACCATTTCTTGCGAAATACGGTTCGAACAATCGAACACCTATACGGATTCTCCTGCACAGTGGCAGATATGTAAATACGGGATTTACATACCATTTCTTGCGCAATACGATTCGAACACTCGAAAACCTATACGGATTCTCCTGCACAGTGGCAGATATGTAAATACGGGGTTTACATACCATTTCTTGCGCAATACGGTTCGAACACTCGAACACCTATACGGATTCTCCTGCACAGTGGCAGATATGTAAATACGGGGTTTACATACCATTTCTTGCGCAATACGGTTCGAACATTCGAACACCTATACGGATTCTCCTGCACAGTGGAAGATATGTAAATACGGGGTTTACATACCATTTCTTGCGCAATACGGTTCGAACACTCGAACACCTATACGGATTCTCCTGCACAGTGGCAGATATGTAAATATGGGGTTCACATACCATTTCTTGCGCATTACGGTTCGAACACTCGAACACCTATACGGATTCTCCTGCATAGTGGCAGATATGTAAATACGGGGTTTACATACCATTTCTTGCGCAATACGGTTCGAATACTCGAACACCTATACGGATTCTCTTGCACAGTGGCAGATATGTAAATATGGGGTTTACTAACCATTTCTTGCGAAATACGGTTCGAACACTCGAAAACCTATACGGATTCTCCTGCACAGTGGCAGATATGTAAATATGGGGTTTACATACCATTTCTTGCGAAATACGGTTCGAACACTCGAAAACGTATACGGATTCTCCTGCACAGTGGCAGATATGTAAATACGGGGTTTACATACCATTTCTTGCGCAATACGGTTCGAACACTCGAACACCTATACGGATTCTCCTGCACAGTGGCAGATATATAAATATGGGGTTTACATACCATTTCTTGCGCAATACGGTTCGAACACTCGAACACCTATACGGATTCTCCTGCACAGTGGCTGATATGTAAATACGGGGTTTACATACCATTTCTTGCGCAATACGGTTCGAACACTCGAAAACCTCTACGGATTCTCCTGCACAGTGGCAGATATGTAAATACGGGGTTTACATACCATTTCTTGCGCAATACGGTTCGAACACTCGAAAACCTATACGGATTCTCCTGCACAGTGGCGGATATGTAAATGCGGGGTTTACATACCATTTCTTGCGCATTACGGTTCGAACACTTGAACACCTATACGGATTCTCCTGCACAGTGGCAGATATGTAAATACGGGGTTTACATACCATTTTTTGCGCAATACGGTTCGAACACTCGAAAACCTCTACGGATTCTCCTGCACAGTGGCAGATCTGTAAATACGGGGTTTACATACCATTTCTTGCGCAATACGGTTCGAACACTCGAAAACCTATACGGATTCTCCTGCACAGTGGCAGATATGTAAATGCGGGGTTTACATACCATTTCTTGCGCATTACGGTTCGAACACTCGAACACCTATACGGATTCTCCTGCACAGTGGCAGATATGTAAATACGGGGTTTACATACCATTTCTTGCGCAATACGGTTCGAACACTCGAACACCTATACGGATTCTCCTGCACAGTGGCAGATATGTAAATACGGGGTTTACATACCATTTCTTGCGCATTACGGTTCGAACACTCGAACACCTATACGGATTCTCCTGCACAGTGGCAGATATGTAAATACGGGGTTTACATACCATTTCTTGCGCATTACGGTTCGAACACTCGAACACCTATACGGATTCTCCTGCACAGTGGCAGATATGTAAATACGGGGTTTACATACCATTTCTTGCGCATTACGGTTCGAACACTCGAACACCTATACGGATTCTCCTGCACAGTGGCAGATATGTAAATACGGGGTTTACATACCATTCTTGCGCAATACGGTTCGAACACTCGAACACCTATACGGATTCTCCTGCACAGTGGCAGATATGTAAATACGGGGTTTACATACCATTTCTTGCGCATTACGGTTCGAACACTCGAAAACCTATACGGATTCTCCTGCACAGTGGCGGATATGTAAATGCGGGGTTTACATACCATTTCTTGCGCATTACGGTTCGAACACTCGAACACCTATACGGATTCTCCTGCACAGTGGCAGATATGTAAATACGGGGTTTACATACCATTTCTTGCGCAATACGGTTCGAACACTCGAAAACCTCTACGGATTCTCCTGCACAGTGGCAGATCTGTAAATACGGGGTTTACATACCATTTCTTGCGCAATACGGTTCGAACACTCAAAAACCTATACGGATTCTCCTGCACAGTGGCAGATATGTAAATGCGGGGTTTACATACCATTTCTTGCGCAATACGGTTCGAATACTCGAACACCTATACGGATTCTCTTGCACAGTGGCAGATATGTAAATATGGGGTTTACTAACCATTTCTTGCGAAATACGGTTCGAACACTCGAAAACCTATACGGATTCTCCTGCACAGTGGCAGATATGTAAATATGGGGTTTACATACCATTTCTTGCGAAATACGGTTCGAACACTCGAAAACGTATACGGATTCTCCTGCACAGTGGCAGATATGTAAATACGGGGTTTACATACCATTTCTTGCGCAATACGGTTCGAACACTCGAACACCTATACGGATTCTCCTGCACAGTGGCAGATATATAAATATGGGGTTTACATACCATTTCTTGCGCAATACGGTTCGAACACTCGAACACCTATACGGATTCTCCTGCACAGTGGCTGATATGTAAATACGGGGTTTACATACCATTTCTTGCGCAATACGGTTCGAACACTCGAAAACCTCTACGGATTCTCCTGCACAGTGGCAGATATGTAAATACGGGGTTTACATACCATTTCTTGCGCAATACGGTTCGAACACTCGAAAACCTATACGGATTCTCCTGCACAGTGGCGGATATGTAAATGCGGGGTTTACATACCATTTCTTGCGCATTACGGTTCGAACACTCGAACACCTATACGGATTCTCCTGCACAGTGGCAGATATGTAAATACGGGGTTTACATACCATTTCTTGCGCAATACGGTTCGAACACTCGAAAACCTCTACGGATTCTCCTGCACAGTGGCAGATCTGTAAATACGGGGTTTACATACCATTTCTTGCGCAATACAGTTCGAACACTCGAAAACCTATACGGATTCTCCTGCACAGTGGCAGATATGTAAATGCGGGGTTTACATACCATTTCTTGCGCATTACGGTTCGAACACTCGAACACCTATACGGATTCTCCTGCACAGTGGCAGATATGTAAATACGGGGTTTACATACCATTTCTTGCGCAATACGGTTCGAACACTCGAACACCTATACGGATTTTCCTGCACAGTGGCAGATATGTAAATACGGGGTTTACATACCATTTCTTGCGCATTACGGTTCGAACACTCGAACACCTATACGGATTCTCCTGCACAGTGGCAGATATGTAAATACGGGGTTTACATACCATTTCTTGCGCATTACGGTTCGAACACTCGAACACCTATACGGATTCTCCTGCACAGTGGCAGATATGTAAATACGGGGTTTACATACCATTTCTTGCGCATTACGGTTCGAACACTCGAACACCTATACGGATTCTCCTGCACAGTGGCAGATATGTAAATACGGGGTTTACATACCATTCTTGCGCAATACGGTTCGAACACTCGAACACCTATACGGATTCTCCTGCACAGTGGCAGATATGTAAATGCGGGGTTTACTTACCATTTCTTGCGAAATACGGATCGAACAATCGAACACCTATACGGATTCTCCTGCACAGTGGCAGATATGTAAATACGGGGTTTACATACCATTTCTTGCGCAATACGGTTCGAACACTCGAACACCTATACGGATTCTCCTGCACAGTGGCTGATATGTAAATACGGGGTTTACATACGATTTCTTGCGCAATACGGTTCGAACACTCGAAAACCTCTACGGATTCTCCTGCACAGTGGCAGATCTGTAAATACGGGGTTTACATACCATTTCTTGCGCAATACGGTTCGAACACTCGAAAACCTATACGGATTCTCCTGCACAATGGCAGATATGTAAATGCGGGGTTTACATACTATTTCTTGCGCATTACGGTTCGAACACTCGAACACCTATACAGATTCTCCTGCACAGTGGCAGATATGTAAATACGGGGTTTACATACCATTTCTTGCGCAAAACGGTTCGAACACTCGAACACCTATACGGATTCTCCTGCACAGTGGCTGATATGTAAATACGGGGTTTACATACGATTTCTTGCGCAATACGGTTCGAACACTCGAAAACCTCTACGGATTCTCCTGCACAGTGGCAGATCTGTAAATACGGGGTTTACATACCATTTCTTGCGCAATACGGTTCGAACACTCGAAAACCTATACGGATTCTCCTGCACAATGGCAGATATGTAAATGCGGGGTTTACATACTATTTCTTGCGCATTACGGTTCGAACACTCGAACACCTATACGGATTCTCCTGCACAGTGGCAGATATGTAAATACGGGGTTTACATACCATTTCTTGCGCATTACGGTTCGAACACTCGAACACCTATACGGATTCTCCTGCACAGTGGCAGATATGTAAATACGGGGTTTACATACCATTTCTTGCGCATTACGGTTCGAACACTCGAACACCTATACGGATTCTCCTGCACAGTGGCAGATATGTAAATACGGGGTTTACATACCATTTCTTGCGCATTACGGTTCGAACACTCGAACACCTATACGGATTCTCCTGCACAGTGGCAGATATGTAAATACGGGGTTTACATACCATTCTTGCGCAATACGGTTCGAACACTCGAACACCTATACGGATTCTCCTGCACAGTGGCAGATATGTAAATACGGGGTTTACATACCATTTCTTGCGCATTACGGTTCGAACACTCGAAAACCTATACGGATTCTCCTGCATAGTGGCGGATATGTAAATGCGGGGTTTACATACCATTTCTTGCGCATTACGGTTCGAACACTCGAACACCTATACGGATTCTCCTGCACAGTGGCAGATATGTAAATACGGGGTTTACATACCATTTCTTGCGCAATACGGTTCGAACACTCGAAAACCTCTACGGATTCTCCTGCACAGTGGCAGATCTGTAAATACGGGGTTTACATACCATTTCTTGCGCAATACGGTTCGAACACTCAAAAACCTATACGGATTCTCCTGCACAGTGGCAGATATGTAAATGCGGGGTTTACATACCATTTCTTGCGCAATACGGTTCGAATACTCGAACACCTATACGGATTCTCTTGCACAGTGGCAGATATGTAAATATGGGGTTTACTAACCATTTCTTGCGAAATACGGTTCGAACACTCGAAAACCTATACGGATTCTCCTGCACAGTGGCAGATATGTAAATATGGGGTTTACATACCATTTCTTGCGAAATACGGTTCGAACACTCGAAAACGTATACGGATTCTCCTGCACAGTGGCAGATATGTAAATACGGGGTTTACATACCATTTCTTGCGCAATACGGTTCGAACACTCGAACACCTATACGGATTCTCCTGCACAGTGGCAGATATATAAATATGGGGTTTACATACCATTTCTTGCGCAATACGGTTCGAACACTCGAACACCTATACGGATTCTCCTGCACAGTGGCTGATATGTAAATACGGGGTTTACATACCATTTCTTGCGCAATACGGTTCGAACACTCGAAAACCTCTACGGATTCTCCTGCACAGTGGCAGATATGTAAATACGGGGTTTACATACCATTTCTTGCGCAATACGGTTCGAACACTCGAAAACCTATACGGATTCTCCTGCACAGTGGCGGATATGTAAATGCGGGGTTTACATACCATTTCTTGCGCATTACGGTTCGAACACTCGAACACCTATACGGATTCTCCTGCACAGTGGCAGATATGTAAATACGGGGTTTACATACCATTTCTTGCGCAATACGGTTCGAACACTCGAAAACCTCTACGGATTCTCCTGCACAGTGGCAGATCTGTAAATACGGGGTTTACATACCATTTCTTGCGCAATACGGTTCGAACACTCGAAAACCTATACGGATTCTCCTGCACAGTGGCAGATATGTAAATGCGGGGTTTACATACCATTTCTTGCGCATTACGGTTCGAACACTCGAACACCTATACGGATTCTCCTGCACAGTGGCAGATATGTAAATACGGGGTTTACATACCATTTCTTGCGCAATACGGTTCGAACACTCGAACACCTATACGGATTTTCCTGCACAGTGGCAGATATGTAAATACGGGGTTTACATACCATTTCTTGCGCATTACGGTTCGAACACTCGAACACCTATACGGATTCTCCTGCACAGTGGCAGATATGTAAATACGGGGTTTACATACCATTTCTTGCGCATTACGGTTCGAACACTCGAACACCTATACGGATTCTCCTGCACAGTGGCAGATATGTAAATACGGGGTTTACATACCATTTCTTGCGCATTACGGTTCGAACACTCGAACACCTATACGGATTCTCCTGCACAGTGGCAGATATGTAAATACGGGGTTTACATACCATTCTTGCGCAATACGGTTCGAACACTCGAACACCTATACGGATTCTCCTGCACAGTGGCAGATATGTAAATGCGGGGTTTACTTACCATTTCTTGCGAAATACGGATCGAACAATCGAACACCTATACGGATTCTCCTGCACAGTGGCAGATATGTAAATACGGGGTTTACATACCATTTCTTGCGCAATACGGTTCGAACACTCGAACACCTATACGGATTCTCCTGCACAGTGGCTGATATGTAAATACGGGGTTTACATACGATTTCTTGCGCAATACGGTTCGAACACTCGAAAACCTCTACGGATTCTCCTGCACAGTGGCAGATCTGTAAATACGGGGTTTACATACCATTTCTTGCGCAATACGGTTCGAACACTCGAAAACCTATACGGATTCTCCTGCACAATGGCAGATATGTAAATGCGGGGTTTACATACTATTTCTTGCGCATTACGGTTCGAACACTCGAACACCTATACAGATTCTCCTGCACAGTGGCAGATATGTAAATACGGGGTTTACATACCATTTCTTGCGCAAAACGGTTCGAACACTCGAACACCTATACGGATTCTCCTGCACAGTGGCTGATATGTAAATACGGGGTTTACATACGATTTCTTGCGCAATACGGTTCGAACACTCGAAAACCTCTACGGATTCTCCTGCACAGTGGCAGATCTGTAAATACGGGGTTTACATACCATTTCTTGCGCAATACGGTTCAAACACTCGAAAACCTATACGGATTCTCCTGCACAATGGCAGATATGTAAATGCGGGGTTTACATACTATTTCTTGCGCATTACGGTTCGAACACTCGAACACCTATACGGATTCTCCTGCACAGTGGCAGATATGTAAATACGGGGTTTACATACCATTTCTTGCGCATTACGGTTCGAACACTCGAACACCTATACGGATTCTCCTGCACAGTGGCAGATATGTAAATACGGGGTTTACATACCATTTCTTGCGCATTACGGTTCGAACACTCGAACACCTATACGGATTCTCCTGCACAGTGGCAGATATGTAAATACGGGGTTTACATACCATTTCTTGCGCATTACGGTTCGAACACTCGAACACCTATACGGATTCTCCTGCACAGTGGCAGATATGTAAATACGGGGTTTACATACCATTCTTGCGCAATACGGTTCGAACACTCGAACACCTATACGGATTCTCCTGCACAGTGGCAGATATGTAAATACGGGGTTTACATACCATTTCTTGCGCATTACGGTTCGAACACTCGAAAACCTATACGGATTCTCCTGCACAGTGGCGGATATGTAAATGCGGGGTTTACATACCATTTCTTGCGCATTACGGTTCGAACACTCGAACACCTATACGGATTCTCCTGCACAGTGGCAGATATGTAAATACGGGGTTTACATACCATTTCTTGCGCAATACGGTTCGAACACTCGAAAACCTCTACGGATTCTCCTGCACAGTGGCAGATCTGTAAATACGGGGTTTACATACCATTTCTTGCGCAATACGGTTCGAACACTCAAAAACCTATACGGATTCTCCTGCACAGTGGCAGATATGTAAATGCGGGGTTTACATACCATTTCTTGCGCAATACGGTTCGAATACTCGAACACCTATACGGATTCTCTTGCACAGTGGCAGATATGTAAATATGGGGTTTACTAACCATTTCTTGCGAAATACGGTTCGAACACTCGAAAACCTATACGGATTCTCCTGCACAGTGGCAGATATGTAAATATGGGGTTTACATACCATTTCTTGCGAAATACGGTTCGAACACTCGAAAACGTATACGGATTCTCCTGCACAGTGGCAGATATGTAAATACGGGGTTTACATACCATTTCTTGCGCAATACGGTTCGAACACTCGAACACCTATACGGATTCTCCTGCACAGTGGCAGATATATAAATATGGGGTTTACATACCATTTCTTGCGCAATACGGTTCGAACACTCGAACACCTATACGGATTCTCCTGCACAGTGGCTGATATGTAAATACGGGGTTTACATACCATTTCTTGCGCAATACGGTTCGAACACTCGAAAACCTCTACGGATTCTCCTGCACAGTGGCAGATATGTAAATACGGGGTTTACATACCATTTCTTGCGCAATACGGTTCGAACACTCGAAAACCTATACGGATTCTCCTGCACAGTGGCGGATATGTAAATGCGGGGTTTACATACCATTTCTTGCGCATTACGGTTCGAACACTCGAACACCTATACGGATTCTCCTGCACAGTGGCAGATATGTAAATACGGGGTTTACATACCATTTCTTGCGCAATACGGTTCGAACACTCGAAAACCTCTACGGATTCTCCTGCACAGTGGCAGATCTGTAAATACGGGGTTTACATACCATTTCTTGCGCAATACGGTTCGAACACTCGAAAACCTATACGGATTCTCCTGCACAGTGGCAGATATGTAAATGCGGGGTTTACATACCATTTCTTGCGCATTACGGTTCGAACACTCGAACACCTATACGGATTCTCCTGCACAGTGGCAGATATGTAAATACGGGGTTTACATACCATTTCTTGCGCAATACGGTTCGAACACTCGAACACCTATACGGATTTTCCTGCACAGTGGCAGATATGTAAATACGGGGTTTACATACCATTTCTTGCGCATTACGGTTCGAACACTCGAACACCTATACGGATTCTCCTGCACAGTGGCAGATATGTAAATACGGGGTTTACATACCATTTCTTGCGCATTACGGTTCGAACACTCGAACACCTATACGGATTCTCCTGCACAGTGGCAGATATGTAAATACGGGGTTTACATACCATTTCTTGCGCATTACGGTTCGAACACTCGAACACCTATACGGATTCTCCTGCACAGTGGCAGATATGTAAATACGGGGTTTACATACCATTCTTGCGCAATACGGTTCGAACACTCGAACACCTATACGGATTCTCCTGCACAGTGGCAGATATGTAAATGCGGGGTTTACTTACCATTTCTTGCGAAATACGGATCGAACAATCGAACACCTATACGGATTCTCCTGCACAGTGGCAGATATGTAAATACGGGGTTTACATACCATTTCTTGCGCAATACGGTTCGAACACTCGAACACCTATACGGATTCTCCTGCACAGTGGCTGATATGTAAATACGGGGTTTACATACGATTTCTTGCGCAATACGGTTCGAACACTCGAAAACCTCTACGGATTCTCCTGCACTGTGGCAGATCTGTAAATACGGGGTTTACATACCATTTCTTGCGCAATACGGTTCGAACACTCGAAAACCTATACGGATTCTCCTGCACAGTGGCAGATATGTAAATATGGGGTTTACATACCATTTCTTGCGAAATACGGTTCGAACACTCGAAAACGTATACGGATTCTCCTGCACAGTGGCAGATATGTAAATACGGGGTTTACATACCATTTCTTGCGCAATACGGTTCGAACACTCGAACACCTATACGGATTCTCCTGCACAGTGGCAGATATATAAATATGGGGTTTACATACCATTTCTTGCGCAATACGGTTCGAACACTCGAACACCTATACGGATTCTCCTGCACAGTGGCTGATATGTAAATACGGGGTTTACATACCATTTCTTGCGCAATACGGTTCGAACACTCGAAAACCTCTACGGATTCTCCTGCACAGTGGCAGATATGTAAATACGGGGTTTACATACCATTTCTTGCGCAATACGGTTCGAACACTCGAAAACCTATACGGATTCTCCTGCACAGTGGCGGATATGTAAATGCGGGGTTTACATACCATTTCTTGCGCATTACGGTTCGAACACTCGAACACCTATACGGATTCTCCTGCACAGTGGCAGATATGTAAATACGGGGTTTACATACCATTTCTTGCGCAATACGGTTCGAACACTCGAAAACCTCTACGGATTCTCCTGCACAGTGGCAGATCTGTAAATACGGGGTTTACATACCATTTCTTGCGCAATACGGTTCGAACACTCGAAAACCTATACGGATTCTCCTGCACAGTGGCAGATATGTAAATGCGGGGTTTACATACCATTTCTTGCGCATTACGGTTCGAACACTCGAACACCTATACGGATTCTCCTGCACAGTGGCAGATATGTAAATACGGGGTTTACATACCATTTCTTGCGCAATACGGTTCGAACACTCGAACACCTATACGGATTTTCCTGCACAGTGGCAGATATGTAAATACGGGGTTTACATACCATTTCTTGCGCATTACGGTTCGAACACTCGAACACCTATACGGATTCTCCTGCACAGTGGCAGATATGTAAATACGGGGTTTACATACCATTTCTTGCGCATTACGGTTCGAACACTCGAACACCTATACGGATTCTCCTGCACAGTGGCAGATATGTAAATACGGGGTTTACATACCATTTCTTGCGCATTACGGTTCGAACACTCGAACACCTATACGGATTCTCCTGCACAGTGGCAGATATGTAAATACGGGGTTTACATACCATTCTTGCGCAATACGGTTCGAACACTCGAACACCTATACGGATTCTCCTGCACAGTGGCAGATATGTAAATGCGGGGTTTACTTACCATTTCTTGCGAAATACGGATCGAACAATCGAACACCTATACGGATTCTCCTGCACAGTGGCAGATATGTAAATACGGGGTTTACATACCATTTCTTGCGCAATACGGTTCGAACACTCGAACACCTATACGGATTCTCCTGCACAGTGGCTGATATGTAAATACGGGGTTTACATACGATTTCTTGCGCAATACGGTTCGAACACTCGAAAACCTCTACGGATTCTCCTGCACTGTGGCAGATCTGTAAATACGGGGTTTACATACCATTTCTTGCGCAATACGGTTCGAACACTCGAAAACCTATACGGATTCTCCTGCACAATGGCAGATATGTAAATGCGGGGTTTACATACTATTTCTTGCGCATTACGGTTCGAACACTCGAACACCTATACAGATTCTCTTGCACAGTGGCAGATATGTAAATACGGGGTTTACATACCATTTCTTGCGCAAAACGGTTCGAACACTCGAACACCTATACGGATTCTCCTGCACAGTGGCTGATATGTAAATACGGGGATTACATACGATTTCTTGCGCAATACGGTTCGAACACTCGAAAACCTCTACGGATTCTCCTGCACAGTGGCAGATCTGTAAATACGGGGTTTACATACCATTTCTTGCGCAATACGGTTCGAACACTCGAAAACCTATACGGATTCTCCTGCACAATGGCAGATATGTAAATGCGGGGTTTACATACTATTTCTTGCGCATTACGGTTCGAACACTCGAACACCTATACGGATTCTCCTGCACAGTGGCAGATATGTAAATACGGGGTTTACATACCATTTCTTGCGCATTACGGTTCGAACACTCGAACACCTATACGGATTCTCCTGCACAGTGGCAGATATGTAAATACGGGGTTTACATACCATTTCTTGCGCAATACGGTTCGAACACTCGAACACCTATACGGATTCTCCTGCACAGTGGCAGATATGTAAATACGGGGTTTACATACCATTTCTTGCGCAATACGGTTCGAACACTCGAACACCTATACGGATTCTCCTGCACAGTGGCAGATATGTAAATACGGGGTTTACTTACCATTTCTTGCGAAATACGGTTCGAACACTCGAACACCTATACGGATTCTCCTGCACAGTGGCAGATATGTAAATATGGGGTTTACAAACCATTTCTTGCGAAATACGGTTCGAACACTCAAACACCTATACGGATTCTCCTGCACAGTGGCAGATATGTAAATACGGGGTTTACATACCATTTCTTGCGCATTACGGTTCGAACACTCGAACACCTATACGGATTCTCCTGCACAGTGGCAGATATGTAAATACGGGGTTTACATACCATTTCTTGCGCAATACGGTTCGAACACTCGAACACCTATACGGATTCTCCTGCACAGTGGCTGATATGTAAATACGGGGTTTACATACGATTTCTTGCGCAATACGGTTCGAACACTCGAAAACCTCTACGGATTCTCCTGCACAGTGGCAGATCTGTAAATACGGGGTTTACATACCATTTCTTGCGCAATACGGTTCGAACACTCGAAAACCTATACGGATTCTCCTGCACAATGGCAGATATGTAAATGCGGGGTTTACATACTATTTCTTGCGCAATACGGTTCGAACACTCGAACACCTATACGGATTCTCCTGCACAGTGGCAGATATGTAAATACGGGGTTTACATACCATTTCTTGCGCAATACGGTTCGAACACTCGAACACCTATACGGATTCTCCTGCACAGTGGCAGATATGTAAATACGGGGTTTACATACCCTTTCTTGCGCATTACGGTTCGAACACTCGAACACCTATACGGATTCTCCTGCACAGTGGCAGATATGTAAATACGGGGTTTACATACCATTTCTTGCGCAATACGGTTCGAACACTCGAACACCTATACGGATTCTCCTGCACAGTGGCAGATATGTAAATACGGGGTTTACATACCATTTCTTGCGCATTACGGTTCGAACACTCGAACACCTATACGGATTCTCCTGCACAGTGGCAGATATGTAAATACGGGGTTTACATACCATTTCTTGCGCATTAAGGTTTGAACTCTCGAACACCAATACGGATTCTCCTCCGCAGTGGCAGATATGTAAATACGGGTTTTCCGTACCATTTCTTGCGCAATACGGTTCGAACACTCGAACACCTATACGGATTCTCCTGCACAGTGGCAGATATGTAAATACGGGGTTTACGTACCATTTCTTGCGCAATACGGTTCGAACACTCGAACACCTATACGGATTCTCCTACACAGTGGCAGATATGTAAATACGGGGTTTACATACCATTTCTTGCGCAATACGGTTCGAACACTCGAACACCTATACGGATTCTCCCGCACAGTGGCAGATATGTAAATACGGGGTTTACATACCATTTCTTGCGCATTACGGTTCGAACACTCGAACACCTATACGGATTCTCCTGCACAGTGGCAGATATGTAAATACGGGGTTTACATACCATTTCTTGCGCATTACGGTTCGAACACTCGAACACCTATACGGATTCTCCTGCACAGTGGCAGATATGTAAATACGGGGTTTACATACCATTCTTGCGCATTACGGTTCGAACACTCGAACACCTATACGGATTCTCCTGCACAGTGGCAGATATGTAAATGCGGGGTTTACTTACCATTTCTTGCGAAATACGGATCGAACAATCGAACACCTATACGGATTCTCCTGCAAAGTGGCAGATATGTAAATACGGGGTTTACATACCATTTCTTGCGCAATACGGTTCGAACACTCGAACACCTATACGGATTCTCCTGCACAGTGGCTGATATGTAAATACGGGGTTTACATACGATTTCTTGCGCAATACGGTTCGAACACTCGAAAACCTCTACGGATTCTCCTGCACAGTGGCAGATCTGTAAATACGGGGTTTACATACCATTTCTTGCGCAATACGGTTCGAACACTCGAAAACCTATACGGATTCTCCTGCACAATGGCAGATATGTAAATGCGGGGTTTACATACTATTTCTTGCGCATTACGGTTCGAACACTCGAACACCTATACGGATTCTCCTGCACAGTGGCAGATATGTAAATACGGGGTTTACATACCATTTCTTGCGCAAAACGGTTCGAACACTCGAACACCTATACGGATTCTCCTGCACAGTGGCTGATATGTAAATACGGGGTTTACATACGATTTCTTGCGCAATACGGTTCGAACACTCGAAAACCTCTACGGATTCTCCTGCAAAGTGGCAGATCTGTAAATACGGGGTTTACATACCATTTCTTGCGCAATACGGTTCGAACACTCGAAAACCTATACGGATTCTCCTGCACAATGGCAGATATGTAAATGCGGGGTTTACATACTATTTCTTGCGCATTACGGTTCGAACACTCGAACACCTATACGGATTCTCCTGCACAGTGGCAGATATGTAAATACGGGGTTTACATACCATTTCTTGCGCAAAACGGTTCGAACACTCGAACACCTATACGGATTCTCCTGCACAGTGGCTGATATGTAAATACGGGGTTTACATACGATTTCTTGCGCAATACGGTTCGAACACTCGAAAACCTCTACGGATTCTCCTGCACAGTGGCAGATCTGTAAATACGGGGTTTACATACCATTTCTTGCGCAATACGGTTCGAACACTCGAAAACCTATACGGATTCTCCTGCACAATGGCAGATATGTAAATGCGGGGTTTACATACTATTTCTTGCGCATTACGGTTCGAACACTCGAACACCTATACGGATTCTCCTGCACAGTGGCAGATATGTAAATACGGGGTTTACATACCATTTCTTGCGCATTACGGTTCGAACACTCGAACACCTATACGGATTCTCCTGCACAGTGGCAGATATGTAAATACGGGGTTTACATACCATTTCTTGCGCAATACGGTTCGAACACTCGAACACCTATACGGATTCTCCTGCACAGTGGCAGATATGTAAATACGGGGTTTACATACCATTTCTTGCGCATTACGGTTCGAACACTCGAACACCTATACGGATTCTCCTGCACAGTGGCAGATATGTAAATACGGGGTTTACATACCATTTCTTGCGCATTAAGGTTTGAACTCTCGAACACCTATACGGATTCTCCTCCGCAGTGGCAGATATGTAAATACGGGTTTTCCGTACCATTTCTTGCGCAATACGGTTCGAACACTCGAACACCTATACGGATTCTCCTGCACAGTGGCAGATATGTAAATACGGGGTTTACGTACCATTTCTTGCGCAATACGGTTCGAACACTCGAACACCTATACGGATTCTCCTGCACAGTGGCAGATATGTAAATACGGGGTTTACATACCATTTCTTGCGCAATACGGTTCGAACACTCGAACACCTATACGGATTCTCCTGCACAGTGGCAGATATGTAAATACGGGGTTTACATACCATTTCTTGCGCATTACGGTTCGAACACTCGAACATCTATACGGATTCTCCTGCACAGTGGCAGATATGTAAATACGGGGTTTACATACCATTTCTTGCGCATTACGGTTCGAACACTCGAACACCTATACGGATTCTCCTGCACAGTGGCAGATATGTAAATACGGGGTTTACATACCATTCTTGTGCAATACGGTTCGAACACTCGAACACCTATACGGATTCTCCTGCACAGTGGCAGATATGTAAATGCGGGGTTTACTTACCATTTCTTACGAAATACGGTTCGAACAATCGAACACCTATACGGATTCTCCTGCACAGTGGCAGATATGTAAATACGGGGTTTACATACCATTTCTTGCGCAATACGGTTCGAACACTCGAAAACCAATACGGATTCTCCTGCACAGTGGCAGATATGTAAATACGGGGTTTACATACCATTTCTTGCGCAATACGGTTCGAACACTCGAACACCTATACGGATTCTCCTGCACAGTGGCAGATACTTAAATACGGGGTTTACATACCATTTCTTGCGCAATACGGTTCGAACATTCGAACACCTATACGGATTCTCCTGCACAGTGGCAGATATGTAAATACGGGGTTTACATACCATTTCTTGCGCAATACGGTTCGAACACTCGAACACCTATACGGATTCTCCTGCACAGTGGCAGATCTGTAAATACGGGGTTTACATACCATTTCTTGCGCAATACGGTTCGAACACTCGAAAACCTATACGGATTCTCCTGCACAATGGCAGATATGTAAATGCGGGGTTTACATACTATTTCTTGCGCATTACGGTTCGAACACTCGAACACCTATACGGATTCTCCTGCACAGTGGCAGATATGTAAATACGGGGTTTACATACCATTTCTTGCGCAAAACGGTTCGAACACTCGAACACCTATACGGATTCTCCTGCACAGTGGCTGATATGTAAATACGGGGTTTACATACGATTTCTTGCGCAATACGGTTCGAACACTCGAAAACCTCTACGGATTCTCCTGCAAAGTGGCAGATCTGTAAATACGGGGTTTACATACCATTTCTTGCGCAATACGGTTCGAACACTCGAAAACCTATACGGATTCTCCTGCACAATGGCAGATATGTAAATGCGGGGTTTACATACTATTTCTTGCGCATTACGGTTCGAACACTCGAACACCTATACGGATTCTCCTGCACAGTGGCAGATATGTAAATACGGGGTTTACATACCATTTCTTGCGCAAAACGGTTCGAACACTCGAACACCTATACGGATTCTCCTGCACAGTGGCTGATATGTAAATACGGGGTTTACATACGATTTCTTGCGCAATACGGTTCGAACACTCGAAAACCTCTACGGATTCTCCTGCACAGTGGCAGATCTGTAAATACGGGGTTTACATACCATTTCTTGCGCAATACGGTTCGAACACTCGAAAACCTATACGGATTCTCCTGCACAATGGCAGATATGTAAATGCGGGGTTTACATACTATTTCTTGCGCATTACGGTTCGAACACTCGAACACCTATACGGATTCTCCTGCACAGTGGCAGATATGTAAATACGGGGTTTACATACCATTTCTTGCGCATTACGGTTCGAACACTCGAACACCTATACGGATTCTCCTGCACAGTGGCAGATATGTAAATACGGGGTTTACATACCATTTCTTGCGCAATACGGTTCGAACACTCGAACACCTATACGGATTCTCCTGCACAGTGGCAGATATGTAAATACGGGGTTTACATACCATTTCTTGCGCATTACGGTTCGAACACTCGAACACCTATACGGATTCTCCTGCACAGTGGCAGATATGTAAATACGGGGTTTACATACCATTTCTTGCGCATTAAGGTTTGAACTCTCGAACACCTATACGGATTCTCCTCCGCAGTGGCAGATATGTAAATACGGGTTTTCCGTACCATTTCTTGCGCAATACGGTTCGAACACTCGAACACCTATACGGATTCTCCTGCACAGTGGCAGATATGTAAATACGGGGTTTACGTACCATTTCTTGCGCAATACGGTTCGAACACTCGAACACCTATACGGATTCTCCTGCACAGTGGCAGATATGTAAATACGGGGTTTACATACCATTTCTTGCGCAATACGGTTCGAACACTCGAACACCTATACGGATTCTCCTGCACAGTGGCAGATATGTAAATACGGGGTTTACATACCATTTCTTGCGCATTACGGTTCGAACACTCGAACATCTATACGGATTCTCCTGCACAGTGGCAGATATGTAAATACGGGGTTTACATACCATTTCTTGCGCATTACGGTTCGAACACTCGAACACCTATACGGATTCTCCTGCACAGTGGCAGATATGTAAATACGGGGTTTACATACCATTCTTGTGCAATACGGTTCGAACACTCGAACACCTATACGGATTCTCCTGCACAGTGGCAGATATGTAAATGCGGGGTTTACTTACCATTTCTTACGAAATACGGTTCGAACAATCGAACACCTATACGGATTCTCCTGCACAGTGGCAGATATGTAAATACGGGGTTTACATACCATTTCTTGCGCAATACGGTTCGAACACTCGAAAACCAATACGGATTCTCCTGCACAGTGGCAGATATGTAAATACGGGGTTTACATACCATTTCTTGCGCAATACGGTTCGAACACTCGAACACCTATACGGATTCTCCTGCACAGTGGCAGATACTTAAATACGGGGTTTACATACCATTTCTTGCGCAATACGGTTCGAACATTCGAACACCTATACGGATTCTCCTGCACAGTGGCAGATATGTAAATACGGGGTTTACATACCATTTCTTGCGCAATACGGTTCGAACACTCGAACACCTATACGGATTCTCCTGCACAGTGGCAGATATGTAAATATGAGGTTTACTTACCATTTCTTGCGAAATACGGTTCGAACACTCGAACACCTATAAGGATTCTCCTGTACAGTGGCAGATATGTAAATACGGGGTTTACATACCATTTCTTGCGCAATACGGTTCGAACACTCGAACACCTATACGGATTCTCCTGCACAGTGGCAGATATGTAAATATGGGGTTTACTTACCATTTCTTGCGAAATACGGTTCGAACACTCGAACACCTATACGGATTCTCCTGCACAGTGGCAGATATGTAAATATGGGGTTTACAAACCATTTCTTGCGAAATACGGTTCGAACACTCAAACACCTATACGGATTCTCCTGCACAGTGGCAGATATGTAAATACGGGGTTTACATACCATTTCTTGCGCATTACGGTTCGAACACTCGAACACCTATACGGATTCTCCTGCACAGTGGCAGATATGTAAATACGGGGTTTACATACCATTTCTTGCGCAATACGGTTCGAACACTCGAACACCTATACGGATTCTCCTGCACAGTGGCTGATATGTAAATACGGGGTTTACATACGATTTCTTGCGCAATACGGTTCGAACACTCGAAAACCTCTACGGATTCTCCTGCACAGTGGCAGATCTGTAAATACGGGGTTTACATACCATTTCTTGCGCAATACGGTTCGAACACTCGAAAACCTATACGGATTCTCCTGCACAGTGGCAGATATGTAAATGCGGGGTTTACATACCATTTCTTGCGCATTACGGTTCGAACACTCGAACACCTATACGGATTCTCCTGCACAGTGGCAGATATGTAAATACGGGGTTTACATACCATTTCTTGCGCAATACGGTTCGAACACTCGAACACCTATACGGATTCTCCTGCACAGTGGCAGATATGTAAATACGGGGTTTACATACCATTTCTTGCGCATTACGGTTCGAACACTCGAACACCTATACGGATTCTCCTGCACAATGGCAGATATGTAAATACGGGGTTTACATACCATTTCTTGCGCAATACGGTTCGAACACTCGAACACCTATACGGATTCTCCTCCACAGTGGCAGATATGTAAATACGGGGTTTACATACCATTTCTTGCGCATTACGGTTCGAACACTCGAACACCTATACGGATTCTCCTGCACAGTGGCAGATATGTAAATACGGGGTTTACATACCATTTCTTGCGCATTAAGGTTTGAACTCTCGAACACCTATACGGATTCTCCTGCACAGTGGCAGATATGTAAATACGGGGTTTACATACCATTTCTTGCGCATTACGGTTCGAACACTCGAACACCTATACGGATTCTCCTGCACAGTGGCAGATATGTAAATACGGGGTTTACATACCATTTCTTGCGCATTACGGTTCGAACACTCGAACACCTATACGGATTCTCCTGCACAGTGGCAGATATGTAAATACGGGGTTTACGTACCATTTCTTGCGCAATACGGTTCGAACACTCGAACACCTATACGGATTCTCCTGCACAGTGGCAGATATGTAAATACGGGGTTTACATACCATTTCTTGCGCAATACGGTTCGAACACTCGAACACCTATACGGATTCTCCTGCACAGTGGCAGATATGTAAATACGGGGTTTACATACCATTTCTTGCGCATTACGGTTCGAACACTCGAACACCTATACGGATTCTCCTGCACAGTGGCAGATATGTAAATACGGGGTTTACATACCATTTCTTGCGCAATACGGTTCGAACACTCGAACACCTATACGGATTCTCCTGCACAGTGGCAGATATGTAAATACGGGGTTTACATACCATTTCTTGCGCATTACGGTTCGAACACTCGAACACCTATACGGATTCTCCTGCACAGTGGCAGATATGTAAATACGGGGTTTACATACCATTTCTTGCGCATTACGGTTCGAACACTCGAACACCTATACGGATTCTCCTGCACAGTGGCAGATATGTAAATACGGGGTTTACATACCATTCTTGCGCATTACGGTTCGAACACTCGAACACCTATACGGATTCTCCTGCACAGTGGCAGATATGTAAATGCGGGGTTTACTTACCATTTCTTGCGAAATACGGATCGAACAATCGAACACCTATACGGATTCTCCTGCATAGTGGCAGATATGTAAATACGGGGTTTACATACCATTTCTTGCGCAATACGGTTCGAACACTCGAACACCTATACGGATTCTCCTGCACAGTGGCTGATATGTAAATACGGGGTTTACATACGATTTCTTGCGCAATACGGTTCGAACACTCGAAAACCTCTACGGATTCTCCTGCACAGTGGCAGATCTGTAAATACGGGGTTTACATACCATTTCTTGCGCAATACGGTTCGAACACTCGAAAACCTATACGGATTCTCCTGCACAATGGCAGATATGTAAATGCGGGGTTTACATACTATTTCTTGCGCATTACGGTTCGAACACTCGAACACCTATACGGATTCTCCTGCACAGTGGCAGATATGTAAATACGGGGTTTACATACCATTTCTTGCGCAAAACGGTTCGAACACTCGAACACCTATACGGATTCTCCTGCACAGTGGCTGATATGTAAATACGGGGTTTACATACGATTTCTTGCGCAATACGGTTCGAACACTCGAAAACCTCTACGGATTCTCCTGCACAGTGGCAGATCTGTAAATACGGGGTTTACATACCATTTCTTGCGCAATACGGTTCGAACACTCGAAAACCTATACGGATTCTCCTGCACAATGGCAGATATGTAAATGCGGGGTTTACATACTATTTCTTGCGCATTACGGTTCGAACACTCGAACACCTATACGGATTCTCCTGCACAGTGGCAGATATGTAAATACGGGGTTTACATACCATTTCTTGCGCATTACGGTTCGAACACTCGAACACCTATACGGATTCTCCTGCACAGTGGCAGATATGTAAATACGGGGTTTACATACCATTTCTTGCGCAATACGGTTCGAACACTCGAACACCTATACGGATTCTCCTGCACAGTGGCAGATATGTAAATACGGGGTTTACATACCATTTCTTGCGCATTACGGTTCGAACACTCGAACACCTATACGGATTCTCCTGCACAGTGGCAGATATGTAAATACGGGGTTTACATACCATTTCTTGCGCATTAAGGTTTGAACTCTCGAACACCTATACGGATTCTCCTCCGCAGTGGCAGATATGTAAATACGGGTTTTCCGTACCATTTCTTGCGCAATACGGTTCGAACACTCGAACACCTATACGGATTCTCCTGCACAGTGGCAGATATGTAAATACGGGGTTTACGTACCATTTCTTGCGCAATACGGTTCGAACACTCGAACACCTATACGGATTCTCCTGCACAGTGGCAGATATGTAAATACGGGGTTTACATACCATTTCTTGCGCAATACGGTTCGAACACTCGAACACCTATACGGATTCTCCTGCACAGTGGCAGATATGTAAATACGGGGTTTACATACCATTTCTTGCGCATTACGGTTCGAACACTCGAACACCTATACGGATTCTCCTGCACAGTGGTAGATATGTAAATACGGGGTTTACATACCATTTCTTGCGCATTACGGTTCGAACACTCGAACACCTATACGGATTCTCCTGCACAGTGGCAGATATGTAAATACGGGGTTTACATACCATTCTTGCGCAATACGGTTCGAACACTCGAACACCTATACGGATTCTCCTGCACAGTGGCAGATATGTAAATGCGGGGTTTACTTACCATTTCTTGCGAAATACGGATCGAACAATCGAACACCTATACGGATTCTCCTGCACAGTGGCAGATATGTAAATACGGGGTTTACATACCATTTCTTGCGCAATACGGTTCGAACACTCGAACACCTATACGGATTCTCCTGCACAGTGGCTGATATGTAAATACGGGGTTTACATACGATTTCTTGCGCAATACGGTTCGAACACTCGAAAACCTCTACGGATTCTCCTGCACAGTGGCAGATCTGTAAATACGGGGTTTACATACCATTTCTTGCGCAATACGGTTCGAACACTCGAAAACCTATACGGATTCTCCTGCACAATGGCAGATATGTAAATGCGGGGTTTACATACTATTTCTTGCGCATTACGGTTCGAACACTCGAACACCTATACAGATTCTCCTGCACAGTGGCAGATATGTAAATACGGGGTTTACATACCATTTCTTGCGCAAAACGGTTCGAACACTCGAACACCTATACGGATTCTCCTGCACAGTGGCTGATATGTAAATACGGGGTTTACATACGATTTCTTGCGCAATACGGTTCGAACACTCGAAAACCTCTACGGATTCTCCTGCACAGTGGCAGATCTGTAAATACGGGGTTTACATACCATTTCTTGCGCAATACGGTTCGAACACTCGAAAACCTATACGGATTCTCCTGCACAATGGCAGATATGTAAATGCGGGGTTTACATACTATTTCTTGCGCATTACGGTTCGAACACTCGAACACCTATACGGATTCTCCTGCACAGTGGCAGATATGTAAATACGGGGTTTACATACCATTTCTTGCGCATTACGGTTCGAACACTCGAACACCTATACGGATTCTCCTGCACAGTGGCAGATATGTAAATACGGGGTTTACATACCATTTCTTGCGCAATACGGTTCGAACACTCGAACACCTATACGGATTCTCCTGCACAGTGGCAGATATGTAAATACGGGGTTTACATACCATTTCTTGCGCATTACGGTTCGAACACTCGAACACCTATACGGATTCTCCTGCACAGTGGCAGATATGTAAAAACGGGGTTTACATACCATTTCTTGCGCATTAAGTTTTGAACTCTCGAACACCTATACGGATTCTCCTCCGCAGTGGCAGATATGTAAATACGGGTTTTCCGTACCATTTCTTGCGCAATACGGTTCGAACACTCGAACACCTATACGGATTCTCCTGCACAGTGGCAGATATGTAAATACGGGGTTTACGTACCATTTCTTGCGCAATACGGTTCGAACACTCGAACACCTATACGGATTCTCCTGCACAGTGGCAGATATGTAAATACGGGGTTTACATACCATTTCTTGCGCAATACGGTTCGAACACTCGAACACCTATACGGATTCTCCTGCACAGTGGCAGATATGTAAATACGGGGTTTACATACCATTTCTTGCGCATTACGGTTCGAACACTCGAACATCTATACGGATTCTCCTGCACAGTGGCAGATATGTAAATACGGGGTTTACATACCATTTCTTGCGCATTACGGTTCGAACACTCGAACACCTATACGGATTCTCCTGCACAGTGGCAGATATGTAAATACGGGGTTTACATACCATTCTTGCGCAATACGGTTCGAACACTCGAACACCTATACGGATTCTCCTGCACAGTGGCAGATATGTAAATGCGGGGTTTACTTACCATTTCTTACGAAATACGGTTCGAACAATCGAACACCTATACGGATTCTCCTGCACAGTGGCAGATATGTAAATACGGGGTTTACATACCATTTCTTGCGCAATACGGTTCGAACACTCGAAAACCAATACGGATTCTCCTGCACAGTGGCAGATATGTAAATACGGGGTTTACATACCATTTCTTGCGCAATACGGTTCGAACACTCGAACACCTATACGGATTCTCCTGCACAGTGGCAGATATGTAAATACGGGGTTTACATACCATTTCTTGCGCAATACGGTTCGAACATTCGAACACCTATACGGATTCTCCTGCACAGTGGCAGATATGTAAATACGGGGTTTACATACCATTTCTTGCGCAATACGGTTCGAACACTCGAACACCTATACGGATTCTCCTGCACAGTGGCAGATATGTAAATATGAGGTTTACTTACCATTTCTTGCGAAATACGGTTCGAACACTCGAACACCTATAAGGATTCTCCTGTACAGTGGCAGATATGTAAATACGGGGTTTACATACCATTTCTTGCGCAATACGGTTCGAACACTCGAACACCTATACGGATTCTCCTGCACAGTGGCAGATATGTAAATATGGGGTTTACTTACCATTTCTTGCGAAATACGGTTCGAACACTCGAACACCTATACGGATTCTCCTGCACAGTGGCAGATATGTAAATATGGGGTTTACAAACCATTTCTTGCGAAATACGGTTCGAACACTCAAACACCTATACGGATTCTCCTGCACAGTGGCAGATATGTAAATACGGGGTTTACATACCATTTCTTGCGCATTACGGTTCGAACACTCGAACACCTATACGGATTCTCCTGCACAGTGGCAGATATGTAAATACGGGGTTTACATACCATTTCTTGCGCAATACGGTTCGAACACTCGAACACCTATACGGATTCTCCTGCACAGTGGCTGATATGTAAATACGGGGTTTACATACGATTTCTTGCGCAATACGGTTCGAACACTCGAAAACCTCTACGGATTCTCCTGCACAGTGGCAGATCTGTAAATACGGGGTTTACATACCATTTCTTGCGCAATACGGTTCGAACACTCGAAAACCTATACGGATTCTCCTGCACAGTGGCAGATATGTAAATGCGGGGTTTACATACCATTTCTTGCGCATTACGGTTCGAACACTCGAACACCTATACGGATTCTCCTGCACAGTGGCAGATATGTAAATACGGGGTTTACATACCATTTCTTGCGCAATACGGTTCGAACACTCGAACACCTATACGGATTCTCCTGCACAGTGGCAGATATGTAAATACGGGGTTTACATACCATTTCTTGCGCATTACGGTTCGAACACTCGAACACCTATACGGATTCTCCTGCACAGTGGCAGATATGTAAATACGGGGTTTACATACCATTTCTTGCGCAATACGGTTCGAACACTCGAACACCTATACGGATTCTCCTGCACAGTGGCAGATATATAAATACGGGGTTTACATAGCATTTCTTGCGCATTACGGTTCGAACACTCGAACACCTATACGGATTCTCCTGCACAGTGGCAGATATGTAAATACGGGGTTTACATACCATTTCTTGCGCAATACGGTTCGAACACTCGAACACCTATACGGATTCTCCTGCACAGTGGCAGATATGTAAATACGGGGTTAACATACCATTTCTTGCGCAATACGGGTCGAACACTCGAACACCTATACGGATTCTCCTGCACAGTGGCAGATATGTAAATACGGGGTTTACATACCATTTCTTGCGCATTACGGTTCGAACACTCGAACACCTATACGGATTCTCCTGCACAGTGGCAGATATGTAATTACGGGGTTTACATACCATTTCTTGCGCAATACGGTTCGAACACTCGAACACCTATACGGATTCTCCTGCACAGTGGCAGATATGTAAATGCGGGGTTTACTTACCATTTCTTGCGAAATACGGTTCGAACACTCGAGCACCTATACGGATTCTCGTGCACAGTGGCAGATATGTAAATTCGGGGTTCACATACCATTTCTTGCGCATTACGGTTCGAACACTCGAACACCTATACGGATTCTCCTGCACAGTGGCAGATATGTAAATACGGGGTTTACATACCATTTCTTGCGCATTAAGGTTTGAACTCTCGAACACCTATACGGATTCTCCTCCGCAGTGGCAGATATGTAAATACGGGTTTTCCGTACCATTTCTTGCGCAATACGGTTCGAACACTCGAACACCTATACGGATTCTCCTGCACAGTGGCAGATATGTAAATACGGGGTTTACGTACCATTTCTTGCGCAATACGGTTCGAACACTCGAACACCTATACGGATTCTCCTGCACAGTGGCAGATATGTAAATACGGGGTTTACATACCATTTCTTGCGCAATACGGTTCGAACACTCGAACACCTATACGGATTCTCCTGCACAGTGGCAGATATGTAAATACGGGGTTTACATACCATTTCTTGCGCATTACGGTTCGAACACTCGAACACCTATACGGATTCTCCTGCACAGTGGCAGATATGTAAATACGGGGTTTACATACCATTTCTTGCGCATTACGGTTCGAACACTCGAACACCTATACGGATTCTCCTGCACAGTGGCAGATATGTAAATACGGGGTTTACATACCATTCTTGCGCAATACGGTTCGAACACTCGAACACCTATACGGATTCTCCTGCACAGTGGCAGACATGTAAATGCGGGGTTTACTTACCATTTCTTGCGAAATACGGTTCGAACAATCGAACACCTATACGGATTCTCCTGCACAGTGGCAGATATGTAAATACGGGCTTTACATACCATTTCTTGCGCAATACGGTTCGAACACTCGAAAACCTATACGGATTCTCCTGCACAGTGGCAGATATGTAAATACGGGGTTTACATACCATTTCTTGCGCAATACGGTTCGAACACTCGAACACCTATACGGATTCTCCTGCACAGTGGCAGATATGTAAATACGGGGTTTACATACCATTTCTTGCGCAATACGGTTCGAACATTCGAACACCTATACGGATTCTCCTGCACAGTGGCAGATATGTAAATACGGGGTTTACATACCATTTCTTGCGCAATACGGTTCGAACACTCGAACACCTATACGGATTCTCCTGCACAGTGGCAGATATGTAAATATGAGGTTTACTTACCATTTCTTGCGAAATACGGTTCGAACACTCGAACACCTATACGGATTCTCCTGTACAGTGGCAGATATGTAAATACGGGGTTTACATACAATTTCTTGCGCAATACGGTTCGAACACTCGAACACCTATACGGATTCTCCTGCACAGTGGCAGATATGTAAATATGGGGTTTACTTACCATTTCTTGCGAAATACGGTTCGAACACTCGAACACCTATACGGATTCTCCTGCACAGTGGCAGATATGTAAATATGGGGTTTACAAACCATTTCTTGCGAAATACTTTTCGAACACTCAAACACCTATACGGATTCTCCTGCACAGTGGCAGATATGTAAATACGGGGTTTACATACCATTTCTTGCGCATTACGGTTCGAACACTCGAACACCTATACGGATTCTCCTGCACAGTGGCAGATATGTAAATACGGGGTTTACATACCATTTCTTGCGCAATACGATTCGAACACTCGAACACCTATACGGATTCTCCTGCACAGTGGCTGATATGTAAATACGGGGTTTACATACGATTTCTTGCGCAATACGGTTCGAACACTCGAAAACCTCTACGGATTCTCCTGCACAGTGGCAGATCTGTGAATACGGGGTTTACATACCATTTCTTGCGCAATACGGTTCGAACACTCGAAAACCTATACGGATTCTCCTGCACAGTGGCAGATATGTAAATGCGGGGTTTACATACCATTTCTTGCGCATTACGGTTCGAACACTCGAACACCTATACGGATTCTCCTGCACAGTGGCAGATATGTAAATGCGGGGTTTACTTACCATTTCTTGCGAAATACGGTTCGAACACTCGAACACCTATACGGATTCTCCTGCACAGTGGCAGATATGTAAATGCGGGGTTTACTTACCATTTCTTGCGAAATACGGTTCGAACACTCGAACACCTATACGGATTCTCCTGCACAGTGGCAGATATGTAAATACGGGGTTTACATACCATTTCTTGCGCAATACGGTTCGAACACTCGAACACCTATACGGATTCTCCTGCACAGTGGCAGATATGTAAATACGGGGTTTACATACCATTTCTTGCGCATTACGGTTCGAACACTCGAACACCTATACGGATTCTCCTGCACAGTGGCAGATATGTAAATACGGGGTTTACATACCATTTCTTGCGCAATACGGTTCGAACACTCGAACACCTATACGGATTCTCCTGCACAGTGGCAGATATGTAAATACGGGGTTTACATACCATTTCTTGCGCATTACGGTTCGAACACTCGAACACCTATACGGATTCTCCTGCACAGTGGCAGATATGTAAATACGGGGTTTACATACCATTTCTTGCGCATTAAGGTTTGAACTCTCGAACACCTATACGGATTCTCCTCCGCAGTGGCAGATATGTAAATACGGGTTTTCCGTACCATTTCTTGCGCAATACGGTTCGAACACTCGAACACCTATACGGATTCTCCTGCACAGTGGCAGATATGTAAATACGGGGTTTACGTACCATTTCTTGCGCAATACGGTTCGAACACTCGAACACCTATACGGATTCTCCTGCACAGTGGCAGATATGTAAATACGGGGTTTACATACCATTTCTTGCGCAATACGGTTCGAACACTCGAACACCTATACGGATTCTCCTGCACAGTGGCAGATATGTAAATACGGGGTTTACATACCATTTCTTGCGCATTACGGTTCGAACACTCGAACATCTATACGGATTCTCCTGCACAGTGGCAGATATGTAAATACGGGGTTTACATACCATTTCTTGCGCATTACGGTTCGAACACTCGAACACCTATACGGATTCTCCTGCACAGTGGCAGATATGTAAATACGGGGTTTACATACCATTCTTGTGCAATACGGTTCGAACACTCGAACACCTATACGGATTCTCCTGCACAGTGGCAGATATGTAAATACGGGGTTTACATACCATTTCTTGCGCATTAAGGTTTGAACTCTCGAACACCTATACGGATTCTCCTCCGCAGTGGCAGATATGTAAATACGGGTTTTCCGTACCATTTCTTGCGCAATACGGTTCGAACACTCGAACACCTATACGGATTCTCCTGCACAGTGGCAGATATGTAAATACGGGGTTTACGTACCATTTCTTGCGCAATACGGTTCGAACACTCGAACACCTATACGGATTCTCCTGCACAGTGGCAGATATGTAAATACGGGGTTTACATACCATTTCTTGCGCAATACGGTTCGAACACTCGAACACCTATACGGATTCTCCTGCACAGTGGCAGATATGTAAATACGGGGTTTACATACCATTTCTTGCGCATTACGGTTCGAACACTCGAACATCTATACGGATTCTCCTGCACAGTGGCAGATATGTAAATACGGGGTTTACATACCATTTCTTGCGCATTACGGTTCGAACACTCGAACACCTATACGGATTCTCCTGCACAGTGGCAGATATGTAAATACGGGGTTTACATACCATTTCTTGCGCATTAAGGTTTGAACTCTCGAACACCTATACGGATTCTCCTCCGCAGTGGCAGATATGTAAATACGGGTTTTCCGTACCATTTCTTGCGCAATACGGTTCGAACACTCGAACACCTATACGGATTCTCCTGCACAGTGGCAGATATGTAAATACGGGGTTTACGTACCATTTCTTGCGCAATACGGTTCGAACACTCGAACACCTATACGGATTCTCCTGCACAGTGGCAGATATGTAAATACGGGGTTTACATACCATTTCTTGCGCAATACGGTTCGAACACTCGAACACCTATACGGATTCTCCTGCACAGTGGCAGATATGTAAATACGGGGTTTACATACCATTTCTTGCGCATTACGGTTCGAACACTCGAACACCTATACGGATTCTCCTGCACAGTGGCAGATATGTAAATACGGGGTTTACATACCATTTCTTGCGCATTACGGTTCGAACACTCGAACACCTATACGGATTCTCCTGCACAGTGGCAGATATGTAAATACGGGGTTTACATACCATTTCTTGCGCAATACGGTTCGAACACTCGAACACCTATACGGATTCTCCTGCACAGTGGCAGATATGTAAATGCGGGGTTTACTTACCATTTCTTGCGAAATACGGTTCGAACAATCGAACACCTATACGGATTCTCCTGCACAGTGGCAGATATGTAAATACGGGGTTTACATACCATTTCTTGCGCAATACGGTTCGAACACTCGAAAACCTATACGGATTCTCCTGCACAGTGGCAGATATGTAAATACGGGGTTTACATACCATTTCTTGCGCAATACGGTTCGAACACTCGAACACCTATACGCATTCTCCTGCACAGTGGCAGATATGTAAATACGGGGTTTACATACCATTTCTTGCGCAATACGGTTCGACCATTCGAACACCTATACGGATTCTCCTGCACAGTGGCAGATATGTAAATACGGGGTTTACATACCATTTCTTGCGCAATACGGTTCGAACACTCGAACACCAATACAGATTCTCCTGCACAGTGGCAGATATGTAAATATGAGGTTTACTTACCATTTCTTGCGAAATACGGTTCGAACACTCGAACACCTATACGGATTCTCCTGCACAGTGGCAGATATGTAAATACGGGGTTTACATATCATTTCTTGCGCAATACGGTTCGAACACTCGAACACCTATACGGATTCTCCTGCACAGTGGCAGATATGTAAATATGGGGTTTACTTACCATTTCTTGCGAAATACGGTTCGAACACTCGAACACCTATACGGATTCTCCTGCACAGTGGCAGATATGTAAATATGGGGTTTACTTACCATTTCTTGCGAAATACGGTTCGAACACTCGAACACCTATACGGATTCTCCTGCACAGTGGCAGATATGTAAATACGGGGTTTACATACCATTTCTTGCGCATTACGGTTCGAACACTCGAACACCTATACGGATTCTCCTGCACAGTGGCAGATATATAAATATGGGGTTTACATACCATTTCTTGCGCAATACGGTTCGAACACTCGAACACCTATACGGATTCTCCTGCACAGTGGCTGATATGTAAATACGGGGTTTACTTACCATTTCTTGCGCAATACGGTTCGAACACTCGAAAACCTCTACGGATTCTCCTGCACAGTGGCAGATATGTAAATACGGGGTTTACATACCATTTCTTGCGCAATACGGTTCGAACACTCGAAAACCTATACGGATTCTCCTGCACAGTGGCGGATATGTAAATGCGGGGTTTACATACCATTTCTTGCGCATTACGGTTCGAACACTCGAACACCTATACGGATTCTCCTGCACAGTGGTAGATATGTAAATACGGGGTTTACATACCATTTCTTGCGCAATACGGTTCGAACACTCGAACACCTATACGGATTCTCCTGCACAGTGGCAGATATGTAAATACGGGGTTTACATACCATTTCTTGCGCATTACGGTTCGAACACTCGAACACCTATACGGATTCTCCTGCACAGTGGCAGATATGTAAATACGGGGTTTACATACCATTTCTTGCGCAATACAGTTCGAACACTCGAACACCTATACAGATTCTCCTGCACAGTGGCAGATATGTAAATACGGGGTTTACATACCATTTCTTGCGCAATACGGTTCGAACACTCGAACACCTATACGGATTCTCCTGCACAGTGGCAGATATGTAAATGCGGGGTTTACTTACCATTTCTTGCGAAATACGGTTCGAACAATCGAACACCTATACGGATTCTCCTGCACAGTGGCAGATATGTAAATACGGGGTTTACATACCATTTCTTGCGCAATACGGTTCGAACACTCGAAAACCTATACGGATTCTCCTGCACAGTGGCAGATATGTAAATACGGGGTTTACATACCATTTCTTGCGCAATACGGTTCGAACACTCGAACACCTATACGGATTCTCCTGCACAGTGGCAGATATGTAAATACGGGGTTTACATACCATTTCTTGCGCAATACGGTTCGAACATTCGAGCACCTATACGGATTCTCCTGCACAGTGGCAGATATGTAAATACGGGGTTTACATACCATTTCTTGCGCAATACGGTTCGAACACTCGAACACCTATACGGATTCTCCTGCACAGTGGCAGATATGTAAATATGAGGTTTACTTACCATTTCTTGCGAAATACGGTTCGAACACTCGAACACCTATACGGATTCTCCTGCACAGTGGCAGATATGTAAATACGGGGTTTACATACCATTTCTTGTGCAATACGGTTCGAACACTCGAACACCTATACGGATTCTCCTGCACAGTGGCAGATATGTAAATATGGGGTTTACTTACCATTTCTTGCGAAATACGGTTCGAACACTCGAACACCTATACGGATTCTCCTGCACAGTGGCAGATATGTAAATATGGGGTTTACTTACCATTTCTTGCGAAATACGGTTCGAACACACGAACACCTATACGGATTCTCCTGCACAGTGGCAGATATGTAAATACGGGGTTTACATACCATTTCTTGCGCATTACGGTTCGAACACTCGAACACCTATACGGATTCTCCTGCACAGTGGCAGATATATAAATAAGGGGTTTACATACCATTTCTTGCGCAATACGGTTCGAACACTCGAACACCTATACGGATTCTCCGGCACAGTGGCTGATATGTAAATACGGGGTTTACATACCATTTCTTGCGCAATACGGTTCGAACACTCGAAAACCTCTACGGATTCTCCTGCACAGTGGCAGATATGTAAATACGGGGTTTACATACCATTTCTTGCGCAATACGGTTCGAACACTCGAAAACCTATACGGATTCTCCTGCACAGTGGCGGATATGTAAATGTGGGGTTTACATACCATTTCGTGCGCATTACGGTTCGAACACTCGAACACCTATACGGATTCTCCTGCACAGTGGCAGATATGTAAATACGGGGTTTACATACCATTTCTTGCGCAATACGGTTCGAACACTCGAACACCTATACGGATTCTCCTGCACAGTGGCAGATATGTAAATACGGGGTTTACATACCATTTCTTGCGCATTACGGTTCGAACACCTATACGGATTCTCCTGCACAGTGGCAGATATGTAAATACGGGGTTTACATACCATTTCTGGCGCATTACGGTTCGAACACTCGAACACCTATACGGATTCTCCTGCACAGTGGCAGATATGTAAATACGGGGTTTACATACCATTTCTTGCGCAATACAGTTCGAACACTCGAACACCTATACGGATTCTCCTGCACAGTGGCAGATATGTAAATGCGGGGTTTACTTACCATTTCTTGCGAAATACGGTTCGAACACTCGAACACCTATACGGATTCTCCTGCACAGTGGCAGATATGTAAATACGGGGTTTACATACCATTTCTTGCGCAATACGGTTCGAACACTCGAACACCTATACGGATTCTCCTGCACAGTGGCTGATATGTAAATACGGGGTTTACATACCATTTCTTGCGCAATACGGTTCGAACACTCGAAAACCTCCACGGATTCTCCTGCACAGTGGCAGATATGTAAATACGGGGTTTACATACCATTTCTTGCGCAATACGGTTCGAACACTCGAAAACCTATACGGATTCTCCTGCACAGTGGCAGATATGTAAATGCGGGGTTTACATACCGTTTCTTGCGCATTACGGTTCGAACACTCGAACACCTATACGGATTCTCCTGCACAGTGGCAGATATGTAAATACGGGGTTTACATACCATTTCTTGCGCATTACGGTTCGAACACTCGAACACCTATACGGATTCTCCTGCACAGTGGCAGATATGTAAATACGGGGTTTACATACCATTTCTTGCGCATTACGGTTCGAACACTCGAACACCTATACGGATTCTCCTACGCAGTGGCAGATATGTAAATACGGGTTTTCCGTACCATTTCTTACGCAATACGGTTCGAACACTCGAACACCTATACGGATTCTCCTACACAGTGGCAGATATGTAAATATGAGGTTTACTTACCATTTCTTGCGAAATACGGTTCGAACACTCGAACACCAATACGGATTCTCCTGCACAGTGGCAGATATGTAAATACGGGGTTTACATACCTTTTCTTGCGCAATACGGTTCGAACACTCGAACACCTATACGGATTCTCCTGCACAGTGGCAGATATGTAAATATGGGGTTTACTTACCATTTCTTGCGAAATACGGTTCGAACACTCGAACACCTATACGGATTCTCCTGCACTGTGGCAGATATGTAAATATGGGGTTTACTTACCATTTCTTGCGAAATACGGTTCGAACACTCGAACACTTATACGGATTCTCCTGCACAGTGGCAGATATGTAAATACGGGGTTTACATACCATTTCTTGCGCATTACGGTTCGAACACTCGAACACCTATACGGATTCCCCTGCACAGTGGCAGATATGTAAATACGGGGTTTACATACCATTTCTTGCGCATTACGGTTCGAACACTCGAACACCTATACGGATTCTCCTGCACAGTGGCAGATATGTAAATACGGGGTTTACATACCATTTCTTGCGCAATACGGTTCGAACACTCGAACACCTATACGGATTCTCCTGCACAGTGGCAGATATGTAAATACGGGGTTTACATACCATTTCTTGTGCATTACGGTTCGAACACTCGAACACCTATACGGATTCTCCTGCACAGTGGCAGATATGTAAATACGGGGTTTACATACCATTTCTTGCGCAATACAGTTCGAACACTCGAACACCTATACGGATTCTCCTGCACAGTGGCAGATATGTAAATGCGGGGTTTACTTACCATTTCTTGCGAAATACGGTTCGAACACTCGAACACCTATACGGATTCTCCTGCACAGTGGCAGATATGTAAATACGGGGTTTACATACCATTTCTTGCGCAATACGGTTCGAACACTCGAACACCTATACGGATTCTCCTGCACAGTGGCTGATATGTAAATACGGGGTTTACATACCATTTCTTGCGCAATACGGTTCGAACACTCGAAAACCTCTACGGATTCTCCTGCACAGTGGCAGATATGTAAATACGGGGTTTACATACCATTTCTTGCGCAATACGGTTCGAACACTCGAAAACCTATACGGATTCTCCTGCACAGTGGCAGATATGTAAATGCGGGGTTTACATACCGTTTCTTGCGCATTACGGTTCGAACACTCGAACACCTATACGGATTCTCCTGCACAGTGGCAGATATGTAAATACGGGGTTTACATACCCTTTCTTGCGCATTACGGTTCGAACACTCGAACACCTATACGGATTCTCCTGCACAGTGGCAGATATGTAAATACGGGGTTTACATACCATTTCTTGCGCATTACGGTTCGAACACTCGAACACCTATACGGATTCTCCTACGCAGTGGCAGATATGTAAATACGGGTTTTCCGTACCATTTCTTGCGCAATACGGTTCGAACACTCGAACACCTATACGGATTCTCCTACACAGTGGCAGATATGTAAATATGAGGTTTACTTACCATTTCTTGCGAAATACGGTTCGAACACTCGAACACCAATACGGATTCTCCTGCACAGTGGCAGATATGTAAATACGGGGTTTACATACCTTTTCTTGCGGCATACGGTTCGAACACTCGAACACCTATACGGATTCTCCTGCACAGTAGTAGATATGTAAATATGGGGTTTACTTACCATTTCTTGCGAAATACGGTTCGAACACTCGAGCACCTATACAGATTCTGCTGCACAGTGGCAGATATGTAAATATGGGGTTTACTTACCATTTCTTGCGAAATACGGTTCGAACACTCGAACACTTATACGGATTCTCCTGCACAGTGGCAGATATGTAAATACGGGGTTTACATACCATTTCTTGCGCATTACGGTTCGAACACTCGAACACCTACACGGATTTTCCTGCACAGTGGCAGATATGTAAATACGGGGTTTACATACCATTTCTTGCGCAATACGGTTCGAACACTCGAACACCTATACGGATTCTCCTGCACAGTGGCTGATATGTAAATACGGGGTTTACATACCATTTCTTGCGCAATACGGTTCGAACACTTGAAAACCTCTACGGATTCTCCTGCACAGTGGCAGATATGTAAATACGGGGTTTACATACCATTTCTTGCGCAATACGGTTCGAACACTCGAAAACCTATACGGATTCTCCTGCACAGTGGCAGATATGTAAATGCGGGGTTTACATACCGTTTCTTGCGCATTACGGTTCGAACACTCGAACACCTATACGGATTCTCCTGCACAGTGGCAGATATGTAAATACGGGGTTTACATACCATTTCTTGCGCATTACGGTTCGAACACTCGAACACCTATACGGATTCTCCTGCACAGTGGCAGATATGTAAATACGGGGTTTACATACCATTTCTTGCGCATTACGGTTCGAACACTCGAACACCTATACGGATTCTCCTACGCAGTGGCAGATATGTAAATACGGGTTTTCCGTACCATTTCTTGCGCAATACGGTTCGAACACTCGAACACCTATACGGATTCTCCTGTACAGTGGCAGATATGTAAATACGGGGTTTACATACCATTTCTTGCGCAATACGGTTCGAACACTCGAACACCTATACGGATTCTCCTGCACAGTGGCAGATATATAAATACGGGGTTTACATAGCATTTCTTGCGCATTACGGTTCGAACACTCGAACACCTATACGGATTCTCCTGCACAGTGGCAGATATGTAAATACGGGGTTTACATACCATTTCTTGCGCAATACGGTTCGAACACTCGAACACCTATACGGATTCTCCTGCACAGTGGCAGATATGTAAATACGGGGTTAACATACCATTTCTTGCGCAATACGGGTCGAACACTCGAACACCTATACGGATTCTCCTGCACAGTGGCAGATATGTAAATACGGGGTTTACATACCATTTCTTGCGCATTACGGTTCGAACACTCGAACACCCATACGGATTCTCCTGCACAGTGGCAGATATGTAATTACGGGGTTTACATACCATTTCTTGCGCAATACGGTTCAAACACTCGAACACCTATACGGATTCTCCTGCACAGTGGCAGATATGTAAATGCGGGGTTTACTTACCATTTCTTGCGAAATACGGTTCGAACACTCGAGCACCTATACGGATTCTCGTGCACAGTGGCAGATATGTAAATTCGGGGTTCACATACCATTTCTTGCGCATTACGGTTCGAACAGTCGAACACCTATACGGATTCTCCTACGCAGTGGCAGATATGTAAATACGGGTTTTCCGTACCATTTCTTGCGCAATACGGTTCGAACACTCGAACACCTATACGGATTCTCCTACACAGTGGCAGATATGTAAATATGAGGTTTACTTACCATTTCTTGCGAAATACGGTTCGAACACTCGAACACCAATACGGATTCTCCTGCACAGTGGCAGATATGTAAATACGGGGTTTACATACCATTTCTTGCGCAATACGGTTCGAACACTCGAAAACCTATACGGATTCTCCTGCACAGTGGCAGATATGTAAATGCGGGGTTTACATACCGTTTCTTGCGCATTACGGTTCGAACACTCGAACACCTATACGGATTCTCCTGCACAGTGGCAGATATGTAAATACGGGGTTTACATACCATTTCTTGCGCATTACGGTTCGAACACTCGAACACCTATACGGATTCTCCTGCACAGTGGCAGATATGTAATTACGGGGTTTACATACCATTTCTTGCGCAATACGGTTCGAACACTCGAACACCTATACGGATTCTCCTGCACAGTGGCAGATATGTAAATGCGGGGTTTACTTACCATTTCTTGCGAAATACGGTTCGAACACTCGAGCACCTATACGGATTCTCGTGCACAGTGGCAGATATGTAAATTCGGGGTTCACATACCATTTCTTGCGCATTACGGTTCGAACAGTCGAACACCTATACGGATTCTCCTACGCAGTGGCAGATATGTAAATACGGGTTTTCCGTACCATTTCTTGCGCAATACGGTTCGAACACTCGAACACCTATACGGATTCTCCTACACAGTGGCAGATATGTAAATATGAGGTTTACTTACCATTTCTTGCGAAATACGGTTCGAACACTCGAACACCAATACGGATTCTCCTGCACAGTGGCAGATATGTAAATACGGGGTTTACATACCTTTTCTTGCGCAATACGGTTCGAACACTCGAACACCTATACGGATTCTCCAGCACAGTGGCAGATATGTAAATATGGGGTTTACTTACCATTTCTTGCGAAATACGGTTCGAACACTCGAACACCTATACGGATTCTCCTGCACAGTGGCAGATATGTAAATATGGGGTTTACTTACCATTTCTTGCGAAATACGGTTCGAACACTCGAACACTTATACGGATTCTCCTGCACAGTGGCAGATATGTAAATACGGGGTTTACATACCATTTCTTGCGCATTACGGTTCGTACACTCGAACACCTATACGGATTCTCCTGCACAGTGGCAGATATGTAAATACGGGGTTTACATACCATTTCTTGCGCATTACGGTTCGAACACTCGAACACCTATACGGATTCTCCTGCACAGTGGCAGATATGTAAATACGGGGTTTACATACCATTTCTTGCGCAATACGGTTCGAACACTCGAACACCTATACGGATTCTCCTGCACAGTGGCAGATATGTAAATACGGGGTTTACATACCATTTCTTGCGCATTACGGTTCGAACACTCGAACACCTATACGGATTCTCCTGCACAGTGGCAGATATGTAAATACGGGGTTTACATACCATTTCTTGCGCATTACGGTTCGAACACTCGAACACCTATACGGATTCTCCTGCACAGTGGCAGATATGTAAATACGGGGTTTACATACCATTTCTTGCGCATTACGGTTCGAAGACTCGAACACCTATACGGATTCTCCTACGCAGTGGCAGATATGTAAATACGGGTTTTCCGTACCATTTCTTGCGCAATACGGTTCGAACACTCGAACACCTATACGGATTCTCCTGCACAGTGGCAGATATGTAAATACGGGGTTTACATACCATTTCTTGCGCAATACGGTTCGAACACTCGAACACCTATACGGATTCTCCTGCACAGTGGCAGATATATAAATACGGGGTTTACATAGCATTTCTTGCGCATTACGGTTCGAACACTCGAACACCTATACGGATTCTCCTGCACAGTGGCAGATATGTAAATACGGGGTTTACATACCATTTCTTGCGCAATACGGTTCGAACACTCGAACACCTATACGGATTCTCCTGCACAGTGGCAGATATGTAAATACGGGGTTTACATACCATTTCTTGCGCAATACGGGTCGAACACTCGAACACCTATACGGATTCTCCTGCACAGTGGCAGATATGTAAATACGGGGTTTACATACCATTTCTTGCGCATTACGGTTCGAACACTCGAACACCTATACGGATTCTCCTGCACAGTGGCAGATATGTAATTACGGGGTTTACATACCATTTCTTGCGCAATACGGTTCGAACACTCGAACACCTATACGGATTCTCCTGCACAGTGGCAGATATGTAAATGCGGGGTTTACTTACCATTTCTTGCGAAATACGGTTCGAACACTCGAGCACCTATACGGATTCTCGTGCACAGTGGCAGATATGTAAATTCGGGGTTCACATACCATTTCTTGCGCATTACGGTTCGAACAGTCGAACACCTATACGGATTCTCCTACGCAGTGGCAGATATGTAAATACGGGTTTTCCGTACCATTTCTTGCGCAATACGGTTCGAACACTCGAACACCTATACGGATTCTCCTACACAGTGGCAGATATGTAAATATGAGGTTTACTTACCATTTCTTGCGAAATACGGTTCGAACACTCGAACACCAATACGGATTCTCCTGCACAGTGGCAGATATGTAAATACGGGGTTTACATACCTTTTCTTGCGCAATACGGTTCGAACACTCGAACACCTATACGGATTCTCCTGCACAGTGGCTGATATGTAAATACGGGGTTTACATACCATTTCTTGCGCAATACGGTTCGAACACTCGAAAACCTCTACGGATTCTCCTGCACAGTGGCAGATATGTAAATACGGGGTTTACATACCATTTCTTGCGCAATACGGTTCGAACACTCGAAAACCTATACGGATTCTCCTGCACAGTGGCAGATATGTAAATGCGGGGTTTACATACCATTTCTTGCGCATTACGGTTCGAACACTCGAACACCTATACGGATTCTCCTGCACAGTGGCAGATATGTAAATACGGGGTTTACATACCGTTTCTTGCGCATTACGGTTCGAACAATCGAACACCTATACGGATTCTCCTGCACAGTGGCAGATATGTAAATACGGGGTTTACATACCATTTCTTGCGCATTACGGTTCGAACACTCGAACACCTATACGGATTCTCCTGCACAGTGGCAGATATGTAAATACGGGGTTTACATACCATTTCATGCGCATTACGGTTCGAACACTCGAACACCTATACGGATTCTCCTGCACAGTGGCAGATATGTAAATACGGGTTTTCCGTACCATTTCTTGCGCAATACGGTTCGAACACTCGAACACCTATACGGATTCTCCTGCACAGTGGCAGATATGTAAATACGGGGTTTACATACCATTTCTTGCGCAATACGGTTCGAACACTCGAACACCTATATGGATTCTCCTGCACAGTGGCAGATATATAAATACGGGGTTTACATAGCATTTCTTGCGCATTACGGTTCGAACACTCGAACACCTATACGGATTCTCCTGCACAGTGGCAGATATGTAAATACGGGGTTTACATACCATTTCTTGCGCAATACGGTTCGAACACTCGAACACCTATACGGATTCTCCTGCACAGTGGCAGATATGTAAATACGGGGTTTACATACCATTTCTTGCGCAATACGGGTCGAACACTCGAACACCTATACGGATTCTCCTGCACAGTGGCAGATATGTAAATACGGGGTTTACATACCATTTCTTGCGCATTACGGTTCGAACACTCGAACACCTATACGGATTCTCCTGCACAGTGGCAGATATGTAAATACGGCGTTTACATACCATTTCTTGCGCAATACGGTTCGAACACTCGAACACCTATACGGATTCTCCTGCACAGTGGCAGATATGTAAATGCGGGGTTAACTTACCATTTCTTGCGAAATACGGTTCGAACACTCGAGCACCTATACGGATTCTCGTGCACAGTGGCAGATATGTAAATACGGGGTTTACATACCATTTCTTGCGCAATACGGTTCGAACACTCGAAAACCTATACGGATTCTCCTGCACAGTGGCAGATATGTAAATACGGGGTTTACATACCATTTCTTGCGCAATACGGTTCGAACACTCGAACACCTATACGGATTCTCCTGCACCGTGGCAGATATGTAAATACGGGGTTTACATACCATTTCTTGCGCAATACGGTTCGAACACTCGAAAACCTATACGGATTCTCCTGCACAGTGGCAGATATGTAAATACGGGGTTTACATACCATTTCTTGCGCAATACGGTTCGAACACTCGAAAACCTATACGGATTCTCCTGCACAGTGGCAGATATGTAAATACGGGGTTTACATACCATTTCTTGCGCAATACGGTTCGAACACTCGAACACCTATACGGATTCTCCTGCACCGTGGCAGATATGTAAATATGGGGTTTACTTACCATTTCTTGCGAAATACGGTTCGAACACTCGAACACCTATACGGATTCTCCTGCACAGTGGCTGATATGTAAATACGGGGTTTACATACCATTTCTTGCGCAATACGGTTCGAACACTCGAAAACCTCTACGGATTCTCCTGCACAGTGGCAGATATGTAAATACGGGGTTTACATACCATTTCTTGCGCAATACGGTTCGAACACTCGAAAACCTATACGGATTCTCCTGCACAGTGGCAGATATGTAAATGCGGGGTTTACATACCGTTTCTTGCGCATTACGGTTCGAACACTCGAACACCTATACGGATTCTCCTGCACAGTGGCAGATATGTAAATACGGGGTTTACATACCCTTTCTTGCGCATTACGGTTCGAACACTCGAACACCTATACGGATTCTCCTGCACAGTGGCAGATATGTAAATACGGGGTTTACATACCATTTGTTGCGCATTACGGTTCGAACACTCGAACACCTATACGGATTCTCCTACGCAGTGGCAGATATGTAAATACGGGTTTTCCGTACCATTTCTTGCGCAATACGGTTCGAACACTCGAACACCTATACGGATTCTCCTACACAGTGGCAGATATGTAAATATGAGGTTTACTTACCATTTCTTGCGAAATACGGTTCGAACACTCGAACACCAATACGGATTCTCCTGCACAGTGGCAGATATGTAAATACGGGGTTTACATACCTTTTCTTGCGGCATACGGTTCGAACACTCGAACACCTATACGGATTCTCCTGCACAGTAGCAGATATGTAAATATGGGGTTTACTTACCATTTCTTGCGAAATACGGTTCGAACACTCGAACACCTATACAGATTCTCCTGCACAGTGGCAGATATGTAAATATGGGGTTTACTTACCATTTCTTGCGAAATACGGTTCGAACACTCGAACACTTATACGGATTCTCCTGCACAGTGGCAGATATGTAAATACGGGGTTTACATACCATTTCTTGCGCATTACGGTTCGAACACTCGAACACCTATACGGATTCTCCTGCACAGTGGCAGATATGTAATTACGGGGTTTACATACCATTTCTTGCGCAATACGGTTCGAACACTCGAACACCTATACGGATTCTCCTGCACAGTGGCAGATATGTAAATGCGGGGTTTACTTACCATTTCTTGCGAAATACGGTTCGAACACTCGAGCACCTATACGGATTCTCGTGCACAGTGGCAGATATGTAAATTCGGGGTTCACATACCATTTCTTGCGCATTACGGTTCGAACAGTCGAACACCTATACGGATTCTCCTACGCAGTGGCAGATATGTAAATACGGGTTTTCCGTACCATTTCTTGCGCAATACGGTTCGAACACTCGAACACCTATACGGATTCTCCTACACAGTGGCAGATATGTAAATATGAGGTTCACTTACCATTTCTTGCGAAATACGGTTCGAACACTCGAACACCAATACGGATTCTCCTGCACAGTGGCAGATATGTAAATACGGGGTTTACATACCTTTTCTTGCGCAATACGGTTCGAACACTCGAACACCTATACGGATTCTCCTGCACAGTGGCAGATATGTAAATATGGGGTTTACTTACCATTTCTTGCGAAATACGGTTCGAACACTCGAACACCTATACGGATTCTCCTGCACAGTGGCAGATATGTAAATATGGGGTTTACTTACCATTTCTTGCGAAATACGGTTCGAACACTCGAACACTTATACGGATTCTCCTGCACAGTGGCAGATATGTAAATACGGGGTTTACATACCATTTCTTGCGCATTACGGTTCGTACACTCGAACACCTATACGGATTCTCCTGCACAGTGGCAGATATGTAAATACGGGGTTTACATACCATTTCTTGCGCATTACGGTTCGAACACTCGAACACCTATACGGATTCTCCTGCACAGTGGCAGATATGTAAATACGGGGTTTACATACCATTTCTTGCGCAATACGGTTCGAACACTCGAACACCTATACGGATTCTCCTGCACAGTGGCAGATATGTAAATACGGGGTTTACATACCATTTCTTGCGCATTACGGTTCGAACACTCGAACACCTATACGGATTTTCCTACACAGTGGCAGATATGTAAATACGGGGTTTACATACCATTTCTTGCGCAATACAGTTCGAACACTCGAACACCTATACGGATTCTCCTGCACAGTGGCAGATATGTAAATGCGGGGTTTACTTACCATTTCTTGCGAAATACGGTTCGAACACTCGAACACCTATACGGATTCTCCTACACAGTGGCAGATATGTAAATACGGGGTTTACATACCATTTCTTGCGCAATACGGTTCGAACACTCGAACACCTATACGGATTCTCCTGCACAGTGGCTGATATGTAAATACGGGGTTTACATACCATTTCTTGCGCAATACGGTTCGAACACTCGAAAACCTCTACGGATTCTCCTGCACAGTGGCAGATATGTAAATACGGGGTTTACATACCATTTCTTGCGCAATACGGTTCGAACACTCGAAAACCTATACGGATTCTCCTGCACAGTGGCAGATATGTAAATGCGGGGTTTACATACCGTTTCTTGCGCATTACGGTTCGAACACTCGAACACCTATACGGATTCTCCTGCACAGTGGCAGATATGTAAATACGGGGTTTACATACCATTTCTTGCGCATTACGGTTCGAACACTCGAACACCTATACGGATTCTCCTGCACAGTGGCAGATATGTAAATACGGGGTTTACATACCATTTCTTGCGCATTACGGTTCGAACACTCGAACACCTATACGGATTCTCCTACGCAGTGGCAGATATGTAAATACGGGTTTTCCGTACCATTTCTTGCGCAATACGGTTCGAACACTCGAACACCTATACGGATTCTCCTACACAGTGGCAGATATGTAAATATGAGGTTTACTTACCATTTCTTGCGAAATACGGTTCGAACACTCGAACACCAATACGGATTCTCCTGCACAGTGGCAGATATGTAAATACGGGGTTTACATACCTTTTCTTGCGCAATACGGTTCGAACACTCGAACACCTATCCGGATTCTCCTGCACAGTGGCAGATATGTAAATATGGGGTTTACTTACCATTTCTTGCGAAATACGGTCCGAACACTCGAACACCTATACGGATTCTCCTGCACAGTGGCAGATATGTAAATATGGGGTTTACTTACCATTTCTTGCGAAATACGGTTCGAACACTCGAACACTTATACGGATTCTCCTGCACAGTGGCAGATATGTAAATACGAGGTTTACATACCATTTCTTGCGCATTACGGTTCGAACACTCGAACACCTATACGGATTTTCCTGCACAGTGGCAGATATGTAAATACGGGGTTTACATACCATTTCTTGCGCAATACGGTTCGAACACTCGAACACCTATACGGATTCTCCTGCACAGTGGCTGATATGTAAATACGGGGTTTACATACCATTTCTTGCGCAATACGGTTCGAACACTCGAAAACCTCTACGGATTCTCCTGCACAGTGGCAGATATGTAAATACGGGGTTTACATACCATTTCTTGCGCAATACGGTTCGAACACTCGAAAACCTATACGGATTCTCCTGCACAGTGGCAGATATGTAAATGCGGGGTTTACATACCATTTCTTGCGCATTACGGTTCGAACACTCGAACACCTATACGGATTCTCCTGCACAGTGGCAGATATGTAAATACGGGGTTTACATACTGTTTCTTGCGCATTACGGTTCGAACAATCGAACACCTATACGGATTCTCCTGCACAGTGGCAGATATGTAAATACGGGGTTTACATACCATTTCTTGCGCATTACGGTTCGAACACTCGAACACCTATACGGATTCTCCTGCACAGTGGCAGATATGTAAATACGGGGTTTACATACCATTTCTTGCGCATTACGGTTCGAACACTCGAACACCTATACGGATTCTCCTGCACAGTGGCAGATATGTAAATACGGGTTTTCCGTACCATTTCTTGCGCAATACGGTTCGAACACTCGAACACCTATACGGATTCTCCTGCACAGTGGCAGATATGTAAATACGGGGTTTACATACCATTTCTTGCGCAATACGGTTCGAACACTCGAACACCTATATGGATTCTCCTGCACAGTGGCAGATATATAAATACGGGGTTTACATAGCATTTCTTGCGCATTACGGTTCGAACACTCGAACACCTATACGGATTCTCCTGCACAGTGGCAGATATGTAAATACGGGGTTTACATACCATTTCTTGCGCAATACGGTTCGAACACTCGAACACCTATACGGATTCTCCTGCACAGTGGCAGATATGTAAATACGGGGTTTACATACCATTTCTTGCGCAATACGGGTCGAACACTCGAACACCTATACGGATTCTCCTGCACAGTGGCAGATATGTAAATACGGGGTTTACATACCATTTCTTGCGCATTACGGTTCGAACACTCGAACACCTATACGGATTCTCCTGCACAGTGGCAGATATGTAAATACGGCGTTTACATACCATTTCTTGCGCAATACGGTTCGAACACTCGAACACCTATACGGATTCTCCTGCACAGTGGCAGATATGTAAATGCGGGGTTAACTTACCATTTCTTGCGAAATACGGTTCGAACACTCGAGCACCTATACGGATTCTCGTGCACAGTGGCAGATATGTAAATACGGGGTTTACATACCATTTCTTGCGCAATACGGTTCGAACACTCGAAAACCTATACGGATTCTCCTGCACAGTGGCAGATATGTAAATACGGGGTTTACATACCATTTCTTGCGCAATACGGTTCGAACACTCGAACACCTATACGGATTCTCCTGCACCGTGGCAGATATGTAAATACGGGGTTTACATACCATTTCTTGGGCAATACGGTTCGAACACTCGAAAACCTATACGGATTCTCCTGCACAGTGGCAGATATGTAAATACGGGGTTTACATACCATTTCTTGCGCAATACGGTTCGAACACTCGAAAACCTATACGGATTCTCCTGCACAGTGGCAGATATGTAAATACGGGGTTTACATACCATTTCTTGCGCAATACGGTTCGAACACTCGAAAACCTATACGGATTCTCCTGCACAGTGGCAGATATGTAAATGCGGGGTTTACATACCATTTCTTGCGCATTACGGTTCGAACACTCGAACACCTATACGGATTCTCCTGCACAGTGGCAGATATGTAAATACGGGGTTTACATACTGTTTCTTGCGCATTACGGTTCGAACAATCGAACACCTATACGGATTCTCCTGCACAGTGGCAGATATGTAAATACGGGGTTTACATACCATTTCTTGCGCATTACGGTTCGAACACTCGAACACCTATACGGATTCTCCTGCACAGTGGCAGATATGTAAATACGGGGTTTACATACCATTTCTTGCGCATTACGGTTCGAACACTCGAACACCTATACGGATTCTCCTGCACAGTGGCAGATATGTAAATACGGGTTTTCCGTACCATTTCTTGCGCAATACGGTTCGAACACTCGAACACCTATACGGATTCTCCTGCACAGTGGCAGATATGTAAATACGGGGTTTACATACCATTTCTTGCGCAATACGGTTCGAACACTCGAACACCTATATGGATTCTCCTGCACAGTGGCAGATATATAAATACGGGGTTTACATAGCATTTCTTGCGCATTACGGTTCGAACACTCGAACACCTATACGGATTCTCCTGCACAGTGGCAGATATGTAAATACGGGGTTTACATACCATTTCTTGCGCAATACGGTTCGAACACTCGAACACCTATACGGATTCTCCTGCACAGTGGCAGATATGTAAATACGGGGTTTACATACCATTTCTTGCGCAATACGGGTCGAACACTCGAACACCTATACGGATTCTCCTGCACAGTGGCAGATATGTAAATACGGGGTTTACATACCATTTCTTGCGCATTACGGTTCGAACACTCGAACACCTATACGGATTCTCCTGCACAGTGGCAGATATGTAAATACGGCGTTTACATACCATTTCTTGCGCAATACGGTTCGAACACTCGAACACCTATACGGATTCTCCTGCACAGTGGCAGATATGTAAATGCGGGGTTAACTTACCATTTCTTGCGAAATACGGTTCGAACACTCGAGCACCTATACGGATTCTCGTGCACAGTGGCAGATATGTAAATACGGGGTTTACATACCATTTCTTGCGCAATACGGTTCGAACACTCGAAAACCTATACGGATTCTCCTGCACAGTGGCAGATATGTAAATACGGGGTTTACATACCATTTCTTGCGCAATACGGTTCGAACACTCGAACACCTATACGGATTCTCCTGCACCGTGGCAGATATGTAAATACGGGGTTTACATACCATTTCTTGCGCAATACGGTTCGAACACTCGAAAACCTATACGGATTCTCCTGCACAGTGGCAGATATGTAAATACGGGGTTTACATACCATTTCTTGCGCAATACGGTTCGAACACTCGAAAACCTATACGGATTCTCCTGCACAGTGGCAGATATGTAAATACGGGGTTTACATACCATTTCTTGCGCAATACGGTTCGAACACTCGAACACCTATACGGATTCTCCTGCACCGTGGCAGATATGTAAATATGGGGTTTACTTACCATTTCTTGCGAAATACGGTTCGAACACTCGAACACCTATACGGATTCTCCTGCACAGTGGCTGATATGTAAATACGGGGTTTACATACCATTTCTTGCGCAATACGGTTCGAACACTCGAAAACCTCTACGGATTCTCCTGCACAGTGGCAGATATGTAAATACGGGGTTTACATACCATTTCTTGCGCAATACGGTTCGAACACTCGAACACCTATACGGATTCTCCTACACAGTGGCAGATATGTAAATATGAGGTTTACTTACCATTTCTTGCGAAATACGGTTCGAACACTCGAACACCAATACGGATTCTCCTGCACAGTGGCAGATATGTAAATACGGGGTTTACATACCTTTTCTTGCGCAATACGGTTCGAACACTCGAACACCTATCCGGATTCTCCTGCACAGTGGCAGATATGTAAATATGGGGTTTACTTACCATTTCTTGCGAAATACGGTCCGAACACTCGAACACCTATACGGATTCTCCTGCACAGTGGCAGATATGTAAATATGGGGTTTACTTACCATTTCTTGCGAAATACGGTTCGAACACTCGAACACTTATACGGATTCTCCTGCACAGTGGCAGATATGTAAATACGAGGTTTACATACCATTTCTTGCGCATTACGGTTCGAACACTCGAACACCTATACGGATTTTCCTGCACAGTGGCAGATATGTAAATACGGGGTTTACATACCATTTCTTGCGCAATACGGTTCGAACACTCGAACACCTATACGGATTCTCCTGCACAGTGGCTGATATGTAAATACGGGGTTTACATACCATTTCTTGCGCAATACGGTTCGAACACTCGAAAACCTCTACGGATTCTCCTGCACAGTGGCAGATATGTAAATACGGGGTTTACATACCATTTCTTGCGCAATACGGTTCGAACACTCGAAAACCTATACGGATTCTCCTGCACAGTGGCAGATATGTAAATGCGGGGTTTACATACCATTTCTTGCGCATTACGGTTCGAACACTCGAACACCTATACGGATTCTCCTGCACAGTGGCAGATATGTAAATACGGGGTTTACATACTGTTTCTTGCGCATTACGGTTCGAACAATCGAACACCTATACGGATTCTCCTGCACAGTGGCAGATATGTAAATACGGGGTTTACATACCATTTCTTGCGCATTACGGTTCGAACACTCGAACACCTATACGGATTCTCCTGCACAGTGGCAGATATGTAAATACGGGGTTTACATACCATTTCTTGCGCATTACGGTTCGAACACTCGAACACCTATACGGATTCTCCTGCACAGTGGCAGATATGTAAATACGGGTTTTCCGTACAATTTCTTGCGCAATACGGTTCGAACACTCGAACACCTATACGGATTCTCCTGCACAGTGGCAGATATGTAAATACGGGGTTTACATACCATTTCTTGCGCAATACGGTTCGAACACTCGAACACCTATATGGATTCTCCTGCACAGTGGCAGATATATAAATACGGGGTTTACATAGCATTTCTTGCGCATTACGGTTCGAACACTCGAACACCTATACGGATTCTCCTGCACAGTGGCAGATATGTAAATACGGGGTTTACATACCATTTCTTGCGCAATACGGTTCGAACACTCGAACACCTATACGGATTCTCCTGCACAGTGGCAGATATGTAAATACGGGGTTTACATACCATTTCTTGCGCAATACGGGTCGAACACTCGAACACCTATACGGATTCTCCTGCACAGTGGCAGATATGTAAATACGGGGTTTACATACCATTTCTTGCGCATTACGGTTCGAACACTCGAACACCTATACGGATTCTCCTGCACAGTGGCAGATATGTAAATACGGCGTTTACATACCATTTCTTGCGCAATACGGTTCGAACACTCGAACACCTATACGGATTCTCCTGCACAGTGGCAGATATGTAAATGCGGGGTTAACTTACCATTTCTTGCGAAATACGGTTCGAACACTCGAGCACCTATACGGATTCTCGTGCACAGTGGCAGATATGTAAATACGGGGTTTACATACCATTTCTTGCGCAATACGGTTCGAACACTCGAAAACCTATACGGATTCTCCTGCACAGTGGCAGATATGTAAATACGGGGTTTACATACCATTTCTTGCGCAATACGGTTCGAACACTCGAACACCTATACGGATTCTCCTGCACCGTGGCAGATATGTAAATACGGGGTTTACATACCATTTCTTGCGCAATACGGTTCGAACACTCGAAAACCTATACGGATTCTCCTGCACAGTGGCAGATATGTAAATACGGGGTTTACATACCATTTCTTGCGCAATACGGTTCGAACACTCGAAAACCTATACGGATTCTCCTGCACAGTGGCAGATATGTAAATACGGGGTTTACATACCATTTCTTGCGCAATACGGTTCGAACACTCGAACACCTATACGGATTCTCCTGCACCGTGGCAGATATGTAAATATGGGGTTTACTTACCATTTCTTGCGAAATACGGTTCGAACACTCGAACACCTATACGGATTCTCCTGCACAGTGGCTGATATGTAAATACGGGGTTTACATACCATTTCTTGCGCAATACGGTTCGAACACTCGAAAACCTCTACGGATTCTCCTGCACAGTGGCAGATATGTAAATACGGGGTTTACATACCATTTCTTGCGCAATACGGTTCGAACACTCGAAAACCTATACGGATTCTCCTGCACAGTGGCAGATATGTAAATGCGGGGTTTACATACCGTTTCTTGCGCATTACGGTTCGAACACTCGAACACCTATACGGATTCTCCTGCACAGTGGCAGATATGTAAATACGGGGTTTACATACCCTTTCTTGCGCATTACGGTTCGAACACTCGAACACCTATACGGATTCTCCTGCACAGTGGCAGATATGTAAATACGGGGTTTACATACCATTTGTTGCGCATTACGGTTCGAACACTCGAACACCTATACGGATTCTCCTACGCAGTGGCAGATATGTAAATACGGGTTTTCCGTACCATTTCTTGCGCAATACGGTTCGAACACTCGAACACCTATACGGATTCTCCTACACAGTGGCAGATATGTAAATATGAGGTTTACTTACCATTTCTTGCGAAATACGGTTCGAACACTCGAACACCAATACGGATTCTCCTGCACAGTGGCAGATATGTAAGTACGGGGTTTACATACCTTTTCTTGCGGCATACGGTTCGAACACTCGAACACCTATACGGATTCTCCTGCACAGTAGCAGATATGTAAATATGGGGTTTACTTACCATTTCTTGCGAAATACGGTTCGAACACTCGAACACCTATACAGATTCTCCTGCACAGTGGCAGATATGTAAATATGGGGTTTACTTACCATTTCTTGCGAAATACGGTTCGAACACTCGAACACTTATACGGATTCTCCTGCACAGTGGCAGATTTGTAAATACGGGGTTTACATACCATTTCTTGCGCATTACGGTTCGAACACTCGAACACCTATACGGATTTTCCTGCACAGTGGCAGATATGTAAATACGGGGTTTACATACCATTTCTTGCGCAATACGGTTCGAACACTCGAAAACCTATACGGATTCTCCGGCACAGTGGCAGATATGTAAATACGGGGTTTACATACCATTTCTTGCGCAATACGGTTCGAACACTTGAAAACCTCTACGGATTCTCCTGCACAGTGGCAGATATGTAAATACGGGGTTTACATACCATTTCTTGCGCAATACGGTTCGAACACTCGAAAACCTATACGGATTCTCCTGCACAGTGGCAGATATGTAAATGCGGGGTTTACATACCGTTTCTTGCGCATTACGGTTCGAACACTCGAACACCTATACGGATTCTCCTGCACAGTGGCAGATATGTAAATACGGGGTTTACATACCATTTCTTGCGCATTACGGTTCGAACACTCGAACACCTATACGGATTCTCCTGCACAGTGGCAGATATGTAAATACGGGGTTTACATACCATTTCTTGCGCATTACGGTTCGAACACTCGAACACCTATACGGATTCTCCTACGCAGTGGCAGATATGTAAATACGGGTTTTCCGTACCATTTCTTGCGCAATACGGTTCGAACACTCGAACACCTATACGGATTCTCCTGCACAGTGGCAGATATGTAAATACGGGGTTTACATACCATTTCTTGCGCAATACGGTTCGAACACTCGAACACCTATACGGATTCTCCTGCACAGTGGCAGATATATAAATACGGGGTATACATAGCATTTCTTGCGCATTACGGTTCGAACACTCGAACACCTATACGGATTCTCCTGCACAGTGGCAGATATGTAAATACGGGGTTTACATACCATTTCTTGCGCAATACGGTTCGAACACTCGAACACCTATACGGATTCTCCTGCACAGTGGCAGATATGTAAATACGGCGTTTACATACCATTTCTTGCGCAATACGGGTCGAACACTCGAACACCTATACGGATTCTCCTGCACAGTGGCAGATATGTAAATACGGGGTTTACATACCATTTCTTGCGCATTACGGTTCGAACACTCGAACACCTATACGGATTCTCCTGCACAGTGGCAGATATGTAAATACGGGGTTTACATACCATTTCTTGCGCAATACGGTTCGAACACTCGAACACCTATACGGATTCTCCTGCACAGTGGCAGATATCTAAATGCGGGGTTTACTTACCATTTCTTGCGAAATACGGTTCGAACACTCGAGCACCTATACGGATTCTCGTGCACAGTGGCAGATATGTAAATTCGGGGTTCACATACCATTTCTTGCGCATTACGGTTCGAACAGTCGAACACCTATACGGATTCTCCTACGCAGTGGCAGATATGTAAATACGGGTTTTCCGTACCATTTCTTGCGCAATACGGTTCGAACACTCGAACACCTATACGGATTCTCCTACACAGTGGCAGATATGTAAATATGAGGTTTACTTACCATTTCTTGCGAAATACGGTTCGAACACTCGAACACCAATACGGATTCTCCTGCACAGTGGCAGATATGTAAATACGGGGTTTACATACCTTTTCTTGCGCAATACGGTTCGAACACTCGAACACCTATACGGATTCTCCTGCACAGTGGCAGATATGTAAATTTGGGGTTTACTTACCATTTCTTGCGAAATACGGTTCGAACACTCGAACACCTATACGGATTCTCCTGCACAGTGGCAGATATGTAAATATGGGGTTTACTTACCATTTCTTGCGAAATACGGTTCGAACACTCGAACACTTATACGGATTCCCCTGCACAGTGGCAGATATGTAAATACGGGGTTTACATACCATTTCTTGCGCATTACGGTTCGAACACTCGAACACCTATACGGATTCTCCTGCACAGTGGCAGATATGTAAATACGGGGTTTACATACCATTTCTTGCGCAATACGGTTCGAACACTCGAACACCTATACGGATTCTCCTGCACAGTGGCAGATATGTAAATACGGGGTTTACATACCATTTCTTGCGCAATACGGTTCGAACACTCGAACACCTATACGGATTCTCCTGCACAGTGGCAGTTATGTAAATACGGGGTTTACATACCATTTCTTGCGCATTACGGTTCGAACACTCGAACACCTATACGGATTCTCCTGCACAGTGGCAGATATGTAAATACGGGGTTTACATACCATTTCTTGCGCAATACAGTTCGAACACTCGAACACCTATACGGATTCTCCTGCACAGTGGCAGATATGTAAATGCGGGGTTTACTTACCATTTCTTGCAAAATACGGTTCGAACACTCGAACACCGATACGGATTCTCCTGCACAGTGGCAGATATGTAAATACGGGGTTTACATACCATTTCTTGCGCAATACGGTTCGAACACTCGAACACCTATACGGATTCTCCTGCACAGTGGCTGATATGTAAATACGGGGTTTACATACCATTTCTTGCGCAATACGGTTCGAACACTCGAAAACCTCTACGGATTCTCCTGCACAGTGGCAGATATGTAAATACGGGGTTTACATACCATTTCTTGCGCAATACGGTTCGAACACTCGAAAACCTATACGGATTCTCCTGCACAGTGGCAGATATGTAAATGCGGGGTTTACATACCGTTTCTTGCGCATTACGGTTCGAACACTCGAACACCTATACGGATTCTCCTGCACAGTGGCAGATATGTAAATACGGGGTTTACATACCATTTCTTGCGCATTACGGTTCGACCACTCGAACACCTATACGGATTCTCCTGCACAGTGGCAGATATGTAAATACGGGGTTTACATACCATTTCTTGCGCATTACGGTTCGAACACTCGAACACCTATACGGATTCTCCTACGCAGTGGCAGATATGTAAATACGGGTTTTCCGTACCATTTCTTGCGCAATACGGTTCGAACACTCGAACACCTATACGGATTCTCCTACACAGTGGCAGATATGTAAATATGAGGTTTACTTACCATTTCTTGCGAAATACGGTTCGAACACTCGAACACCAATACGGATTCTCCTGCACAGTGGCAGATATGTAAATACGGGGTTTACATACCTTTTCTTGCGCAATACGGTTCGAACACTCGAACACCTATACGGATTCTCCTGCACAGTGGCAGATATGTAAATATGGGGTTTACTTACCATTTCTTGCGAAATACGGTCCGAACACTCGAACACCTATACGGATTCTCCTGCACAGTGGCAGATATGTAAATATGGGGTTTACTTACCATTTCTTGCGAAATACGGTTCGAACACTCGAACACTTATACGGATTCTCCTGCACAGTGGCAGATATGTAAATACGGGGTTTACATACCATTTCTTGCGCATTACGGTTCGAACACTCGAACACCTATACGGATTTTCCTGCACAGTGGCAGATATGTAAATACGGGGTTTACATACCATTTCTTGCGCAATACGGTTCGAACACTCGAACACCTATACGGATTCTCCTGCACAGTGGCTGATATGTAAATACGGGGTTTACATACCATTTCTTGCGCAATACGGTTCGAACACTCGAAAACCTCTACGGATTCTCCTGCACAGTGGCAGATATGTAAATACGGGGTTTACATACCATTTCTTGCGCAATACGGTTCGAACACTCGAAAAACTATACGGATTCTCCTGCACAGTGGCAGATATGTAAATGCGGGGTTTACATACCGTTTCTTGCGCATTACGGTTCGAACACTCGAACACCTATACGGATTCTCCTGCACAGTGGCAGATATGTAAATACGGGGTTTACATACCATTTCTTGCGCATTACGGTTCGAACACTCGAACACCTATACGGATTCTCCTGCACAGTGGCAGATATGTAAATACGGGGTTTACATACCATTTCTTGCGCATTACGGTTCGAACACTCGAACACCTATACGGATTCTCCTACGCAGTGGCAGATATGTAAATACGGGTTTTCCGTACCATTTCTTGCGCAATACGGTTCGAACACTCGAACACCTATACGGATTCTCCTGCACAGTGGCAGATATGTAAATACGGGGTTTACATACCATTTCTTGCGCAATACGGTTCGAACACTCGAACACCTATACGGATTCTCCTGCACAGTGGCAGATATATAAATACGGGGTTTACATAGCATTTCTTGCGCATTACGGTTCGAACACTCGAACACCTATACGGATTCTCCTGCACAGTGGCAGATATGTAAATACGGGGTTTACATACCATTTCTTGCGCAATACGGTTCGAACACTCGAACACCTATACGGATTCTCCTGCACAGTGGCAGATATGTAAATACGGGGTTTACATACCATTTCTTGCGCAATACGGGTCGAACACTCGAACACCTATACGGATTCTCCTGCACAGTGGCAGATATGTAAATACGGGGTTTACATACCATTTCTTGCGCATTACGGTTCGAAAACTCGAACACCTATACGGATTCTCCTACACAGTGGCAGATATGTAAATACGGCGTTTACATACCATTTCTTGCGCAATACGGTTCGAACACTCGAACACCTATACGGATTCTCCTGCACAGTGGCAGATATGTAAATGCGGGGTTTACTTACCATTTCTTGCGAAATACGGTTCGAACACTCGAGCACCTATACAGATTCTCGTGCACAGTGGCAGATATGTAAATACGGGGTTCACATACCATTTCTTGCGCATTACGGTTCGAACAGTCGAACACCTATACGGATTCTCCTGCACAGTGGCAGATATGTAAATACGTGGTTTACATACCATTTCTTGCGCAATACGGTTCGAACACTCGAACACCTATACTGATTCTCCTGCACAGTGGCAGATATGTAAATACGGGGTTTACATACCATTTCTTGCGCAATACGGTTCGAACACTCGAAAACCTATACGGATTCTCCTGCACAGTGGCAGATATGTAAATACGAGGTTTACATACCATTTCTTGCGCAATACGGTTCGAACACTCGAAAACCTATACGGATTCTCCTGCACAGTGGCAGATATGTAAATACGGGGTTTACATACCATTTCTTGCGCAATACGGTTCGAACACTCGAACACCTATACGGATTCTCCTGCACAGTGGCAGATATGTAAATATGGGGTTTACTTACCATTTCTTGCGAAATACGGTTCGAACACTCGAACACCTATACGGATTCTCCTGCACAGTGGCAGATATTTAAATATGGGGTTTACATACCATTTCTTGCGAAATACGGTTCGAACACTCGAACACCTATACGGATTCTCCTGCACAGTGGCAGATATGTAAATACGGGGTTTACATACCATTTCTTGCGCATTACGGTTCGAACACTCGAACACCTATACGGATTCTCCTGCACAGGGGCAGATATGTAAATACGGGGTTTACATACCATTTCTTGCGCAATACGGTTCGAACACTCGAACACCTATACGGATTCTCCTGCACAGTGGCTGATATGTAAATACGGGGTTTACATACGATTTCTTGCGCAATACGGTTCGAACACTCGAAAACCTCTACGGATTCTCCTGCACAGTGGCAGATATGTAAATGCGGGGTTTACATACCATTTCTTGCGCATTGCGGTTCGAACACTCGAACACCTATACGGATTCTCCTGCACAGTGGCAGATATGTAAATACGGAGTTTACATACCATTTCTTGCGCAATACGGTTCGAACACTCGAACACCTATACGGATTCTCCTGCACAGTGGCAGATATGTAAATGCGGGGTTTACATACCGTTTCTGGCGCATTACGGTTCGAACACTCGAACACCTATACGGATTCTCCTGCACAGTGGCAGATATGTAAATACGGGGTTTACATACCATTTCTTGCGCAATACGGGTCGAACACTTGAACACCTATACGGATTCTCCTGCACAGTGGCAGATATGTAAATACGGGGTTTACATACCATTTCTTGCGCATTACGGTTCGAACACTCGAACACCTATACGGATTCTCCTGCACAGTGGGAGATATGTAAATACGGGGTTTACATACCATTTCTTGCGCAATACGGTTCGAACACTCGAACACCTATACGGATTCTCCTGCACAGCGGCAGATATGTAAATGCGGGGTTTACTTACCATTTCTTGCGAAATACGGCTCGAACACTCGAACACCTATACGGATTCCCCTGCACAGTGGCAGATATGTAAATACGGGGTTTACATACCATTTCTTGCGCATTACGGTTCGAACACTCGAACACCTATACGGATTCTCCTGCACAGTGGCAGATATGTAAATACGTGGTTTACATACCCTTTCTTGCGCAATACGGTTCGAACACTCGAACACCTATACGGATTCTCCTGCACAGTAGCAGATATGTAAATACGGGGTTTACATACCATTTCTTGCGCAATACGGTTCGAACACTCGAACACCTATACGGATTCTCCTGCACAGTGGCAGATATGTAAATATGAGGTTTACTTACCATTTCTTGCGAAATACGTTTCGAACACTCGAACACGTATACGGATTCTCCTGCACAGTGGCAGATATGTAAATACGGGGTTTACATACCATTTCTTGCGCAATACGGTTCGAACACTCGAACACCGATACGGATTCTCCTGCACAGTGGCAGATATGTAAATACGGGGTTTACATACCATTTCTTGCTCAATACGGTTCGAACACTCGAACACCTATACGGATTCTCCTGCACAGTGGCAGATATGTAAATACGGGGTTTACATACCATTTCTTGCGCAATACGGTTCGAACATTCGAACACTTATACGGATTCTCCTACACAGTGGCAGATATGTAAATACGGGGTTTACGTACCATTTCTTGCGCAATACGGTTCGAACACTCGAACACCTATACGGATTCTCCTGCACAGTGGCAGATATGTAAATATGAGGTTTACCTACCATTTCTTGCGAAATACGGTTCGAACACTCGAACACCTATACGGATTCTCCTGCACAGTGTCAGATATGTAAATACGGGGTTTACATACCATTTCTTGCGCAATACGGTTCAAACACTCGAACACCTATACGGATTCTCCTGCACAGTGGCAGATATGTAAATACGGGTTTTACATACCATTTCTTGCTCAATACGGTTCGAACACTCGAACACCTATACGGATTCTCCTGCACAGTGGCAGATATGTAAATACGGGGTTTACATACCACTTCTTGCGCATTACGGTTCGAACACTCGAACACCTATACGGATTCTCCTGCACAGTGGCAGATATGTAAATACGGGGTTTACATACCATTTCTTGCGCATTACGGTTCGAACAGTCGAACACCGATACGGATTCTCCTACGTAGTGGCGGATATGTAAATACGGGTTTTCCGTACCATTTCTTGCGCAATACGGTTCGAACACTCGAACACCTATACGGATTCTCCTGCACAGTGGCAGATATGTAAATACGGGGTTTACGTACCATTTCTTGCGCAATACGGTTCGAACAGTCGAACACCTATACGGATTCTCCTGCACAGTGGCAGATATGTAAATACGGGGTTTACATACCATTTCTTGCGCAATACGGTTCGAACACTCGAACACCTATACGGATTCTCCTGCACAGTGGCAGATATGTAAATACGGGGTTTACATACCATTTCTTGCGCAATACGGTTCGAACACTCGAACACCTATACGGATTCTCCTGCACAGTGGCAGATATATAAATACGAGGTTTACATACCATTTCTTGCGCATTACGGTTCGAACACTCGAACACCGATACGGATTCTCCTGCACAGTGGCAGATATGTAAATACGGGGTTTACATACCATTTCTTGCTCAATACGGTTCGAACACTCGAACACCTATACGGATTCTCCTGCACAGTGGCAGATATGTAAATATGAGGTTTACTTACCATTTCTTGCGAAATACGTTTCGAACACTCGAACACGTATACGGATTCTCCTGCACAGTGGCAGATATGTAAATACGGGGTTTACATACCATTTCTTGCGCAATACGGTTCGAACACTCGAACACCGATACGGATTCTCCTGCACAGTGGCAGATATGTAAATACGGGGTTTACATACCATTTCTTGCTCAATACGGTTCGAACACTCGAACACCTATACGGATTCTCCTGCACAGTGGCAGATATGTAAATACGGGGTTTACATACCATTTCTTGCGCAATACGGTTCGAACATTCGAACACTTATACGGATTCTCCTGCACAGTGGCAGATATGTAAATACGGGGTTTACGTACCATTTCTTGCGCAATACGGTTCGAACACTCGAACACCTATACGGATTCTCCTGCACAGTGGCAGATATGTAAATATGAGGTTTACCTACCATTTCTTGCGAAATACGGTTCGAACACTCGAACACCTATACGGATTCTCCTGCACAGTGTCAGATATGTAAATACGGGGTTTACATACCATTTCTTGCGCAATACGGTTCAAACACTCGAACACCTATACGGATTCTCCTGCACAGTGGCAGATATGTAAATACGGGTTTTACATACCATTTCTTGCTCAATACGGTTCGAACACTCGAACACCTATACGGATTCTCCTGCACAGTGGCAGATATGTAAATACGGGGTTTACATACCACTTCTTGCGCATTACGGTTCGAACACTCGAACACCTATACGGATTCTCCTGCACAGTGGCAGATATGTAAATACGGGGTTTACATACCATTTCTTGCGCATTACGGTTCGAACAGTCGAACACCGATACGGATTCTCCTACGTAGTGGCGGATATGTAAATACGGGTTTTCCGTACCATTTCTTGCGCAATACGGTTCGAACACTCGAACACCTATACGGATTCTCCTGCACAGTGGCAGATATGTAAATACGGGGTTTACGTACCATTTCTTGCGCAATACGGTTCGAACAGTCGAACACCTATACGGATTCTCCTGCACAGTGGCAGATATGTAAATACGGGGTTTACATACCATTTCTTGCGCAATACGGTTCGAACACTCGAACACCTATACGGATTCTCCTGCACAGTGGCAGATATGTAAATACGGGGTTTACATACCATTTCTTGCGCAATACGGTTCGAACACTCGAACACCTATACGGATTCTCCTGCACAGTGGCAGATATATAAATACGAGGTTTACATACCATTTCTTGCGCATTACGGTTCGAACACTCGAACACCTATACGGATTCTCCTGCACAGTGGCAGATATGTAAATACGGGGTTTACATACCATTTCTTGCGCAATACGGTTCGAACACTCGAACACCTATACGGATTCTCCTGCACAGTGGCAGATATGTAAATACGGGGTTTACATACCATTTCTTGCGCAATACGGGTCGAACACTCGAACACCTATACGGATTCTCCGGCACAGTGGCAGATATGTAAATACGGGGTTTACATATCATTTCTTGCGCATTACGGTTCGAACACTCGAACACCTATACGGATTCTCCTGCACAGTGCCAGATATGTAAATACGGGGTTTACATACCATTTCTTGCGCAATACAGTTCGAAACCTCGAACACCTATACGGATTCTCCTGCACAGCGGCAGATATGTAAATGCGGGGTTTACTTACCATTTCTTGCGAAATACGGTTCGAACACTCGAACACCTATACGGATTCTCCTGCACAGTGGCAGATATGTAAATACGTGGTTTACATACCATTTCTTGCGCAATACGGTTCGAACACTCGAACACCTATACGGATTCTCCTGCACAGTGGCAGATATGTAAATACGGGGTTTACATACCATTTCTTGCGCAATACGGTTCGAACACTCGAACACCTATACGGATTCTCCTGCACAGTGGCAGATATGTAAATACGAGGTTTACATACCATTTCTTGCGCATTACGGTTCGAACACTCGAACACCTATACGGATTCTCCTGCACAGTAGCAGATATGTAAATACGTGGTTTACATACCGTTTCTTGCGCAATACGGTTCGAACACTCGAACACCTATACGGATTCTCCTGCACAGTGGCAGATATGTAAATACGGGGTTTACATACCATTTCTTGCGCAATACGGTTCGAACACTCGAACACCTATACGGATTCTCCTGCACAGTGGCAGATATGAAAATATGAGGTTTACTTACCATTTCTTGCGAAATACGTTTCGAACACTCGAACACCTATACGGATTCTCCTGCACAGTGGCAGATATGTAAATACGGGGTTTACATACCATTTCTTGCGCAATACGGTTCGAACACTCGAACACCTATACGGATTCTCCTGCACAGTGGAAGATATTTAAATACGGGGTTTACATACCATTTCTTGCTCAATACGGTTCGAACACCCGAACACCTGTACGGATTCTCCTGCACAGTGGCAGATATGTAAATACGGGGTTTACATACCATTTCTTGCGCAATACGGTTCGAACATTCGAACACCTATACGGATTCTCCTGCACAGTGGCACATATGTAAATACGGGGTTTACATACCATTTCTTGCGCAATACGGTTCGAACACTCGAACACCTATACGGATTCTCCTGCACAGTGGCAGATATGTAAATATGAGGTTTACCTACCATTTCTTGGGAAATACGGTTCGAACACTCGAACACCTATACGGATTCTCCTGCACAGTGGCAGATATGTAAATACGGGGTTTACATACCATTTCTTGCGAAATACGGTTCGAACACTCGAACACCTATACGGATTCTCCTGCACAGTGGCAGATATGTAAATACAGGGTTTACATACGATTTCTTGCGAAATACGGTTCGAACACTCGAACACCTATACGGATTCTCCTACACAGTGGCAGATATGTAAATACGGGGTTTACATACCATTTCTTGCGCAATACGGTTCGAACACTCGAACACCTATACGGATTCTCCTGCACAGTGGCAGATATGTAAATACGTGGTTTACATACCGTTTCTTGCGCAATACGGTTCGAACACTCGAACACCTATACGGATTCTCCTGCACAGTGGCAGATATGTAAATACGGGGTTTACATACCATTTCTTGCGCAATACGGTTCGAACACTCGAACACCTATACGGATTCTCCTGCACAGTGGCAGATATGTAAATAAGAGGTTTACTTACCATTTCTTGCGAAATACGTTTCGAACACTCGAACACCTATACGGATTCTCCTGCACAGTGGCAGATATGTAAATACGGGGTTTACATACCATTTCTTGCGCAATACGGTTCGAACACTCGAACACCTATACGGATTCTCCTGCACAGTGGCAGATATTTAAATACGGGGTTTACATACCATTTCTTGCTCAATACGGTTCGAACACTCGAACACCTATACGGATTCTCCTGCACAGAGGCAGATATGTAAATACGGGGTTTACATACCATTTCTTGCGCAATACGGTTCGAACATTCGAACACCTATACGGATTCTCCTGCACAGTGGCACATATGTAAATACGGGGTTTACATACCATTTCTTGCGCAATACGGTTCGAACACTCGAACACCTATACGGATTCTCCTGCACAGTGGCAGATATGTAAATATGAGGTTTACCTACCATTTCTTGCGAAATACGGTTCGAACACTCGAACACCTATACGGATTCTCCTGCACAGTGGCAGATATGTAAATACGGGGTTTACATACCATTTCTTGCGAAATACGGTTCGAACACTCGAACACCTATACGGATTCTCCTGCACAGTGGCAGATATGTAAATACGGGGTTTGCATACCATTTCTTGCGAAATACGGTTCGAACACTCGAACACCTATACGGATTCTCCTGCACAGTGGCAGATATGTAAATACGGGGTTTACATACCATTTCTTGCGCAATACGGTTCGAACACTCGAACACCTATACGGATTCTCCTGCACAGTGGCAGATATGTAAATACGTGGTTTACATACCGTTTCTTGCGCAATACGGTTCGAACACTCGAACACCTATACGGATTCTCCTGCACAGTGGCAGATATGTAAATACGGGGTTTACATACCATTTCTTGCGCAATACGGTTCGAACACTCGAACACCTATACGGATTCTCCTGCACAGTGGCAGATATGTAAATACGGGGTTTACATACCATTTCTTGCGCAATACGGTTCGAACACTCGAACACCTATACGGATTCTCCTGCACAGTGGCAGATATTTAAATACGGGGTTTACATACCATTTCTTCACAATACGGTTCGAACACTCGAACACCTATACGGATTCTCCTGCACAGTGGCAGATATGTAAATACGGGGTTTACATACCATTTCTTGCGCAATACGGTTCGAACATTCTAACACCTATACGGATTCTCCTGCACAGTGGCACATATGTAAATACGGGGTTTACATACCATTTCTTGCGCAATACGGTTCGAACACTCGAACACCTATACGGATTCTCCTGCACAGTGGCAGATATGTAAATATGAGGTTTACCTACCATTTCTTGCGAAATACGGTTCGAACACTCGAACACCTATACGGATTCTCCTGCACAGTGGCAGATATATAAATACGAGGTTTACATACCATTTCTTGCGCATTACGGTTCGAACACTCGAACACCTATACGGATTCTCCTGCACAGTGGCAGATATGTAAATACGGGGTTTACATACCATTTCTTGCGCAATACGGTTCGAACACTCGAACACCTATACGGATTCTCCTGCACAGTGGCAGATATGTAAATACGGGGTTTACATACCATTTCTTGCGCAATACGGGTCGAACACTCGAACACCTATACGGATTCTCCGGCACAGTGGCAGATATGTAAATACGGGGTTTACATATCATTTCTTGCGCATTACGGTTCGAACACTCGAACACCTATACGGATTCTCCTGCACAGTGCCAGATATGTAAATACGGGGTTTACATACCATTTCTTGCGCAATACAGTTCGAAACCTCGAACACCTATACGGATTCTCCTGCACAGCGGCAGATATGTAAATGCGGGGTTTACTTACCATTTCTTGCGAAATACGGTTCGAACACTCGAACACCTATACGGATTCTCCTGCACAGTGGCAGATATGTAAATACGTGGTTTACATACCATTTCTTGCGCAATACGGTTCGAACACTCGAACACCTATACGGATTCTCCTGCACAGTGGCAGATATGTAAATACGGGGTTTACATACCATTTCTTGCGCAATACGGTTCGAACACTCGAACACCTATACGGATTCTCCTGCACAGTGGCAGATATGTAAATACGAGGTTTACATACCATTTCTTGCGCATTACGGTTCGAACACTCGAACACCTATACGGATTCTCCTGCACAGTAGCAGATATGTAAATACGTGGTTTACATACCGTTTCTTGCGCAATACGGTTCGAACACTCGAACACCTATACGGATTCTCCTGCACAGTGGCAGATATGTAAATACGGGGTTTACATACCATTTCTTGCGCAATACGGTTCGAACACTCGAACACCTATACGGATTCTCCTGCACAGTGGCAGATATGAAAATATGAGGTTTACTTACCATTTCTTGCGAAATACGTTTCGAACACTCGAACACCTATACGGATTCTCCTGCACAGTGGCAGATATGTAAATACGGGGTTTACATACCATTTCTTGCGCAATACGGTTCGAACACTCGAACACCTATACGGATTCTCCTGCACAGTGGAAGATATTTAAATACGGGGTTTACATACCATTTCTTGCTCAATACGGTTCGAACACCCGAACACCTGTACGGATTCTCCTGCACAGTGGCAGATATGTAAATACGGGGTTTACATACCATTTCTTGCGCAATACGGTTCGAACATTCGAACACCTATACGGATTCTCCTGCACAGTGGCACATATGTAAATACGGGGTTTACATACCATTTCTTGCGCAATACGGTTCGAACACTCGAACACCTATACGGATTCTCCTGCACAGTGGCAGATATGTAAATATGAGGTTTACCTACCATTTCTTGGGAAATACGGTTCGAACACTCGAACACCTATACGGATTCTCCTGCACAGTGGCAGATATGTAAATACGGGGTTTACATACCATTTCTTGCGAAATACGGTTCGAACACTCGAACACCTATACGGATTCTCCTGCACAGTGGCAGATATGTAAATACAGGGTTTACATACGATTTCTTGCGAAATACGGTTCGAACACTCGAACACCTATACGGATTCTCCTACACAGTGGCAGATATGTAAATACGGGGTTTACATACCATTTCTTGCGCAATACGGTTCGAACACTCGAACACCTATACGGATTCTCCTGCACAGTGGCAGATATGTAAATACGTGGTTTACATACCGTTTCTTGCGCAATACGGTTCGAACACTCGAACACCTATACGGATTCTCCTGCACAGTGGCAGATATGTAAATACGGGGTTTACATACCATTTCTTGCGCAATACGGTTCGAACACTCGAACACCTATACGGATTCTCCTGCACAGTGGCAGATATGTAAATAAGAGGTTTACTTACCATTTCTTGCGAAATACGTTTCGAACACTCGAACACCTATACGGATTCTCCTGCACAGTGGCAGATATGTAAATACGGGGTTTACATACCATTTCTTGCGCAATACGGTTCGAACACTCGAACACCTATACGGATTCTCCTGCACAGTGGCAGATATTTAAATACGGGGTTTACATACCATTTCTTGCTCAATACGGTTCGAACACTCGAACACCTATACGGATTCTCCTGCACAGAGGCAGATATGTAAATACGGGGTTTACATACCATTTCTTGCGCAATACGGTTCGAACATTCGAACACCTATACGGATTCTCCTGCACAGTGGCACATATGTAAATACGGGGTTTACATACCATTTCTTGCGCAATACGGTTCGAACACTCGAACACCTATACGGATTCTCCTGCACAGTGGCAGATATGTAAATATGAGGTTTACCTACCATTTCTTGCGAAATACGGTTCGAACACTCGAACACCTATACGGATTCTCCTGCACAGTGGCAGATATGTAAATACGGGGTTTACATACCATTTCTTGCGAAATACGGTTCGAACACTCGAACACCTATACGGATTCTCCTGCACAGTGGCAGATATGTAAATACGGGGTTTGCATACCATTTCTTGCGAAATACGGTTCGAACACTCGAACACCTATACGGATTCTCCTGCACAGTGGCAGATATGTAAATACGGGGTTTACATACCATTTCTTGCGCAATACGGTTCGAACACTCGAACACCTATACGGATTCTCCTGCACAGTGGCAGATATGTAAATACGTGGTTTACATACCGTTTCTTGCGCAATACGGTTCGAACACTCGAACACCTATACGGATTCTCCTGCACAGTGGCAGATATGTAAATACGGGGTTTACATACCATTTCTTGCGCAATACGGTTCGAACACTCGAACACCTATACGGATTCTCCTGCACAGTGGCAGATATGTAAATACGGGGTTTACATACCATTTCTTGCGCAATACGGTTCGAACACTCGAACACCTATACGGATTCTCCTGCACAGTGGCAGATATTTAAATACGGGGTTTACATACCATTTCTTCACAATACGGTTCGAACACTCGAACACCTATACGGATTCTCCTGCACAGTGGCAGATATGTAAATACGGGGTTTACATACCATTTCTTGCGCAATACGGTTCGAACATTCTAACACCTATACGGATTCTCCTGCACAGTGGCACATATGTAAATACGGGGTTTACATACCATTTCTTGCGCAATACGGTTCGAACACTCGAACACCTATACGGATTCTCCTGCACAGTGGCAGATATGTAAATATGAGGTTTACCTACCATTTCTTGCGAAATACGGTTCGAACACTCGAACACCTATACGGATTCTCCTGCACAGTGGCAGATATGTAAATACGGGGTTTACATACCATTTCTTGCGAAATACGGTTCGAACACTCGAACACCTATACGGATTCTCCTGCACAGTGGCAGATATGTAAATACGGGGTTTACATACGATTTCTTGCGAAATACGGTTCGAACACTCGAACACCTATACGGATTCTCCTGCACAGTGGCAGATATGTAAATACGGGGTTTACATACCATTTCTTGCGCAATACGGTTCGAACACTCGAACACCTATACGGATTCTCCTGCACAGTGGCAGATATGTAAATACGTGGTTTACATACCGTTTCTTGCGCAATACGGTTCGAACACTCGAACACCTATACGGATTCTCCTGCACAGTGGCAGATATGTAAATACGGGGTTTACATACCCTTTCTTGCGCAATACGGTTCGAACACTCGAACACCTATACGGATTCTCCTGCACAGTGGCAGATATGTAAATATGAGGTTTACTTACGATTTCTTGCGAAATACGTTTCGAACACTCGAACACCTATACGGATTCTCCTGCACAGTGGCAGATATGTAAATACGGGGTTTACATACCATTTCTTGCGCAATACGGTTCGAACACTCGAACACCTATACGGATTCTCCCGCACAGTGGCAGATATTTAAATACGGGGTTTACATACCATTTCTTGCTCAATACGGTTCGAACACTCGAACACCTATACGGATTCTCCTGCACAGTGGCAGATATGTAAATACGGGGTTTACATACCATTTCTTGCGCAATACGGTTCGAACATTCGAACACCTATACGGATTCTCCTGCACAGTGGCACATATGTAAATACGGGGTTTACATACCATTTCTTGCGCAATACGGTTCGAACACTCGAACACCTATGCGGATTCTCCTGCACAGTGGCAGATATGTAAATATGAGGTTTACCTACCATTTCTTGCGAAATACGGTTCGAACACTCGAACACCTATACGGATTCTCCTGCACAGTGGCAGATATGTAAATACGGGGTTTACATACCATTTCTTGCGAAATACGGTTCGAACACTCGAACACCTATACGGATTCTCCTGCACAGTGGCAGATATGTAAATACGGGGTTTACATACGATTTCTTGCGAAATACGGTTCGAACACTCGAACACCTATACGGATTCTCCTGCACAGTGGCAGATATGTAAATACGGGGTTTACATACCATTTCTTGCGCAATACGGTTCGAACACTCGAACACCTATACGGATTCTCCTGCACAGTGGCAGATATGTAAATACGGGGTTTACGTACCATTTCTTGCGCAATACGGTTCGAACAGTCGAACACCTATACGGATTCTCCTGCACAGTGGCAGATATGTAAATACGGGGTTTACATACCATTTCTTGCGCAATACGGTTCGAACACTCGAACACCTATACGGATTCTCCTGCACAGTGGCAGATATGTAAATACGGGGTTTACATACCATTTCTTGCGCAATACGGTTCGAACACTCGAACACCTATACGGATTCTCCTGCACAGTGGCAGATATATAAATACGGGGTTTACATACCATTTCTTGCGCATTACGGTTCGAACACTCGAACACCTATACGGATTCTCCTGCACAGTGGCAGATATGTAAATACGGGGTTTACATACCATTTCTTGCGCAATACGGTTCGAACACTCGAACACCTATACGGATTCTCCTGCACAGTGGCAGATATGTAAATACGGGGTTTACATACCATTTCTTGCGCAATACGGGTCGAACACTCGAACACCTATACGGATTCTCCGGCACAGTGGCAGATATGTAAATACGGGGTTTACATACCATTTCTTGCGCATTACGGTTCGAACACTCGAACACCTATACGGATTCTCCTGCACAGTGGCAGATATGTAAATACGGGGTTTACATACCATTTCTTGCGCAATACAGTTCGAAACCTCGAACACCTATACGGATTCTCCTGCACAGCGGCAGATATGTAAATGCGGGGTTTACTTACCATTTCTTGCGAAATACGGTTCGAACACTCGAACACCTATACGGATTCCCCTGCACAGTGGGAGATATGTAAATACGGGGTTTACATACCATTTCTTGCGCATTACGGTTCGAACACTCGAACACCTATACGGATTCTCCTGCACAGTGGCAGATATGTAAATACGTGGTTTACATACCATTTCTTGCGCAATACGGTTCGAACACTCGAACACCTATACGGATTCTCCTGCACAGTGGCAGATATGTAAATACGGGGTTTACATACCATTTCTTGCGCAATACGGTTCGAACACTCGAACACCTATACGGATTCTCCTGCACAGTGGCAGATATGTAAATATGAGGTTTACTTACCATTTCTTGCGAAATACGTTTCGAACACTCGAACACCTATACGGATTCTCCTGCACAGTGGCAGATATGTAAATACGGGGTTTACATACCATTTCTTGCGCAATACGGTTCGAACACTCGAACGCTTATACGGATTCTCCTGCACAGTGGCAGATATGTAAATACGGGGTTTACATACGATTTCTTGCTCAATACGGTTCGAACACTCGAACACCTATACGGATTCTCCTGCACAGTGGCAGATATGTAAATACGGGGTTTACATACCATTTCTTGCGCAATACGGTTCGAACATTCGAACACCTATACGGATTCTCCTGCACAGTGGCAGATATGTAAATACGGGGTTTACATACCATTTCTTGCGCAATACGGTTCGAACACTCGAACACCTATACGGATTCTCCTGCACAGTGGCAGATATGTAAATATGAGGTTTACCTACCATTTCTTGCGAAATACGGTTCGAACACTCGAGCACCTATACGGATTCTCCTGCACAGTGGCAGATATGTAAATACGGGGTTTACATACCATTTCTTGCGCAATACGGTTCGAACACTCGAACACCTATACGGATTCTCCTGCACAGTGGCAGATATGTAAATACGGGGTTTACATACCATTTCTTGCGCAATACGGTTCGAACACTCGAACACCTATACGGATTCTCCTGCACAGTGGCAGATATGTAAATACGGGGTTTACATACCATTTCTTGCGCAATACAGTTCGAACACTCGAACACCTATACGGATTCTCCTGCACAGTGGCAGATATATAAATACGGGGTTTACATACCATTTCTTGCGAAATACGGTTCGAACACTCGAACACCTATACGGATTCTCCTGCACAGTGGCAGATATGTAAATACGGGGTTTACATACGATTTCTTGCGAAATACGGTTCGAACACTCGAACACCTATACGGATTCTCCTGCACAGTGGCAGATATGTAAATACGGGGTTTACATACCATTTCTTGCGCAATACGGTTCGAACACTCGAACACCTATACGGATTCTCCTGCACAGTGGCAGATATGTAAATACGGGGTTTACGTACCATTTCTTGCGCAATACGGTTCGAACAGTCGAACACCTATACGGATTCTCCTGCACAGTGGCAGATATGTAAATACGGGGTTTACATACCATTTCTTGCGCAATACGGTTCGAACACTCGAACACCTATACGGATTCTCCTACACAGTGGCAGATATGTAAATACGGGGTTTACATACCATTTCTTGCGCAATACGGTTCGAACACTCGAACACCTATACGGATTCTCCTGCACAGTGGCAGATATATAAATACGGGGTTTACATACCATTTCTTGCGCATTACGGTTCGAACACTCGAACACCTATACGGATTCTCCTGCACAGTGGCAGATATGTAAATACGGGGTTTACATACCATTTCTTGCGCAATACGGTTCGAACACTCGAACACCTATACGGATTCTCCTGCACAGTGGCAGATATGTAAATACGGGGTTTACATACCATTTCTTGCGCAATACGGGTCGAACACTCGAACACCTATACGGATTCTCCGGCACAGTGGCAGATATGTAAATACGGGGTTTACATACCATTTCTTGCGCATTACGGTTCGAACACTCGAACACCTATACGGATTCTCCTGCACAGTGGCAGATATTTAAATACGGGGTTTACATACCATTTCTTGCGCAATACAGTTCGAAACCTCGAACACCTATACGGATTCTCCTGCACAGCGGCAGATATGTAAATGCGGGGTTTACTTACCATTTCTTGCGAAATACGGTTCGAACACTCGAACACCTATACGGATTCCCCTGCACAGTGGGAGATATGTAAATACGGGGTTTACATACCATTTCTTGCGCATTACGGTTCGAACACTCGAACACCTATACGGATTCTCCTGCACAGTGGCAGATATGTAAATACGTGGTTTACATACCATTTCTTGCGCAATACGGTTCGAACACTCGAACACCTATACGGATTCTCCTGCACAGTGGCAGATATGTAAATACGGGGTTTACATACCATTTCTTGCGCAATACGGTTCGAACACTCGAACACCTATACGGATTCTCCTGCACAGTGGCAGATATTTAAATACGGGGTTTACATACCATTTCTTGCTCAATACGGTTCGAACACTCGAACACCTATACGGATTCTCCTGCACAGTGGCAGATATGTAAATACGGGGTTTACATACCATTTCTTGCGCAATACGGTTCGAACATTCGAACACCTATACGGATTCTCCTGCACAGTGGCACATATGTAAATACGGGGTTTACATACCATTTCTTGCGCAATACGGTTCGAACACTCGAACACCTATACGGATTCTCCTGCACAGTGGCAGATATGTAAATATGAGGTTTACCTACCATTTCTTGCGAAATACGGTTCGAACACTCGAACACCTATACGGATTCTCCTGCACAGTGGCAGATATGTAAATACGGGGTTTACACACCATTTCTTGCGAAATACGGCTCGAACACTCGAACACCTATACGGATTCTCCTGCACAGTGGCAGATATGTAAATACGGGGTTTACATACGATTTCTTGCGAAATACGGTTCGAACACTCGAACACCTATACGGATTCTCCTGCACAGTGGCAGATATGTAAATACGGGGTTTACATACCATTTCTTGCGCAATACGGTTCGAACACTCGAACACCTATACGGATTCTCCTGCACAGTGGCAGATATGTAAATACGTGGTTTACATACCGTTTCTTGCGCAATACGGTTCGAACACTCGAACACCTATACGGATTCTCCTGCACAGTGGCAGATATGTAAATACGGGGTTTACATACCATTTCTTGCGCAATACGGTTCGAACACTCGAACACCTATACGGATTCTCCTGCACAGTGGCAGATATGTAAATATGAGGTTTACTTACCATTTCTTGCGAAATACGTTTCGAACACTCGAACACCTATACGGATTCTCCTGCACAGTGGCAGATATGTAAATACGGGGTTTACATACCATTTCTTGCGCAATACGGTTCGAACACTCGAACACCTATACGGATTCTCCTGCACAGTGGCAGATATTTAAATACGGGGTTTACATACCATTTCTTGCTCAATACGGTTCGAACACTCGAACACCTATACGGATTCTCCTGCACAGTGGCAGATATGTAAATACGGGGTTTACATACCATTTCTTGCGCAATACGGTTCGAACATTCGAACACCTATACGGATTCTCCTGCACAGTGGCACATATGTAAATACGGGGTTTACATACCATTTCTTGCGCAATACGGTTCGAACACTCGAACACCTATACGGATTCTCCTGCACAGTGGCAGATATGTAAATATGAGGTTTACCTACCATTTCTTGCGAAATACGGTTCGAACACTCGAACACCTATACGGATTCTCCTGCACAGTGGCAGATATGTAAATACGGGGTTTACATACCATTTCTTGCGAAATACGGTTCGAACACTCGAACACCTATACGGATTCTCCTGCACAGTGGCAGATATGTAAATACGGGGTTTACATACGATTTCTTGCGAAATACGGTTCGAACACTCGAACACCTATACGGATTCTCCTGCACAGTGGCAGATATGTAAATACGGGGTTTACATACCATTTCTTGCGCAATACGGTTCGAACACTCGAACACCTATACGGATTCTCCTGCACAGTGGCAGATATGTACATACGGGGTTTACGTACCATTTCTTGCGCAATACGGTTCGAACAGTCGAACACCTATACGGATTCTCCTGCACAATGGCAGATATGTAAATACGGGGTTTACATACCATTTCTTGCGCAATACGGTTCGAACACTCGAACACCTATACGGATTCTCCTGCACAGTGGCAGATATGTAAATACGGGGTTTACATACCATTTCTTGCGCAATACGGTTCGAACACTCGAACACCTATACAGATTCTCCTGCACAGTGGCAGATATATAAATACGGGGTTTACATACCATTTCTTGCGCATTACGGTTCGAACACTCGAACACCTATACGGATTCTCCTGCACAGTGGCAGATATGTAAATACGGGGTTTACATACCATTTCTTGCGCAATACGGTTCGAACACTCGAACACCTATACGGATTCTCCTGCACAGTGGCAGATATGTAAATACGGGGTTTACATACCATTTCTTGCGCAATACGGGTCGAACACTCGAACACCTATACGGATTCTCCGGCACTGTGGCAGATATGTAAATACGGGGTTTACATACCATTTCTTGCGCATTACGGTTCGAACACTCGAACACCTATACGGATTCTCCTGCACAGTGGCAGATATGTAAATACGGGGTTTACATACCATTTCTTGCGCAATACAGTTCGAAACCTCGAACACCTATACGGATTCTCCTGCACAGCGGCAGATATGTAAATGCGGGGTTTACTTACCATTTCTTGCGAAATACGGTTCGAACACTCGAACACCTATACGGATTCCCCTGCACAGTGGGAGATATGTAAATACGGGGTTTACATACCATTTCTTGCGCATTACGGTTCGAACACTCGAACACCTATACGGATTCTCCTGCACAGTGGCAGATATGTAAATACGTGGTTTACATACCATTTCTTGCGCAATACGGTTCGAACACTCGAACACCTATACGGATTCTCCTGCACAGTGGCAGATATGTAAATACGGGGTTTACATACCATTTCTTGCGCAATACGGTTCGAACACTCGAACACCTATACGGATTCTCCTGCACAGTGGCAGATATGTAAATATGAGGTTTACTTACCATTTCTTGCGAAATACGTTTCGAACACTCGAACACCTATACGGATTCTCCTGCACAGTGGCAGATATGTAAATACGGGGTTTACATACCATTTCTTGCGCAATACTGTTCGAACACTCGAACGCCTATACGGATTCTCCTGCACAGTGGCAGATATGTAAATACGGGGTTTACATACCATTTCTTGCGCAATACGGTTCGAACACTCGAACACCTATACGGATTCTCCTGCACAGTGGCAGATATGTAAATACGGGGTTTACATACCATTTCTTGCGCAATACGGGTCGAACACTCGAACACCTATACGGATTCTCCGGCACAGTGGCAGATATGTAAATACGGGGTTTACATACCATTTCTTGCGCATTACGGTTCGAACACTCGAACACCTATACGGATTCTCCTGCACAGTGGCAGATATGTAAATACGGGGTTTACATACCATTTCTTGCGCAATACGGTTCGAACATTCGAACACCTATACGGATTCTCCTGCACAGTGGCACATATGTAAATACGGGGTTTACATACCATTTCTTGCGCAATACGGTTCGAACACTCGAACACCTATACGGATTCTCCTGCACAGTGGCAGATATGTAAATATGAGGTTTACCTACCATTTCTTGCGAAATACGGTTCGAACACTCGAACACCTATACGGATTCTCCTGCACAGTGGCAGATATGTAAATACGGGGTTTACATACCATTTCTTGCGAAATACGGTTCGAACACTCGAACACCTATACGGATTCTCCTGCACAGTGGCAGATATGTAAATACGGGGTTTACATACGATTTCTTGCGAAATACGGTTCGAACACTCGAACACCTATACGGATTCTCCTGCACAGTGGCAGATATGTAAATACGGGGTTTACATACCATTTCTTGCGCAATACGGTTCGAACACTCGAACACCTATACGGATTCTCCTGCACAGTGGCAGATATGTAAATACGTGGTTTACATACCGTTTCTTGCGCAATACGGTTCGAACACTCGAACACCTATACGGATTCTCCTGCACAGTGGCAGATATGTAAATACGGGGTTTACATACCATTTCTTGCGCAATACGGTTCGAACACTCGAACACCTATACGGATTCTCCTGCACAGTGGCAGATATGTAAATATGAGGTTTACTTACCATTTCTTGCGAAATACGTTTCGAACACTCGAACACCTATACGGATTCTCCTGCACAGTGGCAGATATGTAAATACGTGGTTTACATACCGTTTCTTGCGCAATACGGTTCGAACGCTCGAACACCTATACGGATTCTCCTGCACAGTGGCAGATATGTAAATACGGGGTTTACATACCATTTCTTGCGCAATACGGTTCGAACACTCGAACACCTATACGGATTCTCCTGCACAGTGGCAGATATGTAAATATGAGGTTTACTTACCATTTCTTGCGAAATACGTTTCGAACACTCGAACACCTATACGGATTCTCCTGCACAGTGGCAGATATGTAAATACGGGGTTTACATACCATTTCTTGCGCAATACGGTTCGAACACTCGAACGCCTATACGGATTCTCCTGCACAGTGGCAGATATGTAAATACGGGGTTTACATACCATTTCTTGCGCAATACGGTTCGAACACTCGAACACCTATACGGATTCTCCTGCACAGTGGCAGATATGTAAATACGGGGTTTACATACCATTTCTTGCGCAATACGGGTCGAACACTCGAACACCTATACGGATTCTCCGGCACAGTGGCAGATATGTAAATACGGGGTTTACATACCATTTCTTGCGCATTACGGTTCGAACACTCGAACACCTATACGGATTCTCCTGCACAGTGGCAGATATGTAAATACGGGGTTTACATACCATTTCTTGCGCAATACGGTTCGAACATTCGAACACCTATACGGATTCTCCTGCACAGTGGCACATATGTAAATACGGGGTTTACAAACCATTTCTTGCGCAATACGGTTCGAACACTCGAACACCTATACGGATTCTCCTGCACAGTGGCAGATATGTAAATATGAGGTTTACCTACCATTTCTTGCGAAATACGGTTCGAACACTCGAACACCTATACGGATTCTCCTGCACAGTGGCAGATATGTAAATACGGGGTTTACATACCATTTCTTGCGAAATACGGTTCGAACACTCGAACACCTATACGGATTCTCCTGCACAGTGGCAGATATGTAAATACGGGGTTTACATACGATTTCTTGCGAAATACGGTTCGAACACTCGAACACCTATACGGATTCTCCTGCACAGTGGCAGATATGTAAATACGGGGTTTACATACCATTTCTTGCGCAATACGGTTCGAACACTCGAACACCTATACGGATTCTCCTGCACAGTGGCAGATATGTAAATACGTGGTTTACATACCGTTTCTTGCGCAATGCGGTTCGAACACTCGAACACCTATACGGATTCTCCTGCACAGTGGCAGATATGTAAATACGGGGTTTACATACCATTTCTTGCGCAATACGGTTCGAACACTCGAACACCTATACGGATTCTCCTGCACAGTGGCAGATATGTAAATATGAGGTTTACTTACCATTTCTTGCGAAATACGTTTCGAACACTCGAACACCTATACGGATTCTCCTGCACAGTGGCAGATATGTAAATACGGGGTTTACATACCATTTCTTGCGCAATACGGTTCGAACACTCGAACACCTATACGGATTCTCCTGCACAGTGGCAGATATTTAAATACGGGGTTTACATACCATTTCTTGCTCAATACGGTTCGAACACTCGAACACCTATACGGATTCTCCTGCACAGTGGCAGATATGTAAATACGGGGTTTACATACCATTTCTTGCGCAATACGGTTCGAACATTCGAACACCTATACGGATTCTCCTGCACAGTGGCACATATGTAAATACGGGGTTTACATACCATTTCTTGCGCAATACGGTTCGAACACTCGAACACCTATACGGATTCTCCTGCACAGTGGCAGATATGTAAATATGAGGTTTACCTACCATTTCTTGCGAAATACGGTTCGAACACTCGAACACCTATACGGATTCTCCTGCACAGTGGCAGATATGTAAATACGGGGTTTACATACCATTTCTTGCGAAATACGGTTCGAACACTCGAACACCTATACGGATTCTCCTGCACAGTGGCAGATATGTAAATACGGGGTTTACATACGATTTCTTGCGAAATACGGTTCGAACACTCGAACACCTATACGGATTCTCCTGCATAGTGGCAGATATGTAAATACGGGGTTTACATACCATTTCTTGCGCAATACGGTTCGAACACTCGAACACCTATACGGATTCTCCTGCACAGTGGCAGATATGTACATACGGGGTTTACGTACCATTTCTTGCGCAATACGGTTCGAACAGTCGAACACCTATACGGATTCTCCTGCACAATGGCAGATATGTAAATACGGGGTTTACATACCATTTCTTGCGCAATACGGTTCGAACACTCGAACACCTATACGGATTCTCCTGCACAGTGGCAGATATGTAAATACGGGGTTTACATACCATTTCTTGCGCAATACGGTTCGAACACTCGAACACCTATACGGATTCTCCTGCACAGTGGCAGATATATAAATACGGGGTTTACATACCATTTCTTGCGCATTACGGTTCGAACACTCGAACACCTATACGGATTCTCCTGCACAGTGGCAGATATGTAAATACGGGGTTTACATACCATTTCTTGCGCAATACGGTTCGAACACTCGAACACCTATACGGATTCTCCTGCACAGTGGCAGATATGTAAATACGGGGTTTACATACCATTTCTTGCGCAATACGGGTCGAACACTCGAACACCTATACGGATTCTCCGGCACTGTGGCAGATATGTAAATACGGGGTTTACATACCATTTCTTGCGCATTACGGTTCGAACACTCGAACACCTATACGGATTCTCCTGCACAGTGGCAGATATGTAAATACGGGGTTTACATACCATTTCTTGCGCAATACAGTTCGTAACCTCGAACACCTATACGGATTCTCCTGCACAGCGGCAGATATGTAAATGCGGGGTTTACTTACCATTTCTTGCGAAATACGGTTCGAACACTCGAACACCTATACGGATTCCCCTGCACAGTGGGAGATATGTAAATACGGGGTTTACATACCATTTCTTGCGCATTACGGTTCGAACACTCGAACACCTATACGGATTCTCCTGCACAGTGGCAGATATGTAAATACGTGGTTTACATACCATTTCTTGCACAATACGGTTCGAACACTCGAACACCTATACGTATTCTCCTGCACAGTGGCAGATATGTAAATACGGGGTTTACATACCATTTCTTGCGCAATACGGTTCGAACACTCGAACACCTATACGGATTCTCCTGCACAGTGGCAGATATTTAAATATGAGGTTTACTTACCATTTCTTGCGAAATACGTTTCGAACACTCGAACACCTATACGGATTCTCCTGCACAGTGGCAGATATGTAAATACGGGGTTTACATACCATTTCTTGCGCAATACGGTTCGAACACTCGAACGCCTATACGGATTCTCCTGCACAGTGGCAGATATGTAAATACGGGGTTTACATACCATTTCTTGCGCAATACGGTTCGAACACTCGAACACCTATACGGATTCTCCTGCACAGTGGCAGATATGTAAATACGGGGTTTACATACCATTTCTTGCGCAATACGGGTCGAACACTCGAACACCTATACGGATTCTCCGGCACAGTGGCAGATATGTAAATACGGGGTTTACATACCATTTCTTGCGCATTACGGTTCGAACACTCGAACACCTATACGGATTCTCCTGCACAGTGGCAGATATGTAAATACGGGGTTTACATACCATTTCTTGCGCAATACAGTTCGAAACCTCGAACACCTATACGGATTCTCCTGCACAGCGGCAGATATGTAAATGCGGGGTTTACTTACCATTTCTTGCGAAATACGGTTCGAACACTCGAACACCTATACGGATTCCCCTGCACAGTGGGAGATATGTAAATACGGGGTTTACATACCATTTCTTGCGCATTACGGTTCGAACACTCGAACACCTATACGGATTCTCCTGCACAGTGGCAGATATGTAAATACGTGGTTTACATACCATTTCTTGCGCAATACGGTTCGAACACTCGAACACCTATACGGATTCTCCTGCACAGTGGCAGATATGTAAATACGGGGTTTACATACCATTTCTTGCGCAATACGGTTCGAACACTCGAACACCTATACGGATTCTCCTGCACAGTGGCAGATATGTAAATATGAGGTTTACTTACCATTTCTTGCGAAATACGTTTCGAACACTCGAACACCTATACGGATTCTCCTGCACAGTGGCAGATATGTAAATACGGGGTTTACATACCATTTCTTGCGCAATACGGTTCGAACACTCGAACGCCTATACGGATTCTCCTGCACAGTGGCAGATATGTACATACGGGGTTTACATACCATTTCTTGCTCAATACGGTTCGAACACTCGAACACCTATACGGATTCTCCTGCACAGTGGCAGATATGTAAATACGGGGTTTACATACCATTTCTTGCGCAATACGGTTCGAACATTCGAACACCTATACGGATTCTCCTGCACAGTGGCAGATATGTAAATACGGGGTTTACATACCATTTCTTGCGCAATACGGTTCGAACACTCGAACACCTATACGGATTCTCCTGCATAGTGGCAGATATGTAAATATGAGGTTTACCTACCATTTCTTGCGAAATACGGTTCGAACACTCGAGCACCTATACGGATTCTCCTGCACAGTGGCAGATATGTAAATACGGGGTTTACATACCATTTCTTGCGCAATACGGTTCGAACACTCGAACACCTATACGGATTCTCCTGCACAGTGGCAGATATGTAAATACGGGGTTTACATACCATTTCTTGCGCAATACGGTTCGAACACTCGAACATCTATACGGATTCTCCTGCACAGTGGCAGATATGTAAATACGGGGTTTACATACCATTTCTTGCGCAATACGGTTCGAACACTCGAACACCTATACGGATTCTCCTGCACAGTGGCAGATATATAAATACGGGGTTTACATACCATTTCTTGCGCATTACGGTTCGAACACTCGAACACCTATACGGATTCTCCTGCACAGTGGCAGATATGTAAATACGGGGTTTACATACCATTTCTTGTGCAATACGGTTCGAACACTCGAACACCTATACGGATTCTCCTGCACAGTGGCAGATATGTAAATACGGGGTTTACATACCATTTCTTGCGCAATACGGGTCGAACACTCGAACACCTATACGGATTCTCCTGCACAGTGGCAGATATGTAAATACGGGGTTTACATACCATTTCTTGCGCATTACGGTTCGAACACTCGAACACCTATACGGATTCTCCTGCACAGCGGCAGATATGTAAATGCGGGGTTTACTTACCATTTCTTGCGAAATACGGTTCGAACAATCGAACACCTATACGGATTCCCCTGCACAGTGGCAGATATGTAAATACGGGGTTTACATACCATTTCTTGCGCATTACGGTTCGAACACTCGAACACCTATACGGATTCTCCTGCACAGTGGCAGATATGTAAATACGTGGTTTACATACCATTTCTTGCGCAATACGGTTCGAACACTCGAACACCTATACGGATTCTCCTGCACAGTGGCAGATATGTAAATACGGGGTTTACATACCATTTCTTGCGCAATACGGTTCGAACACTCGAACACCTATACGGATTCTCCTGCACAGTGGCAGATATATAAATACGGGGTTTACATACCATTTCTTGCGCATTACGGTTCGAACACTCGAACACCTATACGGATTCTCCTGCACAGTGGCAGATATGTAAATACGGGGTTTACATACCATTTCTTGCGCAATACGGTTCGAACACTCGAACACCTATACGGATTCTCCTGCACAGTGGCAGATATGTAAATACGGGGTTTACATACCATTTCTTGCGCAATACGGGTCGAACACTCGAACACCTATACGGATTCTCCGGCACAGTGGCAGATATGTAAATACGGGGTTTACATACCATTTCTTGCGCATTACGGTTCGAACACTCGAACACCTATACGGATTCTCCTGCACAGTGGCAGATATGTATATACGGGGTTTACATACCATTTCTTGCGCAATACAGTTCGAAACCTCGAACACCTATACGGATTCTCCTGCACAGCGGCAGATATGTAAATGCGGGGTTTACTTACCATTTCTTGCGAAATACGGTTCGAACACTCGAACACCTATACGGATTCCCCTGCACAGTGGCAGATATGTAAATACGGGGTTTACATACCATTTCTTGCGCATTACGGTTCGAACACTTGAACACCTATACGGATTCTCCTGCACAGTGGCAGATATGTAAATACGTGGTTTACATACCATTTCTTGCGCAATACGGTTCGAACACTCGAACACCTATACGGATTCTCCTGCACAGTGGCAGATATGTAAATACGGGGTTTACATACCATTTCTTGTGCAATACGGTTCGAACACTCGAACACCTATACGGATTCTCCTGCACAGTGGCAGATATGTAAATATGAGGTTTACTTACCATTTCTTGCGAAATACGTTTCGAACACTCGAACACCTATACGGATTCTCCTGCACAGTGGCAGATATGTAAATACGGGGTTTACATACCATTTCTTGCGCAATACGGTTCGAACACTCGAACGCCTATACGGATTCTCCTGCACAGTGGCAGATATGTAAATACGGGGTTTACATACCATTTCTTGCTCAATACGGTTCGAACACTCGAACACCTATACGGATTCTCCTGCACAGTGGCAGATATGTAAATACGGGGTTTACATACCATTTCTTGCGCAATACGGTTCGAACATTCGAACACCTATACGGATTCTCCTGCACAGTGGCAGATATGTAAATACGGGGTTTACATACCATTTCTTGCGCAATACGGTTCGAACACTCGAACACCTATACGGATTCTCCTGCACAGTGGCAGATATGTAAATATGAGGTTTACCTACCATTTCTTGCGAAATACGGTTCGAACACTCGAGCACCTATACGGATTCTCCTGCACAGTGGCAGATATGTAAATACGGGGTTTACATACCATTTCTTGCGCAATACGGTTCGAACACTCGAACACCTATACGGATTCTCCTGCACAGTGGCAGATATGTAAATACGGGATTTACATACCATTTCTTGCTCAATACGGTTCGAACACTCGAACACCTATACGGATTCTCCTGCACAGTGGCAGATATGTAAATACGGGGTTTACATACCATTTCTTGCGCATTACGGTTCGAACACTCGAATACCTATACGGATTCTCCTGCACAGTGGCAGATATGTAAATACGGGGTTTACATACCATTTCTTGCGCATTACGGTTCGAACACTCGAACACCTATACGGATTCTCCTACGTAGTGGCGGATATGTAAATACGGGTTTTCCGTACCATTTCTTGCGCAATACGGTTCGAACACTCGAACACCTATACGGATTCTCCTGCACAGTGGCAGATATGTAAATACGGGGTTTACGTACCATTTCTTGCGCAATACGGTTCGAACACTCGAACACCTATACGGATTCTCCTGCACAGTGGCAGATATGTGAATACGGGGTTTACATACCATTTCTTGCGCAATACGGTTCGAACACTCGAACACCTATACGGATTCTCCTGCACAGTGGCAGATATGTAAATACGGGGTTTACATACCATTTCTTGCTCAATACGGTTCGAACACTCGAACACCTATACGGATTCTCCAGCACAGTGGTAGATATTTAAATACGGGGTTTACATACCATTTCTTGCGCATTACGGTTCGAACACTCGAACACCTATACGGATTCTCCTGCACAGTGGCAGATATGTAAATACGGGGTTTACATACCATTTCTTGCGCAATACGGTTCGAACACTCGAACACCTATACGGATTCTCCTGCACAGTGGCAGATATGTAAATACGGGGTTTACATACCATTTCTTGCGCAATACGGTTCGAACACTCGAACACCTATACGGATTCTCCTGCACAGTGGCAGATATGTAAATGCGGGGTTTACATACCATTTCTTGCGAAATACGGTTCGAACGCTCGAACACCTATACGGATTCTCCTGCACAGTGGCAGATATGTAAATACGAGGTTTACGTACCATTTCTTGCGCAATACGGTTCGAACAGTCGAACACCTATACGGATTCTCCTGCACAGTGGCAGATATGTAAATACGGGGTTTACATACCATTTCTTGCGCAATACGGTTCGAACACTCGAACACCTATACGGATTCTCCTGCACAGTGGCAGATATGTAAATACGGGGTTTACATACCATTTCTTGCGCAATACGGTTCGAACACTCGAACACCTATACGGATTCTCCTGCACAGTGGCAGATATATAAATACGGGGTTTACATACCATTTCTTGCGCATTACGGTTCGAACACTCGAACACCTATACGGATTCTCCTGCACAGTGGCAGATATGTAAATACGGGGTTTACATACCATTTCTTGCGCAATACGGTTCGAACACTCGAACACCTATACGGATTCTCCTGCACAGTGGCAGATATGTAAATACGGGGTTTACATACCATTTCTTGCGCAATACGGGTCGAACACTCGAACACCTATACGGATTCTCCGGCACAGTGGCAGATATGTAAATACGGGGTTTACATACCATTTCTTGCGCATTACGGTTCGAACACTTGAACACCTATACGGATTCTCCTGCACAGTGGCAGATATGTAAATACGGGGTTTACATACCATTTCTTGCGCAATACAGTTCGAAACCTCGAACACCTATACGGATTCTCCTGCACAGCGGCAGATATGTAAATGCGGGGTTTACTTACCATTTCTTGCGAAATACGGTTCGAACACTCGAACACCTATACGGATTCCCCTGCACAGTGGCAGATATGTAAATACGGGGTTTACATACCATTTCTTGCGCATTACGGTTCGAACACTCGAACACCTATACGGATTCTCCTGCACAGTGGCAGATATGTAAATACGTGGTTTACATACCATTTCTTGCGCAATACGGTTCGAACACTCGAACACCTATACGGATTCTCCTGCACAGTGGCAGATATGTAAATACGGGGTTTACATACCATTTCTTGCGCAATACGGTTCGAACACTCGAACACCTATACGGATTCTCCTGCACAGTGGCAGATATGTAAATATGAGGTTTACTTACCATTTCTTGCGAAATACGTTTCGAACACTCGAACACCTATACGGATTCTCCTGCACAGTGGCAGATATGTAAATACGGGGTTTACATACCATTTCTTGCGCAATACGGTTCGAACACTCGAACGCCTATACGGATTCTCCTGCACAGTGGCAGATATGTAAATACGGGGTTTACATACCATTTCTTGCTCAATACGGTTCGAACACTCGAACACCTATACGGATTCTCCTGCACAGTGGCAGATATGTAAATACGGGGTTTACATACCATTTCTTGCGCAATACGGTTCGAACATTCGAACACCTATACGGATTCTCCTGCACAGTGGCAGATATGTAAATACGGGGTTTACATACCATTTCTTGCGCAATACGGTTCGAACACTCGAACACCTATACGGATTCTCCTGCACAGTGGCAGATATGTAAATATGAGGTTTACCTACCATTTCTTGCGAAATACGGTTCGAACACTCGAGCACCTATACGGATTCTCCTGCACAGTGGCAGATATGTAAATACGGGGTTTACATACCATTTCTTGCGCAATACGGTTCGAACACTCGAACACCTATACGGATTCTCCTGCACAGTGGCAGATATGTAAATACGGGGTTTACATACCATTTCTTGCTCAATACGGTTCGAACACTCGAACACCTATACGGATTCTCCTGCACAGTGGCAGATATGTAAATACGGGGTTTACATACCATTTCTTGCGCATTACGGTTCGAACACTCGAATACCTATACGGATTCTCCTGCACAGTGGCAGATATGTAAATACGGGGTTTACATACCATTTCTTGCGCATTACGGTTCGAACACTCGAACACCTATACGGATTCTCCTACGTAGTGGCGGATATGTAAATACGGGTTTTCCGTACCATTTCTTGCGCAATACGGTTCGAACACTCGAACACCTATACGGATTCTCCTGCACAGTGGCAGATATGTAAATACGGGGTTTACGTACCATTTCTTGCGCAATACGGTTCGAACACTCGAACACCTATACGGATTCTCCTGCACAGTGGCAGATATGTAAATACGGGGTTTACATACCATTTCTTGCGCAATACGGTTCGAACACTCGAACACCTATACGGATTCTCCTGCACAGTGGCAGATATGTAAATACGGGGTTTACATACCATTTCTTGCTCAATACGGTTCGAACACTCGAACACCTATACGGATTCTCCAGCACAGTGGTAGATATTTAAATACGGGGTTTACATACCATTTCTTGCGCATTACGGTTCGAACACTCGAACACCTATACGGATTCTCCTGCACAGTGGCAGATATGTAAATACGGGGTTTACATACCATTTCTTGCGCAATACGGTTCGAACACTCGAACACCTATACGGATTCTCCTGCACAGTGGCAGATATGTAAATACGGGGTTTACATACCATTTCTTGCGCAATACGGTTCGAACACTCGAACACCTATACGGATTCTCCTGCACAGTGGCAAATATGTAAATGCGGGGTTTACATACCATTTCTTGCGAAATACGGTTCGAACGCTCGAACACCTATACGGATTCTCCTGCACAGTGGCAGATATGTAAATACGGGGTTTACATACCATTTCTTGCGCAATACGGTTCGAACACTCGAAGACCTATACGGATTCTCCTGCACAGCGGCAGATATGTAAATACGGGGTTTACATACCATTTCTTGCGCAATACGGTTCGAACACTCGAACACCTATACGGATTCTCCTGCACAGTGGCAGATATGTAAATGCGGGGTTTACATACCATTTCTTGCGAAATACGGTTCGAACGCTCGAGCACCTATACGGATTCTCCTGCACAGTGGCAGATATGTAAATACGGGGTTTACATACCATTTCTTGCGCAATACGGTTCGAACACTCGAACACCTATACGGATTCTCCTGCACAGTGGCAGATATGTAAATACGGGGTTTACATACCATTTCTTGCGCAATACGGTTCGAACACTCGAACACCTATACGGATTCTCCTGCACAGTGGCAGATATGTAAATGCGGGTTTTCCGTACCATTTCTTGCGCAATACGGTTCGAACACTCGAACACCTATACGGATTCTCCTGCACAGTGGCAGATATGTAAATACGGGGTTTACATACCATTTCTTGCTCAATACGGTTCGAACACTCGAACACCTATACGGATTCTCCTGCACAGTGGCAGATATGTAAATACGGGGTTTACATACCATTTCTTGCGCATTACGGTTCGAACACTCGAATACCTATACGGATTCTCCTGCACAGTGGCAGATATGTAAATACGGGGTTTACATACCATTTCTTGCGCATTACGGTTCGAACACTCGAACACCTATACGGATTCTCCTACGTAGTGGCGGATATGTAAATACGGGTTTTCCGTACCATTTCTTGCGCAATACGGTTCGAACACTCGAACACCTATACGGATTCTCCTGCACAGTGGCAGATATGTAAATACGGGGTTTACGTACCATTTCTTGCGCAATACGGTTCGAACAGTCGAACACCTATACGGATTCTCCTGCACAGTGGCAGATATGTAAATACGGGGTTTACATACCATTTCTTGCGCAATACGGTTCGAACACTCGAACACCTATACGGATTCTCCTGCACAGTGGCAGATATGTAAATACGGGGTTTACATACCATTTCTTGCGCAATACGGTTCGAACACTCGAACACCTATACGGATTCTCCTGCACAGTGGCAGATATATAAATACGGGGTTTACATACCATTTCTTGCGCATTACGGTTCGAACACTCGAACACCTATACGGATTCTCCTGCACAGTGGCAGGTATGTAAATACGGGGTTTACATACCATTTCTTGCGCAATACGGTTCGAACACTCGAACACCTATACGGATTCTCCTGCACAGTGGCAGATATGTAAATACGGGGTTTACATACCATTTCTTGCGCAATACGGGTCGAACACTCGAACACCTATACGGATTCTCCGGCACAGTGGCAGATATGTAAATACGGGGTTTACATACCATTTCTTGCGCATTTCGGTTCGAACACTCGAACACCTATACGGATTCTCCTGCACAGTGGCAGATATGTAAATACGGGGATTACATACCATTTCTTGCGCAATACAGTTCGAAACCTCGAACACCTATACGGATTCTCCTGCACAGCGGCAGATATGTAAATGCGGGGTTTACTTACCATTTCTTGCGAAATACGGTTCGAACACTCGAACACCTATACGGATTCCCCTGCACAGTGGCAGATATGTAAATACGGGGTTTACATACCATTTCTTGCGCATTACGGTTCGAACACTCGAACACCTATACGGATTCTCCTGCACAGTGGCAGATATGTAAATACGTGGTTTACATACCATTTCTTGCGCAATACGGTTCGAACACTCGAACACCTATACGGATTCTCCTGCACAGTGGCAGATATGTAAATATGAGGTTTACTTACCATTTCTTGCGCAATACGGTTCGAACACTTCGAACACCTATACGGATTCTTCTGCACAGTGGCAGATATGTAAATACGGGGTTTACATACCATTTCTTGCGCAACACGGTTCGAACCCTCGAACACCTATACGGATTTTCCTGCACAGTGGCAGATATGTAAATACGGGGTTTCCATACCATTTCTTGCGCATTACGGTTCGAACACTCGAACACCTATACGGATTCTCCTGCACAGTGGCAGATATGTAAATACGGGGTTTCCATACCATTTCTTGCGCATTACGGTTCGAACACTCGAACACCTATGCGGATTCTCCTGCACAGTGGCAGATATGTAAATACGGGATTTACATACCATTTCTTGCGCAATACGGTTCGAACACTCGAACACCTATACGGATTTTCCTGCACAGTGGCAGATATGTAAATACGGGGTTTCCATACCATTTCTTGCGCATTACGGTTCGAACACTCGATCACCTATACGAATTCTCCTACACAGTGGCAGATATGTAAATACGGGATTTACATACCATTTCTTGCGCAACACGGTTCGAACACTAGAACACCTATACGGATTCTCCTGCACAGTGGCAGATATGTAAATACGGGGTTTACATACCATTTCTTGCGCAATACGGTTCGAACACTCGAACACCTATACGGATTTTCCTGCACAGTGGCAGATATGTAAATACGGGGTTTCCATACAATTTCGTGCGCATTACGGTTCGAACACTCGAACACCTATACGGATTCTCCTGTACAGTGGCAGATATGTAAATACGGGTTTCCATACCATTTCTTGCGCATTACGGTTCGAACACTCGAACACCTATGCGGATTCTCCTGCACAGTGGCAGATATGTAAATACGGGACTTACATACCATTTCTTGCGCAATACGGTTCGAACACTCGAACACCTATACGGATTTTCCTGCCCAGTGGCAGATATGTAAATACGGGGTTTCCATACCATTTCTTGTGCATTACGGTTCGAACACTCGAACACCTATACGGATTCTCCTACACAGTGGCAGATATGTAAATACGGGGTTTACATACCATTTCTTGCGCAACACGGTTCGAACACTCGAACACCTATACGGATTCTCCTGCACAGTGGCAGATATGTAAATACGGGGTTTACATACCATTTCTTGCGCAATACGGTTCGAACACTCGAACACCTATACGGATTTTCCTGCACAGTGGCAGATATGTAAATACGGGGTTTCCATACCATTTCTTGCGCATTACGGTTCGAACACTCGAACACCTATACGGATTCTCCTGCACAGTGGCAGATATATAAATACGGGGTTTCCATACCATTTCTTGCGCATTACGGTTCGAACACTCGAACACCTATGCGGATTCTCCTGCACAGTGGCAGATATGTAAATACGGGTTTACATACCATTTCTTGCGCAATACAGTTCGAACACTCGAACACCTATACGGATTCAACTACACAGTGGCAGATATGTAAATACGGGGTTTCCATACCATTTCTTGCGCATTACGGTTCGAACACTCGAACACCTGTACGGATTCTCCTGCACAGTGGCAGATATGTAAATACGGGGTTTCCATACCATTTCCTGCGCATTACGGTTCGAACACTCGAACACCTATGCGGATTCTCCTGCACAGTGGCAGATATGTAAATACGGGATTTACATACCATTTCTTGTGCAATCCGGGTCGAACACTCGAACACCTATACGGATTTTCCTGCACAGTGGCAGATATGTAAATACAGGGTTTACATACCATTTCTTGCGCATTACGGTTCGAACACTCGAACACCTATACGGATTCTCCTGCACAGTGGCAGATATGTAAATACGGGGTTTCCATACCATTTCTTGCGCATTACGGTTCGAACACTCGAACACCTATACGGATTCTCCTGCACAGTGGCAGATATGTAAATACGGAGTTTACATACCATTTCTTGCGCAACACGGTTCGAACACTCGAACACTTATACGGATTCTCCTGCACAGTGGCAGATATGTAAATACGGGGTTTCCATACCATTTCTTGCGCAATACGATTCGAACACTCGAACACCTATACGGATTTTCCTGCACAGTGGCAGATATGTAAATACGGGGTTTACATACCATTTCTTGCGCATTACGGTTCGAACACTCGAACACCTATACGGATTCTCCTGCACAGTGGCAGATATGTAAATACGGGGTTTCCATTCCATTTCTTGCGCATTACGGTTCGAACAATCGAACACCTATGCGGATTCTCCTGCACAGTGGCAGATATGTAAATACGGGATTTACATACCATTTCTTGCGCAATACGGTTCGAACACTCGAACACCTATACGGATTCTCCTGCACAGTGGCAGATATGTAAATACGGGATTTACATACCATTTCTTGCGCAATACAGTTCGAACACTCGAGCACCTATACGGATTCAACTACACAGTGGCAGATATGTAAATACGGGGTTTCCATACCATTTCTTGCGCATTACGGTTCGAACACTCGAACACCTGCACGGATTCTCCTGCACAGTGGCAGATATGTAAATACGGGGTTTCCATACCATTTCCTGCGCATTACGGTTCGAACACTCGAACACCTATGCGGATTCTCCTGCACAGTGGCAGATATGTAAATACGGGATTTACATACCATTTCTTGCGCAATCCGGTTCGAACACTCGAACACCTATACGGATTTTCCTGCCCAGCGGCAGATATGTAAATACAGGGTTTACATACCATTTCTTGCGCATTACGGTTCGAACACTCGAACACCTATACGGATTCTCCTGCACAGTGGCAGATATATAAATACGGGGTTTCCATACCATTTCTTGCGCATTACGGTTCGGACACTCGAACACCTATACGGATTCTCCTGCACAGTGGCAGATATGTAAATACGGGGTTTACATACCATTTCTTGCGCAACACGGTTCGAACACTCGAACACTTATACGGAATCTCCTGCACAGTGGCAGATATGTAAATACGGGGTTTCCATACCATTTCTTGCGCAATACGGTTCGAACACTCGAACACCTATACGGATTTTCCTGCACAGTGGCAGATATGTAAATACGGGGTTTACATACCATTTCTTGCGCATTACGGTTCGAACACTCGAACACCTATACGGATTCTCCTGCACAGTGGCAGATATGTAAATACGGGGTTTCCATTCCATTTCTTGCGCATTACGGTTCGAACACTCGAACACCTATACGGATTCTCCTGCACAGTGGCAGATATGTAAATACGGGATTTACATACCATTTCTTGCGCAATACGGTTCGAACACTCGAACACCTATACGGATTTTCCTGCACAGTGGCAGATATGTAAATACGGGGTTTCCATACCATTTCTTGTGCATTACGGTTCGAACACTCGAACACCTATACGGATTCTCCTACACAGTGGCAGATATGTAAATACGGGGTTTACATACCATTTCATGCGCAACACGGTTCGAACACTCGAACACCTATACGGATTCTCCTGCACAGTGGCAGATATGTAAATACGGGGTTTACATACCATTTCTTGCGCAATACAGTTCGAACACTCGAACACCTATACGGATTTTCCTGCACAGTGGCAGATATGTAAATACGGGGTTTCCATACCATTTCTTGCGCATTACGGTTCGAACACTCGAACACCTATACGGATTCTCCTGCACAGTGGCAGATATATAAATACGGGATTTACATACCATTTCTTGCGCATTACGGTTCGAACACTCGAACACCTATGCGGATTCTCCTGCACAGTGGCAGATATGTAAAAACGGGGTTTACATACCATTTCTTGCGCAACACGGTTCGAACACTCGAACACCTATACGGATTCTCCTGCACAGTGGCAGATATGTAAATACGGGGTTTACATACCATTTCTTGCACAATACGGTTCGAACACTCGAACACCTATACGGATTTTCCTGCAAAGTGGCAGATATGTAAATACGGGGTTTGCATACCATTTCTTGCGCATTACGGTTCGAACACTCGAACACCTATCCGGATTCTCCTGCACAGTGGCAGATATGTAAATACGGGGTTTCCATACCATTTCTTGCGCATTACGGTTCGAACACTCGAACACCTATGCGGATTCTCCTGCACAGTGGCAGATATGTAAATACGGGATTTACATACCATTTCTTGCGCAATCCGGTTCGAACACTCGAACACCTATACGGATTTTCCTGCACAGCGGCAGATATGTAAATACAGGGTTTACATACCATTTCTTGCGCATTACGGTTCGAACACTCGAACACCTATACGGATTCTCCTGCACAGCGGCAGATATGGAAATACGGGGTTTACATACCATTTCTTGCGCAACACGGTTCGAACACTCGAACACTTATACGGATTCTCCTGCACAGTGGCAGATATGTAAATACGGGGTTTCCATACCATTTCTTGCGCAATACGGTTCGAACACTCGAACACCTATACGGATTTTCCTGCACAGTGGCAGATATGTAAATACGGGGTTTACATACCATTTCTTGCGCATTACGGTTCGAACACTCGAACACCTATACGGATTCTCCTGCACAGTGGCAGATATGTAAATACGGGGTTTCCATTCCATTTCTTGCGCATTACGGTTCGAACACTCGAACACCTATACGGATTCTCCTGCACAGTGGCAGATATGTAAATACGGGATTTACATACCATTTCTTGCGCAATACGGTTCGAACACTCGAACACCTATACGGATTTTCCTGCACAGTGGCAGATATGTAAATACGGGGTTTCCATACCATTTCTTGTGCATTACGGTTCGAACACTCGAACACCTATACGGATTCTCCTACACAGTGGCAGATATGTAAATACGGGGTTTACATACCATTTCATGCGCAACACGGTTCGAACACTCGAACACCTATACGGATTCTCCTGCACAGTGGCAGATATGTAAATACGGGGTTTACATACCATTTCTTGCGCAATACAGTTCGAACACACGAACACCTATACGGATTTTCCTGCACAGTGGCAGATATGTAAATACGGGGTTTCCATACCATTTCTTGCGCATTACGGTTCGAACACTCGAACACCTATACGGATTCTCCTGCACAGTGGCAGATATATAAATACGGGGTTTCCATACCATTTCTTGCGCATTACGGTTCGAACACTCGAACACCTATGCGGATTCTCCTGCACAGTGGCAGATATGTAAATACGGGATTTACATACCATTTCTTGCGTAATACAGTTCGAACACTCGAACACCTATACGGATTCAACTACACAGTGGCAGATATGTAAATACGGGGTTTCCATACCATTTCTTGCGCATTACGGTTCGAACACTCGAACACCTGTACGGATTCTCCTGCACAGTGGCAGATATGTAAATACGGGGTTTCCATACCATTTCTTGGGCATTACGGTTCGAACACTCGAACACCTATGCGGATTCTCCTGCACAGTGGCAGATATGTAAATACGGGATTTACATACCATTTCTTGCGCAATCCGGTTCGAACACTCGAACACCTATACGGATTTTCCTGCACAGTGGCAGATATGTAAATACAGGGTTTACATACCATTTCTTGCGCATTACGGTTCGAACACTCGAACACCTATACGGATTCTCCTGCACAGTGGCAGATATGTAAATACGGGGTTTCCATACCATTTCTTGTGCATTACGGTTCGAACACTCGAACACCTATACGGATTCTCCTGCACAGTGGCAGATATGTAAATACGGGGTTTACATACCATTTCTTGCGCAACACGGTTCGAACGCTCGAACACTTATACGGATTCTCCTGCACAGTGGCAGATATGTAAATACGGGGTTTCCATACCATTTCTTGCGCAATACGGTTCGAACACTCGAACACCTATACGGATTTTCCTGCACAGTGGCAGATATGTAAATACGGGGTTTACATACCATTTCTTGCGCATTACGGTTCGAACACTCGAACACCTATACGGATTCTCCTGCACAGTGGCAGATATGTAAATACGGGGTTTCCATACCATTTCTTGCGCATTACGGTTCGAACACTCGAACACCTATGCGGATTCTCCTGCACAGTGGCAGATATGTAAATACGGGATTTACATACCATTTCTTGCGCAATACGGTTCGAACACTCGAACACCTATACGGATTTTCCTGCACAGTGGCAGATATGTAAATACGGGGTTTCCATACCATTTCCTGTGCATTACGGTTCGAACACTCGAACACCTATACGGATTCTCCTACACAGTGGCAGATATGTAAATACGGGGTTTACATACCATTTCTTGCGCAACACGGTTCGAACACTCGAACACCTATACGGATTCTCCTGCACAGTGGCAGACATGTAAATACGGGGTTTACATACCATTTCTTGCGCAATACGGTTCGAACACTCGAACACCTATACGGATTTTCCTGCACAGTGGCAGATATGTAAATACGGGGTTTCCATACCATTTCTTGCGCATTACGGTTCGAACACTCGAACACCTATACGGATTCTCCTGCACAGTGGCAGATATATAAATACGGGGTTTCCATACCATTTCTTGCGCATTACGGTTCGAACACTCGAACACCTATGCGGATTCTCCTGCACAGTGGCAGATATGTAAATACGGGATTTACATACCATTTCTTGCGCAATACAGTTCGAACACTCGAACACCTATACGGATTCTCCTACACAGTGGCAGATATGTAAATACGGGGTTTTCATACCATTTCTTGCGCATTACGGTTCGAACACTCGAACACCTATACGGATTCTTCTGCACAGTGGCAGATATGTAAATACGGGGTTTCCATACCATTTCTTGCGCATTACGGTTCGAACACTCGAACACCTATACGGATTCTCCTGCACAGTGGCAGATATATAAATACGGGGTTTCCATACCATTTCTTGCGCATTACGGTTCGAACACTCGAACACCTATGCGGATTCTCCTGCACAGTGGCAGATATGTAAATACGGGATTTACATACCATTTCTTGCGCAATACAGTTCGAACACTCGAACACCTATACGGATTCAACTACACAGTGGCAGATATGTAAATACGGGGTTTCCATACCATTTCTTGCGCATTACGGTTCGAACACTCGAACACCTGTACGGATTCTCCTGCACAGTGGCAGATATGTAAATACGGGGTTTCCATACCATTTCTTGCGCATTACGGTTCGAACACTCGAACACCTATACGGATTTTCCTGCACAGTGGTAGATATGTAAATACGGGGTTTCCATACCATTTCTTGTGCATTACGGTTCGAACACTCGAACACCTATACGGATTCTCCTACACAGTGGCAGATATGTAAATACGGGGTTTACATACCATTTCTTGCGCAACACGGTTCGAACACTCGAACACCTATACGGATTCTCCTGCACAGTGGCAGATATGTAAATACGGGGTTTACATACCATTTCTTGCGCAATACGGTTCGAACACTCGAACACCTATACGGATTTTCCTGCACAGTGGCAGATATGTAAATACGGGGTTTCCATACCATTTCTTGCGCATTACGGTTCGAACACTCGAACACCTATACGGATTCTCCTGCACAGTGGTAGATATATAAATACGGGGTTTCCATACCATTTCTTGCGCATTACGGTTCGAACACTCGAACACCTATGCGGATTCTCCGGCACAGTGGCAGATATGTAAATACGGGATTTACATACCATTTCTTGCGCAATACAGTTCGAACACTCGAACACCTATACGGATTCAACTACACAGTGGCAGATATGTAAATACGGGGTTTCCATACCATTTCTTGAGCATTACGGTTCGAACACTCGAACACCTGTACGGATTCTCCTGCACAGTGGCAGATATGTAAATATGGGGTTTCCATACCATTTCTTGCGCATTACGGTTCGAACACTCGAACACCTATGCGGATTCTCCTGCACAGTGGCAGATATGTAAATACGGGATTTACATACCATTTCTTGCGCAATCCGGTTCGAACACTCGAAAACCTATACGGATTTTCCTGCACAGTGGCAGATATGTAAATACAGGGTTTACATACCATTTCTTGCGCATTACGGTTCGAACACTCGAACACCTATACGGATTCTCCTGCACAGCGGCAGATATGTAAATACGGGGTTTCCATACCATTTCTTGCGCATTACGGTTCGAACACTCGAACACCTATACGGATTCTCCTGCACAGTGGCAGATATGTAAATACGGGGTTTACATACCATTTCTTGCGCAACACGGTTCGAACACTCGAACACTTTTACGGATTCTCCTGCACAGTGGCAGATATGTAAATACGGGGTTTCCATACCATTTCTTGCGCAATACGGTTCGAACACTCGAACACCTATACGGATTTTCCTGCACAGTGGCAGATATGTAAATACGGGGTTTACATACCATTTCTTGCGCATTACGGTTCGTACACTCGAACACCTATATGGATTCTCCTGCACAGTGGCAGATATGTAAATACGGGGTTTCCATACCATTTCTTGCGCATTACGGTTCGAACACTCGAACTCCTATACGGATTCTCCAGCACAGTGGCAGATATGTAATTACGTGGTTTCCATACCATTTCTTGTGCATTACGGTTCGAACACTCGAACACCTATACGGATTCTCCTGCACAGTGGAAGATATGTAAATACGGGGTTTACATACCATTTCTTGCGCAACACGGTTCGAACACTTCGAACACCTATACGGATTCTTCTGCACAGTGGCAGATATGTAAATACGGGGTTTACATACCATTTCTTGCGCAATACGGTTCGAACACTCGAACACCTATACGGATTTTCCTGCACAGTGGCAGATATGTAAATACGGGGTTTCCATACCATTTCTTGCGCATTACGGTTCGAACACTCGAACACCTATACGGATTCTCCTGCACAGTGGCAGATATGTAAATACGGGGTTTCCATACCATTTCTTGCGCATTACGGTTCGAACACTCGAACACCTATGCGGATTCTCCTGCACAGTGGCAGATATGTAAATACGGGATTTACATACCATTTCTTGCGCAATACGGTTCGAACACTCGAACACCTATACCGATTTTCCTGCACAGTGGCAGATATGTAAATACGGGGTTTCCATACCATTTCTTGCGCATTACGGTTCGAACACTCGAACACCTATACGGATTCTCCTACACAGTGGCAGATATGTAAATACGGGGTTTACATACCATTTCTTGCGCAACACGGTTCGAACACTCGAACACCTATACGGATTCTCCTGCACAGTGGCAGATATGTAAATACGGGGTTTACATACCATTTCTTGCGCAATACGGTTCGAACACTCGAACACCTATACGGATTTTCCTGCAAAGTGGCAGATATGTAAATACGGGGTTTGCATACCATTTCTTGCGCATTACGGTTCGAACACTCGAACACCTATCCGGATTCTCCTGCACAGTGGCAGATATGTAAATACGGGGTTTCCATACCATTTCTTGCGCATTACGGTTCGAACACTCGAACACCTATGCGGATTCTCCTGCACAGTGGCAGATATGTAAATACGGGATTTACATACCATTTCTTGCGCAATCCGGTTCGAACACTCGAACACCTATACGGATTTTCCTTCACAGTGGCAGATATGTAAATACGGGGTTTACATACCATTTCTTGCGCAACACGGTTCGAACACTTCGAACACCTATACGGATTCTTCTGCACAGTGGCAGATATGTAAATACGGGGTTTACATACCATTTCTTGCGCAATACGGTTCGAACACTCGAACACCTATACGTATTTTCCTGCACAGTGGCAGATATGTAAATACGGGGTTTCCATACCATTTCTTGCGCATTATGGTTCGAACACTCGAACACCTATACGGATTCTCCTACACAGTGGCAGATATGTAAATACGGGGTTTCCATACCATTTCTTGCGCATTACGGTTCGAACACTCGAACACCTATGCGGATTCTCCTGCACAGTGGCAGATATGTAAATACGGGATTTACATACCATTTCTTACGCAATACGGTTCGAACACTCGAACACCTATACGGATTTTCCTGCACAGTGGCAGATATGTAAATACGGGGTTTCCATACCATTTCTTGCGCATTACGGTTCGAACACTCGATCACCTATACGGATTCTCCTACACAGTGGCAGATATGTAAATACGGGGTTTACATACCATTTCTTGCGCAACACGGTTCGAACACTTCGAACACCTATACGGATTCTTCTGCACAGTGGCAGATATGTAAATACGGGGTTTACATACCATTTCTTGCGCAATACGGTTCGAACACTCGAACACCTATACGGATTTTCCTGCACAGTGGCAGATATGTAAATACGGGGTTTCCATACCATTTCTTGCGCATTACGGTTCGAACACTCGAACACCTATACGGATTCTCCTGCACAGTGGCAGATATGTAAATACGGGGTTTCCATACCATTTCTTGCGCATTACGGTTCGAACACTCGAACACCTATGCGGATTCTCCTGCACAATGGCAGATATGTAAATACGGGATTTACATACCATTTCTTGCGCAATACGGTTCGAACACTCGAACACCTATACGGATTTTCCTGCACAGTGGCAGATATGTAAATACGGGGTTTCCATACCATTTCTTGCGCATTACGGTTCGAACACTCGATCACCTATACGGATTCTCCTACACAGTGGCAGATATGTAAATACGGGGTTTACATACCATTTCTTGCGCAACACGGTTCGAACACTAGAACACCTATACGGATTCTCCTGCACAGTGGCAGATATGTAAATACGGGGTTTACATACCATTTCTTGCGCAATACGGTTCGAACAGTCGAACACCTATACGGATTTTCCTACACAGTGGCAGATATGTAAATACGGGGTTTCCATACAATTTCTTGCGCATTACGGTTCGAACACTCGAACACCTATACGGATTCTCCTGCACAGTGGCAGATATGTAAATACGGGTTTCCATACCATTTCTTGCGCATTACGGTTCGAACACTCGAACACCTATGCGGATTCTCCTGCACAGTGGCAGATATGTAAATACGGGATTTACATACCATTTCTTGCGCAATACGGTTCGAACACTCGAACACCTATACGGATTTTCCTGCCCAGTGGCAGATATGTAAATACGGGGTTTCCATACCATTTCTTGTGCATTACGGTTCGAACACTCGAACACCTATACGGATTCTCCTACACAGTGGCAGATATGTAAATACGGGGTTTACATACCATTTCTTGCGCAACACGGTTCGAACACTCGAACACCTATACGGATTCTCCTGCACAGTGGCAGATATGTAAATACGGGGTTTACATACCATTTCTTGCGCAATACGGTTCGAGCACTCGAACACCTATACGGATTTTCCTGCACAGTGGCAGATATGTAAATACGGGGTTTCCATACCATTTCTTGCGCATTACGGTTCGAACACTCGAACACCTATACGGATTCTCCTGCATAGTGGCAGATATATAAATACGGGGTTTCCATACCATTTCTTGCGCATTACGGTTCGAACACTCGAACACCTATGCGGATTCTCCTGCACAGTGGGAGATATGTAAATACGGGATTTACATACCATTTCTTGCGCAATACAGTTCGAACACTCGAACACCTATACGGATTCAACTACACAGTGGCAGATATGTAAATACGGGGTTTCCATACCATTTCTTGCGCATTACGGTTCGAACACTCGAACACCTGTACGGATTCTCCTGCACAGTGGCAGATATGTAAATACGGGGTTTCCATACCATTTCCTGTGCATTACGGTTCGAACACTCGAACACCTATGCGGATTCTCCTGCACAGTGGCAGATATGTAAATACGGGATTTACATACCATTTCTTGCGCAATCCGGTTCGAACACTCGAACACCTATACGGATTTTCCTGCACAGTGGCGGATATGTAAATACAGCGTTTACATACCATTTCTTGCGCATTACGGTTCGAACACTCGAACACCTATACGGATTCTCCTGCACTGTGGCAGATATGTAAATACGGGGTTTCCATACCATTTCTTGCGCATTACGGTTCGAACACTCGAACACCTTTACGGATTCTCCTGCACAGTGGCAGATATGTAAATACGGGGTTTACATACCATTTCTTGCGCAACACGGTTCGAACACTCGAACACTTATACGGTTCTCCTGCACAGTGGCAGATATGTAAATACGGGGTTTCTATACCATTTCTTGCGCAATACGGTTCGAACACTCGAACACCTATACGGATTTTCCTGCACAGTGGCAGATATGTAAATACGGGGTTTACATACCATTTCTTGCGCATTACGGTTCGAACACTCGAACACCTATACGGATTCTCCTGCACAGTGGCAGATATGTAAATACGGGGTTTCCATTCCATTTCTTGCGCATTACGGTTCGAACACTCGAACACCTATGCGGATTCTCCTGCACAGTGGCAGATATGTAAATACGGGATTTACATACCATTTCTTGCGCAATACGGTTCGAACACTCGAACACCTATACGGATTTTCCTACACAGTGGCAGATATGTAAATACGGGGTTTCCATACCATTTCTTGTGCATTACGGTTCGAACACTCGAACACCTATACGGATTCTCCTACACAGTGGCAGATATGTAAATACGGGGTTTACATACCATTTCATGCGCAACACGGTTCGAACACTCGAACACCTATACGGATTCTCCTGCACAGTGGCAGATATGTAAATACGGGGTTTACATACCATTTCTTGCGCAACACGGTTCGAACACTCGAACACCTATACGGATTTTCCTACACAGTGGCAGATATGTAAATACGGGGTTTCCATACCATTTCTTGTGCATTACGGTTCGAACACTCGAACACCTATACGGATTCTCCTACACAGTGGCAGATATGTAAATACGGGGTTTACATACCATTTCATGCGCAACACGGTTCGAACACTCGAACACCTATACGGATTTTCCTGCACAGTGGCAGATATGTAAATACGGGGTTTCCATACCATTTCTTGTGCATTACGGTTCGAACACTCGAACACCTATACGGATTCTCCTACACAGTGGCAGATATGTAAATACGGGGTTTACATACCATTTCATGCGCAACACGGTTCGAACACTCGAACACCTATACGGATTCTCCTGCACAGTGGCAGATATGTAAATACGGGGTTTACATACCATTTCTTGCGCAACACGGTTCGAACACTCGAACACCTATACGGATTCTCCTGCACAGTGGCAGATATGTAAATACGGGGTTTACATACCATTTCTTGCGCAATACGGTTCGAACACTCGAACACCTATACGGATTTTCCAGCAAAGTGGCAGATATGTAAATACGGGGTTTGCATACCATTTCTAGCGCATTACGGTTCGAACACTCGAACACCTATCCGGATTCTCCTGCACAGTGGCAGATATGTAAATACGGGGTTTCCATACCATTTCTTGCGCATTACGGTTCGAACACTCGAACACCTATGCGGATTCTCCTGCACAGTGGCAGATATGTAAATACGGGATTTACATACCATTTCTTGCGCAATCCGGTTCGAACACTCGAACACCTATACGTATTTTCCTTCACAGTGGCAGATATGTAAATACGGGGTTTACATACCATTTCTTGCGCAACACGGTTCGAACACTTCGAACACCTATACGGATTCTTCTGCACAGTGGCAGATATGTAAATACGGGGTTTACATACCATTTCTTGCGCAATACGGTTCGAACACTCGAACACCTATACGGATTTTCCTGCACAGTGGCAGATATGTAAATACGGGGTTTCCATACCATTTCTTGCGCATTACGGTTCGAACACTCGAACACCTATACGGATTCTCCTGCACAGTCGCAGATATGTAAATACGGGGTTTCCATACCATTTCTTGCGCATTACGGTTCGAACACTCGAACACCTATGCGGATTCTCCTGCACAGTGGCAGATATTTAAATACGGGATTTACATACCATTTCTTGCGCAATACGGTTCGAACACTCGAACACCTATACGGATTTTCCTGCACAGTGGCAGATATGTAAATACGGGGTTTCCATACCATTTCTTGCGCATTACGGTTCGAACACTCGATCACCTATACGGATTCTCCTACACAGTGGCAGATATGTAAATACGGGGTTTACATACCATTTCTTGCGCAACACGGTTCGAACACTTCGAACACCTATACGGATTCTTCTGCACAGTGGCAGATATGTAAATACGGGGTTTACATACCATTTCTTGCGCAATACGGTTCGAACACTCGAACACCTATACGGATTTTCCTGCACAGTGGCAGATATGTAAATACGGGGTTTCCATACCATTTCTTGCGCATTACGGTTCGAACACTCGAACACCTATACGGATTCTCCTGCACAGTGGCAAATATGTAAATACGGGGTTTCCATACCATTTCTTGCGCATTACGGTTCGAACACTCGAACACCTATGCGGATTCTCCTGCACAGTGGCAGATATGTAAATACGGGATTTACAAACCATTTCTTGCGCAATACGGTTCGAACACTCGAACACCTATACGGATTTTCCTGCACAGTGGCAGATATGTAAATACGGGGTTTCCATACCATTTCTTGCGCATTACGGTTCGAACACTCGATCACCTATACGGATTCTCCTACACAGTGGCAGATATGTAAATACGGGGTTTACATACCATTTCTTGCGCAACACGGTTCGAACACTAGAACACCTATACGGATTCTCCTGCACAGTGGCAGATATGTAAATACGGGGTTTACATACCATTTCTTGCGCAATACGGTTCGAACAGTCGAACACCTATACGGATTTTCCTACACAGTGGCAGATATGTAAATACGGGGTTTCCATACAATTTCTTGCGCATTACGGTTCGAACACTCGAACACCTATACGGATTCTCCTGCACAGTGGCAGATATGTAAATACGGGTTTCCATACCATTTCTTGCGCATTACGGTTCGAACACTCGAACACCTATGCGGATTCTCCTGCACAGTGGCAGATATGTAAATACGGGATTTACATACCATTTCTTGCGCAATACGGTTCGAACACTCGAACACCTATACGGATTTTCCTGCACAGTGGCAGATATGTAAATACGGGGTTTCCATACCATTTCTTGTGCATTACGGTTCGAACACTCGAACACCTATACGGATTCTCCTACACAGTGGCAGATATGTAAATACGCGGTTTACATACCATTTCATGCGCAACACGGTTCGAACACTCGAACACCTATACGGATTCTCCTGCACAGTGGCAGATATGTAAATACGGGGTTTACATACCATTTCTTGCGCAATACGGTTCGAACACTCGAACACCTATACGGATTTTCCTGCACAGTGGCAGATATGTAAATACGGGGTTTCCATACCATTTCTTGCGCATTACGGTTCGAACACTCGAACACCTATACGGATTCTCCTGCACAGTGGCAGATATATAAATACGGGGTTTCCATACCATTTCTTGCGCATTACGGTTCGAACACTCGAACACCTATGCGAATTCTCCTGCACAGTGGCAGATATGTAAATACGGGATTTACATACCATTTCTTGCGCAATACAGTTCGAACACTCGAACACCTATACGGATTCAACTACACAGTGGCAGATATGTAAATACGGGGTTTCCATACCATTTCTTGCGCATTACGGTTCGAACACTCGAACACCTGTACGGATTCTCCTGCACAGTGGCAGATATGTAAATACGGGGTTTCCATACCATTTCCTGCGCATTACGGTTCGAACACTCGAACACCTATGCGGATTCTCCTGCACAGTGGCAGATATGTAAATACGGGATTTACATACCATTTCTTGCGCAATCCGGTTCGAACACTCGAACACCTATACGGATTTTCCTGCACAGTGGCGGATATGTAAATACAGGGTTTACATACCATTTCTTGCGCATTACGGTTCGAACACTCGAACACCTATACGGATTCTCCTGCACAGTGGCAGATATGTAAATACGGGGTTTCCATACCATTTCTTGCGCATTACGGTTCGAACACTCGAACACCTATACGGATTCTCCTGCACAGTGGAAGATATGTAAATACGGGGTTTACATACCATTTCTTGCGCAACACGGTTCGAACACTCGAACACTTATACGGATTCTCCTGCACAGTGGCAGATATGTAAATACGGGGTTTCTATACCATTTCTTGCGCAATACGGTTCGAACACTCGAACACCTATACGGATTTTCCTGCACAGTGGCAGATATGTAAATACGGGGTTTACATACCATTTCTTGCGCATTACGGTTCGAACACTCGAACACCTATACGGATTCTCCTGCACAGTGGCAGATATGTAAATACGGGGTTTCCATTCCATTTCTTGCGCATTACGGTTCGAACACTCGAACACCTATGCGGATTCTCCTGCACAGTGGCAGATATGTAAATACGGGATTTACATACCATTTCTTGCGCAATACGGTTCGAACACTCGAACACCTATACGGATTTTCCTGCACAGTGGCAGATATGTAAATACGGGGTTTCCATACCATTTCTTGTGCATTACGGTTCGAACACTCGAACACCTATACGGATTCTCCTACACAGTGGCAGATATGTAAATACGGGGTTTACATACCATTTCATGCGCAACACGGTTCGAACACTCGAACACCTATACGGATTCTCCTGCACAGTGGCAGATATGTAAATACGGGGTTTACATACCATTTCTTGCGCAATACGGTGCGAACACTCGAACACCTATACAGATTTTCCTGCACAGTGGCAGATATGTAAATACGGGGTTTCCATACCATTTCTTGCGCATTACGGTTCGAACACTCGAACACCTATACGGATTCTCCTGCACAGTGGCAGATATATAAATACGGGGTTTCCATACCATTTCTTGCGCATTACGGTTCGAACACTCGAACACCTATGCGAATTCTCCTGCACAGTGGCAGATATGTAAATACGGGATTTACATACCATTTCTTGCGCAATACAGTTCGAACACTCGAACACCTATACGGATTCAACTACACAGTGGCAGATATGTAAATACGGGGTTTCCATACCATTTCTTGCGCATTACGGTTCGAACACTCGAACACCTGTACGGATTCTCCTGCACAGTGGCAGATATGTAAATACGGGGTTTCCATACCATTTCCTGCGCATTACGGTTCGAACACTCGAACACCTATGCGGATTCTCCTGCACAGTGGCAGATATGTAAATACGGGATTTACATACCATTTCTTGCGCAATCCGGTTCGAACACTCGAACACCTATACGGATTTTCCTGCACAGTGGCGGATATGTAAATACAGGGTTTACATACCATTTCTTGCGCATTACGGTTCGAACACTCGAACACCTATACGGATTCTCCTGCACAGTGGCAGATATGTAAATACGGGGTTTCCATACCATTTCTTGCGCATTACGGTTCGAACACTCGAACACCTATACGGATTCTCCTGCACAGTGGAAGATATGTAAATACGGGGTTTACATACCATTTCTTGCGCAACACGGTTCGAACACTCGAACACTTATACGGATTCTCCTGCACAGTGGCAGATATGTAAATACGGGGTTTCTATACCATTTCTTGCGCAATACGGTTCGAACACTCGAACACCTATACGGATTCTCCTGCACAGTGGCAGATATGTAAATACGGGGTTTCCATTCCATTTCTTGCGCATTACGGTTCGAACACTCGAACACCTATGCGGATTCTCCTGCACAGTGGCAGATATGTAAATACGGGATTTACATACCATTTCTTGCGCAATACGGTTCGAACACTCGAACACCTATACGGATTTTCCTGCACAGTGGCAGATATGTAAATACGGGGTTTCCATACCATTTCTTGTGCATTACGGTTCGAACACTCGAACACCTATACGGATTCTCCTACACAGTGGCAGATATGTAAATACGGGGTTTACATACCATTTCTTGCGCATTACGGTTCGAACACTCGAACACCTATACGGATTCTCCTGCACAGTGGCAGATATGTAAATACGGGGTTTCCATTCCATTTCTTGCGCATTACGGTTCGAACACTCGAACACCTATGCGGATTCTCCTGCACAGTGGCAGATATGTAAATACGGGATTTACATACCATTTCTTGCGCAATACGGTTCGAACACTCGAACACCTATACGGATTTTCCTGCACAGTGGCAGATATGTAAATACGGGGTTTCCATACCATTTCTTGTGCATTACGGTTCGAACACTCGAACACCTATACGGATTCTCCTACACAGTGGCAGATATGTAAATACGGGGTTTACATACCATTTCATGCGCAACACGGTTCGAACACTCGAACACCTATACGGATTCTCCTGCACAGTGGCAGATATGTAAATACGGGGTTTACATACCATTTCTTGCGCAATACGGTGCGAACACTCGAACACCTATACAGATTTTCCTGCACAGTGGCAGATATGTAAATACGGGGTTTCCATACCATTTCTTGCGCATTACGGTTCGAACACTCGAACACCTATACGGATTCTCCTGCACAGTGGCAGATATATAAATACGGGGTTTCCATACCATTTCTTGCGCATTACGGTTCGAACACTCGAACACCTATGCGGATTCTCCTGCACAGTGGAATATATGTAAATACGGGATTTACATACCATTTCTTGCGCAATACAGTTCGAACACTCGAACACCTATACGGATTCAACTACACAGTGGCAGATATGTAAATACGGGGTTTCCATACCATTTCTTGCGCATTACGGTTCGAACACTCGAACACCTGTACGGATTCTCCTGCACAGTGGCAGATATGTAAATACGGGGTTTCCATACCATTTCCTGCGCATTACGGTTCGAACACTCGAACACCTATGCGGATTCTCCTGCACAGTGGCAGATATGTAAATACGGGATTTACATACCATTTCTTGCGCAATCCGGTTCGAACACTCGAACACCTATACGGATTTTCCTGCACAGTGGCGGATATGTAAATACGGGGTTTACATACCATTTCTTGCGCATTACGGTTCGAACACTCGAACACCTATACGGATTCTCCTGCACAGTGGCAGATATGTAAATACGGGGTTTCCATACCATTTCTTGCGCATTACGGTTCGAACACTCGAACACCTATACGGATTCTCCTGCACAGTGGCAGATATGTAAATACGGGGTTTACATACCATTTCTTGCGCAACACGATTCGAACACTCGAACACTTATACGGATTCTCCTGCACAGTGGCAGATATGTAAATACGGGGTTTCTATACCATTTCTTGCGCAATACGGTTCGAACACTCGAACACCTATACGGATTTTCCTGCACAGTGACAGATATGTAAATACGGGGTTTACATACCATTTCTTGCGCATTACGGTTCGAACACTCGAACACCTATACGGATTCTCCTGCACAGTGGCAGATATGTAAATACGGGGTTTCCATTCCATTTCTTGCGCATTACGGTTCGAACACTCGAACACATATGCGGATTCTCCTGCACAGTGGCAGATATGTAAATACGGGATTTACATACCATTTCTTGCGGAATCCGGTTCGAACACTCGAACACCTATACGGATTTTCCTGCACAGTGGCGGATATGTAAATACAGGGTTTACATACCATTTCTTGCGCATTACGGTTCGAACACTCGAACACCTATACGGATTCTCCTGCACAGTGGCAGATATGTAAATACGGGGTTTCCATACCATTTCTTGCGCATTACGGTTCGAACACTCGAACACCTTTACGGATTCTCCTGCACAGTGGCAGATATGTAAATACGGGGTTTACATACCATTTCTTGCGCAACACGGTTCGAACACTCGAACACTTATACGGATTCTCCTGCACAGTGGCAGATATGTAAATACGGGGTTTCTATACCATTTCTTGCGCAATACGGTTCGAACACTCGAACACCTATACGGATTTTCCTGCACAGTGGCAGATATGTAAATACGGGGTTCACATTCCATTTCTTGCGCATTACGGTTCGAACACTCGAACACCTATACGGATTCTCCTGCACAGTGGCAGATATGTAAATACGGGGTTTCCATTCCATTTCTTGCGCATTACGGTTCGAACACTCGAACAACTATGCGGATTCTCCTGCACAGTGGCAGATATGTAAGTACGGGATTTACATACCATTTCTTGCGCAATACGGTTCGAACACTCGAACACCTATACGGATTTTCCTGCACAGTGGCAGATATGTAAATACGGGGTTTCCATACCATTTCTTGTGCATTACGGTTCGAACACTCGAACACCTATACGGATTCTCCTACACAGTGGCAGATATGTAAATACGGGGTTTACATACCATTTCATGCGCAACACGGTTCGAACACTCGAACACCTATACGGATTCTCCTGCACAGTGGCAGATATGTAAATACGGGGTTTACATACCATTTCTTGCGCAATACGGTTCGAACACTCGAACACCTATACGGATTTTCCTGCACAGTGGCAGATATGTAAATACGGGGTTTCCATACCATTTCTTGCGCATTACGGTTCGAACACTCGAACACCTATACGGATTTTCCTGCACAGTGGCAGATATATAAATACGGGGTTTCCATACCATTTCTTGCGCATTACGGTTCGAACACTCGAACACCTATGCGGATTCTCCTGCACAGTGGCAGATATGTAAATACGGGATTTACATACCATTTCTTGCGCAATACAGTTCGAACACTCGAACACCTATACGGATTCAACTACACAGTGGCAGATATGTAAATACGGGGTTTCCATACCATTTCTTGCGCATTACGGTTCGAACACTCGAACACCTGTACGGATTCTCCTGCACAGTGGCAGATATGTAAATACGGGGTTTCCATACCATTTCCTGCGCATTACGGTTCGAACACTCGAACACCTATGCGGATTCTCCTGCACAGTGGCAGATATGTAAATACGGGATTTACATACCATTTCTTGCGCAATCCGGTTCGAACACTCGAACACCTATACGGATTTTCCTGCACAGTGGCGGATATGTAAATACAGGGTTTACATACCATTTCTTGCGCATTACGGTTCGAACACTCGAACACCTATACGGATTCTCCTGCACAGTGGCAGATATGTAAATACGGGGTTTCCATACCATTTCTTGCGCATTACGGTTCGAACACTCGAACACCTATACGGATTCTCCTGCACAGTGGCAGATATGTAAATACGGGGTTTACATACCATTTCTTGCGCAACACGGTTCGAACGCTCGAACACTTATACGGATTCTCCTGCACAGTGGCAGATATGTAAATACGGGGTTTCCATACCATTTCTTGCGCAATACGGTTCGAACACTCGAACACCTATACGGATTTTCCTGCACAGTGGCAGATATGTAAATACGGGGTTCACATTCCATTTCTTGCGCATTACGGTTCGAACACTCGAACACCTATACGGATTCTCCTGCACAGTGGCAGATATGTAAATACGGGGTTTCCATTCCATTTCTTGCGCATTACGGTTCGAACACTCGAACAACTATGCGGATTCTCCTGCACAGTGGCAGATATGTAAGTACGGGATTTACATACCATTTCTTGCGCAATACGGTTCGAACACTCGAACACCTATACGGATTTTCCTGCACAGTGGCAGATATGTAAATACGGGGTTTCCATACCATTTCTTGTGCATTACGGTTCGAACACTCGAACACCTATACGGATTCTCCTACACAGTGGCAGATATGTAAATACGGGGTTTACATACCATTTCATGCGCAACACGGTTCGAACACTCGAACACCTATACGGATTCTCCTGCACAGTGGCAGATATGTAAATACGGGGTTTACATACCATTTCTTGCGCAATACGGTTCGAACACTCGAACACCTATACGGATTTTCCTGCACAGTGGCAGATATGTAAATACGGGGTTTCCATACCATTTCTTGCGCATTACGGTTCGAACACTCGAACACCTATACGGATTTTCCTGCACAGTGGCAGATATATAAATACGGGGTTTCCATACCATTTCTTGCGCATTACGGTTCGAACACTCGAACACCTATGCGGATTCTCCTGCACAGTGGCAGATATGTAAATACGGGATTTACATACCATTTCTTGCGCAATACAGTTCGAACACTCGAACACCTATACGGATTCAACTACACAGTGGCAGATATGTAAATACGGGGTTTCCATACCATTTCTTGCGCATTACGGTTCGAACACTCGAACACCTGTACGGATTCTCCTGCACAGTGGCAGATATGTAAATACGGGGTTTCCATACCATTTCCTGCGCATTACGGTTCGAACACTCGAACACCTATGCGGATTCTCCTGCACAGTGGCAGATATGTAAATACGGGATTTACATACCATTTCTTGCGCAATCCGGTTCGAACACTCGAACACCTATACGGATTTTCCTGCACAGTGGCGGATATGTAAATACAGGGTTTACATACCATTTCTTGCGCATTACGGTTCGAACACTCGAACACCTATACGGATTCTCCTGCACAGTGGCAGATATGTAAATACGGGGTTTCCATACCATTTCTTGCGCATTACGGTTCGAACACTCGAACACCTATACGGATTCTCCTGCACAGTGGCAGATATGTAAATACGGGGTTTACATACCATTTCTTGCGCAACACGGTTCGAACGCTCGAACACTTATACGGATTCTCCTGCACAGTGGCAGATATGTAAATACGGGGTTTCCATACCATTTCTTGCGCAATACGGTTCGAACACTCGAACACCTATACGGATTTTCCTGCACAGTGGCAGATATGTAAATACGGGGTTTACATACCATTTCTTGCGCATTACGGTTCGAACACTCGAACACCTATACGGATTCTCCTGCACAGTGGCAGATATGTAAATACGGGGTTTCCATACCATTTCTTGCGCATTACGGTTCGAACACTCGAACACCTATGCGGATTCTCCTGCACAGTGGCAGATATGTAAATACGGGATTTACATACCATTTCTTGCGCAATACGGTTCGAAGACTCGAACACCTATACGGATTTTCCTGCACAGTGGCAGATATGTAAATACGGGGTTTCCATACCATTTCTTGTGCATTACGGTTCGAACACTCGAACACCTATACGGATTCTCCTACACAGTGGCAGATATGTAAATACGGGGTTTACATACCATTTCATGCGCAACACGGTTCGAACACTCGAACACCTATACGGATTCTCCTGCACAGTGGCAGATATGTAAATACGGGGTTTACATACCATTTCTTGCGCAATACGGTTCGAACACTCGAACACCTATACGGATTTTCCTGCACAGTGGCAGATATGTAAATACGGGGTTTCCATACCATTTCTTGCGCATTACGGTTCGAACACTCGAACACCTATACGGATTCTCCTGCACAGTGGCAGATATATAAATACGGGGTTTCCATACCATTTCTTGCGCATTACGGTTCGAACACTCGAACACCTATGCGGATTCTCCTGCACAGTGGCAGATATGTAAATACGGGATTTACATACCATTTCTTGCGCAATACAGTTCGAACACTCGAACACCTATACGGATTCAACTACACAGTGGCAGATAGGGAAATACGGGGTTTCCATACCATTTCTTGCGCATTACGGTTCGAACACTCGAACACCTGTACGGATTCTCCTGCACAGTGGAAGATATGTAAATACGGGGTTTCCATACCATTTCTTGCGCATTACGGTTCGAACACTCGAACACCTATGCGGATTCTCCTTCACAGTGGCAGATATGTAAATACGGGATTTACATACCATTTCTTGCGCAATCCGGTTCGAACACTCGAACACCTATACGGATTTTCCTGCACAGTGGCAGATATGTAAATACAGGGTTTACATACCATTTCTTGCGCATTACGGTTCGAACACTCGAACACCTATACGGATTCTCCTGCACAGTGGCAGATATGTAAATACGGGGTTTCCATACCATTTCTTGCGCATTACGGTTCGAACACTCGAACACCTATACGGATTCTCCTGCACAGTGGCAGATATGTAAATACGGGGTTTACATACCATTTCTTGCGCAACACGGTTCGAACGCTCGAACACTTATACGGATTCTCCTGCACAGTGGCAGATATGTAAATACGGGGTTTCCATACCATTTCTTGCGCAATACGGTTCGAACACTCGAACACCTATACGGATTTTCCTGCACAGTGGCAGATATGTAAATACGGGGTTTACATACCATTTCTTGCGCATTACGGTTCGAACACTCGAACACCTATACGGATTCTCCTGCACAGTGGCAGATATGTAAATACGGGGTTTCCATACCATTTCTTGCGCATTACGGTTCGAACACTCGAACACCTATGCGGATTCTCCTGCACAGTGGCAGATATGTAAATACGGGATTTACATACCATTTCTTGCGCAATACGGTTCGAACACTCGAACACCTATACGGATTTTCCTGCACAGTGGCAGATATGTAAATACGGGGTTTCCATACCATTTCTTGTGCATTACGGTTCGAACACTCGAACACCTATACGGATTCTCCTACACAGTGGCAGATATGTAAATACGGGGTTTACATACCATTTCATGCGCAACACGGTTCGAACACTCGAACACCTATACGGATTCTCCTGCACAGTGGCAGATATGTAAATACGGGGTTTACATACCATTTCTTGCGCAATACGGTTCGAACACTCGAACACCTATACGGATTTTCCTGCACAGTGGCAGATATGTAAATACGGGGTTTCCATACCATTTCTTGCGCATTACGGTTCGAACACTCGAACACCTATACGGATTCTCCTGCACAGTGGCAGATATATAAATACGGGGTTTCCATACCATTTCTTGCGCATTACGGTTCGAACACTCGAACACCTATGCGGATTCTCCTGCACAGTGGCAGATATGTAAATACGGGATTTACATACCATTTCTTGCGCAATACAGTTCGAACACTCGAACACCTATACGGATTCAACTACACAGTGGCAGATAGGGAAATACGGGGTTTCCATACCATTTCTTGCGCATTACGGTTCGAACACTCGAACACCTGTACGGATTCTCCTGCACAGTGGAAGATATGTAAATACGGGGTTTCCATACCATTTCTTGCGCATTACGGTTCGAACACTCGAACACCTATGCGGATTCTCCTTCACAGTGGCAGATATGTAAATACGGGATTTACATACCATTTCTTGCGCAATCCGGTTCGAACACTCGAACACCTATACGGATTTTCCTGCACAGTGGCAGATATGTAAATACAGGGTTTACATACCATTTCTTGCGCATTACGGTTCGAACACTCGAACACCTATACGGATTCTCCTGCACAGTGGCAGATATGTAAATACGGGGTTTCCATACCATTTCTTGCGCATTACGGTTCGAACACTCGAACACCTATACGGATTCTCCTGCACAGTGGCAGATATGTAAATACGGGGTTTACATACCATTTCTTGCGCAACACGGTTCGAACGCTCGAACACTTATACGGATTCTCCTGCACAGTGGCAGATATGTAAATACGGGGTTTCCATACCATTTCTTGCGCAATACGGTTCGAACACTCGAACACCTATACGGATTTTCCTGCACAGTGGCAGATATGTAAATACGGGGTTTACATACCATTTCTTGCGCATTACGGTTCGAACACTCGAACACCTATACGGATTCTCCTGCACAGTGGCAGATATGTAAATACGGGGTTTCCATACCATTTCTTGCGCATTACGGTTCGAACACTCGAACACCTATGCGGATTCTCCTGCACAGTGGCAGATATGTAAATACGGGATTTACATACCATTTCTTGCGCAATACGGTTCGAACACTCGAACACCTATACGGATTTTCCTGCACAGTGGCAGATATGTAAATACGGGGTTTCCATACCATTTCTTGTGCATTACGGTTCGAACACTCGAACACCTATACGGATTCTCCTACACAGTGGCAGATATGTAAATACGGGGTTTACATACCATTTCTTGCGCAACACGGTTCGAACAATCGAACACCTATACGGATTCTCCTGCACAGTGGCAGATATGTAAATACGGGGTTTACATACCATTTCTTGCGCAATACGGTTCGAACACTCGAACACCTATACGGATTTTCCTGCACAGTGGCAGATATGTAAATACGGGGTTTCCATACCATTTCTTGCGCATTACGGTTCGAACACTCGAACACCTATACGGATTCTCCTGCACAGTGGCAGATATATAAATACGAGGTTTCCATACCATTTCTTGCGCATTACGGTTCGAACACTCGAACACGTATGCGGATTCTCCTGCACAGTGGCAGATATGTAAATACGGGATTTACATACCATTTCTTGCGCAATACAGTTCGAACACTCGAACACCTATAAGGATTCTCCTACACAGTGGCAGATATGTAAATACGGGGTTTGCATACCATTTCTTGCGCATTACGGTTCGAACACTCGAACACCTATACGGTTTCTCCTGCACAGTGGCAGATATGTAAATACGGGGTTTCCATACCATTTCTTGCGCATTACGGTTCGAACACTCGAACACGTACACGGATTTTCCTGCACAGTGGCAGATATGTAAATACGGGGTTTCCATACCATTTCTTGCGCATTACGGTTCGAACACTCGAACACCTATACGGATTCTCCTGCACAGTGGCAGATATGTAAATACGGGTTTCCATACCATTTCTTGTGCATTACGGTTCGAACACTCGAACACCTATACGGATTCTCCTGCACAGTGGCAGATATGTAAATACGGGGTTTACATACCATTTCTTGCGCAATATGGTTCGAACACTCGAACACCTATACGGATTTTCCTGCACAGTGGCAGATATGTAAGTACGGGGTTTCCATACCATTTCTTGCGCATTACGGTTCGAACACTCGAACACCTATACGGATTCTCCTGCACAGTGGCAGATATATAAATACGGGGTTTCCATACCATTTCTTGCGCATTACGGTTCGAACACTCGAACACCTATGCGGATTCTCCTGCACAGTGGCAGATATGTAAATACGGGATTTAGATACCTTTTCTTGCGCAATACAGTTCGAACACTCGAACACCTATACGGATTCAACTACACAGTGGCAGATATGTAAATACGGGGTTTCCATACCATTTCTTGCGCATTACGGTTCGAACACTCGAACACCTGTACGGATTCTCCTGCACAGTGGCAGATATGTAAATACGGGGTTTCTATACCATTTCTTGCGCAATACGGTTCGAACACTCGAACACCTATACGGATTTTCCTGCACAGTGGCAGATATGTAAATACGGGGTTTACATACCATTTCTTGCGCATTACGGTTCGAACACTCGAACACCTATACGGATTCTCCTGCACAGTGGCAGATATGTAAATACGGGGTTTCCATTCCATTTCTTGCGCATTACGGTTCGAACACTCGAACACCTATGCGGATTCTCCTGCACAGTGGCAGATATGTAAATACGGGATTTACATACCATTTCTTGCGCAATCCGGTTCGAACACTCGAACACCTATACGGATTTTCCTGCACAGTGGCGGATATGTAAATACAGGGTTTACATACCATTTCTTGCGCATTACGGTTCGAACACTCGAACACCTATACGGATTCTCCTGCACAGTGGCAGATATGTAAAAACGGGGTTTCCATACCATTTCTTGCGCATTACGGTTCGAACACTCGAACACCTTTACGGATTCTCCAGCACAGTGGCAGATATGTAAATACGGGGTTTACATACCATTTCTTGCGCAACACGGTTCGAACACTCGAACACTTATACGGATTCTCCTGCACAGTGGCAGATATGTAAATACGGGGTTTCTATACCATTTCTTGCGCAATACGGTTCGAACACTCGAACACCTATACGGATTTTCCTGCACAGTGGCAGATATGTAAATACGGGGTTTACATACCATTTCTTGCGCATTACGGTTCGAACACTCGAACACCTATACGGATTCTCCTGCACAGTGGCAGATATGTAAATACGGGGTTTCCATTCCATTTCTTGCGCATTACGGTTCGAACACTCGAACACCTATGCGGATTCTCCTGCACAGTGGCAGATATGTAAATACGGGATTTACATACGATTTCTTGCGCAATACGGTTCGAACACTCGAACACCTATACGGATTTTCCTGCACAGTGGCAGATATGTAAATACGGGGTTTCCATACCATTTCTTGTGCATTACGGTTCGAACACTCGAACACCTATACGGATTCTCCTACACAGTGGCAGATATGTAAATACGGGGTTTACATACCATTTCATGCGCAACACGGTTCGAACACTCGAACACCTATACGGATTCTCCTGCACAGTGGCAGATATGTAAATACGGGGTTTACATACCATTTCTTGCGCAATACGGTTCGAACACTCGAACACCTATACGGATTTTCCTGCACAGTGGCAGATATGTAAATACGGGGTTTCCATACCATTTCTTGCGCATTACGGTTCGAACACTCGAACACCTATACGGATTTTCCTGCACAGTGGCAGATATATAAATACGGGGTTTCCATACCATTTCTTGCGCATTACGGTTCGAACACTCGAACACCTATGCGGATTCTCCTGCACAGTGGCAGATATGTAAATACGGGATTTACATACCATTTCTTGTGCAATACAGTTCGAACACTCGAACACCTATACGGATTCAACTACACAGTGGCAGATATGTAAATACGGGGTTTCCATACCATTTCTTGCGCATTACGGTTCGAACACTCGAACACCTGTACGGATTCTCCTACACAGTGGCAGATATGTAAATACGGGGTTTCCATACCATTTCCTGCGCATTACGGTTCGAACACTCGAACACCTATGCGGATTCTCCTGCACAGTGGCAGATATGTAAATACGGGATTTACATACCATTTCTTGCGCAATCCGGTTCGAACACTCGAACACCTATACGGATTTTCCTGCACAGTGGCGGATATGTAAATACAGGGTTTACATACCATTTCTTGCGCATTACGGTTCGAACACTCGAACACCTATACGGATTCTCCTGCACAGTGGCAGATATGTAAATACGGGGTTTCCATACCATTTCTTGCGCATTACGGTTCGAACACTCGAACACCTATACGGATTCTCCTGCACAGTGGCAGATATGTAAATACGGGGTTTACATACCATTTCTTGCGCAACCCGGTTCGAACACTCGAACACTTATACGGATTCTCCTGCACAGTGGCAGATATGTAAATACGGGGTTTCTATACCATTTCTTGCGCAATACGGTTCGAACACTCGAACACCTATACGGATTTTCCTGCACAGTGGCAGATATGTAAATACGGGGTTTACATACCATTTCTTGCGCATTACGGTTCGAACACTCGAACACCTATACGGATTCTCCTGCACAGTGGCAGATATGTAAATACGGGGTTTCCATTCCATTTCTTGCGCATTACGGTTCGAACACTCGAACACCTATGCGGATTCTCCTGCACAGTGGCAGATATGTAAATACGGGATTTACATACCATTTCTTGCGCAATACGGTTCGAACACTCGAACACCTATACGGATTTTCCTGCACAGTGGCAGATATGTAAATACGGGGTTTCCATACCATTTCTTGTGCATTACGGTTCGAACACTCGAACACCTATACGGATTCTCCTACACAGTGGCAGATATGTAAATACGGGGTTTACATACCATTTCATGCGCAACACGGTTCGAACACTCGAACACCTATACGGATTCTCCTGCACAGTGGCAGATATGTAAATACGGGGTTTACATACCATTTCTTGCGCAATACGGTTCGAACACTCGAACACCTATACGGATTTTCCTGCACAGTGGCAGATATGTAAATACGGGGTTTCCATACCATTTCTTGCGCATTACGGTTCGAACACTCGAACACCTATACGGATTCTCCTGCACAGTGGCAGATATATAAATACGGGGTTTCCATACCATTTCTTGCGCATTACGGTTCGAACACTCGAACACCTATGCGGATTCTCCTGCACAGTGGCAGATATGTAAATACGGGATTTACATACCATTTCTTGCGCAATACAGTTTGAACACTCGAACACCTATACGGATTCAACTACACAGTGGCAGATAGGGAAATACGGGGTTTCCATACCATTTCTTGCGCATTACGGTTCGAACACTCGAACACCTGTACGGATTCTCCTGCACAGTGGCAGATATGTAAATACGGGGTTTCCATACCATTTCTTGCGCATTACGGTTCGAACACTCGAACACCTATACGGATTCTCCTACACAGTGGCAGATATGTAAATACGGGGTTTACATACCATTTCTTGCGCAACACGGTTCGAACATTCGAACACTTATACGGATTCTCCTGCACAGTGGCAGATATGTAAATACGGGGTTTCTATACCATTTCTTGCGCAATACGGTTCGAACACTCGAACACCTATACGGATTTTCCTGCACAGTGGCAGATATGTAAATACGGGGTTTACATACCATTTCTTGCGCATTACGGTTCGAACACTCGAACACCTATACGGATTCTCCTGCACAGTGGCAGATATGTAAATACGGGGTTTCCATTCCATTTCTTGCGCATTACGGTTCGAACACTCGAACACCTATGCGGATTCTCCTGCACAGTGGCAGATATGTAAATACGGGATTTACATACGATTTCTTGCGCAATACGGTTCGAACACTCGAACACCTATACGGATTTTCCTGCACAGTGGCAGATATGTAAATACGGGGTTTCCATACCATTTCTTGTGCATTACGGTTCGAACACTCGAACACCTATACGGATTCTCCTACACAGTGGCAGATATGTAAATACGGGGTTTACATACCATTTCATGCGCAACACGGTTCGAACACTCGAACACCTATACGGATTCTCCTGCACAGTGGCAGATATGTAAATACGGGGTTTACATACCATTTCTTGCGCAATACGGTTCGAACACTCGAACACCTATACGGATTTTCCTGCACAGTGGCAGATATGTAAATACGGGGTTTCCATACCATTTCTTGCGCATTACGGTTCGAACACTCGAACACCTATACGGATTTTCCTGCACAGTGGCAGATATATAAATACGGGGTTTCCATACAATTTCTTGCGCATTACGGTTCGAACACTCGAACACCTATGCGGATTCTCCTGCACAGTGGCAGATATGTAAATACGGGATTTACATACCATTTCTTGCGCAATACAGTTCGAACACTCGAACACCTATACGGATTCAACTACACAGTGGCAGATATGTAAATACGGGGTTTCCATACCATTTCTTGCGCATTACGGTTCGAACACTCGAACACCTGTACGGATTCTCCTGCACAGTGGCAGATATGTAAATACGGGGTTTCCATACCATTTCCTGCGCATTACGGTTCGAACACTCGAACACCTATGCGGATTCTCCTGCACAGTGGCAGATATGTAAATACGGGATTTACATACCATTTCTTGCGCAATCCGGTTCGAACACTCGAACACCTATACGGATTTTCCTGCACAGTGGCGGATATGTAAATACAGGGTTTACATACCATTTCTTGCGCATTACGGTTCGAACACTCGAACACCTATACGGATTCTCCTGCACAGTGGCAGATATGTAAATACGGGGTTTCCATACCATTTCTTGCGCATTACGGTTCGAACACTCGAACACCTATACGGATTCTCCTGCACAGTGGCAGATATGTAAATACGGGGTTTACATACCATTTCTTGCGCAACACGGTTCGAACGCTCGAACACTTATACGGATTCTCCTGCACAGTGGCAGATATGTAAATACGGGGTTTCCATACCATTTCTTGCGCAATACGGTTCGAACACTCGAACACCTATACGGATTTTCCTGCACAGTGGCAGATATGTAAATACGGGGTTTACATACCATTTCTTGCGCATTACGGTTCGAACACTCGAACACCTATACGGATTCTCCTGCACAGTGGCAGATATGTAAATACGGGGTTTCCATACCATTTCTTGCGCATTACGGTTCGAACACTCGAACACCTATGCGGATTCTCCTGCACAGTGGCAGATATGTAAATACGGGATTTACATACCATTTCTTGCGCAATACGGTTCGAACACTCGAACACCTATACGGATTTTCCTGCACAGTGGCAGATATGTAAATACGGGGTTTCCATACCATTTCTTGTGCATTACGGTTCGAACACTCGAACACCTATACGGATTCTCCTACACAGTGGCAGATATGTAAATACGGGGTTTACATACCATTTCTTGCGCAACACGGTTCGAACAATCGAACACCTATACGGATTCTCCTGCACAGTGGCAGATATGTAAATACGGGGTTTACATACCATTTCTTGCGCAATACGGTTCGAACACTCGAACACCTATACGGATTTTCCTGCACAGTGGCAGATATGTAAATACGGGGTTTCCATACCATTTCTTGCGCATTACGGTTCGAACACTCGAACACCTATACGGATTCTCCTGCACAGTGGCAGATATATAAATACGAGGTTTCCATACCATTTCTTGCGCATTACGGTTCGAACACTCGAACACGTATGCGGATTCTCCTGCACAGTGGCAGATATGTAAATACGGGATTTACATACCATTTCTTGCGCAATACAGTTCGAACACTCGAACACCTATAAGGATTCTCCTACACAGTGGCAGATATGTAAATACGGGGTTTGCATACCATTTCTTGCGCATTACGGTTCGAACACTCGAACACCTATACGGTTTCTCCTGCACAGTGGCAGATATGTAAATACGGGGTTTCCATACCATTTCTTGCGCATTACGGTTCGAACACTCGAACACGTACACGGATTTTCCTGCACAGTGGCAGATATGTAAATACGGGGTTTCCATACCATTTCTTGCGCATTACGGTTCGAACACTCGAACACCTATACGGATTCTCCTGCACAGTGGCAGATATGTAAATACGGGTTTCCATACCATTTCTTGTGCATTACGGTTCGAACACTCGAACACCTATACGGATTCTCCTGCACAGTGGCAGATATGTAAATACGGGGTTTACATACCATTTCTTGCGCAATATGGTTCGAACACTCGAACACCTATACGGATTTTCCTGCACAGTGGCAGATATGTAAGTACGGGGTTTCCATACCATTTCTTGCGCATTACGGTTCGAACACTCGAACACCTATACGGATTCTCCTGCACAGTGGCAGATATATAAATACGGGGTTTCCATACCATTTCTTGCGCATTACGGTTCGAACACTCGAACACCTATGCGGATTCTCCTGCACAGTGGCAGATATGTAAATACGGGATTTAGATACCTTTTCTTGCGCAATACAGTTCGAACACTCGAACACCTATACGGATTCAACTACACAGTGGCAGATATGTAAATACGGGGTTTCCATACCATTTCTTGCGCATTACGGTTCGAACACTCGAACACCTGTACGGATTCTCCTGCACAGTGGCAGATATGTAAATACGGGGTTTCTATACCATTTCTTGCGCAATACGGTTCGAACACTCGAACACCTATACGGATTTTCCTGCACAGTGGCAGATATGTAAATACGGGGTTTACATACCATTTCTTGCGCATTACGGTTCGAACACTCGAACACCTATACGGATTCTCCTGCACAGTGGCAGATATGTAAATACGGGGTTTCCATTCCATTTCTTGCGCATTACGGTTCGAACACTCGAACACCTATGCGGATTCTCCTGCACAGTGGCAGATATGTAAATACGGGATTTACATACCATTTCTTGCGCAATCCGGTTCGAACACTCGAACACCTATACGGATTTTCCTGCACAGTGGCGGATATGTAAATACAGGGTTTACATACCATTTCTTGCGCATTACGGTTCGAACACTCGAACACCTATACGGATTCTCCTGCACAGTGGCAGATATGTAAAAACGGGGTTTCCATACCATTTCTTGCGCATTACGGTTCGAACACTCGAACACCTTTACGGATTCTCCAGCACAGTGGCAGATATGTAAATACGGGGTTTACATACCATTTCTTGCGCAACACGGTTCGAACACTCGAACACTTATACGGATTCTCCTGCACAGTGGCAGATATGTAAATACGGGGTTTCTATACCATTTCTTGCGCAATACGGTTCGAACACTCGAACACCTATACGGATTTTCCTGCACAGTGGCAGATATGTAAATACGGGGTTTACATACCATTTCTTGCGCATTACGGTTCGAACACTCGAACACCTATACGGATTCTCCTGCACAGTGGCAGATATGTAAATACGGGGTTTCCATTCCATTTCTTGCGCATTACGGTTCGAACACTCGAACACCTATGCGGATTCTCCTGCACAGTGGCAGATATGTAAATACGGGATTTACATACGATTTCTTGCGCAATACGGTTCGAACACTCGAACACCTATACGGATTTTCCTGCACAGTGGCAGATATGTAAATACGGGGTTTCCATACCATTTCTTGTGCATTACGGTTCGAACACTCGAACACCTATACGGATTCTCCTACACAGTGGCAGATATGTAAATACGGGGTTTACATACCATTTCATGCGCAACACGGTTCGAACACTCGAACACCTATACGGATTCTCCTGCACAGTGGCAGATATGTAAATACGGGGTTTACATACCATTTCTTGCGCAATACGGTTCGAACACTCGAACACCTATACGGATTTTCCTGCACAGTGGCAGATATGTAAATACGGGGTTTCCATACCATTTCTTGCGCATTACGGTTCGAACACTCGAACACCTATACGGATATTCCTGCACAGTGGCAGATATATAAATACGGGGTTTCCATACCATTTCTTGCGCATTACGGTTCGAACACTCGAACACCTATGCGGATTCTCCTGCACAGTGGCAGATATGTAAATACGGGATTTACATACCATTTCTTGTGCAATACAGTTCGAACACTCGAACACCTATACGGATTCAACTACACAGTGGCAGATATGTAAATACGGGGTTTCCATACCATTTCTTGCGCATTACGGTTCGAACACTCGAACACCTGTACGGATTCTCCTACACAGTGGCAGATATGTAAATACGGGGTTTCCATACCATTTCCTGCGCATTACGGTTCGAACACTCGAACACCTATGCGGATTCTCCTGCACAGTGGCAGATATGTAAATACGGGATTTACATACCATTTCTTGCGCAATCCGGTTCGAACACTCGAACACCTATACGGATTTTCCTGCACAGTGGCGGATATGTAAATACAGGGTTTACATACCATTTCTTGCGCATTACGGTTCGAACACTCGAACACCTATACGGATTCTCCTGCACAGTGGCAGATATGTAAATACGGGGTTTCCATACCATTTCTTGCGCATTACGGTTCGAACACTCGAACACCTATACGGATTCTCCTGCACAGTGGCAGATATGTAAATACGGGGTTTACATACCATTTCTTGCGCAACCCGGTTCGAACACTCGAACACTTATACGGATTCTCCTGCACAGTGGCAGATATGTAAATACGGGGTTTCTATACCATTTCTTGCGCAATACGGTTCGAACACTCGAACACCTATACGGATTTTCCTGCACAGTGGCAGATATGTAAATACGGGGTTTACATACCATTTCTTGCGCATTACGGTTCGAACACTCGAACACCTATACGGATTCTCCTGCACAGTGGCAGATATGTAAATACGGGGTTTCCATTCCATTTCTTGCGCATTACGGTTCGAACACTCGAACACCTATGCGGATTCTCCTGCACAGTGGCAGATATGTAAATACGGGATTTACATACCATTTCTTGCGCAATACGGTTCGAACACTCGAACACCTATACGGATTTTCCTGCACAGTGGCAGATATGTAAATACGGGGTTTCCATACCATTTCTTGTGCATTACGGTTCGAACACTCGAACACCTATACGGATTCTCCTACACAGTGGCAGATATGTAAATACGGGGTTTACATACCATTTCATGCGCAACACGGTTCGAACACTCGAACACCTATACGGATTCTCCTGCACAGTGGCAGATATGTAAATACGGGGTTTACATACCATTTCTTGCGCAATACGGTTCGAACACTCGAACACCTATACGGATTTTCCTGCACAGTGGCAGATATGTAAATACGGGGTTTCCATACCATTTCTTGCGCATTACGGTTCGAACACTCGAACACCTATACGGATTCTCCTGCACAGTGGCAGATATATAAATACGGGGTTTCCATACCATTTCTTGCGCATTACGGTTCGAACACTCGAACACCTATGCGGATTCTCCTGCACAGTGGCAGATATGTAAATACGGGATTTACATACCATTTCTTGCGCAATACAGTTTGAACACTCGAACACCTATACGGATTCAACTACACAGTGGCAGATAGGGAAATACGGGGTTTCCATACCATTTCTTGCGCATTACGGTTCGAACACTCGAACACCTGTACGGATTCTCCTGCACAGTGGCAGATATGTAAATACGGGGTTTCCATACCATTTCTTGCGCATTACGGTTCGAACACTCGAACACCTATACGGATTCTCCTACACAGTGGCAGATATGTAAATACGGGGTTTACATACCATTTCTTGCGCAACACGGTTCGAACATTCGAACACTTATACGGATTCTCCTGCACAGTGGCAGATATGTAAATACGGGGTTTCTATACCATTTCTTGCGCAATACGGTTCGAACACTCGAACACCTATACGGATTTTCCTGCACAGTGGCAGATATGTAAATACGGGGTTTACATACCATTTCTTGCGCATTACGGTTCGAACACTCGAACACCTATACGGATTCTCCTGCACAGTGGCAGATATGTAAATACGGGGTTTCCATTCCATTTCTTGCGCATTACGGTTCGAACACTCGAACACCTATGCGGATTCTCCTGCACAGTGGCAGATATGTAAATACGGGATTTACATACGATTTCTTGCGCAATACGGTTCGAACACTCGAACACCTATACGGATTTTCCTGCACAGTGGCAGATATGTAAATACGGGGTTTCCATACCATTTCTTGTGCATTACGGTTCGAACACTCGAACACCTATACGGATTCTCCTACACAGTGGCAGATATGTAAATACGGGGTTTACATACCATTTCATGCGCAACACGGTTCGAACACTCGAACACCTATACGGATTCTCCTGCACAGTGGCAGATATGTAAATACGGGGTTTACATACCATTTCTTGCGCAATACGGTTCGAACACTCGAACACCTATACGGATTTTCCTGCACAGTGGCAGATATGTAAATACGGGGTTTCCATACCATTTCTTGCGCATTACGGTTCGAACACTCGAACACCTATACGGATTTTCCTGCTCAGTGGCAGATATATAAATACGGGGTTTCCATACAATTTCTTGCGCATTACGGTTCGAACACTCGAACACCTATGCGGATTCTCCTGCACAGTGGCAGATATGTAAATACGGGATTTACATACCATTTCTTGCGCAATACAGTTCGAACACTCGAACACCTATACGGATTCAACTACACAGTGGCAGATATGTAAATACGGGGTTTCCATACCATTTCTTGCGCATTACGGTTCGAACACTCGAACACCTGTACGGATTCTCCTGCACAGTGGCAGATATGTAAATACGGGGTTTCCATACCATTTCCTGCGCATTACGGTTCGAACACTCGAACACCTATGCGGATTCTCCTGCACAGTGGCAGATATGTAAATACGGGATTTACATACCATTTCTTGCGCATTACGGTTCGAACACTCGAACACCTGTACGGATTCTCCTGCACAGTGGCAGATATGTAAATACGGGGTTTCCATACCATTTCTTGCGCATTACGGTTCGAACACTCGAACACCTATGCGGATTCTCCTTCACAGTGGCAGATATGTAAATACGGGATTTACATACCATTTCTTGCGCAATCCGGTTCGAACACTCGAACACCTATACGGATTTTCCTGCACAGTGGCAGATATGTAAATACAGGGTTTACATACCATTTCTTGCGCATTACGGTTCGAACACTCGAACACCTATACGGATTCTCCTGCACAGTGGCAGATATGTAAATACGGGGTTTCCATACCATTTCTTGCGCATTACGGTTCGAAGACTCGAACACCTATACGGATTCTCCTGCACAGTGGCAGATATGTAAATACGGGGTTTACATACCATTTCTTGCGCAACACGGTTCGAACGCTCGAACACTTATACGGATTCTCCTGCACAGTGGCAGATATGTAAATACGGGGTTTCCATACCATTTCTTGCGCAATACGGTTCGAACACTCGAACACCTATACGGATTTTCCTGCACAGTGGCAGATATGTAAATACGGGGTTTACATACCGTTTCTTGCGCATTACGGTTCGAACACACGAACACCTATACGGATTCTCCTGCACAGTGGCAGATATGTAAATACGGGGTTTCCATACCATTTCTTGCGTATTACGGTTCGAACACTCGAACACCTATACGGATTCTCCTACACAGTGGCAGATATGTAAATACGGGGTTTACATACCATTTCATGCGCAACACGGTTCGAACACTCGAACACCTATACGGATTCTCCTGCACAGTGGCAGATATGTAAATACGGGGTTTACATACCATTTCTTGCGCAATACGGTTCGAACACTCGAACACTCGAACACCTATACGGATTTTCCTGCACAGTGGCAGATATGTAAATACGGGGTTTCCATACCATTTCTTGCGCATTACGGTTCGAACACTCGAACACCTATACGGATTCTCCTGCACAGTGGCAGATATATAAATACGGGGTTTCCATACCATTTCTTGCGCATTACGGTTCGAACACTCGAACACCTATGCGGATTCTCCTGCACAGTGGCAGATATGTAAATACGGGATTTACATACCATTTCTTGCGCAATACAGTTTGAACACTCGAACACCTATACGGATTCAACTACACAGTGGCAGATAGGGAAATACGGGGTTTCCATACCATTTCTTGCGCATTACGGTTCGAACACTCGAACACCTGTACGGATTCTCCTGCACAGTGGCAGATATGTAAATACGGGGTTTCCATACCATTTCTTGCGCATTACGGTTCGAACACTCGAACACCTATGCGGATTCTCCTTCACAGTGGCAGATATGTAAATACGGGATTTACATACCATTTCTTGCGCAATCCGGTTCGAACACTCGAACACCTATACGGATTTTCCTGCACAGTGGCAGATATGTAAATACAGGGTTTACATACCATTTCTTGCGCATTACGGTTCGAACACTCGAACACCTATACGGATTCTCCTGCACAGTGGCAGATATGTAAATACGGGGTTTCCATACCATTTCTTGCGCATTACGGTTCGAAGACTCGAACACCTATACGGATTCTCCTGCACAGTGGCAGATATGTAAATACGGGGTTTACATACCATTTCTTGCGCAACACGGTTCGAACGCTCGAACACTTATACGGATTCTCCTGCACAGTGGCAGATATGTAAATACGGGGTTTCCATACCATTTCTTGCGCAATACGGTTCGAACACTCGAACACCTATACGGATTTTCCTGCACAGTGGCAGATATGTAAATACGGGGTTTACATACCGTTTCTTGCGCATTACGGTTCGAACACACGAACACCTATACGGATTCTCCTGCACAGTGGCAGATATGTAAATACGGGGTTTCCATACCATTTCTTGCGTATTACGGTTCGAACACTCGAACACCTATGCGGATTCTCCTGCACCGTGGCAGATATGTAAATACGGGATTTACATATCATTTCTTGCGCAATACGGTTCGAACACTCGAACACCTATACGGATTATCCTGCACAGTGGCAGATATGTAAATACGGGGTTTCCATACCATTTCTTGTGCATTACGGTTCGAACACTCGAACACCTATACGGATTCTCCTACACAGTGGCAGATATGTAAATACGGGGTTTACATACCATTTCTTGCGCAACACGGTTCGAACAATCGAACACCTATACGGATTCTCCTGCACAGTGGCAGATATGTAAATACGGGGTTTACATGCCATTTCTTGCGCAATACGGTTCGAACACTCGAACACCTATACGGATTTTCCTGCACAGTGGCAGATATGTAAATACGGGGTTTCCATACCATTTCTTGCGCATTACTGTTCGAACACTCGAACACCTATACGGATTCTCCTGCACAGTGGCAGATATATAAATACGGGGTTTCCATACCATTTCTTGCGCATTACGGTTCGAACACTCGAACACCTATGCGGATTCTCCTGCACAGTGGCAGATATGTAAATACGGGATTTACATACCATTTCTTGCGCAATACAGTTCGAACACTCGAACACCTATACGGATTCTCCTACACAGTGGCAGATATGTAAATACGGGGTTTGCATACCATTTCTTGCGCATTACGGTTCGAACACTCGAACACCTATACGGTTTCTCCTGCACAGTGGCAGATATGTAAATACGGGGTTTCCATACCATTTCTTGCGCATTACGGTTCGAACACTCGAACACGTATACGGATTTTCCTGCACAGTGGCAGATATGTAAATACGGGGTTTCCATACCATTTCTTGCGCATTACGGTTCGAACACTCGAACACCTATACGGATTCTCCTGCACAGTGGCAGATATATAAATACGGGGTTTCCATACCATTTCTTGCGCATTACGGTTCGAACACTCGAACACCTATGCGGATTCTCCTGCACAGTGGCAGATATGTAAATACGGGATTTAGATACCTTTTCTTGCGCAATACAGTTCGAACACTCGAACACCTATACGGATTCAACTACACAGTGGCAGATATGTAAATACGGGGTTTCCATACCATTTCTTGCGCATTACGGTTCGAACACTCGAACACCTGTACGGATTCTCCTGCACAGTGGCTGATATGTAAATACGGGGTTTCCATACCATTTCTTGCGCATTACGGTTCGAACACTCGAACACCTATGCGGATTCTCCTCCACAGTGGCAGATATGTAAATACGGGATTTACATACCATTTCTTGCGCAATCCGGTTCGAACACTCGAACACCTATACGGATTTTCCTGCACAGTGGCAGATATGTAAATACAGGGTTTACATACCATTTCTTGCGCATTACGGTTCGAACACTCAAACACCTATACGGATTCTCCTGCACAGTGGCAGATATGTAAATACGGGGTTTCCATACCATTTCTTGCGCATTACTGTTCGAACACTCGAACACCTATACGGATTCTCCTGCACAGTGGCAGATATGTAAATACGGGGTTTACATACGATTTCTTGCGCAACACGGTTCGAACACTCGAACACTTATACGGATTCTCCTGCACAGTGGCAGATATGTAAATACGGGGTTTCCATACCATTTCTTGCGCAATACGGTTCGAACACTCGAACACCTATACGGATTTTCCTGCACAGTGGCAGATATGTAAATACGGGGTTTACATACCATTTCTTGCGCATTACGGTTCGAACACTCGAACACCTATACGGATTCTCCTACACAGTGGCAGATATGTAAATACGGGGTTTCCATACCATTTCTTGCGCAACACGGTTCGAACACTCGAACACCTATGCGGATTCTCCTGCACAGTGGCAGATATGTAAATACGGGATTTACTGACCATTTCTTGCGCAATACGGTTCGAACACTCGAACACCTATACGGATTTTCCTGCACAGTGGCAGATATGTAAATACGGGGTTTCCATACCATTTCTTGTGCATTACGGTTCGAACACTCGAACACCTATACGGATTCTCCTACATAGTGGCAGATATGTAAATACGGGGTTTACATACCATTTCTTGCGCAACACGGTTCGAACACTCGAACACCTATACGGATTCTCCTGCACAGTGGCAGATATGTAAATACGGGGTTTACATACCATTTCTTGCGCAACACGGTTCGAACACTCGAACACCTATACGGATTTTCCTGCACAGTGGCAGATATGTAAATACGGGGTTTCCATACCATTTCTTGCGCATTACGGTTCGAACACTCGAACACCTATACGGATTCTTCTGCACAGTGGCAGATATATAAATACGGGGTTTCCATACCATTTCTTGCGCATTACGGTTCGAACACTCGAACACCTATGCGGATTCTCCGGCACAGTGGCAGATATGTAAATACGGGATTTACATACCATTTCTTGCGCAATACAGTTCGAACACTCGAACACCTATACGGATTCAACTACACAGTGGCAGATATGTAAATACGGGGTTTCCATACCATTTCTTGCGCATTACGGTTCGAACACTCGAACACCTATACGGATTCTCCTGCACAGTGGCAGATATGTAAATACGGGGTTTACATACCATTTCTTGCGCAACACGGTTCGAACACTCGAACACTTATACGGATTCTCCTGCACAGTGGCAGATATGTAAATACGGGGTTTCCATACCATTTCTTGCGCAATACGGTTCGAACACTCGAACACCTATACGGATTTTCCTGCACAGTGGCAGATATGTAAATACGGGGTTTACATACCATTTCTTGCGCATTACGGTTCGAACACTCGAGCACCTATACGGATTCTCCTGCACAGTGGCAGATATGTAAATACGGGGTTTCCATACCATTTCTTGCGCATTACGGTTCGAACACTCGAACACCTATGCGGATTCTCCTGCACAGTGGCAGATATGTAAATACGGGATTTACATACCATTTCTTGCGCAATACGGTTCGAACACTCGAACACCTATACGGATTTTCCTGCACAGTGGCAGATATGTAAATGCGGGGTTTCCATACCATTTCTTGTGCATTACGGTTCGAACACTCGAACACCTATACGGATTCTCCTACACAGTGGCAGATATGGAAATACGGGGTTTACATACCATTTCTTGCGCAACACGGTTCGAACAATCGAACACCTATACGGATTCTCCTGCACAGTGGCAGATATGTAAATACGGGGTTTACATACCATTTCTTGCGCAATACGGTTCGAACACTCGAACACCTATACGGATTTTCCTGCACAGTGGCAGATATGTAAATACGGGGTTTCCATACCATTTCTTGCGCATTACGGTTCGAACACTCGAACACCTATACGGATTCTCCTGCACAGTGGCAGATATGTAAATACGGGTTTCCATACCATTTCTTGCGCATTACGGTTCGAACACTCGAACACCTATGCGGATTCTCCTGCACAGTGGCAGATATGTAAATACGGGATTTACATACCATTTCTTGCGCAATACGGTTCGAACACTCGAACACCTATACGGATTTTCCTGCACAGTGGCAGATATGTAAATACGGGGTTTCCATACCATTTCTTATGCATTACGGTTCGAACACTCGAACACCTATACGGATTCTCCTACACAGTGGCAGATATGTAAATACGGGGTTTACATACCATTTCTTGCGCAACACGGTTCGAACACTCGAACACCTATACGGATTCTCCTGCACAGTGGCAGATATGTAAATACGGGGTTTACATACCATTTCTTGCGCAATACGGTTCGAACACTCGAACACCTATACGGATTTTCCTACAAAGTGGCAGATATGTAAATACGGGGTTTCCATACCATTTCTTGCGCATTACGGTTCGAACACTCGAACACCTATCCGGATTCTCCTGCACAGTGGCAGATATGTAAATACGGGGATTCCATACCATTTCTTGCGCATTACGGTTCGAACACTCGAACACCTATGCGGATTCTCCTGCACAGTGGCAGATATGTAAATACGGGATTTACATACCATTTCTTTTGCAATCCGGTTCGAACACTCGAACACCTATACGGATTTTCCTGCACAGTGGCAGATATGTAAATACGGGGTTTACATACCATTTCTTGCGCAACACGGTTCGAACACTTCGAACACCTATACGGATTCTGCTGCACAGTGGCAGATATGTAAATACGGGGTTTACATACCATTTCTTGCGCAATACGGTTCGAACACTCGAACACCTATACGGATTTTCCTGCACAGTGGCAGATATGTAAATATGGGGTTTCCATACCATTTCTTGCGCATTACGGTTCGAACACTCGAACACCTATACGGATTCTCCTGCACAGTGGCAGATATGTAAATACGGGGTTTCCATACCATTTCTTGCGCATTACGGTTCGAACACTCGAACACCTATGCGGATTCTCCTGCACAGTGGCAGATATGTAAATACGGGATTTACATACCATTTCTTGCGCAATACGGTTCGAACACTCGAACACCTATACGGATTTTCCTACACAGTGGCAGATATGTAAATACGGGGTTTCCATACCATTTCTTGCGCATTACGGTTCGAACACTCGATCACCTATACGGATTCTCCTACACAGTGGCAGATATGTAAATACGGGGTTTACATACCATTTCTTGCGCAACACGGTTCGAACACTAGAACACCTATACGGATTCTCCTGCACAGTGGCAGATATGTAAATACGGGGTTTACATACCATTTCTTGCGCAATACGGTTCGAACAGTCGAACACCTATACGGATTTTCCTGCACAGTGGCAGATATGTAAATACGGGGTTTCCATACCATTTCTTGCGCATTACGGCTCGAACACCCGAACACCTATACGGATTCTCCTGCACAGTGGCAGATATGTAAATACGGGGTTTCCATACCATTTCTTGCGCATTACGGTTCGAACACTCGAACACCTATGCGGATTCTCCTGCACCGTGGCAGATATGTAAATACGGGATTTACATACCATTTCTTGCGCAATACGGTTCGAACACTCGAACACCTATACGGATTTTACTGCACAGTGGCAGATATGTAAATACGGGGTTTCCATACCATTTCTTGCGCGTTACGGTTCGAACACTCGAACACCTATACGGATTCTCCTGCAACTTGGCAAATATGTAAATACGGGGTTTCCATACCATTTCTTGCGCATTACGGTTCGAACACTCGAACACCTATCCGGATTCTCCTGCACAGTGGCAGATATGTAAATACGGGGTTTCCATACCATTTCTTGCGCATTACGGTTCGAACACTCGAACACCTATGCGGATTCTCCTGCACAGTCGCAGATATGCAAATACGGGATTTACATACCATTTCTTGCGCAATCCGGTTCGAACACTCGAACACCTATACGGATTTTCCTGCACAGTGGCAGATATGTAAATACGGGGTTTACATACCATTTCTTGCGCATTACGGTTCGAACACTCGAACACCTATACGGATTCTCCTGCACAGTGGCAGATATGTAAAGACGGGGTTTCCATACCATTTCTTGCGCATTACGGTTCGAACACCCGAACACCTATGCGGATTCTCCTGCACAGTGGCAGATATGTAAATACGGGGTTTACATACCATTTCTTGCGCAATACGGTTCGAACACTCGAACACCTATACGGATTTTCCTGCAAAGTGGCAGATATGTAAATACGGGGTTTCCATACCATTTCTTGCGCATTACGGTTCGAACACTCGAACACCTATCCGGATTCTCCTGCACAGTGGCAGATATGTAAATACGGGGTTTCCATACCATTTCTTGCGCATTACGGTTCGAACACTCGAACACCTATGCGGATTCTCCTGCACAGTGGCAGATATGTAAATACGGGATTTACATACCATTTCTTGCGCAATCCGGTTCGAACACTCGAACACCTATACGGATTTTCCTACACAGTGGCAGATATGTAAATACGGGGTTTACATACCATTTCTTGCGCATTACGGTTCGAACACTCGAACACCTATACGGATTCTCCTGCACAGTGGCAGATATGTAAAGACGGGGTTTCCATACCATTTCTTGCGCATTACGGTTCGAACACCCGAACACCTATGCGGATTCTCCTGCACAGTGGCAGATATGTAAATACGGGGTTTCCATACCATTTCTTGCGCATTACGGTTCGAACACTCGAACACCTATACGGATTCTCCTGCACAGTGGCAGATATGTAAATACGGGGTTTACATACCATTTCTTGCGCAACACGGTTCGAACACCCGAACATCTATACGGATTCTTCTGCACAGTGGCAGATACGTAAATACGGGGTTTACATACCATTTCTTGCGCAACACGGTTCGAACACTCGAACACCTATACGGATTTTCCTGCACAGTGGCAGATATGTAAATACGGGGTTTCCATACCATTTCTTATGCATTACGGTTCGAACACTCGAACACCTATACGGATTCTCCTACACAGTGGCAGATATGTAAATACGGGGTTTACATACCATTTCTTGCGCAACACGGTTCGAACACTCGAACACCTATACGGATTCTCCTGCACAGTGGCAGATATGTAAATACGGGGTTTACATACCATTTCTTGCGCATTACGGTTCGAACACTCGAACACCTATACGGATTCTCCTGCACAGTGGCAGATATGTAAAGACGGGGTTTCCATACCATTTCTTGCGCATTACGGTTCGAACACCCGAACACCTATGCGGATTCTCCTGCACAGTGGCAGATATGTAAATACGGGGTTTACATACCATTTCTTGCGCAATACGGTTCGAACACTCGAACACCTATACGGATTTTCCTGCAAAGTGGCAGATATGTAAATACGGGGTTTCCATACCATTTCTTGCGCATTACGGTTCGAACACTCGAACACCTATCCGGATTCTCCTGCACAGTGGCAGATATGTAAATACGGGGTTTCCATACCATTTCTTGCGCATTACGGTTCGAACACTCGAACACCTATGCGGATTCTCCTGCACAGTGGCAGATATGTAAATACGGGATTTACATACCATTTCTTGCGCAATCCGGTTCGAACACTCGAACACCTATACGGATTTTCCTACACAGTGGCAGATATGTAAATACGGGGTTTACATACCATTTCTTGCGCATTACGGTTCGAACACTCGAACACCTATACGGATTCTCCTGCACAGTGGCAGATATGTAAAGACGGGGTTTCCATACCATTTCTTGCGCATTACGGTTCGAACACCCGAACACCTATGCGGATTCTCCTGCACAGTGGCAGATATGTAAATACGGGGTTTCCATACCATTTCTTGCGCATTACGGTTCGAACACTCGAACACCTATACGGATTCTCCTGCACAGTGGCAGATATGTAAATACGGGGTTTACATACCATTTCTTGCGCAACACGGTTCGAACACCCGAACATCTATACGGATTCTTCTGCACAGTGGCAGATACGTAAATACGGGGTTTACATACCATTTCTTGCGCAACACGGTTCGAACACTCGAACACCTATACGGATTTTCCTGCACAGTGGCAGATATGTAAATACGGGGTTTCCATACCATTTCTTCCGCATTACAGTTCGAACACTCGAACACCTATACGGATTCTTCTGCACAGTGGCAGATATATAAATACGGGGTTTCCATACCATTTCTTGCGCATTACGGTTCGAACACTCGAACACCTATGCGGATTCTCCGGCACAGTGGCAGATATGTAAATACGGGATTTACATACCATTTCTTGCGCAATACAGTTCGAACACTCGAACACCTATACGGATTCAACTACACAGTGGCAGATATGTAAATACGGGGTTTCCATACCATTTCTTGCGCATTACGGTTCGAACACTCGAACACCTATACGGATTCTCCTGCACAGTGGCAGATATGTAAATACGGGGTTTACATACCATTTCTTGCGCAACACGGTTCGAACACTTCGAACACCTATACGGATTCTGCTGCACAGTGGCAGATATGTAAATACGGGGTTTACATACCATTTCTTGCGCAATACGGTTCGAACACTCGAACACCTATACGGATTTTCCTGCACAGTGGCAGATATGTAAATATGGGGTTTCCATACCATTTCTTGCGCATTACGGTTCGAACACTCGAACACCTATACGGATTCTCCTGCACAGTGGCAGATATGTAAATACGGGGTTTCCCTACCATTTCTTGCGCATTACGGTTCGAACACTCGAACACCTATGCGGATTCTCCTGCACAGTGGCAGATATGTAAATACGGGATTTACATACCATTTCTTGCGCAATACGGTTCGAACACTCGAACACCTATACGGATTTTCCTGCACAGTGGCAGATATGTAAATACGGGGTTTCCATACCATTTCTTGCGCATTACGGTTCGAACACTCGATCACCTATACGGATTCTCCTACACAGTGGCAGATATGTAAATACGGGGTTTACATACCATTTCTTGCGCAACACGGTTCGAACACTAGAACACCTATACGGATTCTCCTGCACAGTGGCAGATATGTAAATACGGGGTTTACATACCATTTCTTGCGCAATACGGTTCGAACAGTCGAACACCTATACGGATTTTCCTGCACAGTGGCAGATATGTAAATACGGGGTTTCCATACCATTTCTTGCGCATTACGGTTCGAACACTCGAACACCTATACGGATTCTCCTGCACAGTGGCAGATATGTAAATACGGGGTTTCCATACCATTTCTTGCGCATTACGGTTCGAACACTCGAACACCTATGCGGATTCTCCTGCACCGTGGCAGATATGTAAATACGGGATTTACATACCATTTCTTGCGCAATACGGTTCGAACACTCGAACACCTATACGGATTTTACTGCACAGTGGCAGATATGTAAATACGGGGTTTCCATACCATTTCTTGCGCGTTACGGTTCGAACACTCGAACACCTATACGGATTCTCCTGCAACTTGGCAAATATGTAAATACGGGGTTTCCATACCATTTCTTGCGCATTACGGTTCGAACACTCGAACACCTATCCGGATTCTCCTGCACAGTGGCAGATATGTAAATACGGGGTTTCCATACCATTTCTTGCGCATTACGGTTCGAACACTCGAACACCTATGCGGATTCTCCTGCACAGTCGCAGATATGCAAATACGGGATTTACATACCATTTCTTGCGCAATCCGGTTCGAACACTCGAACACCTATACGGATTTTCCTGCACAGTGGCAGATATGTAAATACGGGGTTTACATACCATTTCTTGCGCATTACGGTTCGAACACTCGAACACCTATACGGATTCTCCTGCACAGTGGCAGATATGTAAAGACGGGGTTTCCATACCATTTCTTGCGCATTACGGTTCGAACACCCGAACACCTATGCGGATTCTCCTGCACAGTGGCAGATATGTAAATACGGGGTTTACATACCATTTCTTGCGCAATACGGTTCGAACACTCGAACACCTATACGGATTTTCCTGCAAAGTGGCAGATATGTAAATACGGGGTTTCCATACCATTTCTTGCGCATTACGGTTCGAACACTCGAACACCTATCCGGATTCTCCTGCACAGTGGCAGATATGTAAATACGGGGTTTCCAAACCATTTCTTGCGCATTACGGTTCGAACACTCGAACACCTATGCGGATTCTCCTGCACAGTGGCAGATATGTAAATACGGGATTTACATACCATTTCTTGCGCAATCCGGTTCGAACACTCGAACACCTATACGGATTTTCCTGCACAGTGGCAGATATGTAAATACGGGGTTTACATACCATTTCTTGCGCATTACGGTTCGAACACTCGAACACCTATACGGATTCTCCTGCACAGTGGCAGATATGTAAAGACGGGGTTTCCATACCATTTCTTGCGCATTACGGTTCGAACACCCGAACACCTATGCGGATTCTCCTGCACAGTGGCAGATAAGTAAATACGGGGTTTCCATACCATTTCTTGCGCATTACGGTTCGAACACTCGAACACCTATACGGATTCTCCTGCACAGTGGCAGATATGTAAATACGGGGTTTACATACCATTTCTTGCGCAACACGGTTCGAACACCCGAACATCTATACGGATTCTTCTGCACAGTGGCAGATACGTAAATACGGGGTTTACATACCATTTCTTGCGCAACACGGTTCGAACAATCGAACACCTATACGGATTTTCCTGCACAGTGGCAGATATGTAAATACGGGGTTTCCATACCATTTCTTGCGCATTACGGTTCGAACACTCGAACACCTATACGGATTCTTCTGCACAGTGGCAGATATATAAATACGGGGTTTCCATACCATTTCTTGCGCATTACGGTTCGAACACTCGAACACCTATGCGGATTCTCCGGCACAGTGGCAGATATGTAAATACGGGATTTACATACCATTTCTTGCGCAATACAGTTCGAACACTCGAACACCTATACGGATTCAACTACACAGTGGCAGATATGTAAATACGGGGTTTCCATACCATTTCTTGCGCATTACGGTTCGAACACTCGAACACCTATACGGATTCTCCTGCACAGTGGCAGATATGTAAATACGGGGTTTACATTCCATTTCTTGCGCAACACGGTTCGAACACTCGAACACTTATACGGATTCTCCTGCACAGTGGCAGATATGTAAATACGGGGTTTCCATACCATTTCTTGCGCAATACGGTTCGAACACTCGAACACCTATACGGATTTTCCTGCACAGTGGCAGATATGTAAATACGGGGTTTACATACCATTTCTTGCGCATTACGGTTCGAACACTCGAACACCTATACGGATTCTCCTGCACAGTGGCAGATATGTAAATACGGGGTTTCCATACCATTTCTTGCGCATTACGGTTCGAACACTCGAACACCTATGCGGATTCTCCTGCACAGTGGCAGATATGTAAATACGGGATTTACATTCCATTTCTTGCGCAATACGGTTCGAACACTCGAACACCTATACGGATTTTCCTGCACAGTGGCAGATATGTAAATACGGGGTTTCCATACCATTTCTTGTGCATTACGGTTCGAACACTCGAACACCTATACGGATTCTCCTACACAGTGGCAGATATGGAAATACGGGGTTTACATACCATTTCTTGCGCAACACGGTTCGAACACTCGAACACCTATACGGATTCTCCTGCACAGTGGCAGATATGTAAATACGGGGTTTACATACCATTTCTTGTGCAATACGGTTCGAACACTCGAACACCTATACGGATTTTCCTGCACAGTGGCAGATATGTAAATACGGGGTTTCCATACCATTTCTTGCGCATTACGGTTCGAACACTCGAACACCTATACGGATTCTCCTGCACAGTGGCAGATATGTAAATACGGGTTTCCATACCATTTCTTGCGCATTACGGTTCGAACACTCGAACACCTATGCGGATTCTCCTGCACAGTGGCAGATATGTAAATACGGGATTTACATACCATTTCTTGCGCAATACGGTTCGAACACTCGAACACCTATACGGATTTTCCTGCACAGTGGCAGATATGTAAATACGGGGTTTCCATACCATTTCTTATGCATTACGGTTCGAACACTCGAACACCTATACGGATTCTCCTACACAGTGGCAGATATGTAAATACGGGGTTTACATACCATTTCTTGCGCAACACGGTTCGAACAATCGAACACCTATACGGATTTTCCTGCACAGTGGCAGATATGTAAATACGGGGTTTCCATACCATTTCTTGCGCATTACGGTTCGAACACTCGAACACCTATACGGATTCTCCTGCACAGTGGCAGATATGTAAATACGTGGTTTCCATACCATTTCTTGCGCATTACGGTTCGAACACTCGAACACCTATGCGGATTCTCCTGCACAGTGGCAGATATGTAAATACGGGATTTACATACCATTTCTTGCGCAATACGGTTCGAACACTCGAACACCTATACGGATTTTCCTGCAAAGTGGCAGATATGTAAATACGGGGTTTCCATACCATTTCTTGCGCATTACGGTTCGAACACTCGAACACCTATCCGGATTCTCCTGCACAGTGGCAGATATGTAAATACGGGGTTTCCAAACCATTTCTTGCGCATTACGGTTCGAACACTCGAACACCTATGCGGATTCTCCTGCACAGTGGCAGATATGTAAATACGGGATTTACATACCATTTCTTGCGCAATCCGGTTCGAACACTCGAACACCTATACGGATTTTCCTGCACAGTGGCAGATATGTAAATACGGGGTTTACATACCATTTCTTGCGCATTACGGTTCGAACACTCGAACACCTATACGGATTCTCCTGCACAGTGGCAGATATGTAAAGACGGGGTTTCCATACCATTTCTTGCGCATTACGGTTCGAACACCCGAACACCTATGCGGATTCTCCTGCACAGTGGCAGATATGTAAATACGGGGTTTCCATACCATTTCTTGCGCATTACGGTTCGAACACTCGAACACCTATACGGATTCTCCTGCACAGTGGCAGATATGTAAATACGGGGTTTACATACCATTTCTTGCGCAACACGGTTCGAACACCCGAACATCTATACGGATTCTTCTGCACAGTGGCAGATACGTAAATACGGGGTTTACATACCATTTCTTGCGCAACACGGTTCGAACAATCGAACACCTATACGGATTTTCCTGCACAGTGGCAGATATGTAAATACGGGGTTTCCATACCATTTCTTGCGCATTACGGTTCGAACACTCGAACACCTATACGGATTCTTCTGCACAGTGGCAGATATATAAATACGGGGTTTCCATACCATTTCTTGCGCATTACGGTTCGAACACTCGAACACCTATGCGGATTCTCCGGCACAGTGGCAGATATGTAAATACGGGATTTACATACCATTTCTTGCGCAATACAGTTCGAACACTCGAACACCTATACGGATTCAACTACACAGTGGCAGATATGTAAATACGGGGTTTCCATACCATTTCTTGCGCATTACGGTTCGAACACTCGAACACCTATACGGATTCTCCTGCACAGTGGCAGATATGTAAATACGGGGTTTACATTCCATTTCTTGCGCAACACGGTTCGAACACTCGAACACTTATACGGATTCTCCTGCACAGTGGCAGATATGTAAATACGGGGTTTCCATACCATTTCTTGCGCAATACGGTTCGAACACTCGAACACCTATACGGATTTTCCTGCACAGTGGCAGATATGTAAATACGGGGTTTACATACCATTTCTTGCGCATTACGGTTCGAACACTCGAACACCTATACGGATTCTCCTGCACAGTGGCAGATATGTAAATACGGGGTTTCCATACCATTTCTTGCGCATTACGGTTCGAACACTCGAACACCTATGCGGATTCTCCTGCACAGTGGCAGATATGTAAATACGGGATTTACATACCATTTCTTGCGCAATACGGTTCGAACACTCGAACACCTATACGGATTTTCCTGCACAGTGGCAGATATGTAAATACGGGGTTTCCATACCATTTCTTGTGCATTACGGTTCGAACACTCGAACACCTATACGGATTCTCCTACACAGTGGCAGATATGGAAATACGGGGTTTACATACCATTTCTTGCGCAACACGGTTCGAACACTCGAACACCTATACGGATTCTCCTGCACAGTGGCAGATATGTAAATACGGGGTTTACATACCATTTCTTGCGCAATACGGTTCGAACACTCGAACACCTATACGGATTTTCCTGCACAGTGGCAGATATGTAAATACGGGGTTTCCATACCATTTCTTGCGCATTACGGTTCGAACACTCGAACACCTATACGGATTCTCCTGCACAGTGGCAGATATGTAAATACGGGTTTCCATACCATTTCTTGCGCATTACGGTTCGAACACTCGAACACCTATGCGGATTCTCCTGCACAGTGGCAGATATGTAAATACGGGATTTACATACCATTTCTTGCGCAATACGGTTCGAACACTCGAACACCTATACGGATTTTCCTGCACAGTGGCAGATATGTAAATACGGGGTTTCCATACCATTTCTTATGCATTACGGTTCGAACACTCGAACACCTATACGGATTCTACTACACAGTGGCAGATATGTAAATACGGGGTTTACATACCATTTCTTGCGCAACACGGTTCGAACAATCGAACACCTATACGGATTTTCCTGCACAGTGGCAGATATGTAAATACGGGGTTTCCATACCATTTCTTGCGCATTACGGTTCGAACACTCGAACACCTATACGGATTCTCCTGCACAGTGGCAGATATGTAAATACGGGGTTTCCATACCATTTCTTGCGCATTACGGTTCGAACACTCGAACACCTATGCGGATTCTCCTGCACAGTGGCAGATATGTAAATACGGGATTTACATACCATTTCTTGCGCAATACGGTTCGAACACTCGAACACCTATACGGATTTTCCTGCACAGTGGCAGATATGTAAATACGGGGTTTCCATACCATTTCTTGCGCATTACGGTTCGAACAATCGAACACCTATACGGATTCTCCTGCACAGTGGCAGATATGTAAATACGGGGTTTACATACCATTTCTTGCGCAACACGGTTCGAACACTCGAACACCTATACGGATTCTCCTGCACACTGGCAGATATGTAAATACGGGGTTTACATACCATTTCTTGCGCAATACGGTTCGAACACTCGAACACCTATACGGATTTTCCTGCACAGTGGCAGATATGTAAATACGGGGTTTCCATACCATTTCTTGCGCATTACGGTTCGAACACTCGAAAACCTATACGGATTCTCCTGCACAGTGGCAGATACGTAATTACGGGGTTTCCATACCATTTCTTGTGCATTACGGTTCGAACACTCGAACACCTATACGGATTCTCCTGCACAGTGGCAGATATGTAAATACGGGGTTTACATACCATTTCTTGCGCAACACGGTTCGAACACTTCGAACACCTATACGGATTCTTCTACACAGTGGCAGATATGTAAATACGGGGTTTACATACCATTTCTTGCGCAATACGGTTCGAACACTCGAACACCTATACGGATTTTCCTGCACAGTGGCAGATATGTAAATACGGGGTTTCCATACCATTTCTTGCGCATTACGGTTCGAACACTCGAACACCTATACGGATTCTCCTGCACAGTGGCAGATATGTAAATACGGGGTTTCCATACAATTTCTTGCGCATTACGGTTCGAACACTCGAACACCTATGCGGATTCTCCTGCACAGTGGCCGATATGTAAATACGGGATTTACATACCATTTCTTGCGCAATACGGTTCGAACACTCGAACACCTATACTGATTTTCCTGCACAGTGGCAGATATGTAAATACGGGGTTTCCATACCATTTCTTGCGCATTACGGTTCGAACAATCGAACACCTATACGGATTCTCCTGCACAGTGGCAGATATGTAAATACGGGGTTTACATACCATTTCTTGCGCAACACGGTTCGAACACTCGAACACCTATACGGATTCTCCTGCACACTGGCAGATATGTAAATACGGGGTTTACATACCATTTCTTGCGCAATACGGTTCGAACACTCGAACACCTATACGGATTTTCCTGCACTGTGGCAGATATGTAAATACGGGGTTTCCATACCATTTCTTGCGCATTACGGTTCGAACATTCGAAAACCTATACGGATTCTCCTGCACAGTGGCAGATATGTAATTACGGGGTTTCCATACCATTTCTTGTGCATTACGGTTCGAACACTCGAACACCTATACGGATTCTCCTGCACAGTGGCCGATATGTAAATACGGGGTTTACATACCATTTCTTGCGCAACACGGTTCGAACACTTCGAACACCTATACGGATTCTTCTGCACAGTGGCAGATATGTAAATACGGGGTTTACATACCATTTCTTGCGCAATACGGTTCGAACACTCGAACACCTATACGGATTTTCCTGCACAGTGGCAGATATGTAAATACGGGGTTTCCATACCATTTCTTGCGCATTACGGTTCGAACACTCGAATACCTATACGGATTCTCCTGCACAGTGGCAGATATGTAAATACGGGGTTTCCATACAATTTCTTGCGCATTACGGTTCGAACACTCGAACACCTATGCGGATTCTCCTGCACAGTGGCCGATATGTAAATACGGGATTTACATACCATTTCTTGCGCAATACGGTTCGAACACTCGAACACCTATACTGATTTTCCTGCACAGTGGCAGATATGTAAATACGGGGTTTCCATACCATTTCTTGCGCATTACGGTTCGAACACTCGAACACCTATACGGATTCTCTTACACAGTGGCAGATATGTAAATACGGGGTTTACATACCATTTCTTGCGCAACACGGTTCGAACACTCGAACACCTATGCGGATTCTCCTGCACAGTGGCAGATATGTAAATACGGGGTTTACATACCATTTCTTGCGCAATACGGTTCGAACACTCGAACACCTATACGGATTTTCCTGCAAAGTGGCAGATATGTAAATACGGGGTTTCCATACCATTTCTTGCGCATTACGGTTCGAACACTCGAACACCTATCCGGATTCTCCTGCACAGTGGCAGATATGTAAATACGGGGTTTCCATACCATTTCTTGCGCATTACGGTTCGAACACTCGAACACCTATGCGGATTCTCCTGCACAGTGGCAGATATGTAAATACGGGATTTACATACCATTTCTTGCGCAATCCGGTTCGAACACTCGAACACCTATACGGATTTTCCTGCACAGTGGCAGATATGTAAATACGTGGTTTACATACCATTTCTTGCGCATTACGGTTCGAACACTCGAACACCTATACGGATTCTCCTGCACAGTGGCAGATATGTAAAGACGGGGTTTCCATACCATTTCTTGCGCATTACGGTTCGAACACCCGAACACCTATGCGGATTCTCCTGCACAGTGGCAGATATGTAAATACGGGGTTTCCATACCATTTCTTGCGCATTACGGTTCGAACACTCGAACACCTATACGGATTCTCCTGCACAGTGGCAGATATGTAAATACGGGGTTTACATACCATTTCTTGCGCAACACGGTTCGAACACCCGAACATCTATACGGATTCTTCTGCACAGTGGCAGATACGTAAATACGGGGTTTACATACCATTTCTTGCGCAATACGGTTCGAACAATCGAACACCTATACGGATTTTCCTGCACAGTGGCAGATATGTAAATACGGGGTTTCCATACCATTTCTTGCGCATTACGGTTCGAACACTCGAACACCTATACGGATTCTCCTGCACAGTGGCCGATATGTAAATACGGGATTTCCATACCTTTTCTTGCGCATTACGGTTCGAACACTCGAACACCTATACGGATTTTCCTGCACAGTGGCAGATATGTAAATACGGGGTTTCCATACCATTTCTTGCGCATTACGGTTCGAACAATCGAACACCTATACGGATTCTCCTGCACAGTGGCAGATATGTAAATACGGGGTTTACATACCATTTCTTGCGCAACACGGTTCGAACACTCGAACACCTATACGGATTCTCCTGCACAGTGGCAGATATGTAAATACGGGGTTTCCATACCATTTCTTGCGCAACACGGTTCGAACACTCGAACACCTATACGGATTCTCCTGCACACTGGCAGATATGTAAATACGGGGTTTACATACCATTTCTTGCGCAATACGGTTCGAACACTCGAACACCTATACGGATTTTCCTGCACAGTGGCAGATATGTAAATACGGGGTTTCCATTCCATTTCTTGCGGATTACGGTTCGAACAATCGAACACCTATACGGATTCTCCAGCACAGTGGCAGATATGTAAATACGGGGTTTACATACCATTTCTTGCGCAACACGGTTCGAACACTCGAACACCTATACGGATTCTCCTGCACACTGGCAGATATGTAAATACGGGGTTTACATACCATTTCTTGCGCAATACGGTTCGAACACTCGAACACCTATACGGATTTTCCTGCACAGTGGCAGATATGTAAATACGGGGTTTCCATACCATTTCTTGCGCATTACGGTTCGAACACTCGAAAACCTATACGGATTCTCCTGCACAGTGGCAGATATGTAATTACGGGGTTTCCATACCATTTCTTGTGCATTACGGTTCGAACACTCGAACACCTATACGGATTCTCCTGCACAGTGGCAGATATGTAAATCCGGGGTTTACATACCATTTCTTGCGCAACACGGTTCGAACACTTCGAACACTTATACGGATTCTTCTGCACAGTGGCAGATATGTAAATACGGGGTTTACATATCATTTCTTGCGCAATACGGTTCGAACACTCGAACACCTATACGGATTTTCCTGCACAGTGGCAGATATGTAAATACGGGGTTTCCATACCATTTCTTGCGCATTACGGTTCGAACACTCGAACACCTATACGGATTCTCCTGCACAGTGGCAGATATGTAAATACGGGGTTTCCATACAATTTCTTGCGCATTACGGTTCGAACACTCGAACACCTATACAGATTCTCCTGCACAGTGGCCGATATGTAAATACGGGATTTAAATACCATTTCTTGCGCAATACGGTTCGAACACTCGAACACCTATACTGATTTTCCTGCACAGTGGCAGATATGTAAATACAGGGTTTCCATACCATTTCTTGCGCATTACGGTTCGAACACTCGAACACCTATACGGATTCTCCTACACAGTGGCAGATATGTAAATACGGGGTTTACATATCATTTCTTGCGCAACACGGTTCGAACACTCGAACACCTATACGGATTCTCCTGCACAGTGGCAGATATGTAAATACGGGGTTTACATACCATTTCTTGCGCAATACGGTTCGAACACTCGAACACCTATATGGATTTTCCTGCAAAGTGGCAGATATGTAAATACGGGGTTTCCATACCATTTCTTGCGCATTACGGTTCGAACACTCGAACACCTATCCGGATTCTCCTGCACAGTGGCAGATATGTAAATACGGGGATTCCATACCATTTCTTGCGCATTACGGTTCGAACACTCGAACACCTATGCGGATTCTCCTGCACAGTGGCAGATATGTAAATACGGGATTTACATACCATTTCTTTTGCAATACGGTTCGAACACTCGAACACCTATACGGATTTTCCTGCACAGTGGCAGATATGTAAATACGGGGTTTACATACCATTTCTTGCGCAACACGGTTCGTACACTTCGAACACCTATACGGATTCTTCTGCACAGTGGCAGATATGTAAATACGGGGTTTACATACCATTTCTTGCGCAATACGGTTCGAACACTCGAACACCTATACGGATTTTCCTGCACAGTGGCAGATATGTAAATACGGTGTTTCCATACCATTTCTTGCGCATTACGGTTCGAACACTCGAGCACCTATACGGATTCTCCTGCACAGTGGCAGATATGTAAATACGGGGTTTCCATACCATTTCTTGCGCATTACGGTTCAAACACTCGAACACCTATGCGGATTCTCCTGCACAGTGGCAGATATGTAAATACGGGATTTACATACCATTTCTTGCGCAATACGGTTCGAACACACGAACACCTATACGGATTTTCCTGCACAGTGGCAGATATGTAAATACGGGGTTTCCATACCATTTCTTGCGCATTACGGTTCGAACACTCGATCACCTATACGGATTCTCCTACACAGTGGCAGATATGTAAATACGGGGTTTACATACCATTTCTTGCGAAACACGGTTCGAACACTAGAACACCTATACGGATTCTCCTGCACAGTGGCAGATATGTAAATACGGGGTTTACATACCCTTTCTTGCGCAATACGGTTCGAACAGTCGAACACCTATACGGATTTTCCTGCACAGTGGCAGATATGTAAATACGGGGTTTCCATACCATTTCGTGCGCATTACGGTTCGAACACTCGAACACCTATACGGATTCTCCTGCACTGTGGCAGATATGTAAATACGGGTTTCCATACCATTTCTTGCGCATTACGGTTCGAACACTCGAACACCTATGCGGATTCTCCTGCACAGTGGCAGATATGTAAATGCGGGATTTACATACCATTTCTTGCGCAATACGGTTCGAACACTCGAACACCTATACGGATTTTCCTGCACAGTGGCAGATATGTAAATACGGGGTTTCCATACCATTTCTTGTGCATTACGGTTCGAACACTCGAACACCTATACGGATTCTCCTACACAGTGGCAGATATGTAAATACGGGGTTTACATACCATTTCTTGCGCAACACGGTTCGAACACTCGAACACCTACACGGATTCTCCTACACAGTGGCAGATATGTAAATACGGGTTTACATACCATTTCTTGCGCAATACGGTTCGAACACTCGAACACCTATACGGATTTTCCTGCACAGTGGCAGATATGTAAATACGGGGTTTCCATACCATTTCTTGCGCATTACGGTTCGAACACTCGAACACCTATACGGATTCTCCTGCACAGTGGCAGATATATAAATACGGGGTTTCCATACCATTTCTTGCGCATTACGGTTCGAACACTCGAACACCTATGCGGATTCTCCTGCACAGTGGCAGATATGTAAATACGGGATTTACATACCATTTCTTGCGCAATACAGTTCGAACACTCGAACACCTATACGGATTCAACTACACAGTGGCAGATATGTAAATACGGGGTTTCCATACCATTTCTTGTGCATTACGGTTCGAACACTCGAACACCTGTACGGATTCTCCTGCACAGTGGCAGATATGTAAATACGGGGTTTCCATACCATTTCTTGCGCATTACGGTTCGAACACTCGAACACCTATGCGGATTCTCCTGCACAGTGGCAGATATGTAAATACGGGATTTACATACCATTTCTTGCGCAATCCGGTTCGAACACTCGAACACCTATACGGATTTTCCTGCACAGTGGCAGATATGTAAATACGGGGTTTCCATACCATTTCTTCCGCATTACGGTTCGAACACTCGAACACCTGTACGGATTCTCCTGCACAGTGGCAGATATGTAAATACGGGGTTTCCATACCATTTCTTGCGCATTACGGTTCGAACACTCGAACACCTATGCGGATTCTCCTCCACAGTGGCAGATATGTAAATACGGGATTTACATACCATTTCTTGCGCAATCCGGTTCGAACACTCGAACACCTATACGGATTTTCCTGCACAGTGGCAGATATGTAAATACGGGGTTTCCATACCATTTCTTGCGCATTACGGTTCGAACACTCGAACACCTATGCGAATTCTCCTGCACAGTGGCAGATATGTAAATACAGGGTTTACATACCATTTCTTGCGCATTACGGTTCGAACACTCGAACACCTATCCGGATTCTCCTGCACAGTGGCAGATATGTAAATACGGGGTTTCCATACCATTTCTTGCGCATTACGGTTCGAACACTCGAACACCTATAAGGATTCTCCTGCACAGTGGCAGATATGTAAATACGGGGTTTACATACCATTTCTTGCGCAACACGGTTCGAACACTCGAACACTTATACGGATTCTCCTGCACAGTGGCAGATATGTAAATACGGGGTTTCCATACCATTTCTTGCGCAATACGGTTCGAACACTCGAACACCTATACGGATTTTCCTGCACACTGGCAGATATGTAAATACGGGGTTTACATACCATTTCTTGCGCATTACGGTTGGAACACTCGAACACCTATACGGATTCTCCTGCACAGTGGCAGATATGTAAATACGGGGTTTCCATACCATTTCTTGCGCATTACGGTTCGAACACTCGAACACCTATACGGATTCTCTTGCACAGTGGCAGATATGTAAATACGGGGTTTACATACCATTTCTTGCGCAACACGGTTCGAACACTTCGAACACCTATACGGATTCTTCTGCACAGTGGCAGATATGTAAATACGGGGTTTACATACCATTTCTTGCGCAATACGGTTCGAACACTCGAACACCTATACGGATTTTCCTGCACAGTGGCAGATATGTAAATACGGTGTTTCCATACCATTTCTTGCGCATTACGGTTCGAACACTCGAACACCTATACGGATTCTCCTGCACAGTGGCAGATATGTAAATACGGGGTTTCCATACCATTTCTTGCGCATTACGGTTCGAACACTCGAACACCTATGCGGATTCTCCTGCATAGTGGCAGATATGTAAATACGGGATTTACATACCATTTCTTGCGCAATACGGTTCGAACACTCGAACACTTATACGGATTTTCCTGCACAGTGGCAGATATGTAAATACGGGGTTTCCATACCATTTCTTGCGCATTACGGTTCGAACACTCGATCACCTATACGGATTCTCCTACACAGTGGCAGATATGTAAATACGGGGTTTACATACCATTTCTTGCGCAACACGGTTCGAACACTAGAACACCTATACGGATTCTCCTGCACAGTGGCAGATATGTAAATACGGGGTTTACATACCCTTTCTTGCGCAATACGGTTCGAACAGTCGAACACCTATACGGATTTTCCTGCACAGTGGCAGATATGTAAATACGGGGTTTCCATACCATTTCGTGCGCATTACGGTTCGAACACTCGAACACCAATACGGATTCTCCTGCACAGTGGCAGATATGTAAATACGGGTTTCCATACCATTTCTTGCGCATTACGGTTCGAAGACTCGAACACCTATGCGGATTCTCCTGCACAGTGGCAGATATGTAAATGCGGGATTTACATACCATTTCTTGCGCAATACGGTTCGAACACTCGAACACCTATACGGATTTTCCTGCACAGTGGCAGATATGTAAATACGGGGTTTCCATACCATTTCTTGTGCATTACGGTTCGAACACTCGAACACCTATACGGATTCTCCTACACAGTGGCAGATATGTAAATACGGGGTTTACATACCATTTCTTGCGCAACACGGTTCGAACACTCGAACACCTACACGGATTCTCCTGCACAGTGGCAGATATGTAAATACGGGGTTTACATACCATTTCTTGCGCAATACGGTTCGAACACTCGAACACCTATACGGATTTTCCTGCACAGTGGCAGATATGTAAATACGGGGTTTCCATACCATTTCTTGCGCATTACGGTTCGAACACTCGAACACCTATACGGATTCTCCTGCACAGTGGCAGATATATAAATACGGGGTTTCCATACCATTTCTTGCGCATTACAGTTCGAACACTCGAACACCTATGCGGATTCTCCTGCACAGTGGCAGATATGTAAATACGGGATTTACATACCATTTCTTGCGCAATACAGTTCGAACACTCGAACACCTATACGGATTCAACTACACAGTGGCAGATATGTAAATACGGGGTTTCCATACCATTTCTTGTGCATTACGGTTCGAACACTCGAACACCTGTACGGATTCTCCTGCACAGTGGCAGATATGTAAATACGGGGTTTCCATACCATTTCTTGCGCATTACGGTTCGAACACTCGAACACCTATGCGGATTCTCCTGCACAGTGGCAGATATGTAAATACGGGATTTACATACCATTCCTTGCGCAATCCGGTTCGAACACTCGAACACCTATACGGATTTTCCTGCACAGTGGCAGATATGTAAATACGGGGTTTCCATACCATTTCTTGCGCATTACGGTTCGAACACTCGAACACCTGTACGGATTCTCCTGCACAGTGGCAGATATGTAAATACGGGGTTTCCATACCATTTCTTGCGCATTACGGTTCGAACACTCGAACACCTATGCGGATTCTCCTGCACAGTGGCAGATATGTAAATACGGGATTTACATACCATTTCTTGCGCAATCCGGTTCGAACACTCGAACACCTATACGGATTTTCCTGCACAGTGGCAGATATGTAAATACGGGGTTTCCATACCATTTCTTGCGCATTACGGTTCGAACACTCGAACACCTATGCGAATTCTCCTGCACAGTGGCAGATATGTAAATACAGGGTTTACATACCATTTCATGCGCATTACGGTTCGAACACTCGAACACCTATACGGATTCTCCTGCACAGTGGCAGATATGTAAATACGGGGTTTCCATACCATTTCTTGCGCATTACGGTTCGAACACTCGAACACCTATACGGATTCTCCTGCACAGTGGCAGATATGTAAATACGGGGTTTACATACCATTTCTTGCGCAACACGGTTCGAACACTCGAACACTTATACGGATTCTCCTGCACAGTGGCAGATATGTAAATACGGGGTTTCCATACCATTTCTTGCGCAATACGGTTCGAACACTCGAACACCTATACGGATTTTCCTGCACACTGGCAGATATGTAAATACGGGGTTTACATACCATTTCTTGCGCATTACGGTTGGAACACTCGAACACCTATACGGATTCTCCTGCACAGTGGCAGATATGTAAATACGGGGTTTCCATACCATTTCTTGCGCATTACGGTTCGAACACTCGAACACCTATACGGATTCTCCTGCACAGTGGCAGATATGTAAATACGGGGTTTACATACCATTTCTTGCGCAACACGGTTCGAACACTTCGAACACCTATACGGATTCTTCTGCACAGTGGCAGATATGTAAATACGGGGTTTACATACCATTTCTTGCGCAATACGGTTCGAACACTCGAACACCTATACGGATTTTCCTGCACAGTGGCAGATATGTAAATACGGTGTTTCCATACCATTTCTTGCGCATTACGGTTCGAACACTCGAACACCTATACGGATTCTCCTGCACAGTGGCAGATATGTAAATACGGGGTTTCCATACCATTTCTTGCGCATTACGGTTCGAACACTCGAACACCTATGCGGATTCTTCTGCACAGTGGCAGATACGTAAATACTGGGTTTACATACCATTTCTTGCCCAATACGGTTCGAACAATCGAACACCTATACGGATTTTCCTGCACAGTGGCAGATATGTAAATACGGGGTTTCCATACCATTTCTTGCGCATTACGGTTCGAACACTCGAACACCTATACGGATTCTCCTGCACAGTGGCAGATATGTAAATACGGGGTTTCCATACCATTTCTTGCGCATTACGGTTCGAACACTCGAACACCTATGCGGATTCTCCTGCACAGTGGCAGATATGTAAATACGGGATTTACATACCATTTCTTGCGCAATACGGTTCGAACACTCGAACACCTATACGGATTTTCCTGCACAGTGGCAGATATGTAAATACGGGGTTTCCATACCATTTCTTGCGCATTACGGTTCGAACACTCGAACACCTATACGGATTCTCCTGCACAGTGGCAGATATGTAAATACGGGGTTTACATACCATTTCTTGCGCAACACGGTTCGAACACTCGAACACCTATACGGATTCTCCTACACAGTGGCAGATATGTAAATACGGGGTTTACATACCATTTCTTGCGCAATACGGTTCGAACACTCGAACACCTATACGGATTTTCCTGCACAGTGGCAGATATGTAAATTCGGGGTTTCCATACCATTTCTTGCGCATTACGGTTCGAACACTCGAACACCTATACGGATTCTCCTGCACAGTGGCAGATATGTAATTACGGGGTTTACATACCATTTCTTGCGCATTACGGTTCGAACACTCAAACTCCTATACGGATTCTCCTGCACAGTGGCAGATATGTAAATACGGGGTTTACATACCATTTCTTGCGCAACACGGTTCGAACACTTCGAACACCTATACGGATTCTTCTGCACAGTGGCAGATATGTAAATACGGGGTTTACATACCATTTCTTGCGCAATACGGTTCGAACACTCGAACACCTATACGGATTTTCCTGCACAGTGGCAGATATCTAAATACGGGGTTTCCATACCATTTCTTGCGCATTACGGTTCGAACACTCGAACACCTATACGGATTCTCCTGTACAGTGGCAGATATGTAAATACGGGGTTTCCATACCATTTCTTGCGCATTACGGTTCGAACACTCGAACACCTATGCGGATTCTCCTGCACCGTGGCAGATATGTAAATACGGGATTTACATACCATTTCTTGCGCAATACGGTTCGAACACTCGAACACCTATACGGATTTTCCTGCACAGTGGCAGATATGTAAATACGGGGTTTCCATACCATTTCTTGCGCATTACGGTTCGAACACTCGAACACCTATACGGATTCTCCTACACAGTGGCAGATATGTAAATACGGGGTTTACATACCATTTTTGCGCAACACGGCTCGAACACTCGAACACCTATACGGATTCTCCTGCACAGTGGCAGATATGTAAATACGGGGTTTACATACCATTTCTTGCGCAATACGGTTCGAACACTCGAACACCTATACGGATTTTCCTGCAAAGTGGCAGATATGTAAATACGGGGTTTCCATACCATTTCTTGCGCATTACGGTTCGAACACTCGAACTCCTATCCGGATTCTCCTGCACAGTGGCAGATATGTAAATACGGGGTTTCCATACCATTTCTTGCGCATTACGGTTCGAACACTAGAACACCTATGCGGATTCTCCTGCACAGTCGCAGATATGTAAATACGGGATTTATATACCATTTCTTGCGCAATCCGGTTCGAACACTCGAACACCTATACGGATTTTCCTGCACAGTGGCAGATATGTAAATACGGGGTTTACATACCATTTCTTGCGCATTACGGTTCGAACACTCGAACACCTATACGAATTCTCCTGCACAGTGGCAGATATGTAAAGACGGGGTTTCCATACCATTTCTTGCGCATTACGGTTCGAACACCTATACGGATTCTCCTGCACAGTGGCAGATATGTAAATACGGGGTTTACATACCATTTCTTGCGCAACACGGTTCGAACACTCGAACACCTATACGGATTTTCCTGCACAGTGGCAGATATGTAAATACGGGGTTTCCATACCAATTCTTGCGCATTACGGTTCGAACACTCGAACACCTATGCGGATTCTCCTGCACAGTGGCAGATATGTAAATACGGGATTTACATACCATTTCTTGCGCAATACGGTTCGAACACTCGAACACCTATACGGATTCTCCTGCACAGTGGCAGATATGTAAATACGGGGTTTCCATACCATTTCTTGCGCATTACGGTTCGAACACTCGAACACCTATGCGGATTCTCCTGCACAGTGGCAGATATGTAAATACGGGATTTACATACCATTTCTTGCGCAATCCGGTTCGAACACTCGAACACCTATACGGATTTTCCTGCACAGTGGCAGATATGTAAATACAGGGTTTACATACCATTTCTTGCGCATTACGGTTCGAACACTCGAACACCTATGCGGATTCTCCTGCACAGTCGCAGATATGTAAATACGGGATTTACATACCATTTCTTGCGCAATCCGGTTCGAACACTCGAACACCTATACGGATTTTCCTACACAGTGGCAGATATGTAAATACGGGGTTTACATACCATTTCTTGCGCATTACGGTTCGAACACTCGAACACCAATACGGATTCTCCTGCACAGTGGCAGATATGTAAAGACGGGGTTTCCATACCATTTCTTGCGCATTACGGTTCGAACACCTATACGGATTCTCCTGCACAGTGGCAGATATGTAAATACGGGGTTTACATACCATTTCTTGCGCAACACGGTTCGAACACTCGAAAACCTATACGGATTTTCCTGCACAGTGGCAGATATGTAAATACGGGGTTTCCATACCATTTCTTGCGCATTACGGTTCGAACACTCGAACACCTATGCGGATTCTCCTGCACAGTGGCAGATATGTAAATACGGGATTTACATACAATTTCTTGCGCAATACGGTTCGAACACTCGAACACCTATACGGATTCTCCTACACAGTGGCAGATATGTAAATACGGGGTTTCCATACCATTTCTTGCGCATTACGGTTCGAACACTCGAACACCTATGCGGATTCTCCTACACAGTGGCAGATATGTAAATACGGGATTTACATACCATTTCTTGCGCAATCCGGTTCGAACACTCGAACACCTATACGGATTTTCCTGCACAGTGGCAGATATGTAAATACAGGGTTTACATACCATTTCTTGCGCATTACGGTTCGAACACTCGAACACCTATACGGATTCTCCTGCACAGTGGCAGATATGTAAATACGGGGTTTCCATACCATTTCTTGCGCATTACGGTTCGAACACTCGAACACCTATACGGATTCTCCTGCACAGTGGCAGATATGTAAATACGGGGTTTCCATACCATTTCTTGCGCATTACGGTTCGAACACTCGAACACCTATACGGATTCTCCTGCACAGTGGCAGATATGTAAATACGGGGTTTCCATACCATTTTTTGCGCGTTACGGTTCGAACACTCGAACACCTATACGGATTCTCCTGCACAGTGGCAGATATGTAAATACGGGGTTTCCATACCATTTCTTGCGCATTACGGTTCGAACACTCGAACACCTATACGGATTCTCCTGCACAGTGGAAGATAAGTAAATACGGGGTTTACATACCATTTCTTGCGCAACACGGTTCGAACACTCGAACACCTATACGGATTCTTCTGCACAGTGGCAGATACGTAAATACTGGGTTTACATACCATTTCTTGCACAATACGGTTCGAACACTCGAACACTTATACGGATTTTCCTGCACAGTGGCAGATATGTAAATACGGGGTTTCCATACCATTTCTTGCGCATTACGGTTCGAACACTCGAACACCTATACGGATTCTCCTGCACAGTGGCAGATATGTAAATACGGGGTTTCCATACCATTTCTTGCGCATTACGGTTCGAACACTCGAACACCTATGCGGATTCTCCTGCACAGTGGCAGATACGTAAATACGGGATTTACATTCCATTTCTTGCGCAATACGGTTCGAACACTCGAACACCTATACGGATTTTCCTGCACAGTGGCAGATATGTAAATACGGGGTTTCCATACCATTTCTTGTGCATTACGGTTCGAACACTCGAACACCTATACGGATTCTCCTACACAGTGGCAGATATGTAAATACGGGGTTTACATACCATTTCTTGCGCAACACGGTTCGAACACTCGAACACCTACACGGATTCTCCTGCACAGTGGCAGATATGTAAATACGGGGTTTACATACCATTTCTTGCGCAATACGGTTCGAACACTCGAACACCTATACGGATTTTCCTGCACAGTGGCAGATATGTAAATACGGGGTTTCCATACCATTTCTTGCGCATTACGGTTCGAACACTCGAACACCTATACGGATTCTCCTGCACAGTGGCAGATATATAAATACGGGGTTTCCATACCATTTCTTGCACATTACGGTTCGAACACTCGAACACCTATGCGGATTCTCCTGCACAGTGGCAGATATGTAAATACGGGATTTACATACCATTTCTTGCGCAATACAGTTCGAACACTCGAACACCTATACGGATTCAACTACACAGTGGCAGATATGTAAATACGGGGTTTCCATACCATTTCTTGTGCATTACGGTTCGAACACTCGAACACCTGTACGGATTCTCCTGCACAGTGGCAGATATGTAAATACGGGGTTTCCATACCATTTCTTGCGCATTACGGTTCGAACACTCGAACACCTATGCGGATTCTCCTGCACAGTGGCAGATATGTAAATACGGGATTTACATACCATTCCTTGCGCAATCCGGTTCGAACACTCGAACACCGATACGGATTTTCCTGCACAGTGGCAGATATGTAAATACGGGGTTTCCATACCATTTCTTGCGCATTACGGTTCGAACACTCGAACACCTGTACGGATTCTCCTGCACAGTGGCAGATATGTAAATACGGGGTTTCCATACCATTTCTTGCGCATTACGGTTCGAACACTCGAACACCTATGCGGATTCTCCTGCACAGTGGCAGATATGTAAATACGGGATTTACATACCATTTCTTGCGCAATCCGGTTCGAACACTCGAACACCTATACGGATTTTCCTGCACAGTGGCAGATATGTAAATACGGGGTTTCCATACCATTTCTTGCGCATTACGGTTCGAACACTCGAACACCTATGCGGATTCTCCTGCACAGTGGCAGATATGTAAATACGGGGTTTACATACCATTTCTTGCGCATTACGGTTCGAACACTCGAACACCTATCCGGATTCTCCTGCACAGTGGCAGATATGTAAATACGGGGTTTCCATACCATTTCTTGCGCATTACGGTTCGAACACTCGAACACCTATACGGATTCTCCTGCACAGTGGCAGATATGTAAATACGGGGTTTACATACCATTTCTTGCGCAACACGGTTCGAACACTCGAACACTTATACGGATTCTCCTGCACAGTGGCAGATATGTAAATACGGGGTTTCCATACCATTTCTTGCGCAATACGGTTCGAACACTCGAACACCTATACGGATTTTCCTGCACAGTGGCAGATATGTAAATACGGGGTTTACATACCATTTCTTGCGCATTACGGTTCGAACACTCGAACACCTATACGGATTCTCCTGCACAGTGGCAGATATGTAAATACGGGGTTTCCATACCATTTCTTGCGCATTACGGTTCGAACACTCGAACACCAATACGGATTCTCCTGCACAGTGGCAGATATGTAAATGCGGGGTTTACATACCATTTCTTGCGCAACACGGTTCGAACACTCGAACACCTGTACGTATTCTCCTGCACAGTGGCAGATATGTAAATACGGGGTTTACATACCATTTCTTGCGCAATACGGTTCGAACACTCGAACACCTATACGGATTTTACTGCACAGTGGCAGATATGTAAATACGGGGTTTCCATACCATTTCTTGCGCGTTACGGTTCGAACACTCGAACACCTATACGGATTCTCCTGCACAGTGGCAGATATGTAAATGCGGGGTTTACATACCATTTCTTGCGCAACACGGTTCGAACACTCGAACACCTGTACGTATTCTCCTGCACAGTGGCAGATATGTAAATACGGGGTTTACATACCATTTCTTGCGCAATACGGTTCGAACACTCGAACACCTATACGGATTTTCCTGCACAGTGGCAGATATGTAAATACGGGGTTTCCATACCATTTCTTGTGCATTACGGTTCGAACACTCGAACACCTATACGGATTCTCCTACACAGTGGCAGATATGTAAATACGGGGTTTACATACCATTTCTTGCGCAACACGGTTCGAACACTCGAACACCTACACGGATTCTCCTGCACAGTGGCAGATATGTAAATACGGGGTTTACATACCATTTCTTGCGCAATACGGTTCGAACACTCGAACACCTATACGGATTTTCCTGCACAGTGGCAGATATGTAAATACGGGGTTTCCATACCATTTCTTGCGCATTACGGTTCGAACACTCGAACACCTATACGGATTCTCCTGCACAGTGGCAGATATATAAATACGGGGTTTCCATACCATTTCTTGCACATTACGGTTCGAACACTCGAACACCTATGCGGATTCTCCTGCACAGTGGCAGATATGTAAATACGGGATTTACATACCATTTCTTGCGCAATACAGTTCGAACACTCGAACACCTATACGGATTCAACTACACAGTGGCAGATATGTAAATACGGGGTTTCCATACCATTTCTTGTGCATTACGGTTCGAACACTCGAACACCTGTACGGATTCTCCTGCACAGTGGCAGATATGTAAATACGGGGTTTCCATACCATTTCTTGCGCATTACGGTTCGAACACTCGAACACCTATGCGGATTCTCCTGCACAGTGGCAGATATGTAAATACGGGATTTACATACCATTCCTTGCGCAATCCGGTTCGAACACTCGAACACCGATACGGATTTTCCTGCACAGTGGCAGATATGTAAATACGGGGTTTCCATACCATTTCTTGCGCATTACGGTTCGAACACTCGAACACCTGTACGGATTCTCCTGCACAGTGGCAGATATGTAAATACGGGGTTTCCATACCATTTCTTGCGCATTACGGTTCGAACACTCGAACACCTATGCGGATTCTCCTGCACAGTGGCAGATATGTAAATACGGGATTTACATACCATTTCTTGCGCAATCCGGTTCGAACACTCGAACACCTATACGGATTTTCCTGCACAGTGGCAGATATGTAAATACGGGGTTTCCATACCATTTCTTGCGCATTACGGTTCGAACACTCGAACACCTATGCGGATTCTCCTGCACAGTGGCAGATATGTAAATACGGGGTTTACATACCATTTCTTGCGCATTACGGTTCGAACACTCGAACACCTATCCGGATTCTCCTGCACAGTGGCAGATATGTAAATACGGGGTTTCCATACCATTTCTTGCGCATTACGGTTCGAACACTCGAACACCTATACGGATTCTCCTGCACAGTGGCAGATATGTAAATACGGGGTTTACATACCATTTCTTGCGCAACACGGTTCGAACACTCGAACACTTATACGGATTCTCCTGCACAGTGGCAGATATGTAAATACGGGGTTTCCATACCATTTCTTGCGCAATACGGTTCGAACACTCGAACACCTATACGGATTTTCCTGCACAGTGGCAGATATGTAAATACGGGGTTTACATACCATTTCTTGCGCATTACGGTTCGAACACTCGAACACCTATACGGATTCTCCTGCACAGTGGCAGATATGTAAATACGGGGTTTCCATACCATTTCTTGCGCATTACGGTTCGAACACTCGAACACCAATACGGATTCTCCTGCACAGTGGCAGATATGTAAATGCGGGGTTTACATACCATTTCTTGCGCAACACGGTTCGAACACTCGAACACCTGTACGTATTCTCCTGCACAGTGGCAGATATGTAAATACGGGGTTTACATACCATTTCTTGCGCAATACGGTTCGAACACTCGAACACCTATACGGATTTTACTGCACAGTGGCAGATATGTAAATACGGGGTTTCCATACCATTTCTTGCGCGTTACGGTTCGAACACTCGAACACCTATACGGATTCTCCTGCACAGTGGCAGATATGTAAATACGGGGTTTCCATACCATTTCTTGCGCATTACGGTTCGAACACTCGAACACCTATACGGATTCTCCTGCACAGTGGCAGATATGTAAATACGGGGTTTACATACCATTTCTTGCGCAACACGGTTCGAACACTCGAACACCTATACGGATTCTTCTGCACAGTGGCAGATACGTAAATACTGGGTTTACATACCATTTCTTGCACAATACGGTTCGAACACTCGAACACCTATACGGATTTTCCTGCACAGTGGCAGATATGTAAATACGGGGTTTCCATACCATTTCTTGCGCATTACGGTTCGAACACTCGAACACCTATACGGATTCTCCTGCACAGTGGCAGATATGTAAATACGGGGTTTCCATACCATTTCTTGCGCATTACGGTTCGAACACTCGAACACCTATGCGGATTCTCCTGCACAGTGGCAGATATGTAAATACGGGATTTACATACCATTTCTTGCGCAATACGGTTCGAACACTCGAACACCTATACGGATTTTCCTGCACAGTGGCAGATATGTAAATACGGGGTTTCCATACCATTTCTTGCGCATTACGGTTCGAACACTCGAACACCTATACGGATTCTCCTGCACAGTGGCAGATATGTAAATACGGGGTTTACATACCATTTCTTGCGCGACACGGTTCGAACACTCGAACACCTATACGGATTCTCCTGCACAGTGGCAGATATGTAAATACGGGGTTTACATACCATTTCTTGCGCAATACGGTTCGAACACTCGAACACCTATACGGATTTTCCTGCACAGTGGCAGATATGTAAATTCGGGGTTTCCATACCATTTCTTGCGCATTACGGTTCGAACACTCGAACACCTATACGGATTCTCCTGCACAGTGGCAGATATGTAATTACGGGGTTTACATACCATTTCTTGCGCATTACGGTTCGAACACTCAAACACCTATACGGATTCTCCTGCACAGTGGCAGATATGTAAATACGGGGTTTACATACCATTTCTTGCGCAACACGGTTCGAACACTTCGAACACCTATACGGATTCTTCTGCACAGTGGCAGATATGTAAATACGGGGTTTACATACCATTTCTTGCGCAATACGGTTCGAACACTCGAACACCTATACGGATTTTCCTGCACAGTGGCAGATATCTAAATACGGGGTTTCCATACCATTTCTTGCGCATTACGGTTCGAACACTCGAACACCTATACGGATTCTCCTGCACAGTGGCAGATATGTAAATACGGGGTTTCCATACCATTTCTTGCGCATTACGGTTCGAACACTCGAACACCTATGCGGATTCTCCTGCACCGTGGCAGATATGTAAATACGGGATTTACATACCATTTCTTGCGCAATACGGTTCGAACACTCGAACACCTATACGGATTTTCCTGCACAGTGGCAGATATGTAAATACGGGGTTTCCATACCATTTCTTGCGCATTACGGTTCGAACACTCGAACACCTATACGGATTCTCCTACACAGTGGCAGATATGTAAATACGGGGTTTACATACCATTTTTGCGCAACACGGCTCGAACACTCGAACACCTATACGGATTCTCCTGCACAGTGGCAGATATGTAAATACGGGGTTTACATACCATTTCTTGCGCAATACGGTTCGAACACTCGAACACCTATACGGATTTTCCTGCAAAGTGGCAGATATGTAAATACGGGGTTTCCATACCTTTTCTTGCGCATTACGGTTCGAACACTCGAACTCCTATCCGGATTCTCCTGCACAGTGGCAGATATGTAAATACGGGGTTTCCATACCATTTCTTGCGCATTACGGTTCGAACACTCGAACACCTATGCGGATTCTCCTGCACAGTCGCAGATATGTAAATACGGGATTTATATACCATTTCTTGCGCAATCCGGTTCGAACACTCGAACACCTGTACGGATTTTCCTGCACAGTGGCAGATATGTAAATACGGGGTTTACATACCATTTCTTGCGCATTACGGTTCGAACACTCGAACACCTATACGAATTCTCCAGCACAGTGGCAGATATGTAAAGACGGGGTTTCCATACCATTTCTTGCGCATTACGGTTCGAACACCTATACGGATTCTCCTGCACAGTGGCAGATATGTAAATACGGGGTTTACATACCATTTCTTGCGCAACACGGTTCGAACACTCGAACACCTATACGGATTTTCCTGCACAGTGGCAGATATGTAAATACGGGGTTTCCATACCAATTCTTGCGCATTACGGTTCGAACACTCGAACACCTATGCGGATTCTCCTGCACAGTGGCAGATATGTAAATACGGGATTTACATACCATTTCTTGCGCAATACGGTTCGAACACTCGAACACCTATACGGATTCTCCTGCACAGTGGCAGATATGTAAATACGGGGTTTCCATACCATTTCTTGCGCATTACGGTTCGAACACTCGAACACCTATGCGGATTCTCCTGCACAGTGGCAGATATGTAAATACGGGATTTACATACCATTTCTTGCGCAATCCGGTTCGAACACTCGAACACCTATACGGATTTTCCTGCACAGTGGCAGATATGTAAATACAGGGTTTACATACCATTTCTTGCGCATTACGGTTCGAACACTCGAACACCTATGCGGATTCTCCTGCACAGTCGCAGATATGTAAATACGGGATTTACATACCATTTCTTGCGCAATCCGGTTCGAACACTCGAACACCTATACGGATTTTCCTGCACAGTGGCAGATATGTAAATACGGGGTTTACATACCATTTCTTGCGCATTAGGGTTCGAACACTCGAACACCAATACGGATTCTCCTGCACAGTGGCAGATATGTAAAGACGGGGTTTCCATACCATTTCTTGCGCATTACGGTTCGAACACCTATACGGATTCTCCTGCACAGTGGCAGATATGTAAATACGGGGTTTACATACCATTTCTTGCGCAACACGGTTCGAACACTCGAAAACCTATACGGATTTTCCTGCACAGTGGCAGATATGTAAATACGGGGTTTCCATACCATTTCTTGCGCATTACGGTTCGAACACTCGAACACCTATGCGGATTCTCCTGCACAGTGGCAGATATGTAAATACGGGATTTACATACAATTTCTTGCGCAATACGGTTCGAACACTCGAACACCTATACGGATTCTCCTACACAGTGGCAGATATGTAAATACGGGGTTTCCATACCATTTCTTGCGCATTACGGTTCGAACACTCGAACACCTATGCGGATTCTCCTACACAGTGGCAGATATGTAAATACGGGATTTACATACCATTTCTTGCGCAATCCGGTTCGAACACTCGAACACCTATACGGATTTTCCTGCACAGTGGCAGATATGTAAATACAGGGTTTACATACCATTTCTTGCGCATTACGGTTCGAACACTCGAACACCTATACGGATTCTCCTGCACAGTGGCAGATATGTAAATACGGGGTTTACATACCATTTCTTGCGCATTACGGTTCGAACACTCGAACACCTATACGGATTCTCCTGCACAGTGGCAGATATGTAAATACGGGGTTTCCATACCATTTCTTGCGCATTACGGTTCGAACACTCGAACACCTTTACGGATTCTCCTGCACAGTGGCAGATATGTAAATACGGGGTTTCCATACCATTTTTTGCGCGTTACGGTTCGAACACTCGAACACCTATACGGATTCTCCTGCACAGTGGCAGATATGTAAATACGGGGTTTCCATACCATTTCTTGCGCATTACGGTTCGAACACTCGAACACCTATACGGATTCTCCTACACAGTGGCAGATATGTAAATACGGGGTTTACATACCATTTTTGCGCAACACGGCTCGAACACTCGAACACCTATACGGATTCTCCTGCACAGTGGCAGATATGTAAATACGGGGTTTACATACCATTTCTTGCGCAATACGGTTCGAACACTCGAACACCTATACGGATTTTCCTGCAAAGTGGCAGATATGTAAATACGGGGTTTCCATACCTTTTCTTGCGCATTACGGTTCGAACACTCGAACTCCTATCCGGATTCTCCTGCACAGTGGCAGATATGTAAATACGGGGTTTCCATACCATTTCTTGCGCATTACGGTTCGAACACTCGAACACCTATGCGGATTCTCCTGCACAGTCGCAGATATGTAAATACGGGATTTATATACCATTTCTTGCGCAATCCGGTTCGAACACTCGAACACCTGTACGGATTTTCCTGCACAGTGGCAGATATGTAAATACGGGGTTTACATACCATTTCTTGCGCAATACGGTTCGAACACTCGAACACCTATACGGATTTTCCTGCACAGTGGCAGATATCTAAATACGGGGTTTCCATACCATTTCTTGCGCATTACGGTTCGAACACTCGAACACCTATACGGATTCTCCTGCACAGTGGCAGATATGTAAATACGGGGTTTCCATACCATTTCTTGCGCATTACGGTTCGAACACTCGAACACCTATGCGGATTCTCCTGCACCGTGGCAGATATGTAAATACGGGATTTACATACCATTTCTTGCGCAATACGGTTCGAACACTCGAACACCTATACGGATTTTCCTGCACAGTGGCAGATATGTAAATACGGGGTTTCCATACCATTTCTTGCGCATTACGGTTCGAACACTCGAACACCTATACGGATTCTCCTACACAGTGGCAGATATGTAAATACGGGGTTTACATACCATTTTTGCGCAACACGGCTCGAACACTCGAACACCTATACGGATTCTCCTGCACAGTGGCAGATATGTAAATACGGGGTTTACATACCATTTCTTGCGCAATACGGTTCGAACACTCGAACACCTATACGGATTTTCCTGCAAAGTGGCAGATATGTAAATACGGGGTTTCCATACCTTTTCTTGCGCATTACGGTTCGAACACTCGAACACCTATGCGGATTCTCCTGCACAGTCGCAGATATGTAAATACGGGATTTATATACCATTTCTTGCGCAATCCGGTTCGAACACTCGAACACCTGTACGGATTTTCCTGCACAGTGGCAGATATGTAAATACGGGGTTTACATACCATTTCTTGCGCATTACGGTTCGAACACTCGAACACCTATACGAATTCTCCAGCACAGTGGCAGATATGTAAAGACGGGGTTTCCATACCATTTCTTGCGCATTACGGTTCGAACACCTATACGGATTCTCCTGCACAGTGGCAGATATGTAAATACGGGGTTTACATACCATTTCTTGCGCAACACGGTTCGAACACTCGAACACCTATACGGATTTTCCTGCACAGTGGCAGATATGTAAATACGGGGTTTCCATACCAATTCTTGCGCATTACGGTTCGAACACTCGAACACCTATGCGGATTCTCCTGCACAGTGGCAGATATGTAAATACGGGATTTACATACCATTTCTTGCGCAATACGGTTCGAACACTCGAACACCTATACGGATTCTCCTGCACAGTGGCAGATATGTAAATACGGGGTTTCCATACCATTTCTTGCGCATTACGGTTCGAACACTCGAACACCTATGCGGATTCTCCTGCACAGTGGCAGATATGTAAATACGGGATTTACATACCATTTCTTGCGCAATCCGGTTCGAACACTCGAACACCTATACGGATTTTCCTGCACAGTGGCAGATATGTAAATACAGGGTTTACATACCATTTCTTGCGCATTACGGTTCGAACACTCGAACACCTATGCGGATTCTCCTGCACAGTCGCAGATATGTAAATACGGGATTTACATACCATTTCTTGCGCAATCCGGTTCGAACACTCGAACACCTATACGGATTTTCCTGCACAGTGGCAGATATGTAAATACGGGGTTTACATACCATTTCTTGCGCATTAGGGTTCGAACACTCGAACACCAATACGGATTCTCCTGCACAGTGGCAGATATGTAAAGACGGGGTTTCCATACCATTTCTTGCGCATTACGGTTCGAACACCTATACGGATTCTCCTGCACAGTGGCAGATATGTAAATACGGGGTTTACATACCATTTCTTGCGCAACACGGTTCGAACACTCGAAAACCTATACGGATTTTCCTGCACAGTGGCAGATATGTAAATACGGGGTTTCCATACCATTTCTTGCGCATTACGGTTCGAACACTCGAACACCTATGCGGATTCTCCTGCACAGTGGCAGATATGTAAATACGGGATTTACATACAATTTCTTGCGCAATACGGTTCGAACACTCGAACACCTATACGGATTCTCCTACACAGTGGCAGATATGTAAATACGGGGTTTCCATACCATTTCTTGCGCATTACGGTTCGAACACTCGAACACCTATGCGGATTCTCCTACACAGTGGCAGATATGTAAATACGGGATTTACATACCATTTCTTGCGCAATCCGGTTCGAACACTCGAACACCTATACGGATTTTCCTGCACAGTGGCAGATATGTAAATACAGGGTTTACATACCATTTCTTGCGCATTACGGTTCGAACACTCGAACACCTATACGGATTCTCCTGCACAGTGGCAGATATGTAAATACTTGGTTTACATACCATTTCTTGCGCATTACGGTTCGAACACTCGAACACCTATACGGATTCTCCTGCACAGTGGCAGATATGTAAATACGGGGTTTCCATACCATTTCTTGCGCATTACGGTTCGAACACTCGAACACCTATACGGATTCTCCTGCACAGTGGCAGATATGTAAATACGGGGTTTCCATACCATTTTTTGCGCGTTACGGTTCGAACACTCGAACACCTATACGGATTCTCCTGCACAGTGGCAGATATGTAAATACGGGGTTTCCATACCATTTCTTGCGCATTACGGTTCGAACACTCGAACACCTATACGGATTCTCCTGCACAGTGGAAGATATGTAAATACGGGGTTTACATACCATTTCTTGCGCAACACGGTTCGAACACTCGAACACCTATACGGATTCTTCTGCACAGTGGCAGATACGTAAATACTGGGTTTACATACCATTTCTTGCACAATACGGTTCGAACACTCGAACACTTATACGGATTTTCCTGCACAGTGGCAGATATGTAAATACGGGGTTTCCATACCATTTCTTGCGCATTACGGTTCGAACACTCGAACACCTATACGGATTCTCCTGCACAGTGGCAGATATGTAAATACGGGGTTTCCATACCATTTCTTGCGCATTACGGTTCGAACACTCGAACACCTATGCGGATTCTCCTGCACAGTGGCAGATACGTAAATACGGGATTTACATTCCATTTCTTGCGCAATACGGTTCGAACACTCGAACACCTATACGGATTTTCCTGCACAGTGGCAGATATGTAAATACGGGGTTTCCATACCATTTCTTGCGCATTACGGTTCGAACACTCGAACACCTATACGGATTCTCCTGCACAGTGGCAGATATGTAATTACGGGGTTTACATACCATTTCTTGCGCATTACGGTTCGAACACTCAAACACCTATACGGATTCTCCTGCACAGTGGCAGATATGTAAATACGGGGTTTACATACCATTTCTTGCGCAACACGGTTCAAACACTTCGAACACCTATACGGATTCTTCTGCACAGTGGCAGATATGTAAATACGGGGTTTACATACCATTTCTTGCGCAATACGGTTCGAACACTCGAACACCTATACGGATTTTCCTGCACAGTGGCAGATATCTAAATACGGGGTTTCCATACCATTTCTTGCGCATTACGGTTCGAACACTCGAACACCTATACGGATTCTCCTGCACAGTGGCAGATATGTAAATACGGGGTTTCCATACCATTTCTTGCGCATTACGGTTCGAACACTCGAACACCTATGCGGATTCTCCTGCACCGTGGCAGATATGTAAATACGGGATTTACATACCATTTCTTGCGCAATACGGTTCGAACACTCGAACACCTATACGGATTTTCCTGCACAGTGGCAGATATGTAAATACGGGGTTTCCATACCATTTCTTGCGCATTACGGTTCGAACACTCGAACACCTATACGGATTCTCCTACACAGTGGCAGATATGTAAATACGGGGTTTACATACCATTTTTGCGCAACACGGCTCGAACACTCGAACACCTATACGGATTCTCCTGCACAGTGGCAGATATGTAAATACGGGGTTTACATACCATTTCTTGCGCAATACGGTTCGAACACTCGAACACCTATACGGATTTTCCTGCAAAGTGGCAGATATGTAAATACGGGGTTTCCATACCTTTTCTTGCGCATTACGGTTCGAACACTCGAACTCCTATCCGGATTCTCCTGCACAGTGGCAGATATGTAAATACGGGGTTTCCATACCATTTCTTGCGCATTACGGTTCGAACACTCGAACACCTATGCGGATTCTCCTGCACAGTCGCAGATATGTAAATACGGGATTTATATACCATTTCTTGCGCAATCCGGTTCGAACACTCGAACACCTGTACGGATTTTCCTGCACAGTGGCAGATATGTAAATACGGGGTTTACATACCATTTCTTGCGCATTACGGTTCGAACACTCGAACACCTATACGAATTCTCCAGCACAGTGGCAGATATGTAAAGACGGGGTTTCCATACCATTTCTTGCGCATTACGGTTCGAACACCTATACGGATTCTCCTGCACAGTGGCAGATATGTAAATACGGGGTTTACATACCATTTCTTGCGCAACACGGTTCGAACACTCGAACACCTATACGGATTTTCCTGCACAGTGGCAGATATGTAAATACGGGGTTTCCATACCAATTCTTGCGCATTACGGTTCGAACACTCGAACACCTATGCGGATTCTCCTGCACAGTGGCAGATATGTAAATACGGGATTTACATACCATTTCTTGCGCAATACGGTTCGAACACTCGAACACCTATACGGATTCTCCTGCACAGTGGCAGATATGTAAATACGGGGTTTCCATACCATTTCTTGCGCATTACGGTTCGAACACTCGAACACCTATGCGGATTCTCCTGCACAGTGGCAGATATGTAAATACGGGATTTACATACCATTTCTTGCGCAATCCGGTTCGAACACTCGAACACCTATACGGATTTTCCTGCACAGTGGCAGATATGTAAATACAGGGTTTACATACCATTTCTTGCGCATTACGGTTCGAACACTCGAACACCTATGCGGATTCTCCTGCACAGTCGCAGATATGTAAATACGGGATTTACATACCATTTCTTGCGCAATCCGGTTCGAACACTCGAACACCTATACGGATTTTCCTGCACAGTGGCAGATATGTAAATACGGGGTTTACATACCATTTCTTGCGCATTAGGGTTCGAACACTCGAACACCAATACGGATTCTCCTGCACAGTGGCAGATATGTAAAGACGGGGTTTCCATACCATTTCTTGCGCATTACGGTTCGAACACCTATACGGATTCTCCTGCACAGTGGCAGATATGTAAATACGGGGTTTACATACCATTTCTTGCGCAACACGGTTCGAACACTCGAAAACCTATACGGATTTTCCTGCACAGTGGCAGATATGTAAATACGGGGTTTCCATACCATTTCTTGCGCATTACGGTTCGAACACTCGAACACCTATGCGGATTCTCCTGCACAGTGGCAGATATGTAAATACGGGATTTACATACAATTTCTTGCGCAATACGGTTCGAACACTCGAACACCTATACGGATTCTCCTACACAGTGGCAGATATGTAAATACGGGGTTTCCATACCATTTCTTGCGCATTACGGTTCGAACACTCGAACACCTATGCGGATTCTCCTACACAGTGGCAGATATGTAAATACGGGATTTACATACCATTTCTTGCGCAATCCGGTTCGAACACTCGAACACCTATACGGATTTTCCTGCACAGTGGCAGATATGTAAATACAGGGTTTACATACCATTTCTTGCGCATTACGGTTCGAACACTCGAACACCTATACGGATTCTCCTGCACAGTGGCAGATATGTAAATACGGGGTTTACATACCATTTCTTGCGCATTACGGTTCGAACACTCGAACACCTATACGGATTCTCCTGCACAGTGGCAGATATGTAAATACGGGGTTTCCATACCATTTCTTGCGCATTACGGTTCGAACACTCGAACACCTTTACGGATTCTCCTGCACAGTGGCAGATATGTAAATACGGGGTTTCCATACCATTTTTTGCGCGTTACGGTTCGAACACTCGAACACCTATACGGATTCTCCTGCACAGTGGCAGATATGTAAATACGGGGTTTCCATACCATTTCTTGCGCATTACGGTTCGAACACTCGAACACCTATACGGATTCTCCTGCACAGTGGAAGATATGTAAATACGGGGTTTACATACCATTTCTTGCGCAACACGGTTCGAACACTCGAACACCTATACGGATTCTTCTGCACAGTGGCAGATACGTAAATACTGGGTTTACATACCATTTCTTGCACAATACGGTTCGAACACTCGAACACTTATACGGATTTTCCTGCACAGTGGCAGATATGTAAATACGGGGTTTCCATACCATTTCTTGCGCATTACGGTTCGAACACTCGAACACCTATACGGATTCTCCTGCACAGTGGCAGATATGTAAATACGGGGTTTCCATACCATTTCTTGCGCATTACGGTTCGAACACTCGAACACCTATGCGGATTCTCCTGCACAGTGGCAGATACGTAAATACGGGATTTACATTCCATTTCTTGCGCAATACGGTTCGAACACTCGAACACCTATACGGATTTTCCTGCACAGTGGCAGATATGTAAATACGGGGTTTCCATACCATTTCTTGCGCATTACGGTTCGAACACTCGAACACCTATACGGATTCTCCTGCACAGTGGCAGATATGTAATTACGGGGTTTACATACCATTTCTTGCGCATTACGGTTCGAACACTCAAACACCTATACGGATTCTCCTGCACAGTGGCAGATATGTAAATACGGGGTTTACATACCATTTCTTGCGCAACACGGTTCGAACACTTCGAACACCTATACGGATTCTTCTGCACAGTGGCAGATATGTAAATACGGGGTTTACATACCATTTCTTGCGCAATACGGTTCGAACACTCGAACACCTATACGGATTTTCCTGCACAGTGGCAGATATCTAAATACGGGGTTTCCATACCATTTCTTGCGCATTACGGTTCGAACACTCGAACACCTATACGGATTCTCCTGCACAGTGGCAGATATGTAAATACGGGGTTTCCATACCATTTCTTGCGCATTACGGTTCGAACACTCGAACACCTATGCGGATTCTCCTGCACCGTGGCAGATATGTAAATACGGGATTTACATACCATTTCTTGCGCAATACGGTTCGAACACTCGAACACCTATACGGATTTTCCTGCACAGTGGCAGATATGTAAATACGGGGTTTCCATACCATTTCTTGCGCATTACGGTTCGAACACTCGAACACCTATACGGATTCTCCTACACAGTGGCAGATATGTAAATACGGGGTTTACATACCATTTTTGCGCAACACGGCTCGAACACTCGAACACCTATACGGATTCTCCTGCACAGTGGCAGATATGTAAATACGGGGTTTACATACCATTTCTTGCGCAATACGGTTCGAACACTCGAACACCTATACGGATTTTCCTGCAAAGTGGCAGATATGTAAATACGGGGTTTCCATACCTTTTCTTGCGCATTACGGTTCGAACACTCGAACTCCTATCCGGATTCTCCTGCACAGTGGCAGATATGTAAATACGGGGTTTCCATACCATTTCTTGCGCATTACGGTTCGAACACTCGAACACCTATGCGGATTCTCCTGCACAGTCGCAGATATGTAAATACGGGATTTATATACCATTTCTTGCGCAATCCGGTTCGAACACTCGAACACCTGTACGGATTTTCCTGCACAGTGGCAGATATGTAAATACGGGGTTTACATACCATTTCTTGCGCATTACGGTTCGAACACTCGAACACCTATACGAATTCTCCAGCACAGTGGCAGATATGTAAAGACGGGGTTTCCATACCATTTCTTGCGCATTACGGTTCGAACACCTATACGGATTCTCCTGCACAGTGGCAGATATGTAAATACGGGGTTTACATACCATTTCTTGCGCAACACGGTTCGAACACTCGAACACCTATACGGATTTTCCTGCACAGTGGCAGATATGTAAATACGGGGTTTCCATACCAATTCTTGCGCATTACGGTTCGAACACTCGAACACCTATGCGGATTCTCCTGCACAGTGGCAGATATGTAAATACGGGATTTACATACCATTTCTTGCGCAATACGGTTCGAACACTCGAACACCTATACGGATTCTCCTGCACAGTGGCAGATATGTAAATACGGGGTTTCCATACCATTTCTTGCGCATTACGGTTCGAACACTCGAACACCTATGCGGATTCTCCTGCACAGTGGCAGATATGTAAATACGGGATTTACATACCATTTCTTGCGCAATCCGGTTCGAACACTCGAACACCTATACGGATTTTCCTGCACAGTGGCAGATATGTAAATACAGGGTTTACATACCATTTCTTGCGCATTACGGTTCGAACACTCGAACACCTATGCGGATTCTCCTGCACAGTCGCAGATATGTAAATACGGGATTTACATACCATTTCTTGCGCAATCCGGTTCGAACACTCGAACACCTATACGGATTTTCCTGCACAGTGGCAGATATGTAAATACGGGGTTTACATACCATTTCTTGCGCATTAGGGTTCGAACACTCGAACACCAATACGGATTCTCCTGCACAGTGGCAGATATGTAAAGACGGGGTTTCCATACCATTTCTTGCGCATTACGGTTCGAACACCTATACGGATTCTCCTGCACAGTGGCAGATATGTAAATACGGGGTTTACATACCATTTCTTGCGCAACACGGTTCGAACACTCGAAAACCTATACGGATTTTCCTGCACAGTGGCAGATATGTAAATACGGGGTTTCCATACCATTTCTTGCGCATTACGGTTCGAACACTCGAACACCTATGCGGATTCTCCTGCACAGTGGCAGATATGTAAATACGGGATTTACATACAATTTCTTGCGCAATACGGTTCGAACACTCGAACACCTATACGGATTCTCCTACACAGTGGCAGATATGTAAATACGGGGTTTCCATACCATTTCTTGCGCATTACGGTTCGAACACTCGAACACCTATGCGGATTCTCCTACACAGTGGCAGATATGTAAATACGGGATTTACATACCATTTCTTGCGCAATCCGGTTCGAACACTCGAACACCTATACGGATTTTCCTGCACAGTGGCAGATATGTAAATACAGGGTTTACATACCATTTCTTGCGCATTACGGTTCGAACACTCGAACACCTATACGGATTCTCCTGCACAGTGGCAGATATGTAAATACGGGGTTTCCATACCATTTCTTGCGCATTACGGTTCGAACACTCGAACACCTATACGGATTCTCCTGCACAGTGGCAGATATGTAAATACGGGGTTTCCATACCATTTCTTGCGCATTACGGTTCGAACACTCGAACACCTATACGGATTCTCCTGCACAGTGGCAGATATGTAAATACGGGGTTTCCATACCATTTTTTGCGCGTTACGGTTCGAACACTCGAACACCTATACGGATTCTCCTGCACAGTGGCAGATATGTAAATACGGGGTTTCCATACCATTTCTTGCGCATTACGGTTCGAACACTCGAACACCTATACGGATTCTCCTGCACAGTGGAAGATATGTAAATACGGGGTTTACATACCATTTCTTGCGCAACACGGTTCGAACACTCGAACACCTATACGGATTCTTCTGCACAGTGGCAGATACGTAAATACTGGGTTTACATACCATTTCTTGCACAATACGGTTCGAACACTCGAACACTTATACGGATTTTCCTGCACAGTGGCAGATATGTAAATACGGGGTTTCCATACCATTTCTTGCGCATTACGGTTCGAACACTCGAACACCTATACGGATTCTCCTGCACAGTGGCAGATATGTAAATACGGGGTTTCCATACCATTTCTTGCGCATTACGGTTCGAACACTCGAACACCTATGCGGATTCTCCTGCACAGTGGCAGATACGTAAATACGGGATTTACATTCCATTTCTTGCGCAATACGGTTCGAACACTCGAACACCTATACGGATTTTCCTGCACAGTGGCAGATATGTAAATACGGGGTTTCCATACCATTTCTTGCGCATTACGGTTCGAACACTCGAACACCTATACGGATTCTCCTGCACAGTGGCAGATATGTAAATACGGGGTTTACATACCATTTCTTGCGCAACACGGTTCGAACACTCGAACACCTATACGGATTCTCCTGCACAGTGGCAGATATGTAAATACGGGGTTTACATACCATTTCTTGCGCAATACGGTTCGAACACTCGAACACCTATACGGATTTTCCTGCATAGTGGCAGATATGTAAATTCGGGGTTTCCATACCATTTCTTGCGCATTACGGTTCGAACACTCGAACACCTATACGGATTCTCCTGCACAGTGGCAGATATGTAATTACGGGGTTTACATACCATTTCTTGCGCATTACGGTTCGAACACTCGAACACCTATACGAATTCTCCTGCACAGTGGCAGATATGTAAATACGGGGTTTACATACCATTTCTTGCGCAACACGGTTCGAACACTTCGAACACCTATACGGATTCTTCTGCACAGTGGCAGATATGTAAATACGGGGTTTACATACCATTTCTTGCGCAATACGGTTCGAACACTCGAACACCTATACGGATTTTCCTGCACAGTGGCAGATATGTAAATACGGGGTTTCCATACCATTTCTTGCGCATTACGGTTCGAACACTCGAACACCTATACGGATTCTCCTGCACAGTGGCAGATATGTAAATACGGGGTTTCCATACCATTTCTTGCGCATTACGGTTCGAACACTCGAACACCTATGCGGATTCTCCTGCACAGTGGCAGATATGTAAATACGGGATTTACATACCATTTCTTGCGCAATACGGTTCGAACACTCGAACACCTATACGGATTTTCCTGCACAGTGGCAGATATGTAAATACGGGGTTTCCATACCATTTCTTGCGCATTACGGTTCGAACACTCGAACACCTATACGGATTCTCCTACACAGTGGCGAATATGTAAATACGGGGTTTATAATACCATTTTTGCGCAACACGGCTCGAACACTCGAACACCTATACGGATTCTCCTGCACAGTGGCAGATATGTAAATACGGGGTTTACATACCATTTCTTGCGCAATACGGTTCGAACACTCGAACACCTATACGGATTTTCCTGCAAAGTGGCAGATATGTAAATACGGGGTTTCCATACCATTTCTTGTGCATTACGGTTCGAACACTCGAACACCTATCCGGATTCTCCTGCACAGTGGCAGATATGTAAATACGGGGTTTCCATACCATTTCTTGCGCATTACGGTTCGAACACTCGAACACCTATGCGGATTCTCCTGCACAGTGGCAGATATGTAAATACGGGATTTACATACCATTTCTCGCACAATCCGGTTCGAACACTCGAACACCTGTACGGATTTTCCTGCACAGTGGCAGATATGTAAATACGGGGTTTACATACCATTTCTTGCGCATTACGGTTCGAACACTCGAACACCTATACGGATTCTGCTGCACAGTGGCAGATATGTAAAGACGGGGTTTCCATACCATTTCTTGCGCATTACGGTTCGAACACCTATACGGATTCTCCTGCACAGTGGCAGATATGTAAATACGGGGTTTACATACCATTTCTTGCGCAACACGGTTCGAACACTCGAACACCTATACGGATTTTCCTGCACAGTGGCAGATATGTAAATACGGGGTTTCCATACCATTTCTTGCGCATTACGGTTCGAACACTCGAACACCTATGCGGATTCTCCTGCACAGTGGCAGATATGTAAATACGGGATTTACATACCATTTCTTGCGCAATGCGGTTCGAACACTCGAACACCTATACGGATTCTCCTGCACAGTGGCAGATATGTAAATACGGGGTTTCCATACCATTTCTTGCGCATTACGGTTCAAACACTCGAACACCTATGCGGATTCTCCTGCACAGTGGCAGATATGTAAATACGGGATTTACATACCATTTCTTGCGCAATCCGGTTCGAACACTCGAACACTTATACGGATTTTCCTGCACAGTGGCAGATATGTAAATACAGGGTTTACATACCATTTCTTGCGCATTACGGTTCGAACACTCGAACACCTATACGGATTCTCCTGCACAGTGGCAGATATGTAAATACGGGGTTTCCATACCATTTCTTGCGCATTACGGTTCGAACACTCGAACCCCTATACGGATTCTCCTGCACAGTGGCAGATATGTAAATACGGGGTTTACATACCATTTCTTGCGCATTACGGTTCGAACACTCGAACACTTATACGGATTCTCCTGCACAGTGGCAGATATGTAAAGACGGGGTTTCCATACCATTTCTTGCGCAATACGGTTCGAACACTCGAACACCTATACGGATTTTCCTGCACAGTGGCAGATATGTAAATACGGGGTTTACATACCATTTCTTGCGCATTACGGTTCGAACACTCGAACACCTATACGGATTTTCCTGCACAGTGGCAGATATGTAAATACGGGGTTTCCATACCATTTCTTGCGCATTACGGTTCGAACACTCGAACACCTATACGGATTCTCCTGCACAGTGGCAGATATGTAAATACGGGGTTTACATACCATTTCTTGCGCAACACGGTTTGAACACTCGAACACCTGTACGGATTCTCCTGCACAGTGGCAGATATGTAAATACGAGGTTTACATACCATTTCTTGCGCAATACGGTTCGAACACTCGAACACCTATACGGATTTTACTGAACAGTGGCAGATATGTAAATACGGGGTTTCCATACCATTTCTTGCGCGTTACGGTTCGAACACTCGAACACCTATACGGATTCTCCTGCACAGTGGCAGATATGTAAATACGGGGTTTCCATACCATTTCTTGCGCATTACGGTTCGAACACTCGAACACCTATACGGATTCTCCTGCACAGTGGCAGATATGTAAATACGGGGTTTACATACCATTTCTTGCGCAACACGGTTCGAACACTCGAACACCTATACGGATTCTTCTGTACAGTGGCAGATACGTAAATACTGGGTTTACACACCATTTCTTGCACAATACGGTTCGAACACTCGAACACCTATACGGATTTTCCTACACAGTGGCAGATATGTAAATACGGGGTTTCCATACCATTTCTTGCGCATTACGGTTCGAACACTCGAACACCTATACGGATTCTCCTGCACAGTGGCAGATATGTAAATACGGGATTTACATACCATTTCTTGCGCAATCCGGTTCGAACACTCGAACACCTATACGGATTTTCCTGCACAGTGGCAGATATGTAAATACGGGATTTACATACCATTTCTTGCGCAATACGGTTCGAACACTCGAACACCTATACGGATTTTCCTGCACAGTGGCAGATATGTAAATACGGGGTTTCCATACCATTTCTTGCGCATTACGGTTCGAACACTCGAACACCTATACGGATTCTCCTGCACAGTGGCAGATATGTAAATACGGGGTTTACATACCATTTCTTGCGCAACACGGTTCGAACACTCGAACACCTATACGGATTTTCCTGCACAGTGGCAGATATGTAAATACGGGATTTCCATACAATTTCTTGCGCATTACGGTTCGAACACTCGAACACCTATGCGGATTCTCCTGCACAGTGGCAGATATGTAATTACGGGGTTTCCATACCATTTCTTGCGCATTACGGTTCGAACACTCGAACACCTATACGGATTCTCCTGCACAGTGGCAGATATGTAAATACGGGGTTTCCATACCATTTCTTGCGCAACACGGTTCGAACACTTCGAACACCTATACGGATTCTCCTGCACAGTGGCAGATATGTAAATACGGGGTTTACATACCATTTCTTGCGCATTACGGTTCGAACACTCGAACACCTATACGGATTTTCCTGCACAGTGGCAGATATGTAAATACGGGGTTTACATACTATTTCTTGCGCATTACGGTTCGAACACTCGAACACCTATACGGATTCTCCTGCACAGTGGCAGATATGTAAATACGGGGTTTCCATACCATTTCTTGCGCATTACGGTTCGAACACTCGAACACCTATACGGATTCTCCTGCACAGTGGCAGATATGTAAATACGGGATTTACATACCATTTCTTGCGCAATCCGGTTCGAACACTCGAACACCTATACGGATTTTCCTGCACTGTGGCAGATATGTAAATACGGGATTTACAAACCATTTCTTGCGCAATACGGTTCGAACACTCGAACACCTATACGGATTTTCCTGCACAGTGGCAGATATGTAAATACGGGGTTTCCATACCATTTCTTGCGCATTACGGTTCGAACACTCGAACACCTATACGGATTCTCCTGCACAGTGGCAGATATGTAAATACGGGGTTTACATACCATTTCTTGCGCAACACGGTTCGAACACTCGAACACCTATACGGATTTTCCTGCACAGTGGCAGATATGTAAATACGGGGTTTCCATACCATTTCTTGCGCATTACGGTTCGAACACTCGAACACCTATGCGGATTCTCCTACACAGAGGCAGATATGTAAATACGGGATTTACATACCATTTCTTGCGCAATACGGTTCGAACACTCGAACACCTATACGGATTCTCCTACACAGTGGCAGATATGTAATTACGGGGTTTCCATACCATTTCTTGCGCATTACGGTTCGAACACTCGAACACCTATACGGATTTTCCTGCACAGTGGCAGATATGTAAATACGGGGTTTCCATACCATTTCTTGCGCATTACGGTTCGAACACTCGAACACCTATACGGATTCTCCTGCACAGTGGCAGATATGTAATTACGGGGTTTCCATACCATTTCTTGCGCATTACGGTTCGAACACTCGAACACCTATACGGATTCTCCTGCACAGTGGCAGATATGTAAATACGGGGTTTCCATACCATTTCTTGCGCAACACGGTTCGAACACTTCGAACAACTATACGGATTCTACTGCACAGTGGCAGATATGTAAATACGGGGTTTACATACCATTTCTTGCGCATTACGGTTCGAACACTCGAACACCTATACGGATTTTCCTGCACAGTGGCAGATATGTAAATACGGGGTTTGCATACCATTTCTTGCGCATTACGGTTCGAACACTCGAACACCAATACGGATTTTCCAGCACAGTGGCAGATATGTAAATACGGGGTTTCCATACCATTTCTTGCGCATTACGGTTCGAACACTCGAACACCTATGCGGATTCTCCTGCACAGTGGCAGATATGTAAATACGGGATTTACATACCATTTCTTGCGCAATACGGTTCGAACACTCGAACACCTATACGGATTCTCCTGCACAGTGGCAGATATGTAAATACGGGGTTTCCATACCATTTCTTGCGCATTACGGTTCAAACACTCGAACACCTATGCGGATTCTCCTGCACAGTGGCAGATATGTAAATACGCGATTTACATACCATTTCTTGCGCAATCCGGTTCGAACACTCGAACACCTATACGGATTTTCCTGCACAGTGGCAGATATGTAAATACAGGGTTTACATACCATTTCTTGCGCATTACGGTTCGAACACTCGAACACCTATACGGATTCTCCTGCACAGTGGCAGATATGTAAATACGGGGTTTCCATACCATTTCTTGCGCATTACGGTTCGAACACTCGAACACCTATACGGATTCTCCTGCACAGTGGCAGATATGTAAATACGGGGTTTACATACCATTTCTTGCGCAACACGGTTCGAACACTCGAACACTTATACGGATTCTCCTGCACAGTGGCAGATATGTAAATACGGTGTTTCCATACCATTTCTTGCGCAATACGGTTCGAAAACTCGAACACCTATACGGATTCTCCTGCACAGTGGCAGATATGTAAATACGGGGTTTACATACCATTTCTTGCGCAACACGGTTCGAACACTCGAACACTTATACGGATTCTCCTGCACAGTGGCAGATATGTAAATACGGGGTTTCCATACCATTTCTTGCGCAATACGGTTCCAACACTCGAACACCTATACGGATTTTCCTGCACAGTGGCAGATATGTAAATACGGGGTTTACATACCATTTCTTGCGCATTACGGTTCGAACACTCGAACACCTATACGGATTCTCCTGCACAGTGGCAGATATGTAAATACGGGGTTTCCATACCATTTCTTGCGCATTACGGTTCGAACACTCGAACACCTATACGGATTCTCCTGCACAGTGGCAGATATGTAAATACGGGGTTTACATACCATTTCTTGCGCAACACGGTTTGAACACTCGAACACCTGTACGGATTCTCCTGCACAGTGGCAGATATGTAAATACGAGGTTTACATTCCATTTCTTGCGCAATACGGTTCGAACACTCGAACACCTATACGGATTTTACTGCACAGTGGCAGATATGTAAATACGGGGTTTCCAAACCATTTCTTGCGCGTTACGGTTCGAACACTCGAACACCTATACGGATTCTCCTGCACAGTGGCAGATATGTAAATACGGGGTTTCCATACCATTTCTTGCGCATTACGGTTCGAACACTCGAACACCTATACGAATTCTCCTGCACAGTGGCAGATATGTAAATACGGGGTTTACATACCATTTCTTGCGCAACACGGTTCGAACACTCGAACACCTATACGGATTCTTCTGCACAGTGGCAGATACGTAAATACTGGGTTTACATACCATTTCTTGCACAATACGGTTCGAACTCTCGAACACCTATACGGATTTTCCTGCACAGTGGCAGATATGTAAATACGGGGTTTCCATACCATTTCTTGCGCATTACGGTTCGAACACACGAACACCTATACGGATTCTCCTGCACAGTGGCAGATATGTAAATACGGGATTTACATACCATTTCTTGCGCAATCCGGTTCGAACACTCGAACACCTATACGGATTTTCCTGCACAGTGGCAGATATGCAAATACGGGATTTACATACCATTTCTTGCGCAATACGGTTCGAACACTCGAACACCTATACGGATTTTCCTGCACAGTGGCAGATATGTAAATACGGGGTTTCCATACCATTTCTTGCGCATTACGGTTCGAACACTCGAACACCTATACGGATTCTCCTGCACAGTGGCAGATATGTAATTACGGGGCTTCCATACCATTTCTTGCGCATTACGGTTCGAACACTCGAACACCTATACGGATTCTCCTGCACAGTGGCAGATATGTAAATACGGGGTTTCCATACCATTTCTTGCGCAACACGGTTCGAACACTTCGAACACCTATACGGATTCTACTGCACAGTGGCAGATATGTAAATACGGGGTTTACATACCATTTCTTCCGCATTACGGTTCGAACACTCGAACACCTATACGGATTTTCCTGCACAGTGGCAGATATGTAAATACGGGGTTTACATACCATTTCTTGCGCATTACGGTTCGAACACTCGAACACCTATACGGATTCTCCTGCACAGTGGCAGATATGTAAATACGGGGTTTCCATACCATTTCTTGCGCATTACGGTTCGAACACTCGAACACCTATCCGGATTCTCCTGCACAGTGGCAGATATGTAAATACGGGGTTTCCATACCATTTCTTGCGCATTACGGTTCGAACACTCGAACACCTATGCGGATTCTCCTGCACAGTGGCAGATATGTAAATACGGGATTTACATACCATTTCTTGCGCAATCCGGTTCGAACACTCGAACACCTACACGGATTTTCCTGCACAGTGGCAGATATGTAAATACGGGGTTTCCATACCATTTCTTGCGCATTACGGTTCGAACATTCGAACACCTATACGGATTCTCCGGCACAGTGGCAGATATGTAAAGACGGGGTTTCCATACCATTTCTTGCGCATTACGGTTCGAACACCTATACGGATTCTCCTGCGCAGTGGCAGATATGTAAATACGGGGTTTACATACCATTTCTTGCGCATCACGGTTCGAACACTCGAACACCTATACGGATTTTCCTGCACAGTGGCAGATATGTAAATACGGGGTTTCCATACCATTTCTTGCGCATTACGGTTCGAACACTCGAACACCTATGCGGATTCTCCTGCACAGTGGCAGATATGTAAATACGGGATTTACATACCATTTCTTGCGCAATACGGTTCGAACACTCGAACACCTATACGGATTCTCCTGCACAGTGGCAGATATGTAAATACGGGGTTTCCATACCATTTCTTGCGCATTACGGTTCAAACACTCGAACACCTATGCGGATTCTCCTGCACAGTGGCAGATATGTAAATACGGGATTTACATACCATTTCTTGCGCAATCCGGTTCGAACACTCGAACACCTATACGGATTTTCCTGCACAGTGGCAGATATGTAAATACCGGGTTTACATACCATTTCTTGCGCATTACGGTTCGAACACTCGAACACCTATACGGATTCTCCTGCACAGTGGCAGATATGTAAATACGGGGTTTCCATACCATTTCTTGCGCATTACGGTTCGAACACTCGAACACCTATACGGATTCTCCTGCACAGTGGCAAATATGTAAATACGTGGTTTACATACCATTTCTTGCGCAACACGGTTCGAACACTCGAACACTTATACGGATTCTCCTGCACAGTGGCAGATATGTAAATACGGGGTTTCCATACCATTTCTTGCGCAATACGGTTCGAACACTCGAACACCTATACGGATTCTCCTGCACAGTGGCAGATATGTAAATACGGGGTTTACATACCATTTCTTGCGCAACACGGTTCGAACACTCGAACACTTATACGGATTCTCCTGCACAGTGGCAGATATGTAAATACGGGGTTTCCATACCATTTCTTGCGCAATACGGTTCGAACACTCGAACACCTATACGGATTTTCCTGCACAGTGACAGATATGTAAATACGGGGTTTACATACCATTTCTTGTGCATTACGGTTCGAACACTCGAACACCTATACGGATTCTCCTGCACAGTGGCAGATATGTAAATACGGGGTTTCCATACCATTTCTTGCGCATTACGGTTCGAACACTCGAACACCTATACGGATTCTCCTGCACAGTGGCAGATATGTAAATACGGGGTTTACATACCATTTCTTGCGCAACACGGTTTGAACACTCGAACACCTGTACGGATTCTCCTGCACAGTGGCAGATATGTAAATACGAGGTTTACATACCATTTCTTGCGCAATACGGTTCGAACACTCGAACACCTATACGGATTTTACTGCACAGTGGCAGATATGTAAATACGGGGTTTCCAAACCATTTCTTGCGCGTTACGGTTCGAACACTCGAACACCTATACGGATTCTCCTGCACAGTGGCAGATATGTAAATGCGGGGTTTCCATACCATTTCTTGCGCATTACGGTTCGAACACTCGAACACCTATACGGATTCTCCTGCACAGTGGCAGATATGTAAATACGGGGTTTACATACCATTTCTTGCGCAACACGGTTCGAACACTCGAACACCTATACGGATTCTTCTGCACAGTGGCAGATACGTAAATACTGGGTTTACATACCATTTCTTGCACAATACGGTTCGAACACTCGAACACCTATACGGATTTTCCTGCACAGTGGCAGATATGTAAATACGGGGTTTCCATACCATTTCTTGCGCATTACGGTTCGAACACTCGAACACCTATACGGATTCTCCTGCACAGTGGCAGATATGTAAATACGGGATTTACATACCATTTCTTGCGCAATCCGGTTCGAACACTCGAACACCTATACGGATTTTCCTGCACAGTGGCAGATATGTAAATACGGGATTTACATACCATTTCTTGCGCAATACGGTTCGAACACTCGAACACCTATACGGATTTTCCTGCACAGTGGCAGATATGTAAATACGGGGTTTCCATACCATTTCTTGCGCATTACGGTTCGAACACTAGAACACCTATACGGATTCTCCTGCACAGTGGCAGATATGTAAATACGGGGTTTACATACCATTTCTTGCGCAACACGGTTCGAACACTCGAACACCTATACGGATTTTCCTGCACAGTGGCAGATATGTAAATACGGGGTTTCCATACCATTTCTTGCGCATTACGGTTCGAACACTCGAACACCTATGCGGATTCTCCTGCACAGTGGCAGATATGTAAATACGGGATTTACATACCATTTCTTGCGCAATACGGTTCGAACACTCGAACACCTATACGGATTCTCCTACACAGTGGCAGATATGTAATTACGGGGTTTCCATACCATTTCTTGCGCATTACGGTTCGAACACTCGAACACCTATACGGATTTTCCTGCACAGTGGCAGATATGTAAATACGGGGTTTCCATACCATTTCTTGCGCATTACGGTTCGAACACTCGAACACCTATACGGATTCTCCTGCACAGTGGCAGATATGTAATTACGGGGTTTCCATACCATTTCTTGCGCATTACGGTTCGAACACTCGAACACCTATACGGATTCTCCTGCACAGTGGCAGATATGTAAATACGGGGTTTCCATACCATTTCTTGCGCAACACGGTTCGAACACTTCGAACACCTATACGGATTCTCCTGCACAGTGGCAGATATGTGAATACGGGGTTTACATACCATTTCTTGCGCATTACGGTTCGAACACTCGAACACCTATACGGATTTTCCCGCACAGTGGCAGATATGTAAATACGGGGTTTACATACCATTTCTTGCGCATTACGGTTCGAACACTCGAACACCTATACGGATTCTCCTGCACAGTGGCAGATATGTAAATACGGGGTTTCCATACCATTTCTTGCGCATTACGGTTCGAACACTCGAACACCTATACGGATTCTCCTCCACAGTAGCAGATATGTAAATACGGGATTTACATACCATTTCTTGCGCAATCCGGTTCGAACACTCGAACACCTATACGGATTTTCCAGCACTGTGGCAGATATGTAAATACGGGATTTACATACCATTTCTTGCGCAATACGGTTCGAACACTCGAACACCTATACGGATTTTCCTGCACAGTGGCAGATATGTAAATACGGGGTTTCCATACCATTTCTTGCGCATTACGGTTCGAACACTCGAACACCTATACGGATTATCCTGCACAGTGGCAGATATGTAAATACGGGGTTTACATACCATTTCTTGCGCAACACGGTTCGAACACTCGAACACCTATACGAATTTTCCTGCACAGTGGCAGATATGTAAATACGGGGTTTCCATACCATTTCTTGCGCATTACGGTTCGAACAATCGAACACCTATGCGGATTCTCCTGCACAGTGGCAGATATGTAAATACGGGATTTACATACCATTTCTTGCGCAATACGGTTCGAACACTCGAACACCTAAACGGATTCTCCTACACAGTGGCAGATATGTAATTACGGGGTTTCCATACCATTTCTTGCGCATTACGGTTCGAACACTCGAACACCTATACGGATTTTCCTGCACAGTGGCAGATATGTAAATACGGGGTTTCCATACCATTTCTTGCGCATTACAGTTCGAACACTCGAACACCTATACGGATTCTCCTGCACAGTGGCAGATATGTAATTACGGGGTTTCCATACCATTTCTTGCGCATTACGGTTCGAACACTCGAACACCTATACGGATTCTCCTGCACAGTGGCAGATATGTAAATACGGGGTTTCCATACCATTTCTTGCGCAATACGGTTCGAACACTCGAACACCTATACGGATTCTCCTGCACCGTGGCAGATATGTAAATACGGGGTTTACATACCATTTCTTGCGCAACACGGTTCGAACACTCGAACACTTATACGGATTCTCCTGCACAGTGGCAGATATGTAAATACGGGGTTTCCATACCATTTCTTGCGCAATACGGTTCGAACACTCGAACACCTATACGGATTTTCCTGCACAGTGGCAGATATGTAAATACGGGGTTTACATATCATTTCTTGCGCATTACGGTTCGAACACTCGAACACCTATACGGATTCTCCTGCACAGTGGCAGATATGTAAAGACGGGGTTTCCATACCATTTCTTGCGCATTACGGTTCGAACACCTATACGGATTCTCCTGCACAGTGGCAGATATGTAAATACGGGGTTTACATACCATTTCTTGCGCATCACGGTTCGAACACTCGAACACCTATACGGATTTTCCTACACAGTGGCAGATATGTAAATACGGGGTTTCCATACCATTTCTTGCGCAACACGGTTCGAACACTCGAACACCTATACGGATTTTCCTGCACAGTGGCAGATATGTAAATACGGGGTTTACATACCATTTCTTGCGCATTACGGTTCGAACACTCGAACACCTATACGGATTCTCCTGCACAGTGGCAGATATGTAAATACGGGGTTTCCATACCATTTCTTGCGCATTACGGTTTGAACACTCGAACACCTATACGGATTCTCCTGCACAGTGGCAGATATGTAAATACGGGGTTTACATACCATTTCTTGCGCAACACGGTTTGAACACTCGGACACCTGTACGGATTCTCCTGCACAGTGGCAGATATGTAAATACGAGGTTTACATACCATTTCTTGCGCAATACGGTTCGAACACTCGAACACCTATACGGATTTTACTGCACAGTGGCAGATATGTAAATACGGGGTTTCCATACCATTTCTTGCGCGTTACGGTTCGAACACTCGAACACCTATACGGATTCTCCTGCACAGTGGCAGATATGTAAATACGGGGTTTCCATACCATTTCTTGCGCATTACGGTTCGAACACTCGAACACCTATACGGATTCTCCTGCACAGTGGCAGATATGTAAATACGGGGTTTACATACCATTTCTTGCGCAACACGGTTCGAACACTCGAACACCTATACGGATTCTTCTGCACAGTGGCAGATACGTAAATACTGGGTTTACATACCATTTCTTGCACAATACGGTTCGAACACTCGAACACCTATACAGATTTTCCTGCACAGTGGCAGATATGTAAATACGGGGTTTCCATACCATTTCTTGCGCATTACGATTCGAACACTCGAACACCTATACGAATTCTCCTGCACAGTGGCAGATATGTAAATACGGGATTTACATACCATTTCTTGCGCAATCCGGTTCGAACACTCGAACACCTAAACGGATTCTCCTACACAGTGGCAGATATGTAATTACGGGGTTTCCATACCATTTCTTGCGCATTACGGTTCGAACACTCGAACACCTATACGGATTTTCCTGCACAGTGGCAGATATGTAAATACGGGGTTTCCATACCATTTCTTGCGCATTACAGTTCGAACACTCGAACACCTATACGGATTCTCCTGCACAGTGGCAGATATGTAATTACGGGGTTTCCATACCATTTCTTGCGCATTACGGTTCGAACACTCGAACACCTATACGGATTCTCCTGCACAGTGGCAGATATGTAAATACGGGGTTTCCATACCATTTCTTGCGCAATACGGTTCGAACACTCGAACACCTATACGGATTCTCCTGCACAGTGGCAGATATGTAAATACGGGGTTTACATACCATTTCTTGCGCAACACGGTTCGAACACTCGAACACTTATACGGATTCTCCTGCACAGTGGCAGATATGTAAATACGGGGTTTCCATACCATTTCTTGCGCAATACGGTTCGAACACTCGAACACCTATACGGATTTTCCTGCACAGTGGCAGATATGTAAATACGGGGTTTACATATCATTTCTTGCGCATTACGGTTCGAACACTCGAACACCTATACGGATTCTCCTGCACAGTGGCAGATATGTAAAGACGGGGTTTCCATACCATTTCTTGCGCATTACGGTTCGAACACCTATACGGATTCTCCTGCACAGTGGCAGATATGTAAATACGGGGTTTACATACCATTTCTTGCGCATCACGGTTCGAACACTCGAACACCTATACGGATTTTCCTACACAGTGGCAGATATGTAAATACGGGGTTTCCATACCATTTCTTGCGCAACACGGTTCGAACACTCGAACACCTATACGGATTTTCCTGCACAGTGGCAGATATGTAAATACGGGGTTTACATACCATTTCTTGCGCATTACGGTTCGAACACTCGAACACCTATACGGATTCTCCTGCACAGTGGCAGATATGTAAATACGGGGTTTCCATACCATTTCTTGCGCATTACGGTTTGAACACTCGAACACCTATACGGATTCTCCTGCACAGTGGCAGATATGTAAATACGGGGTTTACATACCATTTCTTGCGCAACACGGTTTGAACACTCGGACACCTGTACGGATTCTCCTGCACAGTGGCAGATATGTAAATACGAGGTTTACATACCATTTCTTGCGCAATACGGTTCGAACACTCGAACACCTATACGGATTTTACTGCACAGTGGCAGATATGTAAATACGGGGTTTCCATACCATTTCTTGCGCGTTACGGTTCGAACACTCGAACACCTATACGGATTCTCCTGCACAGTGGCAGATATGTAAATACGGGGTTTCCATACCATTTCTTGCGCATTACGGTTCGAACACTCGAACACCTATACGGATTCTCCTGCACAGTGGCAGATATGTAAATACGGGGTTTACATACCATTTCTTGCGCAACACGGTTCGAACACTCGAACACCTATACGGATTCTTCTGCACAGTGGCAGATACGTAAATACTGGGTTTACATACCATTTCTTGCACAATACGGTTCGAACACTCGAACACCTATACAGATTTTCCTGCACAGTGGCAGATATGTAAATACGGGGTTTCCATACCATTTCTTGCGCATTACGATTCGAACACTCGAACACCTATACGAATTCTCCTGCACAGTGGCAGATATGTAAATACGGGATTTACATACCATTTCTTGCGCAATCCGGTTCGAACACTCGAACACCTATACGGATTTTCCTGCACAGTGGCAGATATGTAAATACGGGGTTTCCATACCATTTCTTGCGCATTACAGTTCGAACACTCGAACACCTATACGGATTCTCCTGCACAGTGGCAGATATGTAATTACGGGGTTTCCATACCATTTCTTGCGCATTACGGTTCGAACACTCGAACACCTATACGGATTCTCCTGCACAGTGGCAGATATGTAAATACGGGGTTTCCATACCATTTCTTGCGCAATACGGTTCGAACACTCGAACACCTATACGGATTCTCCTGCACAGTGGCAGATATGTAAATACGGGGTTTACATACCATTTCTTGCGCAACACGGTTCGAACACTCGAACACTTATACGGATTCTCCTGCACAGTGGCAGATATGTAAATACGGGGTTTCCATACCATTTCTTGCGCAATACGGTTCGAACACTCGAACACCTATACGGATTTTCCTGCACAGTGGCAGATATGTAAATACGGGGTTTACATATCATTTCTTGCGCATTACGGTTCGAACACTCGAACACCTATACGGATTCTCCTGCACAGTGGCAGATATGTAAAGACGGGGTTTCCATACCATTTCTTGCGCATTACGGTTCGAACACCTATACGGATTCTCCTGCACAGTGGCAGATATGTAAATACGGGGTTTACATACCATTTCTTGCGCATCACGGTTCGAACACTCGAACACCTATACGGATTTTCCTACACAGTGGCAGATATGTAAATACGGGGTTTCCATACCATTTCTTGCGCAACACGGTTCGAACACTCGAACACCTATACGGATTTTCCTGCACAGTGGCAGATATGTAAATACGGGGTTTACATACCATTTCTTGCGCATTACGGTTCGAACACTCGAACACCTATACGGATTCTCCTGCACAGTGGCAGATATGTAAATACGGGGTTTCCATACCATTTCTTGCGCATTACGGTTTGAACACTCGAACACCTATACGGATTCTCCTGCACAGTGGCAGATATGTAAATACGGGGTTTACATACCATTTCTTGCGCAACACGGTTTGAACACTCGGACACCTGTACGGATTCTCCTGCACAGTGGCAGATATGTAAATACGAGGTTTACATACCATTTCTTGCGCAATACGGTTCGAACACTCGAACACCTATACGGATTTTACTGCACAGTGGCAGATATGTAAATACGGGGTTTCCATACCATTTCTTGCGCGTTACGGTTCGAACACTCGAACACCTATACGGATTCTCCTGCACAGTGGCAGATATGTAAATACGGGGTTTCCATACCATTTCTTGCGCATTACGGTTCGAACACTCGAACACCTATACGGATTCTCCTGCACAGTGGCAGATATGTAAATACGGGGTTTACATACCATTTCTTGCGCAACACGGTTCGAACACTCGAACACCTATACGGATTCTTCTGCACAGTGGCAGATACGTAAATACTGGGTTTACATACCATTTCTTGCACAATACGGTTCGAACACTCGAACACCTATACGGATTTTCCTGCACAGTGGCAGATTTGTAAATACGGGGTTTCCATACCATTTCTTGCGCATTACGGTTCGAACACACGAACACCTATACGGATTCTCCTGCACAGTGGCAGATATGTAATTACGGGGTTTCCATACCATTTCTTGCGCATTACGGTTCGAACACTCGAACACCTATACGGATTCTCCTGCACAGTGGCAGATATGTAAGTACGGGGTTTCCATACCATTTCTTGCGCAACACGGTTCGAACACTTCGAACACCTATACGGATTCTCCTGCACAGTGGCAGATATGTGAATACGGGGTTTACATACCATTTCTTGCGCATTACGGTTCGAACACTCGAACACCTATACGGATTTTCCTGCACAGTGGCAGATATGTAAATACGGCGTTTACATACCATTTCTTGCGCATTACGGTTCGAACACTCGAACACCTATACGGATTCTCCTGCACAGTGGCAGATATGTAAATACGGGGTTTCCATACCATTTCTTGCGCATTACGGTTCGAACACTCGAACACCTATACGGATTCTCCTCCACAGTAGCAGATATGTAAATACGGGATTTACATACCATTTCTTGCGCAATCCGGTTCGAACACTCGAACACCTATACGGATTTTCCTGCACTGTGGCAGATATGTAAATACGGGATTTACATACCATTTCTTGCGCAATACGGTTCGAACACTCGAACACCTATACGGATTTTCCTGCACAGTGGCAGATATGTAAATACGGGGTTTCCATACCATTTCTTGCGCATTACGGTTCGAACACTCGAACACCTATACGGATTCTCCTGCACAGTGGCAGATATGTAAATACGGGGTTTACATACCATTTCTTGCGCAACACGGTTCGAACACTCGAACACCTATACGGATTTTCCTGCACAGTGGCAGATATGTAAATACGGGGTTTCCATACCATTTCTTGCGCATTACGGTTCGAACAATCGAACACCTATGCGGATTCTCCTGCACAGTGGCAGATATGTAAATACGGGATTTACATACCATTTCTTGCGCAATACGGTTCGAACACTCGAACACCTATACGGATTCTCCTCCACAGTGGCAGATATGTAATTACGGGGTTTCCATACCATTTCTTGCGCATTACGGTTCGAACACTCGAACACCTATACGGATTTTCCTGCACAGTGGCAGATATGTAAATACGGGGTTTCCATACCATTTCTTGCGCATTACAGTTCGAACACTCGAACACCTATACGGATTCTCCTGCACAGTGGCAGATATGTAATTACGGGGTTTCCATACCATTTCTTGCGCATTACGGTTCGAACACTCGAACACCTATACGGATTCTCCTGCACAGTGGCAGATATGTAAATACGGGGTTTCCATACCATTTCTTGCGCAACACGGTTCGAACACTTCGAACACCTATACGGATTCTCCTGCACAGTGGCAGATATGTAAATACGGGGTTTACATACCATTTCTTGCGCATTACGGTTCGAACACTCGAACACCTATACGGATTTTCCTGCACAGTGGCAGATTTGTAAATACGGGGTTTACATACCATTTCTTGCGCATTACGGTTCGAACACTCGAACACCTATACGGATTCTCCTGCACAGTGGCAGATATGTAAATACGGGGTTTCCATACCATTTCTTGCGCATTACGGTTCGAACACTCGAACACCTATCCGGATTCTCCTGCACAGTGGCAGATATGTAAATACGGGATTTCCATACCATTTCTTGCGCATTACGGTTCGAACACTCGAACACCTATGCGGATTCTCCTGCACAGTGGCAGATATGTAAATACGGGATTTACATACCATTTCTTGCGCAATCCGGTTCGAACACTCGAACACCTATACGGATTTTCCTGCACAGTGGCAGATATGTAAATACGGGGTTTACATACCATTTCTTGCGCAATACGGTTCGAACACTCGAACACCTATACGGATTTTACTGCACAGTGGCAGATATGTAAATACGGGGTTTCCATACCATTTCTTCCGCGTTACGGTTCGAACACTCGAACACCTATACGGATTCTCCTGCACAGTGGCAGATATGTAAATACGGGGTTTCCATACCATTTCTTGCGCATTACGGTTCGAACACTCGAACACCTATACGGATTCTCCTGCACAGTGGCAGATATGTAAATACGGGGTTTACATACCATTTCTTGCGCAACACGGTTCGAACACTCGAACACCTATACGGATTCTTCTGTACAGTGGCAGATACGTAAATACTGGGTTTACACACCATTTCTTGCACAATACGGTTCGAACACTCGAACACCTATACGGATTTTCCTACACAGTGGCAGATATGTAAATACGGGGTTTCCATACCATTTCTTGCGCATTACGGTTCGAACACTCGAACACCTATACGGATTCTCCTGCACAGTGGCAGATATGTAAATACGGGATTTACATACCATTTCTTGCGCAATCCGGTTCGAACACTCGAACACCTATACGGATTTTCCTGCACAGTGGCAGATATGTAAATACGGGATTTACATACCATTTCTTGCGCAATACGGTTCGAACACTCGAACACCTATACGGATTTTCCTGCACAGTGGCAGATATGTAAATACGGGGTTTCCATACCTTTTCTTGCGCATTACGGTTCGAACACTCGAACACCTATACGGATTCTCCTACACAGTGGCAGATATGTAAATACGGGGTTTACATACCATTTCTTGCGCAACACGGTTCGAACACTCGAACACCTATACGGATTTTCCTGCACAGTGGCAGATATGTAAATACGGGATTTCCATACCATTTCTTGCGCATTACGGTTCGAACACTCGAACACCTATGCGGATTCTCCTGCACAGTGGCAGATATGTAATTACGGGGTTTCCATACCATTTCTTGCGCATTACGGCTCGAACACTCGAACACCTATACGGATTCTCCTGCACAGTGGCAGATATGTAAATACGGGGTTTACATACCATTTCTTGCGCATTACGGTTCGAACACTCGAACACCTATACGGATTTTCCTGCACAGTGGCAGATTTGTAAATACGGGGTTTACATACCATTTCTTGCGCATTACGGTTCGAACACTCGAACACCTATACGGATTCTCCTGCACAGTGGCAGATATGTAAATACGGGGTTTCCATACCATTTCTTGCGCATTACGGTTCGAACACTCGAACACCTATCCGGATTCTCCTGCACAGTGGCAGATATGTAAATACGGGATTTCCATACCATTTCTTGCGCATTACGGTTCGAACACTCGAACACCTATGCGGATTCTCCTGCACAGTGGCAGATATGTAAATACGGGATTTACATACCATTTCTTGCGCAATCCGGTTCGAACACTCGAACACCTATACGGATTTTCCTGCACAGTGGCAGATATGTAAATACGGGGTTTACATACCATTTCTTGCGCAATACGGTTCGAACACTCGAACAACTATACGGATTTTACTGCACAGTGGCAGATATGTAAATACGGGGTTTCCATACCATTTCTTCCGCGTTACGGTTCGAACACTCGAACACCTATACGGATTCTCCTGCACAGTGGCAGATATTTAAATACGGGGTTTCCATACCATTTCTTGCGCATTACGGTTCGAACACTCGAACACCTATACGGATTCTCCTGCACAGTGGCAGATATGTAAATACGGGGTTTACATACCATTTCTTGCGCAACACGGTTCGAACACTCGAACACCTATACGGATTCTTCTGTACAGTGGCAGATACGTAAATACTGGGTTTACACACCATTTCTTGCACAATACGGTTCGAACACTCGAACACCTATACGGATTTTCCTACACAGTGGCAGATATGTAAATACGGGGTTTCCATACCATTTCTTGCGCATTACGGTTCGAACACTCGAACACCTATACGGATTCTCCTGCACAGTGGCAGATATGTAAATACGGGATTTACATACCATTTCTTGCGCAATCCGGTTCGAACACTCGAACACCTATACGGATTTTCCTGCACAGTGGCAGATATGTAAATACGGGATTTACATACCATTTCTTGCGCAATACGGTTCGAACACTCGAACACCTATACGGATTTTCCTGCACAGTGGCAGATATGTAAATACGGGGTTTCCATACCTTTTCTTGCGCATTACGGTTCGAACACTCGAACACCTATACGGATTCTCCTACACAGTGGCAGATATGTAAATACGGGGTTTACATACCATTTCTTGCGCAACACGGTTCGAACACTCGAACACCTATACGGATTTTCCTGCACAGTGGCAGATATGTAAATACGGGATTTCCATACCATTTCTTGCGCATTACGGTTCGAACACTCGAACACCTATGCGGATTCTCCTGCACAGTGGCAGATATGTAATTACGGGGTTTCCATACCATTTCTTGCGCATTACGGCTCGAACACTCGAACACCTATACGGATTCTCCTGCACAGTGGCAGATATGTAAATACGGGGTTTCCATACCATTTCTTGCGCAACACGGTTCGAACACTTCGAACACCTATACGGATTCTCCTGCACAGTGGCAGATATGTAAATACGGGGTTTACATACCATTTCTTGCGCATTACGGTTCGAACACTCGAACACCTATACGGATTTTCCCGCACAGTGGCAGATATGTAAATACGGGGTTTACATACTATTTCTTGCGCATTACGGTTCGAACACTCGAACACCTATACGGATTCTCCTGCACAGTGGCAGATATGTAAATACGGGGTTTCCATACCATTTCTTGCGCATTACGGTTCGAACACTCGAACACCTATACGAATTCTCCTGCACAGTGGCAGATATGTAAATACGGGATTTACATACCATTTCTTGCGCAATCCGGTTCGAACACTCGAACACCTATACGGATTTTCCTGCACAGTGGCAGATATGTAAATACGGGGTTTCCATACCATTTCTTACGCATTACGGTTCGAACACTCGAACACCTATACGGATTCTCCTGCACAGTGGCAGATATGTAAATACGGGGTTTACATACCATTTCTTGCGCAACACGGTTCGAACACTCGAACACCTATACGGATTTTCCTGCACAGTGGCAGATATGTAAATACGGGGTTTCCATACCATTTCTTGCGCATTACGGTTCGAACACTCGAACACCTATGCGGATTCTCCTACACAGTGGCAGATATGTAAATACGGGATTTACATACCATTTCTTGCGCAATACGGTTCGAACACTCGAACACCTATACGGATTCTCCTACACAGTGGCAGATATGTAATTACGGGGTTTCCATACCATTTCTTGCGCATTACGGTTCGAACACTCGAACACCTATACGGATTTTCCTGCACAGTGGCAGATATGTAAATACGGGGTTTCCATACCATTTCTTGCGCATTACGGTTCGAACACTCGAACACCTATACGGATTCTCCTGCACAGTGGCAGATATGTAATTACGGGGTTTCCATACCATTTCTTGCGCATTACGGTTCGAACACTCGAACACCTATACGGATTCTCCTGCACAGTGGCAGATATGTAAATACGGGGTTTCCATACCATTTCTTGCGCAACACGGTTCGAACACTTCGAACACCTATACGGATTCTACTGCACAGTGGCAGATATGTAAATACGGGGTTTACATACCATTTCTTGCGCATTACGGTTCGAACACTCGAACACCTATACGGATTTTCCTGCACAGTGGCAGATATGTAAATACGGGGTTTACATACCATTTCTTGCGCATTACGGTTCGAACACTCGAACACCTATACGGATTCTCCTGCACAGTGGCAGATATGTAAATACGGGGTTTCCATACCATTTCTTGCGCATTACGGTTCGAACACTCGAACACCTATCCGGATTCTCCTGCACTGTGGCAGATATGTAAATACGGGGTTTCCATACCATTTCTTGCGCATTACGGTTCGAACACTCGAACACCTATGCGGATTCTCCTGCACAGTGGCAGATATGTAAATACGGGATTTACATACCATTTCTTGCGCAATCCGGTTCGAACACTCGAACACCTACACGGATTTTCCTGCACAGTGGCAGATATGTAAATACGGGGTTTACATACCATTTCTTGCGCATTACGGTTCGAACACTCGAACACCTATACGGATTCTCCTCCACAGTGGCAGATATGTAAAGACGGGGTTTCCATACCATTTCTTGCGCATTACGGTTCGAACACCTATACGGATTCTCCTGCACAGTGGCAGATATGTAAATACGGGGTTTACATACCATTTCTTGCGCATCACGGTTCGAACACTCGAACACCAATACGGATTTTCCAGCACAGTGGCAGATATGTAAATACGGGGTTTCCATACCATTTCTTGCGCATTACGGTTCGAACACTCGAACACCTATGCGGATTCTCCTGCACAGTGGCAGATATGTAAATACGGGATTTACATACCATTTCTTGCGCAATACGGTTCGAACACTCGAACACCTATACGGATTCTCCTGCACAGTGGCAGATATGTAAATACGGGGTTTCCATACCATTTCTTGCGCATTACGGTTCAAACACTCGAACACCTATGCGGATTCTCCTGCACAGTGGCAGATATGTAAATACGGGATTTACATACCATTTCTTGCGCAATCCGGTTCGAACACTCGAACACCTATACGGATTTTCCTGCACAGTGGCAGATATGTAAATACAGGGTTTACATACCATTTCTTGCGCATTACGGTTCGAACACTCGAACACCTATACGGATTCTCCTGCACAGTGGCAGATATGTACATACGGGGTTTCCATACCATTTCTTGCGCATTACGGTTCGAACACTCGAACACCTATACGGATTCTCCTGCACAGTGGCAGATATGTAAATACGGGGTTTACATACCATTTCTTGCGCAACACGGTTCGAACACTCGAACACTTATACGGATTCTCCTGCACAGTGGCAGATATGTAAATACGGTGTTTCCATACCATTTCTTGCGCAATACGGTTCGAAAACTCGAACACCTATACGGATTCTCCTGCACAGTGGCAGATATGTAAATACGGGGTTTACATACCATTTCTTGCGCAACACGGTTCGAACACTCGAACACTTATACGGATTCTCCTGCACAGTGGCAGATATGTAAATACGGGGTTTCCATACCATTTCTTGCGCAATACGGTTCCAACACTCGAACACCTATACGGATTTTCCTGCACAGTGGCAGATATGTAAATACGGGGTTTACATACCATTTCTTGCGCATTACGGTTCGAACACTCGAACACCTATACGGATTCTCCTGCACAGTGGCAGATATGTAAATACGGGGTTTCCATACCATTTCTTGCGCATTACGGTTCGAACACTCGAACACCTATACGGATTCTCCTGCACAGTGGCAGATATGTAAATACGGGGTTTACATACCATTTCTTGCGCAACACGGTTCGAACACTCGAACACCTATACGGATTTTCCTGCACAGTGGCAGATATGTAAATACGGGGTTTCCATACCATTTCTTGCGCATTACGGTTCGAACAATCGAACACCTATGCGGATTCTCCTGCACAGTGGCAGATATGTAAATACGGGATTTACATACCATTTCTTGCGCAATACGGTTCGAACACTCGAACACCTATACGGATTCTCCTACACAGTGGCAGATATGTAATTACGGGGTTTCCATACCATTTCTTGCGCATTACGGTTCGAACACTCGAACACCTATACGGATTTTCCTGCACAGTGGCAGATATGTAAATACGGGGTTTCCATACCATTTCTTGCGCATTACAGTTCGAACACTCGAACACCTATACGGATTCTCCTGCACAGTGGCAGATATGTAATTACGGGGTTTCCATACCATTTCTTGCGCATTACGGTTCGAACACTCGAACACCTATACGGATTCTCCTGCACAGTGGCAGATATGTAAATACGGGGTTTCCATACCATTTCTTGCGCAACACGGTTCGAACACTTCGAACACCTATACGGATTCTCCTGCACAGTGGCAGATATGTAAATACGGGGTTTACATACCATTTCTTGTGCATTACGGTTCGAACACTCGAACACCTATACGGATTCTCCTGCACAGTGGCAGATATGTAAATACGGGGTTTACATACCATTTCTTGCGCAATACGGTTCGAACACTCGAACACCTATACGGATTTTCCTGCACAGTGGCAGATTTGTAAATACGGGGTTTACATACCATTTCTTGCGCATTACGGTTCGAACACTCGAACACCTATACGGATTCTCCTGCACAGTGGCAGATATGTAAATACGGGGTTTCCATACCATTTCTTGCGCATTACGGTTCGAACACTCGAACACCTATCCGGATTCTCCTGCACAGTGGCAGATATGTAAATACGGGATTTCCATACCATTTCTTGCGCATTACGGTTCGAACACTCGAACACCTATGCGGATTCTCCTGCACAGTGGCAGATATGTAAATACGGGATTTACATACCATTTCTTGCGCAATCCGGTTCGAACACTCGAACACCTATACGGATTTTCCTGCACAGTGGCAGATATGTAAATACGGGGTTTACATACCATTTCTTGCGCAATACGGTTCGAACACTCGAACACCTATACGGATTTTACTGCACAGTGGCAGATATGTAAATACGGGGTTTCCATACCATTTCTTGCGCGTTACGGTTCGAACACTCGAACACCTATACGGATTCTCCTGCACAGTGGCAGATATGTAAATACGGGGTTTCCATACCATTTCTTGCGCATTACGGTTCGAACACTCGAACACCTATACGGATTCTCCTGCACAGTGGCAGATATGTAAATACGGGGTTTACATACCATTTCTTGCGCAACACGGTTCGAACACTCGAACACCTATACGGATTCTTCTGTACAGTGGCAGATACGTAAATACTGGGTTTACACACCATTTCTTGCACAATACGGTTCGAACACTCGAACACCTATACGGATTTTCCTACACAGTGGCAGATATGTAAATACGGGGTTTACATACCATTTCTTGCGCATTACGGTTCGAACACTCGAACACCTATACGGATTCTCCTGCACAGTGGCAGATATGTAAATACGGGATTTACATACCATTTCTTGCGCAATCCGGTTCGAACACTCGAACACCTATACGGATTTTCCTGCACAGTGGCAGATATGTAAATACGGGATTTACATACCATTTCTTGCGCAATACGGTTCGAACACTCGAACACCTATACGGATTTTCCTGCACAGTGGCAGATATGTAAATACGGGGTTTCCATACCATTTCTTGCGCATTACGGTTCGAACACTCGAACACCTATACGGATTCTCCTACACAGTGGCAGATATGTAAATACGGGGTTTACATACCATTTCTTGCGCAACACGGTTCGAACACTCGAACACCTATACGGATTTTCCTGCACAGTGGCAGATATGTAAATACGGGATTTCCATACCATTTCTTGCGCATTACGGTTCGAACACTCGAACACCTATGCGGATTCTCCTGCACAGTGGCAGATATGTAATTACGGGGTTTCCATACCATTTCTTGCGCATTACGGTTCGAACACTCGAACACCTATACGGATTCTCCTGCACAGTGGCAGATATGTAAATACGGGGTTTCCATACCATTTCTTGCGCAACACGGTTCGAACACTTCGAACACCTATACGGATTCTCCTGCACAGTGGCAGATATGTAAATACGGGGTTTACATACCATTTCTTCCGCATTACGGTTCGAACACTCGAACACCTATACGGATTTTCCTGCACAGTGGCAGATATGTAAATACGGGGTTTACATACTATTTCTTGCGCATTACGGTTCGAACACTCGAACACCTATACGGATTCTCCTGCACAGTGGCAGATATGTAAATACGGGGTTTCCATACCATTTCTTGCGCATTACGGTTCGAACACTCGAACACCTATACGGATTCTCCTGCACAGTGGCAGATATGTAAATACGGGATTTACATACCATTTCTTGCGCAATCCGGTTCGAACACTCGAACACCTATACGGATTTTCCTGCACTGTGGCAGATATGTAAATACGGGATTTACATACCATTTCTTGCGCAATACGGTTCGAACACTCGAACACCTATACGGATTTTCCTGCACAGTGGCAGATATGTAAATACGGGGTTTCCATACCATTTCTTGCGCATTACGGTTCGAACACTCGAACACCTATACGGATTCTCCTGCACAGTGGCAGATATGTAAATACGGGGTTTACATACCATTTCTTGCGCAACACGGTTCGAACACTCGAACACCTATACGGATTTTCCTGCACAGTGGCAGATATGTAAATACGGGGTTTCCATACCATTTCTTGCGCATTACGGTTCGAACACTCGAACACCTATGCGGATTCTCCTACACAGTGGCAGATATGTAAATACGGGATTTACATACCATTTCTTGCGCAATACGGTTCGAACACTCGAACACCTATACGGATTCTCCTACACAGTGGCAGATATGTAATTACGGGGTTTCCATACCATTTCTTGCGCATTACGGTTCGAACACTCGAACACCTATACGGATTTTCCTGCACAGTGGCAGATATGTAAATACGGGGTTTCCATACCATTTCTTGCGCATTACGGTTCGAACACTCGAACACCTATACGGATTCTCCTGCACAGTGGCAGATATGTAATTACGGGGTTTCCATACCATTTCTTGCGCATTACGGTTCGAACACTCGAACACCTATACGGATTCTCCTGCACAGTGGCAGATATGTAAATACGGGGTTTCCATACCATTTCTTGCGCAACACGGTTCGAACACTTCGAACACCTATACGGATTCTACTGCACAGTGGCAGATATGTAAATACGGGGTTTACATACCATTTCTTGCGCATTACGGTTCGAACACTCGAACACCTATACGGATTTTCCTGCACAGTGGCAGATATGTAAATACGGGGTTTACATACCATTTCTTGCGCATTACGGTTCGAACACTCGAACACCTATACGGATTCTCCTGCACAGTGGCAGATATGTAAATACGGGGTTTCCATACCATTTCTTGCGCATTACGGTTCGAACACTCGAACACCTATCCGGATTCTCCTGCACTGTGGCAGATATGTAAATACGGGGTTTCCATACCATTTCTTGCGCATTACGGTTCGAACACTCGAACACCTATGCGGATTCTCCTGCACAGTGGCAGATATGTAAATACGGGATTTACATACCATTTCTTGCGCAATCCGGTTCGAACACTCGAACACCTACACGGATTTTCCTGCACAGTGGCAGATATGTAAATACGGGGTTTACATACCATTTCTTGCGCATTACGGTTCGAACACTCGAACACCTATACGGATTCTCCTCCACAGTGGCAGATATGTAAAGACGGGGTTTCCATACCATTTCTTGCGCATTACGGTTCGAACACCTATACGGATTCTCCTGCACAGTGGCAGATATGTAAATACGGGGTTTACATACCATTTCTTGCGCATCACGGTTCGAACACTCGAACACCAATACGGATTTTCCAGCACAGTGGCAGATATGTAAATACGGGGTTTCCATACCATTTCTTGCGCATTACGGTTCGAACACTCGAACACCTATGCGGATTCTCCTGCACAGTGGCAGATATGTAAATACGGGATTTACATACCATTTCTTGCGCAATACGGTTCGAACACTCGAACACCTATACGGATTCTCCTGCACAGTGGCAGATATGTAAATACGGGGTTTCCATACCATTTCTTGCGCATTACGGTTCAAACACTCGAACACCTATGCGGATTCTCCTGCACAGTGGCAGATATGTAAATACGGGATTTACATACCATTTCTTGCGCAATCCGGTTCGAACACTCGAACACCTATACGGATTTTCCTGCACAGTGGCAGATATGTAAATACAGGGTTTACATACCATTTCTTGCGCATTACGGTTCGAACACTCGAACACCTATACGGATTCTCCTGCACAGTGGCAGATATGTAAATACGGGGTTTCCATACCATTTCTTGCGCATTACGGTTCGAACACTCGAACACCTATACGGATTCTCCTGCACAGTGGCAGATATGTAAATACGGGGTTTACATACCATTTCTTGCGCAACACGGTTCGAACACTCGAACACTTATACGGATTCTCCTGCACAGTGGCAGATATGTAAATACGGTGTTTCCATACCATTTCTTGCGCAATACGGTTCGAAAACTCGAACACCTATACGGATTCTCCTGCACAGTGGCAGATATGTAAATACGGGGTTTACATACCATTTCTTGCGCAACACGGTTCGAACACTCGAACACTTATACGGATTCTCCTGCACAGTGGCAGATATGTAAATACGGGGTTTCCATACCATTTCTTGCGCAATACGGTTCCAACACTCGAACACCTATACGGATTTTCCTGCACAGTGGCAGATATGTAAATACGGGGTTTACATACCATTTCTTGCGCATTACGGTTCGAACACTCGAACACCTATACGGATTCTCCTGCACAGTGGCAGATATGTAAATACGGGGTTTCCATACCATTTCTTGCGCATTACGGTTCGAACACTCGAACACCTATACGGATTCTCCTGCACAGTGGCAGATATGTAAATACGGGGTTTACATACCATTTCTTGCGCAACACGGTTTGAACACTCGAACACCTGTACGGATTCTCCTGCACAGTGGCAGATATGTAAATACGAGGTTTACATACCATTTCTTGCGCAATACGGTTCGAACACTCGAACACCTATACGGATTTTACTGCACAGTGGCAGATATGTAAATACGGGGTTTCCAAACCATTTCTTGCGCGTTACGGTTCGAACACTCGAACACCTATACGGATTCTCCTGCACAGTGGCAGATATGTAAATACGGGGTTTCCATACCATTTCTTGCGCATTACGGTTCGAACACTCGAACACCTATACGGATTCTCCTGCACAGTGGCAGATATGTAAATACGGGGTTTACATACCATTTCTTGCGCAACACGGTTCGAACACTCGAACACCTATACGGATTCTTCTGCACAGTGGCAGATACGTAAATACTGGGTTTACATACCATTTCTTGCACAATACGGTTCGAACACTCGAACACCTATACGGATTTTCCTGCACAGTGGCAGATATGTAAATACGGGGTTTCCATACCATTTCTTGCGCATTACGGTTCGAACACTCGAACACCTATACGGATTCTCCTGCACAGTGGCAGATATGTAAATACGGGATTTACATACCTTTTCTTGCGCAATCCGGTTCGAACACTCGAACACCTATACGGATTTTCCTGCACAGTGGCAGATATGTAAATACGGGATTTACATACCATTTCTTGCGCAATAAGGTTCGAACACTCGAACACCTATACGGATTTTCCTGCACAGTGGCAGATATGTAAATACGGGGTTTCCATACCATTTCTTGCGCATTACGGTTCGAACACTCGAACACCTATACGGATTCTCCTGCACAGTGGCAGATATGTAATTACGGGGTTTCCATACCATTTCTTGCGCATTACGGTTCGAACACTCGAACACCTATACGGATTCTCCTGCACAGTGGCAGATATGTAAATACGGGGTTTCCATACCATTTCTTGCGCAACACGGTTCGAACACTTCGAACACCTATACGGATTCTACTGCACAGTGGCAGATATGTAAATACGGGGTTTACATACCATTTCTTGCGCATTACGGTTCGAACACTCGAACACCTATACGGATTTTCCTGCACAGTGGCAGATATGTAAATACGGGGTTTACATACCATTTCTTGCGCATTACGGTTCGAACACTCGAACACCTATACGGATTCTCCTGCACAGTGGCAGATATGTAAATACGGGGTTTCCATACCATTTCTTGCGCATTACGGTTCGAACACTCGAACACCTATCCGGATTCTCCTGCACAGTGGCAGATATGTAAATACGGGGTTTCCATACCATTTCTTGCGCATTACGGTTCGAACACTCAAACACCTATGCGGATTCTCCTGCACAGTGGCAGATATGTAAATACGGGATTTACATACCATTTCTTGCGCAATCCGGTTCGAACACTCGAACACCTACACGGATTTTCCTGCACAGTGGCAGATATGTAAATACGGGGTTTACATACCATTTCTTGCGCATTACGGTTCGAACACTCGAACACCTATACGGATTCTCCGGCACAGTGGCAGATATGTAAAGACGGGGTTTCCATACCATTTCTTGCGCATTACGGTTCGAACACCTATACGGATTCTCCTGCGCAGTGGCAGATATGTAAATACGGGGTTTACATACCATTTCTTGCGCATCACGGTTCGAACACTCGAACACCTATACGGATTTTCCTGCACAGTGGCAGATATGTAAATACGGGGTTTCCATACCATTTCTTGCGCATTACGGTTCGAACACTCGAACACCTATGCGGATTCTCCTGCACAGTGGCAGATATGTAAATACGGGATTTACATACCATTTCTTGCGCAATACGGTTCGAACACTCGAACACCTATACGGATTCTCCTGCACAGTGGCAGATATGTAAATACGGGGTTTCCATACCATTTCTTGCGCATTACGGTTCCAACACTCGAACACCTATGCAGATTCTCCTGCACAGTGGCAGATATGTAAATACGGGATTTACATACCATTTCTTGCGCAATCCGGTTCGAACACTCGAACACCTATACGGATTTTCCTGCACAGTGGCAGATATGTAAATACCGGGTTTACATACCATTTCTTGCGCATTACGGTTCGAACACTCGAACACCTATACGGATTCTCCTGCACAGTGGCAGATATGTAAATACGGGGTTTCCATACCATTTCTTGCGCATTACGGTTCGAACACTCGAACACCTATACGGATTCTCCTGCACAGTGGCAGATATGTAAATACGTGGTTTACATACCATTTCTTGCGCAACACGGTTCGAACACTCGAACACTTATACGGATTCTCCTGCACAGTGGCAGATATGTAAATACGGGGTTTCCATACCATTTCTTGCGCAATACGGTTCGAACACTCGAACACCTATACGGATTCTCCTGCACAGTGGCAGATATGTAAATACGGGGTTTACATACCATTTCTTGCGCAACACGGTTCGAACACTCGAACACTTATACGGATTCTCCTGCACAGTGGCAGATATGTAAATACGGGATTTACATACCTTTTCTTGCGCAATCCGGTTCGAACACTCGAACACCTATACGGATTTTCCTGCACAGTGGCAGATATGTAAATACGGGATTTACATACCATTTCTTGCGCAATAAGGTTCGAACACTCGAACACCTATACGGATTTTCCTGCACAGTGGCAGATATGTAAATACGGGGTTTCCATACCATTTCTTGCGCATTACGGTTCGAACACTCGAACACCTATACGGATTCTCCTGCACAGTGGCAGATATGTAATTACGGGGTTTCCATACCATTTCTTGCGCATTACGGTTCGAACACTCGAACACCTATACGGATTCTCCTGCACAGTGGCAGATATGTAAATACGGGGTTTCCATACCATTTCTTGCGCAACACGGTTCGAACACTTCGAACACCTATACGGATTCTACTGCACAGTGGCAGATATGTAAATACGGGGTTTACATACCATTTCTTGCGCATTACGGTTCGAACACTCGAACACCTATACGGATTTTCCTGCACAGTGGCAGATATGTAAATACGGGGTTTACATACCATTTCTTGCGCATTACGGTTCGAACACTCGAACACCTATACGGATTCTCCTGCACAGTGGCAGATATGTAAATACGGGGTTTCCATACCATTTCTTGCGCATTACGGTTCGAACACTCGAACACCTATCCGGATTCTCCTGCACAGTGGCAGATATGTAAATACGGGGTTTCCATACCATTTCTTGCGCATTACGGTTCGAACACTCAAACACCTATGCGGATTCTCCTGCACAGTGGCAGATATGTAAATACGGGATTTACATACCATTTCTTGCGCAATCCGGTTCGAACACTCGAACACCTACACGGATTTTCCTGCACAGTGGCAGATATGTAAATACGGGGTTTACATACCATTTCTTGCGCATTACGGTTCGAACACTCGAACACCTATACGGATTCTCCGGCACAGTGGCAGATATGTAAAGACGGGGTTTCCATACCATTTCTTGCGCATTACGGTTCGAACACCTATACGGATTCTCCTGCGCAGTGGCAGATATGTAAATACGGGGTTTACATACCATTTCTTGCGCATCACGGTTCGAACACTCGAACACCTATACGGATTTTCCTGCACAGTGGCAGATATGTAAATACGGGGTTTCCATACCATTTCTTGCGCATTACGGTTCGAACACTCGAACACCTATGCGGATTCTCCTGCACAGTGGCAGATATGTAAATACGGGATTTACATACCATTTCTTGCGCAATACGGTTCGAACACTCGAACACCTATACGGATTCTCCTGCACAGTGGCAGATATGTAAATACGGGGTTTCCATACCATTTCTTGCGCATTACGGTTCCAACACTCGAACACCTATGCAGATTCTCCTGCACAGTGGCAGATATGTAAATACGGGATTTACATACCATTTCTTGCGCAATCCGGTTCGAACACTCGAACACCTATACGGATTTTCCTGCACAGTGGCAGATATGTAAATACCGGGTTTACATACCATTTCTTGCGCATTACGGTTCGAACACTCGAACACCTATACGGATTCTCCTGCACAGTGGCAGATATGTAAATACGGGGTTTCCATACCATTTCTTGCGCATTACGGTTCGAACACTCGAACACCTATACGGATTCTCCTGCACAGTGGCAGATATGTAAATACGTGGTTTACATACCATTTCTTGCGCAACACGGTTCGAACACTCGAACACTTATACGGATTCTCCTGCACAGTGGCAGATATGTAAATACGGGGTTTCCATACCATTTCTTGCGCAATACGGTTCGAACACTCGAACACCTATACGGATTCTCCTGCACAGTGGCAGATATGTAAATACGGGGTTTACATACCATTTCTTGCGCAACACGGTTCGAACACTCGAACACTTATACGGATTCTCCTGCACAGTGGCAGATATGTAAATACGGGGTTTCCATACCATTTCTTGCGCAATACGGTTCGAACACTCGAACACCTATACGGATTTTCCTGCACAGTGGCAGATATGTAAATACGGGGTTTACATACCATTTCTTGTGCATTACGGTTCGAACACTCGAACACCTATACGGATTCTCCTGCACAGTGGCAGATATGTAAATACGGGGTTTCCATACCATTTCTTGCGCATTACGGTTCGAACACTCGAACACCTATACGGATTCTCCTGCACAGTGGCAGATATGTAAATACGGGGTTTACATACCATTTCTTGCGCAACACGGTTTGAACACTCGAACACCTGTACGGATTCTCCTGCACAGTGGCAGATATGTAAATACGAGGTTTACATACCATTTCTTGCGCAATACGGTTTGAACACTCGAACACCTATACGGATTTTACTGCACAGTGGCAGATATGTAAATACGGGGTTTCCAAACCATTTCTTGCGCGTTACGGTTCGAACACTCGAACACCTATACGGATTCTCCTGCACAGTGGCAGATATGTAAATACGGGGTTTGCATACCATTTCTTGCGCATTACGGTTCGAACACTCGAACACCTATACGGATTCTCCTGCACAGTGGCAGATATGTAAATACGGGGTTTACATACCATTTCTTGCGCAACACGGTTCGAACACTCGAACACCTATACGGATTCTTCTGCACAGTGGCAGATACGTAAATACTGGGTTTACATACCATTTCTTGCACAATACGGTTCGAACACTCGAACACCTAAACGGATTTTCCTGCACAGTGGCAGATATGTAAATACGGGGTTTCCATACCATTTCTTGCGCATTACAGTTCGAACACTCGAACACCTATACGGATTCTCCTGCACAGTGGCAGATATGTAAATACGGGATTTACATACCATTTCTTGCGCAATACGGTTCGAACACTCGAACACCTATACGGATTTTCCTGCACAGTGGCAGATATGTAAATACGGGATTTACATACCATTTCTTGCGCAATACGGTTCGAACACTCGAACACCTATACGGATTTTCCTGCACAGTGGCAGATATGTAAATACGGGGTTTCCATACCATTTCTTGCGCATTACGGTTCGAACACTAGAACACCTATACGGATTCTCCTGCACAGTGGCAGATATGTAAATACGGGGTTTACATACCATTTCTTGCGCAACACGGTTCGAACACTCGAACACCTATACGGATTTTCCTGCACAGTGGCAGATATGTAAATACGGGGTTTCCATACCATTTCTTGCGCATTACGGTTCGAACACTCGAACACCTATGCGGATTCTCCTCCACAGTGGCAGATATGTAAATACGGGATTTACATACCATTTCTTGCGCAATACGGTTCGAACACTCGAACACCTATACGGATTCTCCTGCACAGTGGCAGATATGTAATTACGGGGTTTCCATACCATTTCTTGCGCATTACGGTTCGAACAATCGAACACCTATGCGGATTCTCCTGCACAGTGGCAGATATGTAAATACGGGGTTTCCATACCATTTCTTGCGCATTACGGTTCGAACACTCGAACACCTATACGGATTCTCCTGCACAGTGGCAGATATGTAATTACGGGGTTTCCATACCATTTCTTGCGCATTACGGTTCGAACACTCGAACACCTATACGGATTCTCCTGCACAGTGGCAGATATGTAAATACGGGGTTTCCATACCATTTCTTGCGCAACACGGTTCGAACACTTCGAACACCTATACGGATTCTCCTGCACAGTGGCAGATATGTGAATACGGGGTTTACATACCATTTCTTGCGCATTACGGTTCGAACACTCGAACACCTATACGGATTTTCCCGCACAGTGGCAGATATGTAAATACGGGGTTTACATACCATTTCTTGCGCATTACGGTTCGAACACTCGAACACCTATACGGATTCTCCTGCACAGTGGCAGATATGTAAATACGGGGTTTCCATACCATTTCTTGCGCATTACGGTTCGAACACTCGAACACCTATACGGATTCTCCTCCACAGTAGCAGATATGTAAATACGGGATTTACATACCATTTCTTGCGCAATCCGGTTCGAACACTCGAACACCTATACGGATTTTCCTGCACTGTGGCAGATATGTAAATACGGGATTTACATACCATTTCTTGCGCAATACGGTTCGAACACTCGAACACCTATACGGATTTTCCTGCACAGTGGCAGATATGTAAATACGGGGTTTCCATACCATTTCTTGCGCATTACGGTTCGAACACTCGAACACCTATACGGATTATCCTGCACAGTGGCAGATATGTAAATACGGGGTTTACATACCATTTCTTGCGCAACACGGTTCGAACACTCGAACACCTATACGGATTTTCCTGCACAGTGGCAGATATGTAAATACGGGGTTTCCATACCATTTCTTGCGCATTACGGTTCGAACAATCGAACACCTATGCGGATTCTCCTGCACAGTGGCAGATATGTAAATACGGGGTTTCCATACCATTTCTTGCGCATTACGGTTCGAACACTCGAACACCTATACGGATTCTCCTGCACAGTGGCAGATATGTAAATACGTGGTTTACATACCATTTCTTGCGCAACACGGTTCGAACACTCGAACACTTATACGGATTCTCCTGCACAGTGGCAGATATGTAAATACGGGGTTTCCATACCATTTCTTGCGCAATACGGTTCGAACACTCGAACACCTATACGGATTCTCCTGCACAGTGGCAGATATGTAAATACGGGGTTTACATACCATTTCTTGCGCAACACGGTTCGAACACTCGAACACTTATACGGATTCTCCTGCACAGTGGCAGATATGTAAATACGGGGTTTCCATACCATTTCTTGCGCAATACGGTTCGAACACTCGAACACCTATACGGATTTTCCTGCACAGTGGCAGATATGTAAATACGGGGTTTACATACCATTTCTTGTGCATTACGGTTCGAACACTCGAACACCTATACGGATTCTCCTGCACAGTGGCAGATATGTAAATACGGGGTTTCCATACCATTTCTTGCGCATTACGGTTCGAACACTCGAACACCTATGCGGATTCTCCTGCACAGTGGCAGATATGTAAATACGGGGTTTACATACCATTTCTTGCGCAACACGGTTTGAACACTCGAACACCTGTACGGATTCTCCTGCACAGTGGCAGATATGTAAATACGAGGTTTACATACCATTTCTTGCGCAATACGGTTCGAACACTCGAACACCTATACGGATTTTACTGCACAGTGGCAGATATGTAAATACGGGGTTTCCAAACCATTTCTTGCGCGTTACGGTTCGAACACTCGAACACCTATACGGATTCTCCTGCACAGTGGCAGATATGTAAATACGGGGTTTGCATACCATTTCTTGCGCATTACGGTTCGAACACTCGAACACCTATACGGATTCTCCTGCACAGTGGCAGATATGTAAATACGGGGTTTACATACCATTTCTTGCGCAACACGGTTCGAACACTCGAACACCTATACGGATTCTTCTGCACAGTGGCAGATACGTAAATACTGGGTTTACATACCATTTCTTGCACAATACGGTTCGAACACTCGAACACCTAAACGGATTTTCCTGCACAGTGGCAGATATGTAAATACGGGGTTTCCATACCATTTCTTGCGCATTACGGTTCGAACACTCGAACACCTATACGGATTCTCCTGCACAGTGGCAGATATGTAAATACGGGATTTACATACCATTTCTTGCGCAATCCGGTTCGAACACTCGAACACCTATACGGATTTTCCTGCACAGTGGCAGATATGTAAATACGGGATTTACATACCATTTCTTGCGCAATACGGTTCGAACACTCGAACACCTATACGGATTTTCCTGCACAGTGGCAGATATGTAAATACGGGGTTTCCATACCATTTCTTGCGCATTACGGTTCGAACACTAGAACACCTATACGGATTCTCCTGCACAGTGGCAGATATGTAAATACGGGGTTTACATACCATTTCTTGCGCAACACGGTTCGAACACTCGAACACCTATACGGATTTTCCTGCACAGTGGCAGATATGTAAATACGGGGTTTCCATACCATTTCTTGCGCATTACGGTTCGAACACTCGAACACCTATGCGGATTCTCCGGCACAGTGGCAGATATGTAAATACGGGATTTACATACCATTTCTTGCGCAATACGGTTCGAACACTCGAACACCTATACGGATTCTCCTACACAGTGGCAGATATGTAATTACGGGGTTTCCATACCATTTCTTGCGCATTACGGTTCGAACACTCGAACACCTATACGGATTTTCCTGCACAGTGGCAGATATGTAAATACGGGGTTTCCATACCATTTCTTGCGCATTACGGTTCGAACACTCGAACACCTATACGGATTCTCCTGCACAGTGGCAGATATGTAATTACGGGGTTTCCATACCATTTCTTGCGCATTACGGTTCGAACACTCGAACACCTATACGGATTCTCCTGCACAGTGGCAGATATGTAAATACGGGGTTTCCATACCATTTCTTGCGCAACACGGTTCGAACACTTCGAACACCTATACGGATTCTCCTGCACAGTGGCAGATATGTGAATACGGGGTTTACATACCATTTCTTGCGCATTACGGTTCGAACACTCGAACACCTATACGGATTTTCCTGCACAGTGGCAGATATGTAAATACGGGGTTTCCATACCATTTCTTGCGCATTACGGTTCGAACACTCGAACACCTATACGGATTCTCCTGCACAGTGGCAGATATGTAATTACGGGGTTTCCATACCATTTCTTGCGCATTACGGTTCGAACACTCGAACACCTATACGGATTCTCCTGCACAGTGGCAGATATGTAAATACGGGGTTTCCATACCATTTCTTGCGCAACACGGTTCGAACACTTCGAACACCTATACGGATTCTCCTGCACAGTGGCAGATATGTGAATACGGGGTTTACATACCATTTCTTGCGCATTACGGTTCGAACACTCGAACACCTATACGGATTTTCCCGCACAGTGGCAGATATGTAAATACGGGGTTTACATACCATTTCTTGCGCATTACGGTTCGAACACTCGAACACCTATACGGATTCTCCTGCACAGTGGCAGATATGTAAATACGGGGTTTCCATACCATTTCTTGCGCATTACGGTTCGAACACTCGAACACCTATACGGATTCTCCTCCACAGTAGCAGATATGTAAATACGGGATTTACATACCATTTCTTGCGCAATCCGGTTCGAACACTCGAACACCTATACGGATTTTCCTGCACTGTGGCAGATATGTAAATACGGGATTTACATACCATTTCTTGCGCAATACGGTTCGAACACTCGAACACCTATACGGATTTTCCTGCACAGTGGCAGATATGTAAATACGGGGTTTCCATACCATTTCTTGCGCATTACGGTTCGAACACTCGAACACCTATACGGATTATCCTGCACAGTGGCAGATATGTAAATACGGGGTTTACATACCATTTCTTGCGCAACACGGTTCGAACACTCGAACACCTATACGGATTTTCCTGCACAGTGGCAGATATGTAAATACGGGGTTTCCATACCATTTCTTGCGCATTACGGTTCGAACAATCGAACACCTATGCGGATTCTCCTGCACAGTGGCAGATATGTAAATACGGGATTTACATACCATTTCTTGCGCAATACGGTTCGAACACTCGAACACCTAAACGGATTCTCCTACACAGTGGCAGATATGTAATTACGGGGTTTCCATACCATTTCTTGCGCATTACGGTTCGAACACTCGAACACCTATACGGATTTTCCTGCACAGTGGCAGATATGTAAATACGGGGTTTCCATACCATTTCTTGCGCATTACAGTTCGAACACTCGAACACCTATACGGATTCTCCTGCACAGTGGCAGATATGTAATTACGGGGTTTCCATACCATTTCTTGCGCATTACGGTTCGAACACTCGAACACCTATACGGATTCTCCTGCACAGTGGCAGATATGTAAATACGGGGTTTCCATACCATTTCTTGCGCAATACGGTTCGAACACTCGAACACCTATACGGATTCTCCTGCACAGTGGCAGATATGTAAATACGGGGTTTACATACCATTTCTTGCGCAACACGGTTCGAACACTCGAACACTTATACGGATTCTCCTGCACAGTGGCAGATATGTAAATACGGGGTTTCCATACCATTTCTTGCGCAATACGGTTCGAACACTCGAACACCTATACGGATTTTCCTGCACAGTGGCAGATATGTAAATACGGGGTTTACATATCATTTCTTGCGCATTACGGTTCGAACACTCGAACACCTATACGGATTCTCCTGCACAGTGGCAGATATGTAAAGACGGGGTTTCCATACCATTTCTTGCGCATTACGGTTCGAACACCTATACGGATTCTCCTGCACAGTGGCAGATATGTAAATACGGGGTTTACATACCATTTCTTGCGCATCACGGTTCGAACACTCGAACACCTATACGGATTTTCCTGCACAGTGGCAGATATGTAAATACGGGGTTTCCATACCATTTCTTGCGCAACACGGTTCGAACACTCGAACACCTATACGGATTTTCCTGCACAGTGGCAGATATGTAAATACGGGATTTACATACCATTTCTTGCGCAATACGGTTCGAACACTCGAACACCTATACGGATTTTCCTGCACAGTGGCAGATATGTAAATACGGGGTTTCCATACCATTTCTTGCGCATTACGGTTCGAACACTAGAACACCTATACGGATTCTCCTGCACAGTGGCAGATATGTAAATACGGGGTTTACATACCATTTCTTGCGCAACACGGTTCGAACACTCGAACACCTATACGGATTTTCCTGCACAGTGGCAGATATGTAAATACGGGGTTTCCATACCATTTCTTGCGCATTACGGTTCGAACACTCGAACACCTATGCGGATTCTCCGGCACAGTGGCAGATATGTAAATACGGGATTTACATACCATTTCTTGCGCAATACGGTTCGAACACTCGAACACCTATACGGATTCTCCTACACAGTGGCAGATATGTAATTACGGGGTTTCCATACCATTTCTTGCGCATTACGGTTCGAACACTCGAACACCTATACGGATTTTCCTGCACAGTGGCAGATATGTAAATACGGGGTTTCCATACCATTTCTTGCGCATTACGGTTCGAACACTCGAACACCTATACGGATTCTCCTGCACAGTGGCAGATATGTAATTACGGGGTTTCCATACCATTTCTTGCGCATTACGGTTCGAACACTCGAACACCTATACGGATTCTCCTGCACAGTGGCAGATATGTAAATACGGGGTTTCCATACCATTTCTTGCGCAACACGGTTCGAACACTTCGAACACCTATACGGATTCTCCTGCACAGTGGCAGATATGTGAATACGGGGTTTACATACCATTTCTTGCGCATTACGGTTCGAACACTCGAACACCTATACGGATTTTCCTGCACAGTGGCAGATATGTAAATACGGGGTTTCCATACCATTTCTTGCGCATTACGGTTCGAACACTCGAACACCTATACGGATTCTCCTGCACAGTGGCAGATATGTAATTACGGGGTTTCCATACCATTTCTTGCGCATTACGGTTCGAACACTCGAACACCTATACGGATTCTCCTGCACAGTGGCAGATATGTAAATACGGGGTTTCCATACCATTTCTTGCGCAACACGGTTCGAACACTTCGAACACCTATACGGATTCTCCTGCACAGTGGCAGATATGTGAATACGGGGTTTACATACCATTTCTTGCGCATTACGGTTCGAACACTCGAACACCTATACGGATTTTCCCGCACAGTGGCAGATATGTAAATACGGGGTTTACATACCATTTCTTGCGCATTACGGTTCGAACACTCGAACACCTATACGGATTCTCCTGCACAGTGGCAGATATGTAAATACGGGGTTTCCATACCATTTCTTGCGCATTACGGTTCGAACACTCGAACACCTATACGGATTCTCCTCCACAGTAGCAGATATGTAAATACGGGATTTACATACCATTTCTTGCGCAATCCGGTTCGAACACTCGAACACCTATACGGATTTTCCTGCACTGTGGCAGATATGTAAATACGGGATTTACATACCATTTCTTGCGCAATACGGTTCGAACACTCGAACACCTATACGGATTTTCCTGCACAGTGGCAGATATGTAAATACGGGGTTTCCATACCATTTCTTGCGCATTACGGTTCGAACACTCGAACACCTATACGGATTATCCTGCACAGTGGCAGATATGTAAATACGGGGTTTACATACCATTTCTTGCGCAACACGGTTCGAACACTCGAACACCTATACGGATTTTCCTGCACAGTGGCAGATATGTAAATACGGGGTTTCCATACCATTTCTTGCGCATTACGGTTCGAACAATCGAACACCTATGCGGATTCTCCTGCACAGTGGCAGATATGTAAATACGGGATTTACATACCATTTCTTGCGCAATACGGTTCGAACACTCGAACACCTAAACGGATTCTCCTACACAGTGGCAGATATGTAATTACGGGGTTTCCATACCATTTCTTGCGCATTACGGTTCGAACACTCGAACACCTATACGGATTTTCCTGCACAGTGGCAGATATGTAAATACGGGGTTTCCATACCATTTCTTGCGCATTACAGTTCGAACACTCGAACACCTATACGGATTCTCCTGCACAGTGGCAGATATGTAATTACGGGGTTTCCATACCATTTCTTGCGCATTACGGTTCGAACACTCGAACACCTATACGGATTCTCCTGCACAGTGGCAGATATGTAAATACGGGGTTTCCATACCATTTCTTGCGCAATACGGTTCGAACACTCGAACACCTATACGGATTCTCCTGCACAGTGGCAGATATGTAAATACGGGGTTTACATACCATTTCTTGCGCAACACGGTTCGAACACTCGAACACTTATACGGATTCTCCTGCACAGTGGCAGATATGTAAATACGGGGTTTCCATACCATTTCTTGCGCAATACGGTTCGAACACTCGAACACCTATACGGATTTTCCTGCACAGTGGCAGATATGTAAATACGGGGTTTACATATCATTTCTTGCGCATTACGGTTCGAACACTCGAACACCTATACGGATTCTCCTGCACAGTGGCAGATATGTAAAGACGGGGTTTCCATACCATTTCTTGCGCATTACGGTTCGAACACCTATACGGATTCTCCTGCACAGTGGCAGATATGTAAATACGGGGTTTACATACCATTTCTTGCGCATCACGGTTCGAACACTCGAACACCTATACGGATTTTCCTGCACAGTGGCAGATATGTAAATACGGGGTTTCCATACCATTTCTTGCGCAACACGGTTCGAACACTCGAACACCTATACGGATTTTCCTGCACAGTGGCAGATATGTAAATACGGGGTTTACATACCATTTCTTGCGCATTACGGTTCGAACACTCGAACACCTATACGGATTCTCCTGCACAGTGGCAGATATGTAAATACGGGGTTTCCATACCATTTCTTGCGCATTACGGTTTGAACACTCGAACACCTATACGGATTCTCCTGCACAGTGGCAGATATGTAAATACGGGGTTTACATACCATTTCTTGCGCAACACGGTTTGAACACTCGAACACCTGTACGGATTCTCCTGCACAGTGGCAGATATGTAAATACGAGGTTTACATACCATTTCTTGCGCAATACGGTTCGAACACTCGAACACCTATACGGATTTTACTGCACAGTGGCAGATATGTAAATACGTGGTTTCCATACCATTTCTTGCGCGTTACGGTTCGAACACTCGAACACCTATACGGATTCTCCTGCACAGTGGCAGATATGTAAATACGGGGTTTTCATACCATTTCTTGCGCATTACGGTTCGAACACTCGAACACCTATACGGATTCTCCTGCACAGTGGCAGATATGTAAATACGGGGTTTACATACCATTTCTTGCGCAACACGGTTCGAACACTCGAACACCTATACGGATTCTTCTGCACAGTGGCAGATACGTAAATACTGGGTTTACATACCATTTCTTGCACAATACGGTTCGAACACTCGAACACCTATACAGATTTTCCTGCACAGTGGCAGATATGTAAATACGGGGTTTCCATACCATTTCTTGCGCATTACGGTTCGAACACTCGAACACCTATACGGATTCTCCTGCACAGTGGCAGATATGTAAATACGGGATTTACATACCATTTCTTGCGCAATCCGGTTCGAACACTCGAACACCTATACGGATTTTCCTGCACAGTGGCAGATATGTAAATACGGGATTTACATACCATTTCTTGCGCAATACGGTTCGAACACTCGAACACCTATACGGATTTTCCTGCACAGTGGCAGATATGTAAATACGGGGTTTCCATACCATTTCTTGCGCATTACGGTTCGAACACTCGAACACCTATACGGATTATCCTGCACAGTGGCAGATATGTAAATACGGGGTTTACATACCATTTCTTGCGCAACACGGTTCGAACACTCGAACACCTATACGGATTTTCCTGCACAGTGGCAGATATGTAAATACGGGGTTTCCATACCATTTCTTGCGCATTACGGTTCGAACAATCGAACACCTATGCGGATTCTCCTGCACAGTGGCAGATATGTAAATACGGGATTTACATACCATTTCTTGCGCAATACGGTTCGAACACTCGAACACCTAAACGGATTCTCCTACACAGTGGCAGATATGTAATTACGGGGTTTCCATACCATTTCTTGCGCATTACGGTTCGAACACTCGAACACCTATACGGATTTTCCTGCACAGTGGCAGATATGTAAATACGGGGTTTCCATACCATTTCTTGCGCATTACAGTTCGAACACTCGAACACCTATACGGATTCTCCTGCACAGTGGCAGATATGTAATTACAGGGTTTCCATACCATTTCTTGCGCATTACGGTTCGAACACTCGAACACCTATACGGATTCTCCTGCACAGTGGCAGATATGTAAATACGGGGTTTCCATACCATTTCTTGCGCAATACGGTTCGAACACTCGAACACCTATACGGATTCTCCTGCACAGTGGCAGATATGTAAATACGGGGTTTACATACCATTTCTTGCGCAACACGGTTCGAACACTCGAACACTTATACGGATTCTCCTGCACAGTGGCAGATATGTAAATACGGGGTTTCCATACCATTTCTTGCGCAATACGGTTCGAACACTCGAACACCTATACGGATTTTCCTGCACAGTGGCAGATATGTAAATACGGGGTTTACATATCATTTCTTGCGCATTACGGTTCGAACACTCGAACACCTATACGGATTCTCCTGCACAGTGGCAGATATGTAAAGACGGGGTTTCCATACCATTTCTTGCGCATTACGGTTCGAACACCTATACGGATTCTCCTGCACAGTGGCAGATATGTAAATACGGGGTTTACATACCATTTCTTGCGCATCACGGTTCGAACACTCGAACACCTATACGGATTTTCCTGCACAGTGGCAGATATGTAAATACGGGGTTTCCATACCATTTCTTGCGCAACACGGTTCGAACACTCGAACACCTATACGGATTTTCCTGCACAGTGGCAGATATGTAAATACGGGGTTTACATACCATTTCTTGCGCATTACGGTTCGAACACTCGAACACCTATACGGATTCTCCTGCACAGTGGCAGATATGTAAATACGGGGTTTCCATACCATTTCTTGCGCATTACGGTTTGAACACTCGAACACCTATACGGATTCTCCTGCACAGTGGCAGATATGTAAATACGGGGTTTACATACCATTTCTTGCGCAACACGGTTTGAACACTCGAACACCTGTACGGATTCTCCTGCACAGTGGCAGATATGTAAATACGAGGTTTACATACCATTTCTTGCGCAATACGGTTCGAACACTCGAACACCTATACGGATTTTACTGCACAGTGGCAGATATGTAAATACGTGGTTTCCATACCATTTCTTGCGCGTTACGGTTCGAACACTCGAACACCTATACGGATTCTCCTGCACAGTGGCAGATATGTAAATACGGGGTTTTCATACCATTTCTTGCGCATTACGGTTCGAACACTCGAACACCTATACGGATTCTCCTGCACAGTGGCAGATATGTAAATACGGGGTTTACATACCATTTCTTGCGCAACACGGTTCGAACACTCGAACACCTATACGGATTCTTCTGCACAGTGGCAGATACGTAAATACTGGGTTTACATACCATTTCTTGCACAATACGGTTCGAACACTCGAACACCTATACAGATTTTCCTGCACAGTGGCAGATATGTAAATACGGGGTTTCCATACCATTTCTTGCGCATTACGGTTCGAACACTCGAACACCTATACGGATTCTCCTGCACAGTGGCAGATATGTAAATACGGGATTTACATACCATTTCTTGCGCAATCCGGTTCGAACACTCGAACACCTATACGGATTTTCCTGCACAGTGGCAGATATGTAAATACGGGATTTACATACCATTTCTTGCGCAATACGGTTCGAACACTCGAACACCTATACGGATTTTCCTGCACAGTGGCAGATATGTAAATACGGGGTTTCCATACCATTTCTTGCGCATTACGGTTCGAACACTCGAACACCTATACGGATTCTCCTGCACAGTGGCAGATATGTAAATACGGGGTTTACATACCATTTCTTGCGCAACACGGTTCGAACACTCGAACACCTATACGGATTTTCCTGCACAGTGGCAGATATGTAAATACGGGGTTTCCATACCATTTCTTGCGCATTACGGTTCGAACACTCGAACACCTATGCGGATTCTCCTGCACAGTGGCAGATATGTAAATACGGGATTTACATACCATTTCTTGCGCAATACGGTTCGAACACTCGAACACCTATACGGATTATCCTACACAGTGGCAGATATGTAATTACGGGGTTTCCATACCATTTCTTGCGCATTACGGTTCGAACACTCGAACACCTATACGGATTTTCCTGCACAGTGGCAGATATGTAAATACGGGGTTTCCATACCATTTCTTGCGCATTACGGTTCGAACACACGAACACCTATACGGATTCTCCTGCACAGTGGCAGATATGTAATTACGGGGTTTCCATACCATTTCTTGCGCATTACGGTTCGAACACTCGAACACCTATACGGATTCTCCTGCACAGTGGCAGATATGTAAGTACGGGGTTTCCATACCATTTCTTGCGCAACACGGTTCGAACACTTCGAACACCTATACGGATTCTCCTGCACAGTGGCAGATATGTGAATACGGGGTTTACATACCATTTCTTGCGCATTACGGTTCGAACACTCGAACACCTATACGGATTTTCCTGCACAGTGGCAGATATGTAAATACGGGGTTTACATACCATTTCTTGCGCATTACGGTTCGAACACTCGAACACCTATACGGATTCTCCTGCACAGTGGCAGATATGTAAATACGGGGTTTCCATACCATTTCTTGCGCATTACGGTTCGAACACTCGAACACCTATACGGATTCTCCTCCACAGTAGCAGATATGTAAATACGGGATTTACATACCATTTCTTGCGCAATCCGGTTCGAACACTCGAACACCTATACGGATTTTCCTGCACTGTGGCAGATATGTAAATACGGGATTTACATACCATTTCTTGCGCAATACGGTTCGAACACTCGAACACCTATACGGATTTTCCTGCGCAGTGGCAGATATGTAAATACGGGGTTTCCATACCATTTCTTGCGCATTACGGTTCGAACACTCGAACACCTATACGGATTCTCCTGCACAGTGGCAGATATGTAAATACGGGGTTTACATACCATTTCTTGCGCAACACGGTTCGAACACTCGAACACCTATACGGATTTTCCTGCACAGTGGCAGATATGTAAATACGGGGTTTCCATACCATTTCTTGCGCATTACGGTTCGAACAATCGAACACCTATGCGGATTCTCCTGCACAGTGGCAGATATGTAAATACGGGATTTACATACCATTTCTTGCGCAATACGGTTCGAACACTCGAACACCTATACGGATTCTCCTACACAGTGGCAGATATGTAATTACGGGGTTTCCATACCATTTCTTGCGCATTACGGTTCGAACACTCGAACACCTATACGGATTTTCCTGCACAGTGGCAGATATGTAAATACGGGGTTTCCATACCATTTCTTGCGCATTACAGTTCGAACACTCGAACACCTATACGGATTCTCCTGCACAGTGGCAGATATGTAATTACGGGGTTTCCATACCATTTCTTGCGCATTACGGTTCGAACACTCGAACACCTATACGGATTCTCCTGCACAGTGGCAGATATGTAAATACGGGGTTTCCATACCATTTCTTGCGCAACACGGTTCGAACACTTCGAACACCTATACGGATTCTCCTGCACAGTGGCAGATATGTAAATACGGGGTTTACATACCATTTCTTGCGCATTACGGTTCGAACACTCGAACACCTATACGGATTTTCCTGCACAGTGGCAGATTTGTAAATACGGGGTTTACATACCATTTCTTGCGCATTACGGTTCGAACACTCGAACACCTATACGGATTCTCCTGCACAGTGGCAGATATGTAAATACGGGGTTTCCATACCATTTCTTGCGCATTACGGTTCGAACACTCGAACACCTATCCGGATTCTCCTGCACAGTGGCAGATATGTAAATACGGGATTTCCATACCATTTCTTGCGCATTACGGTTCGAACACTCGAACACCTATGCGGATTCTCCTGCACAGTGGCAGATATGTAAATACGGGATTTACATACCATTTCTTGCGCAATCCGGTTCGAACACTCGAACACCTATACGGATTTTCCTGCACAGTGGCAGATATGTAAATACGGGGTTTACATACCATTTCTTGCGCATTACGGTTCGAACACTCGAACACCTATACGGATTCTCCTGCACAGTGGCAGATATGTAAAGACGGGGTTTCCATACCATTTCTTGCGCATTACGGTTCGAACACCTATACGGATTCTCCTGCACAGTGGCAGATATGTAAATACGGGGTTTACATACCATTTCTTGCGCATCACGGTTCGAACACTCGAACACCTATACGGATTTTCCTGCACAGTGGCAGATATGTAAATACGGGGTTTCCATACCATTTCTTGCGCATTACGGTTCGAACACTCGAACACCTATGCGGATTCTCCTGCACAGTGGCAGATATGTAAATACGGGATTTACATACCATTTCTTGCGCAATACGGTTCGAACACTCGAACACCTATACGGATTCTCCTGCACAGTGGCAGATATGTAAATACGGGGTTTCCATACCATTTCTTGCGCATTACGGTTCAAACACTCGAACACGTATGCGGATTCTCCTACACAGTGGCAGATATGTAAATACGGGATTTACATACCATTTCTTGCGCAATCCGGTTCGAACACTCGAACACCTATACGGATTTTCCTGCACAGTGGCAGATATGTAAATACAGGGTTTACATACCATTCCTTGCGCATTACGGTTCGAACACTCGAACACCTATAAGGATTCTCCTGCACAGTGGCAGATATGTAAATACGGGGTTTCCATACCATTTCTTGCGCATTACGGTTCGAACACTCGAACACCTATACGGATTCTCCTGCACAGTGGCAGATATGTAAATACGGGGTTTACATACCATTTCTTGCGCAACACGGTTCGAACACTCGAACACGTATACGGATTCTCCTGCACAGTGGCAGATATGTAAATACGGGGTTTCCATACCATTTCTTGCGCAATACGGTTCGAACACTCGAACACCTATACGGATTCTCCTGCACAGTGGCAGATATGTAAATACGGGGTTTACATACCATTTCTTGCGCAACACGGTTCGAACACTCGAACACTTATACGGATTCTCCTGCACAGTGGCAGATATGTAAATACGGGGTTTCCATACCATTTCTTGCGCAATACGGTTCGAACACTCGAACACCTATACGGATTTTCCTGCACAGTGGCAGATATGTAAATACGGGGTTTACATACCATTTCTTGCGCATTACGGTTCGAACACTCGAACACCTATACGGATTCTCCTGCACAGTGGCAGATATGTAAATACGGGGTTTCCATACCATTTCTTGCGCATTACGGTTCGAACACTCGAACACCTATACGGATTCTCCTGCACAGTGGCAGATATGTAAATACGGGGTTTACATACCATTTCTTGCGCAACACGGTTTGAACACTCGAACACCTGTACGGATTCTCCTGCACAGTGGCAGATATGTAAATACGAGGTTTACATACCATTTCTTGTGCAATACGGTTCGAACACTCGAACACCTATACGGATTTTACTGCACAGTGGCAGATATGTAAATACGGGGTTTCCATACCATTTCTTGCGCGTTACGGTTCGAACACTCGAACACCTATACGGATTCTTCTGCACAGTGGCAGATATGTAAATACGGGGTTTCCATACCATTTCTTGCGCATTACGGTTCGAACACTCGAACACCTATACGGATTCTCCTGCACAGTGGCAGATATGTAAATACGGGGTTTACATACCATTTCTTGCGCAACACGGTTCGAACACTCGAACACCTATACGGATTCTTCTGCACAGTGGCAGATACGTAAATACTGGGTTTACATACCATTTCTTGCACAATACGGTTCGAACACTCGAACACCTATACGGATTTTCCTGCACAGTGGCAGATATGTAAATACGGGGTTTCCATACCATTTCTTGCGCATTACGGTTCGAACACTCGAAGACCTATACGGATTCTCCTGCACAGTGGCAGATATGTAAATACGGGATTTACATACCATTTCTTGCGCAATCCGGTTCGAACACTCGAACACCTATACGGATTTTCCTGCACAGTGGCAAATATGTAAATACGGGATTTACATACCATTTCATGCGCAATACGGTTCGAACACTCGAACACCTATACGGATTTTCCTGCACAGTGGCAGATATGTAAATACGGGGTTTCCATACCATTTCTTGCGCATTACGGTTCGAACACTCGAACACCTATACGGATTCTCCTGCACAGTGGCAGATATGTAAATACGGGGTTTACATACCATTTCTTGCGCAACACGGTTCGAACACTCGAACACCTATACGGATTTTCCTGCACAGTGGCAGATATGTAAATACGGGGTTTCCATACCATTTCTTGCGCATTACGGTTCGAACACTCGAACACCTATGCGGATTCTCCTGCACAGTGGCAGATATGTAAATACGGGATTTACATACCATTTCTTGCGCAATACGGTTCGAACACTCGAACACCTATACGGATTCTCCTACACAGTGGCAGATATGTAATTACGGGGTTTCCATACCATTTCTTGCGCATTACGGTTCGAACACTCGAACACCTATACGGATTTTCCTGCACAGTGGCAGATATGTAAATACGGGGTTTCCATACCATTTCTTGCGCATTACGGTTCGAACACTCGAACACCTATACGGATTCTCCTGCACAGTGGCAGATATGTAATTACGGGGTTTCCATACCATTTCTTGCGCATTACGGTTCGAACACTCGAACACCTATACGGATTCTCCTGCACAGTGGCAGATATGTAAATACGGGGTTTCCATACCATTTCTTGCGCAACACGCTTCGAACACTTCGAACACCTATACGGATTCTCCTGCACAGTGGCAGATATGTGAATACGGGGTTTACATACCATTTCTTGCGCATTACGGTTCGAACACTCGAACACCTATACGGATTTTCCTGCACAGTGGCAGATATGTAAATACGGGGTTTACATACCATTTCTTGCGCATTACGGTTCGAACACTCGAACACCTATACGGATTCTCCTGCACAGTGGCAGATATGTAAATACAGGGTTTCCATACCATTTCTTGCGCATTACGGTTCGAACACTCGAAGACCTATACGGATTCTCCTGCACAGTGGCAGATATGTAAATACGGGATTTACATACCATTTCTTGCGCAATCCGGTTCGAACACTCGAACACCTATACGGATTTTCCTGCACAGTGGCAAATATGTAAATACGGGATTTACATACCATTTCATGCGCAATACGGTTCGAACACTCGAACACCTATACGGATTTTCCTGCACAGTGGCAGATATGTAAATACGGGGTTTCCATACCATTTCTTGCGCATTACGGTTCGAACACTCGAACACCTATACGGATTCTCCTGCACAGTGGCAGATATGTAAATACGGGGTTTACATACCATTTCTTGCGCAACACGGTTCGAACACTCGAACACCTATACGGATTTTCCTGCACAGTGGCAGATATGTAAATACGGGGTTTCCATACCATTTCTTGCGCATTACGGTTCGAACACTCGAACACCTATGCGGATTCTCCTGCACAGTGGCAGATATGTAAATACGGGATTTACATACCATTTCTTGCGCAATACGGTTCGAACACTCGAACACCTATACGGATTCTCCTACACAGTGGCAGATATGTAATTACGGGGTTTCCATACCATTTCTTGCGCATTACGGTTCGAACACTCGAACACCTATACGGATTTTCCTGCACAGTGGCAGATATGTAAATACGGGGTTTCCATACCATTTCTTGCGCATTACGGTTCGAACACTCGAACACCTATACGGATTCTCCTGCACAGTGGCAGATATGTAATTACGGGGTTTCCATACCATTTCTTGCGCATTACGGTTCGAACACTCGAACACCTATACGGATTCTCCTGCACAGTGGCAGATATGTAAATACGGGGTTTCCATACCATTTCTTGCGCAACACGCTTCGAACACTTCGAACACCTATACGGATTCTCCTGCACAGTGGCAGATATGTGAATACGGGGTTTACATACCATTTCTTGCGCATTACGGTTCGAACACTCGAACACCTATACGGATTTTCCTGCACAGTGGCAGATATGTAAATACGGGGTTTACATACCATTTCTTGCGCATTACGGTTCGAACACTCGAACACCTATACGGATTCTCCTGCACAGTGGCAGATATGTAAATACGGGGTTTCCATACCATTTCTTGCGCATTACGGTTCGAACACTCGAACACCTATACGGATTCTCCTGCACAGTAGCAGATATGTAAATACGGGATTTACATACCATTTCTTGCGCAATCCGGTTCGAACACTCGAACACCTATACGGATTTTCCTGCACTGTGGCAGATATGTAAATACGGGATTTACATACCATTTCTTGCGCAATACGGTTCGAACACTCGAACACCTATACGGATTTTCCTGCACAGTGGCAGATATGTAAATACGGGGTTTCCATACCATTTCTTGCGCATTACGGTTCGAACACTCGAACACCTATACGGATTCTCCTGCACAGTGGCAGATATGTAAATACGGGGTTTACATACCATTTCTTGCGCATTACGGTTCGAACACTCGAACACCTATACGGATTCTCCTGCACAGTGGCAGATATGTAAATACGGGGTTTCCATACCATTTCTTGCGCATTACGGTTCGAACACTCGAACACCTATACGGATTCTCCTGCACAGCGGCAGATATGTAAAAACGGGGTTTACATACCATTTCTTGCGCAACACGGTTCGAACACTCGAACACTTATACGGATTCTCCTGCACAGTGGCAGATATGTAAATACGGGGTTTACATACCATTTCTTGCGCAACACGGTTCGAACACTCGAACACCTATACGGATTCTCCTGCACAGTGGCAGATATGTAAATACGGGGTTTCCATACCATTTCTTGCGCAATACGGTTCGAACACTCGAACACCTATACGGATTCTCCTGCACAGTGGCAGATATGTAAATACGGGGTTTACATACCATTTCTTGCGCAACACGGTTCGAACACTCGAACACTTATACGGATTCTCCTGCACAGTGGCAGATATGTAAATACGGGGTTTCCATACCATTTCTTGCGCAATACGGTTCGAACACTCGAACACCTATACGGATTTTCCTGCACAGTGGCAGATATGTAAATACGGGGTTTACATACCATTTCTTGCGCATTACGGTTCGAACACTCGAACACCTATACGGATTCTCCTGCACAGTGGCAGATATGTAAATACGGGGTTTCCATACCATTTCTTGCGCATTACGGTTCGAACACTCGAACACCTATACGGATTCTCCTGCACAGTGGCAGATATGTAATTACGGGGTTTCCATACCATTTCTTGCGCATTACGGTTCGAACACTCGAACACCTATACGGATTCTCCTGCACAGTGGCAGATATGTAAATACGGGGTTTCCATACCATTTCTTGCGCAACACGCTTCGAACACTTCGAACACCTATACGGATTCTCCTGCACAGTGGCAGATATGTGAATACGGGGTTTACATACCATTTCTTGCGCATTACGGTTCGAACACTCGAACACCTATACGGATTTTCCTGCACAGTGGCAGATATGTAAATACGGGGTTTACATACCATTTCTTGCGCATTACGGTTCGAACACTCGAACACCTATACGGATTCTCCTGCACAGTGGCAGATATGTAAATACGGGGTTTCCATACCATTTCTTGCGCATTACGGTTCGAACACTCGAACACCTATACGGATTCTCCTGCACAGTAGCAGATATGTAAATACGGGATTTACATACCATTTCTTGCGCAATCCGGTTCGAACACTCGAACACCTATACGGATTTTCCTGCACTGTGGCAGATATGTAAATACGGGATTTACATACCATTTCTTGCGCAATACGGTTCGAACACTCGAACACCTATACGGATTTTCCTGCACAGTGGCAGATATGTAAATACGGGGTTTCCATACCATTTCTTGCGCATTACGGTTCGAACACTCGAACACCTATACGGATTCTCCTGCACAGTGGCAGATATGTAAATACGGGGTTTACATACCATTTCTTGCGCATTACGGTTCGAACACTCGAACACCTATACGGATTCTCCTGCACAGTGGCAGATATGTAAATACGGGGTTTCCATACCATTTCTTGCGCATTACGGTTCGAACACTCGAACACCTATACGGATTCTCCTGCACAGCGGCAGATATGTAAAAACGGGGTTTACATACCATTTCTTGCGCAACACGGTTCGAACACTCGAACACTTATACGGATTCTCCTGCACAGTGGCAGATATGTAAATACGGGGTTTACATACCATTTCTTGCGCAACACGGTTCGAACACTCGAACACCTATACGGATTCTCCTGCACAGTGGCAGATATGTAAATACGGGGTTTCCATACCATTTCTTGCGCAATACGGTTCGAACACTCGAACACCTATACGGATTCTCCTGCACAGTGGCAGATATGTAAATACGGGGTTTACATACCATTTCTTGCGCAACACGGTTCGAACACTCGAACACTTATACGGATTCTCCTGCACAGTGGCAGATATGTAAATACGGGGTTTCCATACCATTTCTTGCGCAATACGGTTCGAACACTCGAACACCTATACGGATTTTCCTGCACAGTGGCAGATATGTAAATACGGGGTTTACATACCATTTCTTGCGCATTACGGTTCGAACACTCGAACACCTATACGGATTCTCCTGCACAGTGGCAGATATGTAAATACGGGGTTTCCATACCATTTCTTGCGCATTACGGTTCGAACACTCGAACACCTATACGGATTCTCCTGCACAGTGGCAGATATGTAAATACGGGGTTTACATACCATTTCTTGCGCAACACGGTTTGAACACTCGAACACCTGTACGGATTCTCCTGCACAGTGGCAGATATGTAAATACGAGGTTTACATACCATTTCTTGCGCAATACGGTTCGAACACTCGAACACCTATACGGATTTTACTGCACAGTGGCAGATATGTAAATACGGGGTTTCCATACCATTTCTTGCGCGTTACGGTTCGAACACTCGAACACCTATACGGATTCTCCTGCACAGTGGCAGATATGTAAATACGGGGTTTCCATACCATTTCTTGCGCATTACGGTTCGAACACTCGAACACCTATACGGATTCTCCTGCACAGTGGCAGATATGTAAATACGGGGTTTCCATACCATTTCTTGCGCATTACGGTTCGAACACTCGAACACCTATACGGATTCTCCTGCACAGTGGCAGATATGTAATTACGGGGTTTCCATACCATTTCTTGCGCATTACGGTTCGAACACTCGAACACCTATACGGATTCTCCTGCACAGTGGCAGATATGTAAATACGGGGTTTCCATACCATTTCTTGCGCAACACGCTTCGAACACTTCGAACACCTATACGGATTCTCCTGCACAGTGGCAGATATGTGAATACGGGGTTTACATACCATTTCTTGCGCATTACGGTTCGAACACTCGAACACCTATACGGATTTTCCTGCACAGTGGCAGATATGTAAATACGGGGTTTACATACCATTTCTTGCGCATTACGGTTCGAACACTCGAACACCTATACGGATTCTCCTGCACAGTGGCAGATATGTAAATACGGGGTTTCCATACCATTTCTTGCGCATTACGGTTCGAACACTCGAACACCTATACGGATTCTCCTGCACAGTAGCAGATATGTAAATACGGGATTTACATACCATTTCTTGCGCAATCCGGTTCGAACACTCGAACACCTATACGGATTTTCCTGCACTGTGGCAGATATGTAAATACGGGATTTACATACCATTTCTTGCGCAATACGGTTCGAACACTCGAACACCTATACGGATTTTCCTGCACAGTGGCAGATATGTAAATACGGGGTTTCCATACCATTTCTTGCGCATTACGGTTCGAACACTCGAACACCTATACGGATTCTCCTGCACAGTGGCAGATATGTAAATACGGGGTTTACATACCATTTCTTGCGCATTACGGTTCGAACACTCGAACACCTATACGGATTCTCCTGCACAGTGGCAGATATGTAAATACGGGGTTTCCATACCATTTCTTGCGCATTACGGTTCGAACACTCGAACACCTATACGGATTCTCCTGCACAGCGGCAGATATGTAAAAACGGGGTTTACATACCATTTCTTGCGCAACACGGTTCGAACACTCGAACACTTATACGGATTCTCCTGCACAGTGGCAGATATGTAAATACGGGGTTTACATACCATTTCTTGCGCAACACGGTTCGAACACTCGAACACCTATACGGATTCTCCTGCACAGTGGCAGATATGTAAATACGGGGTTTCCATACCATTTCTTGCGCATTACGGTTCGAACACTCGAACACCTATACGGATTCTCCTGCACAGTGGCAGATATGTAAATACGGGGTTTACATACCATTTCTTGCGCAACACGGTTCGAACACTCGAACACTTATACGGATTCTCCTGCACAGTGGCAGATATGTAAATACGGGGTTTCCATACCATTTCTTGCGCAATACGGTTCGAACACTCGAACACCTATACGGATTTTCCTGCACAGTGGCAGATATGTAAATACGGGGTTTACATACCATTTCTTGCGCATTACGGTTCGAACACTCGAACACCTATACGGATTCTCCTGCACAGTGGCAGATATGTAAATACGGGGTTTCCATACCATTTCTTGCGCATTACGGTTCGAACACTCGAACACCTATACGGATTCTCCTGCACAGTGGCAGATATGTAAATACGGGGTTTACATACCATTTCTTGCGCAACACGGTTTGAACACTCGAACACCTGTACGGATTCTCCTGCACAGTGGCAGATATGTAAATACGAGGTTTACATACCATTTCTTGCGCAATACGGTTCGAACACTCGAACACCTATACGGATTTTACTGCACAGTGGCAGATATGTAAATACGGGGTTTCCATTCCATTTCTTGCGCGTTACGGTTCGAACACTCGAACACCTATACGGATTCTCCTGCACAGTGGCAGATATGTAAATACGGGGTTTCCATACCATTTCTTGCGCATTACGGTTCGAACACTCGAACACCTATACGGATTCTCCTGCACAGTGGCAGATATGTAAATACGGGGTTTACATACCATTTCTTGCGCAACACGGTTCGAACACTCGAACACCTATACGGATTCTTCTGCACAGTGGCAGATACGTAAATACTGGGTTTACATACCATTTCTTGCACAATACGGTTCGAACACTCGAACACCTATACGGATTTTCCTGCACAGTGGCAGATATGTAAATACGGGGTTTCCATACCATTTCTTGCGCATTACGGTTCGAACACTCGAACACCTATACGGATTCTCCTGCACAGTGGCAGATATGTAAATACGGGATTTACATACCATTTCTTGCGCAATCCGGTTCGAACACTCGAACACCTATACGGATTTTCCTGCACAGTGGCAAATATGTAAATACGGGATTTACATACCATTTCATGCGCAATACGGTTCGAACACTCGAACACCTATACGGATTTTCCTGCACAGTGGCAGATATGTAAATACGGGGTTTCCATACCATTTCTTGCGCATTACGGTTCGAACACTCGAACACCTATACGGATTCTCCTGCACAGTGGCAGATATGTAAATACGGGGTTTACATACCATTTCTTGCGCAACACGGTTCGAACACTCGAACACTTATACGGATTCTCCTGCACAGTGGCAGATATGTAAATACGGGGTTTCCATACCATTTCTTGCGCAATACGGTTCGAACACTCGAACACCTATACGGATTTTCCTGCACAGTGGCAGATATGTAAATACGGGGTTTACATACCATTTCTTGCGCATTACGGTTCGAACACTCGAACACCTATACGGATTCTCCTGCACAGTGGCAGATATGTAAATACGGGGTTTCCATACCATTTCTTGCGCATTACGGTTCGAACACTCGAACACCTATACGGATTCTCCTGCACAGTGGCAGATATGTAATTACGGGGTTTCCATACCATTTCTTGCGCATTACGGTTCGAACACTCGAACACCTATACGGATTCTCCTGCACAGTGGCAGATATGTAAATACGGGGTTTCCATACCATTTCTTGCGCAACACGCTTCGAACACTTCGAACACCTATACGGATTCTCCTGCACAGTGGCAGATATGTGAATACGGGGTTTACATACCATTTCTTGCGCATTACGGTTCGAACACTCGAACACCTATACGGATTTTCCTGCACAGTGGCAGATATGTAAATACGGGGTTTACATACCATTTCTTGCGCATTACGGTTCGAACACTCGAACACCTATACGGATTCTCCTGCACAGTGGCAGATATGTAAATACGGGGTTTCCATACCATTTCTTGCGCATTACGGTTCGAACACTCGAACACCTATACGGATTCTCCTGCACAGTAGCAGATATGTAAATACGGGATTTACATACCATTTCTTGCGCAATCCGGTTCGAACACTCGAACACCTATACGGATTTTCCTGCACTGTGGCAGATATGTAAATACGGGATTTACATACCATTTCTTGCGCAATACGGTTCGAACACTCGAACACCTATACGGATTTTCCTGCACAGTGGCAGATATGTAAATACGGGGTTTCCATACCATTTCTTGCGCATTACGGTTCGAACACTCGAACACCTATACGGATTCTCCTGCACAGTGGCAGATATGTAAATACGGGGTTTACATACCATTTCTTGCGCATTACGGTTCGAACACTCGAACACCTATACGGATTCTCCTGCACAGTGGCAGATATGTAAATACGGGGTTTCCATACCATTTCTTGCGCATTACGGTTCGAACACTCGAACACCTATACGGATTCTCCTGCACAGCGGCAGATATGTAAAAACGGGGTTTACATACCATTTCTTGCGCAACACGGTTCGAACACTCGAACACTTATACGGATTCTCCTGCACAGTGGCAGATATGTAAATACGGGGTTTACATACCATTTCTTGCGCAACACGGTTCGAACACTCGAACACCTATACGGATTCTCCTGCACAGTGGCAGATATGTAAATACGGGGTTTCCATACCATTTCTTGCGCAATACGGTTCCAACACTCGAACACCTATACGGATTCTCCTGCACAGTGGCAGATATGTAAATACGGGGTTTACATACCATTTCTTGCGCAACACGGTTCGAACACTCGAACACTTATACGGATTCTCCTGCACAGTGGCAGATATGTAAATACGGGGTTTCCATACCATTTCTTGCGCAATACGGTTCGAACACTCGAACACCTATACGGATTTTCCTGCACAGTGGCAGATATGTAAATACGGGGTTTACATACCATTTCTTGCGCATTACGGTTCGAACACTCGAACACCTATACGGATTCTCCTGCACAGTGGCAGATATGTAAATACGGGGTTTCCATACCATTTCTTGCGCATTACGGTTCGAACACTCGAACACCTATACGGATTCTCCTGCACAGTGGCAGATATGTAAATACGGGGTTTACATACCATTTCTTGCGCAACACGGTTTGAACACTCGAACACCTGTACGGATTCTCCTGCACAGTGGCAGATATGTAAATACGAGGTTTACATACCATTTCTTGCGCAATACGGTTCGAACACTCGAACACCTATACGGATTTTACTGCACAGTGGCAGATATGTAAATACGGGGTTTCCATACCATTTCTTGCGCGTTACGGTTCGAACACTCGAACACCTATACGGATTCTCCTGCACAGTGGCAGATATGTAAATACGGGGTTTCCATACCATTTCTTGCGCATTACGGTTCGAACACTCGAACACCTATACGGATTCTCCTGCACAGTGGCAGATATGTAAATACGGGGTTTACATACCATTTCTTGCGCAACACGGTTCGAACACTCGAACACCTATACGGATTCTTCTGCACAGTGGCAGATACGTAAATACTGGGTTTACATACCATTTCTTGCACAATACGGTTCGAACACTCGAACACCTATACGGATTTTCCTGCACAGTGGCAGATATGTAAATACGGGGTTTCCATACCATTTCTTGCGCATTACGGTTCGAACACTCGAACACCTATACGGATTCTCCTGCACAGTGGCAGATATGTAAATACGGGATTTACATACCATTTCTTGCGCAATCCGGTTCGAACACTCGAACACCTATACGGATTTTCCTGCACAGTGGCAAATATGTAAATACGGGATTTACATACCATTTCATGCGCAATACGGTTCGAACACTCGAACACCTATACGGATTTTCCTGCACAGTGGCAGATATGTAAATACGGGGTTTCCATACCATTTCTTGCGCATTACGGTTCGAACACTCGAACACCTATACGGATTCTCCTGCACAGTGGCAGATATGTAAATACGGGGTTTACATACCATTTCTTGCGCAACACGGTTCGAACACTCGAACACCTATACGGATTTTCCTGCACAGTGGCAGATATGTAAATACGGGGTTTCCATACCATTTCTTGCGCATTACGGTTCGAACACTCGAACACCTATGCGGATTCTCCTGCACAGTGGCAGATATGTAAATACGGGATTTACATACCATTTCTTGCGCAATACGGTTCAAACACTCGAACACCTATACGGATTCTCCTACACAGTGGCAGATATGTAATTACGGGGTTTCCATACCATTTCTTGCGCATTACGGTTCGAACACTCGAACACCTATACGGATTTTCCTGCACAGTGGCAGATATGTAAATACGGGGTTTCCATACCATTTCTTGCGCATTACGGTTCGAACACTCGAACACCTATACGGATTCTCCTGCACAGTGGCAGATATGTAATTACGGGGTTTCCATACCATTTCTTGCGCATTACGGTTCGAACACTCGAACACCTATACGGATTCTCCTGCACAGTGGCAGATATGTAAATACGGGGTTTCCATACCATTTCTTGCGCAACACGCTTCGAACACTTCGAACACCTATACGGATTCTCCTGCACAGTGGCAGATATGTGAATACGGGGTTTACATACCATTTCTTGCGCATTACGGTTCGAACACTCGAACACCTATACGGATTTTCCTGCACAGTGGCAGATATGTAAATACGGGGTTTACATACCATTTCTTGCGCATTACGGTTCGAACACTCGAACACCTATACGGATTCTCCTGCACAGTGGCAGATATGTAAATACGGGGTTTCCATACCATTTCTTGCGCATTACGGTTCGAACACTCGAACACCTATACGGATTCTCCTGCACAGTAGCAGATATGTAAATACGGGATTTACATACCATTTCTTGCGCAATCCGGTTCGAACACTCGAACACCTATACGGATTTTCCTGCACTGTGGCAGATATGTAAATACGGGATTTACATACCATTTCTTGCGCAATACGGTTCGAACACTCGAACACCTATACGGATTTTCCTGCACAGTGGCAGATATGTAAATACGGGGTTTCCATACCATTTCTTGCGCATTACGGTTCGAACACTCGAACACCTATACGGATTCTCCTGCACAGTGGCAGATATGTAAATACGGGGTTTACATACCATTTCTTGCGCATTACGGTTCGAACACTCGAACACCTATACGGATTCTCCTGCACAGTGGCAGATATGTAAATACGGGGTTTCCATACCATTTCTTGCGCATTACGGTTCGAACACTCGAACACCTATACGGATTCTCCTGCACAGCGGCAGATATGTAAAAACGGGGTTTACATACGATTTCTTGCGCAACACGGTTCGAACACTCGAACACTTATACGGATTCTCCTGCACAGTGGCAGATATGTAAATACGGGGTTTACATACCATTTCTTGCGCAACACGGTTCGAACACTCGAACACCTATACGGATTCTCCTGCACAGTGGCAGATATGTAAATACGGGGTTTACATACCATTTCTTGCGCAACACGGTTCGAACACTTCGAACACCTATACGGATTCTTCTGCACAGTGGCAGATATGTAAATACGGGGTTTACATACCATTTCTTGCGCAATACAGTTCGAACACTCGAACACCTATACGGATTTTCCTGCACAGTGGCAGATATGTAAATACGGGGTTTCCATACCATTTCTTGCACATTACGGTTCGAACACTCGAACACCTATACGGATTCTCCTGCACCGCGGCAGATATGTAAATACGGGGTTTACATACCATTTCTTGCGCATTACGGTTCGAACACTCGAACACCTATACGGATTCTCCTGTACAGTGGCAGATATGTAAATACGGGGTTTACATACCATTTCTTGAGCAATACGGTTCGAACACTCGAACACCTATACGGATTTTCCTGCATAGTGGCAGATATGTAAATACGGGGTTTCCATACCATTTCTTGCGCATTACGGTTCGAACACTTGAACACCTATACGGATTCTCCTGCACAGTGGCTGATATGTAAATACGGGGTTTCCATACCATTTCTTGCGCATTACGGTTCGAACACTCGAACACCTATACGGATTCTCCTGCACAGTGGCAGATATGTAAATACGGGGTTTACATACCATTTCTTGCGCAACACGGTTCGAACACTTCGAACACCTATACGGATTCTTCCGCACAGTGGCAGATATGTAAATCCGGGGTTTACATACCATTTCTTGCGCAATACAGTTCGAACACTCGAACACCTATACGGATTTTCCTGCACAGTGGCAGATATGTAAATACGGGGTTTCCATGCCATTTCTTGCGCATTACGGTTCGAACACTCGAACACCTATACGGATTCTCCTGCACAGTGGCAGATATGTAAATACGGGATTTACATACCATTTCTTGCGCAATCCGGTTCGAACACTCGAACACCTATACGGATTTTCCTGCACAGTGGCAGATATGTAAATACGGGGTTTACATACCATTTCTTGCGCATTACGGTTCGAACACTCGAACACCTATACGGATTCTCCTGCACAGTGGCAGATATGTAAATACGGGGTTTCCATAACATTTCTTGCGCATAACGGTTCGAACACTCGAACACCTATACGGATTCTCCTGCACAGCGGCAGATATGTAAATACGGGGTTTACATACCATTTCTTGCGCAACACGGTTCGAACACTCGAACACCTATACGGATTCTCCTGCACAGTGGCAGATATGTAAATACGGGGTTTACATACCATTTCTTGAGCAATACGGTTCGAACACTCGAACACCTATACGGATTTTCCTGCACAGTGGCAGATATGTAAATACGGGGTTTCCATGCCATTTCTTGCGCATTACGGTTCGAACACTCGAACACCTATACGGATTCTCCTGCACAGTGGCAGATATGTAAATACGGGATTTACATACCATTTCTTGCGCAATCCGGTTCGAACACTCGAACACCTATACGGATTTTCCTGCACAGTGGCAGATATGTAAATACGGGGTTTACATACCATTTCTTGCGCATTACGGTTCGAACACTAGAACACCTATACGGATTCTCCTGCACAGTGGCAGATATGTAAATACGGGGTTTCCATACCATTTCTTGCGCATTACGGTTCGAACACTCGAACACCTATACGGATTCTCCTACACAGTGGCAGATATGTAAATACGGGGTTTACATACCATTTCTTGCGCAACACGGTTCGAACACTCGAACACCTATACGGATTCTCCTGCACAGTGGCAGATATGTAAATACGGGGTTTACATCCATTTCTCGCGCAACACGGTTCGAACACTTCGAACACCTATACGGATTCTTCTGCACAGTGGCAGATATGTAAATACTGGGTTTACATACCATTTCTTGCGCAATACAGTTCGAACACTCGAACACCTATACGGATTTTCCTGCACAGTGGCAGATATGTAAATACGGGGTTTCCATACCATTTCTTGCACATTACGGTTCGAACACTCGAACACCTATACGGATTCTCCTGCACCGCGGCAGATATGTAAATATGGGGTTTACATACCATTTCTTGCGCATTACGGTTCGAACACTCGAACACCTATACGGATTCTCCTGCACAGTGGCAGATATGTAAATACGGGGTTTACATACCATTTCTTGTGCAATACGGTTCGAACACTCGAACACCTATACGGATTTTCCTGCATAGTGGCAGATATGTAAATACGGGGTTTCCATACCATTTCTTGCGCATTACGGTTCGAACACTAGAACACCTATACGGATTCTCCTGCACAGTGGCAGATATGTAAATACGGGGTTTCCATACCATTTCTTGCGCATTACGGTTCGAACACTCGAACACCTATACGGATTCTCCTGCACAGTGGCAGATATTTAAATACGGGGTTTACATGCCATTTCTTGCGCAACACGGTTCGAACACTTCGAACACCTATACGGATTCTTCCGCACAGTGGCAGATATGTAAATACGGGGTTTACATACCATTTCTTGCGCAATACAGTTCGAACACTCGAACACCTATACGGATTTTCCTGCACAGTGGCAGATATGTAAATACGGGGTTTCCATGCCATTTCTTGCGCATTACGGTTCGAACACTCGAACACCTATACGGATTCTCCTGCACAGTGGCAGATATGTAAATACGGGGTTTCCATACCATTTCTTGCACATTACGGTTCGAACACTCAAACACCTATGCGGATTCTCCTGCACAGTGGCAGATATGTAAATACGGGATTTACATACCATTTCTTGCGCAATACGGTTCGAACACTCGAACACCTATACGGATTTTCCTGCACAGTGGCAGATATGTAAATACGGGGTTTCCATACCATTTCTTGCGCATTACGGTTCGAACACTCGAACACCTATACGGATTCTCCTACACAGTGGCAGATATGTAAATACGGGGTTTACATACCATTTCTTGCGAAACACGGTTCGAACACTCGAACACCTATACGGATTCTCCTGCACAGTGGCAGATATGTAAATACGGGGTTTACATACCATTTCTTGCGCAATACGGTTCGAACACTCGAACACCTATACGGATTTTCCTGCACAGTGGCAGATATGTAAATACGGGGTTTCCATACCATTTCTTGCGCATTACGGTTCGAACACTCGAACACCAATACGGATTCTCCTGCACAGTGGCAGATATGTAAATACGGGGTTTCCATACCATTTCTTGCGCATTACGGTTCGAACACTCGGACACCTATGCGGATTCTCCTGCACAGTGGCAGATATGTAAATACGGGATTTACATACCATTTCTTGCGCAATCCGGTTCGAACACTCGAACACCTATACGGATTTTCCTGCACAGTGGCAGATATGTAAATACGGGGTTTATATACCATTTCTTGCGCATTACGGTTCGAACACTCGAAAACCTATACGGATTCTCCTGCACAGTGGCAGATATGTAAATACGGGGTTTCCATACCATTTCTTGCGCATTACGGTTCGAACACTCGAACACCTATACGGATTCTCCTGCACCGCGGCAGATATGTAAATACGGGGTTTACATACCATTTCTTGCGCAACACGGTTCGAACACTCGAACACCTATACGGCTTCTCCTGCACAGTGGCAGATATGTAAATACGGGGTTTACATACCATTTCTTGAGCAATACGGTTCGAACACTCGAACACCTATACGGATTTTCCTGCATAGTGGCAGATATGTAAATCCGGGGTTTCCATACCATTTCTTGCGCATTACGGTTCGAACACTAGAACACCTATACGGATTCTCCTGCACAGTGGCAGATATGTAAATACGGGGTTTCCATACCATTTCTTGCGCATTACGGTTCGAACACTCGAGCACCTATACGGATTCTCCTGCACAGTGGCAGATATGTAAATACGGGGTTTCCATACCATTTCTTGCGCATTACGGTTCGAACACTCGAACACCTATACGGATTCTCCTGCACAGTGGCAGATATGTAAATACGGGGTTTACATACCATTTCTTGTGCAATACGGTTCGAACACTCGAACACCTATACGGATTTTCCTGCATAGTGGCAGATATGTAAATACGGGGTTTCCATACCATTTCTTGCGCATTACGGTTCGAACACTAGAACACCTATACGGATTCTCCTGCACAGTGGCAGATATGTAAATACGGGGTTTCCATACCATTTCTTGCGCATTACGGTTCGAACACTCGAACACCTATACGGATTCTCCTGCACAGTGGCAGATATTTAAATACGGGGTTTACATGCCATTTCTTGCGCAACACGGTTCGAACACTTCGAACACCTATACGGATTCTTCCGCACAGTGGCAGATATGTAAATACGGGGTTTACATACCATTTCTTGCGCAATACAGTTCGAACACTCGAACACCTATACGGATTTTCCTGCACAGTGGCAGATATGTAAATACGGGGTTTCCATGCCATTTCTTGCGCATTACGGTTCGAACACTCGAACACCTATACGGATTCTCCTGCACAGTGGCAGATATGTAAATACGGGGTTTCCATACCATTTCTTGCACATTACGGTTCGAACACTCAAACACCTATGCGGATTCTCCTGCACAGTGGCAGATATGTAAATACGGGATTTACATACCATTTCTTGCGCAATACGGTTCGAACACTCGAACACCTATACGGATTTTCCTGCACAGTGGCAGATATGTAAATACGGGGTTTCCATACCATTTCTTGCGCATTACGGTTCGAACACTCGAACACCTATACGGATTCTCCTACACAGTGGCAGATATGTAAATACGGGGTTTACATACCATTTCTTGCGAAACACGGTTCGAACACTCGAACACCTATACGGATTCTCCTGCACAGTGGCAGATATGTAAATACGGGGTTTACATACCATTTCTTGCGCAATACGGTTCGAACACTCGAACACCTATACGGATTTTCCTGCACAGTGGCAGATATGTAAATACGGGGTTTCCATACCATTTCTTGCGCATTACGGTTCGAACACTCGAACACCAATACGGATTCTCCTGCACAGTGGCAGATATGTAAATACGGGGTTTCCATACCATTTCTTGCGCATTACGGTTCGAACACTCGGACACCTATGCGGATTCTCCTGCACAGTGGCAGATATGTAAATACGGGATTTACATACCATTTCTTGCGCAATCCGGTTCGAACACTCGAACACCTATACGGATTTTCCTGCACAGTGGCAGATATGTAAATACGGGGTTTATATACCATTTCTTGCGCATTACGGTTCGAACACTCGAAAACCTATACGGATTCTCCTGCACAGTGGCAGATATGTAAATACGGGGTTTCCATACCATTTCTTGCGCATTACGGTTCGAACACTCGAACACCTATACGGATTCTCCTGCACCGCGGCAGATATGTAAATACGGGGTTTACATACCATTTCTTGCGCAACACGGTTCGAACACTCGAACACCTATACGGCTTCTCCTGCACAGTGGCAGATATGTAAATACGGGGTTTACATACCATTTCTTGAGCAATACGGTTCGAACACTCGAACACCTATACGGATTTTCCTGCATAGTGGCAGATATGTAAATCCGGGGTTTCCATACCATTTCTTGCGCATTACGGTTCGAACACTAGAACTCCTATACGGATTCTCCTGCACAGTGGCAGATATGTAAATACGGGGTTTCCATACCATTTCTTGCGCATTACGGTTCGAACACTCGAGCACCTATACGGATTCTCCTGCACAGTGGCAGATATGTAAATACGGGGTTTCCATACCATTTCTTGCGCATTACGGTTCGAACACTCGAACACCTATACGGATTCTCCTGCACAGTAGCAGATATGTAAATACGGGATTTACATACCATTTCTTGCGCAATCCGGTTCGAACACTCGAACACCTATACGGATTTTCCTGCACTGTGGCAGATATGTAAATACGGGATTTACATACCATTTCTTGCGCAATACGGTTCGAACACTCGAACACCTATACGGATTTTCCTGCACAGTGGCAGATATGTAAATACGGGGTTTCCATACCATTTCTTGCGCATTACGGTTCGAACACTCGAACACCTATACGGATTCTCCTGCACAGTGGCAGATATGTAAATACGGGGTTTACATACCATTTCTTGCGCATTACGGTTCGAACACTCGAACACCTATACGGATTCTCCTGCACAGTGGCAGATATGTAAATACGGGGTTTCCATACCATTTCTTGCGCATTACGGTTCGAACACTCGAACACCTATACGGATTCTCCTGCACAGCGGCAGATATGTAAAAACGGGGTTTACATACGATTTCTTGCGCAACACGGTTCGAACACTCGAACACTTATACGGATTCTCCTGCACAGTGGCAGATATGTAAATACGGGGTTTACATACCATTTCTTGCGCAACACGGTTCGAACACTCGAACACCTATACGGATTCTCCTGCACAGTGGCAGATATGTAAATACGGGGTTTACATACCATTTCTTGCGCAACACGGTTCGAACACTTCGAACACCTATACGGATTCTTCTGCACAGTGGCAGATATGTAAATACGGGGTTTACATACCATTTCTTGCGCAATACAGTTCGAACACTCGAACACCTATACGGATTTTCCTGCACAGTGGCAGATATGTAAATACGGGGTTTCCATACCATTTCTTGCACATTACGGTTCGAACACTCGAACACCTATACGGATTCTCCTGCACCGCGGCAGATATGTAAATATGGGGTTTACATACCATTTCTTGCGCATTACGGTTCGAACACTCGAACACCTATACGGATTCTCCTGCACAGTGGCAGATATGTAAATACGGGGTTTACATACCATTTCTTGTGCAATACGGTTCGAACACTCGAACACCTATACGGATTTTCCTGCATAGTGGCAGATATGTAAATACGGGGTTTCCATACCATTTCTTGCGCATTACGGTTCGAACACTAGAACACCTATACGGATTCTCCTGCACAGTGGCAGATATGTAAATACGGGGTTTCCATACCATTTCTTGCGCATTACGGTTCGAACACTCGAACACCTATACGGATTCTCCTGCACAGTGGCAGATATTTAAATACGGGGTTTACATGCCATTTCTTGCGCAACACGGTTCGAACACTTCGAACACCTATACGGATTCTTCCGCACAGTGGCAGATATGTAAATACGGGGTTTACATACCATTTCTTGCGCAATACAGTTCGAACACTCGAACACCTATACGGATTTTCCTGCACAGTGGCAGATATGTAAATACGGGGTTTCCATGCCATTTCTTGCGCATTACGGTTCGAACACTCGAACACCTATACGGATTCTCCTGCACAGTGGCAGATATGTAAATACGGGGTTTCCATACCATTTCTTGCACATTACGGTTCGAACACTCAAACACCTATGCGGATTCTCCTGCACAGTGGCAGATATGTAAATACGGGATTTACATACCATTTCTTGCGCAATACGGTTCGAACACTCGAACACCTATACGGATTTTCCTGCACAGTGGCAGATATGTAAATACGGGGTTTCCATACCATTTCTTGCGCATTACGGTTCGAACACTCGAACACCTATACGGATTCTCCTACACAGTGGCAGATATGTAAATACGGGGTTTACATACCATTTCTTGCGAAACACGGTTCGAACACTCGAACACCTATACGGATTCTCCTGCACAGTGGCAGATATGTAAATACGGGGTTTACATACCATTTCTTGCGCAATACGGTTCGAACACTCGAACACCTATACGGATTTTCCTGCACAGTGGCAGATATGTAAATACGGGGTTTCCATACCATTTCTTGCGCATTACGGTTCGAACACTCGAACACCAATACGGATTCTCCTGCACAGTGGCAGATATGTAAATACGGGGTTTCCATACCATTTCTTGCGCATTACGGTTCGAACACTCGGACACCTATGCGGATTCTCCTGCACAGTGGCAGATATGTAAATACGGGATTTACATACCATTTCTTGCGCAATCCGGTTCGAACACTCGAACACCTATACGGATTTTCCTGCACAGTGGCAGATATGTAAATACGGGGTTTATATACCATTTCTTGCGCATTACGGTTCGAACACTCGAAAACCTATACGGATTCTCCTGCACAGTGGCAGATATGTAAATACGGGGTTTCCATACCATTTCTTGCGCATTACGGTTCGAACACTCGAACACCTATACGGATTCTCCTGCACCGCGGCAGATATGTAAATACGGGGTTTACATACCATTTCTTGCGCAACACGGTTCGAACACTCGAACACCTATACGGCTTCTCCTGCACAGTGGCAGATATGTAAATACGGGGTTTACATACCATTTCTTGAGCAATACGGTTCGAACACTCGAACACCTATACGGATTTTCCTGCATAGTGGCAGATATGTAAATCCGGGGTTTCCATACCATTTCTTGCGCATTACGGTTCGAACACTAGAACACCTATACGGATTCTCCTGCACAGTGGCAGATATGTAAATACGGGGTTTCCATACCATTTCTTGCGCATTACGGTTCGAACACTCGAGCACCTATACGGATTCTCCTGCACAGTGGCAGATATGTAAATACGGGGTTTCCATACCATTTCTTGCGCATTACGGTTCGAACACTCGAACACCTATACGGATTCTCCTGCACAGTAGCAGATATGTAAATACGGGATTTACATACCATTTCTTGCGCAATCCGGTTCGAACACTCGAACACCTATACGGATTTTCCTGCACTGTGGCAGATATGTAAATACGGGATTTACATACCATTTCTTGCGCAATACGGTTCGAACACTCGAACACCTATACGGATTTTCCTGCACAGTGGCAGATATGTAAATACGGGGTTTCCATACCATTTCTTGCGCATTACGGTTCGAACACTCGAACACCTATACGGATTCTCCTGCACAGTGGCAGATATGTAAATACGGGGTTTACATACCATTTCTTGCGCATTACGGTTCGAACACTCGAACACCTATACGGATTCTCCTGCACAGTGGCAGATATGTAAATACGGGGTTTCCATACCATTTCTTGCGCATTACGGTTCGAACACTCGAACACCTATACGGATTCTCCTGCACAGCGGCAGATATGTAAAAACGGGGTTTACATACGATTTCTTGCGCAACACGGTTCGAACACTCGAACACTTATACGGATTCTCCTGCACAGTGGCAGATATGTAAATACGGGGTTTACATACCATTTCTTGCGCAACACGGTTCGAACACTCGAACACCTATACGGATTCTCCTGCACAGTGGCAGATATGTAAATACGGGGTTTACATACCATTTCTTGCGCAACACGGTTCGAACACTTCGAACACCTATACGGATTCTTCTGCACAGTGGCAGATATGTAAATACGGGGTTTACATACCATTTCTTGCGCAATACAGTTCGAACACTCGAACACCTATACGGATTTTCCTGCACAGTGGCAGATATGTAAATACGGGGTTTCCATACCATTTCTTGCACATTACGGTTCGAACACTCGAACACCTATACGGATTCTCCTGCACCGCGGCAGATATGTAAATACGGGGTTTACATACCATTTCTTGCGCATTACGGTTCGAACACTCGAACACCTATACGGATTCTCCTGTACAGTGGCAGATATGTAAATACGGGGTTTACATACCATTTCTTGAGCAATACGGTTCGAACACTCGAACACCTATACGGATTTTCCTGCATAGTGGCAGATATGTAAATACGGGGTTTCCATACCATTTCTTGCGCATTACGGTTCGAACACTTGAACACCTATACGGATTCTCCTGCACAGTGGCTGATATGTAAATACGGGGTTTCCATACCATTTCTTGCGCATTACGGTTCGAACACTCGAACACCTATACGGATTCTCCTGCACAGTGGCAGATATGTAAATACGGGGTTTACATACCATTTCTTGCGCAACACGGTTCGAACACTTCGAACACCTATACGGATTCTTCCGCACAGTGGCAGATATGTAAATCCGGGGTTTACATACCATTTCTTGCGCAATACAGTTCGAACACTCGAACACCTATACGGATTTTCCTGCACAGTGGCAGATATGTAAATACGGGGTTTCCATGCCATTTCTTGCGCATTACGGTTCGAACACTCGAACACCTATACGGATTCTCCTGCACAGTGGCAGATATGTAAATACGGGATTTACATACCATTTCTTGCGCAATCCGGTTCGAACACTCGAACACCTATACGGATTTTCCTGCACAGTGGCAGATATGTAAATACGGGGTTTACATACCATTTCTTGCGCATTACGGTTCGAACACTCGAACACCTATACGGATTCTCCTGCACAGTGGCAGATATGTAAATACGGGGTTTCCATAACATTTCTTGCGCATAACGGTTCGAACACTCGAACACCTATACGGATTCTCCTGCACAGCGGCAGATATGTAAATACGGGGTTTACATACCATTTCTTGCGCAACACGGTTCGAACACTCGAACACCTATACGGATTCTCCTGCACAGTGGCAGATATGTAAATACGGGGTTTACATACCATTTCTTGAGCAATACGGTTCGAACACTCGAACACCTATACGGATTCTCCTGCACAGTGGCAGATATGTAAATACGGGGTTTCCATACCATTTCTTGCACATTACGGTTCGAACACTCAAACACCTATGCGGATTCTCCTGCACAGTGGCAGATATGTAAATACGGGATTTACATACCATTTCTTGCGCAATACGGTTCGAACACTCGAACACCTATACGGATTTTCCTGCACAGTGGCAGATATGTAAATACGGGGTTTCCATACCATTTCTTGCGCATTACGGTTCGAACACTCGAACACCTATACGGATTCTCCTACACAGTGGCAGATATGTAAATACGGGGTTTACATACCATTTCTTGCGAAACACGGTTCGAACACTCGAACACCTATACGGATTCTCCTGCACAGTGGCAGATATGTAAATACGGGGTTTACATACCATTTCTTGCGCAATACGGTTCGAACACTCGAACACCTATACGGATTTTCCTGCACAGTGGCAGATATGTAAATACGGGGTTTCCATACCATTTCTTGCGCATTACGGTTCGAACACTCGAACACCAATACGGATTCTCCTGCACAGTGGCAGATATGTAAATACGGGGTTTCCATACCATTTCTTGCGCATTACGGTTCGAACACTCGGACACCTATGCGGATTCTCCTGCACAGTGGCAGATATGTAAATACGGGATTTACATACCATTTCTTGCGCAATCCGGTTCGAACACTCGAACACCTATACGGATTTTCCTGCACAGTGGCAGATATGTAAATACGGGGTTTATATACCATTTCTTGCGCATTACGGTTCGAACACTCGAAAACCTATACGGATTCTCCTGCACAGTGGCAGATATGTAAATACGGGGTTTCCATACCATTTCTTGCGCATTACGGTTCGAACACTCGAACACCTATACGGATTCTCCTGCACCGCGGCAGATATGTAAATACGGGGTTTACATACCATTTCTTGCGCAACACGGTTCGAACACTCGAACACCTATACGGCTTCTCCTGCACAGTGGCAGATATGTAAATACGGGGTTTACATACCATTTCTTGAGCAATACGGTTCGAACACTCGAACACCTATACGGATTTTCCTGCATAGTGGCAGATATGTAAATCCGGGGTTTCCATACCATTTCTTGCGCATTACGGTTCGAACACTAGAACACCTATACGGATTCTCCTGCACAGTGGCAGATATGTAAATACGGGGTTTCCATACCATTTCTTGCGCATTACGGTTCGAACACTCGAGCACCTATACGGATTCTCCTGCACAGTGGCAGATATGTAAATACGGGGTTTCCATACCATTTCTTGCGCATTACGGTTCGAACACTCGAACACCTATACGGATTCTCCTGCACAGTAGCAGATATGTAAATACGGGATTTACATACCATTTCTTGCGCAATCCGGTTCGAACACTCGAACACCTATACGGATTTTCCTGCACTGTGGCAGATATGTAAATACGGGATTTACATACCATTTCTTGCGCAATACGGTTCGAACACTCGAACACCTATACGGATTTTCCTGCACAGTGGCAGATATGTAAATACGGGGTTTCCATACCATTTCTTGCGCATTACGGTTCGAACACTCGAACACCTATACGGATTCTCCTGCACAGTGGCAGATATGTAAATACGGGGTTTACATACCATTTCTTGCGCATTACGGTTCGAACACTCGAACACCTATACGGATTCTCCTGCACAGTGGCAGATATGTAAATACGGGGTTTCCATACCATTTCTTGCGCATTACGGTTCGAACACTCGAACACCTATACGGATTCTCCTGCACAGCGGCAGATATGTAAAAACGGGGTTTACATACGATTTCTTGCGCAACACGGTTCGAACACTCGAACACTTATACGGATTCTCCTGCACAGTGGCAGATATGTAAATACGGGGTTTACATACCATTTCTTGCGCAACACGGTTCGAACACTCGAACACCTATACGGATTCTCCTGCACAGTGGCAGATATGTAAATACGGGGTTTACATACCATTTCTTGCGCAACACGGTTCGAACACTTCGAACACCTATACGGATTCTTCTGCACAGTGGCAGATATGTAAATACGGGGTTTACATACCATTTCTTGCGCAATACAGTTCGAACACTCGAACACCTATACGGATTTTCCTGCACAGTGGCAGATATGTAAATACGGGGTTTCCATACCATTTCTTGCACATTACGGTTCGAACACTCGAACACCTATACGGATTCTCCTGCACCGCGGCAGATATGTAAATACGGGGTTTACATACCATTTCTTGCGCATTACGGTTCGAACACTCGAACACCTATACGGATTCTCCTGTACAGTGGCAGATATGTAAATACGGGGTTTACATACCATTTCTTGAGCAATACGGTTCGAACACTCGAACACCTATACGGATTTTCCTGCATAGTGGCAGATATGTAAATACGGGGTTTCCATACCATTTCTTGCGCATTACGGTTCGAACACTTGAACACCTATACGGATTCTCCTGCACAGTGGCTGATATGTAAATACGGGGTTTCCATACCATTTCTTGCGCATTACGGTTCGAACACTCGAACACCTATACGGATTCTCCTGCACAGTGGCAGATATGTAAATACGGGGTTTACATACCATTTCTTGCGCAACACGGTTCGAACACTTCGAACACCTATACGGATTCTTCCGCACAGTGGCAGATATGTAAATCCGGGGTTTACATACCATTTCTTGCGCAATACAGTTCGAACACTCGAACACCTATACGGATTTTCCTGCACAGTGGCAGATATGTAAATACGGGGTTTCCATGCCATTTCTTGCGCATTACGGTTCGAACACTCGAACACCTATACGGATTCTCCTGCACAGTGGCAGATATGTAAATACGGGATTTACATACCATTTCTTGCGCAATCCGGTTCGAACACTCGAACACCTATACGGATTTTCCTGCACAGTGGCAGATATGTAAATACGGGGTTTACATACCATTTCTTGCGCATTACGGTTCGAACACTCGAACACCTATACGGATTCTCCTGCACAGTGGCAGATATGTAAATACGGGGTTTCCATAACATTTCTTGCGCATAACGGTTCGAACACTCGAACACCTATACGGATTCTCCTGCACAGCGGCAGATATGTAAATACGGGGTTTACATACCATTTCTTGCGCAACACGGTTCGAACACTCGAACACCTATACGGATTCTCCTGCACAGTGGCAGATATGTAAATACGGGGTTTACATACCATTTCTTGAGCAATACGGTTCGAACACTCGAACACCTATACGGATTTTCCTGCACAGTGGCAGATATGTAAATACGGGGTTTCCATGCCATTTCTTGCGCATTACGGTTCGAACACTCGAACACCTATACGGATTCTCCTGCACAGTGGCAGATATGTAAATACGGGATTTACATACCATTTCTTGCGCAATCCGGTTCGAACACTCGAACACCTATACGGATTTTCCTGCACAGTGGCAGATATGTAAATACGGGGTTTACATACCATTTCTTGCGCATTACGGTTCGAACACTAGAACACCTATACGGATTCTCCTGCACAGTGGCAGATATGTAAATACGGGGTTTCCATACCATTTCTTGCGCATTACGGTTCGAACACTCGAACACCTATACGGATTCTCCTACACAGTGGCAGATATGTAAATACGGGGTTTACATACCATTTCTTGCGCAACACGGTTCGAACACTCGAACACCTATACGGATTCTCCTGCACAGTGGCAGATATGTAAATACGGGGTTTACATCCATTTCTCGCGCAACACGGTTCGAACACTTCGAACACCTATACGGATTCTTCTGCACAGTGGCAGATATGTAAATACTGGGTTTACATACCATTTCTTGCGCAATACAGTTCGAACACTCGAACACCTATACGGATTTTCCTGCACAGTGGCAGATATGTAAATACGGGGTTTCCATACCATTTCTTGCACATTACGGTTCGAACACTCGAACACCTATACGGATTCTCCTGCACCGCGGCAGATATGTAAATATGGGGTTTACATACCATTTCTTGCGCATTACGGTTCGAACACTCGAACACCTATACGGATTCTCCTGCACAGTGGCAGATATGTAAATACGGGGTTTACATACCATTTCTTGTGCAATACGGTTCGAACACTCGAACACCTATACGGATTTTCCTGCATAGTGGCAGATATGTAAATACGGGGTTTCCATACCATTTCTTGCGCATTACGGTTCGAACACTAGAACACCTATACGGATTCTCCTGCACAGTGGCAGATATGTAAATACGGGGTTTCCATACCATTTCTTGCGCATTACGGTTCGAACACTCGAACACCTATACGGATTCTCCTGCACAGTGGCAGATATTTAAATACGGGGTTTACATGCCATTTCTTGCGCAACACGGTTCGAACACTTCGAACACCTATACGGATTCTTCCGCACAGTGGCAGATATGTAAATACGGGGTTTACATACCATTTCTTGCGCAATACAGTTCGAACACTCGAACACCTATACGGATTTTCCTGCACAGTGGCAGATATGTAAATACGGGGTTTCCATGCCATTTCTTGCGCATTACGGTTCGAACACTCGAACACCTATACGGATTCTCCTGCACAGTGGCAGATATGTAAATACGGGGTTTCCATACCATTTCTTGCACATTACGGTTCGAACACTCAAACACCTATGCGGATTCTCCTGCACAGTGGCAGATATGTAAATACGGGATTTACATACCATTTCTTGCGCAATACGGTTCGAACACTCGAACACCTATACGGATTTTCCTGCACAGTGGCAGATATGTAAATACGGGGTTTCCATACCATTTCTTGCGCATTACGGTTCGAACACTCGAACACCTATACGGATTCTCCTACACAGTGGCAGATATGTAAATACGGGGTTTACATACCATTTCTTGCGAAACACGGTTCGAACACTCGAACACCTATACGGATTCTCCTGCACAGTGGCAGATATGTAAATACGGGGTTTACATACCATTTCTTGCGCAATACGGTTCGAACACTCGAACACCTATACGGATTTTCCTGCACAGTGGCAGATATGTAAATACGGGGTTTCCATACCATTTCTTGCGCATTACGGTTCGAACACTCGAACACCAATACGGATTCTCCTGCACAGTGGCAGATATGTAAATACGGGGTTTCCATACCATTTCTTGCGCATTACGGTTCGAACACTCGGACACCTATGCGGATTCTCCTGCACAGTGGCAGATATGTAAATACGGGATTTACATACCATTTCTTGCGCAATCCGGTTCGAACACTCGAACACCTATACGGATTTTCCTGCACAGTGGCAGATATGTAAATACGGGGTTTATATACCATTTCTTGCGCATTACGGTTCGAACACTCGAAAACCTATACGGATTCTCCTGCACAGTGGCAGATATGTAAATACGGGGTTTCCATACCATTTCTTGCGCATTACGGTTCGAACACTCGAACACCTATACGGATTCTCCTGCACCGCGGCAGATATGTAAATACGGGGTTTACATACCATTTCTTGCGCAACACGGTTCGAACACTCGAACACCTATACGGCTTCTCCTGCACAGTGGCAGATATGTAAATACGGGGTTTACATACCATTTCTTGAGCAATACGGTTCGAACACTCGAACACCTATACGGATTTTCCTGCATAGTGGCAGATATGTAAATCCGGGGTTTCCATACCATTTCTTGCGCATTACGGTTCGAACACTAGAACACCTATACGGATTCTCCTGCACAGTGGCAGATATGTAAATACGGGGTTTCCATACCATTTCTTGCGCATTACGGTTCGAACACTCGAGCACCTATACGGATTCTCCTGCACAGTGGCAGATATGTAAATACGGGGTTTACATACCATTTCTTGCGCAACACGGTTCGAACACTTCGAACACCTATACGGATTCTTCTGCACAGAGGCAGATATGTAAATACGGGGTTTACATACCATTTCTTGCGCAATACAGTTCGAACACTCGAACACCTATACGGATTTTCCTGCACAGTGGCAGATATGTAAATACGGGGTTTCCATACCATTTCTTGCGCATTACGGTTCGAAAACTCGAACACCTATACGGATTCTCCTGCACAGTGGCAGATATGTAAATGCGGGGTTTCCATACCATTTCTTGCGCATTACGGTTCGAACACTCAAACACCTATGCGGATTCTCCTGCACAGTGGCAGATATGTAAATACGGGATTTACATACCATTTCTTGCGCAATACGGTTCGAACACTCGAACACCTATACGGATTTTCCTGCACAGTGGCAGATATGTAAATACGGGATTTCCATACCATTTCTTGCGCATTACGGTTCGAACACTCGAACACCTATACGGATTCTCCTACACAGTGGCAGATATGTAAATACGGGGTTTACATACCATTTCTTCCGAAACACGGTTCGAACACTCGAACACCTATACGGATTCTCCTGCACAGTGGCAGATATGTAAATACGGGGTTTACATACCATTTCTTGCGCAATACGGTTCGAACACTCGAACACCTATACGGATTTTCCTGCACAGTGGCAGATATGTAAATACGGGGTTTCCATACCATTTCTTGCGCATTACGGTTCGAACACTCGAACACCTATACGGATTCTCCTGCACAGTGGCAGATATGTAAATACGGGGTTTCCATACCATTTCTTGCGCATTACGGTTCGAACACTCGAACACCTATGCGGATTCTCCTGCACAGTGGCAGATATGTAAATACGGGATTTACATACCATTTCTTGCGCAATCCGGTTCGAACACTCGAACACCTATACGGATTTTACTGCACAGTGACAGATATGTAAATACGGGGTTTACATACCATTTCTTGCGCATTACGGTTCGAACACTCGAACACCTATACGGATTCTCCTACACAGTGGCAGATATGTAAATACGGGGTTTCCATACCAATTCTTGCGCATTACGGTTCGAACACTCGAACACCTATACGGATTCTCCTGCACCGCGGCAGATATGTAAATACGGGGTTTACATACCATTTCTTGCGCAACACGGTTCGAACACTCGAACACCTATACGGATTCTCCTGCACAGTGGCAGATATGTAAATACGGGGTTTACATACCATTTCTTGCGCAACACGGTTCGAACACTTCGAACACCTATACGGATTCTTCCGCACAGTGGCAGATATGTAAATACGGGGTTTACATACCATTTCTTGCGCAATACAGTTCGAACACTCGAACACCTATACGGATTTTCCTGCACAGTGGCAGATATGTAAATACGGGGTTTCCATGCCATTTCTTGCGCATTACGGTTCGAACACTCGAACACCTATACGGATTCTCCTGCACAGTGGCAGATATGTAAATACGGGGTTTCCGTACCATTTCTTGCACATTACGGTTCGAACACTCAAACACCTATGCGGATTCTCCTGCACAGTGGCAGATATGTAAATACGGGATTTACATACCATTTCTTGCGCAATACGGTTCGAACACTCGAACACCTATACGGATTTTCCTGCACAGTGGCAGATATGTAAATACGGGGTTTCCATACCATTTCTTGCGCATTACGGTTCGAACACTCGAACACCTATACGGATTCTCCTACACAGTGGCAGATATGTAAATACGGGGTTTACATACCATTTCTTGCGAAACACGGTTCGAACACTCGAACACCTATACGGATTCTCCTGCACAGTGGCAGATATGTAAATACGGGGTTTACATACCATTTCTTGCGCAATACGGTTCGAACACTCGAACACCTATACGGATTTTCCTGCACAGTGGCAGATATGTAAATACGGGGTTTCCATACCATTTCTTGCGCATTACGGTTCGAACACTCGAACACCTATACGGATTCTCCTGCACAGTGGCAGATATGTAAATACGGGGTTTCCATACCATTTCTTGCGCATTACGGTTCGAACACTCGGACACCTATGCGGATTCTCCTGCACAGTGGCAGATATGTAAATACGGGATTTACATACCATTTCTTGCGCAATCCGGTTCGAACACTCGAACACCTATACGGATTTTCCTGCACAGTGGCAGATATGTAAATACGGGGTTTACATACCATATTTTGCGCATTACGGTTCGAACACTCGAACACCTATACGGATTCTCCTGCACAGTGGCAGATATGTAAATACGGGGTTTCCATACCATTTCTTGCGCATTACGGTTCGAACACTCGAACACCTATACGGATTCTCCTGCACCGCGGCAGATATGTAAATACGGGGTTTACATACCATTTCTTGCGCAACACGGTTCGAACACTCGAACACCTATACGGATTCTCCTGCACAGTGGCAGATATGTAAATACGGGGTTTACATACCATTTCTTGAGCAATACGGTTCGAACACTCGAACACCTATACGGATTTTCCTGCATAGTGGCAGATATGTAAATACGGGGTTTCCATACCATTTCTTGCGCATTACGGTTCGAACACAAGAACACCTATACGGATTCTCCTGCACAGTGGCAGATATGTAAATACGGGGTTTCCATACCATTTCTTGCGCATTACGGTTCGAACACTCGAACACCTATACGGATTCTCCTGCACAGTAGCAGATATGTAAATACGGGGTTTACATACCATTTCTTGCGCAACACGGTTCGAACACTTCGAACACCTATACGGATTCTTCTGCACAGTGGCAGATATGTTAATACGGGGTTTACATACCATTTCTTGCGCAATACAGTTCGAACACTCGAACACCTATACGGATTTTCCTGCACAGTGGCAGATATGTAAATACGGGGTTTCCATACCATTTCTTGGGCATTACGGTTCGAACACTCGAACACCTATACGGATTCTCCTGCACAGTTGCAGATATGTAAATACGGGGTTTCCATACCATTTCTTGCGCATTACGGTTCGAACACTCAAACACCTATGCGGATTCTCCTGCACAGTGGCAGATATGTAAATACGGGATTTACATACCATTTCTTGCGCAATACGGTTCGAACACTCGAACACCTATACGGATTTTCCTGCACAGTGGCAGATATGTAAATACAGGGTTTCCATACCATTTCTTGCGCATTACGGTTCGAACGCTCGAACACCTATACGGATTCTCCTACACAGTGGCAGATATGTAAATACGGGGTTTACATACCATTTCTTGCGCAACACGGTTCGAACACTTCGAACACCTATACGGATTCTTCTGCACAGTGGCAGATATGTAAATACGGGGTTTACATACCATTTCTTGCGCAATACAGTTCGAACACTCGAACACCTATACGGATTTTCCTGCACAGTGGCAGATATGTAAATACGGGGTTTCCATACCATTTCTTGCGCATTACGGTTCGAACACTCGAACACCTATACGGATTCTCCTGCACAGTGGCAGATATGTAAATACGGGGTTTCCATACCATTTCTTGCGCATTACGGTTCGAACACTCAAACACCTATGCGGATTCTCCTGCACAGTGGCAGATATGTAAATACGGGATTTACATACCATTTCTTGCGCAATACGGTTCGAACACTCGAACACCTATACGGATTTTCCTGCACAGTGGCAGATATGTAAATACGGGGTTTCCATACCATTTCTTGCGCATTACGGTTCGAACACTCGAACACCTATACGGATTCTCCTACACAGTGGCAGATATGTAAATACGGGGTTTACATACCATTTCTTGCGAAACACGGTTCGAACACTCGAACACCTATACGGATTCTCCTGCACAGTGGCAGATATGTAAATACGGGGTTTACATACCATTTCTTGCGCAATACGGTTCGAACACTCGAACACCTATACGGATTTTCCTGCACAGTGGCAGATATGTAAATACGGGGTTTCCATACCATTTCTTGCGCATTACGGTTCGAACACTCGAACACCTATACGGATTCTCCTGCACAGTGGCAGATATGTAAATACGGGGTTTCCATACCATTTCTTGCGCATTACGGTTCGAACACTCGAACACCTATGCGGATTCTCCTGCACAGTGGCAGGTATGTAAATACGGGATTTACATACCATTTCTTGCGCAATCCGGTTCGAACACTCGAACACCTATACGGATTTTCCTGCACAGCGGCAGATATGTAAATACGGGGTTTACATGCCATTTCTTGCGCATTACGGTTCGAACACTCGAACACCTATACGGATTCTCCTGCACAGTGGCAGATATGTAAATACGGGGTTTCCATACCAATTCTTGCGCATTACGGTTCGAACACTCGAACACCTATACGGATTCTCCTGCACCGCGGCAGATATGTAAATACGGGGTTTACATACCATTTCTTGCGCAACACGGTTCGAACACTCGAACACCTATACGGATTCTCCTGCAAAGTGGCAGATATGTAAATACGGGGTTTACATACCATTTCTTGCGCAACACGGTTCGAACACTTCGAACACCTATACGGATTCTTCCGCACAGTGGCAGATATGTAAATACGGGGTTTACATACCATTTCTTGCGCAATACAGTTCGAACACTCGAACACCTATACGGATTTTCCTGCACAGTGGCAGATATGTAAATACGGGGTTTCCATGCCATTTCTTGCGCATTACGGTTCGAACACTCGAACACCTATACGGATTCTCCTGCACAGTGGCAGATATGTAAATACGGGGTTTCCGTACCATTTCTTGCACATTACGGTTCGAACACTCAAACACCTATGCGGATTCTCCTGCACAGTGGCAGATATGTAAATACGGGATTTACATACCATTTCTTGCGCAATACGGTTCGAACACTCGAACACCTATACGGATTTTCCTGCACAGTGGCAGATATGTAAATACGGGGTTTCCATACCATTTCTTGCGCATTACGGTTCGAACACTCGAACACCTATACGGATTCTCCTACACAGTGGCAGATATGTAAATACGGGGTTTACATACCATTTCTTGCGAAACACGGTTCGAACACTCGAACACCTATACGGATTCTCCTGCACAGTGGCAGATATGTAAATACGGGGTTTACATACCATTTCTTGCGCAATACGGTTCGAACACTCGAACACCTATACGGATTTTCCTGCACAGTGCAGATATGTAAATACGGGGTTTCCATACCATTTCTTGCGCATTACGGTTCGAACACTCGAACACCTATACGGATTCTCCTGCACAGTGGCAGATATGTAAATACGGGGTTTCCATACCATTTCTTGCGCATTACGGTTCGAACACTCGGACACCTATGCGGATTCTCCTGCACAGTGGCAGATATGTAAATACGGGATTTACATACCATTTCTTGCGCAATCCGGTTCGAACACTCGAACACCTATACGGATTTTCCTGCACAGTGGCAGATATGTAAATACGGGGTTTACATACCATATTTTGCGCATTACGGTTCGAACACTCGAACACCTATACGGATTCTCCTGCACAGTGGCAGATATGTAAATACGGGGTTTCCATACCATTTCTTGCGCATTACGGTTCGAACACTCGAACACCTATACGGATTCTCCTGCACCGCGGCAGATATGTAAATACGGGGTTTACATACCATTTCTTGCGCAACACGGTTCGAACACTCGAACACCTATACGGATTCTCCTGCACAGTGGCAGATATGTAAATACGGGGTTTACATACCATTTCTTGAGCAATACGGTTCGAACACTCGAACACCTATACGGATTTTCCTGCATAGTGGCAGATATGTAAATACGGGGTTTCCATACCATTTCTTGCGCATTACGGTTCGAACACTAGAACACCTATACGGATTCTCCTGCACAGTGGCAGATATGTAAATACGGGGTTTCCATACCATTTCTTGCGCATTACGGTTCGAACACTCGAACACCTATACGGATTCTCCTGCACAGTGGCAGATATGTAAATACGGGGTTTACATACCATTTCTTGCGCAACACGGTTCGAACACTTCGAACACCTATACGGATTCTTCTGCACAGTGGCAGATATGTAAATACGGGGTTTACATACCATTTCTTGCGCAATACAGTTCGAACACTCGAACACCTATACGGATTTTCCTGCACAGTGGCAGATATGTAAATACGGGGTTTCCATACCATTTCTTGCGCATTACGGTTCGAACACTCGAACACCTATACGGATTCTCCTGCACAGTTGCAGATATGTAAATACGGGGTTTCCATACCATTTCTTGCGCATTACGGTTCGAACACTCAAACACCTATGCGGATTCTCCTGCACTGTGGCAGATATGTAAATACGGGATTTACATACCATTTCTTGCGCAATACGGTTCGAACACTCGAACACCTATACGGATTTTCCTGCACAGTGGCAGATATGTAAATACAGGGTTTCCATACCATTTCTTGCGCATTACGGTTCGAACGCTCGAACACCTATACGGATTCTCCTACACAGTGGCAGATATGTAAATACGGGGTTTACATACCATTTCTTGCGCAACACAGTTCGAACACTTCGAACACCTATACGGATTCTTCTCCACAGTGGCAGATATGTAAATACGGGGTTTACATACCATTTCTTGCGCAATACAGTTCGAACACTCGAACACCTATACGGATTTTCCTGCACAGTGGCAGATATGTAAATACGGGGTTTCCATACCATTTCTTGCGCATTACGGTTCGAACACTCGAACACCTATACGGATTCTCCTGCACAGTGGCAGATATGTAAATACGGGGTTTCCATACCATTTCTTGCGCATTACGGTTCGAACACTCAAACACCTATGCGGATTCTCCTGCACTGTGGCAGATATGTAAATACGGGATTTACATACCATTTCTTGCGCAATACGGTTCGAACACTCGAACACCTATACGGATTTTCCTGCACAGTGGCAGATATGTAAATACGGGGTTTCCATACCATTTCTTGCGCATTACGGTTCGAACACTCGAACACCTATACGGATTCTCCTACACAGTGGCAGATATGTAAATACGGGGTTTACATACCATTTCTTGCGAAACACGGTTCGAACACTCGAACACCTATACGGATTCTCCTGCACAGTGGCAGATATGTAAATACGGGGTTTACATACCATTTCTTGCGCAATACGGTTCGAACACTCGAACACCTATACGGATTTTCCTGCACAGTGGCAGATATGTAAATACGGGGTTTCCATACCATTTCTTGCGCATTACGGTTCGAACACTCGAACACCTATACGGATTCTCCTGCACAGTGGCAGATATGTAAATACGGGGTTTCCATACCATTTCTTGCGCATTACGGTTCGAACAATCGAACACCTATGCGGATTCTCCTGCACAGTGGCAGATATGTAAATACGGGATTTACATACCATTTCTTGCGCAATCCGGTTCGAACACTCGAACACCTATACGGATTTTCCTGCACAGCGGCAGATATGTAAATACGGGGTTTACATGCCATTTCTTGCGCATTACGGTTCGAACACTCGAACACCTATACGGATTCTCCTGCACAGTGGCAGATATGTAAATACGGGGTTTCCATACCAATTCCTGCGCATTACGGTTCGAACACTCGAACACCTATACGGATTCTCCTGCACCGCGGCAGATATGTAAATACGGGGTTTACATACCATTTCTTGCGCAACACGGTTCGAACACTCGAACACCTATACGGATTCTCCTGCACAGTGGCAGATATGTAAATACGGGGTTTACATACCATTTCTTGCGCAACACGGTTCGAACACTTCGAACACCTATACGGATTCTTCCGCACAGTGGCAGATATGTAAATACGGGGTTTACATACCATTTCTTGCGCAATACAGTTCGAACACTCGAACACCTATACGGATTTTCCTGCACAGTGGCAGATATGTAAATACGGGGTTTCCATGCCATTTCTTGCGCATTACGGTTCGAACACTCGAACACCTATACGGATTCTCCTGCACAGTGGCAGCTATGTAAATACGGGGTTTCCGTACCATTTCTTGCACATTACGGTTCGAACACTCAAACACCTATGCGGATTCTCCTGCACAGTGGCAGATATGTAAATACGGGATTTACATACCATTTCTTGCGCAATACGGTTCGAACACTCGAACACCTATACGGATTTTCCTGCACAGTGGCAGATATGTAAATACGGGGTTTCCATACCATTTCTTGCGCATTACGGTTCGAACACTCGAACACCTATACGGATTCTCCTACACAGTGGCAGATATGTAAATACGGGGTTTACATACCATTTCTTGCGAAACACGGTTCGAACACTCGAACACCTATACGGATTCTCCTGCACAGTGGCAGATATGTAAATACGGGGTTTACATACCATTTCTTGCGCAATACGGTTCGAACACTCGAACACCTATACGGATTTTCCTGCACAGTGCAGATATGTAAATACGGGGTTTCCATACCATTTCTTGCGCATTACGGTTCGAACACTCGAACACCTATACGGATTCTCCTGCACAGTGGCAGATATGTAAATACGGGGTTTCCATACCATTTCTTGCGCATTACGGTTCGAACACTCGGACACCTATGCGGATTCTCCTGCACAGTGGCAGATATGTAAATACGGGATTTACATACCATTTCTTGCGCAATCCGGTTCGAACACTCGAACACCTATACGGATTTTCCTGCACAGTGGCAGATATGTAAATACGGGGTTTACATACCATATTTTGCGCATTACGGTTCGAACACTCGAACACCTATACGGATTCTCCTGCACAGTGGCAGATATGTAAATACGGGGTTTCCATACCATTTCTTGCGCATTACGGTTCGAACACTCGAACACCTATACGGATTCTCCTGCACCGCGGCAGATATGTAAATACGGGGTTTACATACCATTTCTTGCGCAACACGGTTCGAACACTCGAACACCTATACGGATTCTCCTGCACAGTGGCAGATATGTAAATACGGGGTTTACATACCATTTCTTGAGCAATACGGTTCGAACACTCGAACACCTATACGGATTTTCCTGCATAGTGGCAGATATGTAAATACGGGGTTTCCATACCATTTCTTGCGCATTACGGTTCGAACACTAGAACACCTATACGGATTCTCCTGCACAGTGGCAGATATGTAAATACGGGGTTTCCATACCATTTCTTGCGCAATACGGTTCGAACACTCGAACACCTATACGGATTTTCCTGCACAGTGGCAGATATGTAAATACGGGGTTTCCATACCATTTCTTGCGCATTACGGTTCGAACACTAGAACACCTATACGGATTCTCCTGCACAGTGGCAGATATGTAAATACGGGGTTTCCATACCATTTCTTGCGCATTACGGTTCGAACACTCGAACACCTATACGGATTCTCCTGCACAGTGGCAGATATGTAAATACGGGGTTTACATACCATTTCTTGCGCAACACGGTTCGAACACTTCGAACACCTATACGGATTCTTCTGCACAGTGGCAGATATGTAAATACGGGGTTTACATACCATTTCTTGCGCAATACAGTTCGAACACTCGAACACCTATACGGATTTTCCTGCACAGTGGCAGATATGTAAATACGGGGTTTCCATACCATTTCTTGCGCATTACGGTTCGAACACTCGAACACCTATACGGATTCTCCTGCACAGTTGCAGATATGTAAATACGGGGTTTCCATACCATTTCTTTAGCATTACGGTTCGAACACTCAAACACCTATGCGGATTCTCCTGCACTGTGGCAGATATGTAAATACGGGATTTACATACCATTTCTTGCGCAATACGGTTCGAACACTCGAACACCTATACGGATTTTCCTGCACAGTGGCAGATATGTAAATACAGGGTTTCCATACCATTTCTTGCGCATTACGGTTCGAACGCTCGAACACCTATACGGATTCTCCTACACAGTGGCAGATATGTAAATACGGGGTTTACATACCATTTCTTGCGCAACACAGTTCGAACACTTCGAACACCTATACGGATTCTTCTCCACAGTGGCAGATATGTAAATACGGGGTTTACATACCATTTCTTGCGCAATACAGTTCGAACACTCGAACACCTATACGGATTTTCCTGCACAGTGGCAGATATGTAAATACGGGGTTTCCATACCATTTCTTGCGCATTACGGTTCGAACACTCGAACACCTATACGGATTCTCCTGCACAGTGGCAGATATGTAAATACGGGGTTTCCATACCATTTCTTGCGCATTACGGTTCGAACACTCAAACACCTATGCGGATTCTCCTGCACTGTGGCAGATATGTAAATACGGGATTTACATACCATTTCTTGCGCAATACGGTTCGAACACTCGAACACCTATACGGATTTTCCTGCACAGTGGCAGATATGTAAATACGGGGTTTCCATACCATTTCTTGCGCATTACGGTTCGAACACTCGAACACCTATACGGATTCTCCTACACAGTGGCAGATATGTAAATACGGGGTTTACATACCATTTCTTGCGAAACACGGTTCGAACACTCGAACACCTATACGGATTCTCCTGCACAGTGGCAGATATGTAAATACGGGGTTTACATACCATTTCTTGCGCAATACGGTTCGAACACTCGAACACCTATACGGATTTTCCTGCACAGTGGCAGATATGTAAATACGGGGTTTCCATACCATTTCTTGCGCATTACGGTTCGAACACTCGAACACCTATACGGATTCTCCTGCACAGTGGCAGATATGTAAATACGGGGTTTCCATACCATTTCTTGCGCATTACGGTTCGAACAATCGAACACCTATGCGGATTCTCCTGCACAGTGGCAGATATGTAAATACGGGATTTACATACCATTTCTTGCGCAATCCGGTTCGAACACTCGAACACCTATACGGATTTTCCTGCACAGCGGCAGATATGTAAATACGGGGTTTACATGCCATTTCTTGCGCATTACGGTTCGAACACTCGAACACCTATACGGATTCTCCTGCACAGTGGCAGATATGTAAATACGGGGTTTCCATACCAATTCCTGCGCATTACGGTTCGAACACTCGAACACCTATACGGATTCTCCTGCACCGCGGCAGATATGTAAATACGGGGTTTACATACCATTTCTTGCGCAACACGGTTCGAACACTCGAACACCTATACGGATTCTCCTGCACAGTGGCAGATATGTAAATACGGGGTTTACATACCATTTCTTGCGCAACACGGTTCGAACACTTCGAACACCTATACGGATTCTTCCGCACAGTGGCAGATATGTAAATACGGGGTTTACATACCATTTCTTGCGCAATACAGTTCGAACACTCGAACACCTATACGGATTTTCCTGCACAGTGGCAGATATGTAAATACGGGGTTTCCATGCCATTTCTTGCGCATTACGGTTCGAACACTCGAACACCTATACGGATTCTCCTGCACAGTGGCAGCTATGTAAATACGGGGTTTCCGTACCATTTCTTGCACATTACGGTTCGAACACTCAAACACCTATGCGGATTCTCCTGCACAGTGGCAGATATGTAAATACGGGATTTACATACCATTTCTTGCGCAATACGGTTCGAACACTCGAACACCTATACGGATTTTCCTGCACAGTGGCAGATATGTAAATACGGGGTTTCCATACCATTTCTTGCGCATTACGGTTCGAACACTCGAACACCTATACGGATTCTCCTACACAGTGGCAGATATGTAAATACGGGGTTTACATACCATTTCTTGCGAAACACGGTTCGAACACTCGAACACCTATACGGATTCTCCTGCACAGTGGCAGATATGTAAATACGGGGTTTACATACCATTTCTTGCGCAATACGGTTCGAACACTCGAACACCTATACGGATTTTCCTGCACAGTGCAGATATGTAAATACGGGGTTTCCATACCATTTCTTGCGCATTACGGTTCGAACACTCGAACACCTATACGGATTCTCCTGCACAGTGGCAGATATGTAAATACGGGGTTTCCATACCATTTCTTGCGCATTACGGTTCGAACACTCGGACACCTATGCGGATTCTCCTGCACAGTGGCAGATATGTAAATACGGGATTTACATACCATTTCTTGCGCAATCCGGTTCGAACACTCGAACACCTATACGGATTTTCCTGCACAGTGGCAGATATGTAAATACGGGGTTTACATACCATATTTTGCGCATTACGGTTCGAACACTCGAACACCTATACGGATTCTCCTGCACAGTGGCAGATATGTAAATACGGGGTTTCCATACCATTTCTTGCGCATTACGGTTCGAACACTCGAACACCTATACGGATTCTCCTGCACCGCGGCAGATATGTAAATACGGGGTTTACATACCATTTCTTGCGCAACACGGTTCGAACACTCGAACACCTATACGGATTCTCCTGCACAGTGGCAGATATGTAAATACGGGGTTTACATACCATTTCTTGAGCAATACGGTTCGAACACTCGAACACCTATACGGATTTTCCTGCATAGTGGCAGATATGTAAATACGGGGTTTCCATACCATTTCTTGCGCATTACGGTTCGAACACTAGAACACCTATACGGATTCTCCTGCACAGTGGCAGATATGTAAATACGGGGTTTCCATACCATTTCTTGCGCATTACGGTTCGAACACTCGAACACCTATACGGATTCTCCTGCACAGTGGCAGATATGTAAATACGGGGTTTACATACCATTTCTTGCGCAACACGGTTCGAACACTTCGAACACCTATACGGATTCTTCTGCACAGTGGCAGATATGTAAATACGGGGTTTACATACCATTTCTTGCGCAATACAGTTCGAACACTCGAACACCTATACGGATTTTCCTGCACAGTGGCAGATATGTAAATACGGGGTTTCCATACCATTTCTTGCGCATTACGGTTCGAACACTCGAACACCTATACGGATTCTCCTGCACAGTTGCAGATATGTAAATACGGGGTTTCCATACCATTTCTTGCGCATTACGGTTCGAACACTCAAACACCTATGCGGATTCTCCTGCACTGTGGCAGATATGTAAATACGGGATTTACATACCATTTCTTGCGCAATACGGTTCGAACACTCGAACACCTATACGGATTTTCCTGCACAGTGGCAGATATGTAAATACAGGGTTTCCATACCATTTCTTGCGCATTACGGTTCGAACGCTCGAACACCTATACGGATTCTCCTACACAGTGGCAGATATGTAAATACGGGGTTTACATACCATTTCTTGCGCAACACAGTTCGAACACTTCGAACACCTATACGGATTCTTCTGCACAGTGGCAGATATGTAAATACGGGGTTTACATACCATTTCTTGCGCAATACAGTTCGAACACTCGAACACCTATACGGATTTTCCTGCACAGTGGCAGATATGTAAATACGGGGTTTCCATACCATTTCTTGCGCATTACGGTTCGAACACTCGAACACCTATACGGATTCTCCTGCACAGTGGCAGATATGTAAATACGGGGTTTCCATACCATTTCTTGCGCATTACGGTTCGAACACTCAAACACCTATGCGGATTCTCCTGCACTGTGGCAGATATGTAAATACGGGATTTACATACCATTTCTTGCGCAATACGGTTCGAACACTCGAACACCTATACGGATTTTCCTGCACAGTGGCAGATATGTAAATACGGGGTTTCCATACCATTTCTTGCGCATTACGGTTCGAACACTCGAACACCTATACGGATTCTCCTACACAGTGGCAGATATGTAAATACGGGGTTTACATACCATTTCTTGCGAAACACGGTTCGAACACTCGAACACCTATACGGATTCTCCTGCACAGTGGCAGATATGTAAATACGGGGTTTACATACCATTTCTTGCGCAATACGGTTCGAACACTCGAACACCTATACGGATTTTCCTGCACAGTGGCAGATATGTAAATACGGGGTTTCCATACCATTTCTTGCGCATTACGGTTCGAACACTCGAACACCTATACGGATTCTCCTGCACAGTGGCAGATATGTAAATACGGGGTTTCCATACCATTTCTTGCGCATTACGGTTCGAACACTCGAACACCTATGCGGATTCTCCTGCACAGTGGCAGATATGTAAATACGGGATTTACATACCATTTCTTGCGCAATCCGGTTCGAACACTCGAACACCTATACGGATTTTCCTGCACAGCGGCAGATATGTAAATACGGGGTTTACATGCCATTTCTTGCGCATTACGGTTCGAACACTCGAACACCTATACGGATTCTCCTGCACAGTGGCAGATATGTAAATACGGGGTTTCCATACCAATTCTTGCGCATTACGGTTCGAACACTCGAACACCTATACGGATTCTCCTGCACCGCGGCAGATATGTAAATACGGGGTTTACATACCATTTCTTGCGCAACACGGTTCGAACACTCGAACACCTATACGGATTCTCCTGCACAGTGGCAGATATGTAAATACGGGGTTTACATACCATTTCTTGCGCAACACGGTTCGAACACTTCGAACACCTATACGGATTCTTCCGCACAGTGGCAGATATGTAAATACGGGGTTTACATACCATTTCTTGCGCAATACAGTTCGAACACTCGAACACCTATACGGATTTTCCTGCACAGTGGCAGATATGTAAATACGGGGTTTCCATGCCATTTCTTGCGCATTACGGTTCGAACACTCGAACACCTATACGGATTCTCCTGCACAGTGGCAGATATGTAAATACGGGGTTTCCATACCATTTCTTGCACATTTCGGTTCGAACACTCAAACACCTATGCGGATTCTCCTGCACAGTGGCAGATATGTAAATACGGGATTTACATACCATTTCTTGCGCAATACGGTTCGAACACTCGAACACCTATACGGATTTTCCTGCACAGTGGCAGATATGTAAATACGGGGTTTCCATACCATTTCTTGCGCATTACGGTTCGAACACTCGAACACCTATACGGATTCTCGTACACAGTGGCAGATATGTAAATACGGGATTTACATACCATTTCTTGCGAAACACGGTTCGAACACTCGAACACCTATACGGATTCTCCTGCACAGTGGCAGATATGTAAATACGGGGTTTACATACCATTTCTTGCGCAATACGGTTCGAACACTCGAACACCTATACGGATTTTCCTGCACAGTGGCAGATATGTAAATACGGGGTTTCCATACCATTTCTTGCGCATTACGGTTCGAACACTCGAACACCTATACGGATTCTCCTGCACAGTGGCAGATATGTAAATACGGGGTTTCCATACCATTTCTTGCGCATTACGGTTCGAACACTCGGACACCTATGCGGATTCTCCTGCACAGTGGCAGATATGTAAATACGGGATTTACATACCATTTCTTGCGCAATCCGGTTCGAACACTCGAACACCTATACGGATTTTCCTGCACAGTGGCAGATATGTAAATACGGGGTTTACATACCATTTCTTGCGCATTACGGTTCGAACACTCGAACACCTATACGGATTCTCCTGCACAGTGGCAGATATGTAAATACGGGGTTTCCATACCATTTCTTGCGCATTACGGTTCGAACACTCGAACACCTATACGGATTCTCCTGCACCGCGGCAGATATGTAAATACGGGGTTTACATACCATTTCTTGCGCAACACGGTTCGAACACTCGAACACCTATACGGATTCTCCTGCACAGTGGCAGATATGTAAATACGGGGTTTACATACCATTTCTTGAGCAATACGGTTCGAACACTCGAACACCTATACGGATTTTCCTGCATAGTGGCAGATATGTAAATACGGGGTTTCCATACCATTTCTTGCGCATTACGGTTCGAACACTAGAACACCTATACGGATTCTCCTGCACAGTGGCAGATATGTAAATACGGGGTTTCCATACCATTTCTTGCGCATTACGGTTCGAACACTCGAACACCTATACGGATTCTCCTGCACAGTGGCAGATATGTAAATACGGGGTTTACATACCATTTCTTGCGCAACACGGTTCGAACACTTCGAACACCTATACGGATTCTTCTGCACAGTGGCAGATATGTAAATACGGGGTTTCCATACCATTTCTTGCACATTACGGTTCGAACACTCAAACACCTATGCGGATTCTCCTGCACAGTGGCAGATATGTAAATACGGGATTTACATACCATTTCTTGCGCAATACGGTTCGAACACTCGAACACCTATACGGATTTTCCTGCACAGTGGCAGATATGTAAATACGGGGTTTCCATACCATTTCTTGCGCATTACGGTTCGAACACTCGAACACCTATACGGATTCTCCTACACAGTGGCAGATATGTAAATACGGGGTTTACATACCATTTCTTGCGTAACACGGTTCGAACACTCGAACACCTATACGGATTCTCCTGCACAGTGGCAGATATGTAAATACGGGGTTTACATACCATTTCTTGCGCAATACGGTTCGAACACTCGAACACCTATACGGATTTTCCTGCAAAGTGGCAGATATGTAAATACGGGGTTTCTATACCATTTCTTGCGCATTACGGTTCGAACACTCGAACACCTATCCGGATTCTCCTGCACAGTGGCAGATATGTAAATACGGGGTTTCCATACCATTTCTTGCGCATTACGGTTCGAACACTCGAATACCTATGCGGATTCTCCTGCACAGTGGCAGATATGTAAATACGGGATTTACATACCATTTCTTGCGCAATACGGTTCGAACACTCGAACCCCTATACGGATTCTCCTACACCGTGGCAGATATGTAAATACGGGGTTTCCATACCATTTCTTGCGCATTACGGTTCGAACACTCGAACACCTATGCGGATTCTCCTGCACAGTGGCAGATATGTAAATACGGGATTTACATACCATTTCTTGCGCAATCCGGTTCGAACACTCGAACACCTATACGGATTTTCCTGCACAGTGGCAGATATGTAAATACGGGGTTTACATACCATTTCTTGCGCATTACGGTTCGAACACTCGAACACCTATACGGATTCTCCTGCACAGTGGCAGATATGTAAATACGGGGTTTCCATACCATTTCTTGCGCATTACGGTTCGAGCACTCGAACACCTGTACGGATTCTCCTGCACAGTGGCAGATATGTAAATACGGGGTTTACATACCATTTCTTGCGAAACACGGTTCGAACACTCGAACACCTATACGGATTCTCCTGCACAGTGGCAGATATGTAAATACGGGGTTTACATACCATTTCTTGCGCAATACGGTTCGAACACTCGAACACCTATACGGATTTTCCTGCACAGTGGCAGATATGTAAATACGGGGTTTCCATACCATTTCTTGCGCATTACGGTTCGAACACTCGAACACCTATACGGATTCTCCTGCACAGTGGCAGATATGTAAATACGGGGTTTCCATACCATTTCTTGCGCATTACGGTTCGAACACTCGAACACCTATACGGATTCTCCTGCACAGTGGCAGATATGTAAATACGGGGTTTCCATACCATTTCTTGCGCATTACGGTTCGAACACTCAAACACCTATGCGGATTCTCCTGCACAGTGGCAGATATGTAAATACGGGATTTACATACCATTTCTTGCGCAATACGGTTCGAACACTCGAACACCTATACGGATTTTCCTGCACAGTGGCAGATATGTAAATACGGGATTTCCATACCATTTCTTGCGCATTACGGTTCGAACACTCGAACACCTATACGGATTCTCCTACACAGTGGCAGATATGTAAATACGGGGTTTACATACCATTTCTTGCGAAACACGGTTCGAACACTCGAACACCTATACGGATTCTCCTGCACAGTGGTAGATATGTAAATACGGGGTTTACATACCATTTCTTGCGCAATACGGTTCGAAAACTCGAACACCTATACGGATTTTCCTGCACAGTGGCAGATATGTAAATACGGGGTTTCCATACCATTTCTTGCGCATTACGGTTCGAACACTCGAACACCTATACGGATTCTCCTGCACAGTGGCAGATATGTAAATACGGGGTTTCCATACCATTTCTTGCGCATTACGGTTCGAACACTCGAACACCTATGCGGATTCTCCTGCACAGTGGCAGATATGTAAATACGGGATTTACATACCATTTCTTGCGCAATCCGGTTCGAACACTCGAACACCTATACGGATTTTCCTGCACAGTGGCAGATATGTAAATACGGGGTTTACATACCATTTCTTGCGCATTACGGTTCGAACACTCGAACACCTATACGGATTCTCCTGCACAGTGGCAGATATGTAAATACGGGGTTTCCATACCAATTCTTGCGCATTACGGTTCGAACACTCGAACACCTATACGGATTCTCCTGCACCGCGGCAGATATGTAAATACGGGGTTTACATACCATTTCTTGCGCAACACGGTTCGAACACTCGAACACCTATACGGATTCTCCTGCACAGTGGCAGATATGTAAATACGGGGTTTACATTCCATTTCTTGAGCAATACGGTTCGAACACTCGAACACCTATACGGATTTTCCTGCATAGTGGCAGATATGTAAATACGGGGTTTCCATGCCATTTCTTGCGCATTACGGTTCGAACACTAGAACACCTATACGGATTCTCCTGCACAGTGGCAGATATGTAAATACGGGGTTTCCATACCATTTCTTGCGCATTACGGTTCGAACACTCGAACACCTATACGGATTCTCTTGCACAGTGGCAGATATGTAAATACGGGGTTTACATACCATTTCTTGCGCAACACGGTTCGAACACTTCGAACACCTATACGGATTCTTCTGCACAGTGGCAGATATGTAAATACGGGGTTTACATACCATCTCTTGCGCAATACAGTTCGAACACTCGAACACCTATACGGATTTTCCTGCACAGTGGCAGATATGTAAATACGAGGTTTCCATACCATTTCTTGCGCATTACGGTTCGAACACTCGAACACCTATACGGATTCTCCTGCACAGTGGCAGATATTTAAATACGGGGTTTCCATACAATTTCTTGCGCATTACGGTTCGAACACTCAAACACCTATGCGGATTCTCCTGCACAGTGGCAGATATGTAAATACGGGATTTACATACCATTTCTTGCGCAATACGGTTCGAACACTCGAACACCTATACGGATTTTCCTGCACAGTGGCAGATATGTAAATACGGGGTTTCCATACCATTTCTTGCGCATTACGGTTCGAACACTCGAACACCTATACGGATTCTCCTACACAGTGGCAGATATGTAAATACGGGGTTTACATACCATTTCTTGCGTAACACGGTTCGAACACTCGAACACCTATACGGATTCTCCTGCACAGTGGCAGATATATAAATACGGGGTTTACATACCATTTCTTGCGCAATACGGTTCGAACACTCGAACACCTATACGGATTTTCCTGCAAAGTGGCAGATATGTAAATACGGGGTTTCTATACCATTTCTTGCGCATTACGGTTCGAACACTCGAACACCTATCCGGATTCTCCTGCACAGTGGCAGATATGTAAATACGGGGTTTCCATACCATTTCTTGCGCATTACAGTTCGAACACTCGAACACCTATGCGGATTCTCCTGCACAGTGGCAGATATGTAAATACGGGATTTACATACCATTTCTTGCGCAATACGGTTCGAACACTCGAACCCCTATACGGATTCTCCCACACCGTGGCAGATATGTAAATACGGGGTTTCCATACCATTTCTTGCGCATTACGGTTCGAACACGCGAACACCTATGCGGATTCTCCTGCACAGTGGCAGATATGTAAATACGGGATTTACATACCATTTCTTGCGCAATCTGGTTCGAACACTCGAACACCTATACGGATTCTCCTGCACAGTGGCAGATATGTAAATACGGGGTTTACATACCATTTCTTGCGCATTACGGTTCGAACACTCGAACACCTATACGGATTCTCCTGCACAGTGGCAGATATGTAAATACGGGGTTTCCATACCATTTCTTGCGCATTACGGTTCGAACACTCGAACACCTGTACGGATTCTCCTGCACAGTGGCAGATATGTAAATACGGGGTTTACATACCATTTCTTGCGAAACACGGTTCGAACACTCGAACACCTATACGGATTCTCCTGCACAGTGGCAGATATGTAAATACGGGGTTTACATACCATTTCTTGCGCAATACGGTTCGAACACTCGAACACCTATACGGATTTTCCTGCACAGTGGCAGATATGTAAATACGGGGTTTCCATACCATTTCTTGCGCATTACGGTTCGAACACTCGAACACCTATACGGATTCTCCTGCACAGTGGCAGATATGTAAATACGGGGTTTCCATACCATTTCTTGCGCATTACGGTTCGAACACTCGAACACCTATACGGATTCTCCTGCACAGTGGCAGATATGTAAATACGGGGTTTCCATACCATTTCTTGCGCATTACGGTTCGAACACTCAAACACCTATGCGGATTCTCCTGCACAGTGGCAGATATGTAAATACGGGATTTACATACCATTTCTTGCGCAATACGGTTCGAACACCTATACGGATTTTCCTGCACAGTGGCAGATATGTAAATACGGGGTTTCCATACCATTTCTTGCGCATTACGGTTCGAACACTCGAACACCTATACGGATTCTCCTACACAGTGGCAGATATGTAAATACGGGGTTTACATACCATTTCTTGCGAAACACGGTTCGAACACTCGAACACCTATACGGATTCTCCTGCACAGTGGTAGATATGTAAATACGGGGTTTACATACCATTTCTTGCGCAATACGGTTCGAAAACTCGAACACCTATACGGATTTTCCTGCACAGTGGCAGATATGTAAATACGGGGTTTCCATACCATTTCTTGCGCATTACGGTTCGAACACTCGAACACCTATACGGATTCTCCTGCACAGTGGCAGATATGTAAATACGGGGTTTCTATACCATTTCTTGCGCAACACGGTTCGAACACTTTGAACACCTATACGGATTCTTCTGCACAGTGGCAGATATGTAAATACGGGGTTTACATACCATTTCTTGCGCAATACAGTTCGAACACTCGAACACCTATACGGATTTTCCTGCACAGTGGCAGATATGTAAATACGGGGTTTCCATACCATTTCTTGCGCATTACGGTTCGAACACTCGAACACCTATACGGATTCTCCTGCACAGTGGCAGATATGTAAATACGGGGTTTCCATACCATTTCTTGCGCATTACGGTTCGAACACTCAAACACCTATGCGGATTCTCCTGCACAGTGGCAGATATGTAAATACGGGATTTACATACCATTTCTTGCGCAATACGGTTCGAACACTCGAACACCTATACGGATTTTCCTGCAGAGTGGCAGATATGTAAATACGGGATTTCCATACCATTTCTTGCGCATTACGGTTCGAACACTTGAACACCTATACGGATTCTCCTACACAGTGGCAGATATGTAAATACGGGATTTACATACCATTTCTTGCGCAACACGGTTCGAACACTCGAACACCTATACGGATTCTCCTGCACAGTGGCAGATATGTAAATACGGGGTTTACATACCATTTCTTGCGCAATACGGTTCGAACACTCGAACACCAATACGGATTTTCCTGCAAAGTGGCAGATATGTAAATACGGGGTTTCTATACCATTTCTTGCGCATTACGGTTCGAACACTCGAACACCTATCCGGATTCTCCTGCACAGTGGCAGATATGTAAATACGGGGTTTCCATACCATTTCTTGCGCATTACGGTTCGAACACTCGAACACCTATGCGGATTCTCCTGCACAGTGGCAGATATGTAAATACGGGATTTACATACCATTTCTTGCGCAATACGGTTCGAACACTCGAACCCCTATACGGATTCTCCTACACAGTGGCAGATATGTAAATACGGGGTTTCCATACCATTTCTTGTGCATTACGTTTCGAACACTCGAACACCTATACGGATTCTCCTGCACAGTGGCAGATATGTAAATACGGGGTTTCCATACCATTTCTTGCGCATTACGGTTCGAACACTCGAACACCTATGCGGATTCTCTTGCACAGTGGCAGATATGTAAATACGGGATTTACATACCATTTCTTGCGCAATACGGTTCGAACATTCGAACACCTATACGGATTCTCCTACACAGTGGCAGATATGTAAATACGGGGTTTCCATACCGTTTCTTGCGCATTACGGTTCGAACACTCGAACACCTATACGGATTCTCCTGCACAGTGGCAGATATGTAAATACGGGGTTTCCATACCATTTCTTGCGCATTACGGTTCGAACACTCGAACACCTATACGGATTCTCCTGCACAGTGGCAGATATGTAATTACGGGGTTTCCATACCATTTCTTGCGCATTACGGTTCGAACACTCGAACACCTATACGGATTCTCCTGCACAGTGGCAGATATGTAAATACGGGGTTTACATACCATTTCTTGCGCAACACGGTTCGAACACTTCGAACACCTATACGGATTCTTCTGCACAGTGGCAGATATGTAAATACGGGGTTTACATACCATTTCTTGCGCAATACGGTTCGAACACTCGAACACCTATACGGATTTTCCTGCACAGTGGCAGATATGTAAATACGGGGTTTCTATACCATTTCTTGCGCATTACGGTTCGAACACTCGAACACCTATACGGATTCTCCTGCACAGTGGCAGATATGTAAATACGGGGTTTCCATACCATTTCTTGCGCATTACGGTTCGAACACTCGAACACCTATATGGATTTTCCTGCACAGTGGCAGATATGTAAATATGGGGTTTCCATACCATTTCTTGCGCATTACGGTTCGAACACTCGAACACCTATACGGATTCTCCTGCACAGTGGCAGATATGTAAATACGGGGTTTCCATACCATTTCTTGCGCATTACGGTTCGAACACTCGAACACCTATGCGGATTCTCCTGCACAGTGGCAGATATGTAAATACGGGATTTACATACCATTTCTTGCGCAATCCGGTTCGAACACTCGAACACCTATACGGATTTTCCTGCACAGTGGCAGATATGTAAATACGGGGTTTACATACCATTTCTTGCGCATTACGGTTCGAACACTCGAACACCTATACGGATTCTCCTGCACAGTGGCAGATATGTAAATACGGGGTTTCCATACCATTTCTTGCGCATTACGGTTCGAACACTCGAACACCTATGCGGATTCTCCTGCACAGTGGCAGATATGTAAATACGGGATTTACATACCATTTCTTGCGCAATCCGGTTCGAACACTCGAACACCTATACGGATTTTCCTGCACAGTGGCAGATATGTAAATACGGGGTTTACATACCATTTCTTACGCATTACGGTTCGAACACTCGAACACCTATACGGATTCTCCTGCACAGTGGCAGATATGTAAATACGGGGTTTCCATACCATTTCTTGCGCATTACGGTTCGAACACTCGAACACCTATACGGATTCTCCTGCACAGTGGCAGATATGTAAATACGGGGTTTACATACCATTTCTTGCGAAACACGGTTCGAACACTCGAACACCTATACGGATTCTCCTGCACAGTGGCAGATATGTAAATACGGGGTTTACATACCATTTCTTGCGCAATACGGTTCGAACACTCGAACACCTATACGGATTTTCCTGCACAGTGGCAGATATGTAAATACGGGGTTTCCATACCATTTCTTGCGCATTACGGTTCGAACACTCGAACACCTATACGGATTCTCCTGCACAGTGGCAGATATGTAAATACGGGGTTTCCATACCATTTCTTGCGCATTACGGTTCGAACACTCGAACACCTATGCGGATTCTCCTGCACAGTGGCAGATATGTAAATACGGGATTTACATACCATTTCTTGCGCAATCCGGTTCGAACACTCGAACACCTATACGGATTTTCCTGCACAGTGGCAGATATGTAAATACGGGGTTTACATACCATTTCTTGCGCATTACGTTCGAACACTCGAACACCTATACGGATTCTCCTGCACAGTGGCAGATATGTAAATACGGGGTTTACATACCATTTCTTGCGAAACACGGTTCGAACACTCGAACACCTATACGGATTCTCCTGCACAGTGGCAGATATGTAAATACGGGGTTTACATACCATTTCTTGCGCAATACGGTTCGAACACTCGAACAACTATACGGATTTTCCTGCACAGTGGCAGATATGTAAATACGGGGTTTCCATACCATTTCTTGCGCATTACGGTTCGAACACTCGAACACCTATACGGATTTTCCTGCACAGTGGCAGATATGTAAATACGGGGTTTACATACCATTTCTTGCGCATTACGGTTCGAACACTCGAACACCTATACGGATTTTCCTGCACAGTGGCAGATATGTAAATACGGGGTTTGCATACCATTTCTTGCGCATTACGGTTCGAACACTCGAACACCAATACGGATTCTCCTGCACAGTGGCAGATATGTAAATACGGGGTTTCCATACCATTTCTTGCGCATTACGGTTCGAACACTCGAACACCTATACGGATTCTCCTGCACAGCGGCAGATATGTAAATACGGGGTTTACATACCATTTCTTGCGCAACACGGTTCGAACACTCGAACACCTATACGGATTCTCCTGCACAGTGGCAGATATGTAAATACGGGGTTTACATACCATTTCTTGAGCAATACGGTTCGAACACTCGAACACCTATACGGATTTTCCTGCACAGTGGCAGATATGTAAATACGGGGTTTCCATACCATTTCTTGCGCATTACGGTTCGAACACTCAAACACCTATGCGGATTCTCCTGCACAGTGGCAGATATGTAAATACGGGATTTACATACCATTTCTTGCGCAATACGGTTCGAACACTCGAACACCTATGCGGATTTTCCTGCACAGTGGCAGATATGTAAATACGGGGTTTCCATACCATTTCTTGCGCATTACGGTTCGAACACTCGAACACCTATACGGATTCTCCTACACAGTGGCAGATATGTAAATACGGGGTTTACATACCATTTCTTGCGCAACACGGTTCGAAAACTCGAACACCTATACGGATTCTCCTGCACAGTGGCAGATATGTAAATACGGGATTTACATACCATTTCTTGCGCAATACGGTTCGAACACTCGAACACCTATACGGATTTTCCTGCAAAGTGGCAGATATGTAAATACGGGGTTTCTACACCATTTCTTGCGCATTACGGTTCGAACACTCGAACACCTATACGGATTCTCCTGCACAGTGGCAGATATGTAAATACGGGGTTTACATACCATTTCTTGCGAAACACGGTTCGAACACTCGAACACCTATACGGATTCTCCTGCACAGTGGCAGATATGTAAATACGGGGTTTACATACCATTTCTTGCGCAATACGGTTCGAACACTCGAACAACTATACGGATTTTCCTGCACAGTGGCAGATATGTAAATACGGGGTTTCCATACCATTTCTTGCGCATTACGGTTCGAACACTCGAACACCTATACGGATTTTCCTGCACAGTGGCAGATATGTAAATACGGGGTTTACATACCATTTCTTGCGCATTACGGTTCGAACACTCGAACACCTATACGGATTCTCCTGCACAGTGGCAGATATGTAAATACGGGGTTTCCATACCATTTCTTGCGCATTACGGTTCGAACACTCGAACACCTATACGGATTCTCCTGCACAGCGGCAGATATGTAAATACGGGGTTTACATACCATTTCTTGCGCAACACGGTTCGAACACTTGAACACCTATACGGATTCTCCTACACAGTGGCAGATATGTAAATACGGGGTTTACATACCATTTCTTCCGCAACACGGTTCGAACACTCGAACACCTATACGGATTCTCCTGCACAGTGGCAGATATGTAAATACGGGGTTTACATACCATTTCTTGCGCAATACGGTTCGAACACTCGAACACCTATACGGATTTTCCTGCACAGTGGCAGATATGTAAATACGGGGTTTCCATACCCTTTCTTGCGCATTACGGTTCGAACACTCAAACACCTATGCGGATTCTCCTGCACAGTGGCAGATATGTAAATACGGGATTTACATACCATTTCTTGCGCAATACGGTTCGAACAATCGAACACCTATGCGGATTTTCCTGCACAGTGGCAGATATGTAAATACGGGGTTTCCATACCATTTCTTGCGCATTACGGTTCGAACACTCGAACACCTATACGGATTCTCCTCCACAGTGGCAGATATGTAAATACGGGGTTTACATACCATTTCTTGCGCAACACGGTTCGAACACTCAAACACCTATACGGATTCTCCTGCACAGTGGCAGATATGTAAATACGGGGTTTACATACCATTTCTTGCGCATTACGGTTCGAACACTCGAACACCAATCCGGATTCTCCTGCACAGTGGCAGATATGTAAATACGGGGTTTCCATACCATTTCTTGCGCATTACGGTTCGAACACTCGAACACCTATGCGGATTCTCCTGCACAGTGGCAGATATGTAAATACGGGATTTACATACCATTTCTTGCGCAATCCGGTTCGAACACTCGAACACCTATACGGATTTTCCTGCACAGTGGCAGATATGTAAATACGGGGTTTACATACCATTTCTTGCGCATTACGGTTCGAACACTCGAACACCTATACGGATTCTCCTGCACAGTGGCAGATATGTAAATACGGGGTTTACATACCATTTCTTGCGAAACACGGTTCGAACACTCGAACACCTATACGGATTCTCCTGCACAGTGGCAGATATGTAAATACGGGGTTTACATACCATTTCTTGCGCAATACGGTTCGAACACTCGAACAACTATACGGATTTTCCTGCACAGTGGCAGATATGTAAATACGGGGTTTCCATACCATTTCTTGCGCATTACGGTTCGAACACTCGAACACCTATACGGATTTTCCTGCACAGTGGCAGATATGTAAATACGGGGTTTACATACCATTTCTTGCGCATTACGGTTCGAACACTCGAACACCTATACGGATTTTCCTGCACAGTGGCAGATATGTAAATACGGGGTTTGCATACCATTTCTTGCGCATTACGGTTCGAACACTCGAACACCTATGCGGATTCTCCTGCACAGTGGCAGATATGTAAATACGGGATTTACATACCATTTCTTGCGCAATCCGGTTCGAACACTCGAACACCTATACGGATTTTCCTGCACAGTGGCAGATATGTAAATACGGGGTTTACATACCATTTCTTGCGCATTACGTTCGAACACTCGAACACCTATACGGATTCTCCTGCACAGTGGCAGATATGTAAATACGGGGTTTACATACCATTTCTTGCGAAACACGGTTCGAACACTCGAACACCTATACGGATTCTCCTGCACAGTGGCAGATATGTAAATACGGGGTTTACATACCATTTCTTGCGCAATACGGTTCGAACACTCGAACAACTATACGGATTTTCCTGCACAGTGGCAGATATGTAAATACGGGGTTTCCATACCATTTCTTGCGCATTACGGTTCGAACACTCGAACACCTATACGGATTTTCCTGCACAGTGGCAGATATGTAAATACGGGGTTTACATACCATTTCTTGCGCATTACGGTTCGAACACTCGAACACCTATACGGATTTTCCTGCACAGTGGCAGATATGTAAATACGGGGTTTGCATACCATTTCTTGCGCATTACGGTTCGAACACTCGAACACCAATACGGATTCTCCTGCACAGTGGCAGATATGTAAATACGGGGTTTCCATACCATTTCTTGCGCATTACGGTTCGAACACTCGAACACCTATACGGATTCTCCTGCACAGCGGCAGATATGTAAATACGGGGTTTACATACCATTTCTTGCGCAACACGGTTCGAACACTCGAACACCTATACGGATTCTCCTGCACAGTGGCAGATATGTAAATACGGGGTTTACATACCATTTCTTGAGCAATACGGTTCGAACACTCGAACACCTATACGGATTTTCCTGCACAGTGGCAGATATGTAAATACGGGGTTTCCATACCATTTCTTGCGCATTACGGTTCGAACACTCAAACACCTATGCGGATTCTCCTGCACAGTGGCAGATATGTAAATACGGGATTTACATACCATTTCTTGCGCAATACGGTTCGAACACTCGAACACCTATGCGGATTTTCCTGCACAGTGGCAGATATGTAAATACGGGGTTTCCATACCATTTCTTGCGCATTACGGTTCGAACACTCGAACACCTATACGGATTCTCCTACACAGTGGCAGATATGTAAATACGGGGTTTACATACCATTTCTTGCGCAACACGGTTCGAAAACTCGAACACCTATACGGATTCTCCTGCACAGTGGCAGATATGTAAATACGGGATTTACATACCATTTCTTGCGCAATACGGTTCGAACACTCGAACACCTATACGGATTTTCCTGCAAAGTGGCAGATATGTAAATACGGGGTTTCTACACCATTTCTTGCGCATTACGGTTCGAACACTCGAACACCTATACGGATTCTCCTGCACAGTGGCAGATATGTAAATACGGGGTTTACATACCATTTCTTGCGAAACACGGTTCGAACACTCGAACACCTATACGGATTCTCCTGCACAGTGGCAGATATGTAAATACGGGGTTTACATACCATTTCTTGCGCAATACGGTTCGAACACTCGAACAACTATACGGATTTTCCTGCACAGTGGCAGATATGTAAATACGGGGTTTCCATACCATTTCTTGCGCATTACGGTTCGAACACTCGAACACCTATACGGATTTTCCTGCACAGTGGCAGATATGTAAATACGGGGTTTACATACCATTTCTTGCGCATTACGGTTCGAACACTCGAACACCTATACGGATTCTCCTGCACAGTGGCAGATATGTAAATACGGGGTTTCCATACCATTTCTTGCGCATTACGGTTCGAACACTCGAACACCTATACGGATTCTCCTGCACAGCGGCAGATATGTAAATACGGGGTTTACATACCATTTCTTGCGCAACACGGTTCGAACACTTGAACACCTATACGGATTCTCCTACACAGTGGCAGATATGTAAATACGGGGTTTACATACCATTTCTTCCGCAACACGGTTCGAACACTCGAACACCTATACGGATTCTCCTGCACAGTGGCAGATATGTAAATACGGGGTTTACATACCATTTCTTGCGCAATACGGTTCGAACACTCGAACACCTATACGGATTTTCCTGCACAGTGGCAGATATGTAAATACGGGGTTTCCATACCCTTTCTTGCGCATTACGGTTCGAACACTCAAACACCTATGCGGATTCTCCTGCACAGTGGCAGATATGTAAATACGGGATTTACATACCATTTCTTGCGCAATACGGTTCGAACAATCGAACACCTATGCGGATTTTCCTGCACAGTGGCAGATATGTAAATACGGGGTTTCCATACCATTTCTTGCGCATTACGGTTCGAACACTCGAACACCTATACGGATTCTCCTCCACAGTGGCAGATATGTAAATACGGGGTTTACATACCATTTCTTGCGCAACACGGTTCGAACACTCAAACACCTATACGGATTCTCCTGCACAGTGGCAGATATGTAAATACGGGGTTTACATACCATTTCTTGCGCATTACGGTTCGAACACTCGAACACCAATCCGGATTCTCCTGCACAGTGGCAGATATGTAAATACGGGGTTTCCATACCATTTCTTGCGCATTACGGTTCGAACACTCGAACACCTATGCGGATTCTCCTGCACAGTGGCAGATATGTAAATACGGGATTTACATACCATTTCTTGCGCAATCCGGTTCGAACACTCGAACACCTATACGGATTTTCCTGCACAGTGGCAGATATGTAAATACGGGGTTTACATACCATTTCTTGCGCATTACGGTTCGAACACTCGAACACCTATACGGATTCTCCTGCACAGTGGCAGATATGTAAATACGGGGTTTACATACCATTTCTTGCGAAACACGGTTCGAACACTCGAACACCTATACGGATTCTCCTGCACAGTGGCAGATATGTAAATACGGGGTTTACATACCATTTCTTGCGCAATACGGTTCGAACACTCGAACAACTATACGGATTTTCCTGCACAGTGGCAGATATGTAAATACGGGGTTTCCATACCATTTCTTGCGCATTACGGTTCGAACACTCGAACACCTATACGGATTTTCCTGCACAGTGGCAGATATGTAAATACGGGGTTTACATACCATTTCTTGCGCATTACGGTTCGAACACTCGAACACCTATACGGATTTTCCTGCACAGTGGCAGATATGTAAATACGGGGTTTGCATACCATTTCTTGCGCATTACGGTTCGAACACTCGAACACCAATACGGATTCTCCTGCACAGTGGCAGATATGTAAATACGGGGTTTCCATACCATTTCTTGCGCATTACGGTTCGAACACTCGAACACCTATACGGATTCTCCTGCACAGCGGCAGATATGTAAATACGGGGTTTACATACCATTTCTTGCGCAACACGGTTCGAACACTCGAACACCTATACGGATTCTCCTGCACAGTGGCAGATATGTAAATACGGGGTTTACATACCATTTCTTGAGCAATACGGTTCGAACACTCGAACACCTATACGGATTTTCCTGCACAGTGGCAGATATGTAAATACGGGGTTTCCATACCATTTCTTGCGCATTACGGTTCGAACACTCAAACACCTATGCGGATTCTCCTGCACAGTGGCAGATATGTAAATACGGGATTTACATACCATTTCTTGCGCAATACGGTTCGAACACTCGAACACCTATGCGGATTTTCCTGCACAGTGGCAGATATGTAAATACGGGGTTTCCATACCATTTCTTGCGCATTACGGTTCGAACACTCGAACACCTATACGGATTCTCCTACACAGTGGCAGATATGTAAATACGGGGTTTACATACCATTTCTTGCGCAACACGGTTCGAAAACTCGAACACCTATACGGATTCTCCTGCACAGTGGCAGATATGTAAATACGGGATTTACATACCATTTCTTGCGCAATACGGTTCGAACACTCGAACACCTATACGGATTTTCCTGCAAAGTGGCAGATATGTAAATACGGGGTTTCTACACCATTTCTTGCGCATTACGGTTCGAACACTCGAACACCTATACGGATTCTCCTGCACAGTGGCAGATATGTAAATACGGGGTTTACATACCATTTCTTGCGAAACACGGTTCGAACACTCGAACACCTATACGGATTCTCCTGCACAGTGGCAGATATGTAAATACGGGGTTTACATACCATTTCTTGCGCAATACGGTTCGAACACTCGAACAACTATACGGATTTTCCTGCACAGTGGCAGATATGTAAATACGGGGTTTCCATACCATTTCTTGCGCATTACGGTTCGAACACTCGAACACCTATACGGATTTTCCTGCACAGTGGCAGATATGTAAATACGGGGTTTACATACCATTTCTTGCGCATTACGGTTCGAACACTCGAACACCTATACGGATTCTCCTGCACAGTGGCAGATATGTAAATACGGGGTTTCCATACCATTTCTTGCGCATTACGGTTCGAACACTCGAACACCTATACGGATTCTCCTGCACAGCGGCAGATATGTAAATACGGGGTTTACATACCATTTCTTGCGCAACACGGTTCGAACACTTGAACACCTATACGGATTCTCCTACACAGTGGCAGATATGTAAATACGGGGTTTACATACCATTTCTTCCGCAACACGGTTCGAACACTCGAACACCTATACGGATTCTCCTGCACAGTGGCAGATATGTAAATACGGGGTTTACATACCATTTCTTGCGCAATACGGTTCGAACACTCGAACACCTATACGGATTTTCCTGCACAGTGGCAGATATGTAAATACGGGGTTTCCATACCCTTTCTTGCGCATTACGGTTCGAACACTCAAACACCTATGCGGATTCTCCTGCACAGTGGCAGATATGTAAATACGGGATTTACATACCATTTCTTGCGCAATACGGTTCGAACAATCGAACACCTATGCGGATTTTCCTGCACAGTGGCAGATATGTAAATACGGGGTTTCCATACCATTTCTTGCGCATTACGGTTCGAACACTCGAACACCTATACGGATTCTCCTCCACAGTGGCAGATATGTAAATACGGGGTTTACATACCATTTCTTGCGCAACACGGTTCGAACACTCAAACACCTATACGGATTCTCCTGCACAGTGGCAGATATGTAAATACGGGGTTTACATACCATTTCTTGCGCATTACGGTTCGAACACTCGAACACCAATCCGGATTCTCCTGCACAGTGGCAGATATGTAAATACGGGGTTTCCATACCATTTCTTGCGCATTACGGTTCGAACACTCGAACACCTATGCGGATTCTCCTGCACAGTGGCAGATATGTAAATACGGGATTTACATACCATTTCTTGCGCAATCCGGTTCGAACACTCGAACACCTATACGGATTTTCCTGCACAGTGGCAGATATGTAAATACGGGGTTTACATACCATTTCTTGCGCATTACGGTTCGAACACTCGAACACCTATACGGATTCTCCTGCACAGTGGCAGATATGTAAATACGGGGTTTACATACCATTTCTTGCGAAACACGGTTCGAACACTCGAACACCTATACGGATTCTCCTGCACAGTGGCAGATATGTAAATACGGGGTTTACATACCATTTCTTGCGCAATACGGTTCGAACACTCGAACAACTATACGGATTTTCCTGCACAGTGGCAGATATGTAAATACGGGGTTTCCATACCATTTCTTGCGCATTACGGTTCGAACACTCGAACACCTATACGGATTTTCCTGCACAGTGGCAGATATGTAAATACGGGGTTTACATACCATTTCTTGCGCATTACGGTTCGAACACTCGAACACCTATACGGATTTTCCTGCACAGTGGCAGATATGTAAATACGGGGTTTGCATACCATTTCTTGCGCATTACGGTTCGAACACTCGAACACCAATACGGATTCTCCTGCACAGTGGCAGATATGTAAATACGGGGTTTCCATACCATTTCTTGCGCATTACGGTTCGAACACTCGAACACCTATACGGATTCTCCTGCACAGCGGCAGATATGTAAATACGGGGTTTACATACCATTTCTTGCGCAACACGGTTCGAACACTCGAACACCTATACGGATTCTCCTGCACAGTGGCAGATATGTAAATACGGGGTTTACATACCATTTCTTGAGCAATACGGTTCGAACACTCGAACACCTATACGGATTTTCCTGCACAGTGGCAGATATGTAAATACGGGGTTTCCATACCATTTCTTGCGCATTACGGTTCGAACACTCAAACACCTATGCGGATTCTCCTGCACAGTGGCAGATATGTAAATACGGGATTTACATACCATTTCTTGCGCAATACGGTTCGAACACTCGAACACCTATGCGGATTTTCCTGCACAGTGGCAGATATGTAAATACGGGGTTTCCATACCATTTCTTGCGCATTACGGTTCGAACACTCGAACACCTATACGGATTCTCCTACACAGTGGCAGATATGTAAATACGGGGTTTACATACCATTTCTTGCGCAACACGGTTCGAAAACTCGAACACCTATACGGATTCTCCTGCACAGTGGCAGATATGTAAATACGGGATTTACATACCATTTCTTGCGCAATACGGTTCGAACACTCGAACACCTATACGGATTTTCCTGCAAAGTGGCAGATATGTAAATACGGGGTTTCTACACCATTTCTTGCGCATTACGGTTCGAACACTCGAACACCTATACGGATTCTCCTGCACAGTGGCAGATATGTAAATACGGGGTTTACATACCATTTCTTGCGAAACACGGTTCGAACACTCGAACACCTATACGGATTCTCCTGCACAGTGGCAGATATGTAAATACGGGGTTTACATACCATTTCTTGCGCAATACGGTTCGAACACTCGAACAACTATACGGATTTTCCTGCACAGTGGCAGATATGTAAATACGGGGTTTCCATACCATTTCTTGCGCATTACGGTTCGAACACTCGAACACCTATACGGATTTTCCTGCACAGTGGCAGATATGTAAATACGGGGTTTACATACCATTTCTTGCGCATTACGGTTCGAACACTCGAACACCTATACGGATTCTCCTGCACAGTGGCAGATATGTAAATACGGGGTTTCCATACCATTTCTTGCGCATTACGGTTCGAACACTCGAACACCTATACGGATTCTCCTGCACAGCGGCAGATATGTAAATACGGGGTTTACATACCATTTCTTGCGCAACACGGTTCGAACACTTGAACACCTATACGGATTCTCCTACACAGTGGCAGATATGTAAATACGGGGTTTACATACCATTTCTTCCGCAACACGGTTCGAACACTCGAACACCTATACGGATTCTCCTGCACAGTGGCAGATATGTAAATACGGGGTTTACATACCATTTCTTGCGCAATACGGTTCGAACACTCGAACACCTATACGGATTTTCCTGCACAGTGGCAGATATGTAAATACGGGGTTTCCATACCCTTTCTTGCGCATTACGGTTCGAACACTCAAACACCTATGCGGATTCTCCTGCACAGTGGCAGATATGTAAATACGGGATTTACATACCATTTCTTGCGCAATACGGTTCGAACAATCGAACACCTATGCGGATTTTCCTGCACAGTGGCAGATATGTAAATACGGGGTTTCCATACCATTTCTTGCGCATTACGGTTCGAACACTCGAACACCTATACGGATTCTCCTCCACAGTGGCAGATATGTAAATACGGGGTTTACATACCATTTCTTGCGCAACACGGTTCGAACACTCAAACACCTATACGGATTCTCCTGCACAGTGGCAGATATGTAAATACGGGGTTTACATACCATTTCTTGCGCATTACGGTTCGAACACTCGAACACCAATCCGGATTCTCCTGCACAGTGGCAGATATGTAAATACGGGGTTTCCATACCATTTCTTGCGCATTACGGTTCGAACACTCGAACACCTATGCGGATTCTCCTGCACAGTGGCAGATATGTAAATACGGGATTTACATACCATTTCTTGCGCAATACGGTTCGAACACTCGAACACCTATACGGATTCTCCTACACAGTGGCAGATATGTAAATACGGGGTTTCCATACCATTTCTTGCGCATTACGTTTCGAACACTCGAACACCTATACGGATTCTCCTGCACAGTGGCAGATATGTAAATACGGGGTTTCCATACCATTTCTTGCGCATTACGGTTCGAACACTCGAACACCTATGCGGATTCTCCTGCACAGTGGCAGATATGTAAATACGGGATTTACATACCATTTCTTGCGCAATACGGTTCGAACATTCGAACACCTATACGGATTCTCCTACACAGTGGCAGATATGTAAATACGGGGTTTCCATACCATTTCTTGGGCATTACGGTTCGAACACTCGAACACCTATACGGATTCTCCTGCACAGTGGCAGAAATGTAAATACGGGGTTTCCATACCATTTCTTGCGCATTACGGTTCGAACACTCGAACACCTATGCGGATTCTCCTGCACAGTGGCAGATATGTAAATACGGGATTTACATACCATTTCTTGCGCAATCCGGTTCGAACACTCGAACACCTATACGGATTTTCCTGCACAGTGGCAGATATGTAAATACGGGGTTTACATACCATTTCTTGCGCATTGCGGTTCGAACACTCGAACACCTATACGGATTCTTCTACACAGTGGCAGATATGTAAATACGGGGTTTCCATACCATTTCTTGCGCATTACGGTTCAAAACACTCGAACACTTATACGGATTCTCCTGCACAGTGGCAGATATGTAAATACGGGGTTTACATACCGTTTCTTGCGAAACACGGTTCGAACAGTCGAACACCTATACTGATTCTCCTGCACAGTGGCAGATATGTAAATACGGGGTTTACATACCATTTCTTGCGCAATACGGTTCGAACACTCGAACACCTATACGGATTTTCCTGCACAGTGGCAGATATGTAAATACGGGGTTTCCATACCATTTCTTGCGCATTACGGTTCGAACACTCGAACACCTATACGGATTCTCCTGCACAGTGGCAGATATGTAAATACGGGGTTTCCATACCATTTCTTGCGCATTACGGTTCGAACACTCGAACACCTATGCGGATTCTCCTGCACAGTGGCAGATATGTAAATACGGGATTTACATACCATTTCTTGCGCAACCCGGTTCGAACACTCGAACACCTATACGGATTTTCCTGCACAGTGGCAGATATGTAAATACGGGGTTTACACACCATTTCTTGCGCATTACGGTTCGAACACTCGAACACCTATACGGATTCTCCTGCACAGTGGCAGATATGTAAATACGGGGTTTCCATACCATTTCTTGCGCATTACGGTTCGAACACTCGAACACCTATACGGATTCTCCTGCACAGCGGCAGATATGTAAATACGGGGTTTACATACAATTTCTTGCGCAACACGGTTCGAACACTCGAACACCTATACGGATTCTCCTGCACAGTGGCAGATATGTAAATACGGGGTTTACATACCATTTCTTGCGAAACACGGTTCGAACAGTCGAACACCTATATGGATTCCCCTGCACAGTGGCAGATATGTAAATACGGGGTTTACATACCATTTCTTGCGCAATACGGTTCGAACACTCGAACACCTATACGGATTTTCCTGTACAGTGGCAGATATCTAAATACGGGGTTTCCATACCATTTCTTGCGCATTACGGTTCGAACACTCGAACACCTATACGGATTTTCCTGCACAGTGGCAGATATGTAAATACGGGGTTTACATACCATTTCTTGCGCATTACGGTTCGAACACTCGAACACCTATACGGATTCTCCTGCACAGTGGCAGATATGTAAATACGGGGTTTCCATACCATTTCTTGCGCATTACGGTTCGAACACTCGAACACCTATACGGATTCTCCAGCACAGCGGCAGATATGTAAATACGGGGTTTACATACCATTTCTTGCGCAACACGGTTCGAACACTCGAACACCTATACGGATTCTCTTGCACAGTGGCAGATATGTAAATACGGGATTTACATACCATTTCTTGAGCAATACGGTTCGAACACTCGAACACCTATACGGATTTTCCTGCACAGTGGCAGATATGTGAATACGGGATTTCCATACCACTTCTTGCGCATTACGGTTCGAACACTAGAGCACCTATACGAATTCTCCTGCACAGTGGCAGATATGTAAATACGGGGTTTCCATACCATTTCTTGTGCATTACGGTTCGAACACTCGAACACCTATACGAATTCTCCTGCACAGTGGCAGATATGTAAATACGGGGTTTACATACCATTTCTTGCGCAACACGGTTCGAACACTTCGAACACCTATACGGATTCTTCTGCACAATGGCAGAAATGTAAATACGGGGTTTACATACCATTTCTTGCGCAATACAGTTCGAACACTCGAACACCTATACGGATTTCCCTGCACAGTGGCAGATATGTAAATACGGGGTTTCCATACTATTTCTTGCGCATTACGGTTCGAACACTCGAACACCTATGCGGATTCTGCTGCACAGTGGTAGATATGTAAATACGGGATTTACATACCATTTCTTGCGCAATCCGGTTCGAACACTCGAACACCTATACGGATTTTCCTGCACAGTGGCAGATATGTAAATACGGGGTTTACATACCATTTCTTGCGCATTGCGGTTCGAACACTCGAACACCTATACGGATTCTCCTGCACCGTGGCAGATATGTAAATACGGGGTTTCCATACCATTTCTTGCGCATTACGGTTCAAAACACTCGAACACTTATACGGATTCTCCTGCACAGTGGCAGATATGTAAATACGGGGTTTACATACCGTTTCTTGCGAAACACGGTTCGAACAGTCGAACACCTATACTGATTCTCCTGCACAGTGGCAGATATGTAAATACGGGGTTTACATACCATTTCTTGCGCAATACGGTTCGAACACTCGAACACCTATACGGATTCTCCTGCACAGTGGCAGATATGTAAATACGGGGTTTCCATACCATTTCTTGCGCATTACGGTTCGAACACTCGAACACCTATACGGATTCTCCTGCACAGTGGCAGATATGTAAATACGGGGTTTCCATACCATTTCTTGCGCATTACGGTTCGAACACTCGAACACCTATGCGGATTCTCCTGCACAGTGGCAGATATGTAAATACGGGATTTACATACCATTTCTTGCGCAACCCGGTTCGAACACTCGAACACCTATACGGATTTTCCTGCACAGTGGCAGATATGTAAATACGGGGTTTCCATACCATTTCTTGCGCATTACGGTTCGAACACTCGAACACCTATACGGATTCTCCTGCACAGCGGCAGATATGTAAATACGGGGTTTACATACAATTTCTTGCGCAACACGGTTCGAACACTCGAACACCTATACGGATTCTCCTGCACAGTGGCAGATATGTAAATACGGGGATTACATACCATTTCTTGCGAAACACGGTTCGAACAGTCGAACACCTATACGGATTCTCCTGCACAGTGGCAGATATGTAAATACGGGGTTTACATACCATTTCTTGCGCAATACGGTTCGAACACTCGAACACCTATACGGATTTTCCTGCACAGTGGCAGATATGTAAATACGGGGTTTCCATACCATTTCTTGCGCATTACGGTTCGAACACTCGAACACCTATACGGATTCTCCTGCACAGTGGCAGATATGTAAATACAGGGTTTCCATACCATTTCTTGCGCATTACGGTTCGAACACTCGAACACCTATGCGGATTCTCCTGCACAGTGGCAGATATGTAAATACGGGATTTACATACCATTTCTTGCGCAACCCGGTTCGAACACTCGAACACCTACACGGATTTTCCTGCACAGTGGCAGATATGTAAATACGGGGTTTCCATACCATTTCTTGCGCATTACGGTTCGAACACTCGAACACCTATACGGATTCTCCTGCACAGTGGCAGATATGTAAATACGGGGTTTCCATACCATTTCTTGCGCATTACGGTTCGAACACTCGAACACCTATGCGGATTCTCCTGCACAGTGGCAGATATGTAAATACGGGATTTACATACCATTTCTTGCGCAACCCGGTTCGAACACTCGAACACCTATACGGATTCTCCTGCACAGCGGCAGATATGTAAATACGGGGTTTACATACAATTTCTTGCGCAACACGGTTCGAACACTCGAACACCTATACGGATTCTCCTGCACAGTGGCAGATATGTAAATACGGGGATTACATACCATTTCTTGCGAAACACGGTTCGAACAGTCGAACACCTATACGGATTCTCCTGCACAGTGGCAGATATGTAAATACGGGGTTTACATACCATTTCTTGCGCAATACGGTTCGAACACTCGAACACCTAAACGGATTTTCCTGCACAGTGGCAGATATGTAAATACGGGGTTTCCATACCATTTCTTGCGCATTACGGTTCGAACACTCGAACACCTATACGGATTTTCCTGCACAGTGGCAGATATGTAAATACGGGGTTTACATACCATTTCTTGCACATTACGGTTCGAACACTCGAACACCTATACGGATTCTCCTGCACAGTGGCAGATATGTAAATACGGGGTTTCCATACCATTTCTTGCGCATTACGGTTCGAACACTCGAACACCTATACGGATTCTCCTGCACAGCGGCAGATATGTAAATACGGGGTTTACATACCATTTCTTGCGCAACACGGTTCGAACACTCGAACACCTATACGGATTCTCTTGCACAGTGGCAGATATGTAAATACGGGATTTACATACCATTTCTTGAGCAATACGGTTCGAACACTCGAACACCTATACGGATTTTCCTGCACAGTGGCAGATATGTAAATACGGGATTTCCATACCATTTCTTGCGCATTACGGTTCGAACACTAGAGCACCTATACGAATTCTCCTGCACAGTGGCAGATATGTAAATACGGGGTTTCCATACCATTTCTTGCGCATTACGGTTCGAACACTCGAACACCTATACGAATTCTCCTGCACAGTGGCAGATATGTAAATACGGGGTTTACATACCATTTCTTGCGCAACACGGTTCGAACACTTCGAACACCTATATGGATTCTTCTGCACAATGGCAGAAATGTAAATACGGGGTTTACATACCATTTCTTGCGCAATATAGTTCGAACACTCGAACACCTATACGGATTTTCCTGCACAGTGGCAGATATGTAAATACGGGGTTTCCACACTATTTCTTGCGCATTACGGTTCGAACACTCGAACACCTATGCGGATTCTCCTGCACAGTGGCAGATATGTAAATACGGGATTTACATGCCATTTCTTGCGCAATCCGGTTCGAACACTCGAACACCTATACGGATTTTCCTGCACAGTGGCAGATATGTAAATACGGGGTTTACATACCATTTCTTGCGCATTGCGGTTCGAACACTCGAACACCTATACGGATTCTCCTGCACCGTGGCTGATATGTAAATACGGGGTTTCCATACCATTTCTTGCGCATTACGGTTCAAAACACTCGAACACTTATACGGATTCTCCTGCACAGTGGCAGATATGTAAATACGGGGTTTACATACCGTTTCTTGCGAAACACGGTTCGAACACTCGAACACCTATACTGATTCTCCTGCACAGTGGCAGATATGTAAATACGAGGTTTACATACCATTTCTTGCGCAATACGGTTCGAACACTCGAACACCTATACGGATTTTCCTGCACAGTGGCAGATATGTAAATACGGGGTTTCCATACCATTTCTTGCGCATTACGGTTCGAACACTCGAACACCTATGCGGATTCTCCTGCACAGTGGCAGATATGTAAATACGGGATTTACATTCCATTTCTTGCGCATTACGGTTCGAACACTCGAACACCTATACGGATTCTCCTGCACAGTGGCAGATATGTAAATACGGGATTTCCATACCATTTCTTGCGCATTACGGTTCGAACACTCGAACACCTATGCGGATTCTCCTGCACAGTGGCAGATATGTAAATACGGGATTTACATACCATTTCTTGCGCAACCCGGTTCGAACACTCGAACACCTATACGGATTTTCCTGCACAGTGGCAGATATGTAAATACGGGGTTTACATACCATTTCTTGCGCATTACGGTTCGAACACTCGAACACCTATACGGATTCTCCTGCACAGTGGCAGATATGTAAATACGGGGTTTCCATACCATTTCTTGCGCATTACGGTTCGAACACTCGAACACCTATGCGGATTCTCCTGCACAGTGGCAGATATGTAAATACGGGGTTTCCATACCATTTCTTGCGCATTACGGTTCGAACACTCGAACACCTATGCGGATTCTCCTGCGCAGTGGCAGATATGTAAATACGGGATTTACATATCATTTCTTGCGCAACCCGGTTCGAACACTCGAACACCTATACGGATTTTCCTGCACAGTGGCAGATATGTAAATACGGGGTTTACATACCATCTCTTGCGCATTACGGTTCGAACACTCGAACACCTATACGGATTCTCCTGCAAAGTGGCAGATATGTAAATACGGGGTTTCCATACCATTTCTTGCGCATTACGGTTCGAACACTCGAACACCTATACGGATTCTCCTGCACAGTGGCAGATATGTAAATACGGGGTTTACATACAATTTCTTGCGCAACACGGTTCGAACACTCGAACACCTATACGGATTCTCCTGCACAGTGGCAGATATGTAAATACGGGGATTACATACCATTTCTTGCGAAACACGGTTCGAACAGTCGAACCCCTATACGGATTCTCCTGCACAGTGGCAGATATGTAAATACGGGGTTTACATACCATTTCTTGCGCAATACGGTTCGAACACTCGAACACCTATACGGATTTTCCTGCACAGTGGCAGATATGTAAATACGGGGTTTCCATACCATTTCTTGCGCATTACGGTTCGAACACTCGAACACCTATACGGATTTTCCTGCACAGTGGCAGATATGTAAATACGGGGTTTCCATACCATTTCTTGCGCATTACGGTTCGAACACTCAAACACCTATGCGGATTCTCCTGCACAGTGGCAGATATGTAAATACGGGATTTACATACCATTTCTTCCGCAATACGGTTCGAACACTCGAACACCTATACGGATTTTCCTGCACAGTGGCAGATATGTAAATACGGGGTTTCCATACCATTTCTTGCGCATTATGGTTCGAACACTCGAACACCTATACGGATTCTCCTACACAGTGGCAGATATGTAAATACGGGGTTTACATACCATTTCTTGCGCAACACGGTTAACACTCGAACACCTATACGGATTCTCCTGCACAGTGGCAGATATGTAAATACGGGGTTTACATGCCATTTCTTGCGCAATACGGTTCGAACACTCGAACACCTATACGGATTTTCCTGCAAAGTGGCAGATATGTAAATACGGGGTTTCTATACCATTTCTTGCGCATTACGGTTCGAACACTCGAACACCTATGCGGATTCTCCTACACAGTGGCAGATATGTAAATACGGGATTTACGTACCATTTCTTGCGCAATACGGTTCGAACACTCGAACACCTATACGGATTCTCCTACACAGTGGCAGATATGTAAATACGGGGTTTCCGTACCATTTCTTGCGCATTACGTTTCGAACACTCGAACACCTATACGGATTCTCCTGCACAGTGGCAGATATGTAAATATGGGGTTTCTATACCATTTCTTGCGCATTACGGTTCGAACACTCGAACACCTATACGGATTCTCCTGCACAGCGGCAGATATGTAAATACGGGGTTTACATACAATTTCTTGCGCAACACGGTTCGAACACTCGAACACCTATACGGATTCTCCTGCACAGTGGCAGATATGTAAATACGGGGATTACATACCATTTCTTGCGAAACACGGTTCGAACAGTCGAACACCTATACGGATTCTCCTGCACAGTGGCAGATATGTAAATACGGGGTTTACATACCATTTCTTGCGCAATACGGTTCGAACACTCGAACACCTAAACGGATTTTCCTGCACAGTGGCAGATATGTAAATACGGGGTTTCCATACCATTTCTTGCGCATTACGGTTCGAACACTCGAACACCTATACGGATTTTCCTGCACAGTGGCAGATATGTAAATACGGGGTTTACATACCATTTCTTGCACATTACGGTTCGAACACTCGAACACCTATACGGATTCTCCTGCACAGTGGCAGATATGTAAATACGGGGTTTCCATACCATTTCTTGCGCATTACGGTTCGAACACTCGAACACCTATGCGGATTCTCCTGCACAGTGGCAGATATGTAAATACGGGATTTACGTACCATTTCTTGCGCAATACGGTTCGAACACTCGAACACCTATACGGATTCTCCTACACAGTGGCAGATATGTAAATACGGGGTTTCCGTACCATTTCTTGCGCATTACGTTTCGAACACTCGAACACCTATACGGATTCTCCTGCACAGTGGCAGATATGTAAATATGGGGTTTCTATACCATTTCTTGCGCATTACGGTTCGAACACTCGAACACCTATGCGGATTCTCCTCCACAGTGGCAGATATGTAAATACAGGATTTACATACCATTTCTTGCGCAATACGGTTCGAACATTCGAACACCTATACGGATTCTCCTACACAGTGGCAGATATGTAAATACGGGGTTTCCATACCATTTCTTGCGCATTACGGTTCGAACACTCGAACACCTATGCGGATTCTCCTGCACAGTGGCAGATATGTAAATACGGGGTTTCCATACCATTTCTTGCGCATTACGGTTCGAACACTCGAACACCTATGCGGATTCTCCTGCGCAGTGGCAGATATGTAAATACGGGATTTCCATATCATTTCTTGCGCAACCCGGTTCGAACACTCGAACACCTATACGGATTTTCCTGCACAGTGGCAGATATGTAAATACGGGGTTTACATACCATTTCTTGCGCATTACGGTTCGAACACTCGAACACCTATACGGATTCTCCTGCAAAGTGGCAGATATGTAAATACGGGGTTTCCATACCATTTCTTGCGCATTACGGTTCGAACACTCGAACACCTATACGGATTCTCCTGCACAGCGGCAGATATGTAAATACGGGGTTTACATACAATTTCTTGCGCAACACGGTTCGAACACTCGAACACCTATACGGATTCTCCTGCACAGTGGCAGATATGTAAATACGGGGATTACATACCATTTCTTGCGAAACACGGTTCGAACAGTCGAACACCTATACGGATTCTCCTGCACAGTGGCAGATATGTAAATACGGGGTTTACATACCATTTCTTGCGCAATACGGTTCGAACACTCGAACACCTATACGGATTTTCCTGCACAGTGGCAGATATGTAAATACGGGGTTTCCATACCATTTCTTGCGCATTACGGTTCGAACACTCGAACACCTATACGGATTTTCCTGCATAGTGGCAGATATGTAAATACGGGGTTTACATACCATTTCTTGCACATTACGGTTCGAACACTCGAACACCTATACGGATTCTCCTGCACAGTGGCAGATATGTAAATACGGGGTTTCCATACCATTTCTTGCGCATTACGGTTCGAACACTCGAACACCTATACGGATTCTCCTGCACAGCGGCAGATATGTAAATACGGGGTTTACATACCATTTCTTGCGCAACACGGTTCGAACACTCGAACACCTATACGGATTCTCTTGCACAGTGGCAGATATGTAAATACGGGATTTACATACCATTTCTTGAGCAATACGGTTCGAACACTCGAACACCTATACGGATTTTCCTGCACAGTGGCAGATATGTAAATACGGGGTTTCCATACCATTTCTTGCGCATTACGGTTCGAACACTAGAACACCTATACGAATTCTCCTGCACAGTGGCAGATATGTAAATACGGGGTTTCCATACCATTTCTTGCGCATTACGGTTCGAACACTCGAACACCTATACGAATTCTCCTGCATAGTGGCAGATATGTAAATACAGGGTTTACATACCATTTCTTGCGCAACACGGTTCGAACACTTCGAACACCTATACGGATTCTTCTGCACAATGGCAGAAATGTAAACACGGGGTTTACATACCATTACTTGCGCAATACAGTTCGAACACTCGAACACCTATACGGATTTTCCTGCACAGTGGCAGATATGTAAATACGGGGTTTCCATACTATTTCTTGCGCATTACGGTTCGAACACTCGAACACCTATACGGATTCTCCTGCACAGTGGCAGATATGTAAATACGGGGTTTCCATACCATTTCTTGCGCATTACGGTTCGAACACTCAAACACCTATGCGGATTCTCCTGCACAGTGGCAGATATGTAAATACGGGATTTACATACCATTTCTTCCGCAATACGGTTCGAACACTCGAACACCTATACGGATTTTCCTGCACAGCGGCAGATATGTAAATACGGGGTTTCCATACCATTTCTTGCGCATTATGGTTCGAACACTCGAACACCTATACGGATTCTCCTACACAGTGGCAGATATGTAAATACGGGGTTTACATACCATTTATTGCGCAACACGGTTAACACTCGAACACCTATACGGATTCTCCTGCACAGTGGCAGATATGTAAATACGGGGTTTACATGCCATTTCTTGCGCAATACGGTTCGAACACTCGAACACCTATACGGATTTTCCTGCAAAGTGGCAGATATGTAAATACGGGGTTTGTATACCATTTCTTGCGCATTACGGTTCGAACACTCGAACACCTATCCGGATTCTCCTGCACAGTGGCAGATATGTAAATACGGGGTTTCCATACCATTTCTTGCGCATTACGGTTCGAACACTCGAACACCTATGCGGATTCTCCTGCACAGTGGCAGATATGTAAATACGGGATTTACGTACCATTTCTTGCGCAATACGGTTCGAACACTCGAACACCTATACGGATTCTCCTACACAGTGGCAGATATGTAAATACGGGGTTTCCGTACCATTTCTTGCGCATTACGTTTCGAACACTCGAACACCTATACGGATTCTCCTGCACACTGGCAGATATGTAAATATGGGGTTTCTATACCATTTCTTGCGCATTACGGTTCGAACACTCGAACACCTATGCGGATTCTCCTCCACAGTGGCAGATATGTAAATACGGGATTTACATACCATTTCTTGCGCAATACGGTTCGAACATTCGAACACCTATACGGATTCTCCTACACAGTGGCAGATATGTAAATACGGGGTTTCCATACCATTTCTTGCGCAATACGGTTCGAACACTCGAACACCTATACGGATTTTCCGGCACAGTGGCAGATATGTAAATACGGGGTTTCCATACCATTTCTTGCGCATTACGGTTCGAACACTCGAACACCTATACGGATTCTCCTGCACAGTGGCAGATATGTAAATACGGGGTTTCCATACCATTTCTTGCGCATTACGGTTCGAACACTCGAACACCTATGCGGATTCTCCTGCACAGTGGCAGATATGTAAATACGGGATTTACATACCATTTCTTGCGCAACCCGGTTCGAACACTCGAACACCTATACGGATTTTCCTTCACAGTGGCAGATATGTAAATACGGGGTTTACATACCATTTCTTGCGCATTACGGTTCGAACACTCGAACACCTATACGGATTCTCCTGCACAGTGGCAGATATGTAAATACGGGGTTTCCATACCATTTCTTGCGCATTACGGTTCGAACACTCGAACACCTATACGGATTCTCCTGCACAGCGGCAGATATGTAAATACGGGGTTTACATACAATTTCTTGCGCAACACGGTTCGAACACTCGAACACCTATACGGATTCTCCTGCACAGTGGCAGATATGTAAATACGGGGTTTACATACCATTTCTTGCGAAACACGGTTCGAACACTCGAACACCTATACGGATTCTCCTGCACAGTGGCAGATATGTAAATACGGGGTTTACATACCATTTCTTGCGCAATACGGTTCGAACACTCGAACACCTATACGGATTTTCCTGCACAGTGGCAGATATGTAAATACGGGGTTTCCATACCATTTCTTGCGCATTACGGTTCGAACACTCGAACACCTATACGGATTTTCCTGCACAGTGGCAGATATGTAAATACGGGGTTTACATACTATTTCTTGCGCATTACGGTTCGAACACTCGAACACCTATACGGATTCTCCTGCACAGTGGCAGATATGTAAATACGGGATTTACATACCCTTTCTTGCGCAACCCGGTTCGAACACTCGAACACCTATACGGATTTTCCTTCACAGTGGCAGATATGTAAATACGGGGTTTACATACCATTTCTTGCGCATTACGGTTCGAACACTCGAACACCTATACGGATTCTCCTGCACAGTGGCAGATATGTAAATACGGGGTTTCCATACCATTTCTTGTGCATTACGGTTCGAACACTCGAACACCTATACGGATTCTCCTACACAGCGGCAGATATGTAAATACGGGGTTTACATACAATTTCTTGCGCAACACGGTTCGAACACTCGAACACCTATACGGATTCTCCTGCACAGTGGCAGATATGTAAATACGGGGTTTACATACCATTTCTTGCGAAACACGGTTCGAACACTCGAACACCTATACGGATTCTCCTGCACAGTGGCAGATATGTAAATACGGGGTTTACATACCATTTCTTGCGCAATACGGTTCGAACACTCGAACACCTATACGGATTTTCCTGCACAGTGGCAGATATGTAAATACGGGGTTTCCATACCATTTCTTGCGCATTACGGTTCGAACACTCGAACACCTATACGGATTTTCCTGCACAGTGGCTGATATGTAAATACGGGGTTTACATACCATTTCTTGCGCATTACGGTTCGAACACTCGAACACCTATACGGATTCTCCTGCACAGTGGCAGATATGTAAATACGGGGTTTCCATACCATTTCTTGCGCATTACGGTTCGAACACTCGAACACCTATACGGATTCTCCTACACAGCGGCAGATATGTAAATACGGGGTTTACATACCATTTCTTGCGCAACACGGTTCGAACACTCGAACACCTATACGGATTCTCTTGCACAGTGGCAGATATGTAAATACGGGATTTACATACCATTTCCTGAGCAATACGGTTCGAACACTCGAACACCTATACGGATTTTCCTGCACAGTGGCAGATATGTAAATACGGGGTTTTCATACCATTTCTTGCGCATTACGGTTCGAACACTAGAGCACCTATACGAATTCTCCTGCACAGTGGCAGATATGTAAATACGGGGTTTCCATACCATTTCTTGCGCATTACGGTTCGAACACTCGAACACCTATACGAATTCTCCTGCACAGTGGCAGATATGTAAATACGGGGTTTACATACCATTTCTTGCGCAACACGGTTCGAACACTTCGAACACCTATACGGATTCTTCTGCACAATGGCAGAAATGTAAATACGGGGTTTACATACCATTACTTGCGCAATACAGTTCGAACACTCGAACACCTATACGGATTTTCCTGCACAGTGGCAGATATGTAAATACGGGGTTTCCATACCATTTCTTGCGCATTACGGTTCGAACACTCAAACACCTATGCGGATTCTCCTGCACAGTGGCAGATATGTAAATACGGGATTTACATACCATTTCTTCCGCAATACGGTTCGAACACTCGAACACCTATACGGATTTTCCTGCACAGTGGCAGATATGTAAATACGGGGTTTCCATACCATTTCTTGCGCATTATGGTTCGAACACTCGAACACCTATACGGATTCTCCTACACAGTGGCAGATATGTAAATACGGGGTTTACATACCATTTCTTGCGCAACACGGTTAACACTCGAACACCTATACGGATTCTCCTGCACAGTGGCAGATATGTAAATACAGGGTTTACATGCCATTTCTTGCGCAATACGGTTCGAACACTCGAACACCTATACGGATTTTCCTGCAAAGTGGCAGATATGTAAATACGGGGTTTCTATACCATTTCTTGCGCATTACGGTTCGAACACTCGAACACCTATCCGGTTTCTCCTGCACAGTGGCAGATATGTAAATACGGGGTTTCCATACCATTTCTTGCGCATTACGGTTCGAACACTCGAACACCTATGCGGATTCTCCTGCACAGTGGCAGATATGTAAATACGGGATTTACGTACCATTTCTTGCGCAATACGGTTCGAACACTCGAACACCTATACGGATTCTCCTACACAGTGGCAGATATGTAAATACGGGGTTTCCGTACCATTTCTTGCGCATTACGTTTCGAACACTCGAACACCTATACGGATTCTCCTGCACAGTGGCAGATATGTAAATATGGGGTTTCTATACCATTTCTTGCGCATTACGGTTCGAACACTCGAACACCTATGCGGATTCTCCAGCACAGTGGCAGATATGTAAATACGGGATTTACATACCATTTCTTGCGCAATACGGTTCGAACATTCGAACACCTATACGGATTCTCCTACACAGTGGCAGATATGTAAATACGGGGTTTACATACCATTTCTTGCGCAATACGGTTCGAACACTCGAACACCTATACGGATTTTCCTGCACAGTGGCAGATATGTAAATACGGGGTTTCCATACCATTTCTTGCGCATTACGGTTCGAACACTCGAACACCTATACGGATTCTCCTGCACAGTGGCAGATATGTAAATACGGGGTTTCCATACCATTTCTTGCGCATTACGGTTCGAACACTCGAACACCTATGCGGATTCTCCTGCACAGTGGCAGATATGTAAATACGGGATTTACATACCATTTCTTGCGCAACCCGGTTCGAACACTCGAACACCTATACGGATTTTCCTTCACAGTGGCAGATATGTAAATACGGGGTTTACATACCATTTCTTGCGCATTACGGTTCGAACACTCGAACACCTATACGGATTCTCCTGCACAGTGGCAGATATGTAAATACGGGGTTTCCATACCATTTCTTGCGCATTACGGTTCGAACACTCGAACACCTATACGGATTCTCCTGCACAGCGGCAGATATGTAAATACGGGGTTTACATACAATTTCTTGCGCAACACGGTTCGAACACTCGAACACCTATACGGATTCTCCTGCACAGTGGCAGATATGTAAATACGGGGTTTACATACCATTTCTTGCGAAACACGGTTCGAACACTCGAACACCTATACGGATTCTCCTGCACAGTGGCAGATATGTAAATACGGGGTTTACATACCATTTCTTGCGCAATACGGTTCGAACACTCGAACACCTATACGGATTTTCCTGCACCGTGGCAGATATGTAAATACGGGGTTTCCATACCATTTCTTGCGCATTACGGTTCGAACACTCGAACACCTATACGGATTTTCCTGCACAGTGGCAGATATGTAAATACGGGGTTTACATACTATTTCTAGCGCATTACGGTTCGAACACTCGAACACCTATACGGATTCTCCTGCACAGTGGCAGATATGTAAATACGGGATTTACATACCATTTCTTGCGCAACCCGGTTCGAACACTCGAACACCTATACGGATTTTCCTTCACAGTGGCAGATATGTAAATACGGGGTTTACATACCATTTCTTGCGCATTACGGTTCGAACACTCGAACACCTATACGGATTCTCCTGCACAGTTGCAGATATGTAAATACGGGGTTTCCATACCATTTCTTGCGCATTACGGTTCGAACACTCGAACACCTATACGGATTCTCCTGCACAGCGGCAGACATGTAAATACGGGGTTTACATACAATTTCTTGCGCAACACGGTTCGAACACTCGAACACCTATACGGATTCTCCTGCACAGTGGCAGATATGTAAATACGGGGTTTACATACCATTTCTTGCGAAACACGGTTCGAACACTCGAACACCTATACGGATTCTCCTGCACAGTGGCAGATATGTAAATACGGGGTTTACATACCATTTCTTGCGCAATACGGTTCGAACACTCGAACACCTATACGGATTTTCCTGCACAGTGGCAGATATGTAAATACGGGGTTTCCATACCATTTCTTGCGCATTACGGCTCGAACACTCGAACACCTATACGGATTTTCCTGCACAGTGGCTGATATGTAAATACGGGGTTTACATACCATTTCTTGCGCATTACGGTTCGAACACTCGAACACCTATACGGATTCTCCTGCACAGTGGCAGATATGTAAATACGGGGTTTCCACACCATTTCTTGCGCATTACGGTTCGAACACTCGAACACCTATACGGATTCTCCTGCACAGCGGCAGATATGTAAATACGGGGTTTACATACCATTTCTTGCGCAACACGGTTCGAACACTCGAACACCTATACGGATTCTCTTGCACAGTGGCAGATATGTAAATACGGGATTTACATACCATTTCTTGAGCAATACGGTTCGAACACTCGAACACCTATACGGATTTTCCTGCACAGTGGCAGATATGTAAATACGGGGTTTCCATACCATTTCTTGCGCATTACGGTTCGAACACTAGAACACCTATACGGATTCTCCTGCACAGTGGCAGATATGTAAATACGGGGTTTCCATACCATTTCTTGCTCATTACGGTTCGAACACTCGAACACCTATACGAATTCTCCTGCACAGTGGCAGATATGTAAATACGGGGTTTACATACCATTTCTTGCGCAACACGGTTCGAACACTTCGAACACCTATACGGATTCTTCTGCACAATGGCAGAAATGTAAATACGGGGTTTACATACCATTTCTTGCGCAATACAGTTCGAACACTCGAACACCTATACGGATTTTCCTGCACAGTGGCAGATATGTAAATACGGGGTTTCCATACTATTTCTTGCGCATTACGGTTCGAACACTCGAACACCTATACGGATTCTCCTGCACAGTGGCAGATATGTAAATACGGGGTTTCCATACCATTTCTTGCGCATTACGGTTCGAACACTCAAACACCTATGCGGATTCTCCTGCACAGTGGCAGATATGTAAATACGGGATTTACATACCATTTCTTGCGCAATACGGTTCGAACAGTCGAACACCTATACGGATTTTCCTGCACAGTGGCAGATATGTAAATACGGGGTTTACATACCATTTCTTGCGCATTACGGTTCGAACACTCGAACACCTATACGGATTCTCCTACACAGTGGCAGATAGGTAAATACGGGGTTTACATACCATTTCTTGCGCAACACGGTTCGAACACTCGAACACCTATACGGATTCTCCAGCACAGTGGCAGATATGTAAATACGGGGTTTACATACCATTTCTTGCGCAATACGGTTCGAACACTCGAACACCTATACGGATTTTCCTGCAAAGTGGCAAATATGTAAATACGGGGTTTCTATACCATTTCTTGCGCATTACGGTTCGAACACTCGAACACCTATCCGGATTCTCCTGCACAGTGGCAGATATGTAAATACGGGGTTTCCATACCATTTCTTGCGCATTACGGTTCGAACACTCGAACACCTATGCGGATTCTCCTGCACAGTGGCAGATATGTAAATACGGGATTTACGTACCATTTCTTGCGCAATACGGTTCGAACACTCGAACACCTATACGGATTCTCCTACACAGTGGCAGATATGTAAATACGGGGTTTCCATACCATTTCTTGCGCATTACGTTTCGAACACTCGAACACCTATACGGATTCTCCTGCACAGTGGCAGATATGTAAATATGGGGTTTCCATACCATTTCTTGCGCATTACGGTTCGAACACTCGAACACCTATGCGGATTCTCCTGCACAGTGGCAGATATGTAAATACGGGATTTACATACCATTTCTTGCGCAATACGGTTCGAACATTCGAACACCTATACGGATTCTCCTACACAGTGGCAGATATGTAAATACGGGGTTTCCATACCATTTCTTGCGCATTACGGTTCGAACACTCGAACACCTATACGGATTCTCCTGCACAGTGGCAGATATGTAAATACGGGATTTACATACCATTTCTTGCGCAACCCGGTTCGAACACTCGAACACCTATACGGATTTTCCTTCACAGTGGCAGATATGTAAATACGGGGTTTACATACCATTTCTTGCGCATTACGGTTCGAACACTCGAACACCTATACGGATTCTCCTGCACAGTGGCAGATATGTAAATACGGGGTTTCCATACCATTTCTTGCGCATTACGGTTCGAACACTCGAACACCTATACGGATTCTCCTGCACAGCGGCAGATATGTAAATACGGGGTTTACATACAATTTCTTGCGCAACACGGTTCGAACACTCGAACACCTATACGGATTCTCCTGCACAGTGGCAGATATGTAAATACGGGGTTTACATACCATTTCTTGCGAAACACGGTTCGAACACTCGAACACCTATACGGATTCTCCTGCACAGTGGCAGATATGTAAATACGGGGTTTACATACCATTTCTTGCGCAATACGGTTCGAACACTCGAACACCTATACGGATTTTCCTGCACAGTGGCAGATATGTAAATACGGGGTTTCCATACCATTTCTTGCGCATTACGGCTCGAACACTCGAACACCTATACGGATTTTCCTGCACAGTGGCTGATATGTAAATACGGGGTTTACATACCATTTCTTGCGCATTACGGTTCGAACACTCGAACACCTATACGGATTCTCCTGCACAGTGGCAGATATGTAAATACGGGGTTTCCATACCATCTCTTGCGCATTACGGTTCGAACACTCGAACACCTATACGGATTCTCCTGCACAGCGGCAGATATGTAAATACGGGGTTTACATACCATTTCTTGCGCAACACGGTTCGAACACTCGAACACCCATACGGATTCTCTTGCACAGTGGCAGATATGTAAATACGGGATTTACATACCATTTCTTGAGCAATACGGTTCGAACACTCGAACACCTATACGGATTTTCCTGCACAGCGGCAGATATGTAAATACGGGGTTTCCATACCATTTCTTGCGCATTACGGTTCGAACACTAGAACACCTATACGGATTCTCCTGCACAGTGGCAGATATGTAAATACGGGGTTTCCATACCATTTCTTGCTCATTACGGTTCGAACACTCGAACACCTATACGAATTCTCCTGCACAGTGGCAGATATGTAAATACGGGGTTTACATACCATTTCTTGCGCAACACGGTTCGAACACTTCGAACACCTATACGGATTCTTCTGCACAATGGCAGAAATGTAAATACGGGGTTTACATACCATTTCTTGCGCAATACAGTTCGAACACTCGAACACCTATACGGATTTTCCTGCACAGTGGCAGATATGTAAATACGGGGTTTCCATACTATTTCTTGCGCATTACGGTTCGAACACTCGAACACCTATACGGATTCTCCTGCACAGTGGCAGATATGTAAATACGGGGTTTCCATACCATTTCTTGCGCATTACGGTTCGAACACTCAAACACCTATGCGGATTCTCCTGCACAGTGGCAGATATGTAAATACGGGGTTTCTGTACCATTTCTTGCGCATTACGGTTCGAACAGTCGAACACCTATACGGATTTTCCTGCACAGTGGCAGATATGTAAATACGGGGTTTCCATACCATTTCTTGCGCATTACGGTTCGAACACTCGAACACCTATACGGATTCTCCTACACAGTGGCAGATATGTAAATACGGGGTTTACATACCATTTCTTGCGCAACACGGTTCGAACACTCGAACACCTATACGGATTCTCCAGCACAGTGGCAGATATGTAAATACGGGGTTTACATACCATTTCTTGCGCAATACGGTTCGAACACTCGAACACCTATACGGATTTTCCTGCAAAGTGGCAGATATGTAAATACGGGGTTTCTATACCATTTCTTGCGCATTACGGTTCGAACACTCGAACACCTATCCGGATTCTCCTGCACAGTGGCAGATATGTAAATACGGGGTTTCCATACCATTTCTTGCGCATTACGGTTCGAACACTCGAACACCTATGCGGATTCTCCTGCACAGTGGCAGATATGTAAATACGGGATTTACGTACCATTTCTTGCGCAATACGGTTCGAACACTCGAACACCTATACGGATTCTCCTACACAGTGGCAGATATGTAAATACGGGGTTTCCATACCATTTCTTGCGCATTACGTTTCGAACACTCGAACACCTATACGGATTCTCCTGCACAGTGGCAGATATGTAAATATGGGGTTTCCATACCATTTCTTGCGCATTACGGTTCGAACACTCGAACACCTATGCGGATTCTCCTGCACAGTGGCAGATATGTAAATACGGGATTTACATACCATTTCTTGCGCAATACGGTTCGAACATTCGAACACCTATACGGATTCTCCTACACAGTGGCAGATATGTAAATACGGGATTTCCATACCATTTCTTGCGCATTACGGTTCGAACACTCGAACACCTATACGGATTCTCCTGCACAGTGGCAGATATGTAAATACGGGATTTACATACCATTTCTTGCGCAACCCGGTTCGAACACTCGAACACCTATACGGATTTTCCTTCACAGTGGCAGATATGTAAATACGGGGTTTACATACCATTTCTTGCGCATTACGGTTCGAACACTCGAACACCTATACGGATTCTCCTGCACAGTGGCAGATATGTAAATACGGGGTTTCCATACCATTTCTTGCGCATTACGGTTCGAACACTCGAACACCTATACGGATTCTCCTGCACAGCGGCAGATATGTAAATACGGGGTTTACATACAATTTCTTGCGCAACACGGTTCGAACACTCGAACACCTATACGGATTCTCCTGCACAGTGGCAGATATGTAAATACGGGGTTTACATACCATTTCTTGCGAAACACGGTTCGAACACTCGAACACCTATACGGATTCTCCTGCACAGTGGCAGATATGTAAATACGGGGTTTACATACCATTTCTTGCGCAATACGGTTCGAACACTCGAACACCTATACGGATTTTCCTGCACAGTGGCAGATATGTAAATACGGGGTTTCCATACCATTTCTTGCGCATTACGGCTCGAACACTCGAACACCTATACGGATTTTCCTGCACAGTGGCTGATATGTAAATACGGGGTTTACATACCATTTCTTGCGCAATACGGTTCGAACACTCGAACACCTATACGGATTTTCCTGCAAAGTGGCAGATATGTAAATACGGGGTTTCTATACCATTTCTTGCGCATTACGGTTCGAACACTCGAACACCTATCCGGATTCTCCTGCACAGTGGCAGATATGTAAATACGGGGTTTCCATACCATTTCTTGCGCATTACGGTTCGAACACTCGAACACCTATGCGGATTCTCCTGCACAGTGGCAGATATGTAAATACGGGATTTACGTACCATTTCTTGCGCAATACGGTTCGAACACTCGAACACCTATACGGATTCTCCTACACAGTGGCAGATATGTAAATACGGGGTTTCCATACCATTTCTTGCGCATTACGTTTCGAACACTCGAACACCTATACGGATTCTCCTGCACAGTGGCAGATATGTAAATATGGGGTTTCCATACCATTTCTTGCGCATTACGGTTCGAACACTCGAACACCTATGCGGATTCTCCTGCACAGTGGCAGATATGTAAATACGGGATTTACATACCATTTCTTGCGCAATACGGTTCGAACATTCGAACACCTATACGGATTCTCCTACACAGTGGCAGATATGTAAATACGGGGTTTCCATACCATTTCTTGCGCATTACGGTTCGAACACTCGAACACCTATACGGATTCTCCTGCACAGTGGCAGATATGTAAATACGGGATTTACATACCATTTCTTGCGCAACCCGGTTCGAACACTCGAACACCTATACGGATTTTCCTTCACAGTGGCAGATATGTAAATACGGGGTTTACATACCATTTCTTGCGCATTACGGTTCGAACACTCGAACACCTATACGGATTCTCCTGCACAGTGGCAGATATGTAAATACGGGGTTTCCATACCATTTCTTGCGCATTACGGTTCGAACACTCGAACACCTATACGGATTCTCCTGCACAGCGGCAGATATGTAAATACGGGGTTTACATACAATTTCTTGCGCAACACGGTTCGAACACTCGAACACCTATACGGATTCTCCTGCACAGTGGCAGATATGTAAATACGGGGTTTACATACCATTTCTTGCGAAACACGGTTCGAACACTCGAACACCTATACGGATTCTCCTGCACAGTGGCAGATATGTAAATACGGGGTTTACATACCATTTCTTGCGCAATACGGTTCGAACACTCGAACACCTATACGGATTTTCCTGCACAGTGGCAGATATGTAAATACGGGGTTTCCATACCATTTCTTGCGCATTACGGCTCGAACACTCGAACACCTATACGGATTTTCCTGCACAGTGGCTGATATGTAAATACGGGGTTTACATACCATTTCTTGCGCATTACGGTTCGAACACTCGAACACCTATACGGATTCTCCTGCACAGTGGCAGATATGTAAATACGGGGTTTCCATACCATTTCTTGCGCATTACGGTTCGAACACTCGAACACCTATACGGATTCTCCTGCACAGCGGCAGATATGTAAATACGGGGTTTACATACCATTTCTTGCGCAACACGGTTCGAACACTCGAACACCTATACGGATTCTCTTGCACAGTGGCAGATATGTAAATACGGGATTTACATACCATTTCTTGAGCAATACGGTTCGAACACTCGAACACCTATACGGATTTTCCTGCACAGTGGCAGATATGTAAATACGGGGTTTCCATACCATTTCTTGCGCATTACGGTTCGAACACTAGAACACCTATACGGATTCTCCTGCACAGTGGCAGATATGTAAATACGGGGTTTCCATACCATTTCTTGCTCATTACGGTTCGAACACTCGAACACCTATACGAATTCTCCTGCACAGTGGCAGATATGTAAATACGGGGTTTACATACCATTTCTTGCGCAACACGGTTCGAACACTTCGAACACCTATACGGATTCTTCTGCACAATGGCAGAAATGTAAATACGGGGTTTACATACCATTTCTTGCGCAATACAGTTCGAACACTCGAACACCTATACGGATTTTCCTGCACAGTGGCAGATATGTAAATAAGGGGTTTCCATACTATTTCTTGCGCATTACGGTTCGAACACTCGAACACCTATACGGATTCTCCTGCACAGTGGCAGATATGTAAATACGGGGTTTCCATACCATTTCTTGCGCATTACGGTTCGAACACTCAAACACCTATACGGATTCTCCTGCACAGTGGCAGATATGTAAATACGGGATTTACATACCATTTCTTGCGCAATACGGTTCGAACAGTCGAACACCTATACGGATTTTCCTGCACAGTGGCAGATATGTAAATACGGGGTTTCCATACCATTTCTTGCGCATTACGGTTCGAACACTCGAACACCTATACGGATTCTCCTACACAGTGGCAGATATGTAAATACGGGGTTTCTATACCATTTCTTGCGCAACACGGTTCGAACACTCGAACACCTATACGGATTCTCCAGCACAGTGGCAGATATGTAAATACGGGGTTTACATACCATTTCTTGCGCAATACGGTTCGAACACTCGAACACCTATACGGATTTTCCTGCAAAGTGGCAGATATGTAAATACGGGGTTTCTATACCATTTCTTGCGCAATACGGTTCGAACACTCGAACACCTATCCGGATTCTCCTGCACAGTGGCAGATATGTAAATACGGGGTTTCCATACCATTTCTTGCGCATTACGGTTCGAACACTCGAACACCTATGCGGATTCTCCTGCACAGTGGCAGATATGTAAATACGGGATTTACGTACCATTTCTTGCGCAATACGGTTCGAACACTCGAACACCTATGCGGATTCTCCTACACAGTGGCAGATATGTAAATACGGGGTTTCCATACCATTTCTTGCGCATTACGTTTCGAACACTCGAACACCTATACGGATTCTCCTGCACAGTGGCAGATATGTAAATACGGGGTTTCCATACCATTTCTTGCGCATTACGGTTCGAACACTCGAACACCTATACGGATTCTCCTGCACAGTGGCAGATATGTAAATACGGGATTTACATACCATTTCTTGCGCAACCCGGTTCGAACACTCGAACACCTATACGGATTTTCCTTCACAGTGGCAGATATGTAAATACGGGGTTTACATACCATTTCTTGCGCATTACGGTTCGAACACTCGAACACCTATACGGATTCTCCTGCACAGTGGCAGATATGTAAATACGGGGTTTCCATACCATTTCTTGCGCATTACGGTTCGAACACTCGAACACCTATACGGATTCTCCTGCACAGCGGCAGATATGTAAATACGGGGTTTACATACAATTTCTTGCGCAACACGGTTCGAACACTCGAACACCTATACGGATTCTCCTGCACAGTGGCAGATATGTAAATACGGGGTTTACATACCATTTCTTGCGAAACACGGTTCGAACACTCGAACACCTATACGGATTCTCCTGCACAGTGGCAGATATGTAAATACGGGGTTTACATACCATTTCTTGCGCAATACGGTTCGAACACTCGAACACCTATACGGATTTTCCTGCACAGTGGCAGATATGTAAATACGGGGTTTCCATACCATTTCTTGCGCATTACGGCTCGAACACTCGAACACCTATACGGATTTTCCTGCACAGTGGCTGATATGTAAATACGGGGTTTACATACCATTTCTTGCGCATTACGGTTCGAACACTCGAACACCTATACGGATTCTCCTGCACAGTGGCAGATATGTAAATACGGGGTTTCCATACCATTTCTTGCGCATTACGGTTCGAACACTCGAACACCTATACGGATTCTCCTGCACAGCGGCAGATATGTAAATACGGGGTTTACATACCATTTCTTGCGCAACACGGTTCGAACACTCGAACACCTATACGGATTCTCTTGCACAGTGGCAGATATGTAAATACGGGATTTACATACCATTTCTTGAGCAATACGGTTCGAACACTCGAACACCTATACGGATTTTCCTGCACAGTGGCAGATATGTAAATACGGGGTTTCCATACCATTTCTTGCGCATTACGGTTCGAACACTAGAACACCTATACGGATTCTCCTGCACAGTGGTAGATATGTAAATACGGGGTTTCCATACCATTTCTTGCTCATTACGGTTCGAACACTCGAACACCTATACGAATTCTCCTGCACAGTGGCAGATATGTAAATACGGGGTTTACATACCATTTCTTGCGCAACACGGTTCGAACACTTCGAACACCTATACGGATTCTTCTGCACAATGGCAGATATGTAAATACGGGGTTTGCATACCATTTCTTGCGCAATACAGTTCGAACACTCGAACACCTATACGGATTTTCCTGCACAGTGGCAGATATGTAAATACGGGGTTTCCATACTATTTCTTGCGCATTACGGTTCGAACACTCGAACACCTATACGGATTCTCCTGCACAGTGGCAGATATGTAAATACGGGGTTTCCATACCATTTCTTGCGCATTACGGTTCGAACACTCAAACACCTATGCGGATTCTCCTGCACAGTGGCAGATATGTAAATACGGGATTTACATACCATTTCTTGCGCAATACGGTTCGAACACTCGAAAACCTATACGGATTCTCCTGCACAGTGGCAGATATGTAAATACGGGGTTTCCATACCATTTCTTGCGCATTACGGTTCGAACACTCGAACACCTATACGGATTCTCCTACACAGTGGCAGATATGTAAATACGGGGTTTACATACCATTTCTTGCGCAACACGGTTCGAACACTCGAACACCTATACGGATTCTCCAGCACAGTGGCAGATATGTAAATACGGGGTTTACATACCATTTCTTGCGCAATACGGTTCGAACACTCGAACACCTATACGGATTTTCCTGCAAAGTGGCAGATATGTAAATACGGGGTTTCTATACCATTTCTTGCGCATTACGGTTCGAACACTCGAACACCTATCCGGATTCTCCTGCACAGTGGCAGATATGTAAATACGGGGTTTCCATACCATTTCTTGCGCATTACGGTTCGAACACTCGAACACCTATGCGGATTCTCCTGCACAGTGGCAGATATGTAAATACGGGATTTACGTACCATTTCTTGCGCAATACGGTTCGAACACTCGAACACCTATACGGATTCTCCTACACAGTGGCAGATATGTAAATACGGGGTTTCCATACCATTTCTTGCGCATTACGTTTCGAACACTCGAACACCTATACGGATTCTCCTGCACAGTGGCAGATATGTAAATATGGGGTTTCCATACCATTTCTTGCGCATTACGGTTCGAACACTCGAACACCTATGCGGATTCTCCTGCACAGTGGCAGATATGTAAATACGGGATTTACATACCATTTCTTGCGCAATACGGTTCGAACATTCGAACACCTATACGGATTCTCCTACACAGTGGCAGATATGTAAATACGGGGTTTCCATACCATTTCTTGCGCATTACGGTTCGAACACTCGAACTCCTATACGGATTCTCCTGCACAGTGGCAGATATGTAAATACGGGGTTTCCATACCATTTCTTGCGCATTACGGTTCGAACACTCGAACACATATGCGGATTCTCCTGCACAGTGGCAGATATGTAAATACGGGATTTACATACCATTTCTTGCGCAATCCGGTTCGAACACTCGAACACCTATACGGATTTTCCTGCACAGTGGCAGATATGTAAATACGGGGTTTACATACCATTTCTTGCGCATTACGGTTCGAACACTCGAACACCTATACGGATTTTCCTGCACAGTGGCAGATATGTAAATACGGGGTTTCCATACCATTTCTTGCGCATTACGGTTCGAACACTCGAACACTTATACGGATTCTCCGGCACAGTGGCAGATATGTAAATACGGGGTTTACATACCATTTCTTGCGAAACACGGTTCGAACACTCGAACACCTATACGGATTCTCCTGCACAGTGGCAGATATGTAAATACGGGGTTTACATACCATTTCTTGCGCAATACGGTTCGAACACTCGAACACCTATACGGATTTTCCTGCACAGTGGCAGATATGTAAATACGGGGTTTCCATACCATTTCTTGCGCATTACGGTTCGAACACTCGAACACCTATACGGATTCTCCTGCACAGTGGCAGATATGTAAATACGGGGTTTCCATACCATTTCTTGCGCATTACGGTTCGAACACTCGAACACCTATGCGGATTCTCCTGCACAGTGGCAGATATGTAAATACGGGATTTACATACCATTTCTTGCGCAATCCGGTTCGAACACTCGAACACCTATACGGATTTTCCTGCACAGTGGCAGATATGTAAATACGGGGTTTGCATACCATTTCTTGCGCATTACGGTTCGAACACTCGAACACCTATACGGATTCTCCTGCACAGTGGCAGATATGTAAATACGGGGTTTCCATACCATTTCTTGCGCATTACGGTTCGAACACTCGAACACCTATACGGATTCTCCTGCACAGCGGCAGATATGTAAATACGGGGTTTACATACCATTTCTTGCGAAACACGGTTCGAACACTCGAACACCTATACGGATTCTCCTGCACAGTGGCAGATATGTAAATACGGGGTTTGCATACCATTTCTTGCGCAATACGGTTCGAACACACGAACACCTATACGGATTTTCCTGCAAAGTGGCAGATATGTAAATACGGGGTTTCTGTACCATTTCTTGCGCATTACGGTTCGAACCCTCGAACACCTATCCGGATTCTCCTGCACAGTGGCAGATATGTAAATACGGGGTTTCCATACCATTTCTTGCGCATTACGGTTCGAACACTCGAACACCTATGCGGATTCTCCTGCACAGCGGCAGATATGTAAATACGGGATTTACATACCATTTCTTGCGCAATACGGTTCGAACACTCGAAAACCTATACGGATTCTCCTACACAGTGGCAGATATGTAAATACGGGGTTTCCATACCATTTCTTGCGCATTACGGTTCGAACAATCGAACACCTATACGGATTCTCCTGCACAGTGGCAGATATGTAAATACGGGGTTTCCATACCATTTCTTGCGCATTACGGTTCGAACACTCGAACACCTATGCGGATTCTCCTGCACAGTGGCAGATATGTAAATACGGGATTTACGTACCATTTCTTGCGCAATACGGTTCGAACACTCGAACACCTATACGGATTCTCCTACACAGTGGCAGATATGTAAATACGGGGTTTCCATACCATTTCTTGCGCATTACGTTTCGAACACTCGAACACCTATACGGATTCTCCGGCACAGTGGCAGATATGTAAATATGGGGTTTCCATACCATTTCTTGCGCATTACGGTTCGAACACTCGAACACCTATGCGGATTCTCCTGCACAGTGGCAGATATGTAAATACGGGATTTACATACCATTTCTTGCGCAATACGGTTCGAACATTCGAACACCTATACGGATTCTCCTACACAGTGGCAGATATGTAAATACGGGGTTTCCATACCATTTCTTGCGCATTACGGTTCGAACACTCGAACACCTATACGGATTCTCCTGCACAGTGGCAGATATGTAAATACGGGGTTTCCATACCATTTCTTGCGCATTACGGTTCGAACACTCGAACACATATGCGGATTCTCCTGCACAGTGGCAGATATGTAAATACGGGATTTACATACCATTTCTTGCGCAATCCGGTTCGAACACTCGAACACCTATACGGATTTTCCTACACAGTGGCAGATATGAAAATACGGGGTTTACATACCATTTCTTGCGCATTACGGTTCGAACACTCGAACACCTATACGGATTTTCCTGCACAGTGGCAGATATGTAAATACGGGGTTTCCATACCATTTCTTGCGCATTACGGTTCGAACACTCGAACACTTATACGGATTCTCCTGCACAGTGGCAGATATGTAAATACGGGGTTTACATACCATTTCTTGCGAAACACGGTTCGAACACTCGAACACCTATACGGATTCTCCTGCACAGTGGCAGATATGTAAATACGGGGTTTACATACCATTTCTTGCGCAATACGGTTCGAACACTCGAACACCTATACGGATTTTCCTGCACAGTGGCAGATATGTAAATACGGGGTTTCCATACCATTTCTTGCGCATTACGGTTCGAACACTCGAACACCTATACGGATTCTCCTGCACAGTGGCAGATATGTAAATACGGGGTTTCCATACCATTTCTTGCGCATTACGGTTCGAACACTCGAACACCTATGCGGATTCTCCTGCACAGTGGCAGATATGTAAATACGGGGTTTCCATACCATTTCTTGCGCATTACGGTTCGAACACTCGAACACCTATGCGGATTCTCCTGCACAGTGGCAGATATGTAAATACGGGATTTACATACCATTTCTTGCGCAACCCGATTCGAACACTCGAACACCTATACGGATTTTCCTGCACAGTGGCAGATATGTAAATACGGGGTTTACATACCATTTCTTGCGCATTACGGTTCGAACACTCGAACACCTATACGGATTCTCCTGCACAGTGGCAGATATGTAAATACGGGGTTTCCATACCATTTCTTGCGCATTACGGTTCGAACACTCGAACACCTATACGGATTCTCCTGCACAGTGGCAGATATGTAAATACAGGGTTTACATACCATTTCTTGCGAAACACGGTTCGAACACTCGAACACCTATACGGATTCTCCTGCACAGTGGCAGATATGTAAATACGGGGTTTACATACCATTTCTTGCGCAATACGGTTCGAACACTCGAACACCTATACGGATTTTCCTGCACAGTGGCAGATATGTAAATACGGGGTTTCCATACCATTTCTTGCGCATTACGGTTCGAACACTCGAACACCTATACGGATTTTCCTGCACAGTGGCAGATATGTAAATACGGGGTTTACATACTATTTCTAGCGCATTACGGTTCGAACACTCGAACACCTATACGGATTCTCCTGCACAGTGGCAGATATGTAAATACGGGATTTACATACCATTTCTTGCGCAACCCGGTTCGAACACTCGAACACCTATACGAATTTTCCTTCACAGTGGCAGATATGTAAATACGGGGTTTACATACCATTTCTTGCGCATTACGGTTCGAACACTCGAACACCTATACGGATTCTCCTGCACAGTGGCAGATATGTAAATACGGGGTTTCTATACCATTTCTTGCGCATTACGGTTCGAACACTCGAACACCTATCCGGATTCTCCTGCACAGTGGCAGATATGTAAATACGGGGTTTCCATACCATTTCTTGCGCATTACGGTTCGAACACTCGAACACCTATGCGGATTCTCCTGCACAGTGGCAGATATGTAAATACGGGATTTACGTACCATTTCTTGCGGAATACGGTTCGAACACTCGAACACCTATACGGATTCTCCTACACAGTGGCAGATATGTAAATACGGGGTTTCCATACCATTTCTTGCGCATTACGTTTCGAACACTCGAACACCTATACGGATTCTCCTGCACAGTGGCAGATATGTAAATATGGGGTTTCCATACCATTTCTTGCGCATTACGGTTCGAACACTCGAACACCTATGCGGATTCTCCTGCACAGTGGCAGATATGTAAATACGGGATTTACATACCATTTCTTGCGCAATACGGTTCGAACATTCGAACACCTATACGGATTCTCCTACACAGTGGCAGATATGTAAATACGGGGTTTCCATACCATTTCTTGCGCATTACGGTTCGAACACTCGAACACCTATACGGATTCTCCTGCACAGTGGCAGATATGTAAATACGGGGTTTCCATACCATTTCTTGCGCATTACGGTTCGAACACTCGAACACATATGCGGATTCTCCTGCACAGTGGCAGATATGTAAATACGGGATTTACATACCATTTCTTGCGCAATCCGGTTCGAACACTCGAACACCTATACGGATTTTCCTGCACAGTGGCAGATATGTAAATACGGGGTTTACATACCATTTCTTGCGCATTACGGTTCGAACACTCGAACACCTATACGGATTTTCCTGCACAGTGGCAGATATGTAAATACGGGGTTTCCATACCATTTCTTGCGCATTACGGTTCGAACACTCGAACACTTATACGGATTCTCCGGCACAGTGGCAGATATGTAAATACGGGGTTTACATACCATTTCTTGCGAAACACGGTTCGAACACTCGAACACCTATACGGATTCTCCTGCACAGTGGCAGATATGTAAATACGGGGTTTACATACCATTTCTTGCGCAATACGGTTCGAACACTCGAACACCTATACGGATTTTCCTGCACAGTGGCAGATATGTAAATACGGGGTTTCCATACCATTTCTTGCGCATTACGGTTCGAACACTCGAACACCTATACGGATTCTCCTGCACAGTGGCAGATATGTAAATACGGGGTTTCCATACCATTTCTTGCGCATTACGGTTCGAACACTCGAACACCTATGCGGATTCTCCTGCACAGTGGCAGATATGTAAATACGGGATTTACATACCATTTCTTGCGCAATCCGGTTCGAACACTCGAACACCTATACGGATTTTCCTGCACAGTGGCAGATATGTAAATACGGGGTTTGCATACCATTTCTTGCGCATTACGGTTCGAACACTCGAACACCTATACGGATTCTCCTGCACAGTGGCAGATATGTAAATACGGGGTTTCCATACCATTTCTTGCGCATTACGGTTCGAACACTCGAACACCTATACGGATTCTCCTGCACAGCGGCAGATATGTAAATACGGGGTTTACATACCATTTCTTGCGAAACACGGTTCGAACACTCGAACACCTATACGGATTCTCCTGCACAGTGGCAGATATGTAAATACGGGGTTTGCATACCATTTCTTGCGCAATACGGTTCGAACACACGAACACCTATACGGATTTTCCTGCAAAGTGGCAGATATGTAAATACGGGGTTTCTGTACCATTTCTTGCGCATTACGGTTCGAACCCTCGAACACCTATCCGGATTCTCCTGCACAGTGGCAGATATGTAAATACGGGGTTTCCATACCATTTCTTGCGCATTACGGTTCGAACACTCGAACACCTATGCGGATTCTCCTGCACAGCGGCAGATATGTAAATACGGGATTTACATACCATTTCTTGCGCAATACGGTTCGAACACTCGAAAACCTATACGGATTCTCCTACACAGTGGCAGATATGTAAATACGGGGTTTCCATACCATTTCTTGCGCATTACGGTTCGAACAATCGAACACCTATACGGATTCTCCTGCACAGTGGCAGATATGTAAATACGGGGTTTCCATACCATTTCTTGCGCATTACGGTTCGAACACTCGAACACCTATGCGGATTCTCCTGCACAGTGGCAGATATGTAAATACGGGATTTACGTACCATTTCTTGCGCAATACGGTTCGAACACTCGAACACCTATACGGATTCTCCTACACAGTGGCAGATATGTAAATACGGGGTTTCCATACCATTTCTTGCGCATTACGTTTCGAACACTCGAACACCTATACGGATTCTCCGGCACAGTGGCAGATATGTAAATATGGGGTTTCCATACCATTTCTTGCGCATTACGGTTCGAACACTCGAACACCTATGCGGATTCTCCTGCACAGTGGCAGATATGTAAATACGGGATTTACATACCATTTCTTGCGCAATACGGTTCGAACATTCGAACACCTATACGGATTCTCCTACACAGTGGCAGATATGTAAATACGGGGTTTCCATACCATTTCTTGCGCATTACGGTTCGAACACTCGAACACCTATACTGATTCTCCTGCACAGTGGCAGATATGTAAATACGGGGTTTCCATACCATTTCTTGCGCATTACGGTTCGAACACTCGAACACATATGCGGATTCTCCTGCACAGTGGCAGATATGTAAATACGGGATTTACATACCATTTCTTGCGCAATCCGGTTCGAACACTCGAACACCTATACGGATTTTCCTGCACAGTGGCAGATATGTAAATACGGGGTTTACATACCATTTCTTGCGCATTACGGTTCGAACACTCGAACACCTATACGGATTTTCCTGCACAGTGGCAGATATGTAAATACGGGGTTTCCATACCATTTCTTGCGCATTACGGTTCGAACACTCGAACACTTATACGGATTCTCCTGCACAGTGGCAGATATGTAAATACGGGGTTTACATACCATTTCTTGCGAAACACGGTTCGAACACTCGAACACCTATACGGATTCTCCTGCACAGTGGCAGATATGTAAATACGGGGTTTACATACCATTTCTTGCGCAATACGGTTCGAACACTCGAACACCTATACGGATTTTCCTGCACAGTGGCAGATATGTAAATACGGGGTTTCCATACCATTTCTTGCGCATTACGGTTCGAACACTCGAACACCTATACGGATTCTCCTGCACGGTGGCAGATATGTAAATACGGGGTTTCCATACCATTTCTTGCGCATTACGGTTCGAACACTCGAACACCTATGCGGATTCTCCTGCACAGTGGCAGATATGTAAATACGGGGTTTCCATACCATTTCTTGCGCATTACGGTTCGAACACTCGAACACCTATGCGGATTCTCCTGCACAGTGGCAGATATGTAAATACGGGATTTACATACCATTTCTTGCGCAACCCGATTCGAACACTCGAACACCTATACGGATTTTCCTGCACAGTGGCAGATATGTAAATACGGGGTTTACATACCATTTCTTGCGCATTACGGTTCGAACACTCGAACACCTATACGGATTCTCCTGCACAGTGGCAGATATGTAAATACGGGGTTTCCATACCATTTCTTGCGCATTACGGTTCGAACACTCGAACACCTATACGGATTCTCCTGCACAGCGGCAGATATGTAAATACGGGGTTTACATACAATTTCTTGCGCAACACGGTTCGAACACTCGAACACCTATACGGATTCTCCTGCACAGTGGCAGATATGTAAATACGGGGATTACATACCATTTCTTGCGAAACACGGTTCGAACAGTCGAACACCTATACGGATTCTCCTGCACAGTGGCAGATATGTAAATACGGGGTTTACATACCATTTCTTGCGCAATACGGTTCGAACACTCGAACACCTATACGGATTTTCCTGCACAGTGGCAGATATGTAAATACGGGGTTTCCATACCATTTCTTGCGCATTACGGTTCGAACACTCGAACACCTATACGGATTTTCCTGCATAGTGGCAGATATGTAAATACGGGGTTTACATACCATTTCTTGCACATTACGGTTCGAACACTCGAACACCTATACGGATTCTCCTGCAAAGTGGCAGATATGTAAATACGGGGTTTCCATACCATTTCTTGCGCATTACGGTTCGAACACTCGAACACCTATACGGATTCTCCTGCACAGCGGCAGATATGTAAATACGGGGTTTACATACCATTTCTTGCGCAACACGGTTCGAACACTCGAACACCTATACGGATTCTCTTGCACAGTGGCAGATATGTAAATACGGGATTTACATACCATTTCTTGAGCAATACGGTTCGAACACTCGAACACCTATACGGATTTTCCTGCACAGTGGCAGATATGTAAATACGGGGTTTCCATACCATTTCTTGCGCATTACGGTTCGAACACTAGAGCACCTATACGAATTCTCCTACACAGTGGCAGATATGTAAATACGGGGTTTCCATACCATTTCTTGCGCATTACGGTTCGAACACTCGAACACCTATACGAATTCTCCTGCACAGTGGCAGATATGTAAATACGGGGTTTACATACCATTTCTTGCGCAACACGGTTCGAACACTTCGAACACCTATACGGATTCTTCTGCACAATGGCAGAAATGTAAATACGGGGTTTACATACCATTACTTGCGCAATACAGTTCGAACACTCGAACACCTATACGGATTTTCCTGCACAGTGGCAGATATGTAAATACGGGGTTTCCATACTATTTCTTGCGCATTACGGTTCGAACACTCGAACACCTATACGGATTCTCCTGCACAGTGGCAGATATGTAAAAACGGGGTTTCCATACCATTTCTTGCGCATTACGGTTCGAACACTCAAACACCTATGCGGATTCTCCTGCACAGTGGCAGATATGTAAATACGGGATTTACATACCATTTCTTCCGCAATACGGTTCGAACACTCGAACACCTATACGGATTTTCCTGCACAGTGGCAGATATGTAAATACGGGGTTTCCATACCATTTCTTGCGCATTATGGTTCGAACACTCGAACACCTATACGGATTCTCCTACACAGTGGCAGATATGTAAATGCGGGGTTTACATACCATTTCTTGCGCAACACGGTTAACACTCGAACACCTATACGGATTCTCCTGCACAGTGGCAGATATGTAAATACGGGGTTTACATGCCATTTCATGCGCAATACGGTTCGAACACTCGAACACCTATACGGATTTTCCTGCAAAGTGGCAGATATGTAAATACGGGGTTTCTATACCATTTCTTGCGCATTACGGTTCGAACACTCGAACACCTATCCGGATTCTCCTGCACAGTGGCAGATATGTAAATACGGGGTTTCCATACCATTTCTTGCGCATTACGGTTCGAACACTCGAACACCTATGCGGATTCTCCTGCACAGTGGCAGATATGTAAATACGGGATTTACGTACCATTTCTTGCGCAATAGGGTTCGAACACTCGAACACCTATACGGATTCTCCTACACAGTGGCGGATATGTAAATACGGGGTTTCCATACCATTTCTTGCGCATTACGTTTCGAACACTCGAACACCTATACGGATTCTCCTGCACAGTGGCAGATATGTAAATACGGGGTTTCCATACCATTTCTTGCGCATTACGGTTCGAACACTCGAACACCTATGCGGATTCTCCTGCACAGTGGCAGATATGTAAATACGGGGTTTCCATACCATTTCTTGCGCATTACGGTTCGAACACTCGAACACCTATGCGGATTCTCCTGCACAGTGGCAGATATGTAAATACGGGATTTACATACCATTTCTTGCGCAACCCGATTCGAACACTCGAACACCTATACGGATTTTCCTGCACAGTGGCAGATATGTAAATACGGGGTTTACATACCATTTCTTGCGCATTACGGTTCGAACACTCGAACACCTATACGGATTCTCCTGCACAGTGGCAGATATGTAAATACGGGGTTTCCATACCATTTCTTGCGCATTACGGTTCGAACACTCGAACACCTATACGGATTCTCCTGCACAGCGGCAGATATGTAAATACGGGGTTTACATACAATTTCTTGCGCAACACGATTCGAACACTCGAACACCTATACGGATTCTCCTGCACAGTGGCAGATATGTAAATACGGGGATTACATACCATTTCTTGCGAAACACGGTTCGAACAGTCGAACACCTATACGGATTCTCCTGCACAGTGGCAGATATGTAAATACGGGGTTTACATACCATTTCTTGCGCAATACGGTTCGAACACTCGAACACCTATACGGATTTTCCTGCACAGTGGCAGATATGTAAATACGGGGTTTCCATACCATTTCTTGCGCATTACGGTTCGAACACTCGAACACCTATACGGATTTTCCTGCATAGTGGCAGATATGTAAATACGGGGTTTACATACCATTTCTTGCACATTACGGTTCGAACACTCGAACACCTATACGGATTCTCCTGCAAAGTGGCAGATATGTAAATACGGGGTTTCCATACCATTTCTTGCGCATTACGGTTCGAACACTCGAACACCTATACGGATTCTCCTGCACAGCGGCAGATATGTAAATACGGGGTTTACATACCATTTCTTGCACAACACGGTTCGAACACTCGAACACCTATACGGATTCTCTTGCACAGTGGCAGATATGTAAATACGGGATTTACATACCATTTCTTGAGCAATACGGTTCGAACACTCGAACACCTATACGGATTTTCCTGCACAGTGGCAGATATGTAAATACGGGGTTTCCATACCATTTCTTGCGCATTACGGTTCGAACACTAGAGCACCTATACGAATTCTCCTACACAGTGGCAGATATGTAAATACGGGGTTTCCATACCATTTCTTGCGCATTACGGTTCGAACACTCGAACACCTATACGAATTCTCCTGCACAGTGGCAGATATGTAAATACGGGGTTTACATACCATTTCTTGCGCAACACGGTTCGAACACTTCGAAGACCTATACGGATTCTTCTGCACAATGGCAGAAATGTAAATACGGGGTTTACATACCATTACTTGCGCAATACAGTTCGAACACTCGAACACCTATACGGATTTTCCTGCACAGTGGCAGATATGTAAATACGGGGTTTCCATACTATTTCTTGCGCATTACGGTTCGAACACTCGAACACCTATACGGATTCTCCTGCACAGTGGCAGATATGTAAATACGGGATTTCCATACCATTTCTTGCGCATTACGGTTCGAACACTCAAACACCTATGCGGATTCTCCTGCACAGTGGCAGATATGTAAATACGGGATTTACATACCATTTCTTCCGCAATACGGTTCGAACACTCGAACACCTATACGGATTTTCCTGCACAGTGGCAGATATGTAAATACGGGGTTTCCATACCATTTCTTGCGCATTATGGTTCGAACACTCGAACACCTATACGGATTCTCCTACACAGTGGCAGATATGTAAATGCGGGGTTTACATACCATTTCTTGCGCAACACGGTTAACACTCGAACACCTATACGGATTCTCCTGCACAGTGGCAGATATGTAAATACGGGGTTTACATGCCATTTCTTGCGCAATACGGTTCGAACACTCGAACACCTATACGGATTTTCCTGCAAAGTGGCAGATATGTAAATACGGGGTTTCTATACCATTTCTTGCGCATTACGGTTCGAACACTCGAACACCTATCCGGATTCTCCTGCACAGTGGCAGATATGTAAATACGGGGTTTCCATACCATTTCTTGCGCATTACGGTTCGAACACTCGAACACCTATGCGGATTCTCCTGCACAGTGGCAGATATGTAAATACGGGATTTACGTACCATTTCTTGCGCAATACGGTTCGAACACTCGAACACCTATACGGATTCTCCTACACAGTGGCAGATATGTAAATACGGGGTTTCCATACCATTTCTTGCGCATTACGTTTCGAACACTCGAACACCTATACGGATTCTCCTGCACAGTGGCAGATATGTAAATATGGGGTTTCTATACCATGTCTTGCGCATTACGGTTCGAACACTCGAACACCTATGCGGATTCTCCTGCACAGTGGCAGATATGTAAATACGGGATTTACATACCATTTCTTGCGCAATACGGTTCGAACATTCGAACACCTATACGGATTCTCCTACACAGTGGCAGATATGTAAATACGGGGTTTCCATACCATTTCTTGCGCAATACGGTTCGAACACTCGAACACCTATACGGATTTTCCTGCACAGTGGCAGATATGTAAATACGGGGTTTCCATACCATTTCTTGCACATTACGGTTCGAACACTCGAACACCTATACGGATTCTCCTGCACAGTGGCAGATATGTAAATACGGGGTTTCCATACAATTTCTTGCGCATTACGGTTCGAACACTCGAACACCTATGCGGATTCTCCTGCACAGTGGCAGATATGTAAATACGGGATTTACATACCATTTCTTGCGCAACCCGGTTCGAACACTCGAACACCTATACGGATTTTCCTGCACAGTGGCAGATATGTAAATACGGGGTTTACATACCATTTCTTGCGCATTACGGTTCGAACACTCGAACACCTATACGGATTCTCCTGCACAGTGGCAGATATGTAAATACGGGGTTTCCATACCATTTCTTGCGCATTACGGTTCGAACACTCGAACACCTATACGGATTCTCCTGCACAGCGGCAGATATGTAAATACGGGGTTTACATACAATTTTTTGCGCAACACGGTTCGAACACTCGAACACCTATACGGATTCTCCTGCACAGTGGCAGATATGTAAATACGGGGTTTACATACCATTTCTTGCGAAACACGGTTCGAACACTCGAACACCTATACGGATTCTCCTGCACAGTGGCAGATATGTAAATACGGGGTTTACATACCATTTCTTCCGCAAGACGGTTCGAACACTCGAACACCTATACGGATTTTCCTGCACAGTGGCAGATATGTAAATACGGGGTTTCCATACCATTTCTTGCGCATTACGGTTCGAACACTCGAACACCTATACGGATTTTCCTGCACAGTGGCAGATATGTAAATACGGGGTTTACATACCATTTCTTGCGCATTACGGTTCGAACACTCGAACACCTATACGGATTCTCCTGCACAGTGGCAGATATGTAAATACGGGGTTTCCATACCATTTCTTGCGCATTACGGTTCGAACACTCGAACACCTATACGGATTCTCCTGCACAGCGGCAGATATGTAAATACGGGGTTTACATACCATTTCTTGCGCAACACGGTTCGAACACTCGAACACCTATACGGATTCTCTTGCACAGTGGCAGATATGTAAATACGGGATTTACATACCATTTCTTGAGCAATACGGTTCGAACACTCGAACACCTATACGGATTTTCCTGCACAGTGGCAGATATGTAAATACGGGGTTTCCATACCATTTCTTGCGCATTACGGTTCGAACACTCGAACACCTATACGGATTCTCCTGCACAGTGGCAGATATGTAAATACGGGGTTTCCATACCATTTCTTGCGCATTACGGTTCGAACACTCGAACACCTATACGAATTCTCCTGCACAGTGGCAGATATGTAAATACGGGGTTTACATACCATTTCTTGCGCAACACGGTTCGAACACTTCGAACACCTATACGGATTCTACTGCACAATGGCAGAAATGTAAATACGGGGTTTACATACCATTTCTTGCGCAATACAGTTCGAACACTCGAACACCTATACGGATTTTCCTGCACAGTGGCAGATATGTAAATACGGGGTTTCCATACTATTTCTTGCGCATTACGGTTCGAACACTCGAACACCTATACGGATTCTCCTGCACAGTGGCAGATATGTAAATACGGGGTTTCCATACCATTTCTTGCGCATTACGGTTCGAACACTCAAACACCTATGCGGATTCTCCTGCACAGTGGCAGATATGTAAATACGGGATTTACATACCATTTCTTGCGCAACCCGGTTCGAACACTCGAACACCTATACGGATTTTCCTGCACAGTGGCAGATTTGTAAATAGGGGTTTCCATACCATTTCTTGCGCATTACGGTTCGAACACTCGAACACCTATACGGATTCTCCTACACAGTGGCAGATATGTAAATACGGGGTTTACATACCATTTCTTGCGCAATACGGTTCGAACACTCGAACACCTATACGGATTCTCCTACACAGTGGCAGATATGTAAATACGGGGTTTCCATACCATTTCTTGCGCATTACGGTTCGAACACTCGAACACCTATACGGATTCTCCTGCACAGTAGCAGATATGTAAATACGGGATTTCCATACCATTTCTTGCGCATTACGGTTCGAACACTCGAACACCTATGCGGATTCTCCTGCACAGTGGCAGATATGTAAATACGGGATTTACATACCATTTCTTGCGCAATCCGGTTCGAACACTCGAACACCTATACGGATTTTCCTGCACAGTGGCAGATATGTAAATACGGGGTTTCCATATCATTTCTTGCGCATTACGGTTCGAAACTCGAACACCTATGCGGATTCTCCTGCACAGTGGCAGATATGTAAATACGGGATTTACATACCATTTCTTACGCAATCCGGTTCGAACACTCGAACACCTATACGGATTCTCCTGCACAGTGGCAGATATGTAAATACGGGGTTTACATACCATTTCTTGCGCATTACGGTTCGAACACTCGAACACCTATACGGATTCTCCTGCACAGTGGCAGATATGTAAATACGGGGTTTCCATACCATTTCTTGCGCATTACGGTTCGAACACTCGAACACCTATACGGATTCTCCTGCACAGTGGCAGATATGTAAATACGGGGTTTACATACCATTTCTTGCGAAACACGGTTCGAACACTCGAACACCTATACGGATTCTCCTGCACAGTGGCAGATATGTAAATACGGGGTTTACATACCATTTCTTGCGCATTACGGTTCGAACACTCGAACAACTATACGGATTCTCCTGCACAGTGGCAGATATGTAAATACGGGGTTTCCATACCATTTCTTGCGCATTACGGTTCGAACACTCGAACACCTATACGGATTCTCCTGCACAGCGGCAGATATGTAAATACGGGGTTTACATACCATTTCTTGCGCAACAAGGTTCGAACACTCGAACACCTATACGGATTCTCCTGCACAGTGGCAGATATGTAAATACGGGGTTTACATACCATTTCTTGCGCATTACGGTTCGAACACTCGAACACTTATACGGATTCTCCTGCACAGTGGTAGATATGTAAATACGGGGTTTACATACCATTTCTTGCGAAACACGGTTCGAACACTCGAACACCTATACGGATTCTCCTGCACAGTGGCAGATATGTAAATACGGGGTTTACATACCATTTCTTGCGCAATACGGTTCGAACACTCGAACACCTATACGGATTTTCCTGCACAGTGGCAGATATGTAAATACGGGGTTTCCATACCATTTCTTGCGTATTACTGTTCGAACACTCGAACACCTATACGGATTCTCCTGCACAGTGGCAGATATGTAAATACGGGGTTTCCATACCATTTCTTGCGCATTACGGTTCGAACACTCGAACACCTATGCGGATTCTCCTGCACAGTGGCAGTTATGTAAATACGGGATTTACATACCATTTCTTGCGCAATCCGGTTCGAACACTCGAACACCTATACGGATTTTCCTGCACAGTGGCAGATATGTAAATACGGGGTTTACATACCATTTCTTGCGCATTACGGTTCGAACACTCGAACACCTATACGGATTCTCCTGCACAGTGGCAGATATGTAAATACGGGGTTTGCATACCATTTCTTGCGCAATACGGTTCGAACACTCGAACACCTATACGGATTTTCCTGCAAAGTGGCAGATATGTAAATACGGGGTTTCTATACCATTTCTTGCGCATTACGGTTCGAACCCTCGAACACCTATCCGGATTCTCCTGCACAGTGGCAGATATGTAAATACGGGGTTTCCATACCATTTCTTGCGCATTACGGTTCGAAACTCGAACACCTATGCGGATTCTCCTGCACAGTGGCAGATATGTAAATACGGGATTTACATACCATTTCTTACGCCATCCGGTTCGAACACTCGAACACCTATACGGATTCTCCTGCACAGTGGCAGATATGTAAATACGGGGTTTACATACCATTTCTTGCGCATTACGGTTCGAACACTCGAACACCTATACGGATTCCCCTGCACAGTGGCAGATATGTAAATACGGGGTTTCCATACCATTTCCTGCGCATTACGGTTCGAACACTCGAACACCTATACGGATTCTCCTGCACAGTGGCAGATATGTAAATACGGGGTTTACATACCATTTCTTGCGAAACACGGTTCGAACACTCGAACACCTATACGGATTCTCCTGCACAGTGGCAGCTATGTAAATACGGGGTTTACATACCATTTCTTGCGCATTACGGTTCGAACACTCGAACACCTATACGGATTCTCCTGCACAGTGGCAGATATGTAAATACGGGGTTTCCATACCATTTCTTGCGCATTACGGTTCGAACACTCGAACACCTATACGGATTCTCCTGCACAGCGGCAGATATGTAAATACGGGGTTTACATACCATTTCTTGCGCAACAAGGTTCGAACACTCGAACACCTATACGGATTCTCCTGCACAGTGGCAGATATGTAAATACGGGGTTTACATACCATTTCTTGAGCAATACGGTTCGAACACTCGAACACCTATACGGATTCTCCTGCACAGTGGCAGATATGTAAATACGGGGTTTCCATACCATTTCTTGCGCATTACGGTTCGAACACTAGAACACCTACACGGATTCTCCAGCACAGTGGCAGATATGTAAATACGGGGTTTCCATACCATTTCTTGCGCAATCCGGTTCGAACACTCGAACACCTATACGGATTTTCCTGCACAGTGGCAGATATGTAAATACGGGGTTTACATACCATTTCTTGCGCATTACGGTTCGAACACTCGAACACCTATACGGATTTTCCTGCACAGTGGCAGATATGTAAATACGGGGTTTCCATACCATTTCTTGCGCATTACGGTTCGAACACTCGAACACTTATACGGATTCTCCTGCACAGTGGCAGATATGTAAATACGGGGTTTACATACCATTTCTTGCGAAACACGGTTCGAACACTCGAACACCTATACGGATTCTCCTGCACAGTGGCAGATATGTAAATACGGGGTTTACATACCATTTCTTGCGCAATACGGTTCGAACACTCGAACACCTATACGGATTTTCCTGCACAGTGGCAGATATGTAAATACGGGGTTTCCATACCATTTCTTGCGTATTACGGTTCGAACACTCGAACACCTATACGGATTCTCCTGCACAGTGGCAGATATGTAAATACGGGGTTTCCATACCATTTCTTGTGCATTACGGTTCGAACACTCGAACACCTATGCGGATTCTCCTGCACAGTGGCAGTTATGTAAATACGGGATTTACATACCATTTCTTGCGCAATCCGGTTCGAACACTCGAACACCTATACGGATTTTCCTGCACAGTGGCAGATATGTAAATACGGGGTTTACATACCATTTCTTGCGCATTACGGTTCGAACACTCGAACACCTATACGGATTCTCCTGCACAGTGGCAGATATGTAAATACGGGGTTTGCATACCATTTCTTGCGCAATACGGTTCGAACACTCGAACACCTATACGGATTTTCATGCAAAGTGGCAGATATGTAAATACGGGGTTTCTATACCATTTCTTGCGCATTACGGTTCGAACCCTCGAACACCTATCCGGATTCTCCAGCACAGTGGCAGATATGTAAATACGGGGTTTCCATACCATTTCTTGCGCATTACGGTTCGAACACTCGAACACCTATGCGGATTCTCCTGCACAGTGGCAGATATGTAAATACGGGATTTACATACCATTTCTTGCGCAATACGGTTCGAACACGCGAAAACCTATACGGATTCTCCTACACAGTGGCAGATATGTAAATACGGGGTTTCCATACCATTTCTTGCGCATTACGGTTCGAACAATCGAACACCTATACGGATTCTCCTGCACAGTGGCAGATATGTAAATACGGGGTTTCCATACCATTTCTTGCGCATTACGGTTCGAACACTCGAACACCTATGCGGATTCTCCTGCACAGTGGCAGATATGTAAATACGGGATTTACATACCATTTCTTGCGCAATACGGTTCGAACACTCGAACACCTATACGGATTCTCCTACACAGTGGCAGATATGTAAATACGGGGTTTCCATACCATTTCTTGCGCATTACGGTTCGAACACTCGAACACCTATACGGATTCTCCTGCACAGTGGCAGATATGTAAATACGGGGTTTCCATACCATTTCTTGCGCATTACGGTTCGAACACTCGAACACCTATACGGATTCTCCTGCACAGTGGCAGATATGTAAATACGGGATTTACATACCAGTTCTTGCGCAATCCGGTTCGAACACTCGAACACCTATACGGATTTTCCTGCACAGTGGCAGATATGTAAATACGGGGTTTACATACCATTTCTTGCGCATTACGGTTCGAACACTCGAACACCTATACGGATTCCCCTGCACAGTGGAAGATATGTAAATACGGGGTTTCCATACCATTTCTTGCGCATTACGGTTCGAACACTCGAACACCTATACAGATTCTCCTGCATAGTGGCAGATATGTAAATACGGGGTTTACATACCATTTCTTGCGAAACACGGTTCGAACACTCGAACACCGATACGGATTCTCCTGCACAGTGGCAGATATGTAAATACGGGGTTTACATACCATTTCTTGCGCAATACGGTTCGAACACTCGAACACCTATACGGATTTTCCTGCACAGTGGCAGATATGTAAATACGGGGTTTCCATACCATTTCTTGCGCATTACGGTTCGAACACTCGAACACCTATACGGATTCTCCTGCACAGTGGCAGATATGTAAATACGGGGTTTCCATACCATTTCTTGCGCATTACGGTTCGAACACTCGAACACCTATGCGGATTCTCCTGCACAGTGGCAGATATGTAAATACGGGATTTACATACCATTTCTTGCGCAATCCGGTTCGAACACTCGAACACCTATACGGATTTTCCTGCACAGTGGCAGATATGTAAATACGGGGTTTACATACCATTTCTTGCGCATTACGGTTCGAACACTCGAACACCTATACGGATTCTCCTGCACAGTGGCAGATATGTAAATACCGGGTTTCCATACCATTTCTTGCGCATTACGGTTCGAACACTCGAACACCTATACGGATTCTCCTGCGCAGCGGCAGATATGTAAATACGGGGTTTACATACCATTTCTTGCGAAACACGGTTCGAACACTCGAACACCTATACGGATTCTCCTGCACAGTGGCAGATATGTAAATACGGGGTTTACATACCATTTCTTGCGCAATACGGTTCGAACACTCGAACACCTATACGGATTTTCCTGCAAAGTGGCAGATATGTAAATACGGGGTTTCTATACCATTTCTTGCGCATTACGGTTCGAACCCTCGAACACCTATCCGAATTCTCCTGCACAGTGGCAGATATGTAAATACGGGGTTTCCATACCATTTCTTGCGCATTACGGTTCGAACACTCGAACACCTATGCGGATTCTCCTGCACAGTGGCAGATATGTAAATACGGGATTTACATACCATTTCTAGCGCAATACGGTTCGAACACTCGAAAACCTATACGGATTCTCCTACACAGTGGCAGATATGTAAATACGGGGTTTCCATACCATTTCTTGCGCGTTACGGTTCGAACAATCGAACACCTATACGGATTCTCCTGCACAGTGGCAGATATGTAAATACGGGGTTTCCATACCATTTCTTGCGCATTACGATTCGAACACTCGAACACCTATGCGGATTCTCCTGCACAGTGGCAGATATGTAAATACGGGATTTACATACCATTTCTTGCGCAATACGGTTCGAACACTCGAACACCTATACGGATTCTCCTACACAGTGGCAGATATGTAAATACGGGGTTTCCATACCATTTCCTGCGCATTACGGTTCGAACACTCGAACACCTATACGGATTCTCCTGCACAGTAGCAGATATGTAAATACGGGGTTTCCATACCATTTCTTGCGCATTACGGTTCGAACACTCGAACACCTATGCGGATTCTCCTGCACAGTGGCAGATATGTAAATACGGGATTTACATACCATTTCTTGCACAATCCGGTTCGAACACTCGAACACCTATACGGATTTTCCTGCACTGTGGCAGATATGTAAATACGGGGTTTCCATACCATTTCTTGCGCATTACGGTTCGAAACTCGAACACCTATGCGGATTCTCCTGCACAGTGGCAGATATGTAAATACGGGATTTACATACCATTTCTTGCGCAATCCGGTTCGAACACTCGAACACCTATACGGATTCTCCTGCACAGTGGCAGATATGTAAATACGGGGTTTACATACCATTTCTTGCGCATTACGGTTCGAACACTCGAACAACTATACGGATTCTCCTGCACAGTGGCAGATATGTAAATACGGGGTTTCCATACCATTTCTTGCGCATTACGGTTCGAACGCTCGAACACCTATACGGATTCTCCTGCACAGCGGCAGATATGTAAATACGGGGTTTACATACCATTTCTTGCGCAATCCGGTTCGAACACTCGAACACCGATACGGATTCTCCTGCACAGTGGCAGATATGTAAATACGGGGTTTACATACCATTTGTTGCGCATTACGGTTCGAACACTCGAACACCTATACGGATTCTCCTGCACAGTGGCAGATATGTAAATACGGGGTTTCCATACCATTTCTTGCGCATTACGGTTCGAACACTCGAACACCTATACGGATTCTCCTGCACAGTGGCAGATATGTAAATACAGGGTTTACATACCATTTCTTGCGAAACACGGTTCGAACACTCGAACACCTATACGGATTCTCCTGCACAGTGGCAGATATGTAAATACGGGGTTTACATACCATTTCTTGCGCATTACGGTTCGAACACTCGAACACCTATACGGATTCTCCTGCACAGTGGCAGATATGTAAATACGGGGTTTCCATACCATTTCTTGCGCATTACGGTTCGAACACTCGAACACCTATACGGATTCTCCTGCACAGCGGCAGATATGTAAATACGGGGTTTACATACCATTTCTTGCGCAACAAGGTTCGAACACTCGAACACCTATACGGATTCTCCTGCACAGTGGCAGATATGTAAATACGGGGTTTACATACCATTTCTTGAGCAATACGGTTCGAACACTCGAACACCTATACGGATTCTCCTGCACAGTGGCAGATATGTAAATACGGGGTTTCCATACCATTTCTTGCGCATTACGGTTCGAACACTAGAACACCTATACGGATTCTCCTGCACAGTGGCAGATATGCAAATACGGGATTTACATACCATTTCTTGCGCAATCCGGTTCGAACACTCGAACACCTATACGGATTTTCCTGCACAGTGGCAGATATGTAAATACGGGGTTTACATACCATTTCTTGCGCATTATGGTTCGAACACTCGAACACCTATACGGATTTTCCTGCACAGTGGCAGATATGTAAATACGGGGTTTCCATACCATTTCTTGCGCATTACGGTTCGACCACTCGAACACTTATACGGATTCTCCTGCACAGTGGCAGATATGTAAATACGGGGTTTACATACCATTTCTTGCGAAACACGGTTCGAACACTCGAACACCTATACGGATTCTCCTGCACAGTGGCAGATATGTAAATACGGGGTTTACATACCATTTCTTGCGCAATACGGTTCGAACACTCGAACACCTATACGGATTTTCCTGCAAAGTGGCAGATATGTAAATACGGGGTTTCCATACCATTTCTTGCGCATTACGGTTCGAACACTCGAACACCTATACGGATTTTCCTGCAAAGTGGCAGATATGTAAATACGGGGTTTCCATACCATTTCTTGCGCATTACGGTTCGAACACTCGAACACCTATACGGATTCTCCTGCACAGTAGCAGATATGTAAATACGGGGTTTCCATACCATTTCTTGCGCATTACGGTTCGAACACTCGAACACCTATGCGGATTCTCCTGCACAGTGGCAGATATGTAAATACGGGATTTACATACCATTTCTTGCGCAATCCGGTTCGAACACTCGAACACCTATACGGATTTTCCTGCACAGTGGCAGATATGTAAATACGGGGTTTCCATACCATTTCTTGCGCATTACGGTTCGAAACTCGAACACCTATGCGGATTCTCCTGCACAGTGGCAGATATGTAAATACGGGATTTACAAACCATTTCTTACGCAATCCGGTTCGAACACTCGAACACCTATACGGATTCTCCTGCACAGTGGCAGATATGTAAATACGGGGTTTACATACCATTTCTTGCGCATTACGGTTCGAACACTCGAACACCTATACGGATTCTCCTGCACAGTGGCAGATATGTAAATACGGGGTTTCCATACCATTTCTTGCGCATTACGGTTCGAACACTCGAACACCTATACGGATTCTCCTGCACAGTGGCAGATATGTAAATACGGGGTTTACATACCATTTCTTGCGAAACACGGTTCGAACACTCGAACACCTATACGGATTCTCCTGCACAGTGGCAGATATGTAAATACGGGGTTTACATACCATTTCTTGCGCATTACGGTTCGAACACTCGAACACCTATACAGATTCTCCTGCACAGTGGCAGATATGTAAATACGGGGTTTCCATACCATTTCTTGCGCATTACGGTTCGAACACTCGAACACCTATACGGATTCTCCTGCACAGCGGCAGATATGTAAATACGGGGTTTACATACCATTTCTTGCGCAACAAGGTTCGAACACTCGAACACCTATACGGATTCTCCTGCACAGTGGCAGATCTGTAAATACGGGGTTTACATACCATTTCTTGAGCAATACGGTTCGAACACTCGAACACCTATACGGATTCTCCTGCACAGTGGCAGATATGTAAATACGGGGTTTCCATACCATTTCTTGCGCATTACGGTTCGAACACTAGAACACCTATACGGATTCTCCTGCACAGTGGCAGATATGTAAATACGGGGTTTCCATACCATTTCTTGCGCAATCCGGTTCGAACACTCGAACACCTATACGGATATTCCTGCACAGTGGCAGATATGTAAATACGGGGTTTACATACCATTTCTTGCGCATTACGGTTCGAACACTCGAACACCTATACGGATTTTCCTGCACAGTGGCAGATATGTAAATACGGGGTTTCCATACCATTTCTTGCGCATTACGGTTCGAACACTCGAACACTTATACGGATTCTCCTGCACAGTGGCAGATATGTAAATACGGGGTTTACATACCATTTCTTGCGAAACACGGTTCGAACACTCGAACACCTATACGGATTCTCCTGCACAGTGGCAGATATGTAAATACGGGGTTTACATACCATTTCTTGCGCAATACGGTTCGAACACTCGAACACCTATACGGATTTTCCTGCACAGTGGCAGATATGTAAATACGGGGTTTCCATACCATTTCTTGCGCATTACGGTTCGAACACTCGAACACCTATACGGATTTTCCTGCACAGTGGCAGATATGTAAATACGGGGTTTACATACCATTTCTTGCGCATTACGGTTCGAACACTCGAACACCTATACGGATTCTCCTGCACAGTGGCAGATATGTAAATACGGGGTTTCCATACCATTTCTTGCGCATTACGGTTCGAACACTCGAACACCTATGCGGATTCTCCTGCACAGTGGCAGATATGTAAATACGGGATTTACATACCATTTCTTGCGCAATACGGTTCGAACACTCGAACACCTATACGGATTCTCCTACACAGTGGCAGATATGTAAATACGGGGTTTCCATACCATTTCTTGCGCATTACGGTTCGAACAATCGAACACCTATACGGATTCTCCTGCACAGCGGCAGATATGTAAATACGGGGTTTACATACCATTTCTTGCGAAACACGGTTCGAACACTCGAACACCTATACGGATTCTCCTGCACAGTGGCAGATATGTAAATACGGGGTTTGCATACCATTTCTTGCGCAATACGGTTCGAACACTCGAACACCTATACGGATTTTCCTGCAAAGTGGCAGATATGTAAATACGGGGTTTATATACCATTTCTTGCGCATTACGGTTCGAACCCTCGAACACCTATCCGGATTCTCCTGCACAGTGGCAGATATGTAAATACGGGGTTTCCATACCATTTCTTGCGCATTACGGTTCGAACACTCGAACACCTATGCGGATTCTCCTGCACAGTGGCAGATATGTAAATACGGGATTTACATACCATTTCTTGCGCAATACGGTTCGAACACTCGAAAACCTAAACGGATTCTCCTACACAGTGGCAGATATGTAAATACGGGGTTTCCATACCATTTCTTGCGCATTACGGTTCGAACAATCGAACACCTATACGGATTCTCCTGCACAGTGGCAGATATGTAAATACGGGGTTTCCATACCATTTCTTGCGCATTACGGTTCGAACACTCGAACACCTATGCGGATTCTCCTGCACAGTGGCAGATATGTAAATACGGGATTTACATACCATTTCTTGCGCAATACGGTTCGAACACTCGAACACCTATACGGATTCTCCTACACAGTGGCAGATATGTAAATACGGGGTTTCCATACCATTTCTTGCGCATTACGGTTCGAACACTCGAACACCTATACGGATTCTCCTGCACAGTGGCAGATTTGTAAATACGGGGTTTCCATACCATTTCTTTCGCATTACGGTTCGAACACTCGAACACCTATACGGATTCTCCTGCACAGTGGCAGATATGTAAATACGGGATTTACATACCATTTCTTGCGCAATCCGGTTCGAACACTCGAACACCTATACGGATTTTCCTACACAGTGGCAGATATGTAAATACGGGGTTTACATACCATTTCTTGCGCATTACGGTTCGAACACTCGAACACCTATACGGATTCTCCTGCACAGTGGCAGATATGTAAATACGGGGTTTCCATACCATTTCTTGCGCATTACGGTTCGAACACTCGAACACCTATACGGATTCTCCTGCATAGTCGCAGATATGTGAATACGGGGTTTACATACCATTTCTTGCGAAACACGGTTCGAACACTCGAACACCGATACGGATTCTCCTGCACAGTGGCAGATATGTAAATACGGGGTTTACATACCATTTTTGCGCAATACGGTTCGAACACTCGAACACCTATACGGATTTTCCTGCACAGTGGCAGATATGTAAATACGGGGTTTCCATACCATTTCTTGCGCATTACGGTTCGAACACTCGAACACCTATACGGATTCTCCTGCACAGTGGCAGATATGTAAATACGGGGTTTCCATACCATTTCTTGCGCATTACGGTTCGAACACTCGAACACCTATGCGGATTCTCCTGCACAGTGGCAGATATGTAAATACGGGATTTACATACCATTTCTTGCGCAATCCGGTTCGAACACTCGAACACCTATACGGATTTTCCTGCACAGTGGCAGATATGTAAATACGGGGTTTACATACCATTTCTTGCGCATTACGGTTCGAACACTCGAACACCTATACGGATTCTCCTGCACAGTGGCAGATATGTAAATACGGGGTTTCCATACCATTTCTTGCGCATTACGGTTCGAACACTCGAACACCTATACGGATTCTCCTGCGCAGCGGCAGATATGTAAATACGGGGTTTACATACCATTTCTTGCGAAACACGGTTCGAACACTCGAACACCTATACGGATTCTCCTGCACAGTGGCAGATATGTAAATACGGGGTTTACATACCATTTCTTGCGCAATACGGTTCGAACACTCGAACACCTATACGGATTTTCCGGCAAAGTGGCAGATATGTAAATACGGGGGTTCTATACCATTTCTTGCGCATTAGGGTTCGAACCCTCGAACACCTATCCGAATTCTCCTGCACAGTGGCAGATATGTAAATACGGGGTTTCCATACCATTTCTTGCGCATTACGGTTCGAACACTCGAACACCTATGCGGATTCTCCTGCACAGTGGCAGATATGTAAATACGGGATTTACATACCATTTCTAGCGCAATACGGTTCGAACACTCGAAAACCTATACGGATTCTCCTACACAGTGGCAGATATGTAAATACGGGGTTTCCATACCATTTCTTGCGCGTTACGGTTCGAACAATCGAACACCTATACGGATTCTCCTGCACAGTGGCAGATATGTAAATACGGGGTTTCCATACCATTTCTTGCGCATTACGATTCGAACACTTGAACACCTATGCGGATTCTCCTGCACAGTGGCAGATATGTAAATACGGGATTTACATACCATTTCTTGCGCAATACGGTTCGAACACTAGAACACCTATACGGATTCTCCTACACAGTGGCAGATATGTAAATACGGGGTTTCCATACCATTTCTTGCGCATTACGGTTCGAACACTCGAACACCTATACGGATTCTCCTGCACAGTAGCAGATATGTAAATACGGGGTTTCCATACCATTTCTTGCGCATTACGGTTCGAACACTCGAACACCTATGCGGATTCTCCTGCACAGTGGCAGATATGTAAATACGGGATTTACATACCATTTCTTGCGCAATCCGGTTCGAACACTCGAACACCTATACGGATTTTCCTGCACAGTGGCAGATATGTAAATACGGGGTTTCCATACCATTTCTTGCGCATTACGGTTCGAAACTCGAACACCTATGCGGATTCTCCTGCACAGTGGCAGATATGTAAATACGGGATTTACATACCATTTCTAGCGCAATCCGGTTCGAACACTCGAACACCTATACGGATTCTCCTGCACAGTGGCAGATATGTAAATACGGGGTTTACATACCATTTCTTGCGCATTACGGTTCGAACACTCGAACACCTATACGGATTCTCCTGCACAGTGGCAGATATGTAAATACGGGGTTTCCATACCATTTCTTGCGCATTACGGTTCGAACGCTCGAACACCTATACGGATTCTCCTGCACAGTGGCAGATATGTAAATACGGGGTTTACATACCATTTCTTGCGCATTACGGTTCGAACACTCGAACACCTATACGGATTCTCCTGCACAGTGGCAGATATGTAAATACGGGGTTTCCATACCATTTCTTGCGCATTACGATTCGAACACTCGAACACCTATGCGGATTCTCCTGCACAGTGGCAGATATGTAAATACGGGATTTACATACCATTTCTTGCGCAATACGGTTCGAACACTCGAACACCTATACGGATTCTCCTACACAGTGGCAGATATGTAAATACGGGGTTTCCATACCATTTCCTGCGCATTACGGTTCGAACACTCGAACACCTATACGGATTCTCCTGCACAGTAGCAGATATGTAAATACGGGGTTTCCATACCATTTCTTGCGCATTACGGTTCGAACACTCGAACACCTATGCGGATTCTCCTGCACAGTGGCAGATATGTAAATACGGGATTTACATACCATTTCTTGCGCAATCCGGTTCGAACACTCGAACACCTATACGGATTTTCCTGCACAGTGGCAGATATGTAAATACGGGGTTTCCATACCATTTCTTGCGCATTACGGTTCGAAACTCGAACACCTATGCGGATTCTCCTGCACAGTGGCAGATATGTAAATACGGGATTTACATACCATTTCTTGCGCAATCCGGTTCGAACACTCGAACACCTATACGGATTCTCCTGCACAGTGGCAGATATGTAAATACGGGGTTTACATACCATTTCTTGCGCATTACGGTTCGAACACTCGAACAACTATACGGATTCTCCTGCACAGTGGCAGATATGTAAATACGGGGTTTCCATACCATTTCTTGCGCATTACGGTTCGAACGCTCGAACACCTATACGGATTCTCCTGCACAGCGGCAGATATGTAAATACGGGGTTTACATACCATTTCTTGCGCAATCCGGTTCGAACACTCGAACACCGATACGGATTCTCCTGCACAGTGGCAGATATGTAAATACGGGGTTTACATACCATTTGTTGCGCATTACGGTTCGAACACTCGAACACCTATACGGATTCTCCTGCACAGTGGCAGATATGTAAATACGGGGTTTCCATACCATTTCTTGCGCATTACGGTTCGAACACTCGAACACCTATACGGATTCTCCTGCACAGTGGCAGATATGTAAATACAGGGTTTACATACCATTTCTTGCGAAACACGGTTCGAACACTCGAACACCTATACGGATTCTCCTGCACAGTGGCAGATATGTAAATACGGGGTTTACATACCATTTCTTGCGCATTACGGTTCGAACACTCGAACACCTATACGGATTCTCCTGCACAGTGGCAGATATGTAAATACGGGGTTTCCATACCATTTCTTGCGCATTACGGTTCGAACACTCGAACACCGATACGGATTCTCCTGCACAGCGGCAGATATGTAAATACGGGGTTTACATACCATTTCTTGCGCAACAAGGTTCGAACACTCGAACACCTATACGGATTCTCCTGCACAGTGGCAGATATGTAAATACGGGGTTTACATACCATTTCTTGAGCAATACGGTTCGAACACTCGAACACCTATACGGATTCTCCTGCACAGTGGCAGATATGTAAATACGGGGTTTCCATACCATTTCTTGCGCATTACGGTTCGAACACTAGAACACCTATACGGATTCTCCTGCACAGTGGCAGATATGCAAATACGGGATTTACATACCATTTCTTGCGCAATCCGGTTCGAACACTCGAACACCTATACGGATTTTCCTGCACAGTGGCAGATATGTAAATACGGGGTTTACATACCATTTCTTGCGCATTATGGTTCGAACACTCGAACACCTATACGGATTTTCCTGCACAGTGGCAGATATGTAAATACGGGGTTTCCATACCATTTTTTGCGCATTACGGTTCGACCACTCGAACACTTATACGGATTCTCCTGCACAGTGGCAGATATGTAAATACGGGGTTTACATACCATTTCTTGCGAAACACGGTTCGAACACTCGAACACCTATACGGATTCTCCTGCACAGTGGCAGATATGTAAATACGGGGTTTACATACCATTTCTTGCGCAATACGGTTCGAACACTCGAACACCTATACGGATTTTCCTGCAAAGTGGCAGATATGTAAATACGGGGTTTCCATACCATTTCTTGCGCATTACGGTTCGAACACTCGAACACCTATACGGATTTTCTTGCAAAGTGGCAGATATGTAAATACGGGGTTTCCATACCATTTCTTGCGCATTACGGTTCGAACACTCGAACACCTATACGGATTCTCCTGCACAGTAGCAGATATGTAAATACGGGGTTTCCATACCATTTCTTGCGCATTACGGTTCGAACACTCGAACACCTATGCGGATTCTCCTGCACAGTGGCAGATATGTAAATACGGGATTTACATACCATTTCTTGCGCAATCCGGTTCGAACACTCGAACACCTATACGGATTTTCCTGCACAGTGGCAGATATGTAAATACGGGGTTTCCATACCATTTCTTGCGCATTACGGTTCGAAACTCGAACACCTATGCGGATTCTCCTGCACAGTGGCAGATATGTAAATACGGGATTTACAAACCATTTCTTACGCAATCCGGTTCGAACACTCGAACACCTATACGGATTCTCCTGCACAGTGGCAGATATGTAAATACGGGGTTTACATACCATTTCTTGCGCATTACGGTTCGAACACTCGAACACCTATACGGATTCTCCTGCACAGTGGCAGATATGTAAATACGGGGTTTCCATACCATTTCTTGCGCATTACGGTTCGAACACTCGAACACCTATACGGATTCTCCTGCACAGTGGCAGATATGTAAATACGGGGTTTACATACCATTTCTTGCGAAACACGGTTCGAACACTCGAACACCTATACGGATTCTCCTGCACAGTGGCAGATATGTAAATACGGGGTTTACATACCATTTCTTGCGCATTACGGTTCGAACACTCGAACACCTATACAGATTCTCCTGCACAGTGGCAGATATGTAAATACGGGGTTTCCATACCATTTCTTGCGCATTACGGTTCGAACACTCGAACACCTATACGGATTCTCCTGCACAGCGGCAGATATGTAAATACGGGGTTTACATACCATTTCTTGCGCAACAAGGTTCGAACACTCGAACACCTATACGGATTCTCCTGCACAGTGGCAGATCTGTAAATACGGGGTTTACATACCATTTCTTGAGCAATACGGTTCGAACACTCGAACACCTATACGGATTCTCCTGCACAGTGGCAGATATGTAAATACGGGGTTTCCATACCATTTCTTGCGCATTACGGTTCGAACACTAGAACACCTATACGGATTCTCCTGCACAGTGGCAGATATGTAAATACGGGGTTTCCATACCATTTCTTGCGCAATCCGGTTCGAACACTCGAACACCTATACGGATATTCCTGCACAGTGGCAGATATGTAAATACGGGGTTTACATACCATTTCTTGCGCATTACGGTTCGAACACTCGAACACCTATACGGATTTTCCTGCACAGTGGCAGATATGTAAATACGGGGTTTCCATACCATTTCTTGCGCATTACGGTTCGAACACTCGAACACCTATACGGATTCTCCTGCACAGTGGCAGATATGTAAATACGGGGTTTCCATACCATTTCTTGCGCATTACGGTTCGAACACTCGAACACCTATGCGGATTCTCCTGCACAGTGGCAGTTATGTAAATACGGGATTTACATACCATTTCTTGCGCAATCCGGTTCGAACACTCGAACACCTATACGGATTTTCCTGCACAGTGGCAGATATGTAAATACGGGGTTTACATACCATTTCTTGCGCATTACGGTTCGAACACTCGAACACCTATACGGATTCTCCTGCACAGTGGCAGATATGTAAATACGGGGTTTCCATACCATTTCTTGCGCATTACGGTTCGAACAATCGAACACCTATACGGATTCTCCTGCACAGCGGCAGATATGTAAATACGGGGTTTACATACCATTTCTTGCGAAACACGGTTCGAACACTCGAACACCTATACGGATTCTCCTGCACAGTGGCAGATATGTAAATACGGGGTTTGCATACCATTTCTTGCGCAATACGGTTCGAACACTCGAACACCTATACGGATTTTCCTGCAAAGTGGCAGATATGTAAATACGGGGTTTATATACCATTTCTTGCGCATTACGGTTCGAACCCTCGAACACCTATCCGGATTCTCCTGCACAGTGGCAGATATGTAAATACGGGGTTTCCATACCATTTCTTGCGCATTACGGTTCGAACACTCGAACACCTATGCGGATTCTCCTGCACAGTGGCAGATATGTAAATACGGGATTTACATACCATTTCTTGCGCAATACGGTTCGAACACTCGAAAACCTAAACGGATTCTCCTACACAGTGGCAGATATGTAAATACGGGGTTTCCATACCATTTCTTGCGCATTACGGTTCGAACAATCGAACACCTATACGGATTCTCCTGCACAGTGGCAGATATGTAAATACGGGGTTTCCATACCATTTCTTGCGCATTACGGTTCGAACACTCGAACACCTATGCGGATTCTCCTGCACAGTGGCAGATATGTAAATACGGGATTTACATACCATTTCTTGCGCAATACGGTTCGAACACTCGAACACCTATACGGATTCTCCTACACAGTGGCAGATATGTAAATACGGGGTTTCCATACCATTTCTTGCGCATTACGGTTCGAACACTCGAACACCTATACGGATTCTCCTGCACAGTGGCAGATTTGTAAATACGGGGTTTCCATACCATTTCTTTCGCATTACGGTTCGAACACTCGAACACCTATACGGATTCTCCTGCACAGTGGCAGATATGTAAATACGGGATTTACATACCATTTCTTGCGCAATCCGGTTCGAACACTCGAACACCTATACGGATTTTCCTACACAGTGGCAGATATGTAAATACGGGGTTTACATACCATTTCTTGCGCATTACGGTTCGAACACTCGAACACCTATACGGATTCTCCTGCACAGTGGCAGATATGTAAATACGGGGTTTCCATACCATTTCTTGCGCATTACGGTTCGAACACTCGAACACCTATACGGATTCTCCTGCATAGTCACAGATATGTGAATACGGGGTTTACATACCATTTCTTGCGAAACACGGTTCGAACACTCGAACACCGATACGGATTCTCCTCCACAGTGGCAGATATGTAAATACGGGGTTTACATACCATTTTTGCGCAATACGGTTCGAACACTCGAACACCTATACGGATTTTCCTGCACAGTGGCAGATATGTAAATACGGGGTTTCCATACCATTTCTTGCGCATTACGGTTCGAACACTCGAACACCTATACGGATTCTCCTGCACAGTGGCAGATATGTAAATACGGGGTTTCCATACCATTTCTTGCGCATTACGGTTCGAACACTCGAACACCTATGCGGATTCTCCTGCACAGTGGCAGATATGTAAATACGGGATTTACATACCATTTCTTGCGCAATCCGGTTCGAACACTCGAACACCTATACGGATTTTCCTGCACAGTGGCAGATATGTAAATACGGGGTTTACATACCATTTCTTGCGCATTACGGTTCGAACACTCGAACACCTATACGGATTCTCCTGCACAGTGGCAGATATGTAAATACGGGGTTTCCATACCATTTCTTGCGCATTACGGTTCGAACACTCGAACACCTATACGGATTCTCCTGCGCAGCGGCAGATATGTAAATACGGGGTTTACATACCATTTCTTGCGAAACACGGTTCGAACACTCGAACACCTATACGGATTCTCCTGCACAGTGGCAGATATGTAAATACGGGGTTTACATACCATTTCTTGCGCAATACGGTTCGAACACTCGAACACCTATACGGATTTTCCGGCAAAGTGGCAGATATGTAAATACGGGGGTTCTATACCATTTCTTGCGCATTACGGTTCGAACCCTCGAACACCTATCCGAATTCTCCTGCACAGTGGCAGATATGTAAATACGGGGTTTCCATACCATTTCTTGCGCATTACGGTTCGAACACTCGAACACCTATGCGGATTCTCCTGCACAGTGGCAGATATGTAAATACGGGATTTACATACCATTTCTAGCGCAATACGGTTCGAACACTCGAAAACCTATACGGATTCTCCTACACAGTGGCAGATATGTAAATACGGGGTTTCCATACCATTTCTTGCGCGTTACGGTTCGAACAATCGAACACCTATACGGATTCTCCTGCACAGTGGCAGATATGTAAATACGGGGTTTCCATACCATTTCTTGCGCATTACGATTCGAACACTTGAACACCTATGCGGATTCTCCTGCACAGTGGCAGATATGTAAATACGGGATTTACATACCATTTCTTGCGCAATACGGTTCGAACACTCGAACACCTATACGGATTCTCCTACACAGTGGCAGATATGTAAATACGGGGTTTCCATACCATTTCTTGCGCATTACGGTTCGAACACTCGAACACCTATACGGATTCTCCTGCACAGTAGCAGATATGTAAATACGGGGTTTCCATACCATTTCTTGCGCATTACGGTTCGAACACTCGAACACCTATGCGGATTCTCCTGCACAGTGGCAGATATGTAAATACGGGATTTACATACCATTTCTTGCGCAATCCGGTTCGAACACTCGAACACCTATACGGATTTTCCTGCACAGTGGCAGATATGTAAATACGGGGTTTCCATACCATTTCTTGCGCATTACGGTTCGAAACTCGAACACCTATGCGGATTCTCCTGCACAGTGGCAGATATGTAAATACGGGATTTACATACCATTTCTAGCGCAATCCGGTTCGAACACTCGAACACCTATACGGATTCTCCTGCACAGTGGCAGATATGTAAATACGGGGTTTACATACCATTTCTTGCGCATTACGGTTCGAACACTCGAACACCTATACGGATTCTCCTGCACAGTGGCAGATATGTAAATACGGGGTTTCCATACCATTTCTTGCGCATTACGGTTCGAACGCTCGAACACCTATACGGATTCTCCTGCACAGCGGCAGATATGTAAATACGGGGTTTACATACCATTTCTTGCGCAATCCGGTTCGAACACTCGAACACCGATACGGATTCTCCTGCACAGTGGCAGATATGTAAATACGGGGTTTACATACCATTTCTTGCGCATTACGGTTCGAACACTCGAACACCTATACGGATTCTCCTGCACAGTGGGAGATATGTAAATACGGGGTTTCCATACCATTTCTTGCGCATTACGGTTCGAACACTCGAACACCTATACGGATTCTCCTGCACAGTGGCAGATATGTAAATACGGGGTTTACATACCATTTCTTGCGCAATCCGGTTCGAACACTCGAACACCTATACGGATTTTCCTGCACAGTGGCAGATATGTAAATACGGGGTTTACATACCATTTCTTGAGCAATACGGTTCGAACACTCGAACACCTATACGGATTCTCCTGCACAGTGGCAGATATGTAAATACGGGGTTTACATACCATTTCTTGAGCAATACGGTTCGAACACTCGAACACCTATACGGATTCTCCTGCACAGTGGCAGATATGTAAATACGGGGTTTCCATACCATTTCTTGCGCATTACGGTTCGAACACTAGAACACCTATACGGATTCTCCTGCACAGTGGCAGATATGTAAATACGGGATTTACATACCATTTCTTGCGCAATCCGGTTCGAACACTCGAACACCTATACGGATTTTCCTGCACAGTGGCAGATATGTAAATACGGGGTTTACATACCATTTCTTGCGCATTATGGTTCGAACACTCGAACACCTATACGGATTTTCCTGCACAGTGGCAGATATGTAAATACGGGGTTTCCATACCATTTCTTGCGCATTACGGTTCGAACACTCGAACACTTATACGGATTCTCCTGCACAGTGGCAGATATGTAAATACGGGGTTTACATACCATTTCTTGCGAGACACGGTTCGAACACTCGAACACTTATACGGATTCTCCTGCACAGTGGCAGATATGTAAATACGGGGTTTACATACCATTTCTTGCGAAACACGGTTCGAACACTCGAACACCTATACGGATTCTCCTGCACAGTGGCAGATATGTAAATACGGGGTTTACTTACCATTTCTTGCGCAATACGGTTCGAACACTCGAACACCTATACGGATTTTCCTGCAAAGTGGCAGATGTGTAAATACGGGGTTTCCATACCATTTCTTGCGCATTACGGTTCGAACACTCGAACACCTATACGGATTCTCCTACACAGTGGCAGATATGTAAATACGGGGTTTCCATACCATTTCTTGCGCATTACGGTTCGAACACTCGAACACCTATGCGGATTCTCCTGCACAGTGGCAGATATGTAAATACGGGATTTACATACCATTTCTTTCGCAATCCGGTTCGAACACTCGAACACCTATACGGATTTTCCTGCACAGTGGCAGATATGTAAATACGGGGTTTACATACCATTTCTTGCGCATTACGGTTCGAAAACTCGAGCACCTATACGGATTCTCCTGCACAGTGGCAGATATGTAAATACGGGGTTTCCATACCGTTTCTTGCGCATTACGGTTCGAACACTCGAACACCTATACGGATTCTCCTGCACAGCGGCAGATATGTAAATACGGGGTTTACATACCATTTCTTGCGAAACACGGTTCGAACACTCGAACACCTATACGGATTCTCCTGCACAGTGGCAGATATGTAAATACGGGGTTTGCATACCATTTCTTGCGCAATACGGTTCGAACACTCGAACACCTATACGGATTTTCCTGCAAAGTGGCAGATATGTAAATACGGTGTTTCTATACCATTTCTTGCGCATTACGGTTCGAACCCTCGAACACCTATCCGGATTCTCCTGCACAGTGGCAGATATGTAAATACGGGGTTTCCATACCATTTCTTGCGCATTACGGTTCGAACACTCGAACACCTATGCGGATTCTCCTGCACAGTGGCAGATATGTAAATACGGGATTTACATACCATTTCTTGCGCAATACGGTTCGAACACTCGAAAACCTATACGGATTCTCCTACACAGTGGCAGATATGTAAATACGGGGTTTCCATACCATTTCTTGCGCATTACGGTTCGAACAATCGAACACCTATACGGATTCCCCTGCACAGTGGCAGATATGTAAATACGGGGTTTCCATACCATTTCTTGCGCATTACGGTTCGAACACTCGAACACCTATGCGGATTCTCCTGCACAGTGGCAGATATGTAAATACGGGATTTACATACCATTTCTTGCGCAATACGGTTCGAACACTCGAACACCTATCCGGATTCTCCTGCACAGTGGCAGATATGTAAATACGGGGTTTCCATACCATTTCTTGCGCATTACGGTTCGAACACTCGAACACCTATACGGATTCTCCTGCACAGTGGCAGATATGTAAATACGGGGTTTCCATACCATTTCTTGCGCATTACGGTTCGAACACTCGAACTCCTATACAGATTCTCCTGCACAGTGGCAGATATGTAAATACGGGATTTACATACCATTTCTTGCGCAATCCGGTTCGAACACTCGAACACCTATACGGATTTTCCTGCACAGTGGCAGATATGTAAATACGGGGTTTACATACCATTTCTTGCGCATTACGGTTCGAACACTCGAACACCTATACGGATTCTCCTGCACAGTGGCAGATATGTAAATACGGGGTTTCCATACCATTTCTTGCGCATTACGGTTCGAACACTCGAACACCTATACGGATTCTCCTGCATAGTGGCAGATATGTAAATACGGGGTTTACATACAATTTCTTGCGAAACACGGTTCGAACACTCGAACACCGATACGGATTCTCCTGCACAGTGGCAGATATGTAAATACGGGGTTTACATACCATTTCTTGCGCAATACGGTTCGAACATTCGAACACCTATACGGATTTTCCTGCACAGTGGCAGATATGTAAATACGGGGTTTCCATACCATTTCTTGCGCATTACGGTTCGAACACTAGAACACCTATACGGATTCTCCTGCACAGTGGCAGATATGTAAATACGGGATTTACATACCATTTCTTGCGCAATCCGGTTCGAACACTCGAACACCTATACGGATTTTCCTGCACAGTGGCAGATATGTAAATACGGGGTTTACATACCATTTCTTGCGCATTATGGTTCGAACACTCGAACACCTATACGGATTTTCCTGCACAGTGGCAGATATGTAAATACGGGGTTTCCATACCATTTCTTGCGCATTACGGTTCGAACACTCGAACACTTATACGGATTCTCCTGCACAGTGGCAGATATGTAAATACGGGGTTTACATACCATTTCTTGCGAAACACGGTTCGAACACTCGAACACCTATACGGATTCTCCTGCACAGTGGCAGATATGTAAATACGGGGTTTACATACCATTTCTTGCGCAATACGGTTCGAACACTCGAACACCTATACGGATTTTCCTGCAAAGTGGCAGATGTGTAAATACGGGGTTTCCATACCATTTCTTGCGCATTACGGTTCGAACACTCGAACACCTATACGGATTCTCCTACACAGTGGCAGATATGTAAATACGGGGTTTCCATACCATTTCTTGCGCATTACGGTTCGAACACTCGAACACCTATGCGGATTCTCCTGCACAGTGGCAGATATGTAAATACGGGATTTACATACCATTTCTTTCGCAATCCGGTTCGAACACTCGAACACCTATACGGATTTTCCTGCACAGTGGCAGATATGTAAATACGGGGTTTACATACCATTTCTTGCGCATTACGGTTCGAAAACTCGAACACCTATACGGATTCTCCTGCACAGTGGCAGATATGTAAATACGGGGTTTCCATACCGTTTCTTGCGCATTACGGTTCGAACACTCGAACACCTATACGGATTCTCCTGCACAGCGGCAGATATGTAAATACGGGGTTTACATACCATTTCTTGCGAAACACGGTTCGAACACTCGAACACCTATACGGATTCTCCTGCACAGTGGCAGATATGTAAATACGGGGTTTGCATACCATTTCTTGCGCAATACGGTTCGAACACTCGAACACCTATACGGATTTTCCTGCAAAGTGGCAGATATGTAAATACGGGGTTTCTATACCATTTCTTGCGCATTACGGTTCGAACCCTTGAACACCTATCCGGATTCTCCTGCACAGTGGCAGATATGTAAATACGGGGTTTCCATACCATTTCTTGCGCATTACGGTTCGAACACTCGAACACCTATGCGGATTCTCCTGCACAGTGGCAGATATGTAAATACGGGATTTACATACCATTTCTTGCGCAATACGGTTCGAACACTCGAAAACCTATACGGATTCTCCTACACAGTGGCAGATATGTAAATACGGGGTTTCCATACCATTTCTTGCGCATTACGGTTCGAACAATCGAACACCTATACGGATTCCCCTGCACAGTGGCAGATATGTAAATACGTGGTTTCCATACCATTTCTTGCGCATTACGGTTCGAACACTCGAACACCTATGCGGATTCTCCTGCACAGTGGCAGATATGTAAATACGGGATTTACATACCATTTCTTGCGCAATACGGTTCGAACACTCGAACACCTATACGGATTCTCCTACACAGTGGCAAATATGTAAATACGGGGTTTCCATACCATTTCTTGCGCATTACGGTTCGAACACTCGAACACCTATACGGATTCTCCTGCACAGTGGCAGATATGTAAATACGGGGTTTCCATACCATTTCTTGCGCATTACGGTTCGAACACTCGAACACCTATACAGATTCTCCTGCACAGTGGCAGATATGTAAATACGGGATTTACATACCATTTCTTGCGCAATCCGGTTCGAACACTCGAACACCTATACGGATTTTCCTGCACAGTGGCAGATATGTAAATACGGGGTTTACATACCATTTCTTGCGCATTACGGTTCGAACACTCGAACACCTATACGGATTCTCCTGCACAGTGGCAGATATGTAAATACGGGGTTTCCATACCATTTCTTGCGCATTACGGTTCGAACACTCGAACACCTATACGGATTCTCCTGCAAAGTGGCAGATATGTAAATACGGGGTTTACATACAATTTCTTGCGAAACACGGTTCGAACACTCGAACACCGATACGGATTCTCCTGCACAGTGGCAGATATGTAAATACGGGGTTTACATACCATTTCTTGCGCAATACGGTTCGAACATTCGAACACCTATACGGATTTTCCTGCACAGTGGCAGATATGTAAATACGGGGTTTCCATACCATTTCTTGCGCATTACGGTTCGAACACTCGAACACCTATACGGATTCTCCTGCACAGTGGCAGATATGTAAATACGGGGTTTCCATACCATTTCTTGCGCATTACGGTTCGAACTCTCGAACACCTATGCGGATTCTCCTGCACAGTGGCAGATATGTAAATACGGGATTTACATACCATTTCTGGCGCAATCCGGTTCGAACACTCGAACACCTATACGGATTTTCCTGCACAGTGGCAGATATGTAAATACGGGGTTTACATACCATTTCTTGCGCATTACGGTTCGAACACTCGAACACCTATACGGATTCTCCTGCACAGTGGCAGATATGTAAATACGGGGTTTCCATACCATTTCTAGCGCATTACGGTTCGAACACTCGAACACCTATACGGATTCTCCTGCGCAGCGGCAGATATGTAAATACGAGGTTTACATACCATTCCTTGCGAAACACGGTTCGAACACTCGAACACCTATACGGATTCTCCTGCACAGTGGCAGACATGTAAATACGGGGTTTACATACCATTTCTTGCGCAATACGGTTCGAACACTCGAACACCTATACGGATTTTCCTGCAAAGTGGCAGATATGTAAATACGGGGTTTCTATACCATTTCTTGCGCATTACGGTTCGAACCCTCGAACACCTATCCGGATTCTCCTGCACAGTGGCAGATATGTAAATACGGGGTTTCCATACCATTTCTTGCGCATTACGGTTCGAACACTCGAACACCTATACGGATTCTCCTGCACAGTGGCAGATATGTAAATACGGGGTTTCCATACCATTTCTTGCGCATTACGGTTCGAACACTCGAACACCTATACAGATTCTCCTGCACAGTGGCAGATATGTAAATACGGGATTTACATACCATTTCTTGCGCAATCCGGTTCGAACACTCGAACACCTATACGGATTTTCCTGCACAGTGGCAGATATGTAAATACGGGGTTTACATACCATTTCTTGCGCATTACGGTTCGAACACTCGAACACCTATACGGATTCTCCTGCACAGTGGCAGATATGTAAATACGGGGTTTCCATACCATTTCTTGCGCATTACGGTTCGAACACTCGAACACCTATACGGATTCTCCTGCATAGTGGCAGATATGTAAATACGGGGTTTACATACAATTTCTTGCGAAACACGGTTCGAACACTCGAACACCGATACGGATTCTCCTGCACAGTGGCAGATATGTAAATACGGGGTTTACATACCATTTCTTGCGCAATACGGTTCGAACATTCGAACACCTATACGGATTTTCCTGTACAGTGGCAGATATGTAAATACGGGGTTTCCATACCATTTCTTGCGCATTACGGTTCGAACACTCGAACACCTATACGGATTCTCCTGCACAGTGGCAGATATGTAAATACGGGGTTTCCATACCATTTCTTGCGCATTACGGTTCGAACTCTCGAACACCTATGCGGATTCTCCTGCACAGTGGCAGATATGTAAATACGGGATTTACATACCATTTCTGGCGCAATCCGGTTCGAACACTCGAACACCTATACGGATTTTCCTGCACAGTGGCAGATATGTAAATACGGGGTTTAAATACCATTTCTTGCGCATTACGGTTCGAACACTCGAACACCTATACGGATTCTCCTGCACAGTGGCAGATATGTAAATACGGGGTTTCCATACCATTTCTAGCGCATTACGGTTCGAACACTCGAACACCTATACGGATTCTCCTGCGCAGCGGCAGATATGTAAATACGAGGTTTACATACCATTCCTTGCGAAACACGGTTCGAACACTCGAACACCTATACGGATTCTCCTGCACAGTGGCAGATATGTAAATACGGGGTTTACATACCATTTCTTGCGCAATACGGTTCGAACACTCGAACACCTATACGGATTTTCCTGCAAAGTGGCAGATATGCAAATACGGGGTTTCTATACCATTTCTTGCGCATTACGGTTCGAACCCTCGAACACCTATCCGGATTCCCCTGCACAGTGGCAGATATGTAAATACGGGGTTTCCATACCATTTCTTGCGCATTACGGTTCGAACACTCGAACACCTATGCGGATTCTCCTGCACAGTGGCAGATATGTAAATACGGGATTTACATACCATTTCTTGCGCAATCCGGTTCGAACACTCGAACACCTATACGGATTCTCCTGCACAGTGGCAGATATGTAAATACGGGGTTTACATACCATTTCTTGCGCATTACGGTTCGAACACTCGAACACCTATACGGATTCTCCTGCACAGTGGCAGATATGTAAATACGGGGTTTCCATACCATTTCTTGCGCATTACGGTTCGAACGCTCGAACACCTATACGGATTCTCCTGCACAGCGGCAGATATGTAAATACGGGGTTTACATACCATTTCTTGCGCAACAAGGTTCGAACACTCGAACACCTATACGGATTCTCCTGCACAGTGGCAGATATGTAAATGCGGGGTTTACATACCATTTCTTGAGCAATACGGTTCGAACACTCGAACACCTATACGGATTCTCCTGCACAGTGGCAGATATGTAAATACGGGGTTTCCATACCATTTCTTGGGCATTACGGTTCGACCACTAGAACACCTATACGGATTCTCCTGCACAGTGGCAGATATGTAAATACGGGGTTTCCATACCATTTCTTGCGCATTACGGTTCGAACACTCGAACACCTATACGGATTCTCCTGCACAGTGGCAGATATGTAAATACGGGGTTTACATACCATTTCTTGCGCAACATGGTTCGAACACTTCGAACACCTATACGGATTCTTCTGCACAGTGGCAGATATGTAAATACGGGGTTTACATACCATTTCTTGCGCAATACAGTTCGAACACTCGAATACCTATACGGATTTTCCTGCACAGTGGCAGATATGTAAATACGGGGTTTCCATACCATTTCTTGCGCATTACGGTTCGAACACTCGAACACCTATACGGATTCTCCTGCACAGTGGCAGATATGTAAATACGGGGTTTCCATACCATTTCTTGCGCATTACGGTTCGAACACTCAAACACCTATGCGGATTCTCCTGCACAGTGGCAGATATGTAAATACGGGATTTACATACCATTTCTTGCGCAATACGGTTCGAAAACTCGAACACCTATACGGATTTTCCTGCACAGTGGAAGATATGTAAATACGGGGTTTCCATACCATTTCTTGCGCATTACGGTTCGAACACTCGAACACCTATACGGATTTTCCTGCAAAGTGGCAGATATGTAAATACGGGGTTTCTATACCATTTCTTGCGCATTACGGTTCGAACCCTCGAACACCTATCCGGATTCTCCTGCACAGTGGCAGATATGTAAATACGGGGTTTCCATACCATTTCTTGCGCATTACGGTTCGAACACTCGAACACCTATGCGGATTCTCCTGCACAGTGGCAGATATGTAAATACGGGATTTACATACCATTTCTTGCGCAATCCGGTTCGAACACTCGAACACCTATACGGATTCTCCTGCACAGTGGCAGATATGTAAATACGGGGTTTACATACCATTTCTTGCGCATTACGGTTCGAACACTCGAACACCTATACGGATTCTCCTGCACAGCGGCAGATATGTAAATACGGGGTTTCCATACCATTTCTTGCGCATTACGGTTCGACCACTAGAACACCTATACGGATTCTCCTGCACAGTGGCAGATATGTAAATACGGGGTTTCCATACCATTTCTTGCGCATTACGGTTCGAACACTCGAACACCTATACGGATTCTCCTGCACAGTGGCAGATATGTAAATACGGGGTTTACATACCATTTCTTGCGCAACACGGTTCGAACACTTCGAACACCTATACGGATTCTTCTGCACAGTGGCAGATATGTAAATACGGGGTTTACATACCATTTCTTGCGCAATACAGTTCGAACACTCGAATACCTATACGGATTTTCCTGCACAGTGGCAGATATGTAAATACGGGGTTTCCATACCATTTCTTGCGCATTACGGTTCGAACACTCGAACACCTATACGGATTCTCCTGCACAGTGGCAGATATGTAAATACGGGGTTTCCATACCATTTCTTGCGCATTACGGTTCGAACTCTCGAACACCTATGCGGATTCTCCTGCACAGTGGCAGATATGTAAATACGGGATTTACATACCATTTCTGGCGCAATCCGGTTCGAACACTCGAACACCTATACGGATTTTCCTGCACAGTGGCAGATATGTAAATACGGGGTTTACATACCATTTCTTGCGCATTACGGTTCGAACACTCGAACACCTATACGGATTCTCCTGCACAGTGGCAGATATGTAAATACGGGGTTTCCATACCATTTCTAGCGCATTACGGTTCGAACACTCGAACACCTATACGGATTCTCCTGCGCAGCGGCAGATATGTAAATACGAGGTTTACATACCATTCCTTGCGAAACACGGTTCGAACACTCGAACACCTATACGGATTCTCCTGCACAGTGGCAGATATGTAAATACGGGGTTTACATACCATTTCTTGCGCAATACGGTTCGAACACTCGAACACCTATACGGATTTTCCTGCAAAGTGGCAGATATGTAAATACGGGGTTTCTATACCATTTCTTGCGCATTACGGTTCGAACCCTCGAGCACCTATCCGGATTCTCCTGCACAGTGGCAGATATGTAAATACGGGGTTTCCATACCATTTCTTGCGCATTACGGTTCGAACACTCGAACACCTATACGGATTCTCCTGCACAGTGGCAGATATGTAAATACGGGGTTTCCATACCATTTCTTGCGCATTACGGTTCGAACACTCGAACACCTATACGGATTCTCCTGCACAGTGGCAGATATGTAAATACGGGGTTTACATACCATTTCTTGCGCATTACGGTTCGAACACTCGAACACCTATACGGATTCTCCTGCATAGTGGCAGATATGTAAATACGGGGTTTCCATACCATTTCTAGCGCATTACGGTTCGAACACTCGAACACCTATACGGATTCTCCTGCACAGTGGCAGATATGTAAATATGGGGTTTACATACCATTTCTTGCGCATTACGGTTCGAACACTCGAACACCTATACGGATTTTCCTGCAAAGTGGCAGATATGTAAATACGGGGTTTCTATACCATTTCTTGCGCATCACGGTTCGAACACTCGAACACCTATACGGATTCTCCTGCACAGTGGCAGATATGTAAATACGGGGTTTACATACCATTTCTTGCGCAACACGGTTCGAACACTTCGAACACCTATACGGATTCTTCTGCACAGTGGCAGATATGTAAATACGGGGTTTACATACCATTTCTTGCGCAATACAGTTCGAACACTCGAATACCTATACGGATTTTCCTGCACAGTGGCAGATATGTAAATACGGGGTTTCCATACCATTTCTTGCGCATTACGGTTCGAACACTCGAACACCTCGGATTCTCCTGCACAGTGGCAGATATGTAAATACGGGGTTTCCATACCATTTCTTGCGCATTACGGTTCGAACACTCAAACACCTATGCGGATTCTCCTGCACAGTGGCAGATATGTAAATACGGGATTTACATACCATTTCTTGCGCAATACGGTTCGAAAACTCGAACACCTATACGGATTTTCCTGCACAGTGGAAGATATGTAAATACGGGGTTTCCATACCATTTCTTGCGCATTACGGTTCGAACACTCGAACACCTATACGGATTTTCCTGCAAAGTGGCAGATTTGTAAATACGGGGTTTCTATACCATTTCTTGCGCATTACGGTTCGAACCCTCGAACACCTATCCGGATTCTCCTGCACAGTGGCAGATATGTAAATACGGGGTTTCCATACCATTTCTTGCGCATTACGGTTCGAACACTCGAACACCTATGCGGATTCTCCTGCACAGTGGCAGATATGTAAATACGGGATTTACATACCATTTCTTGCGCAATCCGGTTCGAACACTCGAACACCTATACGGATTCTCCTGCACAGTGGCAGATATGTAAATACGGGGTTTACATACCATTTCTTGCGCATTACGGTTCGAACACTCGAACACCTATACGGATTCTCCTGCACAGTGGAAGATATGTAAATACGGGGTTTCCATACCATTTCTTGCGCATTACGGTTCGAACGCTCGAACACCTATACGGATTCTCCTGCACAGCGGCAGATATGTAAATACGGGGTTTACATACCATTTCTTGCGCAACAAGGTTCGAACACTCGAACACCTATACGGATTCTCCTGCATAGTGACAGATATGTAAATGCGGGGTTTACATACCATTTCTTGAGCAATACGGTTCGAACACTCGAACACCTATACGGATTCTCCTGCACAGTGGCAGATATGTAAATACGGGGTTTCCATACCATTTCTTGCGCATTACGGTTCGACCACTAGAACACCTATACGGATTCTCCTGCACAGTGGCAGATATGTAAATACGGGGTTTCCATACCATTTCTTGCGCATTACGGTTCGAACACTCGAACACCTATACGGATTCTCCTGCACAGTGGCAGATATGTAAATACGGGGTTTACATACCATTTCTTGCGCAACACGGTTCGAACACTTCGAACACCTATACGGATTCTTCTGCACAGTGGCAGATATGTAAATACGGGGTTTACATACCATTTCTTGCGCAATACAGTTCGAACACTCGAATACCTATACGGATTTTCCTGCACAGTGGCAGATATGTAAATACGGGGTTTCCATACCATTTCTTGCGCATTACGGTTCGAACACTCGAACACCTATACGGATTCTCCTGCACAGTGGCAGATATGTAAATACGGGGTTTCCATACCATTTCTTGCGCATTACGGTTCGAACTCTCGAACACCTATGCGGATTCTCCTGCACAGTGGCAGATATGTAAATACGGGATTTACATACCATTTCTGGCGCAATCCGGTTCGAACACTCGAACACCTATACGGATTTTCCTGCACAGTGGCAGATATGTAAATACGGGGTTTACATACCATTTCTTGCGCATTACGGTTCGAACACTCGAACACCTATACGGATTCTCCTGCACAGTGGCAGATATGTAAATACGGGGTTTCCATACCATTTCTAGCGCATTACGGTTCGAACACTCGAACACCTATACGGATTCTCCTGCGCAGCGGCAGATATGTAAATACGAGGTTTACATACCATTCCTTGCGAAACACGGTTCGAACACTCGAACACCTATACGGATTCTCCTGCACAGTGGCAGATATGTAAATACGGGGTTTACATACCATTTCTTGCGCAATACGGTTCGAACACTCGAACACCTATACGGATTTTCCTGCAAAGTGGCAGATATGTAAATACGGGGTTTCTATACCATTTCTTGCGCATTACGGTTCGAACCCTCGAACACCTATCCGGATTCTCCTACACAGTGGCAGATATGTAAATACGGGGTTTCCATACCATTTCTTGCGCATTACGGTTCGAACACTCGAACACCTATACGGATTCTCCTGCACAGTGGCAGATATGTAAATACGGGGTTTCCATACCATTTCTTGCGCATTACGGTTCGAACACTCGAACACCTATACAGATTCTCCTGCACAGTGGCAGATATGTAAATACGGGATTTACATACCATTTCTTGCGCAATCCGGTTCGAACACTCGAACACCTATACGGATTTTCCTGCACAGTGGCAGATATGTAAATACGGGGTTTACATACCATTTCTTGCGCATTACGGTTCGAACACTCGAACACCTATACGGATTCTCCTGCACAGTGGCAGATATGTAAATACGGGGTTTCCATACCATTTCTTGCGCATTACGGTTCGAACACTCGAACATCTATACGGATTCTCCTGCATAGTGGCAGATATGTAAATACGGGGTTTACATACAATTTCTTGCGAAACACGGTTCGAACACTCGAACACCGATACGGATTCTCCTGCACAGTGGCAGATATGTAAATACGGGGTTTACATACCATTTCTTGCGCAATACGGTTCGAACATTCGAACACCTATACGGATTTTCCTGCACAGTGGCAGATATGTAAATACGGGGTTTCCATACCATTTCTTGCGCATTACGGTTCGAACACTCGAACACCTATACGGATTCTCCTGCACAGTGGCAGATATGTAAATACGGGATTTCCATACCATTTCTTGCGCATTACGGTTCGAACTCTCGAACACCTATGCGGATTCTCCTGCACAGTGGCAGATATGTAAATACGGGATTTACATACCATTTCTGGCGCAATCCGGTTCGAACACTCGAACACCTATACGGATTTTCCTGCACAGTGGCAGATATGTAAATACGGGGTTTACATACCATTTCTTGCGCATTACGGTTCGAACACTCGAACACCTATACGGATTCTCCTGCACAGTGGCAGATATGTAAATACGGGGTTTCCATACCATTTCTAGCGCATTACGGTTCGAACACTCGAACACCTATACGGATTCTCCTGCGCAGCGGCAGATATGTAAATACGAGGTTTACATACCATTCCTTGCGAAACACGGTTCGAACACTCGAACACCTATACGGATTCTCCTGCACAGTGGCAGATATGTAAATACGGGGTTTACATACCATTTCTTGCGCAATACGGTTCGAACACTCGAACACCTATACGGATTTTCCTGCAAAGTGGCAGATATGTAAATACGGGGTTTCTATACCATTTCTTGCGCATTACGGTTCGAACCCTCGAACACCTATCCGGATTCTCCTGCACAGTGGCAGATATGTAAATACGGGGTTTCCATACCATTTCTTGCGCATTACGGTTCGAACACTCGAACACCTATACGGATTCTCCTGCACAGTGGCAGATATGTAAATACGGGGTTTCCATACCATTTCTTGCGCATTACGGTTCGAACACTCGAACACCTATACAGATTCTCCTGCACAGTGGCAGATATGTAAATACGGGATTTACATACCATTTCTTGCGCAATCCGGTTCGAACACTCGAACACCTATACGGATTTTCCTGCACAGTGGCAGATATGTAAATACGGGGTTTACATACCATTTCTTGCGCATTACGGTTCGAACACTCGAACACCTATACGGATTCTCCTGCACAGTGGCAGATATGTAAATACGGGGTTTCCATACCATTTCTTGCGCATTACGGTTCGAACACTCGAACACCTATACGGATTCTCCTGCATAGTGGCAGATATGTAAATACGGGGTTTACATACAATTTCTTGCGAAACACGGTTCGAACACTCGAACACCGATACGGATTCTCCTGCACAGTGGCAGATATGTAAATACGGGGTTTACATACCATTTCTTGCGCAATACGGTTCGAACATTCGAACACCTATACGGATTTTCCTGCACAGTGGCAGATATGTAAATACGGGGTTTCCATACCATTTCTTGCGCATTACGGTTCGAACACTCGAACACCTATACGGATTCTCCTGCACAGTGGCAGATATGTAAATACGGGGTTTCCATACCATTTCTTGCGCATTACGGTTCGAACTCTCGAACACCTATGCGGATTCTCCTGCACAGTGGCAGATATGTAAATACGGGATTTACATACCATTTCTGGCGCAATCCGGTTCGAACACTCGAACACCTATACGGATTTTCCTGCAAAGTGGCAGATATGTAAATACGGGGTTTCTATACCATTTCTTGCGCATTACGGTTCGAACCCTCGAACACCTATCCGGATTCTCCTGCACAGTGGCAGATATGTAAATACGGGGTTTCCATACCATTTCTTGCGCATTACGGTTCGAACACTCGAACACCTATACGGATTCTCCTGCACAGTGGCAGATATGTAAATACGGGGTTTCCATACCATTTCTTGCGCATTACGGTTCGAACACTCGAACACCTATACAGATTCTCCTGCACAGTGGCAGATATGTAAATACGGGATTTACATACCATTTCTTGCGCAATCCGGTTCGAACACTCGAACACCTATACGGATTTTCCTGCACAGTGGCAGATATGTAAATACGGGGTTTACATACCATTTCTTGCGCATTACGGTTCGAACACTCGAACACCTATACGGATTCTCCTGCACAGTGGCAGATATGTAAATACGGGGTTTCCATACCATTTCTTGCGCATTACGGTTCGAACACTCGAACACCTATACGGATTCTCCTGCATAGTGGCAGATATGTAAATACGGGGTTTACATACAATTTCTTGCGAAACACGGTTCGAACACTCGAACACCGATACGGATTCTCCTGCACAGTGGCAGATATGTAAATACGGGGTTTACATACCATTTCTTGCGCAATACGGTTCGAACATTCGAACACCTATACGGATTTTCCTGCACAGTGGCAGATATGTAAATACGGGGTTTCCATACCATTTCTTGCGCATTACGGTTCGAACACTCGAACACCTATACGGATTCTCCTGCACAGTGGCAGATATGTAAATACGGGGTTTCCATACCATTTCTTGCGCATTACGGTTCGAACTCTCGAACACCTATGCGGATTCTCCTGCACAGTGGCAGATATGTAAATACGGGATTTACATACCATTTCTGGCGCAATCCGGTTCGAACACTCGAACACCTATACGGATTTTCCTGCACAGTGGCAGATATGTAAATACGGGGTTTACATACCATTTCTTGCGCATTACGGTTCGAACACTCGAACACCTATACGGATTGTCCTGCACAGTGGCAGATATGTAAATACGGGGTTTCCATACCATTTCTAGCGCATTACGGTTCGAACACTCGAACACCTATACGGATTCTCCTGCGCAGCGGCAGATATGTAAATACGAGGTTTACATACCATTCCTTGCGAAACACGGTTCGAACACTCGAACACCTATACGGATTCTCCTGCACAGTGGCAGATATGTAAATACGGGGTTTACATACCATTTCTTGCGCAATACGGTTCGAACACTCGAACACCTATACGGATTTTCCTGCAAAGTGGCAGATATGTAAATACGGGGTTTCTATACCATTTCTTGCGCATTACTGTTCGAACCCTCGAACACCTATCCGGATTCTCCTGCACAGTGGCAGATATGTAAATACGGGGTTTCCATACCATTTCTTGCGCATTACGGTTCGAACACTCGAACACCTATGCGGATTCTCCTGCACAGTGGCAGATATGTAAATACGGGATTTACATACCATTTCTTGCGCAATCCGGTTCGAACACTCGAACACCTATACGGATTCTCCTGCACAGTGGCAGATATGTAAATACGGGGTTTACATACCATTTCTTGCGCATTACGGTTCGAACACTCGAACACCTATACGGATTCTCCTGCACAGTGGCAGATATGTAAATACGGGGTTTCCATACCATTTCTTGCGCATTACGGTTCGAACGCTCGAACACCTATACGGATTCTCCTGCACAGCGGCAGATATGTAAATACGGGGTTTACATACCATTTCTTGCGCAACAAGGTTCGAACACTCGAACACCTACACGGATTCTCCTGCACAGTGGCAGATATGTAAATGCGGGGTTTACATACCATTTCTTGAGCAATACGGTTCGAACACTCGAACACCTATACGGATTCTCCTGCACAGTGGCAGATATGTAAATACGGGGTTTCCATACCATTTCTTGCGCATTACGGTTCGACCACTAGAACACCTATACGGATTCTCCTGCACAGTGGCAGATATGTAAATACGGGGTTTCCATACCATTTCTTGCGCATTACGGTTCGAACACTCGAACACCTATACGGATTCTCCTGCACAGTGGCAGATATGTAAATACGGGGTTTACATACCATTTCTTGCGCAACACGGTTCGAACACTTCGAACACCTATACGGATTCTTCTGCACAGTGGCAGATATGTAAATACGGGGTTTACATACCATTTCTTGCGCAATACAGTTCGAACACTCGAATACCTATACGGATTTTCCTGCACAGTGGCAGATATGTAAATACGGGGTTTCCATACCATTTCTTGCGCATTACGGTTCGAACACTCGAACACCTATACGGATTCTCCTGCACAGTGGCAGATATGTAAATACGGGGTTTCCATACCATTTCTTGCGCATTACGGTTCGAACACTCAAACACCTATGCGGATTCTCCTGCACAGTGGCAGATATGTAAATACGTGATTTACATACCATTTCTTGCGCAATACGGTTCGAAAACTCGAACACCTATACGGATTTTCCTGCACAGTGGAAGATATGTAAATACGGGGTTTCCATACCATTTCTTGCGCATTACGATTCGAACACTCGAACACCTATACGGATTCTCCTACACAGTGGCAGATATGTAAATACGGGGTTTACATACCATTTCTTGCGCAATACGGTTCGAACACTCGAACACCTATACGGATTTTCCTACAAAGTGGCAGATATGTAAATACGGGGTTTCTATACCATTTCTTGCGCATTACGGTTCGAACACTCGAACACCTCTCCGGATTCTCCTGCACAGTGGCAGATATGTAAATACGGGGTTCCCATACCATTTCTTGCGCATTACGGTTCGAACACTCGAACACCTATGCGGATTCTCCTGCACAGTGGCAGATATGTAAAGACGGGATTTATATACCATTTCTTGCGCAATCCGGTTCGAACACTCGAACACCTATACGGATTTTCCTGCACAGTGGCAGATATGTAAATACGGGGTTTACATACCATTTCTTGCGCATTACGGTTCGAACACTCGAACACCTATACGGATTCTCCTACACAGTGGCAGATATGTAAATACGGGGTTTACATACCATTTCTTGCGCAACACGGTTCGAACACTCGAACACCTATACGGATTCACCTGCACAGTGGCAGATATGTAAATACGGGGTTTACATACCATTTCTTGCGCAATACGGTTCGAACACTCGAACACCTATACGGATTTTCCTGCAAAGTGGCAGATATGTAAATACGGGGTTTCTATACCATTTCTTGCGCATTACTGTTCGAACCCTCGAACACCTATCCGGATTCTCCTGCACAGTGGCAGATATGTAAATACGGGGTTTCCATACCATTTCTTGCGCATTACGGTTCGAACACTCGAACACCTATGCGGATTCTCCTGCACAGTGGCAGATATGTAAATACGGGATTTACATACCATTTCTTGCGCAATCCGGTTCGAACACTCGAACACCTATACGGATTCTCCTGCACAGTGGCAGATATGTAAATACGGGGTTTACATACCATTTCTTGCGCATTACGGTTCGAACACTCGAACACCTATACGGATTCTCCTGCACAGTGGCAGATATGTAAATACGGGGTTTCCATACCATTTCTTGCGCATTACGGTTCGAACGCTCGAACACCTATACGGATTCTCCTGCACAGCGGCAGATATGTAAATACGGGGTTTACATACCATTTCTTGCGCAACAAGGTTCGAACACTCGAACACCTATACGGATTCTCCTGCACAGTGGCAGATATGTAAATGCGGGGTTTACATACCATTTCTTGAGCAATACGGTTCGAACACTCGAACACCTATACGGATTCTCCTGCACAGTGGCAGATATGTAAATACGGGGTTTCCATACCATTTCTTGCGCATTACGGTTCGACCACTAGAACACCTATACGGATTCTCCTGCACAGTGGCAGATATGTAAATACGGGGTTTCCATACCATTTCTTGCGCATTACGGTTCGAACACTCGAACACCTATACGGATTCTCCTGCACAGTGGCAGATATGTAAATACGGGGTTTACATACCATTTCTTGCGCAACACGGTTCGAACACTTCGAACACCTATACGGATTCTTCTGCACAGTGGCAGATATGTAAATACGGGGTTTACATACCATTTCTTGCGCAATACAGTTCGAACACTCGAATACCTATACGGATTTTCCTGCACAGTGGCAGATATGTAAATACGGGGTTTCCATACCATTTCTTGCGCATTACGGTTCGAACACTCGAACACCTATACGGATTCTCCTGCACAGTGGCAGATATGTAAATACGGGGTTTCCATACCATTTCTTGCGCATTACGGTTCGAACACTCAAACACCTATGCGGATTCTCCTGCACAGTGGCAGATATGTAAATACGTGATTTACATACCATTTCTTGCGCAATACGGTTCGAAAACTCGAACACCTATACGGATTTTCCTGCACAGTGGAAGATATGTAAATACGGGGTTTCCATACCATTTCTTGCGCATTACGATTCGAACACTCGAACACCTATACGGATTCTCCTACACAGTGGCAGATATGTAAATACGGGGTTTACATACCATTTCTTGCGCAATACGGTTCGAACACTCGAACACCTATACGGATTTTCCTACAAAGTGGCAGATATGTAAATACGGGGTTTCTATACCATTTCTTGCGCATTACGGTTCGAACACTCGAACACCTCTCCGGATTCTCCTGCACAGTGGCAGATATGTAAATACGGGGTTCCCATACCATTTCTTGCGCATTACGGTTCGAACACTCGAACACCTATGCGGATTCTCCTGCACAGTGGCAGATATGTAAAGACGGGATTTATATACCATTTCTTGCGCAATCCGGTTCGAACACTCGAACACCTATACGGATTTTCCTGCACAGTGGCAGATATGTAAATACGGGGTTTACATACCATTTCTTGCGCATTACGGTTCGAACACTCGAACACCTATACGGATTCTCCTACACAGTGGCAGATATGTAAATACGGGGTTTACATACCATTTCTTGCGCAACACGGTTCGAACACTCGAACACCTATACGGATTCACCTGCACAGTGGCAGATATGTAAATACGGGGTTTACATACCATTTCTTGCGCAATACGGTTCGAACACTCGAACACCTATACGGATTTTCCTGCAAAGTGGCAGATATGTAAATACGGGGTTTCTATACCATTTCTTGCGCATTACGGTTCGAACACTCGAACACCTATCCGGATTCTCCTGCACAGTGGCAGATATGTAAATACGGGGTTTCCATACCATTTCTTGCGCATTACGGTTCGAACACTCGAACACCTATGCGGATTCTCCTGCACAGTGGCAGATATGTAAATACGGGATTTACATACCATTTCTTGCGCAATCCGGTTCGAACACTCGAACACCTATACGGATTTTCCTGTAAAGTGGCAGATATGTAAATACGGGGTTTACATACCATTTCTTGCGCAATCCGGTTCGAACACTCGAACACCTATACGGATTCTCCTGCACAGTGGGAGATATGTAAATACGGGGTTTCCATACCATTTCTTGCGCATTACGGTTCGAACACTCGAACACCTATACGGATTCTCCTGCACGGTGGCAGATATGTAAACACGGGGTTTCCATACCATTTCTTGCGCATTACGGTTCGAACACTCGAACGCCTATACGGATTCTCCTGCACAGTGGCAGATATGTAAATACGGGGTTTCCATACCATTCCTTGCGCATTACGGTTCGAACATTCGAACACCTATGCGGATTCTCCTGCACAGTGGCAGATATGTAAATACGGGATTTACATACCACTTCTTGCGCAATCCGGTTCGAACACTCGAACACCTATACGGATTTTCCTGCATAATGGCAGATATGTAAATACGGGATTTACATACCATTTCTTGCGCAATCCGGTTCGAACACTCGAACACCTATACGGATTTTCCTACAAAGTGGCAGATATGTAAATACGGGGTTTACATACCATTTCTTGCGCATTACGGTTCGAACACTCGAACACCTATACGGATTCTCCTGCACGGTGGCAGATATGTAAACACGGGGTTTGCATACCATTTCTTGCGCATTACGGTTCGAACACTCGAACACCTATACGGATTCTCCTGCACAGTGGCAGATATGTAAATACGGGGTTTCCAAACCATTTCTTGCGCATTACGGTTCGAACACTCGAACACCTATACGGATTCTCCTGCACAGTGGCAGATATGTAAATACGGGGTTTCCATACCATTTCTTGCGCATTACGGTTCGAACACTCGAACACCTATACAGATTCTCCTGCACAGTGGCAGATATGTAAATACGGGATTTACATACCATTTCTTGCGCAATCCGGTTCGAACACTCGAACACCTATACGGATTTTCCTGCAAAGTGGCAGATATGTAAATACGGGGTTTACATACCATTTCTTGCGCATTACGGTTCGAACACTCGAACACCTATACGAATTCTCCTGCACGGTGGCAGATATGTAAACACGGGGTTTCCATACCATTTCTTGCGCATTACGGTTCGAACACTCGAACACCTATACGGATTCTCCTGCACAGTGGCAGATATGTAAATACGGGGTTTCCATACCATTTCTTGCGCATTACGGTTCGAACACTCGAACACCTATGCGGATTCTCCTGCACAGTGGCAGATATGTAAATACGGGATTTACATACCATTTCTTGCGCAATCAGGTTCGAACACTCGAACACCTATACGGATTTTCCTGCACAGTGGCAGATATGTAAATACGGGGTTTACATACCATTTCTTGCGCATTACGGTTCGAACACTCGAACACCTATACGGATTCTCCTGCACAGTGGCAGATATGTAAATACGGGGTTTCCATACCATTTCTTGCGCATTACGGTTCGAACACTCGAACACCTATACGGATTCTCCTGCACAGTGGCAGATATGTAAATACGGGGTTTACATACCATTTCTTGCGAAACACGGTTCGAACACTCGAACACCTATACGGATTCTCCTGCACAGTGGCAGATATGTAAATACGGGGTTTACATACCATTTCTTGCGCATTACGGTTCGAACACTCGAACACCTATACGGATTCTCCTGCACAGCGGCAGATATGTAAATACGGGGTTTACATACCATTTCTTGCGCAATACGGTTCGAACACTCGAACACCTATACGGATTTTCCTGCAAAGTGGCAGATATGTAAATACGGGGTTTCTATACCATTTCTTGCGCATTACGGTTCGAACACTCGAACACCTATCCGGATTCTCCTGCACAGTGGCAGATATGTAAATACGGGGTTTCCATACCATTTCTTGCGAATTACGGTTCGAACACTCGAACACCTATACGGATTCTCCTACACAGTGGCAGATATGTAAATACGGGGTTTACGTACCATTTCTTGCGCAACACGGTTCGAACACTCGAACACCTATACGGATTCTCCAGCACAGTGGCAGATATGTAAATACGGGGTTTACATACCATTTCTTGCGCAATACGGTTCGAACACTCGAACACCTATACGGATTCTCCAGCACAGTGGCAGATATGTAAATACGGGGTTTACATACCATTTCTTGCGCAATCCGGTTCGAACACTCGAACACCTATACGGATTCTCCAGCACAGTGGCAGATATGTAAATACGGGGTTTACATACCATTTCTTGCGCAATACGGTTCGAACACTCGAACACCTATACGGATTCTCCAGCACAGTGGCAGATATGTAAATACGGGATTTACATACCATTTCTTGCGCAATCCGGTTCGAACACTCGAACACCTATACGGATTCTCCTGCACAGTGGCAGATATGTAAATACGGGGTTTCCATACCATTTCTTGCGCATTACGGTTCGAACACTCGAACACCTATGCGGATTCTCCTGCACAGTGGCAGATATGTAAATACGGGATTTACATACCATTTCTTGCGCAATCCGGTTCGAACACTCGAACACCTATACGGATTTTCCTGCACAGTGGCAGATATGTAAATACGGGGTTTACATACCATTTCTTGCGCATTACGGTTCGAACACTCGAACACCTATACGGATTCTCCTACACAGTGGCAGATATGTAAATACGGGGTTTACATACCATTTCTTGCGCAACACGGTTCGAACACTCGAACACCTATACGGATTCTCCTCCACAGTGGCAGATATGTAAATACGGGGTTTACATACCATTTCTTGCGCAATACGGTTCGAACACTCGAACACCTATACGGATTTTCCTGCAAAGTGGCAGATATGTAAATACGGGGTTTCTATACCATTTCTTGCGCATTACGGTTCGAACACTCGAACACCTATCCGGATTCTCCTGCACAGTGGCAGATATGTAAATACGGGGTTTCCATACCATTTCTTGCGCATTACGGTTCGAACACTCGAACACCTATGCGGATTCTCCTGCACAGTGGCAGATATGTAAATACGGGATTTACATTCCATTTCTTGCGCAATCCGGTTCGAACACTCGAACACCTATACGGATTTTCCTGCAAAGTGGCAGATATGTAAATACGGGGTTTACATACCATTTCTTGCGCATTACGGTTCGAACACTCGAACACCTATACGAATTCTCCTGCACGGTGGCAGATATGTAAACACGGGGTTTCCATACCATTTCTTGCGCATTACGGTTCGAACACTCGAACACCTATACGGATTCTCCTGCACAGTGGCAGATATGTAAATACGGGGTTTCCATACCATTTCTTGCGCATTACGGTTCGAACACTCGAACACCTATGCGGATTCTCCTGCACAGTGGCAGATATGTAAATACGGGATTTACATACCATTTCTTGCGCAATCCGGGTCGAACACTCGAACACCTATACGGATTTTCCTGCACAGTGGCAGATATGTAAATACGGGGTTTACATACCATTTCTTGCGCATTACGGTTCGAACACTCGAACACCTATACGGATTCTCCTGCACAGTGGCAGATATGTAAATACGGGGTTTCCATACCATTTCTTGCGCATTACGGTTCGAACACTCGAACACCTATACGGATTCTCCTGCACAGTGGCAGATATGTAAATACGGGGTTTACATACCATTTCTTGCGAAACACGGTTCGAACACTCGAACACCTATACGGATTCTCCTGCACAGTGGCAGATATGTAAATACGGGGTTTACATACCATTTCTTGCGCATTACGGTTCGAACACTCGAACACCTATACGGATTCTCCTGCACAGCGGCAGATATGTAAATACGGGGTTTACATACCATTTCTTGCGCAACAAGGTTCGAACACTCGAACACCTATACGGATTCTCCTGCACAGTGGCAGATATGTAAATACGGGGTTTACATACCATTTCTTGAGCAATACGGTTCGAACACTCGAACACCTATACGGATTTTCCCGCACAGTGGCAGAGATGTAAATACGGGGTTTCCATACCATTTCTTGCGCATTACGGTTCGAACACTAGAACACCTATACGGATTCTCCTGCACAGTGGCAGATATGTAAATACGGGGTTTCCATACCATTTCTTGCGCATTACGGTTCGAACACTCGAACACCTATACGGATTCTCCTGCACAGTGGCAGATATGTAAATACGGGGTTTACATACCATTTCTTGCGCAACACGGTTCGAACACTTCGAACACCTATACGGATTCTTCTGCACAGTGGCAGATATGTAAATACGGGGTTTACATACCATTTCTTGCGCAATACAGTTCGAACACTCGAGCACCTATACGGATTTTCCTGCACAGTGGCAGATATGTAAATACGGGGTTTCCATACCATTTCTTGCGCATTACGGTTCGAACACTCGAACACCTATACGGATTCTCCTACACAGTGGCAGATATGTAAATACGGGGTTTCCATACCATTTCTTGCGCATTACGGTTCGAACACTCAAACACCTATGCAGATTCTCCTGCACAGTGGCAGATATGTAAATACGGGATTTACATACCATTTCTTGCGCAATACGGTTCGAACACTCGAACACCTATACGGATTTTCCTGCACAGTGGCAGATATGTAAATACGGGGTTTCCATACCATTTCTTGCGCATTACGGTTCGAACACTCGAACACCTATACGGATTCTCCTACACAGTGGCAGATATGTAAATACGGGGTTTACGTACCATTTCTTGCGCAACACGGTTCGAACACTCGAACACCTATTCGGATTCTCCTGCACAGTGGCAGATATGTAAATACGGGGTTTACATACCATTTCTTGCGCAATACGGTTCGAACACTCGAACACCTACACGGATTTTCCTGCAAAGTGGCAGATATGTAAATACGGGGTTTCTATACCATTTCTTGCGCATTACGGTTCGAACACTCGAACACCTGTCCGGATTCTCCTGCAAAGTGGCAGATATGTAAATACGGGGTTTCCATACCATTTCTTGCGCATTACGGTTCGAACACTCGAACAACTATGCGGATTCTCCTGCACAGTGGCAGATATGTGAATACGGGATTTACATACCATTTCTAGCGCAATCCGGTTCGAACACTCGAACACCTATACGGATTTTCCTGCACAGTGGCAGATATGTAAATACGGGGTTTACATACCATTTCTTGCGCATTACGGTTCGAACACTCGAACACCTATACGGATTCTCCTACACAGTGGCAGATATGTAAATACAGGGTTTACATACCATTTCTTGCGCAACACGGTTCGAACACTCGAACACCTACACGGATTCTCCTGCACAGTGGCAGATATGTAAATACGGGGTTTACATACCATTTCTTGCGCAATACGGTTCGAACACTCGAACACCTATACGTATTCTCCTGCACGGTGGCAGATATGTAAACACGGGGTTTCCATACCATTTCTTGCGCATTACGGTTCGAACACTCGAACACCTATACGGATTCTCCTGCACAGTGGCAGATATGTAAATACGGGGTTTCCATACCATTTCTTGCGCATTACGGTTCGAACACTCGAACACCTATGCGGATTCTCCTGCACAGTGACAGATATGTAAATACGGGATTTACATACCATTTCTTGCGCAATCCGGTTCGAACACTCGAACACCTATACGGATTTTCCTGCACAGTGGCAGATATGTAAATACGGGGTTTACATACCATTTCTTGCGCATTACGGTTCGAACACTCGAACACCTATACGGATTCTCCTGCACAGTGGCAGATATGTAAATACGGGGTTTCCATACCATTTCTTGCGCATTACGGTTCGAACACTCGAACACCTATACAGATTCTCCTGCACAGTGGCAGATATGTAAATACGGGGTTTCCATACCATTTCTTGCGCATTACGGTTCGAACACTCGAACACCTATACGGATTCTCCTGCACAGTGGCAGATATGTAAATACGGGGTTTACATACCATTTCTTGCGCAACACGGTTCGAACACTTTGAACACCTATACGGATTCTTCTGCACAGTGGCAGATATGTAAATACGGGGTTTACATACCATTTCTTGCGCAATACAGTTCGAACACTCGAACACCTATACGGATTTTCCTCCACAGTGGCAGATATGTAAATACGGGGTTTCCATACCATTTCTTACGCATTACGGTTCGAACACTCGAACACCTATACGAATTCTCCTGCACAGTGTCAGATATGTAAATACGGGGTTTCCATACCATTTCTTGCGCATTACGGTTCGAACACTCAAACACCTATGCGAATTCTCCTGCACAGTGGCAGATATGTAAATACGGGATTTACATAAAATTTCTTGCGCAATACGGTTCGAACACTTGAACACCTATACGGATTTTCCTGCACAGTGGCAGATATGTAAATACGGGGTTTCCATACCATTTCTTGCGCATTACGGTTCGAACACTCGAACACCTATGCGGATTCTCCTGCACAGTGGCAGATATGTAAATACGGGATTTACATACCATTTCTTGCGCAATCCGGTTCGAACACTCGAACACCTATACGGATTTTCCTGCACAGTGGCAGATATGTAAATACGGGGTTTACATACCATTTCTTGCGCATTACGGTTCGAACACTCGAACACCTATACGGATTCTCCTACACAGTGGCAGATATGTAAATACGGGGTTTACATACCATTTCTTGCGCAACACGGTTCGAACACTCGAACACCTATACGGATTCTCCTGCACAGTGGCAGATATGTAAATACGGGGTTTACATACCATTTCTTGCGCAATACGGTTCGAACACTCGAACACCTATACGGATTTTCCTGCAAAGTGGCAGATATGTAAATACGGGGTTTCTATACCATTTCTTGCGCATTACGGTTCGAACACTCGAACACCTATCCGGATTCTCCTGCACAGTGGCAGATATGTAAATACGGGGTTTCCATACCATTTCTTGCGCATTAGGGTTCGAACACTCGAACACCTATGCGGATTCTCCTGCACAGTGGCAGATATGTAAATATGGGATTTACATACCATTTCTTGCGCAATCCGGTTCGAACACTCGAACACCTATACGGATTTTCCTGCAAAGTGGCAGATATGTAAATACGGGGTTTACATACCATTTCTTGCGCATTACGGTTCGAACACTCGAACACCTATACGGATTCTCCTGCACGGTGGCAGATATGTAAACACGGGGTTTCCATACCATTTCTTGCGCATTACGGTTCGAACACTCGAACACCTATACGGATTCTCCTGCACAGTGGCAGATATGTAAATACGGGGTTTCCATACCATTTCTTGCGCATTACGGTTCGAACGCTCGAACACCTATACGGATTCTCCTGCACAGCGGCCGATATGTAAATACGGGGTTTACATACCATTTCTTGCGCAACAAGGTTCGAACACTCGAACACCTATACGGATTCTCCTGCACAGTGGCAGATATGTAAATACGGGGTTTACATACCATTTCTTGAGCAATACGGTTCGAACACTCGAACACCTATACGGATTCTCCTGCACAGTGGCAGATATGTAAATACGGGGTTTCCATACCATTTCTTGCGCATTACGGTTCGAACACTAAAACACCTATACGGATTCTCCTGCACAGTGGCAGATATATAAATACGGGGTTTCCATACCATTTCTTGCGCATTACGGTTCGAACACTCGAACACCTATACGGATTCTCCTGCACAGTGGCAGATATGTAAATACGGGGTTTACATACCATTTCTTGCGCAACACGGTTCGAACACTTCGAACACCTATACGGATTCTTCTGCACAGTGGCAGATATGCAAATACGGGGTTTACATACCATTTCTTGCGCAATACAGTTCGAACACTCGAATACCTATACGGATTTTCCTGCACAGTGGCAGATATGTAAATACGGGGTTTCCATACCATTTCTTGCGCATTACGGTTCGAACACTCGAACACCTATACGGATTCTCCTGCACAGTAGCAGATATGTAAATACGGGGTTTTCATACCATTTCTTGCGCTTTACGGTTCGAACACTCAAACACCTATGCGGATTCTCCTGCACAGTGGCAGATATGTAAATACGGGATTTACATACCATTTCTTGCGCAATACGGTTCGAACACTCGAACACCTATACGGATTTTCCTGCACAGTGGAAGATATGTAAATACGGGGTTTCCATACCATTTCTTGCGCATTACGGTTCGAACACTCGAACACCTATACGGATTCTCCTACACAGTGGCAGATATGTAAATACGGGGTTTACATACCATTTCTTGCGCAATACGGTTCGAACACTCGAACACCTATACGGATTTTCCTGCACAGTGGCAGATATGTAAATACGGGGTTTACATACCATTTCTTGCGCATTACGGTTCGAACACTCGAACACCTATACGGATTCTCCTACACAGTGGCAGATATGTAAATACGGGGTTTACATACCATTTCTTGCGCAACACGGTTCGAACACTCGAACACCTATACGGATTCTCCTACACAGTGGCAGATATGTAAATACGGGGTTTACATACCATTTCTTGCGCAATACGGTTCGAACACTCGAACACCTATACGGATTCTCCTACACAGTGGCAGATATGTAAATACGGGGTTTACATACCATTTCTTGCGCAACACGGTTCGAACACTCGAACACCTATACGGATTCTCCTGCACAGTGGCAGATATGTAAATACGGGGTTTCCATACCATTTCTTGCGCAATACGGTTCGAACACTCGAACACCTATACGGATTCTCCTACACAGTGGCAGATATGTAAATACGGGGTTTACATACCATTTCTTGCGCAACACGGTTCGAACACTCGAACACCTATACGGATTCTCCTACACAGTGGCAGATATGTAAATACGGGGTTTCTATACCATTTCTTGCGCATTACGGTTCGAACACTCGAACACCTATCCGGATTCTCCTGCACAGTGGCAAATATGTTAATACGGGGTTCCCATACCATTTCTTGCGCATTACGGTTCGAACACTCGAACACCTATGCGGATTCTCCTGCACAGTGGCAGATATGTAAATACGGGATTTACATACCATTTCTTGCGCAATCCGGTTCGAACACTCGAACACCTATACGGATTTTCCTGCACAGTGGCAGATATGTAAATACGGGGTTTACATACCATTTCTTGCGCATTACGGTTCGAACACTCGAACACCTATACGGATTCTCCTACACAGTGGCAGATATGTAAATACGGGGTTTACATACCATTTCTTGCGCAACACGGTTCGAACACTCGAACACCTATACGGATTCTCCTACACAGTGGCAGATATGTAAATACGGGGTTTACATACCATTTCTTGCGCAATACGGTTCGAACACTCGAACACCTATACGGATTTTCCTGCAAAGTGGCAGATATGTAAATACGGGGTTTCTATACCATTTCTTGCGCATTACGGTTCGAACACTCGAACACCTATCCGGATTCTCCTGCACAGTGGCAGATATGTAAATACGGGGTTTCCATACCATTTCTTGCGCATTACGGTTCGAACACTCGAACACCTATGCGGATTCTCCTGCACAGTGGCAGATATGTAAATACGGGATTTACATACCATTTCTTGCGCAATCCGGTTCGAACACTCGAACACCTATACGGATTTTCCTGCAAAGTGGCAGATATGTAAATACGGGGTTTACATACCATTTCTTGCGCATTACGGTTCGAACACTCGAACACCTATACGGATTCTCCTGCACGGTGGCAGATATGTAAACACGGGGTTTCCATACCATTTCTTGCGCATTACGGTTCGAACACTCGAACACCTATACGGATTCTCCTGCACAGTGGCAGATATGTAAATACGGAGTTTCCATACCATTTCTTGCGCAGTACGGTTCGAACATTCGAACACCTATGCGGATTCTCCTGCACAGTGGCAGATATGTAAATACGGGATTTACATACCACTTCTTGCGCAATCCGGTTCGAACACTCGAACACCTATACGAATTTTCCTGCACAGTGGCAGATATGTAAATACGGGATTTACATACCATTTCTTGCGCAATCCGGTTCGAACACTCGAATACCTATACGGATTTTCCTGCAAAGTGGCAGATATGTAAATACGGGGTTTACATACCATTTCTTGCGCATTACGGTTCGAACACTCGAACACCTATACGGATTCTCCTGCACGGTGGCAGATATGTAAACACGGGGTTTCCATACCATTTCTTGCGCATTACGGTTCGAACACTCGAACACCTATACGGATTCTCCTGCACAGTGGCAGATATGTAAATACGGGGTTTCCATACCATTTCTTGCGCATTACGGTTCGAACACTCGAACACCTATACGGATTCTCTTGCACAGTGGCAGATATGTAAATACGGGGTTTACATACCATTTCTTGCGAAACACGGTTCGAACACTCGAACACCTATACGGATTCTCCTGCACAGTGGCAGATATGTAAATACGGGGTTTACATACCATTTCTTGCGCATTACGGTTCGAACACTCGAACACCTATACGGATTCTCCTGCACAGCGGCAGATATGTAAATACGGGGTTTCCATACCATTTCTTGCGCATTACGGTTCGAACACTCGAACACCTATACGGATTCTCCTGCACAGTGGCAGATATGTAAATACGGGGTTTCCATACCATTTCTTGCGCATTACGGTTCGAACGCTCGAACACCTATACGGATTCTCCTGCACAGCGGCCGATATGTAAATACGGGGTTTACATACCATTTCTTGCGCAACAAGGTTCGAACACTCGAACACCTATACGGATTCTCCTGCACAGTGGCAGATATGTAAATACGGGGTTTACATACCATTTCTTGAGCAATACGGTTCGAACACTCGAACACCTATACGGATTCTCCTGCACAGTGGCAGATATGTAAATACGGGGTTTCCATACCATTTCTTGCGCATTACGGTTCGAACACTAAAACACCTATACGGATTCTCCTGCACAGTGGCAGATATATAAATACGGGGTTTCCATACCATTTCTTGCGCATTACGGTTCGAACACTCGAACACCTATACGGATTCTCCTGCACAGTGGCAGATATGTAAATACGGGGTTTACATACCATTTCTTGCGCAACACGGTTCGAACACTTCGAACACCTATACGGATTCTTCTGCACAGTGGCAGATATGCAAATACGGGGTTTACATACCATTTCTTGCGCAATACAGTTCGAACACTCGAATACCTATACGGATTTTCCTGCACAGTGGCAGATATGTAAATACGGGGTTTCCATACCATTTCTTGCGCATTACGGTTCGAACACTCGAACACCTATACGGATTCTCCTGCACAGTAGCAGATATGTAAATACGGGGTTTTCATACCATTTCTTGCGCTTTACGGTTCGAACACTCAAACACCTATGCGGATTCTCCTGCACAGTGGCAGATATGTAAATACGGGATTTACATACCATTTCTTGCGCAATACGGTTCGAACACTCGAACACCTATACGGATTTTCCTGCACAGTGGAAGATATGTAAATACGGGGTTTCCATACCATTTCTTGCGCATTACGGTTCGAACACTCGAACACCTATACGGATTCTCCTACACAGTGGCAGATATGTAAATACGGGGTTTACATACCATTTCTTGCGCAATACGGTTCGAACACTCGAACACCTATACGGATTTTCCTGCACAGTGGCAGATATGTAAATACGGGGTTTACATACCATTTCTTGCGCATTACGGTTCGAACACTCGAACACCTATACGGATTCTCCTACACAGTGGCAGATATGTAAATACGGGGTTTACATACCATTTCTTGCGCAACACGGTTCGAACACTCGAACACCTATACGGATTCTCCTACACAGTGGCAGATATGTAAATACGGGGTTTACATACCATTTCTTGCGCAATACGGTTCGAACACTCGAACACCTATACGGATTCTCCTACACAGTGGCAGATATGTAAATACGGGGTTTACATACCATTTCTTGCGCAACACGGTTCGAACACTCGAACACCTATACGGATTCTCCTGCACAGTGGCAGATATGTAAATACGGGGTTTCCATACCATTTCTTGCGCAATACGGTTCGAACACTCGAACACCTATACGGATTCTCCTACACAGTGGCAGATATGTAAATACGGGGTTTACATACCATTTCTTGCGCAACACGGTTCGAACACTCGAACACCTATACGGATTCTCCTACACAGTGGCAGATATGTAAATACGGGGTTTCTATACCATTTCTTGCGCATTACGGTTCGAACACTCGAACACCTATCCGGATTCTCCTGCACAGTGGCAAATATGTTAATACGGGGTTCCCATACCATTTCTTGCGCATTACGGTTCGAACACTCGAACACCTATGCGGATTCTCCTGCACAGTGGCAGATATGTAAATACGGGATTTACATACCATTTCTTGCGCAATCCGGTTCGAACACTCGAACACCTATACGGATTTTCCTGCACAGTGGCAGATATGTAAATACGGGGTTTACATACCATTTCTTGCGCATTACGGTTCGAACACTCGAACACCTATACGGATTCTCCTACACAGTGGCAGATATGTAAATACGGGGTTTACATACCATTTCTTGCGCAACACGGTTCGAACACTCGAACACCTATACGGATTCTCCTACACAGTGGCAGATATGTAAATACGGGGTTTACATACCATTTCTTGCGCAATACGGTTCGAACACTCGAACACCTATACGGATTTTCCTGCAAAGTGGCAGATATGTAAATACGGGGTTTCTATACCATTTCTTGCGCATTACGGTTCGAACACTCGAACACCTATCCGGATTCTCCTGCACAGTGGCAGATATGTAAATACGGGGTTTCCATACCATTTCTTGCGCATTACGGTTCGAACACTCGAACACCTATGCGGATTCTCCTGCACAGTGGCAGATATGTAAATACGGGATTTACATACCATTTCTTGCGCAATCCGGTTCGAACACTCGAACACCTATACGGATTTTCCTGCAAAGTGGCAGATATGTAAATACGGGGTTTACATACCATTTCTTGCGCATTACGGTTCGAACACTCGAACACCTATACGGATTCTCCTGCACGGTGGCAGATATGTAAACACGGGGTTTCCATACCATTTCTTGCGCATTACGGTTCGAACACTCGAACACCTATACGGATTCTCCTGCACAGTGGCAGATATGTAAATACGGAGTTTCCATACCATTTCTTGCGCAGTACGGTTCGAACATTCGAACACCTATGCGGATTCTCCTGCACAGTGGCAGATATGTAAATACGGGATTTACATACCACTTCTTGCGCAATCCGGTTCGAACACTCGAACACCTATACGAATTTTCCTGCACAGTGGCAGATATGTAAATACGGGATTTACATACCATTTCTTGCGCAATCCGGTTCGAACACTCGAATACCTATACGGATTTTCCTGCAAAGTGGCAGATATGTAAATACGGGGTTTACATACCATTTCTTGCGCATTACGGTTCGAACACTCGAACACCTATACGGATTCTCCTGCACGGTGGCAGATATGTAAACACGGGGTTTCCATACCATTTCTTGCGCATTACGGTTCGAACACTCGAACACCTATACGGATTCTCCTGCACAGTGGCAGATATGTAAATACGGGGTTTCCATACCATTTCTTGCGCATTACGGTTCGAACACTCGAACACCTATACGGATTCTCTTGCACAGTGGCAGATATGTAAATACGGGGTTTACATACCATTTCTTGCGAAACACGGTTCGAACACTCGAACACCTATACGGATTCTCCTGCACAGTGGCAGATATGTAAATACGGGGTTTACATACCATTTCTTGCGCATTACGGTTCGAACACTCGAACACCTATACGGATTCTCCTGCACAGCGGCAGATATGTAAATACGGGGTTTCCATACCATTTCTTGCGCATTACGGTTCGAACACTCGAACACCTATACGGATTCTCCTGCACAGCGGCAGATATGTAAATACGGGGTTTACATACCATTTCTTGCGCAACAAGGTTCGAACACTCGAACACCTATACGGATTCTCCTGCACAGTGGCAGATATGTAAATACGGGGTTTACATACCATTTCTTGAGCAATACGGTTCGAACACTCGAACACCTATACGGATTTTCCTGCACAGTGGCAGATATGTAAATACGGGGTTTCCATATCATTTCTTGCGCATTACGGTTCGAACACTAGAACACCTATACGGATTCTCCTGCACAGTGGCAGATATGTAAATACGGGGTTTCCATACCATTTCTTGCGCATTACGGTTCGAACACTCGAACACCTATACGGATTCTCCTGCACAGTGGCAGATATGTAAATACGGGGTTTACATACCATTTCTTGCGCAACACGGTGCGAACACTTCGAACACCTATACGGATTCTTCTGCACAGTGGCAGATATTTAAATACGGGGTTTACATACCATTTCTTGCGCAATACAGTTCGAACACTCGAACACCTATACGGATTTTCCTGCACAGTGGCAGATATGTAAATACGGGGTTTCCATACCATTTCTTGCGCATTACGGTTCGAACACTCGAACACCTATACGGATTCTCCTACACAGTGGCAGATATGTAAATACGGGGTTTCCATACCATTTCTTGCGCATTACGGTTCGAACACTCAAACACATATGCGGATTCTCCTGCACAGTGGCAGATATGTAAATACGGGATTTACATACCATTTCTTGCGCAATACGGTTCGAACACTCGAACACCTATACGGATTTTCCTGCACAGTGGCAGATATGTAAATACGGGGTTTCCATACCATTTCTTGCGCATTACGGTTCGAACACTCGAACACCTATACGGATTCTCCTACACAGTGGCAGATATGTAAATACGGGGTTTACGTACCATTTCTTGCGCAACACGGTTCGAACACTCGAACACCTATACGGATTCTCCAGCACAGTGGCAGATATGTAAATACGGGGTTTACATACCATTTCTTGCGCAATACGGTTCGAACACTCGAACACCTATACGGATTTTCCTGCAAAGTGGCAGATATGTAAGTACGGGGTTTCTATACCATTTCTTGCGCATTACGGTTCGAACACTCGAACACCTATCCGGATTCTCCTGCACAGTGGCAGATATGTAAATACGGGGTTTCCATACCATTTCTTGCGCATTACGGTTCGAACACTCGAACACCTATGCGGATTCTCCTGCACAGTGGCAGATATGTAAATACGGGATTTACATACCATTTCTTGCGCAATCCGGTTCGAACACTCGAACACCTATACGGATTTTCCTGCACAGTGGCAGATATGTAAATACGGGGTTTACATACCATTTCTTGCGCATTACGGTTCGAACACTCGAACACCTATACGGATTCTCCTACACAGTGGCAGATATGTAAATACGGGGTTTACATACCATTTCTTGCGCAACACGGTTCGAACACTCGAACACCTATACGGATTTTCCTGCACAGTGGCAGATATGTAAATACGGGGTTTACATACCATTTCTTGCGCAATACGGTTCGAACACTCGAACACCTATACGGATTTTCCTGCAAAGTGGCAGATATGTAAATACGGGGTTTCTATACCATTTCTTGCGCATTACGGTTCGAACACTCGAACACCTATCCGGATTCTCCTGCACAGTGACAGATATGTAAATACGGGGTTTCCATACCATTTCTTGCGCATTAGGGTTCGAACACTCGAACACCTATGCGGATTCTCCTGCACAGTGGCAGATATGTAAATACGGGATTTACATTCCATTTCTTGCGCAATCCGGTTCGAACACTCGAACACCTATACGGATTTTCCTGCAAAGTGGCAGATATGTAAATACGGGGTTTACATACCATTTCTTGCGCATTACGGTTCGAACACTCGAACACCTATACGGATTCTCCTGCACAGTGGCAGATATGTAAATACGGGGTTTCCATACCATTTCTTGCGCATTACGGTTCGAACACTCGAACACCTATACGGATTCTCCTGCACAGTGGCAGATATGTAAATACGGGGTTTACATACCATTTCTTGCGAAACACGGTTCGAACACTCGAACACCTATACGGATTCTCCTGCACAGTGGCAGATATGTAAATACGGGGTTTACATACCATTTCTTGCGCATTACGGTTCGAACACTCGAACACCTATACGGATTCTCCTGCACAGTGGCAGATATGTAAATACGGGTTTTCCATACCTTTTCTTGCGCATTACGGTTCGAACACTCGAACACCTATACGGATTCTCCTGCACAGCGGCAGATATGTAAATACGGGGTTTACATACCATTTCTTGCGCAACAAGGTTCGAACACTCGAACACCTATACGGATTCTCCTGCACAGTGGCAGATATGTAAATACGGGGTTTACATACCATTTCTTGAGCAATACGGTTCGAACACTCGAACACCTATACGGATTTTCCTGCACAGTGGCAGAGATGTAAATACGGGGTTTCCATACCATTTCTTGCGCATTACGGTTCGAACACTAGAACACCTATACGGATTCTCCTGCACAGTGGCAGATATGTAAATACGGCGTTTCCATACCATTTCTTGCGCATTACGGTTCGAACACTCGAACACCTATACGGATTCTCCTGCACAGTGGCAGATATGTAAATACGGGGTTTACATACCATTTCTTGCGCAACATGGTTCGAACACTTCGAACACCTATACGGATTCTTCTGCACAGTGGCAGATATGTAAATACGGGGTTTACATACCATTTCTTGCGCAATACAGTTCGAACACTCGAGCACCTATACGGATTTTCCTGCACAGTGGCAGATATGTAAATACGGGGTTTCCATACCATTTCTTGCGCATTACGGTTCGAACACTCGAACACCTATACGGATTCTCCTGCACAGTGGCAGATATGTAAATACGGGGTTTCCATACCATTTCTTGCGCATTACGGTTCGAACACTCAAACACCTATGCAGATTCTTCTGCACATTGGCAGATATGTAAATACGGGGTTTACATACCATTTCTTGCGCAATACAGTTCGAACACTCGAACACCTATACGGATTCTCCTGCACAGTGGCAGATATGTAAATACGGGGTTTACATACCATTTCTTGAGCAATACGGTTCGAACACTCGAACACCTATACGGATTTTCCTGCACAGTGGCAGATATGTAAATACGGGGTTTCCATACCATTTCTTGCGCATTACGGTTCGAACACTAGAACACCTATACGGATTCTCCTGCACAGTGGCAGATATGTAAATACGGGGTTTCCATACCATTTCTTGCGCATTACGGTTCGAACACTCGAACACCTATACGGATTCTCCTGCACAGTAGCAGATATGTAAATACGGGGTTTACATACCATTTATTGCGCAACACGGTTCGAACACTTCGAACACCTATACGGATTCTTCTGCACAGTGGCAGATATGTAAATACGGGGTTTACATACCATTTCTTGCGCAATACAGTTCGAACACTCGAACACCTATACGGATTTTCCTGCACAGTGGCAGATATGTAAATACGGGGTTTCCATACCATTTCTTGCGCATTACGGTTCGAACACTCGAACACCTATACGGATTCTCCTGCACAGTGGCAGATATGTAAATACGGGGTTTCCATACCATTTCTTGCGCATTACGGTTCGAACACTCAAACACCTATGCGGATTCTCCTACACAGTGGCAGATATGTAAATACGGGATTTACATACCATTTCTTGCGCAATACGGTTCGAACACTCGAACACCTATACGGATTTTCCTGCACAGTGGCAGATATGTAAATACGGGGTTTCCATACCATTTCTTGCGCATTACGGTTCAAACACTCGAACACCTATACGGATTCTCCTACACAGTGGCAGATATGTAAATACGGGGTTTACATATCATTTCTTGCGCAACACGGCTCGAACACTCGAACACCTATACGGATTCTCCTGCACAGCGGCAGATATGTAAATACGGGGTTTACATACCATTTCTTGCGCAATACGGTTCGAACACTCGAACACCTATACGGATTTTCCTGCAAAGTGGCAGATATGTAAATACGGGGTTTCTATACCATTTCTTGCGCATTACGGTTCGAACACTCGAACACCTATCCGGATTCTCCTGCACAGTGGCAGATATGTAAATACGGGGTTTCCATACCATTTCTTGCGCATTACGGTTCGAACACTCGAACACCTATGCGGATTCTCCTGCACAGTGGCAGATATGTAAATACGGGATTTACATACCATTTCTTGCGCAATCCGGTTCGAACACTCGAAAACCTATACGGATTTTCCTGCACAGTGGCAGATATGAGAATACGGGGTTTACATACCATTTCTTGCGCATTACGGTTCGAACACTCGAACACCTATACGGATTCTCGTACACAGTGGCAGATATGTAAATACGGGGTTTACATACCATTTCTTGCGCAACACGGTTCGAACACTCGAACACCTATACGGATTCTCCTGCACAGTGGCAGATATGTAAATACGGGGTTTACATACCATTTCTTGCGCAATACGGTTCGAACACTCGAACACCTATACGGATTTTCCTACAAAGTGGCAGATATGTAAATACGGGGTTTCTATACCATTTCTTGCGCATTACGGTTCGAACACTCGAACACCTATCCGGATTCTCCTGCACAGTGGCAGATATGTAAATACGGGGTTTCCATACCATTTCTTGGGCATTACGGTTCGAACACTCGAACACCTATACGGGTTCTCCTGCACAGCGGCAGATATGTAAATACGGGGTTTACATACAATTTCTTGCGCATTACGGTTCGAACACTCGAACACCTATACGGATTCTCCTGCACAGTGGCAGATATGTAAATACGGGGTTTCCATACCATTTCTTGCGCATTACGGTTCGAACACTCGAACACCTATACGGATTCTCCTGCACAGCGGCAGATATGTAAATACGGGGTTTACATACCATTTCTTGCGCAACACGGTTCGAACACTCGAACACCTATACGGATTCTCCTGCACAGTGGCAGATATGTAAATACGGGGTTTACATACCATTTCTTGAGCAATACGGTTCGAACACTCGAACACCTATACGGATTTTCCTGCACAGTGGCAGATATGTAAATACGGGGTTTCCATACCATTTCTTGCGCATTACGGTTCGAACACTAGAACACCTATACGGATTCTCCTGCACAGTGGCAGATATGTAAATACGGGGTTTCCATACCGTTTCTTGCGCATTACGGTTCGAACACTCGAACACCTATACGGATTCTCCTGCACAGTGGCAGATATGTAAATACGGGGTTTACATACCATTTCTTGCGCAACACGGTTCGAACACTTCGAACACCTATACGGATTCTTCTGCACAGTGGCAGATATGTAAATACGGGGTTTACATACCATTTCTTGCGCAATACAGTTCGAACACTCGAACACCTATACGGATTTTCCTGCACAGCGGCAGATATGTAAATACGGGTTTTCCATACCATTTCTTGCGCATTACGGTTCGAACACTCGAACACCTATACGGATTCTCCTGCACAGTGGCAGATATGTAAATACGGGGTTTCCATACCATTTCTTGCGCATTATGGTTCGAACACTCAAACACCTATGCGGATTCTCCTGCACAGTGGCAGATATGTAAATACGGGATTTACATACCATTTCTTGCGCAATACGGTTCGAACACTCGAACACCTATACGGATTTTCCTGCAAAGTGGCAGATATGTAAATACGGGGTTTCTATACCATTTCTTGCGCATTACGGTTCGAACACTCGAACACCTATCCGGATTCTCCTGCACAGTGGCAGATATGTAAATACGGGGTTTCCATACCATTTCTTGCTCATTACGGTTCGAACACTCGAACACCTATGCGGATTCTCCTGCACAGTGGCAGATATGTAAATACGGGATTTACATACCATTTCTTGCGCAATCCGGTTCGAACACTCGAACACCTATACGGATTTTCCTGCATAGTGGCAGATATGTGAATACGGGGTTTACATACCATTTCTTGCGCATTACGGTTCGAACACTCGAACACCTATACGGATTCTCCTACACAGTGGCAGATATGTAAATACGGGGTTTACATACCATTTCTTGCGCAACACGGTTCGAACACTCGAACACCTATACGGATTTTCCTGCACAGTGGCAGATATGTAAATACGGGGTTTCCATACCAGTTCTTGCGCATTACGGTTCAAACACTCGAACACCTATACGGATTCTCCTACACAGTGGCAGATATGTAAATACGGGGTTTACATATCATTTCTTGCGCAACACGGCTCGAACACTCGAACACCTATACGGATTCTCCTGCACAGCGGCAGATATGTAAATACGGGGTTTACATACCATTTCTTGCGCAATACGGTTCGAACACTCGAACACCTATACGGATTTTCCTGCAAAGTGGCAGATATGTAAATACGGGGTTTCTATACCATTTCTTGCGCATTACGGTTCGAACTCTCGAACACCTATCCGGATTGTCCTGCACAGTGGCAGATATGTAAATACGGGGTTTCCATACCATTTCTTGGGCATTACGGTTCGAACACTCGAACACCTATGCGGATTCTCCTGCACAGTGGCAGATATGTAAATACGGGATTTACATACCATTTCTTACGCAATCCGGTTCGAACACTCGAACACCTATACGGATTTTCCTGCAAAGTGGCAGATATGTAAATACGGGGTTTACATACCATTTCTTGCGCATTACGGTTCGAACACTCGAACACCTATACGGATTCTCCTGCATAGTGGCAGATATGTAAATACGGGGTTTCCATACCATTTCTTGAGCAATACGGTTCGAACACTCGAACACCTATACGGATTTTCCTGCACAGTGGCAGATATGTAAATACGGGGTCTCCATACCATTTCTTGCGCATTACGGTTCGAACACTAGAACACCTATACGGATTCTCCTGCACAGTGGCAGATATGTAAATACGGGGTTTCCATACCATTTTTTGCGCATTACGGTTCGAACACTCGAACACCTATACGGATTCTCCTGCACAGTGGCAGAAATGTAAATACGGGGTTTACATACCATATCTTGCGCAATACAGTTCGAACACTCGGACACCTATACGGATTCTCCTGCACAGTGGCAGATATGTAAATACGGGGTTTCCATACCATTTCTTGCGCATTACGGTTCGAACACTCGAACACCTATACGGATTCTCCTGCACAGTGGCAGAAATGTAAATACGGGGTTTACATACCATTTCTTGCGAAACACGGTTCGAACACTCGAACACCTATACGGATTCTCCTGCACAGTGGCAGATATGTAAATACGGGGTTTACATACCATTTCTTGCGCCTTACGGTTCGAACACTCGAACACCTATACGGATTCTCCTGCACAGTGGCACATATGTAAATACGGGGTTTCCATACCATTTCTTGCGCATTACGGTTCGAACACTCGAACACCTATACGGATTCTCCTGCACAGCGGCAGACATGTAAATACGGGGTTTACATACCATTTCTTGCGCAACACGGTTCGAACACTCGAACACCTATACGGATTCTCCTGCACAGTGGCAGATATGTAAATACGGGGTTTACATACCATTTCTTGAGCAATACGGTTCGAACACTCGAACACCTATACGGATTTTCCTGCACAGTGGCAGATATGTAAATACGGGGTTTCCATACCATTTCTTGCGCATTACGGTTCGAACACTAGAACACCTATACGGATTCTCCTGCACAGTGGCAGATATGTAAATACGGGGTTTCCATACCATTTCTTGCGCATTACGGTTCGAACACTCGAACAACTATACGGATTCTCCTGCACAGTGGCAGATATGTAAATACGGGGTTTACATACCATTTATTGCGCAACACGGTTCGAACACTTCGAACACCTATACGGATTCTTCTGCACAGTGGCAGATATGTAAATACGGGGTTTACATACCATTTCTTGCGCAATACAGTTCGAACACTCGAACACCTATACGGATTTTCCTGCACAGTGGCAGATATGTAAATACGGGGTTTCCATACCATTTCTTGCGCATTACGGTTCGAACACTCGAACACCTATACGGATTCTCCTGCACAGTGGCAAATATGTAAATACGGGGTTTCCATACCATTTCTTGCGCATTACGGTTCGAACACTCAAACACCTATGCGGATTCTCCTACACAGTGGCAGATATGTAAATACGGGATTTACATACCATTTCTTGCGCAATACGGTTCGAACACTCGAACACCTATACGGATTTTCCTGCACAGTGGCAGATATGTAAATACGGGGTTTCCATACCATTTCTTGCGCATTACGGTTCGAACACTCGAACACCTATACGGATTCTCCTACACAGTGGCAGATATGTAAATACGGGGTTTACATATCATTTCTTGCGCAACACGGCTCGAACACTCGAACACCTATACGGATTCTCCTGCACAGTGGCAGATATGTAAATACGGGGTTTACATACCATTTCTTGCGCAATACGGTTCGAACACTCGAACACCTATACGGATTTTCCTGCAAAGTGGCAGATATGTAAATACGGGGTTTCTATACCATTTCTTGCGCATTACGGTTCGAACACTCGAACACCTATCCGGATTCTCCTGCACAGTGGCAGATATGTAAATACGGGGTTTCCATACCATTTCTTGCGCATTACGGTTCGAACACTCGAACACCTATGCGGATTCTCCTGCACAGTGGCAGATATGTAAATACGGGATTTACATACCATTTCTTGCGCAATCCGGTTCGAACACTCGAACACCTATACGGATTTTCCTGCACAGTGGCTGATATGTAAATACGGGGTTTACATACCATTTCTTGAGCAATACGGTTCGAACACTCGAACACCTATACGGATTTTCCTGCACAGTGGCAGATATGTAAATACGGGTTTTCCATACCATTTCTTGCGCATTACGGTTCGAACACTCGAACACCTATACGGATTCTCCTACACAGTGGCAGATATGTAAATACGGGGTTTCCATACCATTTCTTGCGCATTATGGTTCGAACACTCAAACACCTATGCGGATTCTCCTGCACAGTGGCAGATATGTAAATACGGGATTTACATACCATTTCTTGCGCAATACGGTTCGAACACTCGAACACCTATACGGATTTTCCTGCACAGTGGCAGATATGTAAATACGGGGTTTCCATGCCATTTCTTGCGCATTACGGTTCGAACACTCGAACACCTATACGGATTCTCCTACACAGTGGTAGATATGTAAATACGGGGTTTACATATCATTTCTTGCGCAACACGGCTCGAACACTCGAACACCTATACGGATTCTCCGGCACAGTGGCAAATATGTAAATACGGGGTTTACATACCATTTCTTGCGCAATACGGTTCGAACACTCGAACACCTATACGGATTTTCCTGCAAAGTGGCAGATATGTAAATATGGGGTTTCTATACCATTTCTTGCGCATTACGGTTCGAACACTCGAACACATATCCGGATTCTCCTGCACAGTGGCAGATATGTAAATACAGGGTTTCCATACCATTTCTTGCGCATTACGGTTCGAACACTCGAACACCTATGCGGATTCTCCTGCACAGTGGCAGATATGTAAATACGGGATTTACATACCATTTCTTGCGCAATCCGGTTCGAACACTCGAACACCTATACGGATTTTCCTGCACAGTGGCAGATATGTGAATACGGGGTTTACATACCATTTCTTGCGCATTACGGTTCGAACACTCGAACACCTATACGTATTCTCCTACACAGTGGCAGATATGTAAATACGGGGTTTACATACCATTTCTTGCGCAACACGGTTCGAACACTCGAACACCTATACGGATTTTCCTGCAAAGTGGCAGATATGTAAATACGGGGTTTCTATACCATTTCTTGCGCATTACGGTTCGAACACTCGAACACCTATCCGGATTCTCCTGCACAGTGGCAGATATGTAAATACGGGGTTTCCATACCATTTCTTGGGCATTACGGTTCGAACACTCGAACACCTATGCGGATTCTCCTGCACAGTGGCAGATATGTAAATACGGGATTTACATACCATTTCTTACGCAATCCGGTTCGAACACTCGAACACCTATACGGATTTTCCTGCAAAGTGGCAGATATGTAAATACGGGGTTTACATACCATTTCTTGCGCATTACGGTTCGAACACTCGAACACCTATACGGATTCTCCTGCACGGTGGCAGATATGTAAACACGGGGTTTCCATACCATTTCTTGCGCATTACGGTTCGAACACTCGAACACCTATACGGATTCTCCTGCATAGTGGCAGATATGTAAATACGGGGTTTCCATACCATTTCTTGAGCAATACGGTTCGAACACTCGTACACCTATACGGATTTTCCTGCACAGTGGCAGATATGTAAATACGGGGTCTCCATACCATTTCTTGCGCATTACGGTTCGAACACTAGAACACCTATACGGATTCTCCTGCACAGTGGCAGATATGTAAATACGAGGTTTCCATACCATTTTTTGCGCATTACGGTTCGAACACTCGAACACCTATACGGATTCTCCTGCACAGTGGCCGATATGTAAATACGGGGTTTACATACCATTTCTTTCGCAACACGGTTCGAACACTTCGAACACCTATACGGATTCTTCTGCACAGTGGCAGATATGTAAATACGGGGTTTACATACCATTTCTTGCGCAATACAGTTCGAACACTCGAACACCTATACGGATTTTCCTGCACAGTGGCAGATATGTAAATACGGGGTTTCCATACCATTTCTTGCGCATTACGGTTCGAACACTCGAACACCTATACGGATTCTCCTGCACAGTGGCAGATATGTAAATACGGGGTTTCCATACCATTTCTTGCGCATTACGGTTCGAACACTCAAACACCTATGCGGATTCTCCTGCACAGTGGCAGATATGTAAATTCGGGATTTACATACCATTTCTTGCGCAATACGGTTCGAACACTCGAACACCTATACGGATTTTCCTGCACAGTGGCAGATATGTAAATACGGGGTTTCCATACCATTTCTTGCGCATTACGGTTCGAACACTCGAACACCTATACGGATTCTCCTCCACAGTGGCAGATATGTAAATACGGGGTTTCCATACCATTTCTTGCGCATTACGGTTCGAACACTCGAACACCTATGCGGATTCTCCTGCACAGTGGCAGATATGTAAATACGGGATTTACATACCATTTCTTGCGCAATCCGGTTCGAACACTCGAACACCTATACGGATTTTCCTGCACAGTGGCAGATATGTGAATACGGGGTTTACATACCATTTCTTGCGCATTACGGTTTGAACACTCGAACACCTATACGGATTCTCCTACACAGTGGCAGATATGTAAATACGGGGTTTACATACCATTTCTTGCGCAACACGGTTCGAACACTCGAACACCTGTACGGATTCTCCTGCACAGTGGCAGATATGTAAATACGGGGTTTACATACCATTTCTTGTGCAATACGGTTCGAACACTCGAACACCTATACGGATTTTCCTGCAAAGTGGCAGATATGTAAATACTGGGTTTCTATACCATTTCTTGCGCATTACGGTTCGAACACTCGAACACCTATCCGGATTCCCCTGCACAGTGGCAGATATGTAAATACGGGATTTCCATACCATTTCTTGGGCATTACGGTCCGAACACTCGAACACCTATGCGGATTCTCCTCCACAGTGGCAGATATGTAAATACGGGATTTACATACCATTTCTTGCGCAATCCGGTTCGAACACTCGAACACCTATACGGATTTTCCTGCAAAGTGGCAGATATGTAAATACGGGGTTTACATACCATTTCTTGCGCATTACGGTTCGAACACTCGAACACCTATACGGATTCTCCTGCACGGTGGCAGATATGTAAACACGGGGTTTCCATACCATTTCTTGCGCATTACGGTTCGAACACTCGAACACCTATACGGATTCTCCTGCACAGTGGCAGATATGTAAATACGGGGTTTCCATACCATTTCTTGAGCAATACGGTTCGAACACTCGAACACCTATACGGATTTTCCTGCACAGTGGCAGATATGTAAATACGGGGTCTCCATACCATTTCTTGCGCATTACGGTTCGAACACTAGAACACCTATGCGGATTCTCCTGCACAGTGGCAGATATGTAAATACGGGATTTACATACCATTTCTTGCGCAATCCGGTTCGAACACTCGAACACCTATACGGATTTTCCTGCACAGTGGCAGATATGTAAATACGGGGTTTACATACCATTTCTTGAGCAATACGGTTCGAACACTCGAACACCTATACGGATTTTCCTGCACAGTGGCAGATATGTAAATACGGGTTTTCCATACCATTTCTTGCGCATTACGGTTCGAACACTCGAACACCTATACGGATTCTCCTACACAGTGGCAGATATGTAAATACGGGGTTTCCATACCATTTCTTGCGCATTATGGTTCGAACACTCAAACACCTATGCGGATTCTCCTGCACAGTGGCAGATATGTAAATACGGGATTTACATACCATTTCTTGCGCAATACGGTTCGAACACTCGAACACCTATACGGATTTTCCTGCACAGTGGCAGATATGTAAATACGGGGTTTCCATGCCATTTCTTGCGCATTACGGTTCGAACACTCGAACACCTATACGGATTCTCCTACACAGTGGTAGATATGTAAATACGGGGTTTACATATCATTTCTTGCGCAACACGGCTCGAACACTCGAACACCTATACGGATTCTCCGGCACAGTGGCAAATATGTAAATACGGGGTTTACATACCATTTCTTGCGCAATACGGTTCGAACACTCGAACACCTATACGGATTTTCCTGCAAAGTGGCAGATATGTAAATACGGGGTTTCTATACCATTTCTTGCGCATTACGGTTCGAACACTCGAACACATATCCGGATTCTCCTGCACAGTGGCAGATATGTAAATACGGGGTTTCCATACCATTTCTTGCGCATTACGGTTCGAACACTCGAACACCTATGCGGATTCTCCTGCACAGTGGCAGATATGTAAATACGGGATTTACATACCATTTCTTGCGCAATCCGGTTCGAACACTCGAACACCTATACGGATTTTCCTGCACAGTGGCAGATATGTGAATACGGGGTTTACATACCATTTCTTGCGCATTACGGTTCGAACACTCGAACACCTATACGTATTCTCCTACACAGTGGCAGATATGTAAATACGGGGTTTACATACCATTTCTTGCGCAACACGGTTCGAACACTCGAACACCTATACGGATTTTCCTGCAAAGTGGCAGATATGTAAATACGGGGTTTCTATACCATTTCTTGCGCATTACGGTTCGAACACTCGAACACCTATCCGGATTCTCCTGCACAGTGGCAGATATGTAAATACGGGGTTTCCATACCATTTCTTGGGCATTACGGTTCGAACACTCGAACACCTATGCGGATTCTCCTGCACAGTGGCAGATATGTAAATACGGGATTTACATACCATTTCTTACGCAATCCGGTTCGAACACTCGAACACCTATACGGATTTTCCTGCAAAGTGGCAGATATGTAAATACGGGGTTTACATACCATTTCTTGCGCATTACGGTTCGAACACTCGAACACCTATACGGATTCTCCTGCACGGTGGCAGATATGTAAACACGGGGTTTCCATACCATTTCTTGCGCATTACGGTTCGAACACTCGAACACCTATACGGATTCTCCTGCATAGTGGCAGATATGTAAATACGGGGTTTCCATACCATTTCTTGAGCAATACGGTTCGAACACTCGTACACCTATACGGATTTTCCTGCACAGTGGCAGATATGTAAATACGGGGTCTCCATACCATTTCTTGCGCATTACGGTTCGAACACTAGAACACCTATACGGATTCTCCTGCACAGTGGCAGATATGTAAATACGGGGTTTCCATACCATTTTTTGCGCATTACGGTTCGAACACTCGAACACCTATACGGATTCTCCTGCACAGTGGCCGATATGTAAATACGGGGTTTACATACCATTTCTTTCGCAACACGGTTCGAACACTTCGAACACCTATACGGATTCTTCTGCACAGTGGCAGATATGTAAATACGGGGTTTACATACCATTTCTTGCGCAATACAGTTCGAACACTCGAACACCTATACGGATTTTCCTGCACAGTGGCAGATATGTAAATACGGGGTTTCCATACCATTTCTTGCGCATTACGGTTCGAACACTCGAACACCTATACGGATTCTCCTGCACAGTGGCAGATATGTAAATACGGGGTTTCCATACCATTTCTTGCGCATTACGGTTCGAACACTCAAACACCTATGCGGATTCTCCTGCACAGTGGCAGATATGTAAATTCGGGATTTACATACCATTTCTTGCGCAATACGGTTCGAACACTCGAACACCTATACGGATTTTCCTGCACAGTGGCAGATATGTAAATACGGGGTTTCCATACCATTTCTTGCGCATTACGGTTCGAACACTCGAACACCTATACGGATTCTCCTCCACAGTGGCAGATATGTAAATACGGGGTTTCCATACCATTTCTTGCGCATTACGGTTCGAACACTCGAACACCTATGCGGATTCTCCTGCACAGTGGCAGATATGTAAATACGGGATTTACATACCATTTCTTGCGCAATCCGGTTCGAACACTCGAACACCTATACGGATTTTCCTGCACAGTGGCAGATATGTGAATACGGGGTTTACATACCATTTCTTGCGCATTACGGTTTGAACACTCGAACACCTATACGGATTCTCCTACACAGTGGCAGATATGTAAATACGGGGTTTACATACCATTTCTTGCGCAACACGGTTCGAACACTCGAACACCTGTACGGATTCTCCTGCACAGTGGCAGATATGTAAATACGGGGTTTACATACCATTTCTTGTGCAATACGGTTCGAACACTCGAACACCTATACGGATTTTCCTGCAAAGTGGCAGATATGTAAATACTGGGTTTCTATACCATTTCTTGCGCATTACGGTTCGAACACTCGAACACCTATCCGGATTCCCCTGCACAGTGGCAGATATGTAAATACGGGATTTCCATACCATTTCTTGGGCATTACGGTCCGAACACTCGAACACCTATGCGGATTCTCCTCCACAGTGGCAGATATGTAAATACGGGATTTACATACCATTTCTTGCGCAATCCGGTTCGAACACTCGAACACCTATACGGATTTTCCTGCAAAGTGGCAGATATGTAAATACGGGGTTTACATACCATTTCTTGCGCATTACGGTTCGAACACTCGAACACCTATACGGATTCTCCTGCACGGTGGCAGATATGTAAACACGGGGTTTCCATACCATTTCTTGCGCATTACGGTTCGAACACTCGAACACCTATACGGATTCTCCTGCACAGTGGCAGATATGTAAATACGGGGTTTCCATACCATTTCTTGAGCAATAAGGTTCGAACACTCGAACACCTATACGGATTTTCCTGCACAGTGGCAGATATGTAAATACGGGGTCTCCATACCATTTCTTGCGCATTACGGTTCGAACACTAGAACACCTATACGGATTCTCCTGCACAGTGGCAGATATGTAAATACGGGGTTTCCATACCATTTCTTGCGCATTACGGTTCGAACACTCGAACACCTATACGGATTCTCCTGCACAGTGGCAGATATGTAAGTACGGGGTTTACATACCGTTTCTTGCGCAACACGGTTCGAACACTTCGAACACCTATACGGATTCTTCTGCACAGTGGCAGATATGTAAATACGGGGTTTAAATACCATTTCTTGCGCAATACAGTTCGAACACTCGAACACCTATACGGATTTTCCTGCACAGTGGCAGATATGTAAATACGGGGTTTCCATACCATTTCTTTCGCATTACGGTTCGAACACTCGAACACCTATACGGATTCTCCTGCACAGTGGCAGATATGTAAAAACGGGGTTTCCATACCATTTCTTGCGCATTACGGTTCGAACACTCAAACACCTATGCGGATTCTCCTGCACAGTGGCAGATATGTAAATACGGGATTTACATACCATTTCTTGCGCAATACGGTTCGAACACTCGAACACCTATACGGATTTTCCTGCACAGTGGCGCATATGTAAATACGGGGTTTCCATACCATTTCTTGCGCATTACGGTTCGAACACTCGAACACCTATACGGATTCTCCTACACAGTGGCAGATATGTAAATACGGGGTTTACATACCTTTTCTTGCGCAACACGGCTCGAACACTCGAACACCTATACGGATTCTCCTGCACAGTGGCAGATATGTAAATACGGGGTTTACATACCATTTCTTGCGCAATACGGTTCGAACACTCGAACACCTATACGGATTTTCCTGCAAAGTGGCAGATATGTAAATACGGGGTTTCTATACCATTTCTTGCGCATTACGGTTCGAACACTCGAACATCTATCCGGATTCTCCTGCACAGTGGCAGATATGTAAATACGGGGTTTCCATACCATTTCTTCCGCATTACGGTTCGAACACTCGAACACCTATGCGGATTCTCCTGCACAGTGGCAGATATGCAAATACGGGATTTACATACCATTTCTTGCGCAATCCGGTTCGAACACTCGAACACCTATACGGATTTTCCTGCACAGTGGCAGATATGTGAATACGGGGTTTACATACCATTTCTTGCGCATTACGGTTCGAACACTCGAACACCTATACGGATTCTCCTACACAGTGGCAGATATGTAAATACGGGGTTTACATACCTTTTCTTGCGCAACACGGTTCGAACACTCGAACACCTATCCGGATTCTCCTGCACAGTGGCAGATATGTAAATACGGGGTTTACATACCATTTCTTGCGCAATACGGTTCGAACACTCGAACACCTATACGGATTTTCCTGCAAAGTGGCCGATATGTAAATACTGGGTTTCTATACCATTTCTTGCGCATTACGGTTCGAACACTCGAACACCTATCCGGATTCCCCTGCACAGTGGCAGATATGTAAATACGGGATTTCCATACCATTTCTTGGGCATTACGGTCCGAACACTCGAACACCTATGCGGATTCTCCTCCACAGTGGCAGATATGTAAATACGGGATTTACATACCATTTCTTGCGCAATCCGGTTCGAACACTCGAACACCTATACGGATTTTCCTGCAAAGTGGCAGATATGTAAATACGGGGTTTACATACCATTTCTTGCGCATTACGGTTCGAACACTCGAACACCTATACGGATTCTCCTGCACGGTGGCAGATATGTAAACACGGGGTTTCCATACCATTTCTTGCGCATTACGGTTCGAACACTCGAACACCTATACGGATTCTCCTGCACAGTGGCAGATATGTAAATACGGGGTTTCCATACCATTTCTTGAGCAATACGGTTCGAACACTCGAACACCTATACGGATTTTCCTGCACAGTGGCAGATATGTAAATACGGGGTCTCCATACCATTTCTTGCGCATTACGGTTCGAACACTAGAACACCTATACGGATTCTCCTGCACAGTGGCAGATATGTAAATACGGGGTTTCCATACCATTTCTTGCGCATTACGGTTCGAACACTCGAACACCTATACGGATTCTCCTGCACAGTGGCAGATATGTAAGTACGGGGTTTACATACCGTTTCTTGCGCAACACGGTTCGAACACTTCGAACACCTATACGGATTCTTCTGCACAGTGGCAGATATGTAAATACGGGGTTTAAATACCATTTCTTGCGCAATACAGTTCGAACACTCGAACACCTATACGGATTTTCCTGCACAGTGGCAGATATGTAAATACGGGGTTTCCATACCATTTCTTGCGCATTACGGTTCGAACACTCGAACACCTATACGGATTCTCCTGCACAGTGGCAGATATGTAAAAACGGGGTTTCCATACCATTTCTTGCGCATTACGGTTCGAACACTCAAACACCTATACGGATTCTCCTGCACAGTGGCAGATATGTAAATACGGGGTTTCCATACCATTTCTTGAGCAATACGGTTCGAACACTCGAACACCTATACGGATTTTCCTGCACAGTGGCAGATATGTAAATACGGGGTCTCCATACCATTTCTTGCGCATTACGGTTCGAACACTAGAACACCTATACGGATTCTCCTGCACAGTGGCAGATATGTAAATACGGGGTTTCCATACCATTTCTTGCGCATTACGGTTCGAACACTCGAACACCTATACGGATTCTCCTGCACAGTGGCAGATATGTAAGTACGGGGTTTACATACCGTTTCTTGCGCAACACGGTTCGAACACTTCGAACACCTATACGGATTCTTCTGCACAGTGGCAGATATGTAAATACGGGGTTTAAATACCATTTCTTGCGCAATACAGTTCGAACACTCGAACACCTATACGGATTTTCCTGCACAGTGGCAGATATGTAAATACGGGGTTTCCATACCATTTCTTGCGCATTACGGTTCGAACACTCGAACACCTATACGGATTCTCCTGCACAGTGGCAGATATGTAAATACGGGGTTTCCATACCATTTCTTGCGCATTACGGTTCGAACACTCGAACACCTATACGGATTCTCCTGCACAGTGGCAGATATGTAAGTACGGGGTTTACATACCGTTTCTTGCGCAACACGGTTCGAACACTTCGAACACCTATACGGATTCTTCTGCACAGTGGCAGATATGTAAATACGGGGTTTAAATACCATTTCTTGCGCAATACAGTTCGAACACTAGAACACCTATACGGATTCTCCTGCACAGTGGCAGATATGTAAATACGGGGTTTCCATACCATTTTTTGCGCATTACGGTTCGAACACTCGAACACCTATACGGATTCTCCTGCACAGTGGCCGATATGTAAATACGGGGTTTACATACCATTTCTTTCGCAACACGGTTCGAACACTTCGAACACCTATACGGATTCTTCTGCACAGTGGCAGATATGTAAATACGGGGTTTACATACCATTTCTTGCGCAATACAGTTCGAACACTCGAACACCTATACGGATTTTCCTGCACAGTGGCAGATATGTAAATACGGGGTTTCCATACCATTTCTTGCGCATTACGGTTCGAACACTCGAACACCTATACGGATTCTCCTGCACAGTGGCAGATATGTAAATACGGGGTTTCCATACCATTTCTTGCGCATTACGGTTCGAACACTCAAACACCTATGCGGATTCTCCTGCACAGTGGCAGATATGTAAATTCGGGATTTACATACCATTTCTTGCGCAATACGGTTCGAACACTCGAACACCTATACGGATTTTCCTGCACAGTGGCAGATATGTAAATACGGGGTTTCCATACCATTTCTTGCGCATTACGGTTCGAACACTCGAACACCTATACGGATTCTCCTCCACAGTGGCAGATATGTAAATACGGGGTTTCCATACCATTTCTTGCGCATTACGGTTCGAACACTCGAACACCTATGCGGATTCTCCTGCACAGTGGCAGATATGTAAATACGGGATTTACATACCATTTCTTGCGCAATCCGGTTCGAACACTCGAACACCTATACGGATTTTCCTGCACAGTGGCAGATATGTGAATACGGGGTTTACATACCATTTCTTGCGCATTACGGTTTGAACACTCGAACACCTATACGGATTCTCCTACACAGTGGCAGATATGTAAATACGGGGTTTACATACCATTTCTTGCGCAACACGGTTCGAACACTCGAACACCTGTACGGATTCTCCTGCACAGTGGCAGATATGTAAATACGGGGTTTACATACCATTTCTTGTGCAATACGGTTCGAACACTCGAACACCTATACGGATTTTCCTGCAAAGTGGCAGATATGTAAATACTGGGTTTCTATACCATTTCTTGCGCATTACGGTTCGAACACTCGAACACCTATCCGGATTCCCCTGCACAGTGGCAGATATGTAAATACGGGATTTCCATACCATTTCTTGGGCATTACGGTCCGAACACTCGAACACCTATGCGGATTCTCCTCCACAGTGGCAGATATGTAAATACGGGATTTACATACCATTTCTTGCGCAATCCGGTTCGAACACTCGAACACCTATACGGATTTTCCTGCAAAGTGGCAGATATGTAAATACGGGGTTTACATACCATTTCTTGCGCATTACGGTTCGAACACTCGAACACCTATACGGATTCTCCTGCACGGTGGCAGATATGTAAACACGGGGTTTCCATACCATTTCTTGCGCATTACGGTTCGAACACTCGAACACCTATACGGATTCTCCTGCACAGTGGCAGATATGTAAATACGGGGTTTCCATACCATTTCTTGAGCAATAAGGTTCGAACACTCGAACACCTATACGGATTTTCCTGCACAGTGGCAGATATGTAAATACGGGGTCTCCATACCATTTCTTGCGCATTACGGTTCGAACACTAGAACACCTATACGGATTCTCCTGCACAGTGGCAGATATGTAAATACGGGGTTTCCATACCATTTCTTGCGCATTACGGTTCGAACACTCGAACACCTATACGGATTCTCCTGCACAGTGGCAGATATGTAAGTACGGGGTTTACATACCGTTTCTTGCGCAACACGGTTCGAACACTTCGAACACCTATACGGATTCTTCTGCACAGTGGCAGATATGTAAATACGGGGTTTAAATACCATTTCTTGCGCAATACAGTTCGAACACTCGAACACCTATACGGATTTTCCTGCACAGTGGCAGATATGTAAATACGGGGTTTCCATACCATTTCTTTCGCATTACGGTTCGAACACTCGAACACCTATACGGATTCTCCTGCACAGTGGCAGATATGTAAAAACGGGGTTTCCATACCATTTCTTGCGCATTACGGTTCGAACACTCAAACACCTATGCGGATTCTCCTGCACAGTGGCAGATATGTAAATACGGGATTTACATACCATTTCTTGCGCAATACGGTTCGAACACTCGAACACCTATACGGATTTTCCTGCACAGTGGCGCATATGTAAATACGGGGTTTCCATACCATTTCTTGCGCATTACGGTTCGAACACTCGAACACCTATACGGATTCTCCTACACAGTGGCAGATATGTAAATACGGGGTTTACATACCTTTTCTTGCGCAACACGGCTCGAACACTCGAACACCTATACGGATTCTCCTGCACAGTGGCAGATATGTAAATACGGGGTTTACATACCATTTCTTGCGCAATACGGTTCGAACACTCGAACACCTATACGGATTTTCCTGCAAAGTGGCAGATATGTAAATACGGGGTTTCTATACCATTTCTTGCGCATTACGGTTCGAACACTCGAACATCTATCCGGATTCTCCTGCACAGTGGCAGATATGTAAATACGGGGTTTCCATACCATTTCTTCCGCATTACGGTTCGAACACTCGAACACCTATGCGGATTCTCCTGCACAGTGGCAGATATGCAAATACGGGATTTACATACCATTTCTTGCGCAATCCGGTTCGAACACTCGAACACCTATACGGATTTTCCTGCACAGTGGCAGATATGTGAATACGGGGTTTACATACCATTTCTTGCGCATTACGGTTCGAACACTCGAACACCTATACGGATTCTCCTACACAGTGGCAGATATGTAAATACGGGGTTTACATACCTTTTCTTGCGCAACACGGTTCGAACACTCGAACACCTATCCGGATTCTCCTGCACAGTGGCAGATATGTAAATACGGGGTTTACATACCATTTCTTGCGCAATACGGTTCGAACACTCGAACACCTATACGGATTTTCCTGCAAAGTGGCCGATATGTAAATACTGGGTTTCTATACCATTTCTTGCGCATTACGGTTCGAACACTCGAACACCTATCCGGATTCCCCTGCACAGTGGCAGATATGTAAATACGGGATTTCCATACCATTTCTTGGGCATTACGGTCCGAACACTCGAACACCTATGCGGATTCTCCTCCACAGTGGCAGATATGTAAATACGGGATTTACATACCATTTCTTGCGCAATCCGGTTCGAACACTCGAACACCTATACGGATTTTCCTGCAAAGTGGCAGATATGTAAATACGGGGTTTACATACCATTTCTTGCGCATTACGGTTCGAACACTCGAACACCTATACGGATTCTCCTGCACGGTGGCAGATATGTAAACACGGGGTTTCCATACCATTTCTTGCGCATTACGGTTCGAACACTCGAACACCTATACGGATTCTCCTGCACAGTGGCAGATATGTAAATACGGGGTTTCCATACCATTTCTTGAGCAATACGGTTCGAACACTCGAACACCTATACGGATTTTCCTGCACAGTGGCAGATATGTAAATACGGGGTCTCCATACCATTTCTTGCGCATTACGGTTCGAACACTAGAACACCTATACGGATTCTCCTGCACAGTGGCAGATATGTAAATACGGGGTTTCCATACCATTTCTTGCGCATTACGGTTCGAACACTCGAACACCTATACGGATTCTCCTGCACAGTGGCAGATATGTAAGTACGGGGTTTACATACCGTTTCTTGCGCAACACGGTTCGAACACTTCGAACACCTATACGGATTCTTCTGCACAGTGGCAGATATGTAAATACGGGGTTTAAATACCATTTCTTGCGCAATACAGTTCGAACACTCGAACACCTATACGGATTTTCCTGCACAGTGGCAGATATGTAAATACGGGGTTTCCATACCATTTCTTGCGCATTACGGTTCGAACACTCGAACACCTATACGGATTCTCCTGCACAGTGGCAGATATGTAAAAACGGGGTTTCCATACCATTTCTTGCGCATTACGGTTCGAACACTCAAACACCTATGCGGATTCTCCTGCACAGTGGCAGATATGTAAATACGGGATTTACATACCATTTCTTGCGCAATACGGTTCGAACACTCGAACACCTATACGGATTTTCCTGCACAGTGGCGCATATGTAAATACGGGGTTTCCATACCATTTCTTGCGCATTACGGTTCGAACACTCGAACACCTATACGGATTCTCCTACACAGTGGCAGATATGTAAATACGGGGTTTACATACCTTTTCTTGCGCAACACGGCTCGAACACTCGAACACCTATACGGATTCTCCTGCACAGTGGCAGATATGTAAATACGGGGTTTACATACCATTTCTTGCGCAATACGGTTCGAACACTCGAACACCTATACGGATTTTCCTGCAAAGTGGCAGATATGTAAATACGGGGTTTCTATACCATTTCTTGCGCATTACGGTTCGAACACTCGAACACCTATCCGGATTCTCCTGCACAGTGGCAGATATGTAAATACGGGGTTTCCATACCATTTCTTCCGCATTACGGTTCGAACACTCGAACACCTATGCGGATTCTCCTGCACAGTGGCAGATATGCAAATACGGGATTTACATACCATTTCTTGCGCAATCCGGTTCGAACACTCGAACACCTATACGGATTTTCCTGCACAGTGGCAGATATGTGAATACGGGGTTTACATACCATTTCTTGCGCATTACGGTTCGAACACTCGAACACCTATACGGATTCTCCTACACAGTGGCAGATATGTAAATACGGGGTTTACATACCTTTTCTTGCGCAACACGGTTCGAACACTCGAACACCTATACGGATTCTCCTGCACAGTGGCAGATATGTAAATACGGGGTTTACATACCATTTCTTGCGCAATACGGTTCGAACACTCGAACACCTATACGGATTTTCCTGCAAAGTGACAGATATGTAAATACGGGGTTTCTATACCATTTCTTGCGCATTACGGTTCGAACACTCGAACACCTATCCGGATTCTCCTGCACAGTGGCAGATATGTAAATACGGGGTTTCCATACCATTTCTTGGGCATTACGGTTCGAACACTCGAACACCTATGCGGATTCTCCTGCACAGTGGCAGATATGTAAATACGGGATTTACATACCATTTCTTGCGCAATCCGGTTCGAACACTCGAACACCTATACGGATTTTCCTGCAAAGTGGCAGATATGTAAATACGGGGTTTACATACCATTTCTTGCGCATTACGGTTCGAACACTCGAACACCTATACGGATTCTCCTGCACGGTGGCAGATATGTAAACACGGGGTTTCCATACCATTTCTTGCGCATTACGGTTCGAACACTCGAACACCTATACGGATTCTCCTGCACAGTGGCAGATATGTAAATACGGGGTTTCCATACCATTTCTTGAGCAATACGGTTCGAACACTCGAACACCTATACGGATTTTCCTGCACAGTGGCAGATATGTAAATACGGGGTCTCCATACCATTTCTTGCGCATTACGGTTCGAACACTAGAACACCTATACGGATTCTCCTGCACAGTGGCAGATATGTAAATACGGGGTTTCCATACCATTTTTTGCGCATTACGGTTCGAACACTCGAACACCTATACGGATTCTCCTGCATAGTGGCAGATATGTAAATACGGGGTTTACATACCATTTCTTGCGCAACACGGTTCGAACACTTCGAACACCTATACGGATTCTTCTGCACAGTGGCAGATATGTAAATACGGGGTTCACATACCATTTCTTGCGCAATACAGTTCGAACACTCGAACACCTATACGGATTTTCCTGCACAGTGGCAGATATGTAAATACGGGGTTTCCATACCATTTCTTGCGCATTACGGTTCGAACACTCGAACACCTATCCGGATTCTCCTGCACAGTGGCAGATATGTAAATATGGGGTTTCTATACCATTTCTTGCGCATTACGGTTCGAACACTCGAACACCTATGCGGATTCTCCTGCACAGTGGCAGATATGTAAATACGGGATTTACATACCATTTCTTGCGCAACACGGCTCGAACACTCAAACACCTATACGGATTCTCCTGCACAGTGGCAGATATGTAAATACGGGGTTTACATACCATTTCTTGCGCAATACGGTTCGAACACTCGAACACCTATGCGGATATTCCTGCAAAGTGGCAGATATGTAAATACGGGGTTTCTATACCATTTCTTGCGCATTACGGTTCGAACACTCGAACACCTATCCGGATTCTCCTGCACAGTGGCAGATATGTAAATACGGGGTTTCCATACCATTTCTTGCGCATTACGGTTCGAACACTCGAACACCTATGCGGATTCTCCTGCACAGTGGCAGATATGTAAATACGGGATTTACATACCATTTCTTGCGCAATCCGGTTCGAACACTCGAACACCTATACGGATTTTCCTGCACAGTGGCAGATATGTGAATACGGGGTTTACATACCATTTCTTGCGCATTACGGTTCGAACACTCGAACACCTATACGGATTCTCCTACACAGTGGCAGATATGTAAATACGGGGTTTACATACCATTTCTTGCACAACACGGTTCGAACGCTCGAACACCTGTACGGATTCTCCTGCACAGTGGCAGATATGTAAATACGGGGTTTACATACCATTTCTTGTGCAATACGGTTCGAACACTCGAACACCTATACGGATTTTCCTGCAAAGTGGCAGATATGTACATACGGGGTTTCTATACCATTTCTTGCGCATTACGGTTCGAACACTCGAACACCTATCCGGATTCTCCTGCACAGTGGCAGATATGTAAATATGGGGTTTCCATACCATTTCTTGGGCATTACGGTTCGAACACTCGAAGACCTATGCGGATTCTCCTGCAGAGTGGCAGATATGTAAATACGGGATTTACATACCATTTCTTGCGCAATCCGGTTCAAACACTCGAACACCTATACGGATTTTCCTGCAAAGTGGCAGATATGTAAATACGGGGTTTACATACCATTTCTTGCGCATTACGGTTCGAACACTCGAACACCTATACGGATTCTCCTGCACGGTGGCAGATATGTAAACACGGGGTTTCCATACCATTTCTTGCGCATTACGGTTCGAACACTCGAACACCTATACGGATTCTCCTGCACAGTGGCAGATATGTAAATACGGGATTTCCATACCATATCTTGCGCATTACGGTTCGAACACTCGAACACCTATGCGGATTCTCCTGCACAGTGGCAGATATTTAAATACGGGATTTACATACCATTTCTTGCGCAATCCGGTTCGAACACTCGAACACCTATACGGATTTTCCTGCACAGTGGCAGATATGTAAATACGGGGTTTACATACCATTTCTTGCGCATTACGGTTCGAACACTCGAACACCTATACGGATTCTCCTGCACAGTGGCAGATATGTAAATACGGGGTTTACATACCATTTCTTGCGAAACACGGTTCGAACACTCGAACACCTATACGGATTCTCCTGCACAGTGGCAGATATGAAAATACGGGGTTTACATACCATTTCTTGGCAATACGGTTCGAACACTCGAACACCTATACGGATTTTCCTGCACAGTGGCAGATATGTAAATACGGGGTTTCCATACCATTTCTTGCGCATTACGGTTCGAACACTCGAACACCTATACGGATTCTCCTGCACAGTGGCAGATATGTAAATACGGGGTTTCCATACCATTTCTTGCGCATTACGGTTCGAACACTCGAACACCTATGCGGATTCTCCTGCACAGTGGCAGATATGTAAATACGGGATTTACATACCATTTCTTGCGCAATCCGGTTCGAACACTCGAACACCTATACGGATTTTCCTGCACAGTGGGAGATATGTAAATACGGGATTTACATACCATTTCTTGCGCATTACGGTTCGAACACTCGAACACCTATACGGATTCTCCTGCACAGTGGCAGATATGTAAATACGGGGTTTCCATACCATTTCTTGCGCATTACGGTTCGAACACTCGAACACCTATACGGATTCTCCTGCAAAGTGGCAGATATGTAAATACGGGGTTCACATACCATTTCTTACGCGACCCGGTTCGAACACTCGAACACCTATACGGATTCTCCTGCACAGTGGCAGATATGTAAATACGGGGTTTACATACCATTTCTTGCGCAATACGGTTCGAACACTCGAACACCTATACGGTTTTTCCTGCAAAGTGGCAGATATGTAAATACGGGGTTTCTATACCATTTCTTGCGCATTACGGTTCGAACACTCGAACACCTATCCGGATTCTCCTGCAAGTGGCAGATATGTAAATACGGGGTATCCATACCATTTCTTGCGCATTACGGTTCGAACACTCGAACACCTATGCGGATTCTCCTGCACAGTGGCAGATATGTAAATACGGGATTTACATACCATTTCTTGCGCAATCCGGTTCGAACACTCGAACACCTATACGGATTTTCCTGCACAGTGGCAGATATGTAAATACGGGATTTACATACCATTTCTTGCGCATTACGGTTCGAACACTCGAACACCTATACGGATTCTCCTACACAGTGGCAGATATGTAAATACGGGGTTTACATACCATTTCTTGCGCAACACGGTTCGAACACTCGAACACCTATACGGATTCTCCTGCACAGTGGCAGATATGTAAATACGGGGTTTACATACCATTTCTTGCGCAATACGGTTCGAACACTCGAACACCTATACGGATTTTCCTGCAAAGTGGCAGATATGTAAAAACGGGGTTTCTATACCATTTCTTGCGCATTACGGTTCGAACACTCGAACACCTATCCGGATTCTCCTGCACAGTGGCAGATATGTAAATACGGGGTTTCCATACCATTTCTTGGGCATTACGGTTCGAACACTCGAACACCTATGCGGATTCTCCTGCACAGTGGCAGATATGTAAATACGGGATTTACATACCATTTCTTGCGCAATCCGGTTCGAACACTCGAACACCTATACGGATTTTCCTGCAAAGTGGCAGATATGTAAATACGGGGTTTACATACCATTTCTTGCGCATTACGGTTCGAACACTCGAACACCTATACGGATTCTCCTGCACGGTGGCAGATATGTAAACACGGGGTTTCCATACCATTTCTTGCGCATTACGGTTCGAACACTCGAACACCTATACGGATTCTCCTGCACAGTGGCAGATATGTAAATACGGGGTTTCCATACCATTTCTTGCGCATTACGGTTCGAACACTCGAACACCTATGCGGATTCTCCTGCACAGTGGCAGATATGTAAATACGGGATTTACATACCATTTCTTGCGCAATCCGGTTCGAACACTCGAACACCTATACGGATTTTCCTGCACAGTGGCAGATATGTAAATACGGGGTTTACATACCATTTCTTGCGCATTACGGTTCGAACACTCGAACACCTATACGGATTCTCCTGCACAGTGGCAGATATTTAAATACGGGGTTTCCATACCATTTCTTGCGCATTACGGTTCGAACACTCGAACACCTATACGGATTCTCCTGCACAGTGGCAGATATGTAAATACGGGGTTTACATACCATTTCTTGCGAAACACGGTTCGAACACTCGAACACCTATACGGATTCTCCTGCACAGTGGCAGATATGTAAATCTGGGGTTTACATACCATTTCTTGCGCAATACGGTTCGAACACTCGAACACCTATACGGATTTTCCTGCACAGTGGCAGATATGTAAATACGGGGTTTCCATACAATTTCTTGCACATTACGGTTCGAACACTCGAACACCTATACGGATTCTCCTGCACAGTGGCAGATATGTAAATACGGGGTTTCCATACCATTTCTTGCGCATTACGGTTCGAACACTCGAACACCCATGCGGATTCTCCTGCACAGTGGCAGATATGTAAATACGGGATTTACATACCATTTCTTGCGCAATCCGGTTCGAACACTCGAACACCTATACGGATTTTCCTGCACAGTGGCAGATATGTAAATACGGGATTTACATACCATTTCTTGCGCATTACGGTTCGAACACTCGAACACCTATACGGATTCTCCTGCACAGTGGCAGATATGTAAATACGGGGTTTCCATACCATTTCTTGCGCATTACGGTTCGAACACACGAACACCTATACGGATTCTCCTGCAAAGTGGCAGATATGTAAATACGGGGTTCACATACCATTTCTTGCGTGACACGGTTCGAACACTCGAACACCTATACGGATTCTCCTGCACAGTGGCAGATATGTAAATACGGGGTTTACATACCATTTCTTGCGCAATACGGTTCGAACACTCGAACACCTATACGGATTTTCCTGCAAAGTGGCAGATATGTAAATACGGGGTTTCTATACCATTTCTTGCGCATTACGGTTCGAACACTCGAACACCTATCCGGATTCTCCTGCAAGTGGCAGATATGTAAATACGGGGTTTCCATACCATTTCTTGCGCATTACGGTTCGAACACTCGAACACCTATGCGGATTCTCCTGCACAGTGGCAGATATGTAAATACGGGATTTACATACCATTTCTTGCGCAATCCGGTTCGAACACTCGAACACCTATACGGATTTTCCTGCACAGTGGCAGATATGTAAATACGGGATTTACATACCATTTCTTGCGCATTACGGTTCGAACACTCGAACACCTATACGGATTCTCCTACACAGTGGCAGATATGTAAATACGGGGTTTACATACCATTTCTTGCGCAATACGGTTCGAACACTCGAACACCTATACGGATTCTCCTGCACAGTGGCAGATATGTAAATACGGGGTTTACATACCATTTCTTGCGCAATACGGTTCGAACACTCGAACACCTATGCGGATTCTCCTGCACAGTGGCAGATATGTAAATACGGGATTTACATACCATTTCTTGCGCAATCCGGTTCGAACACTCGAACACCTATACGGATTTTCCTGCAAAGTGGCAGATATGTAAATACGGGGTTTACATACCATTTCTTGCGCATTACGGTTCGAACACTCGAACACCTATACGAATTCTCCTGCACGGTGGCAGATATGTAAACACGGGGTTTCTATTCCATTTCTTGCGCATTACGGTTCGAACACTCGAACACCTATACGGATTCTCCTGCACAGTGGCAGATATGTAAATACGGGATTTCCATACCATTTCTTGCGCATTACGGTTCGAACACTCGAACACCTATGCGGATTCTCCTGCACAGTGGCAGATATGTAAATACGGGATTTACATACCATTTCTTGCGCAATCCGGTTCGAACACTCGAACACCTATACGGATTTTCCTGCACAGTGGCAGATATGTAAATACGGGGTTTACATACCATTTCTTGCGCATTACGGTTCGAACACTCGAACACCTATACGGATTCTCCTGTACAGTGGCAGATATGTAAGTACGGGGTTTCCATACCATTTCTTGTGCATTACGGTTCGAACACTCGAACACCTATACGGATTTCCCTGCACAGTGGCAGATATGTAAATACGGGGTTTACATACCATTTCTTGCGAAACACTGTTCGAACACTCGAACACCTATACGGATTCTCCTGCACAGTGGCAGATATGTAAATACGGGGTTTACATACCATTTCTTGCGCATTACGGTTCGAACACTCGAACACCTATACGGATTCTCCTGCACAGTGGCAGATATGTAAATACGGGGTTTCCATACCATTTCTTGCGCATTACGGTTCGAACACTCGAACACCTATGCGGATTCTCCTGCACAGTGGCAGATATTTAAATACGGGATTTACATACCATTTCTTGCGCAATCCGGTTCCAACACTCGAACACCTATACGGATTTTCCTGCACAGTGGCAGATATGTAAATACGGGGTTTACATACCATTTCTTGCGCATTACGGTTCGAACACTCGAACACCTATACGGATTCTCCTACACAGTGGCAGATATGTAAATACGGGGTTTCCATACCATTTCTTGCGCATTACGGTTCGAACACTCGAACACCTATGCGGATTCTCCTGCACAGTGGCAGATATTTAAATACGGGATTTACATACCATTTCTTGCGCAATCCGGTTCGAACACTCGAACACCTATACGGATTTTCCTGCATAGTGGCAGATATGTAAATACGGGGTTTACATACCATTTCTTGCGCATTACGATTCGAACACTCGAACACCTATTGGATTCTCCTGCACGGTGGCAGATATGTAAATACGGGGTTTCCATACCATTTCTTGCGCATTACGGTTCGAACACTCGAACACCTATGCGGATTCTCCTGCACAGTGGCAGATATTTAAATACGGGATTTACATACCATTTCTTGCGCAATCCGGTTCGAACACTCGAACACCTATACGGATTTTCCTGCACAGTGGCAGATATGTAAATACGGTGTTTACATACCATTTCTTGCGCATTACGGTTCGAACACTCGAACACCTATACGGATTCTCCTGCACAGTGGCAGATATGTAAATACGGGGTTTCCATACCATTTCTTGCGCATTACGGTTCGAACACTCGAACACCTATACGGATTCTCCTGCACAGTGGCAGATATGTAAATACGGGGTTTACATACCATTTCTTGCGAAACACGGTTCGAACACTCGAACACCTATACGGATTCTCCCGCACAGTGGCAGATGTGTAAATACGGGGTTTACATACCATTTCTTGCGCAATACGGTTCGAACACTCGAACACCTATACGGATTTTCCTGCACAGTGGCAGATATGTAAATACGGGGTTTCCATACCATTTCTTGCGCATTACGGTTCGAACACTCGAACACCTATACGGATTCTCCTGCACAGTGGCAGATATGTAAATACGGGGTTTCCATACCATTTCTTGCGCATTACGGTTCGAACACTCGAACACCTATGCGGATTCTCCTGCACAGTGGCAGATATGTAAATACGGGATTTACATACCATTTCTTGCGCAATCCGGTTCGAACACTCGAACACCTATACGGATTTTCCTGCACAGTGGCAGATATGTAAACACGGGATTCACATACCATTTCTTGCGCATTACGGTTCGAACACTCGAACACCTATACGGATTCTCCTGCACAGTGGCAGATATGTAAATACGGGGTTTCCATACCATTTCTTGCGCATTCCGGTTCGAACACTCGAACACCTATACGAATTCTCCTGCACGGTGGCAGATATGTAAACACGGGGTTTCCATTCCATTTCTTGCGCATTACGGTTCGAACACTCGAACACCTATACGGATTCTCCTGTACAGTGGCAGATATGTAAATACGGGGTTTCCATACCATTTCTTGTGCATTACGGTTCGAACACTCGAACACCTATACGGATTCCCCTGCACAGTGGCAGATATGTAAATACGGGGTTTACATACCATTTCTTGCGAAACACTGTTCGAACACTCGAACACCTATACGGATTCTCCTGCACAGTGGCAGATATGTAAATACGGGGTTTACATACCATTTCTTGCGCATTACGGTTCGAACACTCGAACACCTATACGGATTCTCCTGCACAGTGGCAGATATGTAAATACGGGGTTTCCATACCATTTCTTGCGCATTACGGTTCGAACACTCGAACACCTATGCGGATTCTCCTGCACAGTGGCAGATATTTAAATACGGGATTTACATACCATTTCTTGCGCAATCCGGTTCGAACACTCGAACACCTATACGGATTTTCCTGCACAGTGGCAGATATGTAAATACGGGTTTACATACCATTTCTTGCGCATTACGGTTCGAACACTCGAACACCTATACGGATTCTCCTGCACAGTGGCAGATATGTAAATACGGGGTTTCCATACCATTTCTTGCGCATTACGGTTCGAACACTCGAACACCTATGCGGATTCTCCTGCACAGTGGCAGATATTTAAATACGGGATTTACATACCATTTCTTGCGCAATCCGGTTCGAACACTCGAACACCTATACGGATTTTCCTGCACAGTGGCAGATATGTAAATACGGGGTTTACATACCATTTCTTGCGCATTACGATTCGAACACTCGAACACCTATTGGATTCTCCTGCACAGTGGCAGATATGTAAATACGGGGTTTCCATACCATTTCTTGCGCATTACGGTTCGAACACTCGAACACCTATGCGGATTCTCCTGCACAGTGGCAGATATTTAAATACGGGATTTACATACCATTTCTTGCGCAATCCGGTTCGAACACTCGAACACCTATACGGATTTTCCTGCACAGTGGCAGATATGTAAATACGGTGTTTACATACCATTTCTTGCGCATTACGGTTCGAACACTCGAACACCTATACGGATTCTCCTGCACAGTGGCAGATATGTAAATACGGGGTTTCCATACCATTTCTTGCGCATTACGGTTCGAACACACGAACACCTATACGGATTCTCCTGCACAGTGGCAGATATGTAAATACGGGGTTTACATACCATTTCTTGCGAAACACGGTTCGAACACTCGAACACCTATACGGATTCTCCCGCACAGTGGCAGATGTGTAAATACGGGGTTTACATACCATTTCTTGCGCAATACGGTTCGAACACTCGAACACCTATACGGATTTTCCTGCACAGTGGCAGATATGTAAATACGGGGTTTCCATACCATTTCTTGCGCATTACGGTTCGAACACTCGAACACCTATACGGATTCTCCTGCACAGTGGCAGATATGTAAATACGGGGTTTCCATACCATTTCTTGCGCATTACGGTTCGAACACTCGAACACCTATGCGGATTCTCCTGCACAGTGGCAGATATGTAAATACGGGATTTACATACCATTTCTTGCGCAATCCGGTTCGAACACTCGAACACCTATACGGATTTTCCTGCACAGTGGCAGATATGTAAACACGGGATTCACATACCATTTCTTGCGCATTACGGTTCGAACACTCGAACACCTATACGGATTCTCCTGCACAGTGGCAGATATGTAAATACGGGGTTTCCATACCATTTCTTGCGCATTACGGTTCGAACACTCGAACACCTATACGGATTCTCCTGCAAAGTGGCAGATATGTAAATACGGGGTTCACATACCATTTCTTGCGCGACACGGTTCGAACACTCGAACACCTATACGGATTCTCCTGCACAGTGGCTGATATGTAAATACGGGGTTCGAACACTCGAACACCTATACGGATTTTCCTGCAAAGTGGCAGATATGTAAATACGGGGTTTCTATACCATTTCTTGCGCATTACGGTTCGAACACTCGAACACCTATCCGGATTCTCCTGCGAGTGGCAGATATGTAAATACGGGGTTTCCATACCATTTCTTGCGCATTACGGTTCGAACACTCGAACACCTATGCGGATTCTCCTGCACACTGGCAGATATGTAAATACGGGATTTACATACCATTTCTTGCGCAATCCGGTTCGAACACTCGAACACCAATACGGATTTTCCTGCACAGTGGCAGATATGTAAATACGGGGTTTCCATACCATTTCTTGGGCATTACGGTTCGAACACTCGAACACCTATGCGGATTCTCCTGCACAGTGGCAGATATGTAAATACGGGATTTACATACCATTTCTTGCGCAATCCGGTTCGAACACTCGAACACCTATACGGATTTTCCTGCAAAGTGGCAGATATGTAAATACGTGGTTTACATACCATTTCTTGCGCATTACGGTTCGAACACTCGAACACCTATACGATTTCTCCTGCACGGTGGCAGATATGTAAACACGGGGTTTCCATACCATTTATTGCGCATTACGGTTCGAACACTCGAACACCTATACGGATTCTCCTGCACAGTGGCAGATATGTAAATACGGGGTTTCCATACCATTTCTTGCGCATTACGGTTCGAACACTCGAACACCTATGCGGATTCTCCTGCACAGTGGCAGATATGTAAATACGGGATTTACATACCATTTCTTGCGCAATCCGGTTCGAACACTCGAACACCTATACGGATTTTCCTGCACAGTGGCAGATATGTAAATACGGGGTTTACATACCATTTCTTGCGCATTACGGTTCGAACACTCGAACACCTATACGGATTGTCCTGCACAGTGGCAGATATGTAAATACGGGGTTTCCATACCATTTCTTGCGCATTACGGTTCGAACACTCGAACACCTATACGGATTCTCCTGCACAGTGGCAGATATGTAAATACGGGGTTTACATACCATTTCTTGCGAAACACGGTTCGAACACTCGAACACCTATACGGATTCTCCTGCACAGTGGCAGATATGTAAATCCGGGGTTTACATACCATTTCTTGCGCAATACGGTTCGAACACTCGAACACCTATACGGATTTTCCTGCACAGTGGCAGATATGTAAATACGGGGTTTCCATACAATTTCTTGCGCATTACGGTTCGAACACTCGAACACCTATACGGATTCTCCTGCACAGTGGCAGATATGTAACTACGGGGTTTCCATACCATTTCTTGCGCATTACGGTTCGAACACTCGAACACCTATACGGATTTTCCTGCACAGTGGCAGATATGTAAATACGGGATTTACATACCATTTCTTGCGCATTACGGTTCGAACACTCGAACACCTATACGGATTCTCCTGCACAGTGGCAGATATGTAAATACGGGGTTTCCATACCATTTCTTGCGCATTACGGTTCGAACACACGAACACCTATACGGATTCTCCTGCAAAGTGGCAGATATGTAAATACGGGGTTCACATACCATTTCTTGCGCGACACGGTTCGAACACTCGAACACCTATACGGATTCTCCTGCACAGTGGCAGATATGTAAATACGGGGTTTACATACCATTTCTTGCGCAATACGGTTCGAACACTCGAACACCTATACGGATTTTCCTGCAAAGTGGCAGATATGTAAATACGGGGTTTCTATACCATTTCTTGCGCATTACGGTTCGAACACTCGAACACCTATCCGGATTCTCCTGCAAGTGGCAGATATGTAAATACGGGGTTTCCATACCATTTCTTGCGCATTACGGTTCGAACACTCGAACACCTATGCGGATTCTCCTCCACAGTGGCAGATATGTAAATACGGGATTTACATACCATTTCTTGCGCAATCCGGTTCGAACACTCGAACACCTATACGGATTTTCCTGCACAGAGGCAGATATGTAAATACGGGATTTACATACCATTTCTTGCGCATTACGGTTCGAACACTCGAACACCTATACGGATTCTCCTACACAGTGGCAGATATGTAAATACGGGGTTTACATACCATTTCTTGCGCAACACGGTTCGAACACTCGAACACCTATACGGATTCTCCTGCACAGTGGCAGATATGTAAATACGGGGTTTACATACCATTTCTTGCGCAATACGGTTCGAACACTCGAACACCTATACGGATTTTCCTGCAAAGTGGCAGATATGTAAATACGGGGTTTCTATACCATTTCTTGCGCATTACGGTTCGAACACTCGAACACCTATCCAGATTCTCCTGCACAGTGGCAGATATGTAAATACGGGGTTTCCATACCATTTCTTGCGCATTACGGTTCGAACACTCGAACACCTATGCGGATTCTCCTGCACAGTGGCAGATATGTAAATACGGGATTTACATACCATTTCTTGCGCAATCCGGTTCGAACACTCGAACACCTATACGGATTTTCCTGCAAAGTGGCAGATATGTAAATACGGGGTTTACATACCATTTCTTGCGCATTACGGTTCGAACACTCGAACACCTATACGGATTCTCCTGCACGGTGACAGATATGTGAACACGGGGTTTCCATACCATTTCTTGCGCATTACGGTTCGAACACTCGAACACCTATACGGATTCTCCTGCACAGTGGCAGATATGTAAATACGGGGTTTCCATACCATTTCTTGCGCATTACGGTTCGAACACTCGAACACCTATGCGGATTCTCCTGCACAGTGGCAGATATGTAAATACGGGATTTACATACCATTTCTTCCGCAATCCGGTTCGAACACTCGAACACCTATACGGATTTTCCTGCACAGTGGCAGATATGTAAATACGGGGTTTACATTCCATTTCTTGCGCATTACGGTTCGAACACTCGAACACCTATACGGATTCTCCTGTACAGTGGCAGAAATGTAAATACGGGGTTTCCATACCATTTCTTGTGCATTACGGTTCGAACACTCGAACACCTATACGGATTCTCCTGCACAGTGGCAGATATGTAAATACGGGGTTTACATACCATTTCTTGCGAAACACGGTTCGAACACTCGAACACCTATACGGATTCTCCTGCACAGTGGCAGATATGTAAATACGGGGTTTACATACCATTTCTTCCGCATTACGGTTCGAACACTCGAACACCTATACGGATTCTCCTGCACAGTGGCAGATATGTAAATACGGGGTTTCCATACCATTTCTTGTGCATTACGGTTCGAACACTCGAACACCTATACGGATTCTCCTGCACAGTGGCAGATATGTAAATACGGGGTTTACATACCATTTCTTGCGAAACACGGTTCGAACACTCGAACACCTATACGGATTCTCCTGCACAGTGGCAGATATGTAAATACGGGGTTTCCATACCATTTCTTGCGCATTACGGTTCGAACACTCGAACACCTATACGGATTCTCCTGCACAGCGGCAGATATGTAAATACGGGGTTTACATACCATTTCTTGCGCAACACGGTTCGAACACTCGAACACCTATACGGATTCTCCTGCACAGTGGCAGATATGTAAATACGGGGTTTACATACCATTTCTTGAGCAATACGGTTCGAACACTCGAACACCTATACGGATTTTCCTGCACAGTGGCAGATATGTAAATACGGGGTTTACATACCATTTCTTGCGCATTACGGTTCGAACACTCGAACACCTATACGGATTCTCCTGCACAGTGGCAGATATGTAAATACGAGGTTTCCATACCATTTCTTGCGCATTACGGTTCGAACACTCGAACACCTATACGGATTCTCCTGCACAGCGGCAGATATGTAAATACGGGGTTTACATACCATTTCTTGCGCAACACGGTTCGAACACTCGAACACCTATACGGATTCTCCTGCACAGTGGCAGATATGTAAATACGGGGTTTACATACCATTTCTTGCGCAATACGGTTCGAACACTCGAACACCTATACGGATTTTCCTGCACAGTGGCAGATATGTAAATACGGGGTTTCCATACCATTTCTTGCGCATTACGGTTCGAACACTCAAACACCTATACGGATTCTCCTGCACAGTGGCAGATATGTAAATACGGGGTTTACATACCATTTCTTGCGAAACACGGTTCGAACACTCGAACACCTATACGGATTCTCCTGCACAGTGGCAGATATGTAAATACGGGGTTTACATACCATTTCTTGCGCAATACGGTTCGAACACTCGAACACCTATACGGATTTTCCTGCACAGTGGCAGATATGTAAATACGGGGTTTCCATACCATTTCTTGCGCATTACGGTTCGAACACTCGAACACCTATACGGATTCTCCTGCACAGTGGCAGATATGTAAATACGGGGTTTCCATACCATTTCTTGCGCATTACGGTTCGAACACTCGAACACCTTTGCGGATTCTCCTGCACAGTGGCAGATATGTAAATACGGGATTTACATACCATTTCTTGCGCAATCCGGTTCGAACACTCGAACACCTATACGGATTTTCCTGCACAGTGGCAGATACGTAAATACGGGATTTACATACCATTTCTTGCGCATTACGGTCCGAACACTCGAACACCTATACGGATTCTCCTGCACAGTGGCAGATATGTAAATACGGGGTTTCCATACCATTTCTTGCGCATTACGGTTCGAACACTCGAACACCTATACGGATTCTCCTGCAAAGTGGCAGATATGTAAATACGGGGTTCACATACCATTTCTTGCGCGACACGGTTCGAACACTCGAACACCTATACAGATTCTCCTGCACAGTGGCAGATATGTAAATACGGGGTTTACATACCATTTCTTGCGCCATACGGTTCGAACACTCGAACACCTATACGGATTTTCCTGCAAAGTGGCAGATATGTAAATACGGGGTTTCTATACCATTTCTTGCGCATTACGGTTCGAACACTCGAACACCTATCCGGATTCTCCTGCGAGTGGCAGATATGTAAATACGGGGTTTCCATACCATTTCTTGCGCATTACGGTTCGAACACTCGAACACCTATGCGGATTCTCCTGCACAGTGGCAGATATGTAAATACGGGATTTACATACCATTTCTTGCGCAATCCGGTTCGAACACTCGAACACCAATACGGATTTTCCTGCACAGTGGCAGATATGTAAATACGGGGTTTCCATACCATTTCTTGGGCATTACGGTTCGAACACTCGAACACCTATGCGGATTCTCCTGCACAGTGGCAGATATGTAAATACGGGATTTACATACCATTTCTTGCGCAATCCGGTTCGAACACTCGAACACCTATACGGATTTTCCTGCAAAGTGGCAGATATGTAAATACGGGGTTTACATACCATTTCTTGCGCATTACGGTTCGAACACTCGAACACCTATACGATTTCTCCTGCACGGTGGCAGATATGTAAACACGGGGTTTCCATACCATTTCTTGCGCATTACGGTTCGAACACTCGAACAGCTATACAGATTCTCCTGCACAGTGGCAGATATGTAAATACGGGGTTTCCATACCATTTCTTGCGCATTACGGTTCGAACACTCGAACACCTATGCGGATTCTCCTGCACAGTGGCAGATATGTAAATACGGGATTTACATACCATTTCTTGCGCAATCCGGTTCGAACACTCGAACACCTATACGGATTTTCCTGCACAGTGGCAGATATGTAAATACGGGGTTTACATACCATTTCTTGCGCATTACGGTTCGAACACTCGAACACCTATACGGATTGTCCTGCACAGTGGCAGATATGTAAATACGGGGTTTCCATACCATTTCTTGCGCGACACGGTTCGAACACTCGAACACCTATACGGATTCTCCTGCACAGTGGCAGATATGTAAATACGGGGTTTACATACCATTTCTTGCGAAACACGGTTCGAACACTCGAACACCTATACGGATTCTCCTGCACAGTGGCAGATATGTAAATACGGGGTTTCCATACCATTTCTTGCGCATTACGGTTCGAACACTCGAACACCTATACGGATTCTCCTGCACAGCGGCAGATATGTAAATACGGGGTTTACATACCATTTCTTGCGCAACACGGTTCGAACACTCGAACACCTATACGGATTCTCCTGCACAGTGGCAGATATGTAAATACGGGGTTTACATACCATTTCTTGAGCAATACGGTTCGAACACTCGAACACCTATACGGATTTTCCTGCACAGTGGCAGATATGTAAATACGGGGTTTACATACCATTTCTTGCGCATTACGGTTCGAACACTCGAACACCTATACGGATTCTCCTGCACAGTGGCAGATATGTAAATACGAGGTTTCCATACCATTTCTTGCGCATTACGGTTCGAACACTCGAACACCTATACGGATTCTCCTGCACAGCGGCAGATATGTAAATACGGGGTTTACATACCATTTCTTGCGCAACACGGTTCGAACACTCGAACACCTATACGGATTCTCCTGCACAGTGGCAGATATGTAAATACGGGGTTTACATACCATTTCTTGCGCAATACGGTTCGAACACTCGAACACCTATACGGATTTTCCTGCACAGTGGCAGATATGTAAATACGGGGTTTCCATACCATTTCTTGCGCATTACGGTTCGAACACTCAAACACCTATACGGATTCTCCTGCACAGTGGCAGATATGTAAATACGGGGTTTACATACCATTTCTTGCGAAACACGGTTCGAACACTCGAACACCTATACGGATTCTCCTGCACAGTGGCAGATATGTAAATACGGGGTTTACATACCATTTCTTGCGCAATACGGTTCGAACACTCGAACACCTATACGGATTTTCCTGCACAGTGGCAGATATGTAAATACGGGGTTTCCATACCATTTCTTGCGCATTACGGTTCGAACACTCGAACACCTATACGGATTCTCCTGCACAGTGGCAGATATGTAAATACGGGGTTTCCATACCATTTCTTGCGCATTACGGTTCGAACACTCGAACACCTATGCGGATTCTCCTGCACAGTGGCAGATATGTAAATACGGGATTTACATACCATTTCTTGCGCAATCCGGTTCGAACACTCGAACACCTATACGGATTTTCCTGCACAGTGGCAGATACGTAAATACGGGATTTACATACCATTTCTTGCGCATTACGGTCCGAACACTCGAACACCTATACGGATTCTCCTGCACAGTGGCAGATATGTAAATACGGGGTTTCCATACCATTTCTTGCGCATTACGGTTCGAACACTCGAACACCTATACGGATTCTCCTGCAAAGTGGCAGATATGTAAATACGGGGTTCACATACCATTTCTTGCGCGACACGGTTCGAACACTCGAACACCTATACAGATTCTCCTGCACAGTGGCAGATATGTAAATACGGGGTTTACATACCATTTCTTGCGCCATACGGTTCGAACACTCGAACACCTATACGGATTTTCCTGCAAAGTGGCAGATATGTAAATACGGGGTTTCTATACCATTTCTTGCGCATTACGGTTCGAACACTCGAACACCTATCCGGATTCTCCTGCGAGTGGCAGATATGTAAATACGGGGTTTCCATACCATTTCTTGCGCATTACGGTTCGAACACTCGAACACCTATGCGGATTCTCCTGCACAGTGGCAGATATGTAAATACGGGATTTACATACCATTTCTTGCGCAATCCGGTTCGAACACTCGAACACCAATACGGATTTTCCTGCACAGTGGCAGATATGTAAATACGGGGTTTCCATACCATTTCTTGGGCATTACGGTTCGAACACTCGAACACCTATGCGGATTCTCCTGCACAGTGGCAGATATGTAAATACGGGATTTACATACCATTTCTTGCGCAATCCGGTTCGAACACTCGAACACCTATACGGATTTTCCTGCAAAGTGGCAGATATGTAAATACGGGGTTTACATACCATTTCTTGCGCATTACGGTTCGAACACTCGAACACCTATACGATTTCTCCTGCACGGTGGCAGATATGTAAACACGGCGTTTCCATACCATTTCTTGCGCATTACGGTTCGAACACTCGAACAGCTATACAGATTCTCCTGCACAGTGGCAGATATGTAAATACGGGGTTTCCATACCATTTCTTGCGCATTACGGTTCGAACACTCGAACACCTATGCGGATTCTCCTGCACAGTGGCAGATATGTAAATACGGGATTTACATACCATTTCTTGCGCAATCCGGTTCGAACACTCGAACACCTATACGGATTTTCCTGCACAGTGGCAGATATGTAAATACGGGGTTTACATACCATTTCTTGCGCAATCCGGTTCGAACACTCGAACACCTATACGGATTCTCCAGCACAGTGGCAGATATGTAAATACGGGGTTTACATACGATTTCTTGCGCAATACGGTTCGAACACTCGAACACCTATACGGATTTTCCTGCAAAGTGGCAGATATGTAAATACGGGGTTTCTATACCATTTCTTGCGCATTACGGTTCGAACACTCGAACACCTATCCGGATTCTCCTGCAAGTGGCAGATATGTAAATACGGGGTTTCCATACCATTTCTTGCGCATTACGGTTCGAACACTCGAACACCTATGCGGATTCTCCTGCACAGTGGCAGATATGTAAATACGGGATTTACATACCATTTCTTGCGCAATCCGGTTCGAACACTCGAACACCTATACGGATTTTCCTGCACAGTGGCAGATATGTAAATACGGGATTTACATACCATTTCTTGCGCATTACGGTTCGAACACTCGAACACCTATACGGATTCTCCTACACAGTGGCAGATATGTAAATACGGGGTTTACATACCATTTCTTGCGCAACACGGTTCGAACACTCGAACACCTATACGGATTCTCCTGCACAGTGGCAGATATGTAAATTCGGGGTTTACATACCATTTCTTGCGCAATACGGTTCGAACACTCGAACACCTATACGGATTTTCCTACAAAGTGGCAGATATGTAAATACGGGGTTTCTATACCATTTCTTGCGCATTACGGTTCGAACACTCGAACACCTATCCAGATTCTCCTGCACAGTGGCAGATATGTAAATACGGGGTTTCCATACCATTTCTTGCGCATTACGGTTCGAACACTCGAACACCTATGCGGATTCTCCTGCACAGTGGCAGATATGTAAATACGGGATTTACATACCATTTCTTGCGCAATCCGGTTCGAACACTCGAACACCTATACGGATTTTCCTGCAAAGTGGCAGATATGTAAATACGGGGTTTACATACCATTTCTTGCGCATTACGGTTCGAACACTCGAACACCTATACGGATTCTCCTGCACGGTGGCAGATATGTAAACACGGGGTTTCCATACCATTTCTTGCGCATTACGGTTCGAACACTCGAACACCTATACGGATTCTCCTGCACAGTGGCAGATATGTAAATACGGGGTTTCCATACCATTTCTTGCGCATTACGGTTCGAACACTCGAACACCTATGCGGATTCTCCTGCACAGTGGCAGATATGTAAATACGGGATTTACATACCATTTCTTGCGCAATCCGGTTCGAACACTCGAACACCTATACGGATTTTCCTGCACAGTGGCAGATATGTAAATACGGGGTTTACATACCATTTCTTGCGCATTACGGTTTGAACACTCGAACACCTATACGGATTCTCCTGTACAGTGGCAGATATGTAAATACGGGGTTTCCATACCATTTCTTGTGCATTACGGTTCGAACACTCGAACACCTATACGGATTCTCCTGCACAGTGGCAGATATGTAAATACGGGGTTTACATACCATTTCTTGCGAAACACGGTTCGAACACTCGAACACCAATACGGATTCTCCTGCACAGTGGCAGATATGTAAATACGGGGTTTACATACCATTTCTTGCGCATTACGGTTCGAACACTCGAACACCTATACGGATTCTCCTGCACAGTGGCAGATATGTAAATACGGGGTTTCCATACCATTTCTTGCGCATTACGGTTCGAACACTCGAACACCTATACGGATTCTCCTGCACAGCGGCAGATATGTAAATACGGGGTTTACATACCATTTCTTGCGCAACACGGTTCGAACACTCGAACACCTATACGGATTCTCCTGCACAGTGGCAGATATGTAAATACGGGGTTTACATACCATTTCTTGAGCAATACGGTTCGAACACTCGAACACCTATACGGATTTTCCTGCACAGTGGCAGATATGTAAATACGGGGTTTACATACCATTTCTTGCGCATTACGGTTCGAACACTCGAACACCTATACGGATTCTCCTGCACAGTGGCAGATATGTAAATACGAGGTTTCCATACCATTTCTTGCGCATTACGGTTCGAACACTCGAACACCTATACGGATTCTCCTGCACAGCGGCAGATATGTAAATACGGGGTTTACATACCATTTCTTGCGCAACACGGTTCGAACACTCGAACACCTATACGGATTCTCCTGCACAGTGGCAGATATGTAAATACGGGGTTTACATACCATTTCTTGAGCAATACGGTTCGAACAATCGAACACCTATACGGATTTTCCTGCACAGTGGCAGATATGTAAATACGGGGTATCCATACCATTTCTTGCGCATTACGGTTCGAACACTAGAACACCTATACGGATTCTCCTGCACAGTGGCAGATATGTAAATACGGGGTTTCCATACCATTTCTTGCGCATTACGGTTCGAACACTCGAACACCTATAGGGATTCTCCTGCACAGTGTCAGATATGTAAATACGGGGTTTACATACCAGTTCTTGCGCAACACGGTTCGAACACTTCGAACACCTATACGGATTCTTCTGCACAGTGGCAGATATGTAAATACGGGGTTTACATACCATTTCTTGCGCAATACAGTTCGAACACTCGAACACCTATACGGATTTTCCTGCACAGTGGCAGATATGTAAATACGGGGTTTCCATACCATTTCTTGCGCATTACGATTCGAACACTCGAACACCTATACGGATTTTCCTGCAAAGTGGCAGATATGTAAATACGGGGTTTCTATACCATTTCTTGCGCATTACGGTTCGAACACTCGAACACCTATCCGGATTCTCCTGCACAGTGGCAGATATGTAAATACGGGGTTTCCATACCATTTCTTGCGCATAACGGTTCGAACACTCGAACACCTATGCGGATTCTCCTGCACAGAGGCAGATATGTAAATACGGGATTTACATACCATTTCTTGCGCAATCCGGTTCGAACACTCGAACACCTATACGGATTTTCCTGCACAGTGGCAGATATGTAAATACGGGATTTACATACCATTTCTTGCGCATTACGGTTCGAACACTCGAACACCTATACGGATTCTCCTGCACAGTGGCAGATATGTAAATACGGGGTTTCCATACCATTTCTTGCGCATTACGGTTCGAACACACGAACACCTATACGGATTCTCCGGCAAAGTGGCAGATATGTAAATACGGGGTTCACATACCATTTCTTGCGCGACACGGTTTGAACACTCGAACACCTATACGGATTCTCCTGCACAGTGGCAGATATGTAAATACGGGGTTTACATACCATTTCTTGCGCAATATGGTTCGAACACTCGAACACCTATACGGATTTTCCTGCAAAGTGGCAGATATGTAAATACGGGGTTTCTATACCATTTCTTGCGCATTACGGTTCGAACACTCGAACACCTATCCGGATTCTGCTGCAAGTGGCAGATATGTAAATACGGGGTTTCCATACCATTTCTTGCGCATTACGGTTCGAACACTCGAACACCTATGCGGATTCTCCTGCACAGTGGCAGATATGTAAATACGGGATTTACATACCATTTCTTGCGCAATCCGGTTCGAACACTCGAACACCTATACGGATTTTCCTGTACAGTGGCAGATATGTAAATACGGGATTTACATACCATTTCTTGCGCATTACGGTTCGAACACTCGAACACCAATACGGATTCTCCTACACAGTGGCAGATATGTAAATACGGGGTTTACATACCATTTCTTGCGCAACACGGTTCGAACACTCGAACACCTATACGGATTCTCCTGCACAGTGGCAGATATGTAAATACGGGGTTTACATACCATTTCTTGCGCAATACGGTTCGAACACTCGAACACCTATACGGATTTTCCTGCAAAGTGGCAGATATGTAAATACGGGGTTTCTATACCATTTCTTGCGCATTACGGTTCGAACACTCGAACACCTATCCGGATTCTCCTGCACAGTGGCAGATATGTAAATACGTGGTTTCCATACCATTTCTTGCGCATTACGGTTCGAACACTCGAACACCTATGCGGATTCTCCTGCACAGTGGCAGATATGTAAATACGGGATTTACATACCATTTCTTGCGCAATCCGGTTCGAACACTCGAACACCTATACGGATTTTCCTGCAAAGTGGCAGATATGTAAATACGGGGTTTACATACCATTTCTTGCGCATTACGGTTCGAACACTCGAACACCTATACGGATTCTCCTGCACGGTGGCAGATATGTAAACACGGGGTTTCCATACCATTTCTTGCGCATTACGGTTCGAACACTCGAACACCTATACGGATTCTCCTGCACAGTGGCAGATATGTAAATACGGGGTTTCCATACCATTTCTTGCGCATTACGGTTCGAACACTCGAACACCTATGCGGATTCTCCTGCACAGTGGCAGATATGTAAATACGGGATTTACATACCATTTCTTGCGCAATCCGGTTCGAACACTCGAACACCTATACGGATTTTCCTGCACAGTGGCAGATATGTAAATACGGGGTTTACATACCATTTCTTGCGCATTACGGTTTGAACACTCGAACACCTATACGGATTCTCCTGTACAGTGGCAGATATGTAAATACGGGGTTTCCATACCATTTCTTGTGCATTACGGTTCGAACACTCGAACACCTATACGGATTCTCCTGCACAGTGGCAGATATGTAAATACGGGGTTTACATACCATTTCTTGCGAAACACGGTTAGAACACTCGAACACCAATACGGATTCTCCTGCACAGTGGCAGATATGTAAATACGGGGTTTACATACCATTTCTTGCGCATTACGGTTCGAACACTCGAACACCTATACGGATTCTCCTGCACAGTGGCAGATATGTAAATACGGGGTTTCCATACCATTTCTTGCGCATTACGGTTCGAACACTCGAACACCTATACGGATTCTCCTGCACAGCGGCAGATATGTAAATACGGGGTTTACATACCATTTCTTGCGCAACACGGTTCGAACACTCGAACACCTATACGGATTCTCCTGCACAGTGGCAGATATGTAAATACGGGGTTTACATACCATTTCTTGAGCAATACGGTTCGAACACTCGAACACCTATACGGATTTTCCTGCACAGTGGCAGATATGTAAATACGGGGTTTACATACCATTTCTTGCGCATTACGGTTCGAACACTCGAACACCTATACGGATTCTCCTGCACAGTGGCAGATATGTAAATACGAGGTTTCCATACCATTTCTTGCGCATTACGGTTCGAACACTCGAACACCTATACGGATTCTCCTGCACAGCGGCAGATATGTAAATACGGGGTTTACATACCATTTCTTGCGCAACACGGTTCGAACACTCGAACACCTATACGGATTCTCCTGCACAGTGGCAGATATGTAAATACGGGGTTTACATACCATTTCTTGAGCAATACGGTTCGAACAATCGAACACCTATACGGATTTTCCTGCACAGTGGCAGATATGTAAATACGGGGTATCCATACCATTTCTTGCGCATTACGGTTCGAACACTAGAACACCTATACGGATTCTCCTGCACAGTGGCAGATATGTAAATACGGGGTTTCCATACCATTTCTTGCGCATTACGGTTCGAACACTCGAACACCTATAGGGATTCTCCTGCACAGTGTCAGATATGTAAATACGGGGTTTACATACCAGTTCTTGCGCAACACGGTTCGAACACTTCGAACACCTATACGGATTCTTCTGCACAGTGGCAGATATGTAAATACGGGGTTTACATACCATTTCTTGCGCAATACAGTTCGAACACTCGAACACCTATACGGATTTTCCTGCACAGTGGCAGATATGTAAATACGGGGTTTCCATACCATTTCTTGCGCATTACGATTCGAACACTCGAACACCTATACGGATTTTCCTGCAAAGTGGCAGATATGTAAATACGGGGTTTCTATACCATTTCTTGCGCATTACGGTTCGAACACTCGAACACCTATCCGGATTCTCCTGCACAGTGGCAGATATGTAAATACGGGGTTTCCATACCATTTCTTGCGCATAACGGTTCGAACACTCGAACACCTATGCGGATTCTCCTGCACAGAGGCAGATATGTAAATACGGGATTTACATACCATTTCTTGCGCAATCCGGTTCGAACACTCGAACACCTATACGGATTTTCCTGCACAGTGGCAGATATGTAAATACGGGATTTACATACCATTTCTTGCGCATTACGGTTCGAACACTCGAACACCTATACGGATTCTCCTGCACAGTGGCAGATATGTAAATACGGGGTTTCCATACCATTTCTTGCGCATTACGGTTCGAACACACGAACACCTATACGGATTCTCCTGCAAAGTGGCAGATATGTAAATACGGGGTTCACATACCATTTCTTGCGCGACATGGTTTGAACACTCGAACACCTATACGGATTCTCCTGCACAGTGGCAGATATGTAAATACGGGGTTTACATACCATTTCTTGCGCAATATGGTTCGAACACTCGAACACCTATACGGATTTTCCTGCAAAGTGGCAGATATGTAAATACGGGGTTTCTATACCATTTCTTGCGCATTACGGTTCGAACACTCGAACACCTATCCGGATTCTGCTGCAAGTGGCAGATATGTAAATACGGGGTTTCCATACCATTTCTTGCGCATTACGGTTCGAACACTCGAACACCTATGCGGATTCTCCTGCACAGTGGCAGATATGTAAATACGGGATTTACATACCATTTCTTGCGCAATCCGGTTCGAACACTCGAACACCTATACGGATTTTCCTGTACAGTGGCAGATATGTAAATACGGGATTTACATACCATTTCTTGCGCATTACGGTTCGAACACTCGAACACCAATACGGATTCTCCTACACAGTGGCAGATATGTAAATACGGGGTTTACATACCATTTCTTGCGCAACACGGTTCGAACACTCGAACACCTATACGGATTCTCCTGCACAGTGGCAGATATGTAAATACGGGGTTTACATACCATTTCTTGCGCAATACGGTTCGAACACTCGAACACCTATACGGATTTTCCTGCAAAGTGGCAGATATGTAAATACGGGGTTTCTATACCATTTCTTGCGCATTACGGTTCGAACACTCGAACACCTATCCGGATTCTCCTGCACAGTGGCAGATATGTAAATACGGGGTTTCCATACCATTTCTTGCGCATTACGGTTCGAACACTCGAACACCTATGCGGATTCTCCTGCACAGTGGCAGATATGTAAATACGGGATTTACATACCATTTCTTGCGTAATCCGGTTCGAACACTCGAACACCTATACGGATTTTCCTGCAAAGTGGCAGATATGTAAATACGGGGTTTACATACCATTTCTTGCGCATTACGGTTCGAACACTCGAACACTTATACGGATTCTCCTGCACGGTGGCAGATATGTAAACACGGGGTTTCCATACCATTTCTTGCGCATTACGGTTCGAACACTCGAACACCTATACGGATTTTCCTGCACAGCGGCAGATATGTAAATACGGGGTTTACATACCATTTCTTGCGCAACACGGTTCGAACACTCGAACACCTATACGGATTCTCCAGCACAGTGGCAAATATGTAAATACGGGATTTACATACCATTTGTTGCGCATTACGGTTCGAACACTCGAACACCTATGCGGATTCTCATGCACAGTGGCAGATATGTAAATACGGGATTTACATACCATTTCTTGCGCAATCCGGTTCGAACACTCGAACACCTATACGGATTTTCCTGCACAGTGGCAGATATGTAAATACGGGGTTTCTATACCATTTCTTGCGCATTACGGTTCGAACACTCGAACACCTATACGGATTCTCCTGTACAGTGGCATATATGTAAATACGGGGTTTCCATACCATTTCTTGTGCATTACGGTTCGAACACTCGAACACCTATACGGATTCTCATGCACAGTGGCAGATATGTAAATACGGGATTTACATACCATTTCTTGCGAAACACGGTTCGAACACTCGAACACCTATACGGATTCTCCTGCACAGTGGCAGATATGTAAATACGGGGTTTACATACCATTTCTTGCGCATTACGGTTCGAACACTCGAACACCTATACGGATTCTCCTGCACAGTGGCAGATATGTAAATACGGGGTTTCCATACCATTTCTTGCGCATTACGGTTCGAACACTCGAACACCTATACGGATTCTCCTACATAGCGGCAGATATGTAAATACGGGGTTTACATACCATTTCTTGCGCAACACGGTTCGAACACTCGAACACCTATACGGATTCTCCTGCACAGTGGCAGATATGTAAATACGGGGTTTACATACCATTTCTTGAGCAATACGGTTCGAACACTCGAACACCTATACGGATTTTCCTGCACAGTGGCAGATATGTAAATACGGGGTTTACATACCATTTCTTGCGCATTACGGTTCGAACACTCGAACACCTATACGGATTCTCCTGCACAGTGGCAGATATGTAAAGACGGGGTTTCCATACCATTTCTTGCGCATTACGGTTCGAACACCTATACGGATTCTCCTGCACAGTGGCAGATATGTAAATACGGGGTTTACATACCATTTCTTGCGCAACACGGTTCGAACACTCGAACACCTATACGGATTTTCCTGCACAGTGGCAGATATGTAAATACGGGGTTTCCATACCATTTCTTGCGCATTACGGTTCGAACACTCGAACACCTATGCGGATTCTCCTGCACAGTGGCAGATATGTAAATACGGGATTTACATACCATTTCTTGCGCAATACGGTTCGAACACTCGAACACCTATACGGATTCTCCTACACAGTGGCAGATATGTAAATACGGGGTTTCCATACCATTTCTTGCGCATTACGGTTCGAACACTCGAACACCTATGCGGATTCTCCTGCACAGTGGCAGATATGTAAATACGGGATTTACATACCATTTCTTGCGCAATCCGGTTCGAACAATCGAACACCTATACGGATTTTCCTGCACAGTGGCAGATATGTAAATACAGGGTTTACATACCATTTCTTGCGCATTACGGTTCGAACACTCGAACACCTATACGGATTCTCCTACACAGTGGCAGATAAGTAAATACGGGGTTTCCATACCATTTCTTGCGCATTACGGTTCGAACACTCGAACACCTATACGGATTCTCCTGCACAGTGGCAGATATGTAAATACGGGGTTTACATACCATTTCTTGCGCAATACGGTTCGAACACTCGAACACCTATACGAATTTTCCTGCAAAGTGGCAGATATATAAATACGGGGTTTCTATACCATTTCTTGCGCATTACGGTTTGAACACTCGAACACCTATCCGGATTCTCCTGCACAGTGGCAGATATGTAAATACGGGGTTTCCATACCATTTCTTGCGCATTACGGTTCGAACACTCGAACACCTATGCGGATTCTCCTGCACAGTGGCAGATATGTAAATACGGGATTTACATACCATTTCTAGCGCAATCCGGTTCGAACACCCGAACACCTATACGGATTTTCCTGCACAGTGGCAGATATGTAAATACGGGGTTTACATACCATTTCTTCCGCATTACGGTTCGAACACTCGAACACCTATACGGATTCTCCTACACAGTGGCAGATATGTAAATACGGGGTTTACATACCATTTCATGCGCAACACGGTTCGAACACTCGAACACCTATACGGATTCTCCTGCACAGTGGCAGATATGTAAATACGGGGTTTACATACCATTTCTTGCGCAATACGGTTCGAACACTCGAACACCTATACGGATTTTCCTGCGAAGTGGCAGATATGTAAATACGGGGTTTCTATACCATTTCTTGCGCATTACGGTTCGAACACTCGAACACCTATCCGGATTCTCCTGCACAGTGGCAGATATGTAAATACGGGGTTTCCATACCATTTCTTGGGCATTACGGTTCGAACACTCGAACACCTATGCGGATTCTCCTGCACAGGGGCAGATATGTAAATACGGGATTTACATACCATTTCTTGCGCAATCCGGTTCGAACACTCGAACACCTATACGGATTTTCCTGCAAAGTGGCAGATATGTAAATACGGGGTTTACATACCATTTCTTGCGCATTACGGTTCGAACACTCGAACACCTACACGGATTCTCCTGCACGGTGGCAGATATGTAAACACGGGGTTTCCATACCATTTCTTGCGCATTACGGTTCGAACACTCGAACACCTATACGGATTCTCCTGCACAGTGGCAGATATGTAAATACGGGGTTTCCATACCATTTCTTGCGCATTACGGTTCGAACAGTCGAACACCTATGCGGATTCTCCTGCACAGTGGCAGATATGTAAATACGGGATTTACATACCATTTCTTGCGCAATCCGGTTCGAACACTCGAACACCTATACGGATTTTCCTGCACAGTGGCAGATATGTAAATACGGGGTTTACATACCATTTCTTGCGCATTACGGTTCGAACACTCGAACACCTATACGGATTCTCCTGCACAGTGGCAGATATGTAAATACGGGGTTTCCATACCATTTCTTGCGCATTACGGTTCGAACACTCGAACACCTATACGGATTCTCCTGCACAGTGGCAGATATGTAAATACGGGGTTTACATACCATTTCTTGCGAAACACGGTTCGAACACTCGAACACCTATACGGATTCTCCTCCACAGTGGCAGATATGTAAATACGGGGTTTACATACCATTTCTTGCGCAATACGGTTCGAACACTCGAACACCTATACGGATTCTCCTGCACAGTGGCAGATATGTAAATACGGGGTTTCCATACCATTTCTTGCGCATTACGGTTCGAACACTCGAACACCTATGCGGATTCTCCTGCACAGTGGCAGATATGTAAATACGGGATTTACATACCATTTCTTGCGCAATCCGGTTCGAACACTCGAACACCTATACGGATTTTCCTGCACAGTGGCAGATATGTAAATACAGGATTTACATACCATTTCTTGCGCATTACGGTTCGAACACTCGAACACCTATACGGATTCTCCTGCACAGTGGCAGATATGTAAATACGGGGTTTCCATACCATTTCTTGCGCATTACGGTTCGAACACTCGAACACCTATACGGATTCTCCTGCAAAGTGGCAGATATGTAAATACGGGGTTCACATACCATTTCTTGCGCGACACGGTTCGAACACTCGAACACCTATACGGATTTTCCTGCACAGTGGCAGATATGTAAATACGGGGTTTCCATACCATTTCTTGCGCATTACGGTTCGAACACTCGAACACCTATGCGGATTCTCCTGCACAGTGGCAGATATGTAAATACGGGATTTACATACCATTTCTTGCGTAATCCGGTTCGAACACTCGAACACCTATACGGATTTTCCTGCAAAGTGGCAGATATGTAAATACGGGGTTTACATACCATTTCTTGCGCATTACGGTTCGAACACTCGAACACTTATACGGATTCTCCTGCACGGTGGCAGATATGTAAACACGGGGTTTCCATACCATTTCTTGCGCATTACGGTTCGAACACTCGAACACCTATACGGATTTTCCTGCACAGCGGCAGATATGTAAATACGGGGTTTACATACCATTTCTTGCGCAACACGGTTCGAACACTCGAACACCTATACGGATTCTCCAGCACAGTGGCAAATATGTAAATACGGGATTTACATACCATTTGTTGCGCATTACGGTTCGAACACTCGAACACCTATGCGGATTCTCATGCACAGTGGCAGATATGTAAATACGGGATTTACATACCATTTCTTGCGCAATCCGGTTCGAACACTCGAACACCTATACGGATTTTCCTGCACAGTGGCAGATATGTAAATACGGGGTTTCTATACCATTTCTTGCGCATTACGGTTCGAACACTCGAACACCTATACGGATTCTCCTGTACAGTGGCATATATGTAAATACGGGGTTTCCATACCATTTCTTGTGCATTACGGTTCGAACACTCGAACACCTATACGGATTCTCATGCACAGTGGCAGATATGTAAATACGGGATTTACATACCATTTCTTGCGAAACACGGTTCGAACACTCGAACACCTATACGGATTCTCCTGCATAGTGGCAGATATGTAAATACGGGGTTTACATACCATTTCTTGCGCATTACGGTTCGAACACTCGAACACCTATACGGATTCTCCTGCACAGTGGCAGATATGTAAATACGGGGTTTCCATACCATTTCTTGCGCATTACGGTTCGAACACTCGAACACCTATACGGATTCTCCTACATAGCGGCAGATATGTAAATACGGGGTTTACATACCATTTCTTGCGCAACACGGTTCGAACACTCGAACACCTATACGGATTCTCCTGCACAGTGGCAGATATGTAAATACGGGGTTTACATACCATTTCTTGAGCAATACGGTTCGAACACTCGAACACCTATACGGATTTTCCTGCACAGTGGCAGATATGTAAATACGGGGTTTACATACCATTTCTTGCGCATTACGGTTCGAACACTCGAACACCTATACGGATTCTCCTGCACAGTGGCAGATATGTAAATACGGGGTTTCCATACCATTTCTTGCGCATTACGGTTCGAACACTCGAACACCTATACGGATTCTCCTACATAGCGGCAGATATGTAAATACGGGGTTTACATACCATTTCTTGCGCAACACGGTTCGAACACTCGAACACCTATACGGATTCTCCTGCACAGTGGCAGATATGTAAATACGGGGTTTACATACCATTTCTTGAGCAATACGGTTCGAACACTCGAACACCTATACGGATTTTCCTGCACAGTGGCAGATATGTAAATACGGGGTTTACATACCATTTCTTGCGCATTACGGTTCGAACACTCGAACACCTATACGGATTCTCCTGCACAGTGGCAGATATGTAAATACGGGGTTTCCATACCATTTCTTGCGCATTACGGTTCGAACACTCGAACACCTATACGGATTCTCCTGCACAGTGGCAGATATGTAAATACGGGGTTTACATACCATTTCTTGCGAAACACGGTTCGAACACTCGAACACCTATACGGATTCTCCTGCACAGTGGCAGATATGTAAATACGGGGTTTACATACCATTTCTTGCGCAATACGGTTCGAACACTCGAACACCTATACGAATTTTCCTGCAAAGTGGCAGATATATAAATACGGGGTTTCTATACCATTTCTTGCACATTACGGTTTGAACACTAGAACACCTATCCGGATTCTCCTGCACAGTGGCAGATATGTAAATACGGGGTTTCCATACCATTTCTTGCGCATTACGGTTCGAACACACGAACACCTATGCGGATTCTCCTGCACAGTGGCAGATATGTAAATACGGGATTTACATACCATTTCTAGCGCAATCCGGTTCGAACACCCGAACACCTATACGGATTTTCCTGCACAGTGGCAGATATGTAAATACGGGGTTTACATACCATTTCTTCCGCATTACGGTTCGAACACTCGAACACCTATACGGATTCTCCTACACAGTGGCAGATATGTAAATACGGGGTTTACATACCATTTCATGCGCAACACGGTTCGAACACTCGAACACCTATACGGATTCTCCTACACAGTGGCAGATATGTAAATACGGGGTTTACATACCATTTCATGCGCAACACGGTTCGAACACTCGAACACCTATACGGATTCTCCTGCACAGTGGCAGATATGTAAATACGGGGTTTACATACCATTTCTTGCGCTATACGGTTCGAACACTCGAACACCTATACGAATTTTCCTGCAAAGTGGCAGATATGTAAATACGGGGTTTCTATACCATTTCTTGCGCATTACGGTTCGAACACTCGAACACCTATCCGGATTCTCCTGCACAGTGGCAGATATGTAAATACGGGGTTTCCATACCATTTCTTGGGCATTACGGTTCGAACACTCGAACACCTATGCGGATTCTCCTGCACAGGGGCAGATATGTAAATACGGGATTTACATACCATTTCTTGCGCAATCCGGTTCGAACACTCGAACACCTATACGGATTTTCCTGCAAAGTGGCAGATATGTAAATACGGGGTTTACATACCATTTCTTGCGCATTACGGTTCGAACACTCGAACACCTACACGGATTCTCCTGCACGGTGGCAGATATGTAAACACGGGGTTTCCATACTATTTCTTGCGCATTACGGTTCGAACACTCGAACACCTATACGGATTCTCCTGCACAGTGGCAGATATGTAAATACGGGGTTTCCATACCATTTCTTGCGCATTACGGTTCGAACACTCGAACACCTATGCGGATTCTCCTGCACAGTGGCAGATATGTAAATACGGGATTTACATACCATTTCTTGCGCAATCCGTTTCGAACACTCGAACACCTATACGGATTTTCCTGCACAGTGGCAGATATGTAAATACGGGGTTTACATACCATTTCTTGCGCATTACGGTTCGAACACTCGAACACCTATACGGATTCTCCTGCACAGTGGCAGATATGTAAATACGGGGTTTCCATACCATTTCTTGCGCATTACGGTTCGAACACTCGAACACCTATACGGATTCTCCTGCACAGTGGCAGATATGTAAATACGGGGTTTACATACCATTTCTTGCGAAACACGGTTCGAACACTCGAACACCTATACGGATTCTCCTGCACAGTGGCAGATATGTAAATACGGGGTTTACATACCATTTCTTGCGCAATACGGTTCGAACACTCGAACACCTATACGGATTTTCCTGCACAGTGGCAGATATGTAAATACGGGGTTTCCATACCATTTCTTGCGCATTACGGTTCGAACACTCGAACACCTATACGGATTCTCCTGCACAGTGGCAGATATGTAAATATGGGGTTTCCATACCATTTCTTGCGCATTACGGTTCGAACACTCGAACACCTATGCGGATTCTCCTGCACAGTGGCAGATATGTAAATACGGGATTTACATACCATTTCTTGCGCAATCCGGTTCGAACACTCGAACACCTATACGGATTTTCCTGCACAGTGGCAGATATGTAAATACAGGATTTACATACCATTTCTTGCGCATTACGGTTCGAACACTCGAACACCTATACGGATTCTCCTGCACAGTGGCAGATATGTAAATACGGGGTTTCCATACCATTTCTTGCGCATTACGGTTCGAACACTCGAACACCTATACGGATTCTCCTGCAAAGTGGCAGATATGTAAATACGGGGTTCACATACCATTTCTTGCGCGACACGGTTCGAACACTCGAACACCTATACGGATTCTCTTGCACAGTGGCAGATATGTAAATACGGGGTTTACATACCATTTCTTGCGCAATACGGTTCGAACACTCGAACACCTATGCAGATTTTCCTGCAAAGTGGCAGATATGTAAATACGGGGTTTCTATACCATTTCTTGCGCATTACAGTTCGAACACTCGAACACCTATCCGGATTCTCCTGCACAGTGGCAGATATGTAAATACGGGGTTTCCATACCATTTCTTGCGCATTACGGTTCGAACACTCGAACACCTATGCGGATTCTCCTGCACAGTGGCAGATATGTAAATACGGGATTTACATACCATTTCTTGCGCAATCCGGTTCGAACACTCGAACACCTATACGGATTTTCCTGCACAGTGGCAGATATGTAAATACGGGGTTTACATACCATTTCTTGCGCAATACGGTTCGAACACTCGAACACCTATACGGATTTTCCTGCAAAGTGGCAGATATGTAAATACGGGGTTTCTATACCATTTCTTGCGCATTACGGTTCGAACACTCGAACACCTATCCGGATTCTCCTGCACAGTGGCAGATATGTAAATACGGGGTTTCCATACCATTTCTTGGGCATTACGGTTCGAACACTCGAACACCTATGAGGATTCTCCTGCACAGGGGCAGATATGTAAATACGGGATTTACATACCATTTCTTGCGGAATCCGGTTCGAACACTCGAACACCTATACGGATTTTCCTGCAAAGTGGCAGATATGTAAATACGGGGTTTACATACCATTTCTTGCGCATTACGGTTCGAACACTCGAACACCTACACGGATTCTCCTGCACGGTGGCAGATATGTAAACACGGGGTTTCCATACCATTTCTTGCGCATTACGGTTCGAACACTCGAACACCTATACGGATTCTCCTGCACAGTGGCAGATATGTAAATACGGGGTTTCCATACCATTTCTTGCGCATTACGGTTCGAACACTCGAACACCTATGCGGATTCTCCTGCACAGTGGCAGATATGTAAATACGGGATTTACATACCATTTCTTACGCAATCCGGTTCGAACACTCGAACACCTATACGGATTTTCCTGCACAGTGGCAGATATGTAAATACGGGGTTTACATACCATTTCTTGCGCATTACGGTTCGAACACTCGAACACCTATACGGATTCTCCTGCACAGTGGCAGATATGTAAATACGGGGTTTCCATACCATTTCTTGCGCATTACGGTTCGAACACTCGAACACCTATACGGATTCTCCTGCACAGTGGCAGATATGTAAATACGGGGTTTACATACCATTTCTTGCGAAACACGGTTCGAACACTCGAACACCTATACGGATTCTCCTGCACAGTGGCAGATATGTAAATACGGGGTTTACATACCATTTCTTGCGCAATACGGTTCGAACACTCGAACACCTATACGGATTTTCCTGCACAGTGGCAGATATGTAAATACGGGGTTTCCATACCATTTCTTGCGCATTACGGTTCGAACACTCGAACACCTATACGGATTCTCCTGCACAGTGGCAGATATGTAAATACGGGGTTTCCATACCATTTCTTGCGCATTACGGTTCGAACACACGAACACCTATGCGGATTCTCCTGCACAGTGGCAGATATGTAAATACGGGATTTACATACCATTTCTTACGCAATCCGGTTCGAACACTCGAACACCTATACGGATTTTCCTGCACAGTGGCAGATATGTAAATACGGGGTTTACATACCATTTCTTGCGCATTACGGTTCGAACACTCGAACACCTATACGGATTCTCCTGCACAGTGGCAGATATGTAAATACGGGGTTTCCATACCATTTCTTGCGCATTACGGTTCGAACACTCGAACACCTATACGGATTCTCCTGCACAGTGGCAGATATGTAAATACGGGGTTTACATACCATTTCTTGCGAAACACGGTTCGAACACTCGAACACCTATACGGATTCTCCTGCACAGTGGCAGATATGTAAATACGGGGTTTACATACCATTTCTTGCGCAATACGGTTCGAACACTCGAACACCTATACGAATTTTCCTGCAAAGTGGCAGATATATAAATACGGGGTTTCTATACCATTTCTTGCACATTACGGTTTGAACACTAGAACACCTATCCGGATTCTCCTGCACAGTGGCAGATATGTAAATACGGGGTTTCCATACCATTTCTTGCGCATTACGGTTCGAACACACGAACACCTATGCGGATTCTCCTGCACAGTGGCAGATATGTAAATACGGGATTTACATACCATTTCTAGCGCAATCCGGTTCGAACACCCGAACACCTATACGGATTTTCCTGCACAGTGGCAGATATGTAAATACGGGGTTTACATACCATTTCTTCCGCATTACGGTTCGAACACTCGAACACCTATACGGATTCTCCTACACAGTGGCAGATATGTAAATACGGGGTTTACATACCATTTCATGCGCAACACGGTTCGAACACTCGAACACCTATACGGATTCTCCTGCACAGTGGCAGATATGTAAATACGGGGTTTACATACCATTTCTTGCGCAATACGGTTCGAACACTCGAACACCTATACGAATTTTCCTGCAAAGTGGCAGATATGTAAATACGGGGTTTCTATACCATTTCTTGCGCATTACGGTTCGAACACTCGAACACCTATCCGGATTCTCCTGCACAGTGGCAGATATGTAAATACGGGGTTTCCATACCATTTCTTGGGCATTACGGTTCGAACACTCGAACACCTATGCGGATTCTCCTGCACAGGGGCAGATATGTAAATACGGGATTTACATAGCATTTCTTGCGCAATCCGGTTCGAACACTCGAACACCTATACGGATTTTCCTGCAAAGTGGCAGATATGTAAATACGGGGTTTACATACCATTTCTTGCGCATTACGGTTCGAACACTCGAACACCTACACGGATTCTCCTGCACGGTGGCAGATATGTAAACACGGGGTTTCCATACCATTTCTTGCGCATTACGGTTCGAACACTCGAACACCTATACGGATTCTCCTGCACAGTGGCAGATATGTAAATACGGGGTTTCCATACCATTTCTTGCGCATTACGGTTCGAACACTCGAACACCTATGCGGATTCTCCTGCACAGTGGCAGATATGTAAATACGGGATTTACATACCATTTCTTGCGCAATCCGGTTCGAACACTCGAACACCTATACGGATTTTCCTGCACAGTGGCAGATATGTAAATACGGGGTTTACATACCATTTCTTGCGCATTACGGTTCGAACACTCGAACACCTATACGGATTTTCCTGCACAGTGGCAGATATGTAAATACGGGGTTTCCATACCATTTCTTGGGCATTACGGTTCGAACACTCGAACACCTATGAGGATTCTCCTGCACAGGGGCAGATATGTAAATACGGGATTTACATACCATTTCTTGCGGAATCCGGTTCGAACACTCGAACACCTATACGGATTTTCCTGCAAAGTGGCAGATATGTAAATACGGGGTTTACATACCATTTCTTGCGCATTACGGTTCGAACACTCGAACACCTACACGGATTCTCCTGCACGGTGGCAGATATGTAAACACGGGGTTTCCATACCATTTCTTGCGCATTACGGTTCGAACACTCGAACACCTATACGGATTCTCCTGCACAGTGGCAGATATGTAAATACGGGGTTTCCATACCATTTCTTGCGCATTACGGTTCGAACACTCGAACACCTATGCGGATTCTCCTGCACAGTGGCAGATATGTAAATACGGGATTTACATACCATTTCTTACGCAATCCGGTTCGAACACTCGAACACCTATACGGATTTTCCTGCACAGTGGCAGATATGTAAATACGGGGTTTACATACCATTTCTTGCGCATTACGGTTCGAACACTCGAACACCTATACGGATTCTCCTGCACAGTGGCAGATATGTAAATACGGGGTTTCCATACCATTTCTTGCGCATTACAGTTCGAACACTCGAACACCTATACGGATTCTCCTGCACAGTGGCAGATATGTAAATACGGGGTTTACATACCATTTCTTGCGAAACACGGTTCGAACACTCGAACACCTATACGGATTCTCCTGCACAGTGGCAGATATGTAAATACGGGGTTTACATACCATTTCTTGCGCAATACGGTTCGAACACTCGAACACCTATACGGATTTTCCTGCACAGTGGCAGATATGTAAATACGGGGTTTCCATACCATTTCTTGCGCATTACGGTTCGAACACTCGAACACCTATACGGATTCTCCTGCACAGTGGCAGATATGTAAATACGGGGTTTCCATACCATTTCTTGCGCATTACGGTTCGAACACACGAACACCTATGCGGATTCTCCTGCACAGTGGCAGATATGTAAATACGGGATTTACATACCATTTCTTACGCAATCCGGTTCGAACACTCGAACACCTATACGGATTTTCCTGCACAGTGGCAGATATGTAAATACGGGGTTTACATACCATTTCTTGCGCATTACGGTTCGAACACTCGAACACCTATACGGATTCTCCTGCACAGTGGCAGATATGTAAATACGGGGTTTCCATACCATTTCTTGCGCATTACGGTTCGAACACTCGAACACCTATACGGATTCTCCTGCACAGTGGCAGATATGTAAATACGGGGTTTACATACCATTTCTTGCGAAACACGGTTCGAACACTCGAACACCTATACGGATTCTCCTGCACAGTGGCAGATATGTAAATACGGGGTTTACATACCATTTCTTGCGCAATACGGTTCGAACACTCGAACACCTATACGAATTTTCCTGCAAAGTGGCAGATATATAAATACGGGGTTTCTATACCATTTCTTGCACATTACGGTTTGAACACTAGAACACCTATCCGGATTCTCCTGCACAGTGGCAGATATGTAAATACGGGGTTTCCATACCATTTCTTGCGCATTACGGTTCGAACACACGAACACCTATGCGGATTCTCCTGCACAGTGGCAGATATGTAAATACGGGATTTACATACCATTTCTAGCGCAATCCGGTTCGAACACCCGAACACCTATACGGATTTTCCTGCACAGTGGCAGATATGTAAATACGGGGTTTACATACCATTTCTTCCGCATTACGGTTCGAACACTCGAACACCTATACGGATTCTCCTACACAGTGGCAGATATGTAAATACGGGGTTTACATACCATTTCATGCGCAACACGGTTCGAACACTCGAACACCTATACGGATTCTCCTGCACAGTGGCAGATATGTAAATACGGGGTTTACATACCATTTCTTGCGCAATACGGTTCGAACACTCGAACACCTATACGAATTTTCCTGCAAAGTGGCAGATATGTAAATACGGGGTTTCTATACCATTTCTTGCGCATTACGGTTCGAACACTCGAACACCTATCCGGATTCTCCTGCACAGTGGCAGATATGTAAATACGGGGTTTCCATACCATTTCTTGGGCATTACGGTTCGAACACTCGAACACCTATGCGGAATCTCCTGCACAGGGGCAGATATGTAAATACGGGATTTACATACCATTTCTTGCGCAATCCGGTTCGAACACTCGAACACCTATACGGATTTTCCTGCAAAGTGGCAGATATGTAAATACGGGGTTTACATACCATTTCTTGCGCATTACGGTTCGAACACTCGAACACCTACACGGATTCTCCTGCACGGTGGCAGATATGTAAACACGGGGTTTCCATACCATTTCTTGCGCATTACGGTTCGAACACTCGAACACCTATACGGATTCTCCTGCACAGTGGCAGATATGTAAATACGGGGTTTCCATACCATTTCTTGCGCATTACGGTTCGAACACTCGAACACCTATGCGGATTCTCCTGCACAGTGGCAGATATGTAAATACGGGATTTACATACCATTTCTTGCGCAATCCGGTTCGAACACTCGAACACCTATACGGATTTTCCTGCACAGTGGCAGATATGTAAATACGGGGTTTACATACCATTTCTTGCGCATTACGGTTCGAACACTCGAACACCTATACGGATTCTCCTGCACAGTGGCAGATATGTAAATACGGGGTTTCCATACCATTTCTTGCGCATTACGGTTCGAACACTCGAACACCTATACGGATTCTCCTGCACAGTGGCAGATATGTAAATACGGGGTTTACATACCATTTCTTGCGAAACACGGTTCGAACACTCGAACACCTATACGGATTCTCCTGCACAGTGGCAGATATGTAAATACGGGGTTTACATACCATTTCTTGCGCAATACGGTTCGAACACTCGAACACCTATACGGATTTTCCTGCACAGTGGCAGATATGTAAATACGGGGTTTCCATACCATTTCTTGCGCATTACGGTTCGAACACTCGAACACCTATACGGATTCTCCTGCACAGTGGCAGATATGTAAATACGGGGTTTCCATACCATTTCTTGCGCATTACGGTTCGAACACTCGAACACCTATGCGGATTCTCCTGCACAGTGGCAGATATGTAAATACGGGATTTACATACCATTTCTTGCGCAATCCGGTTCGAACACTCGAACACCTATACGGATTTTCCTGCACAGTGGCAGATATGTAAATACAGGATTTACATACCATTTCTTGCGCATTACGGTTCGAACACTCGAACACCTATACGGATTCTCCTGCACAGTGGCAGATATGTAAATACGGGGTTTCCATACCATTTCTTGCGCATTACGGTTCGAACACTCGAACACCTATACGGATTCTCCTGCAAAGTGGCAGATATGTAAATACGGGGTTCACATACCATTTCTTGCGCGACACGGTTCGAACACTCGAACACCTATACGGATTCTCTTGCACAGTGGCAGATATGTAAATACGGGGTTTACATACCATTTCTTGCGCAATACGGTTCGAACACTCGAACACCTATGCAGATTTTCCTGCAAAGTGGCAGATATGTAAATACGGGGTTTCTATACCATTTCTTGCGCATTACGGTTCGAACACTCGAACACCTATCCGGATTCTCCTGCACAGTGGCAGATATGTAAATACGGGGTTTCCATACCATTTCTTGCGCATTACGGTTCGAACACTCGAACACCTATGCGGATTCTCCTGCACAGTGGCAGATATGTAAATACGGGATTTACATACCATTTCTTGCGCAATCCGGTTCGAACACTCGAACACCTATACGGATTTTCCTGCACAGTGGCAGATATGTAAATACGGGGTTTACATACCATTTCTTGCGCAATACGGTTCGAACACTCGAACACCTATACGGATTTTCCTGCAAAGTGGCAGATATGTAAATACGGGGTTTCTATACCATTTCTTGCGCATTACGGTTCGAACACTCGAACACCTATCCGGATTCTCCTGCACAGTGGCAGAATATGTAAATACGGGGTTTCCATACCATTTCTTGGGCATTACGGTCCGAACACTCGAACACCTATGAGGATTCTCCTGCACAGGGGCAGATATGTAAATACGGGATTTACATACCATTTCTTGCGCAATCCGGTTCGAACACTCGAACACCTATACGGATTTTCCTGCAAAGTGGCAGATATGTAAATACGGGGTTTACATACCATTTCTTGCGCATTACGGTTCGAACACTCGAACACCTACACGGATTCTCCTGCACGGTGGCAGATATGTAAACACGGGGTTTCCATACCATTTCTTGCGCATTACGGTTCGAACACTCGAACACCTATACGGATTCTCCTGCACAGTGGCAGATATGTAAATACGGGGTTTCCATACCATTTCTTGCGCATTACGGTTCGAACACTCGAACACCTATGCGGATTCTCCTGCACAGTGGCAAATATGTAAATACGGGATTTACATACCATTTCTTACGCAATCCGGTTCGAACACTCGAACACCTATACGGATTTTCCTGCACAGTGGCAGATATGTAAATACGGGGTTTACATACCATTTCTTGCGCATTACGGTTCGAACACTCGAACACCTATACGGATTCTCCTGCACAGTGGCAGATATGTAAATACGGGGTTTCCATACCATTTCTTGCGCATTACGGTTCGAACACTCGAACACCTATACGGATTCTCCTGCACAGTGGCAGATATGTAAATACGGGGTTTACATACCATTTCTTGCGAAACACGGTTCGAACACTCGAACACCTATACGGATTCTCCTGCACAGTGGCAGATATGTAAATACGGGGTTTACATACCATTTCTTGCGCAATACGGTTCGAACACTCGAACACCTATACGGATTTTCCTGCACAGTGGCAGATATGTAAATACGGGGTTTCCATACCATTTCTTGCGCATTACGGTTCGAACACTCGAACACCTATACGGATTCTCCTGCACAGTGGCAGATATGTAAATACGGGGTTTCCATACCATTTCTTGCGCATTACGGTTCGAACACACGAACACCTATGCGGATTCTCCTGCACAGTGGCAGATATGTAAATACGGGATTTACATACCATTTCTTACGCAATCCGGTTCGAACACTCGAACACCTATACGGATTTTCCTGCACAGTGGCAGATATGTAAATACGGGGTTTACATACCATTTCTTGCGCATTACGGTTCGAACACTCGAACACCTATACGGATTCTCCTGCACAGTGGCAGATATGTAAATACGGGGTTTCCATACCATTTCTTGCGCATTACGGTTCGAACACTCGAACACCTATACGGATTCTCCTGCACAGTGGCAGATATGTAAATACGGGGTTTACATACCATTTCTTGCGAAACACGGTTCGAACACTCGAACACCTATACGGATTCTCCTGCACAGTGGCAGATATGTAAATACGGGGTTTACATACCATTTCTTGCGCAATACGGTTCGAACACTCGAACACCTATACGAATTTTCCTGCAAAGTGGCAGATATATAAATACGGGGTTTCTATACCATTTCTTGCACATTACGGTTTGAACACTAGAACACCTATCCGGATTCTCCTGCACAGTGGCAGATATGTAAATACGGGGTTTCCATACCATTTCTTGCGCATTACGGTTCGAACACACGAACACCTATGCGGATTCTCCTGCACAGTGGCAGATATGTAAATACGGGATTTACATACCATTTCTAGCGCAATCCGGTTCGAACACCCGAACACCTATACGGATTTTCCTGCACAGTGGCAGATATGTAAATACGGGGTTTACATACCATTTCTTCCGCATTACGGTTCGAACACTCGAACACCTATACGGATTCTCCTACACAGTGGCAGATATGTAAATACGGGGTTTACATACCATTTCATGCGCAACACGGTTCGAACACTCGAACACCTATACGGATTCTCCTACACAGTGGCAGATATGTAAATACGGGGTTTACATACCATTTCATGCGCAACACGGTTCGAACACTCGAACACCTATACGGATTCTCCTGCACAGTGGCAGATATGTAAATACGGGGTTTACATACCATTTCTTGCGCAATACGGTTCGAACACTCGAACACCTATACGAATTTTCCTGCAAAGTGGCAGATATGTAAATACGGGGTTTCTATACCATTTCTTGTGCATTACGGTTCGAACACTCGAACACCTATCCGGATTCTCCTGCACAGTGGCAGATATGTAAATACGGGGTTTCCATACCATTTCTTGGGCATTACGGTTCGAACACTCGAACACCTATGCGGATTCTCCTGCACAGGGGCAGATATGTAAATACGGGATTTACATACCATTTCTTGCGCAATCCGGTTCGAACACTCGAACACCTATACGGATTTTCCTGCAAAGTGGCAGATATGTAAATACGGGGTTTACATACCATTTCTTGCGCATTACGGTTCGAACACTCGAACACCTACACGGATTCTCCTGCACGGTGGCAGATATGTAAACACGGGGTTTCCATACCATTTCTTGCGCATTACGGTTCGAACACTCGAACACCTATACGGATTCTCCTGCACAGTGGCAGATATGTAAATACGGGGTTTCCATACCATTTCTTGCGCATTACGGTTCGAACACTCGAACACCTATGCGGATTCTCCTGCACAGTGGCAGATATGTAAATACGGGATTTACATACCATTTCTTGCGCAATCCGGTTCGAACACTCGAACACCTATACGGATTTTCCTGCACAGTGGCAGATATGTAAATACGGGGTTTACATACCATTTCTTGCGCATTACGGTTCGAACACTCGAACACCTATACGGATTCTCCTGCACTGTGGCAGATATGTAAATACGGGGTTTCCATACCATTTCTTGCGCATTACGGTTCGAACACTCGAACACCTATACGGATTCTCCTGCACAGTGGCAGATATGTAAATACGGGGTTTACATACCATTTCTTGCGAAACACGGTTCGAACACTCGAACACCTATACGGATTCTCCTGCACAGTGGCAGATATGTAAATACGGGGTTTACATACCATTTCTTGCGCAATACGGTTCGAACACTCGAACACCTATACGGATTTTCCTGCACAGTGGCAGATATGTAAATACGGGGTTTCCATACCATTTCTTGCGCATTACGGTTCGAACACTCGAACACCTATACGGATTCTCCTGCACAGTGGCAGATATGTAAATATGGGGTTTCCATACCATTTCTTGCGCATTACGGTTCGAACACTCGAACACCTATGCGGATTCTCCTGCACAGTGGCAGATATGTAAATACGGGATTTACATACCATTTCTTGCGCAATCCGGTTCGAACACTCGAACACCTATACGGATTTTCCTGCACAGTGGCAGATATGTAAATACAGGATTTACATACCATTTCTTGCGCATTACGGTTCGAACACTCGAACACCTATACGGATTCTCCTGCACAGTGGCAGATATGTAAATACGGGGTTTCCATACCATTTCTTGCGCATTACGGTTCGAACACTCGAACACCTATACGGATTCTCCTGCAAAGTGGCAGATATGTAAATACGGGGTTCACATACCATTTCTTGCGCGACACGGTTCGAACACTCGAACACCTATACGGATTCTCTTGCACAGTGGCAGATATGTAAATACGGGGTTTACATACCATTTCTTGCGCAATACGGTTCGAACACTCGAACACCTATGCAGATTTTCCTGCAAAGTGGCAGATATGTAAATACGGGGTTTCTATACCATTTCTTGCGCATTACGGTTCGAACACTCGAACACCTATCCGGATTCTCCTGCACAGTGGCAGATATGTAAATACGGGGTTTCCATACCATTTCTTGCGCATTACGGTTCGAACACTCGAACACCTATGCGGATTCTCCTGCACAGTGGCAGATATGTAAATACGGGATTTACATACCATTTCTTGCGCAATCCGGTTCGAACACTCGAACACCTATACGGATTTTCCTGCACAGTGGCAGATATGTAAATACGGGGTTTACATACCATTTCTTGCGCAATACGGTTCGAACACTCGAACACCTATACGGATTTTCCTGCAAAGTGGCAGATATGTAAATACGGGGTTTCTATACCATTTCTTGCGCATTACGGTTCGAACACTCGAACACCTATCCGGATTCTCCTGCACAGTGGCAGATATGTAAATACGGGGTTTCCATACCATTTCTTGGGCATTACGGTTCGAACACTCGAACACCTATGAGGATTCTCCTGCACAGGGGCAGATATGTAAATACGGGATTTACATACCATTTCTTGCGGAATCCGGTTCGAACACTCGAACACCTATACGGATTTTCCTGCAAAGTGGCAGATATGTAAATACGGGGTTTACATACCATTTCTTGCGCATTACGGTTCGAACACTCGAACACCTACACGGATTCTCCTGCACGGTGGCAGATATGTAAACACGGGGTTTCCATACCATTTCTTGCGCATTACGGTTCGAACACTCGAACACCTATACGGATTCTCCTGCACAGTGGCAGATATGTAAATACGGGGTTTCCATACCATTTCTTGCGCATTACGGTTCGAACACTCGAACACCTATGCGGATTCTCCTGCACAGTGGCAGATATGTAAATACGGGATTTACATACCATTTCTTACGCAATCCGGTTCGAACACTCGAACACCTATACGGATTTTCCTGCACAGTGGCAGATATGTAAATACGGGGTTTACATACCATTTCTTGCGCATTACGGTTCGAACACTCGAACACCTATACGGATTCTCCTGCACAGTGGCAGATATGTAAATACGGGGTTTCCATACCATTTCTTGCGCATTACGGTTCGAACACTCGAACACCTATACGGATTCTCCTGCACAGTGGCAGATATGTAAATACGGGGTTTACATACCATTTCTTGCGAAACACGGTTCGAACACTCGAACACCTATACGGATTCTCCTGCACAGTGGCAGATATGTAAATACGGGGTTTACATACCATTTCTTGCGCAATACGGTTCGAACACTCGAACACCTATACGGATTTTCCTGCACAGTGGCAGATATGTAAATACGGGGTTTCCATACCATTTCTTGCGCATTACGGTTCGAACACTCGAACACCTATACGGATTCTCCTGCACAGTGGCAGATATGTAAATACGGGGTTTCCATACCATTTCTTGCGCATTACGGTTCGAACACACGAACACCTATGCGGATTCTCCTGCACAGTGGCAGATATGTAAATACGGGATTTACATACCATTTCTTACGCAATCCGGTTCGAACACTCGAACACCTATACGGATTTTCCTGCACAGTGGCAGATATGTAAATACGGGGTTTACATACCATTTCTTGCGCATTACGGTTCGAACACTCGAACACCTATACGGATTCTCCTGCACAGTGGCAGATATGTAAATACGGGGTTTCCATACCATTTCTTGCGCATTACGGTTCGAACACTCGAACACCTATACGGATTCTCCTGCACAGTGGCAGACATGTAAATACGGGGTTTACATACCATTTCTTGCGAAACACGGTTCGAACACTCGAACACCTATACGGATTCTCCTGCACAGTGGCAGATATGTAAATACGGGGTTTACATACCATTTCTTGCGCAATACGGTTCGAACACTCGAACACCTATACGAATTTTCCTGCAAAGTGGCAGATATATAAATACGGGGTTTCTATACCATTTCTTGCACATTACGGTTTGAACACTAGAACACCTATCCGGATTCTCCTGCACAGTGGCAGATATGTAAATACGGGGTTTCCATACCATTTCTTGCGCATTACGGTTCGAACACACGAACACCTATGCGGATTCTCCTGCACAGTGGCAGATATGTAAATACGGGATTTACATACCATTTCTAGCGCAATCCGGTTCGAACACCCGAACACCTATACGGATTTTCCTGCACAGTGGCAGATATGTAAATACGGGGTTTACATACCATTTCTTCCGCATTACGGTTCGAACACTCGAACACCTATACGGATTCTCCTACACAGTGGCAGATATGTAAATACGGGGTTTACATACCATTTCATGCGCAACACGGTTCGAACACTCGAACACCTATACGGATTCTCCTACACAGTGGCAGATATGTAAATACGCGGTTTACATACCATTTCATGCGCAACACGGTTCGAACACTCGAACACCTATACGGATTCTCCTGCACAGTGGCAGATATGTAAATACGGGGTTTACATACCATTTCTTGCGCAATACGGTTCGAACACTCGAACACCTATACGAATTTTCCTGCAAAGTGGCAGATATGTAAATACGGGGTTTCTATACCATTTCTTGCGCATTACGGTTCGAACACTCGAACACCTATCCGGATTCTCCTGCACAGTGGCAGATATGTAAATACGGGGTTTCCATACCATTTCTTGGGCATTACGGTTCGAACACTCGAACACCTATGCGGATTCTCCTGCACAGGGGCAGATATGTAAATACGGGATTTACATACCATTTCTTGCGCAATCCGGTTCGAACACTCGAACACCTATACGGATTTTCCTGCAAAGTGGCAGATATGTAAATACGGGGTTTACATACCATTTCTTGCGCATTACGGTTCGAACACTCGAACACCTACACGGATTCTCCTGCACGGTGGCAGATATGTAAACACGGGGTTTCCATACCATTTCTTGCGCATTACGGTTCGAACACTCGAACACCTATACGGATTCTCCTGCACAGTGGCAGATATGTAAATACGGGGTTTCCATACCATTTCTTGCGCATTACGGTTCGAACACTCGAACACCTATGCGGATTCTCCTGCACAGTGGCAGATATGTAAATACGGGATTTACATACCATTTCTTGCGCAATCCGGTTCGAACACTCGAACACCTATACGGATTTTCCTGCACAGTGGCAGATATGTAAATACGGGGTTTACATACCATTTCTTGCGCATTACGGTTCGAACACTCGAACACCTATACGGATTCTCCTGCACTGTGGCAGATATGTAAATACGGGGTTTCCATACCATTTCTTGCGCATTACGGTTCGAACACTCGAACACCTATACGGATTCTCCTGCACAGTGGCAGATATGTAAATACGGGGTTTACATACCATTTCTTGCGAAACACGGTTCGAACACTCGAACACCTATACGGATTCTCCTGCACAGTGGCAGATATGTAAATACGGGGTTTACATACCATTTCTTGCGCAATACGGTTCGAACACTCGAACACCTATACGGATTTTCCTGCACAGTGGCAGATATGTAAATACGGGGTTTCCATACCATTTCTTGCGCATTACGGTTCGAACACTCGAACACCTATACGGATTCTCCTGCACAGTGGCAGATATGTAAATATGGGGTTTCCATACCATTTCTTGCGCATTACGGTTCGAACACTCGAACACCTATGCGGATTCTCCTGCACAGTGGCAGATATGTAAATACGGGATTTACATACCATTTCTTGCGCAATCCGGTTCGAACACTCGAACACCTATACGGATTTTCCTGCACAGTGGCAGATATGTAAATACAGGATTTACATACCATTTCTTGCGCATTACGGTTCGAACACTCGAACACCTATACGGATTCTCCTGCACAGTGGCAGATATGTAAATACGGGGTTTCCATACCATTTCTTGCGCATTACGGTTCGAACACTCGAACACCTATACGGATTCTCCTGCAAAGTGGCAGATATGTAAATACGGGGTTCACATACCATTTCTTGCGCGACACGGTTCGAACACTCGAACACCTATACGGATTCTCTTGCACAGTGGCAGATATGTAAATACGGGGTTTACATACCATTTCTTGCGCAATACGGTTCGAACACTCGAACACCTATGCAGATTTTCCTGCAAAGTGGCAGATATGTAAATACGGGGTTTCTATACCATTTCTTGCGCATTACGGTTCGAACACTCGAACACCTATCCGGATTCTCCTGCACAGTGGCAGATATGTAAATACGGGGTTTCCATACCATTTCTTGCGCATTACGGTTCGAACACTCGAACACCTATGCGGATTCTCCTGCACAGTGGCAGATATGTAAATACGGGATTTACATACCATTTCTTGCGCAATCCGGTTCGAACACTCGAACACCTATACGGATTTTCCTGCACAGTGGCAGATATGTAAATACGGGGTTTACATACCATTTCTTGCGCAATACGGTTCGAACACTCGAACACCTATACGGATTTTCCTGCAAAGTGGCAGATATGTAAATACGGGGTTTCTATACCATTTCTTGCGCATTACGGTTCGAACACTCGAACACCTATCCGGATTCTCCTGCACAGTGGCAGATATGTAAATACGGGGTTTCCATACCATTTCTTGGGCATTACGGTTCGAACACTCGAACACCTATGAGGATTCTCCTGCACAGGGGCAGATATGTAAATACGGGATTTACATACCATTTCTTGCGGAATCCGGTTCGAACACTCGAACACCTATACGGATTTTCCTGCAAAGTGGCAGATATGTAAATACGGGGTTTACATACCATTTCTTGCGCATTACGGTTCGAACACTCGAACACCTACACGGATTCTCCTGCACGGTGGCAGATATGTAAACACGGGGTTTCCATACCATTTCTTGCGCATTACGGTTCGAACACTCGAACACCTATACGGATTCTCCTGCACAGTGGCAGATATGTAAATACGGGGTTTCCATACCATTTCTTGCGCATTACGGTTCGAACACTCGAACACCTATGCGGATTCTCCTGCACAGTGGCAGATATGTAAATACGGGATTTACATACCATTTCTTACGCAATCCGGTTCGAACACTCGAACACCTATACGGATTTTCCTGCACAGTGGCAGATATGTAAATACGGGGTTTACATACCATTTCTTGCGCATTACGGTTCGAACACTCGAACACCTATACGGATTCTCCTGCACAGTGGCAGATATGTAAATACGGGGTTTCCATACCATTTCTTGCGCATTACGGTTCGAACACTCGAACACCTATACGGATTCTCCTGCACAGTGGCAGATATGTAAATACGGGGTTTACATACCATTTCTTGCGAAACACGGTTCGAACACTCGAACACCTATACGGATTCTCCTGCACAGTGGCAGATATGTAAATACGGGGTTTACATACCATTTCTTGCGCAATACGGTTCGAACACTCGAACACCTATACGGATTTTCCTGCACAGTGGCAGATATGTAAATACGGGGTTTCCATACCATTTCTTGCGCATTACGGTTCGAACACTCGAACACCTATACGGATTCTCCTGCACAGTGGCAGATATGTAAATACGGGGTTTCCATACCATTTCTTGCGCATTACGGTTCGAACACACGAACACCTATGCGGATTCTCCTGCACAGTGGCAGATATGTAAATACGGGATTTACATACCATTTCTTACGCAATCCGGTTCGAACACTCGAACACCTATACGGATTTTCCTGCACAGTGGCAGATATGTAAATACGGGGTTTACATACCATTTCTTGCGCATTACGGTTCGAACACTCGAACACCTATACGGATTCTCCTGCACAGTGGCAGATATGTAAATACGGGGTTTCCATACCATTTCTTGCGCATTACGGTTCGAACACTCGAACACCTATACGGATTCTCCTGCACAGTGGCAGACATGTAAATACGGGGTTTACATACCATTTCTTGCGAAACACGGTTCGAACACTCGAACACCTATACGGATTCTCCTGCACAGTGGCAGATATGTAAATACGGGGTTTACATACCATTTCTTGCGCAATACGGTTCGAACACTCGAACACCTATACGAATTTTCCTGCAAAGTGGCAGATATATAAATACGGGGTTTCTATACCATTTCTTGCACATTACGGTTTGAACACTAGAACACCTATCCGGATTCTCCTGCACAGTGGCAGATATGTAAATACGGGGTTTCCATACCATTTCTTGCGCATTACGGTTCGAACACACGAACACCTATGCGGATTCTCCTGCACAGTGGCAGATATGTAAATACGGGATTTACATACCATTTCTAGCGCAATCCGGTTCGAACACCCGAACACCTATACGGATTTTCCTGCACAGTGGCAGATATGTAAATACGGGATTTACATACCATTTCTTCCGCATTACGGTTCGAACACTCGAACACCTATACGGATTCTCCTACACAGTGGCAGATATGTAAATACGGGGTTTACATACCATTTCATGCGCAACATGGTTCGAACACTCGAACACCTATACGGATTCTCCTACACAGTGGCAGATATGTAAATACGGGGTTTACATACCATTTCATGCGCAACACGGTTCGAACACTCGAACACCTATACGGATTCTCCTGCACAGTGGCAGATATGTAAATACGGGGTTTACATACCATTTCTTGCGCAATACGGTTCGAACACTCGAACACCTATACGAATTTTCCTGCAAAGTGGCAGATATGTAAATACGGGGTTTCTATACCATTTCTTGCGCATTACGGTTCGAACACTCGAACACCTATCCGGATTCTCCTGCACAGTGGCAGATATGTAAATACGGGGTTTCCATACCATTTCTTGGGCATTACGGTTCGAACACTCGAACACCTATGCGGATTCTCCTGCACAGGGGCAGATATGTAAATACGGGATTTACATACCATTTCTTGCGCAATCCGGTTCGAACACTCGAACACCTATACGGATTTTCCTGCAAAGTGGCAGATATGTAAATACGGGGTTTACATACCATTTCTTGCGCATTACGGTTCGAACACTCGAACACCTACACGGATTCTCCTGCACGGTGGCAGATATGTAAACACGGGGTTTCCATACCATTTCTTGCGCATTACGGTTCGAACACTCGAACACCTATACGGATTCTCCTGCACAGTGGCAGATATGTAAATACGGGGTTTCCATACCATTTCTTGCGCATTACGGTTCGAACACTCGAACACCTATGCGGATTCTCCTGCACAGTGGCAGATATGTAAATACGGGATTTACATACCATTTCTTGCGCAATCCGGTTCGAACACTCGAACACCTATACGGATTTTCCTGCACAGTGGCAGATATGTAAATACGGGGTTTACATACCATTTCTTGCGCATTACGGTTCGAACACTCGAACACCTATACGGATTCTCCTGCACAGTGGCAGATATGTAAATACGGGGTTTCCATACCATTTCTTGCGCATTACGGTTCGAACACTCGAACACCTATACGGATTCTCCTGCACAGTGGCAGATATGTAAATACGGGGTTTACATACCATTTCTTGCGAAACACGGTTCGAACACTCGAACACCTATACGGATTCTCCTGCACAGTGGCAGATATGTAAATACGGGGTTTACATACCATTTCTTGCGCAATACGGTTCGAACACTCGAACACCTATACGGATTTTCCTGCACAGTGGCAGATATGTAAATACGGGGTTTCCATACCATTTCTTGCGCATTACGGTTCGAACACTCGAACACCTATACGGATTCTCCTGCACAGTGGCAGATATGTAAATATGGGGTTTCCATACCATTTCTTGCGCATTACGGTTCGAACACTCGAACACCTATGCGGATTCTCCTGCACAGTGGCAGATATGTAAATACGGGATTTACATACCATTTCTTGCGCAATCCGGTTCGAACACTCGAACACCTATACGGATTTTCCTGCACAGTGGCAGATATGTAAATACAGGATTTACATACCATTTCTTGCGCATTACGGTTCGAACACTCGAACACCTATACGGATTCTCCTGCACAGTGGCAGATATGTAAATACGGGGTTTCCATACCATTTCTTGCGCATTACGGTTCGAACACTCGAACACCTATACGGATTCTCCTGCAAAGTGGCAGATATGTAAATACGGGGTTCACATACCATTTCTTGCGCGACACGGTTCGAACACTCGAACACCTATACGGATTCTCTTGCACAGTGGCAGATATGTAAATACGGGGTTTACATACCATTTCTTGCGCAATACGGTTCGAACACTCGAACACCTATGCAGATTTTCCTGCAAAGTGGCAGATATGTAAATACGGGGTTTCTATACCATTTCTTGCGCATTACGGTTCGAACACTCGAACACCTATCCGGATTCTCCTGCACAGTGGCAGATATGTAAATACGGGGTTTCCATACCATTTCTTGCGCATTACGGTTCGAACACTCGAACACCTATGCGGATTCTCCTGCACAGTGGCAGATATGTAAATACGGGATTTACATACCATTTCTTGCGCAATCCGGTTCGAACACTCGAACACCTATACGGATTTTCCTGCACAGTGGCAGATATGTAAATACGGGGTTTACATACCATTTCTTGCGCAATACGGTTCGAACACTCGAACACCTATACGGATTTTCCTGCAAAGTGGCAGATATGTAAATACGGGGTTTCTATACCATTTCTTGCGCATTACGGTTCGAACACTCGAACACCTATCCGGATTCTCCTGCACAGTGGCAGATATGTAAATACGGGGTTTCCATACCATTTCTTGGGCATTACGGTTCGAACACTCGAACACCTATGAGGATTCTCCTGCACAGGGGCAGATATGTAAATACGGGATTTACATACCATTTCTTGCGGAATCCGGTTCGAACACTCGAACACCTATACGGATTTTCCTGCAAAGTGGCAGATATGTAAATACGGGGTTTACATACCATTTCTTGCGCATTACGGTTCGAACACTCGAACACCTACACGGATTCTCCTGCACGGTGGCAGATATGTAAACACGGGGTTTCCATACCATTTCTTGCGCATTACGGTTCGAACACTCGAACACCTATACGGATTCTCCTGCACAGTGGCAGATATGTAAATACGGGGTTTCCATACCATTTCTTGCGCATTACGGTTCGAACACTCGAACACCTATGCGGATTCTCCTGCACAGTGGCAGATATGTAAATACGGGATTTACATACCATTTCTTACGCAATCCGGTTCGAACACTCGAACACCTATACGGATTTTCCTGCACAGTGGCAGATATGTAAATACGGGGTTTACATACCATTTCTTGCGCATTACGGTTCGAACACTCGAACACCTATACGGATTCTCCTGCACAGTGGCAGATATGTAAATACGGGGTTTCCATACCATTTCTTGCGCATTACGGTTCGAACACTCGAACACCTATACGGATTCTCCTGCACAGTGGCAGATATGTAAATACGGGGTTTACATACCATTTCTTGCGAAACACGGTTCGAACACTCGAACACCTATACGGATTCTCCTGCACAGTGGCAGATATGTAAATACGGGGTTTACATACCATTTCTTGCGCAATACGGTTCGAACACTCGAACACCTATACGGATTTTCCTGCACAGTGGCAGATATGTAAATACGGGGTTTCCATACCATTTCTTGCGCATTACGGTTCGAACACTCGAACACCTATACGGATTCTCCTGCACAGTGGCAGATATGTAAATACGGGGTTTCCATACCATTTCTTGCGCATTACGGTTCGAACACACGAACACCTATGCGGATTCTCCTGCACAGTGGCAGATATGTAAATACGGGATTTACATACCATTTCTTACGCAATCCGGTTCGAACACTCGAACACCTATACGGATTTTCCTGCACAGTGGCAGATATGTAAATACGGGGTTTACATACCATTTCTTGCGCATTACGGTTCGAACACTCGAACACCTATACGGATTCTCCTGCACAGTGGCAGATATGTAAATACGGGGTTTCCATACCATTTCTTGCGCATTACGGTTCGAACACTCGAACACCTATACGGATTCTCCTGCACAGTGGCAGATATGTAAATACGGGGTTTACATACCATTTCTTGCGAAACACGGTTCGAACACTCGAACACCTATACGGATTCTCCTGCACAGTGGCAGATATGTAAATACGGGGTTTACATACCATTTCTTGCGCAATACGGTTCGAACACTCGAACACCTATACGAATTTTCCTGCAAAGTGGCAGATATATAAATACGGGGTTTCTATACCATTTCTTGCACATTACGGTTTGAACACTAGAACACCTATCCGGATTCTCCTGCACAGTGGCAGATATGTAAATACGGGGTTTCCATACCATTTCTTGCGCATTACGGTTCGAACACACGAACACCTATGCGGATTCTCCTGCACAGTGGCAGATATGTAAATACGGGATTTACATACCATTTCTAGCGCAATCCGGTTCGAACACCCGAACACCTATACGGATTTTCCTGCACAGTGGCAGATATGTAAATACGGGGTTTACATACCATTTTTTCTGCATTACGGTTCGAACACTCGAACACCTATACGGATTCTCCTACACAGTGGCAGATATGTAAATACGGGGTTTACATACCATTTCATGCGCAACACGGTTCGAACACTCGAACACCTATACGGATTCTCCTGCACAGTGGCAGATATGTAAATACGGGGTTTACATACCATTTCTTGCGCAATACGGTTCGAACACTCGAACACCTATACGAATTTTCCTGCAAAGTGGCAGATATGTAAATACGGGGTTTCTATACCATTTCTTGCGCATTACGGTTCGAACACTCGAACACCTATCCGGATTCTCCTGCACAGTGGCAGATATGTAAATACGGGGTTTCCATACCATTTCTTGGGCATTACGGTTCGAACACTCGAACACCTATGCGGATTCTCCTGCACAGGGGCAGATATGTAAATACGGGATTTACATACCATTTCTTGCGCAATCCGGTTCGAACACTCGAACACCTATACGGATTTTCCTGCAAAGTGGCAGATATGTAAATACGGGGTTTACATACCATTTCTTGCGCATTACGGTTCGAACACTCGAACACCTATCCGGATTCTCCTGCACAGTGGCAGATATGTAAATACGGGGTTTCCATACCATTTCTTGGGCATTACGGTTCGAACACTCGAACACCTATGAGGATTCTCCTGCACAGGGGCAGATATGTAAATACGGGATTTACATACCATTTCTTGCGGAATCCGGTTCGAACACTCGAACACCTATACGGATTTTCCTGCAAAGTGGCAGATATGTAAATACGGGGTTTCCATACCATTTCTTGCGCATTACGGTTCGAACACACGAACACCTATGCGGATTCTCCTGCACAGTGGCAGATATGTAAATACGGGATTTACATACCATTTCTAGCGCAATCCGGTTCGAACACCCGAACACCTATACGGATTTTCCTGCACAGTGGCAGATATGTAAATACGGGGTTTACATACCATTTTTTCTGCATTACGGTTCGAACACTCGAACACCTATACGGATTCTCCTACACAGTGGCAGATATGTAAATACGGGGTTTACATACCATTTCATGCGCAACACGGTTCGAACACTCGAACACCTATACGGATTCTCCTGCACAGTGGCAGATATGTAAATACGGGGTTTACATACCATTTCTTGCGCAATACGGTTCGAACACTCGAACACCTATACGAATTTTCCTGCAAAGTGGCAGATATGTAAATACGGGGTTTCTATACCATTTCTTGCGCATTACGGTTCGAACACTCGAACACCTATCCGGATTCTCCTGCACAGTGGCAGATATGTAAATACGGGGTTTCCATACCATTTCTTGGGCATTACGGTTCGAACACTCGAACACCTATGCGGATTCTCCTGCACAGGGGCAGATATGTAAATACGGGATTTACATACCATTTCTTGCGCAATCCGGTTCGAACACTCGAACACCTATACGGATTTTCCTGCAAAGTGGCAGATATGTAAATACGGGGTTTACATACCATTTCTTGCGCATTACGGTTCGAACACTCGAACACCTACACGGATTCTCCTGCACGGTGGCAGATATGTAAACACGGGGTTTCCATACCATTTCTTGCGCATTACGGTTCGAACACTCGAACACCTATACGGATTCTCCTGCACAGTGGCAGATATGTAAATACGGGGTTTCCATACCATTTCTTGCGCATTACGGTTCGAACACTCGAACACCTATGCGGATTCTCCTGCACAGTGGCAGATATGTAAATACGGGATTTACATACCATTTCTTGCGCAATCCGGTTCGAACACTCGAACACCTATACGGATTTTCCTGCACAGTGGCAGATATGTAAATACGGGGTTTACATACCATTTCTTGCGCATTACGGTTCGAACACTCGAACACCTATACGGATTCTCCTGCACAGTGGCAGATATGTAAATACGGGGTTTCCATACAATTTCTTGCGCATTACGGTTCGAACACTCGAACACCTATACGGATTCTCCTGCACAGTGGCAGATATGTAAATACGGGGTTTACATACCATTTCTTGCGAAACACGGTTCGAACACTCGAACACCTATACGGATTCTCCTGCACAGTGGCAGATATGTAAATACGGGGTTTACATACCATTTCTTGCGCAATACGGTTCGAACACTCGAACACCTATACGGATTTTCCTGCACAGTGGCAGATATGTAAATACGGGGTTTCCATACCATTTCTTGCGCATTACGGTTCGAACACTCGAACACCTATACGGATTCTCCTGCACAGTGGCAGATATGTAAATACGGGGTTTCCATACCATTTCTTGCGCATTACGGTTCGAACACTCGAACACCTATGCGGATTCTCCTGCACAGTGGCAGATATGTAAATACGGGATTTACATACCATTTCTTGCGCAATCCGGTTCGAACACTCGAACACCTATACGGATTTTCCTGCACAGTGGCAGATATGTAAATACAGGATTTACATACCATTTCTTGCGCATTACGGTTCGAACACTCGAACACCTATACGGATTCTCCTGCACAGTGGCAGATATGTAAATACGGGGTTTCCATACCATTTCTTGCGCATTACGGTTCGAACACTCGAACACCTATACGGATTCTCCTGCAAAGTGGCAGATATGTAAATACGGGGTTCACATACCATTTCTTGCGCGACACGGTTCGAACACTCGAACACCTATACGGATTCTCTTGCACAGTGGCAGATATGTAAATACGGGGTTTACATACCATTTCTTGCGCAATACGGTTCGAACACTCGAACACCTATGCAGATTTTCCTGCAAAGTGGCAGATATGTAAATACGGGGTTTCTATACCATTTCTTGCGCATTACGGTTCGAACACTCGAACACCTATCCGGATTCTCCTGCACAGTGGCAGATATGTAAATACGGGGTTTCCATACCATTTCTTGCGCATTACGGTTCGAACACTCGAACACCTATGCGGATTCTCCTGCACAGTGGCAGATATGTAAATACGGGATTTACATACCATTTCTTGCGCAATCCGGTTCGAACACTCGAACACCTATACGGATTTTCCTGCACAGTGGCAGATATGTAAATACGGGGTTTACATACCATTTCTTGCGCAATACGGTTCGAACACTCGAACACCTATACGGATTTTCCTGCAAAGTGGCAGATATGTAAATACGGGGTTTCTATACCATTTCTTGCGCATTACGGTTCGAACACTCGAACACCTATCCGGATTCTCCTGCACAGTGGCAGAATATGTAAATACGGGGTTTCCATACCATTTCTTGGGCATTACGGTCCGAACACTCGAACACCTATGAGGATTCTCCTGCACAGGGGCAGATATGTAAATACGGGATTTACATACCATTTCTTGCGCAATCCGGTTCGAACACTCGAACACCTATACGGATTTTCCTGCAAAGTGGCAGATATGTAAATACGGGGTTTACATACCATTTCTTGCGCATTACGGTTCGAACACTCGAACACCTACACGGATTCTCCTGCACGGTGGCAGATATGTAAACACGGGGTTTCCATACCATTTCTTGCGCATTACGGTTCGAACACTCGAACACCTATACGGATTCTCCTGCACAGTGGCAGATATGTAAATACGGGGTTTCCATACCATTTCTTGCGCATTACGGTTCGAACACTCGAACACCTATGCGGATTCTCCTGCACAGTGGCAAATATGTAAATACGGGATTTACATACCATTTCTTACGCAATCCGGTTCGAACACTCGAACACCTATACGGATTTTCCTGCACAGTGGCAGATATGTAAATACGGGGTTTACATACCATTTCTTGCGCATTACGGTTCGAACACTCGAACACCTATACGGATTCTCCTGCACAGTGGCAGATATGTAAATACGGGGTTTCCATACCATTTCTTGCGCATTACGGTTCGAACACTCGAACACCTATACGGATTCTCCTGCACAGTGGCAGATATGTAAATACGGGGTTTACATACCATTTCTTGCGAAACACGGTTCGAACACTCGAACACCTATACGGATTCTCCTGCACAGTGGCAGATATGTAAATACGGGGTTTCCATACCATTTCTTGCGCATTACGGTTCGAACACACGAACACCTATGCGGATTCTCCTGCACAGTGGCAGATATGTAAATACGGGATTTACATACCATTTCTTACGCAATCCGGTTCGAACACTCGAACACCTATACGGATTTTCCTGCACAGTGGCAGATATGTAAATACGGGGTTTACATACCATTTCTTGCGCATTACGGTTCGAACACTCGAACACCTATACGGATTCTCCTGCACAGTGGCAGATATGTAAATACGGGGTTTCCATACCATTTCTTGCGCATTACGGTTCGAACACTCGAACACCTATACGGATTCTCCTGCACAGTGGCAGACATGTAAATACGGGGTTTACATACCATTTCTTGCGAAACACGGTTCGAACACTCGAACACCTATACGGATTCTCCTGCACAGTGGCAGATATGTAAATACGGGGTTTACATACCATTTCTTGCGCAATACGGTTCGAACACTCGAACACCTATACGAATTTTCCTGCAAAGTGGCAGATATATAAATACGGGGTTTCTATACCATTTCTTGCACATTACGGTTTGAACACTAGAACACCTATCCGGATTCTCCTGCACAGTGGCAGATATGTAAATACGGGGTTTCCATACCATTTCTTGCGCATTACGGTTCGAACACACGAACACCTATGCGGATTCTCCTGCACAGTGGCAGATATGTAAATACGGGATTTACATACCATTTCTAGCGCAATCCGGTTCGAACACCCGAACACCTATACGGATTTTCCTGCACAGTGGCAGATATGTAAATACGGGATTTACATACCATTTCTTCCGCATTACGGTTCGAACACTCGAACACCTATACGGATTCTCCTACACAGTGGCAGATATGTAAATACGGGGTTTACATACCATTTCATGCGCAACATGGTTCGAACACTCGAACACCTATACGGATTCTCCTACACAGTGGCAGATATGTAAATACGGGGTTTACATACCATTTCATGCGCAACACGGTTCGAACACTCGAACACCTATACGGATTCTCCTGCACAGTGGCAGATATGTAAATACGGGGTTTACATACCATTTCTTGCGCAATACGGTTCGAACACTCGAACACCTATACGAATTTTCCTGCAAAGTGGCAGATATGTAAATACGGGGTTTCTATACCATTTCTTGCGCATTACGGTTCGAACACTCGAACACCTATCCGGATTCTCCTGCACAGTGGCAGATATGTAAATACGGGGTTTCCATACCATTTCTTGGGCATTACGGTTCGAACACTCGAACACCTATGCGGATTCTCCTGCACAGGGGCAGATATGTAAATACGGGATTTACATACCATTTCTTGCGCAATCCGGTTCGAACACTCGAACACCTATACGGATTTTCCTGCAAAGTGGCAGATATGTAAATACGGGGTTTACATACCATTTCTTGCGCATTACGGTTCGAACACTCGAACACCTACACGGATTCTCCTGCACGGTGGCAGATATGTAAACACGGGGTTTCCATACCATTTCTTGCGCATTACGGTTCGAACACTCGAACACCTATACGGATTCTCCTGCACAGTGGCAGATATGTAAATACGGGGTTTCCATACCATTTCTTGCGCATTACGGTTCGAACACTCGAACACCTATGCGGATTCTCCTGCACAGTGGCAGATATGTAAATACGGGATTTACATACCATTTCTTGCGCAATCCGGTTCGAACACTCGAACACCTATACGGATTTTCCTGCACAGTGGCAGATATGTAAATACGGGGTTTACATACCATTTCTTGCGCATTACGGTTCGAACACTCGAACACCTATACGGATTCTCCTGCACAGTGGCAGATATGTAAATACGGGGTTTCCATACCATTTCTTGCGCATTACGGTTCGAACACTCGAACACCTATACGGATTCTCCTGCACAGTGGCAGATATGTAAATACGGGGTTTACATACCATTTCTTGCGAAACACGGTTCGAACACTCGAACACCTATACGGATTCTCCTGCACAGTGGCAGATATGTAAATACGGGGTTTACATACCATTTCTTGCGCAATACGGTTCGAACACTCGAACACCTATACGGATTTTCCTGCACAGTGGCAGATATGTAAATACGGGGTTTCCATACCATTTCTTGCGCATTACGGTTCGAACACTCGAACACCTATACGGATTCTCCTGCACAGTGGCAGATATGTAAATATGGGGTTTCCATACCATTTCTTGCGCATTACGGTTCGAACACTCGAACACCTATGCGGATTCTCCTGCACAGTGGCAGATATGTAAATACGGGATTTACATACCATTTCTTGCGCAATCCGGTTCGAACACTCGAACACCTATACGGATTTTCCTGCACAGTGGCAGATATGTAAATACAGGATTTACATACCATTTCTTGCGCATTACGGTTCGAACACTCGAACACCTATACGGATTCTCCTGCACAGTGGCAGATATGTAAATACGGGGTTTCCATACCATTTCTTGCGCATTACGGTTCGAACACTCGAACACCTATACGGATTCTCCTGCAAAGTGGCAGATATGTAAATACGGGGTTCACATACCATTTCTTGCGCGACACGGTTCGAACACTCGAACACCTATACGGATTCTCTTGCACAGTGGCAGATATGTAAATACGGGGTTTACATACCATTTCTTGCGCAATACGGTTCGAACACTCGAACACCTATGCAGATTTTCCTGCAAAGTGGCAGATATGTAAATACGGGGTTTCTATACCATTTCTTGCGCATTACGGTTCGAACACTCGAACACCTATCCGGATTCTCCTGCACAGTGGCAGATATGTAAATACGGGGTTTCCATACCATTTCTTGCGCATTACGGTTCGAACACTCGAACACCTATGCGGATTCTCCTGCACAGTGGCAGATATGTAAATACGGGATTTACATACCATTTCTTGCGCAATCCGGTTCGAACACTCGAACACCTATACGGATTTTCCTGCACAGTGGCAGATATGTAAATACGGGGTTTACATACCATTTCTTGCGCAATACGGTTCGAACACTCGAACACCTATACGGATTTTCCTGCAAAGTGGCAGATATGTAAATACGGGGTTTCTATACCATTTCTTGCGCATTACGGTTCGAACACTCGAACACCTATCCGGATTCTCCTGCACAGTGGCAGATATGTAAATACGGGGTTTCCATACCATTTCTTGGGCATTACGGTTCGAACACTCGAACACCTATGAGGATTCTCCTGCACAGGGGCAGATATGTAAATACGGGATTTACATACCATTTCTTGCGGAATCCGGTTCGAACACTCGAACACCTATACGGATTTTCCTGCAAAGTGGCAGATATGTAAATACGGGGTTTACATACCATTTCTTGCGCATTACGGTTCGAACACTCGAACACCTACACGGATTCTCCTGCACGGTGGCAGATATGTAAACACGGGGTTTCCATACCATTTCTTGCGCATTACGGTTCGAACACTCGAACACCTATACGGATTCTCCTGCACAGTGGCAGATATGTAAATACGGGGTTTCCATACCATTTCTTGCGCATTACGGTTCGAACACTCGAACACCTATGCGGATTCTCCTGCACAGTGGCAGATATGTAAATACGGGATTTACATACCATTTCTTACGCAATCCGGTTCGAACACTCGAACACCTATACGGATTTTCCTGCACAGTGGCAGATATGTAAATACGGGGTTTACATACCATTTCTTGCGCATTACGGTTCGAACACTCGAACACCTATACGGATTCTCCTGCACAGTGGCAGATATGTAAATACGGGGTTTCCATACCATTTCTTGCGCATTACGGTTCGAACACTCGAACACCTATACGGATTCTCCTGCACAGTGGCAGATATGTAAATACGGGGTTTACATACCATTTCTTGCGAAACACGGTTCGAACACTCGAACACCTATACGGATTCTCCTGCACAGTGGCAGATATGTAAATACGGGGTTTACATACCATTTCTTGCGCAATACGGTTCGAACACTCGAACACCTATACGGATTTTCCTGCACAGTGGCAGATATGTAAATACGGGGTTTCCATACCATTTCTTGCGCATTACGGTTCGAACACTCGAACACCTATACGGATTCTCCTGCACAGTGGCAGATATGTAAATACGGGGTTTCCATACCATTTCTTGCGCATTACGGTTCGAACACACGAACACCTATGCGGATTCTCCTGCACAGTGGCAGATATGTAAATACGGGATTTACATACCATTTCTTACGCAATCCGGTTCGAACACTCGAACACCTATACGGATTTTCCTGCACAGTGGCAGATATGTAAATACGGGGTTTACATACCATTTCTTGCGCATTACGGTTCGAACACTCGAACACCTATACGGATTCTCCTGCACAGTGGCAGATATGTAAATACGGGGTTTCCATACCATTTCTTGCGCATTACGGTTCGAACACTCGAACACCTATACGGATTCTCCTGCACAGTGGCAGATATGTAAATACGGGGTTTACATACCATTTCTTGCGAAACACGGTTCGAACACTCGAACACCTATACGGATTCTCCTGCACAGTGGCAGATATGTAAATACGGGGTTTACATACCATTTCTTGCGCAATACGGTTCGAACACTCGAACACCTATACGAATTTTCCTGCAAAGTGGCAGATATATAAATACGGGGTTTCTATACCATTTCTTGCACATTACGGTTTGAACACTAGAACACCTATCCGGATTCTCCTGCACAGTGGCAGATATGTAAATACGGGGTTTCCATACCATTTCTTGCGCATTACGGTTCGAACACACGAACACCTATGCGGATTCTCCTGCACAGTGGCAGATATGTAAATACGGGATTTACATACCATTTCTAGCGCAATCCGGTTCGAACACCCGAACACCTATACGGATTTTCCTGCACAGTGGCAGATATGTAAATACGGGGTTTACATACCATTTTTTCTGCATTACGGTTCGAACACTCGAACACCTATACGGATTCTCCTACACAGTGGCAGATATGTAAATACGGGGTTTACATACCATTTCATGCGCAACACGGTTCGAACACTCGAACACCTATACGGATTCTCCTGCACAGTGGCAGATATGTAAATACGGGGTTTACATACCATTTCTTGCGCAATACGGTTCGAACACTCGAACACCTATACGAATTTTCCTGCAAAGTGGCAGATATGTAAATACGGGGTTTCTATACCATTTCTTGCGCATTACGGTTCGAACACTCGAACACCTATCCGGATTCTCCTGCACAGTGGCAGATATGTAAATACGGGGTTTCCATACCATTTCTTGGGCATTACGGTTCGAACACTCGAACACCTATGCGGATTCTCCTGCACAGGGGCAGATATGTAAATACGGGATTTACATACCATTTCTTGCGCAATCCGGTTCGAACACTCGAACACCTATACGGATTTTCCTGCAAAGTGGCAGATATGTAAATACGGGGTTTACATACCATTTCTTGCGCATTACGGTTCGAACACTCGAACACCTACACGGATTCTCCTGCACGGTGGCAGATATGTAAACACGGGGTTTCCATACCATTTCTTGCGCATTACGGTTCGAACACTCGAACACCTATACGGATTCTCCTGCACAGTGGCAGATATGTAAATACGGGGTTTCCATACCATTTCTTGCGCATTACGGTTCGAACACTCGAACACCTATGCGGATTCTCCTGCACAGTGGCAGATATGTAAATACGGGATTTACATACCATTTCTTGCGCAATCCGGTTCGAACACTCGAACACCTATACGGATTTTCCTGCACAGTGGCAGATATGTAAATACGGGGTTTACATACCATTTCTTGCGCATTACGGTTCGAACACTCGAACACCTATACGGATTCTCCTGCACAGTGGCAGATATGTAAATACGGGGTTTCCATACAATTTCTTGCGCATTACGGTTCGAACACTCGAACACCTATACGGATTCTCCTGCACAGTGGCAGATATGTAAATACGGGGTTTACATACCATTTCTTGCGAAACACGGTTCGAACACTCGAACACCTATACGGATTCTCCTGCACAGTGGCAGATATGTAAATACGGGGTTTACATACCATTTCTTGCGCAATACGGTTCGAACACTCGAACACCTATACGGATTTTCCTGCACAGTGGCAGATATGTAAATACGGGGTTTCCATACCATTTCTTGCGCATTACGGTTCGAACACTCGAACACCTATACGGATTCTCCTGCACAGTGGCAGATATGTAAATACGGGGTTTCCATACCATTTCTTGCGCATTACGGTTCGAACACTCGAACACCTATGCGGATTCTCCTGCACAGTGGCAGATATGTAAATACGGGATTTACATACCATTTCTTGCGCAATCCGGTTCGAACACTCGAACACCTATACGGATTTTCCTGCACAGTGGCAGATATGTAAATACAGGATTTACATACCATTTCTTGCGCATTACGGTTCGAACACTCGAACACCTATACGGATTCTCCTGCACAGTGGCAGATATGTAAATACGGGGTTTCCATACCATTTCTTGCGCATTACGGTTCGAACACTCGAACACCTATACGGATTCTCCTGCAAAGTGGCAGATATGTAAATACGGGGTTCACATACCATTTCTTGCGCGACACGGTTCGAACACTCGAACACCTATACGGATTCTCTTGCACAGTGGCAGATATGTAAATACGGGGTTTACATACCATTTCTTGCGCAATACGGTTCGAACACTCGAACACCTATGCAGATTTTCCTGCAAAGTGGCAGATATGTAAATACGGGGTTTCTATACCATTTCTTGCGCATTACGGTTCGAACACTCGAACACCTATCCGGATTCTCCTGCACAGTGGCAGATATGTAAATACGGGGTTTCCATACCATTTCTTGCGCATTACGGTTCGAACACTCGAACACCTATGCGGATTCTCCTGCACAGTGGCAGATATGTAAATACGGGATTTACATACCATTTCTTGCGCAATCCGGTTCGAACACTCGAACACCTATACGGATTTTCCTGCACAGTGGCAGATATGTAAATACGGGGTTTACATACCATTTCTTGCGCAATACGGTTCGAACACTCGAACACCTATACGGATTTTCCTGCAAAGTGGCAGATATGTAAATACGGGGTTTCTATACCATTTCTTGCGCATTACGGTTCGAACACTCGAACACCTATCCGGATTCTCCTGCACAGTGGCAGAATATGTAAATACGGGGTTTCCATACCATTTCTTGGGCATTACGGTCCGAACACTCGAACACCTATGAGGATTCTCCTGCACAGGGGCAGATATGTAAATACGGGATTTACATACCATTTCTTGCGCAATCCGGTTCGAACACTCGAACACCTATACGGATTTTCCTGCAAAGTGGCAGATATGTAAATACGGGGTTTACATACCATTTCTTGCGCATTACGGTTCGAACACTCGAACACCTACACGGATTCTCCTGCACGGTGGCAGATATGTAAACACGGGGTTTCCATACCATTTCTTGCGCATTACGGTTCGAACACTCGAACACCTATACGGATTCTCCTGCACAGTGGCAGATATGTAAATACGGGGTTTCCATACCATTTCTTGCGCATTACGGTTCGAACACTCGAACACCTATGCGGATTCTCCTGCACAGTGGCAAATATGTAAATACGGGATTTACATACCATTTCTTACGCAATCCGGTTCGAACACTCGAACACCTATACGGATTTTCCTGCACAGTGGCAGATATGTAAATACGGGGTTTACATACCATTTCTTGCGCATTACGGTTCGAACACTCGAACACCTATACGGATTCTCCTGCACAGTGGCAGATATGTAAATACGGGGTTTCCATACCATTTCTTGCGCATTACGGTTCGAACACTCGAACACCTATACGGATTCTCCTGCACAGTGGCAGATATGTAAATACGGGGTTTACATACCATTTCTTGCGAAACACGGTTCGAACACTCGAACACCTATACGGATTCTCCTGCACAGTGGCAGATATGTAAATACGGGGTTTACATACCATTTCTTGCGCAATACGGTTCGAACACTCGAACACCTATACGGATTTTCCTGCACAGTGGCAGATATGTAAATACGGGGTTTCCATACCATTTCTTGCGCATTACGGTTCGAACACTCGAACACCTATACGGATTCTCCTGCACAGTGGCAGATATGTAAATACGGGGTTTCCATACCATTTCTTGCGCATTACGGTTCGAACACTCGAACACCTATGCGGATTCTCCTGCACAGTGGCAGATATGTAAATACGGGATTTACATACCATTTCTTGCGCAATCCGGTTCGAACACTCGAACACCTATACGGATTTTCCTGCACAGTGGCAGATATGTAAATACGGGGTTTACATACCATTTCTTGCGCATTACGGTTCGAACACTCGAACACCTATACGGATTCTCCTGCACAGTGGCAGATATGTAAATACGGGGTTTCCATACCATTTCTTGCGCATTACGGTTCGAACACTCGAACACCTATACGGATTCTCCTGCACAGTGGCAGATATGTAAATACGGGGTTTACATACCATTTCTTGCGAAACACGGTTCGAACACTCGAACACCTATACGGATTCTCCTGCACAGTGGCAGATATGTAAATACGGGGTTTACATACCATTTCTTGCGCAATACGGTTCGAACACTCGAACACCTATACGGATTTTCCTGCACAGTGGCAGATATGTAAATACGGGGTTTCCATACCATTTCTTGCGCATTACGGTTCGAACACTCGAACACCTATACGGATTCTCCTGCACAGTGGCAGATATGTAAATACGGGGTTTCCATACCATTTCTTGCGCATTACGGTTCGAACACTCGAACACCTATGCGGATTCTCCTGCACAGTGGCAGATATGTAAATACGGGATTTACATACCATTTCTTGCGCAATCCGGTTCGAACACTCGAACACCTATACGGATTTTCCTGCACAGTGGCAGATATGTAAATACAGGATTTACATACCATTTCTTGCGCATTACGGTTCGAACACTCGAACACCTATACGGATTCTCCTGCACAGTGGCAGATATGTAAATACGGGGTTTCCATACCATTTCTTGCGCATTACGGTTCGAACACTCGAACACCTATACGGATTCTCCTGCAAAGTGGCAGATATGTAAATACGGGGTTCACATACCATTTCTTGCGCGACACGGTTCGAACACTCGAACACCTATACGGATTCTCTTGCACAGTGGCAGATATGTAAATACGGGGTTTACATACCATTTCTTGCGCAATACGGTTCGAACACTCGAACACCTATGCAGATTTTCCTGCAAAGTGGCAGATATGTAAATACGGGGTTTCTATACCATTTCTTGCGCATTACGGTTCGAACACTCGAACACCTATCCGGATTCTCCTGCACAGTGGCAGATATGTAAATACGGGGTTTCCATACCATTTCTTGCGCATTACGGTTCGAACACTCGAACACCTATGCGGATTCTCCTGCACAGTGGCAGATATGTAAATACGGGATTTACATACCATTTCTTGCGCAATCCGGTTCGAACACTCGAACACCTATACGGATTTTCCTGCACAGTGGCAGATATGTAAATACGGGGTTTACATACCATTTCTTGCGCAATACGGTTCGAACACTCGAACACCTATACGGATTTTCCTGCAAAGTGGCAGATATGTAAATACGGGGTTTCTATACCATTTCTTGCGCATTACGGTTCGAACACTCGAACACCTATCCGGATTCTCCTGCACAGTGGCAGAATATGTAAATACGGGGTTTCCATACCATTTCTTGGGCATTACGGTCCGAACACTCGAACACCTATGAGGATTCTCCTGCACAGGGGCAGATATGTAAATACGGGATTTACATACCATTTCTTGCGCAATCCGGTTCGAACACTCGAACACCTATACGGATTTTCCTGCAAAGTGGCAGATATGTAAATACGGGGTTTACATACCATTTCTTGCGCATTACGGTTCGAACACTCGAACACCTACACGGATTCTCCTGCACGGTGGCAGATATGTAAACACGGGGTTTCCATACCATTTCTTGCGCATTACGGTTCGAACACTCGAACACCTATACGGATTCTCCTGCACAGTGGCAGATATGTAAATACGGGGTTTCCATACCATTTCTTGCGCATTACGGTTCGAACACTCGAACACCTATGCGGATTCTCCTGCACAGTGGCAAATATGTAAATACGGGATTTACATACCATTTCTTACGCAATCCGGTTCGAACACTCGAACACCTATACGGATTTTCCTGCACAGTGGCAGATATGTAAATACGGGGTTTACATACCATTTCTTGCGCATTACGGTTCGAACACTCGAACACCTATACGGATTCTCCTGCACAGTGGCAGATATGTAAATACGGGGTTTCCATACCATTTCTTGCGCATTACGGTTCGAACACTCGAACACCTATACGGATTCTCCTGCACAGTGGCAGATATGTAAATACGGGGTTTACATACCATTTCTTGCGAAACACGGTTCGAACACTCGAACACCTATACGGATTCTCCTGCACAGTGGCAGATATGTAAATACGGGGTTTACATACCATTTCTTGCGCAATACGGTTCGAACACTCGAACACCTATACGGATTTTCCTGCACAGTGGCAGATATGTAAATACGGGGTTTCCATACCATTTCTTGCGCATTACGGTTCGAACACTCGAACACCTATACGGATTCTCCTGCACAGTGGCAGATATGTAAATACGGGGTTTCCATACCATTTCTTGCGCATTACGGTTCGAACACTCGAACACCTATGCGGATTCTCCTGCACAGTGGCAGATATGTAAATACGGGATTTACATACCATTTCTTGCGCAATCCGGTTCGAACACTCGAACACCTATACGGATTTTCCTGCACAGTGGCAGATATGTAAATACAGGATTTACAAACCATTTCTTGCGCATTACGGTTCGAACACTCGAACACCTATACGGATTCTCCTGCACAGTGGCAGATATGTAAATACGGGGTTTCCATACCATTTCTTGCGCATTACGGTTCGAACACTCGAACACCTATACGGATTCTCCTGCAAAGTGGCAGATATGTAAATACGGGGTTCACATACCATTTCTTGCGCGACACAGTTCGAACACTCGAACACCTATACGGATTCTCTTGCACAGTGGCAGATATGTAAATACGGGGTTTACATACCATTTCTTGCGCAATACGGTTCGAACACTCGAACACCTATACAGATTTTCCTGCAAAGTGGCAGATATGTAAATACGGGGTTTCTATACCATTTCTTGCGCATTACGGTTCGAACACTCGAACACCTTTCCGGATTCTCCTGCACAGTGGCAGATATGTAAATACGGGGTTTCCATACCATTTCTTGCGCATTACGGTTCGAACACTCGAACACCTATGCGGATTCTCCTGCACAGTGGCTGATATGTAAATACGGGATTTACATACCATTTCTTGCGCAATCCGGTTCGAACACTCGAACACCTATACGGATTTTCCGGCACAGTGGCAGATATGTAAATACGGGGTTTACATACCATTTCTTGCGCATTACGGTTTGAACACTCGAACACCTATACGGATTCTCCTACACAGTGGAAGATATGTAAATACGGGGTTTACATACCATTTCTTGCGCAACACGGTTCGAACACTCGAACACCTATACGGATTCTCCTGCACAGTGGCAGATATGTAAATACGGGGTTTACATACCATTTCTTGCGCAATACGGTTCGAACACTCGAACACCTATACGGATTTTCCTGCAAAGTGGCAGATATGTAAATACGGGGTTTCTATACCATTTCTTGCGCATTACGGTTCGAACACTCGAACACCTATCCGGATTCTCCTGCACAGTGGCAGATATGTAAATACGGGGTTTCCATACCATTTCTTGCGCATTACGGTTCGAACACTCGAACACCTATTCGGATTCTCTTGCACAGTGGCAGATATGTAAATACGGGATTTACATACCATTTCTTGCGCAATCCGGTTCGAACACTCGAACACCTATACGGATTTTCCTGCACAGTGGCAGATATGTAAATACGGGATTTACATACCATTTCTTGCGCATTACGGTTCGAACACTCGAACACCGATACGGATTCTCCAGCACAGTGGCAGATATGTAAATACGGGGTTTCCATACCATTTCTTGCGCATTACGGTTCGAACACTCGAACACCTATACGGATTCTCCTGCACAGTGGCAGATATGTAAATACGGGGTTTACATACCATTTCTTGCGAAACACGGTTCGAACACTCGAACACCTATACGGATTCTCCTGCACAGTGGCAGATATGTAAATACGGGGTTTACATACCATTTCTTGCGCATTACGGTTCGAACACTCGAACACCTATACGGATTCTCCTGCACAGTGGAAGATATGTAAATACGGGGTTTCCATACCATTTGTTGCGCATTACGGTTCGAACACTCGAACACCTATACGGATTCTCCTGCACAGCGGCAGATATGTAAATACGGGGTTTACATACCATTTCTTGCGTAACACGGTTCGAACACTCGAACACCTATACGGATTCTCCTGCACAGTGGCAGATATGTAAATACGGGGTTTACATACCATTTCTTGAGCAATACGGTTCGAACACTTGAACACCTATACGGATTTTCCTGCACAGTGGCAGATATGTAAATACGGGGTTTCCATACCATTTCTTGCGCATTACGGTTCGAACACTAGAACACCTATACGGATTCTCCTGCACAGTGGCAGATATGTAAATACGGGGTTTCCATACCATTTCTTGCGCATTACGGTTCGAACACTCGAACACCTATACGGATTCTCCTGCACAGTGGCAGATATGTAAATACGGGGTTTACATACCATTTCTTGCGCAACACGGTTCGAACACTTCGAACACCTATACGGATTCTTCTGCACAGTGGCAGATATGTAAATACGGGGTTTACATACCATTTCTTGCGCAATACAGTTCGAACACTCGAACACCTATACGGATTTTCCTGCACAGTGGCAGATATGTAAATACGGGGTTTCCATACCATTTCTTGCGCATTACGGTTCGAACACTCGAACACCTATACGGATTCTCCTGCACAGTGGCAGATATGTAAATACGGGGTTTCCATACCATTTCTTGCGCATTACGGTTCGAACACTCAAACACCTATGCGGATTCTCCTGCACTGTGGCAGATATGTAAATACGGGATTTACATACCATTTCTTGCGCAATACGGTTCGAACACTCGAACACCTATACGGATTTTCCTGCACAGTGGCAGATATGTAAATACGGGGTTTCCATACCATTTTTTGCGCATTACGGTTCGAACACTCGAACACCTATACGGATTCTCCTACACAGTGGCAGATATGTAAATACGGGGTTTACATACCATTTCTTGCGCAACACGGTTCGAACACTCGAACACCTATACGGATTCTCCTGCACAGTGGCAGATATGTAAATACGGGGTTTACATATCATTTCTTGCGCAATACGGTTTGAACTCGAACACCTATACGGATTTTCCTGCAAAGTGGCAGATATGTAAATACGGGGTTTCTATACCATTTCTTGCGCATTACGGTTCGAACACTCGAACACCTATCCGGATTCTCCTGCACAGTGGCAGATATGTAAATACGGGGTTTCCATACCATTTCTTGCGCATTACGGTTCGAACACTCGAACACCTATACGGATTCTCCTACACAGTGGCAGATATGTAAATACGCGGTTTACATACCATTTCTTGCGCATTACGGTTCGAACACTCGAACACCGATACGGATTCTCGTGCGCAGTGGCAGATATGTAAATACGGGGTTTCCATACCATTTCTTGCGCATTACGGTTCGAACACTCGAACACCTATACGGATTCTCCTGCACAGTGGCAGATATGTAAATACGGGGTTTACATACCATTTCTTGCGAAACACGGTTCGAACACTCGAACACCTATACGGATTCTCCTGCACAGTGGCAGATATGTAAATACGGGGTTTACATACCATTTCTTGCGCATTACAGTTCGAACACTCGAACACCTATACGGATTCTCCTGCACAGTGGCAGATATGTAAATACGGGGTTTCCATACCATTTCTTGCGCATTACGGTTCGAACACTCGAACAACTATACGGATTCTCCTACACAGCGGCAGATATGTAAATACGGGGTTTACATACCATTTCTTGCGTAACACGGTTCGAACAATCGAACACCTATACGGATTCTCCTGCACAGTGGCAGATATGTAAATACGGGGTTTACATACCATTTCTTGCGCAACACGGTTCGAACACTCGAACACCTATACGGATTCTCCTGCACAGTGGCAGATATGTAAATACGGGGTTTACATACCATTTCTTGCGCATTACGGTTCGAACACTCGAACACCGATACGGATTCTACAGCACAGTGGCAGATATGTAAATACGGGGTTTCCATACCATTTCTTGCGCATTACGGTTCGAACACTCGAACACCTATACGGATTCTCCTGCACAGTGGCAGATATGTAAATACGGGGTTTACATACCATTTCTTGCGAAACACGGTTCGAACACTCGAACACCTATACGGATTCTCCTGCACAGTGGCAGATATGTAAATACGGGGTTTACATACCATTTCTTGCGCATTACGGTTCGAACACTCGAACACCTATACGGATTCTCCTGCACAGTGGCAGATATGTAAATACGGGGTTTCCATACCATTTCTTGCGCATTACGGTTCGAACACTCGAACACCTATACGGATTCTCCTGCACAGCGGCAGATATGTAAATACGGGGTTTACATACCATTTCTTGCGTAACACGGTTCGAACACTCGAACACCTATACGGATTCTCCTGCACAGTGGCAGATATGTAAATACGGGGTTTACATACCATTTCTTGAGCAATACGGTTCGAACACTCGAACACCTATACGGATTTTCCTGCACAGTGGCAGATATGTAAATACGGGGTTTCCATACCATTTCTTGCGCATTACGGTTCGAACACTAGAACACCTATACGGATTCTCCTGCACAGTGGCAGATATGTAAATACGGGGTTTCCATACCATTTCTTGCGCATTACGGTTCGAACACTCGAACACCTATACGGATTCTCCTGCACAGTGGCAGATATGTAAATACGGGGTTTACATACCATTTCTTGCGCAACACGGTTCGAACACTTCGAACACCTATACGGATTCTTCTGCACAGTGGCAGATATGTAAATACGGGGTTTACATACCATTTCTTGCGCAATACGGTTCGAACACTCGAACACCTATACGGATTTTCCTGCACAGTGGCAGATCTGTAAATACGGGGTTTCCATACCATTTCTTGCGCATTACGGTTCGAACACTCGAACACCTATACGGATTCTCCTGCACAGTGGCAGATATGTAAATACGGGGTTTCCATACCATTTCTTGCGCATTACGGTTCGAACACTCAAACACCTATGCGGATTCTCCTGCACAGTGGCAGATATGAAAATACAGGATTTACATACCATTTCTTGCGCAATACGGTTCGAACACTCGAACACCTATACGGATTTTCCTGCACAGTGGCAGATATGTAAATACGGGGTTTCCATACCATTTCTTGCGCATTACGGTTCGAACACTCGAACACCTATACGGATTCTCCTACACAGTGGCAGATATGTAAATACGGGGTTTACATACCATTTCTTGCGCAACACGGTTCGAACACTCGAACACCTATACGGATTCTCCTGCACAGTGGCAGATATGTAAATACGGGGTTTACATACCATTTCTTGCGCAATACGGTTCGAACACTCGAACACCTATACGGATTTTCCTGCAAAGTGGCAGATATGTAAATACGGGGTTTCTATACCATTTCTTGCGCATTACGGTTCGAACACTCGAACACCTATCCGGATTCTCCTGCACAGTGGCAGATATGTAAATACGGGGTTTCTATACCATTTCTTGCGCATTACGGTTCGAACACACGAACACCTATACGGATTCTCCTGCAAAGTGGCAGATATGTAAATACGGGGTTCACATACCATTTCTTGCGCGACACGGTTCGAACACTCGAACACCTATACGGATTCTCCTGCACAGTGGCAGATATGTAAATACGGGGTTTACATACCATTTCTTGCGCAATATGGTTCGAACACTCGAACACCTATACGGATTTTCCTGCAAAGTGGCAGATATGTAAATACGGGGTTTCTATACCATTTCTTGCGCATTACGGTTCGAACACTCGAACACCTATCCGGATTCTCCTGCAAGTGGCAGATATGTAAATACGGGGTTTCCATACCATTTCTTGCGCATTACGGTTCGAACACTCGAACACCTATGCGGATTCTCCTGCACAGTGGCAGATATGTAAATACGGGATTTACATACCATTTCTTGCGCAATCCGGTTCGAACACTCGAACACCTATACGGATTTTCCTGCACAGTGGCAGATATGTAAATACGGGATTTACATACCATTTCTTGCGCATTACGGTTCGAACACTCGAACACCTATACGGATTCTCCTACACAGTGGCAGATATGTAAATACGGGGTTTACATACCATTTCTTGCGCAACACGGTTCGAACACTCGAACACCTATACGGATTCTCCTGCACAGTGGCAGATATGTAAATACGGGGTTTACATACCATTTCTTGCGCAATACGGTTCGAACACTCGAACACCTATACGGATTTTCCTGCAAAGTGGCAGATATGTAAATACGGGGTTTCTATACCATTTCTTGCGCATTACGGTTCGAACACTCGAACACCGATCCGGATTCTCCTGCACAGTGGCAGATATGTAAATACGGGGTTTCCATACCATTTCTTGCGCATTACGGTTCGAACACTCGAACACCTATGCGGATTCTCCTGCACAGTGGCAGATATGTAAATACGGGATTTACATACCATTTCTTGCGTAATCCGGTTCGAACACTCGAACACCTATACGGATTTTCCTGCAAAGTGGCAGATATGTAAATATGGGGTTTACATACCATTTCTTGCGCATTACGGTTCGAACACTCGAACACTTATACGGATTCTCCTGCACGGTGGCAGATATGTAAACACGGGGTTTCCATACCATTTCTTGCGCATTACGGTTCGAACACTCGAACACCTATACGGATTCTCCTGCACAGTGGCAAATATGTAAATACGGGGTTTCCATACCATTTCTTGCGCATTACGGTTCGAACACTCGAACACCTATGCGGATTCTCCTACACAGTGGCAGATATGTAAATACGGGATTTACATACCATTTCTTGCGCAATCCGGTTCGAACACTCGAACACCTATACGGATTTTCCTGCACAGTGGCAGATATGTAAATACGGGGTTTACATACCATTTCTTGCGCATTACAGTTCGAACACTCGAACACCTATACGGATTCTCCTGTACAGTGGCAGATATGTAAATACGGGGTTTCCATACCATTTCTTGTGCATTACGGTTCGAACACTCGAACACCTATACGGATTCTCATGCACAGTGGCAGATATGTAAATACGGGGTTTACATACCATTTCTTGCGAAACACGGTTCAACACTCGAACACCTATACGGATTCTCCTGCACAGTGGCAGATATGTAAATACGGGGTTTACATACCATTTCTTGCGCATTACGGTTCGAACACTCGAACACCTATACGGATTCTCCTGCACAGTGGCAGATATGTAAATACGGGGTTTCCATACCATTTCTTGCGCATTACGGTTCGAACACTCGAACACCTATACGGATTCTCCAGCATAGCGGCAGATATGTAAATACGGGGTTTACATACCATTTCTTGCGCAACACGGTTCGAACATTCGAACACCTATACGGATTCTCCTGCACAGTGGCAGATATGTAAATACGGGGTTTACATACCATTTCTTGAGCAATACGGTTCGAACACTCGAACACCTATACGGATTTTCCTGCACAGTGGCAGATATGTAAATACGGGGTTTACATACCATTTCTTGCGCATTACGGTTCGAACACTCGAACACCTGTACGGATTCTCCTGCACAGTGGCAGATATGTAAAGACGGGGTTTCCATACCATTTCTTGCGCATTACGGTTCGAACACCTATACGGATTCTCCTGCACAGTGGCAGATATGTAAATACGGGGTTTACATACCATTTCTTGCGCAACACGGTTCGAACACTCGAACACCTATACGGATTTTCCTGCACGGTGGCAGATATGTAAATACGGGGTTTCCATACCATTTCTTGCGCATTACGGTTCGAACACTCGAACACCTATGCGGATTCTCCTGCACAGTGGCAGATATGTAAATACGGGATTTACATACCATTTCTTGCGCAATACGGTTCGAACACTCGAACACCTATACGGATTCTCCTACACAGTGGCAGATATGTAAATACGGGGTTTCCATACCATTTCTTGCGCATTACGGTTCGATCACTCGAACACCTATGCGGATTCTCCTGCACAGTGGCAGATATGTAAATACGGGATTTACATACCATTTCTTGCGCAATCCGGTTCGAACAATCGAACACCTATACGGATTTTCCTGCACAGTGGCAGATATGTAAATACAGGGTTTACATACCATTTCTTGCGCATTACGGTTCGAACACTCGAACACCTATACGGATTCTCCTACACAGTGGCAGATATGTAAATACGGGGTTTCCATACCATTTCTTGCGCATTACGGTTCGAACACTCGAACACCTATACGGATTCTCCTGCACAGTGGCAGATATGTAAATACGGGGTTTACATACCATTTCTTGCGCAATACGGTTCGAACACTCGAACACCTATACGAATTTTCCTGCAAAGTGACAGATATGTAAATACGGGGTTTCTATACCATTTCTTGCGCATTACGGTTTGAACACTCGAACACCTATACGGATACTCCTGCACAGTGGCAGATATGTAAATACGGGGTTTCCAAACCATTTCTTGCGCATTACGGTTCGAACACTCGAACACCTATACGGATTCTCCTGCACAGTGGCAGATATGTAAATACGGGATTTACATACCATTTCTTGGGCAATCCGGTTCGAACACTCGAACACCTATACGGATTTTCCTGCACAGTGGCAGATATGTAAATACGGGGTTTACATACCATTTCTTGCGCATTACGGTTCGAACACTCGAACACCTATACGGATTCTCCTGCAAGTGGCAGATATGTAAATACGGGGTTTCCATACCATTTCATACGCAACACGGTTCGAACACTCGAACACCTATACGGATTCTCCTGCACAGTGGCAGATATGTAAATACGGGGTTTACATACCATTTCTTGCGCAATCCGGTTCGAACACTCGAACACCTATACGGATTTTCCTGCAAAGTGGCAGATATGTAAATACGGGGTTTCTATACCATTTCTTGCGCATTACGGTTCGAACACTCGAACACCTATCCGGATTCTCCTGCACAGTGGCAGATATGTAAATACGGGGTTTACATACCATTTCTTGGGCATTACGGTTCGAACACTCGAACACCTATGCGGATTCTCCTGCACAGGGGCAGATATGTAAATACGGGATTTACATACCATTTCTTGCGCAATCCGGTTCGAACACTCGAACACCTATACGGATTTTCCTGCAAAGTGGCAGATATGTAAATACGGGGTTTACATACCATTTCTTGCGCATTACGGTTCGAACACTCGAACACCTACACGGATTCTCCTGCACGGTGGCAGATATGTAAACACGGGGTTTCCATACCATTTCTTGCGCATTACGGTTCGAACACTCGAACACCTATACGGATTCTCCTGCACAGTGGCAGATATGTAAATACGGGGTTTCCATACCATTTCTTGCGCATTACGGTTCGAACACTCGAACACCTATGCGGATTCTCCTGCACAGTGGCAGATATGTAAATACGGGATTTACATACCATTTCTTGCGCAATCCGGTTCGAACACTCGAACACCTATACGGATTTTCCTGCACAGTGGCAGATATGTAAATACGGGGTTTACCTACCATTTCTGGCGCATTACGGTTCGAACACTCGAACACCTATACGGATTCTCCTGCACAGTGGCAGATATGTAAATACGGGGTTTCCATACCATTTCTTGCGCATTACGGTTCGAACACTCGAACACCTATACGGATTCTCCTGCACAGTGGCAGATATGTAAATACGGGGTTTACATACCATTTCTTGCGAAACACGGTTCGAACACTCGAACACCTATACGGATTCTCTTGCACAGTGGCAGATATGTAAATACGGGGTTTACATACCATTTCTTGCGCAATACGGTTCGAATACTCGAACACCTATACGGATTTTCCTGCACAGTGGCAGATATGTAAATACGGGGTTTCCAAACCATTTCTTGCGCATTACGGTTCGAACACTCGAACACCTATACGGATTCTCCTGCACAGTGGCAGATATGTAAATACGGGGTTTCCATACCATTTCTTGCGCATTACGGTTCGAACGCTCGAACACCTATGCGGATTCTCCTGCACAGTGGCAGATATGTAAATACGGGATTTACATACCATTTCTTGCGCAATCCGGTTCGAACACTCGAACACCTATACGGATTTTCCTACACAGTGGCAGATATGTAAATACAGGATTTACATACCATTTCTTGCGCATTACGGTTCGAACACTCGAACACCTATACGGATTCTCCTGCACAGTGGCAGATATGTAAATACGGGGTTTCCATACCATTTCTTGCGCATTACGGTTCGAACACTCGAACACCTATACGGATTCTCCTGAAAAGTGGCAGATATGTAAATACGGGGTTCACATACCATTTCTTGCGCGACACGGTTCGAACACTCGAACACCTATACGGATTCTCTTGCACAGTGGCAGATATGTAAATACGGGGTTTACATACCATTTCTTGCGCAATACGGTTCGAACACTCGAACACCTATACAGATTTTCCTGCAAAGTGGCAGATATGTAAATACGGGGTTTCTATACCATTTCTTGCGCATTACGGTTCGAACACCCGAAAACCTATTCGGATTCTCCTGTACAGTGGCAGATATGTAAATACGGGGTTTCCATACCATTTCTTGCGCATTACGGTTCGAACACTCGAACACCTATGCGGATTCTCTTGCACAGTGGCAGATATGTAAATACGGGATTTACATACCATTTCTTGCGCAATCCGGTTCGAACACTCGAACACCTATACGGATTTTCCTGCACAGTGGCAGATATGTAAATACGGGATTTACATACCATTTCTTGCGCATTACGGTTCGAACACTCGAACACCGATACGGATTCTCCAGCACAGTGGCAGATATGTAAATACGGGGTTTCCATACCATTTCTTGCGCATTACGGTTCGAACACTCGAACACCTATACGGATTCTCCTGCACAGTGGCAGATATGTAAATACGGGGTTTACATACCATTTCTTGCGAAACACGGTTCGAACACTCGAACACCTATACGGATTCTCCTGCACAGTGGCAGATATGTAAATACGGGGTTTACATACCATTTCTTGCGCATTACGGTTCGAACACTCGAACACCTATACGGATTCTCCTGCACAGTGGCAGATATGTAAATACGGGGTTTCCATACCATTTCTTGCGCATTACGGTTCGAACACTCGAACACCTATACGGATTCTCCTGCACAGCGGCAGATATGTAAATACGGGGTTTACATACCATTTCTTGCGTAACACGGTTCGAACACTCGAACACCTATACGGATTCTCCTGCACAGTGGCAAATATGTAAATAAGGGGTTTACATACCATTTCTTGAGCAATACGGTTCGAACACTTGAACACCTATACGGATTTTCCTGCACAGTGGCAGATATGTAAATACGGGGTTTCCATACCATTTCCTGCGCATTACGGTTCGAACACTAGAACACTTATACGGATTCTCCTGCACAGTGGCAGATATGTAAATACGGGGTTTCCATACCATTTCTTGCGCATTACGGTTCGAACACTCGAACACCTATACGGATTCTCCTGCACAGTGGCAGATATGTAAATACGGGGTTTACATACCATTTCTTGCGCAACACGGTTCGAACACTTCGAACACCTATACGGATTCTTCTGCACAGTGGCAGATATGTAAATACGGGGTTTACATACCATTTCTTGCGCAATACAGTTCGAACACTCGAACACCTATACGGATTTTCCTGCACAGTGGCAGATATGTAAATACGGGGTTTCCATACCATTTCTTGCGCATTACGGTTCAAACACTCGAACACCTATACGGATTCTCCTGCGCAGTGGCAGATATGTAAATACGGGGTTTCCATACCATTTCTTGCGCATTACGGTTCGAACACTCAAACACTTATGCGGATTCTCCTGCACTGTGGCAGATATGTAAATACGGGATTTACATACCATTTCTTGCGCAATACGGTTCGAACACTCGAACACCTATACGGATTTTCCTGCACAGTGGCAGATATGTAAATACGGGGTTTCCATACCATTTTTTGCGCATTACGGTTCGAACACTCGAACACCTATACGGATTCTCCTACACAGTGGCAGATATGTAAATACGGGGTTTACATACCATTTCTTGCGCAACACGGTTCGAACACTCGAACACCTATACGGATTCTCCTGCACAGTGGCAGATATGTAAATACGGGGTTTACATACCATTTCTTGCGCAATACGGTTTGAACACTCGAACACCTATACGGATTTTCCTGCAAAGTGGCAGATATGTAAATACGGGGTTTCTATACCATTTCTTGCGCATTACGGTTCGAACACTCGAACACCTATCCGGATTCTCCTGCACAGTGGCAGATATGTAAATACGGGGTTTCCATACCATTTCTTGCGCATTACGGTTCGAACACTCGAACACCTATACGGATTCTCCTACACAGTGGCAGATATGTAAATACGCGGTTTACATACCATTTCTTGCGCATTACGGTTCGAACACTCGAACACCGATATGGATTCTCCAGCACAGTGGCAGATATGTAAATACGGGGTTTCCATACCATTTCTTGCGCATTACGGTTCGAACACTCGAACACCTATACGGATTCTCCTGCACAGTGGCAGATATGTAAATACGGGGTTTACATACCATTTCTTGCGAAACACGGTTCGAACACTCGAACACCTATACGGATTCTCCTGCACAGTGGCAGATATGTAAATACGGAGTTTACATACCATTTCTTGCGCATTACGGTTCGAACACTCGAACACCTATACGGATTCTCCTGCACAGTGGCAGATATGTAAATACGGGGTTTCCATACCATTTCTTGCGCATTACGGTTCGAACACTCGAACACCTATACGGATTCTCCTGCACAGCGGCAGATATGTAAATACGGGGTTTACATACCATTTCTTGCGTAACACGGTTCGAACACTCGAACACCTATACGGATTCTCCTGCATAGTGGCAGATATGTAAATACGGGGTTTACATACCATTTCTTGAGCAATACGGTTCGAACACTCGAACACCTATACGGATTTTCCTGCACAGTGGCAGATATGTAAATACGGGGTTTACATACCATTTCTTGCGCATTACGGTTCGAACACTCGAACACCGATACGGATTCTACAACACAGTGGCAGATATGTAAATACGGGGTTTCCATACCATTTCTTGCGCATTACGGTTCGAACACTCGAACACCTATACGGATTCTCCTGCACAGTGGCAGATATGTAAATACGGGGTTTACATACCATTTCTTGCGAAACACGGTTCGAACACTCGAACACCAATACGGATTCTCCTGCACAGTGGCAGATATGTAAATACGGGGTTTACATACCATTTCTTGCGCATTACGGTTCGAACACTCGAACACCTATACGGATTCTCCTGCACAGTGGTAGATATGTAAATACGGGGTTTCCATACCATTTCTTGCGCATTACGGTTCGAACACTCGAACACCTATACGGATTCTCCAGCACAGCGGCTGATATGTAAATACGGGGTTTACATACCATTTCTTGCGTAACACGGTTCGAACACTCGAACACCTATACGGATTCTCCTGCACAGTGGCAGATATGTAAATACGGGGTTTACATACCATTTCTTGAGCAATACGGTTCGAACACTCGAACACCTATACGGATTTTCCTGCACAGTGGCAGATATGTAAATACGGGGTTTACATACCATTTCTTGCGCATTACGGTTCGAACACTCGAACACCGATACGGATTCCACAGCACAGTGGCAGATATGTAAATACGGGGTTTCCATACCATTTCTTGCGCATTACGGTTCGAACACTCGAACACCTATACGGATTCTCCTGCACAGTGGCAGATATGTAAATACGGGGTTTACATACCATTTCTTGCGAAACACGGTTCGAACACTCGAACACCTATACGGATTCTCCTGCACAGTGACAGATATGTAAATACGGGATTTACATACCATTTCTTGGGCAATCCGGTTCGAACACTCGAACACCTATACGGATTTTACTGCACAGCGGCAGATATGTAAATACGGGGTTTACATACCATTTCTTGCGCATTACGGTTCGAACACTCGAACACCTATACGGATTCTCCTACACAGTGGCTGATATGTAAATACGGGGTTTACATACCATTTCATACGCAACACGGTTCGAACACTCGAACACCTATACGGATTCTCCTACACAGTGGCAGATATGTAAATACGGGGTTTACATACCATTTCTTGCGCAATACGGTTCGAACACTCGAACACCTATACGGATTTTCCTGCAAAGTGGCAGATATGTAAATACGGGGTTTCTATACCATTTCTTGCGCATTACGGTTCGAACACTCGAACACCTATCCGGATTCTCCTGCACAGTGGCAGATATGTAAATACGGGGTTTCCATACCATTTCTTGGGCATTACGGTTCGAACACTCGAACACCTATGCGGATTCTCCTGCACAGGGGCAGATATGTAAATACGGGATTTACATACCATTTCTTGCGCAATCCGGTTCGAACACTCGAACACCTATACGGATTTTCCTGCACAGTGGCAGATATGTAAATACGGGGTTTACCTACCATTTCTTGCGCATTACGGTTCGAACACTCGAACACCTATACGGATTCTCCTGCATAGTGGCAGATATGTAAATACGGGGTTTCCATACCATTTCTTGCGCATTACGGTTCGAACACTCGAACACCTATACGGATTCTCCTGCACAGTGGCAGATATGTAAATACGGGGTTTACATACCATTTCTTGCGAAACACGGTTCGAACACTCGAACACCTATACGGATTCTCCTGCACAGTGGCAGATATGTAAATACGGGGTTTACATACCATTTCTTGCGCAATACGGTTCGAATACTCGAACACCTATACGGATTTTCCTGCACAGTGGCAGATATGTAAATACGGGGTTTCCATACCATTTCTTGCGCATTACGGTTCGAACACTCGAACATCTATACGGATTCTCCTGCACAGTGGCAGATATGTAAATACGGGGTTTCCATACCATTTCTTGCGCATTACGGTTCGAACACTCGAACACCTATGCGGATTCTCCTGCACAGCGGCAGATATGTAAATACGGGATTTACATACCATTTCTTGCGCAATCCGGTTCGAACACTCGAACACCTATACGGATTTTCCTACACAGTGGCAGATATGTAAATACAGGATTTACATACCATTTCTTGCGCATTACGGTTCGAACACTCGAACACCTATACGGATTCTCCTGCACAGTGGCAGATATGTAAATACGGGGTTTCCATACCATTTCTTGCGCATTACGGTTCGAACACTCGAACACCTATACGGATTCTCCTGAAAAGTGGCAGATATGTAAATACGGGGTTCACATACCATTTCTTGCGCGACACGGTTCGAACACTCGAACACCTATACGGATTCTCTTGCACAGTGGCAGATATGTAAATACGGGGTTTACATACCATTTCTTGCGCAATACGGTTCGAACACTCGAACACCTATACAGATTTTCCTGCAAAGTGGCAGATATGTAAATACGGGGTTTCTATACCATTTCTTGCGCATTACGGTTCGAACACCCGAAAACCTATCCGGATTCTCCTGCACAGTGGCAGATATGTAAATACGGGGTTTCCATACCATTTCTTGCGCATTACGGTTCGAACACTCGAACACCTATGCGGATTCTCTTGCACAGTGGCAGATATGTAAATACGGGATTTACATACCATTTCTTGCGCAATCCGGTTCGAACACTCGAACACCTATACGGATTTTCCTGCACAGTGGCAGATATGTAAATACGGGATTTATATACCATTTCTTGCGCATTACGGTTCGAACACTCGAACACCGATACGGATTCTCCAGCACAGTGGCAGATATGTAAATACGGGGTTTCCATACCATTTCTTGCGCATTACGGTTCGAACACTCGAACACCTATACGGATTCTCCTGCACAGTGGCAGATATGTAAATACGGGGTTTACATACCATTTCTTGCGAAACACGGTTCGAACACTCGAACACCTATACGGATTCTCCTGCACAGTGGCAGATATGTAAATACGGGGTTTACATACCATTTCTTGCGCATTACGGTTCGAACACTCGAACACCTATACGGATTCTCCTGCACAGTGGCAGATATGTAAATACGGGGTTTCCATACCATTTCTTGCGCATTACGGTTCGAACACTCGAACACCTATACGGATTCTCCTGCACAGCGGCAGATATGTAAATACGGGGTTTACATACCATTTCTTGCGTAACCCGGTTCGAACACTCGAACACCTATACGGATTCTCCTGCACAGTGGCAAATATGTAAATAAGGGGTTTACATACCATTTCTTGAGCAATACGGTTCGAACACTTGAACACCTATACGGATTTTCCTGCACAGTGGCAGATATGTAAATACGGGGTTTCCATACCATTTCCTGCGCATTACGGTTCGAACACTAGAACACCTATACGGATTCTCCTGCACAGTGGCAGATATGTAAATACGGGGTTTCCATACCATTTCTTGCGCATTACGGTTCGAACACTCGAACACCTATACGGATTCTCCTGCACAGTGGCAGATATGTAAATACGGGGTTTACATACCATTTCTTGCGCAACACGGTTCGAACACTTCGAACACCTATACGGATTCTGCTGCACAGTGGCAGATATGTAAATACGGGGTTTACATACCATTTCTTGCGCAATACAGTTCGAACACTCGAACACCTATACGGATTTTCCTGCACAGTGGCAGATATGTAAATACGGGGTTTCCATACCATTTCTTGCGCATTACGGTTCGAACACTCGAACACCGATATGGATTCTCCAGCACAGTGGCAGATATGTAAATACGGGGTTTTCATACCATTTCTTGCGCATTACGGTTCGAACACTCGAACACCTATACGGATTCTCCTGCACAGTGGCAGATATGTAAATACGGGGTTTACATACCATTTCTTGCGAAACACGGTTCGAACACTCGAACACCTATACGGATTCTCCTGCACAGTGGCAGATATGTAAATACGGAGTTTACATACCATTTCTTGCGCATTACGGTTCGAACACTCGAACACCTATACGGATTCTCCTGCACAATGGCAGATATGTAAATACGGGGTTTCCATACCATTTCTTGCGCATTACGGTTCGAACACTCGAACACCTATACGGATTCTCCTGCACAGCGGCAGATATGTAAATACGGGGTTTACATACCATTTCTTGCGTAACACGGTTCGAACACTCGAACACCTATACGGATTCTCCTGCACAGTGGCAGATATGTAAATACGGGGTTTACATACCATTTCTTGAGCAATACGGTTCGAACACTCGAACACCTATACGGATTTTCCTGCACAGTGGCAGATATGTAAATACGGGGTTTACATACCATTTCTTGCGCATTACGGTTCGAACACTCGAACACCGATACGGATTCTACAGCACAGTGGCAGATATGTAAATACGGGGTTTCCATACCATTTCTTGCGCATTACGGTTCGAACACTCGAACACCTATACGGATTCTCCTGCACAGTGGCAGATATGTAAATACGGGGTTTACATACCATTTCTTGCGAAACACGGTTCGAACACTCGAACACCTATACGGATTCTCCTGCACAGTGGCAGATATGTAAATACGGGGTTTACATACCATTTCTTGCGCATTACGGTTCGAACACTCGAACACCTATACGTATTCTCCTGCACAGTGGCAGATATGTAAATACGGGGTTTCCATACCATTTCTTGCGCATTACGGTTCGAACACTCGAACACCTATACGGATTCTCCAGCACAGCGGCTGATATGTAAATACGGGGTTTACATACCATTTCTTGCGTAACACGGTTCGAACACTCGAACACCTATACGGATTCTCCTGCACAGTGGCAGATATGTAAATACGGGGTTTACATACCATTTCTTGAGCAATACGGTTCGAACACTCGAACACCTATACGGATTTTCCTGCACAGTGGCAGATATGTAAATACGGGGTTTACATACCATTTCTTGCGCATTACGGTTCGAACACTCGAACACCGATACGGATTCTACAGCACAGTGGCAGATATGTAAATACGGGGTTTCCATACCATTTCTTGCGCATTACGGTTCGAACACTCGAACACCTATACGGATTCTCCTGCACAGTGGCAGATATGTAAATACGGGGTTTACATACCATTTCTTGCGAAACACGGTTCGAACACTCGAACACCTATACGGATTCTCCTGCACAGTGGCAGATATGTAAATACGGGGTTTACATACCATTTCTTGCGCATTACGGTTCGAACACTCGAACACCTATACGGATTCTCCTACACAGTGGCAGATATGTAAATACGGGGTTTCCATACCATTTCTTGCGCATTACGGTTCGAACACTCGAACACCTATACGGATTCTCCAGCACAGCGGCTGATATGTAAATACGGGGTTTACATACCATTTCTTGCGTAACACGGTTCGAACACTCGAACACCTATACGGATTCTCCTGCACAGTGGCAGATATGTAAATACGGGGTTTACATACCATTTCTTGAGCAATACGGTTCGAACACTCGAACACCTATACGGATTTTCCTGCACAGTGGCAGATATGTAAATACGGGGTTTACATACCATTTCTTGCGCATTACGGTTCGAACACTCGAACACCGATACGGATTCTACAGCACAGTGGCAGATATGTAAATACGGGGTTTCCATACCATTTCTTGCGCATTACGGTTCGAACACTCGAACACCTATACGGATTCTCCTGCACAGTGGCAGATATGTAAATACGGGGTTTACATACCATTTCTTGCGAAACACGGTTCGAACACTCGAACACCTATACGGATTCTCCTGCACAGTGGCAGATATGTAAATACGGGGTTTACATACCATTTCTTGCGCATTACGGTTCGAACACTCGAACACCTATACGGATTCTCCTGCACAGTGGCAGATATGTAAATACGGGGTTTCCATACCATTTCTTGCGCATTACGGTTCGAACACTCGAACACCTATACGGATTCTCCAGCACAGCGGCTGATATGTAAATACGGGGTTTACATACCATTTCTTGCGTAACACGGTTCGAACACTCGAACACCTATACGGATTCTCCTGCACAGTGGCAGATATGTAAATACGGGGTTTACATACCATTTCTTGAGCAATACGGTTCGAACACTCGAACACCTATACGGATTTTCCTGCACAGTGGCAGATATGTAAATACGGGGTTTCCATACCATTTCTTGCGCATTACGGTTCGAACACTAGAACACCTATACGGATTCTCCTGCACAGTGGCAGATATGTAAATACGGGGTTTCCATACCATTTCTTGCGCATTACGGTTCGAACACTCGAACACCTATACGGATTCTCCTGCACAGTGGCAGATATGTAAATACGGGGTTTACATACCATTTCTTGCGCAACACGGTTCGAACACTCGAACACCTATACGGATTCTCCTGCACAGTGGCAGATATGTAAATACGGGGTTTACATACCATTTCTTGCGCAACACGGTTCGAACACTCGAACACCTATACGGATTCTCCTGCACAGTGGCAGATATGTAAATACGGGGTTTACATACCATTTCTTCCGCAATACGGTTCGAACACTCGAACACCTATACGGATTCTCCAGCACAGTGGCAGATATGTAAATACGGGGTTTCCATACCATTTCTTGCGCATTACGGTTCGAACACTCGAACACCTATGCGGATTCTCCTGCACAGTGGCAGATATGTAAATACGGGATTTACATACCATTTCTTGCGAAACACGGTTCGAACACTCGAACACCTATACGGATTCTCCTGCACAGTGGCAGATATGTAAATACGGGGTTTCCATACCATTTCTTGTGCATTACGGTTCGAACACTCGAACACCTATACGGATTCTCCTACACAGTGGCAGATATGTAAATACGGGGTTTACATTCCATTTCTTGCGCAACACGGTTCGAACACTCGAACACCTATACGGATTCTCCTGCACAGTGGCAGATATGTAAATACGGGGTTTACATACCATTTCTTGCGCAATACGGTTCGAACACTCGAACACCTATACGGATTTTCCTGCACAGTGGCAGATATGTAAATACGGGGTTTCCATACCATTTCTTGCGCATTACGGTTCGAACACTCGAACAGCTATACAAATTCTCCTGCACAGTGGCAGATATGTAAATACGGGGTTTACATACCATTTCTTGCGCATTACGGTTCGAACACTCGAACACCTATACGGATTCTCCTGCACAGTGGCAGATATGTAAATACGGGGTTTCCATACCATTTCTTGCGCATTACGGTTCGAACACTCGAACACCTATACGGATTCTCCTGCACAGCGGCAGATATGTAAATACGGGGTTTACATACCATTTCTTGCGCAACACGGTTCGAACACTCGAACTCCTATACGGATTCTCCTGCACAGTGGCAGATATGTAAATACGGGATTTACTTACCATTTCTTGCGCGTTACGGTTCTTACACTCGAACACCTATACGGATTCTCCTGCACAGTGGCAGATATGTAAATACGGGGTTTCCATACCATTTCTTGCGCATTACGGTTCGAACACTCGAACACCTATACGGATTCTCCTGCACAGTGGCAGATATGTAAATACGGGGTTTCCATACCATTTCTTGCGCATTACGGTTCGAACACTCGAACACCTATGCGGATTCTCCTGCACAGTGGCAGATATGTAAATACGGGATCTACATACCATTTCTTGCGCAATACGGTTCGAACACTCGAACACCTATACGGATTTTCCTGCACAGTGGCAGATATGTAAATACGGGGTTTCCATACCATTTCTTGTGCATTACGGTTCGAACACTCGAACACCTATACGGATTCTCCTACACAGTGGCAGATATGTAAATACGGGGTTTACATACCATTTCTTGCGCAACACGGTTCGAACACTCGAACACCTATACGGATTCTCCTGCACAGTGGCAGATATGTAAATACGGGGTTTACATACCATTTCTTGCGCAATACGGTTCGAACACTCGAACACCTATATGGATTTTCCTCCACAGTGGCAGATATGTAAATACGGGGTTTCCATACCATTTCTTGCGCATTACGGTTCGAACACTCGAACACCTATACGGATTCTCCTCCACAGTGGTAGATATGTAAATACGGGGTTTACATACCATTTCTTGCGCATTACGGTTCGAACACTCGAACACCTATACGGATTCTCCTGCACAGTGGCAGATATGTAAATACGGGGTTTCCATACCATTTCTTGCGCATTACGGTTCGAACACTCGAACACCTATACGGATTCTCCTGCACAGCGGCAGATATGTAAATACGGGGTTTACATACCATTTCTTGCGCAACACGGTTCGAACACTCGAACACCTATACGGATTCTCCTGCACAGTGGCAGATATGTAAATACGGGATTTACATACCATTTCTAGCGCGTTACGGTTCGAACACTCGAACACCTATACGGATTCTCCTGTACAGTGGCAGATATGTAAATACGGGGTTTCCATACCATTTCTTGCGCATTACGGTTCGAACACTCGAACACCTATACGGATTCTCCTGCACAGTGGCAGATATGTAAATACGGGGTTTACATACCATTTCTTGCGCAACACGGTTCGAACACTCGAACACCTCTACGGATTCTGCTGCACAGTGGCAGATACGTAAATACGGGGTTTACATACCATTTCTTGCGCAATACGGTTCGAACACTCGAACACCTATACGGATTTTCCTGCACAGTGGCAGATATGTAAATACGGGGTTTCCATACCATTTCTTGCGCATTACGGTTCGAACACTCGAACACCTATACGGATTCTCCTGCACAGTGGCAGATATGTAAATACGGGGTTTCCATACCATTTCTTGCGCATTACGGTTCGAACACTCGAACTCCTATGCGGATTCTCCTGCACAGTGGCAGATATGTAAATACGGGATTTACATACCATTTCTTGCGCAATACGGTTCGAACACTCGAACACCTATACGGATTTTCCTGCACAGTGGCAGATATGTAAATACGGGGTTTCCATACCATTTCTTGCGCATTACGGTTCGAACACTCGAACACCTATACGGATTCTCCTGCACAGTGGCAGATATGTAAATATGGGGTTTACATACCATTTCTTGCGCAACACGGTTCGAACACTCGAACACCTATACGGATTCTCCTGCACAGTGGCAGATATGTAAATACGGGGTTTACATACCATTTCTTGCGCAATACGGTTCGAACACTCGAACACCTATACGGATTTTCCTGCACAGTGGCAGATAATTAAATACGGGGTTTCCATACCATTTCTTGCGCATTACGGTTCGAACACTCGAACACCTATACGGATTCTCCTACACAGTGGCCGATATGTAAATACGGGGTTTCCATACCATTTCTTGCGCATTACGGTTCGAACACTCGAACACCTATACGGATTCTCCTGCACAGTGGCAGATATGTAAATACGGGGTTTCCATACCATTTCTTGCGCATTACGGTTCGAACACTCGAACACCTATGCGGATTCTCCTGCACAGTGGCAGATATGTAAATACGGGATTTACATACCATTTCTTGCGCAACCCGGTTCGAACACTCGAACACCTATACGGATTTTCCTTCACAGTGGCAGATATGTAAATACGGGGTTTACATACCATTTCTTGCGCATTACGGTTCGAACACTCGAACACCTATACGGATTCTCCTGCACAGTGGCAGATATGTAAATACGGGGTTTCCATACCATTTCTTGCGCATTACGGTTCGAACACTCGAACACCTATACGGATTCTCCTGCACAGTGGCAGATATGTAAATACGGGGTTTACATACCATTTCTTGCGCAACACGGTTCGAACACTCGAACACCTATACGGATTCTCCTGCACAGTGGCAGATATGTAAATACGGGGTTTACATACCATTTCTTGTGCAATACGGTTCGAACACTCGAACACCTATACGGATTTTCCAGCACAGTGGCAGATATGTAAATACGGGGTTTCCATACCATTTCTTGCGCATTACGGTTCGAACACTCGAACACCTATACGGATTCTCCTGCATAGTGGCAGATATGTAAATACGGGGTTTACATACCATTTCTTGCGCAACACGGTTCGAACACTTCGAACACCTATACGGATTCTTCTGCACAGTGGCAGATATGTAAATACGGGGATTACATACCATTTCTTGCGCAATACGGTTCGAACACTCGAACACCTATACGGATTTTCCTGCACAGTGGCAGATATGTAAATACGGGGTTTCCATACCATTTCTTGCGCATTACGGTTCGAACACTCGAACACCTATACGGATACTCCTGCACAGTGGCAGATATGTAAATACGGGGTTTCCATACCATTTCTTGCGCATTACGGTTCGAACACTCGAACACCTATACGGATTCTCCTGCACAGTGGCAGATATGTAAATACGGGATTTACATACCATTTCTTGCGCAATCCGGTTCGAACACTCGAACACCTATACGGATTTTCCTGCACAGTGGCAGATATGTAAATACGGGGTTTACATACCATTTCTTGCGCATTACGGTTCGAACACTCGAACACCTATACGGATTCTCCTGCACAGTGGCAGATATGTAAAGACGGGGTTTCCATACCATTTCTTGCGCATTACGGTTCGAACACCCGAACACCTATACGGATTCTCCTGCACAGTGGCAGATATGTAAATACGGGGTTTACATATCATTTCTTGCGCAACACGGTTCGAACACTCGAACACCTATACGGATTTTCCTGCACAGTGGCAGATATGTAAATACGGGGTTTCCATACCATTTCTTGCGCATTACGGTTCGAACACTCGAACACCTTTACGGATTCTCCTGCACAGTGGCAGATATGTAAATACGGGGTTTCCATACCATTTCTTGCGCATTACGGTTCGAACACTCGAACACCTATGTGGATTCTCCTGCACAGTGGCAGATATGTAAATACGGGATTTACATACCATTTCTTGCGCAATACGGTTCGAACATTCGAACACCGATACGGATTCTCCTACACAGTGGCAGATATGTAAATACGGGGTTTCCATACCATTTCTTGCGCATTACGGTTCGAACACTCGAACACCTATACGGATTCTCCTACACAGTGGCAGATATGTAAATACGGGGTTTCCATACCATTTCTTGCGCGTTACGGTTCGAACACTCGAACACCTATACGGATTTTCCTGCACAGTGGCAGATATGTAAATACGGGGTTTCCATACCATTTCTTGCGCATTACGGTTCGAACACTCGAACACCTATACGGATTCTCCTGCATAGTGGCAGATATGTAAATACGGGATTTACATACCATTTCTTGCGCAATACGGTTCGAACACTCGAACACCTATACGGATTTTCCTGCACAGTGGCAGATATGTAAATACGGGGTTTCCATACCATTTCTTGCGCATTACGGTTCGAACACTCGAACACCTATACGGATACTCCTGCACAGTGGCAGATATGTAAATACGGGGTTTCCAAACCATTTCTTGCGCATTACGGTTCGAACACTCGAACACCTATACGGATTCTCCTGCACAGTGGCAGATATGTAAATACGGGATTTACATACCATTTCTTGCGCAATCCGGTTCGAACACTCGAACACCTATACGGATTTTCCTGCACAGTGGCAGATATGTAAATACGGGGTTTACATACCATTTCTTGCGCATTACGGTTCGAACACTCGAACACCTATACGGATTCTCCGGCACAGTGGCAGATATGTAATGACAGGGTTTCCATACCATTTCTTGCGCATTACGGTTCGAACACCCGAACACCTATACGGATTCTCCTGCACAGTGGCAGATATGTAAATACGGGGTTTACATACCATTTCTTGCGCAACACGGTTCGAACACTCGAACACCTATACGGATTTTCCTACACAGTGGCAGATATGTAAATACGGGGTTTCCATACCATTTCTTGCGCATTACGGTTCGAACACTCGAACACCTATACGGATTCTCCTGCACAGTGGCAGATATGTAAATACGGGGTTTCCATACCATTTCTTGCGCATTACGGTTCGAACACTCGAACACCTATGCGGATTCTCCTGCACAGTGGCAGATATGTAAATACGGGATTTACAGACCATTTCTTGCGCAATACGGTTCGAACACTCGAACACCTATACGGATTCTCCTACACAGTGGCAGATATGTAAATACGGGGTTTCCATACCATTTCTTGCGCATTACGGTTCGAACACTCGAACACCTATACGGATTCTCCTACACAGTGGCAGATATGTAAATACGGGGTTTCCATACCATTTCTTGCGCATTACGGTTCGAACACTCGAACACCTATGTGGATTCTCCTGCACAGTGGCAGATATGTAAATACGGGATTTACATACCATTTCTTGCGCAATACGGTTCGGACATTCGAACACCGATACGGATTCTCCTACACAGTGGCAGATATGTAAATACGGGGTTTCCATACCATTTCTTGCGCATTACGGTTCGAACACTCGAACACCTATACGGATTCTCCTACACAGTGGCAGATATGTAAATACGGGGTTTCCATACCATTTCTTGCGCGTTACGGTTCGAACACTCGAACACCTATACGGATTTTCCTGCACAGTGGCAGATATGTAAATACGGGGTTTCCATACCATTTCTTGCGCATTACGGTTCGAACACCCGAACACCTATACGGATTCTCCTGCATAGTGGCAGATATGTAAATACGGGATTTACATACCATTTCTTGCGCAATACGGTTCGAACACTCGAACACCTATACGGATTTTCCTGCACAGTGGCAGATATGTAAATACGGGGTTTCCATACCATTTCTTGCGCATTACGGTTCGAACACTCGAACACCTATACGGATACTCCTGCACAGTGGCAGATATGTAAATACGGGGTTTCCAAACCATTTCTTACGCATTACGGTTCGAACACTCGAACACCTATACGGATTCTCCTGCACAGTGGCAGATATGTAAATACGGGATTTACATACCATTTCTTGCGCAATCCGGTTCGAACACTCGAACACCTATACGGATTTTCCTGCACAGTGGCAGATATGTAAATACGGGGTTTACATACCATTTCTTGCGCATTACGGTTCGAACACTCGAACACCTATACGGATTCTCCGGCACAGTGGCAGATATGTAACGACAGGGTTTCCATACCATTTCTTGCGCATTACGGTTCGAACACCCGAACACCTATACGGATTCTCCTGCACAGTGGCAGATATGTAAATACGGGGTTTACATACCATTTCTTGCGCAACACGGTTCGAACACTCGAACACCTATACGGATTTTCCTACACAGTGGCAGATATGTAAATACGGGGTTTCCATACCATTTCTTGCGCATTACGGTTCGAACACTCGAACACCTATACGGATTCTCCTGCACAGTGGCAGATATGTAAATACGGGGTTTCCATACCATTTCTTGCGCATTACGGTTCGAACACTCGAACACCAATGCGGATTCTCCTGCACAGTGGCAGATATGTAAATACGGGATTTACATACCATTTCTTGCGCAATACGGTTCGAACACTCGAACACCTATACGGATTCTCCTACACAGTGGCAGATATGTAAATACGGGGTTTCCATACCATTTCTTGCGCATTACGGTTCGAACACTCGAACACCTATACGGATTCTCCTACACAGTGGCAGATATGTAAATACGGGGTTTCCATACCATTTCTTGCGCATTACGGTTCGAACACTCGAACACCTATACGGATTTTCCTGCACAGCGGCAGATATGTAAATACGGGGTTTCCATACCATTTCTTGCGCATTACGGTTCGAACACTCGAACACCTATACGGATTCTCCTGCATAGTGGCAGATATGTAAATACGGGGTTTCCATACCATTTCTTGCGCATTACGGTTCGAACACTCGAACACCTATACGGATTCTCCTGCACAGTGGCAGATATGTAAATACGGGGTTTCCATACCATTTCTTGCGCATTACGGTTCGAACACTCGTACACCTATGCGGATTCTCCTGCATAGTGGCAGATATGTAAATACGGGATTTACATACCATTTCTTGCGCAATACGGTTCGAACACTCGAACACCTATACGGATTCTCCTACACAGTGGCAGATATGTAAATACGGGGTTTCCATACCATTTCTTGCGCATTACGGTTCGAACACTCGAACACCTATACGGATTCTCCTGCACAGTGGCAGATATGTAAATACGGGGTTTACATACCATTTCTTGCGCAATACGGTTCGAACACTCGAACACCTATACGGATTTTCCTGCACAGTGGCAGATAATTAAATACGGGGTTTCCATACCATTTCTTGCGCATTACGGTTCGAACACTCGAACACCTATACGGATTCTCCTACACAGTGGCCGATATGTAAATACGGGGTTTCCATACCATTTCTTGCGCATTACGGTTCGAACACTCGAACACCTATACGGATTCTCCTGCACAGTGGCAGATATGTAAATACGGGGTTTCCATACCATTTCTTGCGCATTACGGTTCGAACACTCGAACACCTATGCGGATTCTCCTGCACAGTGGCAGATATGTAAATACGGGATTTACATACCATTTCTTGCGCAACCCGGTTCGAACACTCGAACACCTATACGGATTTTCCTTCACAGTGGCAGATATGTAAATACGGGGTTTACATACCATTTCTTGCGCATTACGGTTCGAACACTCGAACACCTATACGGATTCTCCTGCACAGTGGCAGATATGTAAATACGGGGTTTCCATACCATTTCTTGCGCATTACGGTTCGAACACTCGAACACCTATACGGATTCTCCTGCACAGTGGCAGATATGTAAATACGGGGTTTACATACCATTTCTTGCGCAACACGGTTCGAACACTCGAACACCTATACGGATTCTCCTGCACAGTGGCAGATATGTAAATACGGGGTTTACATACCATTTCTTGTGCAATACGGTTCGAACACTCGAACACCTATACGGATTTTCCAGCACAGTGGCAGATATGTAAATACGGGGTTTCCATACCATTTCTTGCGCATTACGGTTCGAACACTCGAACACCTATACGGATTCTCCTGCATAGTGGCAGATATGTAAATACGGGGTTTACATACCATTTCTTGCGCAACACGGTTCGAACACTTCGAACACCTATACGGATTCTTCTGCACAGTGGCAGATATGTAAATACGGGGATTACATACCATTTCTTGCGCAATACGGTTCGAACACTCGAACACCTATACGGATTTTCCTGCACAGTGGCAGATATGTAAATACGGGGTTTCCATACCATTTCTTGCGCATTACGGTTCGAACACTCGAACACCTATACGGATACTCCTGCACAGTGGCAGATATGTAAATACGGGGTTTCCATACCATTTCTTGCGCATTACGGTTCGAACACTCGAACACCTATACGGATTCTCCTGCACAGTGGCAGATATGTAAATACGGGATTTACATACCATTTCTTGCGCAATCCGGTTCGAACACTCGAACACCTATACGGATTTTCCTGCACAGTGGCAGATATGTAAATACGGGGTTTACATACCATTTCTTGCGCATTACGGTTCGAACACTCGAACACCTATACGGATTCTCCTGCACAGTGGCAGATATGTAAAGACGGGGTTTCCATACCATTTCTTGCGCATTACGGTTCGAACACCCGAACACCTATACGGATTCTCCTGCACAGTGGCAGATATGTAAATACGGGGTTTACATATCATTTCTTGCGCAACACGGTTCGAACACTCGAACACCTATACGGATTTTCCTGCACAGTGGCAGATATGTAAATACGGGGTTTCCATACCATTTCTTGCGCATTACGGTTCGAACACTCGAACACCTTTACGGATTCTCCTGCACAGTGGCAGATATGTAAATACGGGGTTTCCATACCATTTCTTGCGCATTACGGTTCGAACACTCGAACACCTATGTGGATTCTCCTGCACAGTGGCAGATATGTAAATACGGGATTTACATACCATTTCTTGCGCAATACGGTTCGAACATTCGAACACCGATACGGATTCTCCTACACAGTGGCAGATATGTAAATACGGGGTTTCCATACCATTTCTTGCGCATTACGGTTCGAACACTCGAACACCTATACGGATTCTCCTACACAGTGGCAGATATGTAAATACGGGGTTTCCATACCATTTCTTGCGCGTTACGGTTCGAACACTCGAACACCTATACGGATTTTCCTACACAGTGGCAGATATGTAAATACGGGGTTTCCATACCATTTCTTGCGCATTACGGTTCGAACACTCGAACACCTATACGGATTCTCCTGCACAGTGGCAGATATGTAAATACGGGGTTTCCATACCATTTCTTGCGCATTACGGTTCGAACACTCGAACACCTATGCGGATTCTCCTGCACAGTGGCAGATATGTAAATACGGGATTTACAGACCATTTCTTGCGCAATACGGTTCGAACACTCGAACACCTATACGGATTCTCCTACACAGTGGCAGATATGTAAATACGGGGTTTCCATACCATTTCTTGCGCATTACGGTTCGAACACTCGAACACCTATACGGATTCTCCTACACAGTGGCAGATATGTAAATACGGGGTTTCCATACCATTTCTTGCGCATTACGGTTCGAACACTCGAACACCTATGTGGATTCTCCTGCACAGTGGCAGATATGTAAATACGGGATTTACATACCATTTCTTGCGCAATACGGTTCGGACATTCGAACACCGATACGGATTCTCCTACACAGTGGCAGATATGTAAATACGGGGTTTCCATACCATTTCTTGCGCATTACGGTTCGAACACTCGAACACCTATACGGATTCTCCTACACAGTGGCAGATATGTAAATACGGGGTTTCCATACCATTTCTTGCGCGTTACGGTTCGAACACTCGAACACCTATACGGATTTTCCTGCACAGTGGCAGATATGTAAATACGGGGTTTCCATACCATTTCTTGCGCATTACGGTTCGAACACCCGAACACCTATACGGATTCTCCTGCATAGTGGCAGATATGTAAATACGGGATTTACATACCATTTCTTGCGCAATACGGTTCGAACACTCGAACACCTATACGGATTTTCCTGCACAGTGGCAGATATGTAAATACGGGGTTTCCATACCATTTCTTGCGCATTACGGTTCGAACACTCGAACACCTATACGGATACTCCTGCACAGTGGCAGATATGTAAATACGGGGTTTCCAAACCATTTCTTACGCATTACGGTTCGAACACTCGAACACCTATACGGATTCTCCTGCACAGTGGCAGATATGTAAATACGGGATTTACATACCATTTCTTGCGCAATCCGGTTCGAACACTCGAACACCTATACGGATTTTCCTGCACAGTGGCAGATATGTAAATACGGGGTTTACATACCATTTCTTGCGCATTACGGTTCGAACACTCGAACACCTATACGGATTCTCCGGCACAGTGGCAGATATGTAACGACAGGGTTTCCATACCATTTCTTGCGCATTACGGTTCGAACACCCGAACACCTATACGGATTCTCCTGCACAGTGGCAGATATGTAAATACGGGGTTTACATACCATTTCTTGCGCAACACGGTTCGAACACTCGAACACCTATACGGATTTTCCTACACAGTGGCAGATATGTAAATACGGGGTTTCCATACCATTTCTTGCGCATTACGGTTCGAACACTCGAACACCTATACGGATTCTCCTGCACAGTGGCAGATATGTAAATACGGGGTTTCCATACCATTTCTTGCGCATTACGGTTCGAACACTCGAACACCAATGCGGATTCTCCTGCACAGTGGCAGATATGTAAATACGGGATTTACATACCATTTCTTGCGCAATACGGTTCGAACACTCGAACACCTATACGGATTCTCCTACACAGTGGCAGATATGTAAATACGGGGTTTCCATACCATTTCTTGCGCATTACGGTTCGAACACTCGAACACCTATACGGATTCTCCTACACAGTGGCAGATATGTAAATACGGGGTTTCCATACCATTTCTTGCGCATTACGGTTCGAACACTCGAACACCTATACGGATTTTCCTGCACAGCGGCAGATATGTAAATACGGGGTTTCCATACCATTTCTTGCGCATTACGGTTCGAACACTCGAACACCTATACGGATTCTCCTGCATAGTGGCAGATATGTAAATACGGGGTTTCCATACCATTTCTTGCGCATTACGGTTCGAACACTCGAACACCTATACGGATTCTCCTGCACAGTGGCAGATATGTAAATACGGGGTTTCCATACCATTTCTTGCGCATTACGGTTCGAACACTCGTACACCTATGCGGATTCTCCTGCATAGTGGCAGATATGTAAATACGGGATTTACATACCATTTCTTGCGCAATACGGTTCGAACACTCGAACACCTATACGGATTCTCCTACACAGTGGCAGATATGTAAATACGGGGTTTCCATACCATTTCTTGCGCATTACGGTTCGAACACTCGAACACCTATACGGATTCTCCTCCACAGTGGCAGATATGTAAATACGGGGTTTACATACCATTTCTTGCGCATTACGGTTCGAACACTCGAACACCTATACGGATTCTCCTGCACAGTGGCAGATATGTAAATACGGGGTTTCCATACCATTTCTTGCGCATTACGGTTCGAACACTCGAACACCTATACGGATTCTCCTGCACAGCGGCAGATATGTAAATACGGGGTTTACATACCATTTCTTGCGCAACACGGTTCGAACACTCGAACACCTATACGGATTCTCCTGCACAGTGGCAGATATGTAAATACGGGATTTACATACCATTTCTAGCGCGTTACGGTTCGAACACTCGAACACCTATACGGATTCTCCTGTACAGTGGCAGATATGTAAATACGGGGTTTCCATACCATTTCTTGCGCATTACGGTTCGAACACTCGAACACCTATACGGATTCTCCTGCACAGTGGCAGATATGTAAATACGGGGTTTACATACCATTTCTTGCGCAACACGGTTCGAACACTCGAACACCTCTACGGATTCTGCTGCACAGTGGCAGATACGTAAATACGGGGTTTACATACCATTTCTTGCGCAATACGGTTCGAACACTCGAACACCTATACGGATTTTCCTGCACAGTGGCAGATATGTAAATACGGGGTTTCCATACCATTTCTTGCGCATTACGGTTCGAACACTCGAACACCTATACGGATTCTCCTGCACAGTGGCAGATATGTAAATACGGGGTTTCCATACCATTTCTTGCGCATTACGGTTCGAACACTCGAACTCCTATGCGGATTCTCCTGCACAGTGGCAGATATGTAAATACGGGATTTACATACCATTTCTTGCGCAATACGGTTCGAACACTCGAACACCTATACGGATTTTCCTGCACAGTGGCAGATATGTAAATACGGGGTTTCCATACCATTTCTTGCGCATTACGGTTCGAACACTCGAACACCTATACGGATTCTCCTGCACAGTGGCAGATATGTAAATATGGGGTTTACATACCATTTCTTGCGCAACACGGTTCGAACACTCGAACACCTATACGGATTCTCCTGCACAGTGGCAGATATGTAAATACGGGGTTTACATACCATTTCTTGCGCAATACGGTTCGAACACTCGAACACCTATACGGATTTTCCTGCACAGTGGCAGATAATTAAATACGGGGTTTCCATACCATTTCTTGCGCATTACGGTTCGAACACTCGAACACCTATACGGATTCTCCTACACAGTGGCCGATATGTAAATACGGGGTTTCCATACCATTTCTTGCGCATTACGGTTCGAACACTCGAACACCTATACGGATTCTCCTGCACAGTGGCAGATATGTAAATACGGGGTTTACACACCATTTCTTGCGCAACACGGTTCGAACACTTCGAACACCTATACGGATTCTTCTGCACAGTGGCAGATATGTAAATACGGGGATTACATACCATTTCTTGCGCAATACGGTTCGAACACTCGAACACCTATACGGATTTTCCTACACAGTGGCAGATATGTAAATACGGGGTTTCCATACCATTTCTTGCGCATTACGGTTCGAACACTCGAACACCTATACGGATTCTCCTGCACAGTGGCAGATATGTAAATACGGGGTTTACATACCATTTCTTGCGCAACACGGTTCGACCACTCGAACACCTATACGGATTCTCCTGCACTGTGGCAGATATGTAAATACGGGGTTTACATACCATTTCTTGCGCAATACGGTTCGAACACTCGAACACCTATACGGATTTTCCTGCACAGTGGCAGATTTGTAAATACGGGGTTTCCATACCATTTCTTGCGCATTACGGTTCGAACACTCGAACACCTATACGGATTCTCCTGCACTGTGGCAGATATGTAAATACGGGGTTTACATACCATTTCTTGCGCAACACGGTTCGAACACTCGAACACCTATACGGATTTTCCTGCATAGTGGCAGATATGTAAATACGGGGTTTCCATACCATTTCTTGCGCATTACGGTTCGAACACTCGAACACCTATACGGATTCTCCTGCACAGTGGCAGATATGTAAATACGGGGTTTCCATACCATTTCTTGCGCATTACGGTTCGAACACTCGTACACCTATGCGGATTCTCCTGCATAGTGGCAGATATGTAAATACGGGATTTACATACCATTTCTTGCGCAATACGGTTCGAACACTCGAACACCTATACGGATTCTCCTACACAGTGGCAGATATGTAAATACGGGGTTTCCATACCATTTCTTGCGCATTACGGTTCGAACACTCGAACACCTATACGGATTCTCCTGCACAGTGGCAGATATGTAAATACGGGGTTTCCATACCATTTCTTGCGCATTACGGTTCGAACACTCGAACACCTATACGGATTTTCCTGCACAGTGGCAGATATGTAAATACGGGGTTTCCATACCATTTCTTGCGCATTACGGTTCGAACACTCGAACACCTATACGGATTCTCCTGCACAGTGGCAGATATGTAAATACGGGGTTTCCATACCATTTCTTGCGCATTACGGTTCGAACACTCGAACTCCTATGCGGATTCTCCTGCGCAGTGGCAGATATGTAAATACGGGATTTACATACCATTTCTTGCGCAATACGGTTCGAACACTCGAACACCTATACGGATTTTCCTGCACAGTGGCAGATATGTAAATACGGGGTTTCCATACCATTTCTTGCGCATTACGGTTCGAACACTCGAACACCTATACGGATTCTCCTGCACAGTGGCAGATATGTAAATACGGGGTTTACATACCATTTCTTGCGCAACACGGTTCGAACACTCGAACACCTATACGGATTCTCCTGCACAGTGGCAGATATGTAAATACGGGGTTTACATACCATTTCTTGCGCAATACGGTTCGAACACTCGAACACCTATACGGATTTTCCAGCACAGTGGCAGATATGTAAATACGGGGTTTCCATACCATTTCTTGCGCATTACGGTTCGAACACTCGAACACCTATACGGATTCTCCTGCATAGTGGCAGATATGTAAATACGGGGTTTACATACCATTTCTTGCGCAACACGGTTCGAACACTTCGAACACCTATACGGATTCTTCTGCACAGTGGCAGATATGTAAATACGGGGATTACATACCATTTCTTGCGCAATACGGTTCGAACACTCGAACACCTATACGGATTTTCCTGCACAGTGGCAGATATGTAAATACGGGGTTTCCATACCATTTCTTGCGCATTACGGTTCGAACACTCGAACACCTATACGGATACTCCTGCACAGTGGCAGATATGTAAATACGGGGTTTCCATACCATTTCTTGCGCATTACGGTTCGAACACTCGAACACCTATACGGATTCTCCTGCACAGTGGCAGATATGTAAATACGGGATTTACATACCATTTCTTGCGCAATCCGGTTCGAACACTCGAACACCTATACGGATTTTCCTGCACAGTGGCAGATATGTAAATACGGGGTTTACATACCATTTCTTGCGCATTACGGTTCGAACACTCGAACACCTATACGGATTCTCCTGCACAGTGGCAGATATGTAAAGACGGGGTTTCCATACCATTTCTTGCGCATTACGGTTCGAACACCCGAACACCTATACGGATTCTCCTGCACAGTGGCAGATATGTAAATACGGGGTTTACATATCATTTCTTGCGCAACACGGTTCGAACACTCGAACACCTATACGGATTTTCCTGCACAGTGGCAGATATGTAAATACGGGGTTTCCATACCATTTCTTGCGCATTACGGTTCGAACACTCGAACACCTTTACGGATTCTCCTGCACAGTGGCAGATATGTAAATACGGGGTTTCCATACCATTTCTTGCGCATTACGGTTCGAACACTCGAACACCTATGTGGATTCTCCTGCACAGTGGCAGATATGTAAATACGGGATTTACATACCATTTCTTGCGCAATACGGTTCGAACATTCGAACACCGATACGGATTCTCCTACACAGTGGCAGATATGTAAATACGGGGTTTCCATACCATTTCTTGCGCATTACGGTTCGAACACTCGAACACCTATACGGATTCTCCTACACAGTGGCAGATATGTAAATACGGGGTTTCCATACCATTTCTTGCGCGTTACGGTTCGAACACTCGAACACCTATACGGATTTTCCTGCACAGTGGCAGATATGTAAATACGGGGTTTCCATACCATTTCTTGCGCATTACGGTTCGAACACTCGAACACCTATACGGATTCTCCTGCATAGTGGCAGATATGTAAATACGGGATTTACATACCATTTCTTGCGCAATACGGTTCGAACACTCGAACACCTATACGGATTTTCCTGCACAGTGGCAGATATGTAAATACGGGGTTTCCATACCATTTCTTGCGCATTACGGTTCGAACACTCGAACACCTATACGGATACTCCTGCACAGTGGCAGATATGTAAATACGGGGTTTCCAAACCATTTCTTGCGCATTACGGTTCGAACACTCGAACACCTATACGGATTCTCCTGCACAGTGGCAGATATGTAAATACGGGATTTACATACCATTTCTTGCGCAATCCGGTTCGAACACTCGAACACCTATACGGATTTTCCTGCACAGTGGCAGATATGTAAATACGGGGTTTACATACCATTTCTTGCGCATTACGGTTCGAACACTCGAACACCTATACGGATTCTCCGGCACAGTGGCAGATATGTAATGACAGGGTTTCCATACCATTTCTTGCGCATTACGGTTCGAACACCCGAACACCTATACGGATTCTCCTGCACAGTGGCAGATATGTAAATACGGGGTTTACATACCATTTCTTGCGCAACACGGTTCGAACACTCGAACACCTATACGGATTTTCCTACACAGTGGCAGATATGTAAATACGGGGTTTCCATACCATTTCTTGCGCATTACGGTTCGAACACTCGAACACCTATACGGATTCTCCTGCACAGTGGCAGATATGTAAATACGGGGTTTCCATACCATTTCTTGCGCATTACGGTTCGAACACTCGAACACCTATGCGGATTCTCCTGCACAGTGGCAGATATGTAAATACGGGATTTACAGACCATTTCTTGCGCAATACGGTTCGAACACTCGAACACCTATACGGATTCTCCTACACAGTGGCAGATATGTAAATACGGGGTTTCCATACCATTTCTTGCGCATTACGGTTCGAACACTCGAACACCTATACGGATTCTCCTACACAGTGGCAGATATGTAAATACGGGGTTTCCATACGATTTCTTGCGCATTACGGTTCGAACACTCGAACACCTATGTGGATTCTCCTGCACAGTGGCAGATATGTAAATACGGGATTTACATACCATTTCTTGCGCAATACGGTTCGAACATTCGAACACCGATACGGATTCTCCTACACAGTGGCAGATATGTAAATACGGGGTTTCCATACCATTTCTTGCGCATTACGGTTCGAACACTCGAACACCTATACGGATTCTCCTACACAGTGGCAGATATGTAAATACGGGGTTTCCATACCATTTCTTGCGCGTTACGGTTCGAACACTCGAACACCTATACGGATTTTCCTGCACAGTGGCAGATATGTAAATACGGGGTTTCCATACCATTTCTTGCGCATTACGGTTCGAACACTCGAACACCTATACGGATTCTCCTGCATAGTGGCAGATATGTAAATACGGGATTTACATACCATTTCTTGCGCAATACGGTTCGAACACTCGAACACCTATACGGATTTTCCTGCACAGTGGCAGATATGTAAATACGGGGTTTCCATACCATTTCTTGCGCATTACGGTTCGAACACTCGAACACCTATACGGATACTCCTGCACAGTGGCAGATATGTAAATACGGGGTTTCCAAACCATTTCTTGCGCATTACGGTTCGAACACTCGAACACCTATACGGATTCTCCTGCACAGTGGCAGATATGTAAATACGGGATTTACATACCATTTCTTGCGCAATCCGGTTCGAACACTCGAACACCTATACGGATTTTCCTGCACAGTGGCAGATATGTAAATACGGGGTTTACATACCATTTCTTGCGCATTACGGTTCGAACACTCGAACACCTATACGGATTCTCCGGCACAGTGGCAGATATGTAACGACAGGGTTTCCATACCATTTCTTGCGCATTACGGTTCGAACACCCGAACACCTATACGGATTCTCCTGCACAGTGGCAGATATGTAAATACGGGGTTTACATACCATTTCTTGCGCAACACGGTTCGAACACTCGAACACCTATACGGATTTTCCTACACAGTGGCAGATATGTAAATACGGGGTTTCCATACCATTTCTTGCGCATTACGGTTCGAACACTCGAACACCTATACGGATTCTCCTGCACAGTGGCAGATATGTAAATACGGGGTTTCCATACCATTTCTTGCGCATTACGGTTCGAACACTCGAACACCAATGCGGATTCTCCTGCACAGTGGCAGATATGTAAATACGGGATTTACATACCATTTCTTGCGCAATACGGTTCGAACACTCGAACACCTATACGGATTCTCCTACACAGTGGCAGATATGTAAATACGGGGTTTCCATACCATTTCTTGCGCATTACGGTTCGAACACTCGAACACCTATACGGATTCTCCTACACAGTGGCAGATATGTAAATACGGGGTTTCCATACCATTTCTTGCGCGTTACGGTTCGAACACTCGAACACCTATACGGATTTTCCTGCACAGCGGCAGATATGTAAATACGGGGTTTCCATACCATTTCTTGCGCATTACGGTTCGAACACTCGAACACCTATACGGATTCTCCTGCATAGTGGCAGATATGTAAATACGGGGTTTCCATACCATTTCTTGCGCATTACGGTTCGAACACTCGAACTCCTATGCGGATTCTCCTGCACAGTGGCAGATATGTAAATACGGGATTTACATACCATTTCTTGCGCAATACGGTTCGAACACACGAACACCTATACGGATTTTCCTGCACAGTGGCAGATATGTAAATACGGGGTTTCCATACCATTTCTTGCGCATTACGGTGCGAACACTCGAACACCTATACGGATACTCCTGCACAGTGGCAGATATGTAAATACGGGGTTTCCATACCATTTCTTGCGCATTACGGTTCGAACACTCGAACACCTATACGGATTCTCCTGCACAGTGGCAGATATGTAAATACGGGATTTAGATACCATTTCTTGCGCAATCCGGTTCGAACACTCGAACACCTATACGGATTTTCCTGCACAGTGGCAGATATGTAAATACGGGGTTTCCATACCATTTCTTGCGCATTACGGTTCGAACACTCGAACACCTATACGGATTCTCCTGCACAGTGGCAGATATGTAAATACGGGGTTTCCATACCATTTCTTGCGCATTACGGTTCGAACACTCGAACACCTATGTGGATTCTCCTGCACAGTGGCAGATATGTAAATACGGGATTTACATACCATTTCTTGCGCAATACGGTTCGAACACTCGAACACCGATACGGATTCTCCTACACAGTGGCAGATATGTAAATACGGGGTTTCCATACCATTTCTTGCGCATTACGGTTCGAACACTCGAACACCTATACGGATTCTCCTACACAGTGGCAGATATGTAAATACGGGGTTTCCATACCATTTCTTGCGCATTACGGTTCGAACACTCGAACACCTATACGGATTTTCCTGCACAGTGGCAGATATGTAAATACGGGATTTCCATACCATTTCTTGCGCATTACGGTTCGAACACTCGAACACCTATACGGATTCTCCTGCATAGTGGCAGATATGTAAATACGGGGTTTCCATACCATTTCTTGCGCATTACGGTTCGAACACTCGAACTCCTATGCGGATTCTCCTGCACAGTGGCAGATATGTAAATACGGGATTTACATACCATTTCTTGCGCAATACGGTTCGAACACTCGAACACCTATATGGATTTTCCTGCACAGTGGCAGATATGTAAATACGGGGTTTCCATACCATTTCTTGCGCATTACGGTTCGAACACTCGAACACCTATACGGATACTCCTGCACAGTGGCAGATACGTAAATACGGGGTTTCCAAACCATTTCTTGCGCATTACGGTTCGAACACTCGAACACCTATACGGATTCTCCTGCACAGTGGCAGATATGTAAATACGGGATTTACATACCATTTCTTGCGCAATCCGGTTCGAACACTCGAACACCTATACGGATTTTCCTGCACAGTGGCAGATATGTAAATACGGGGTTTACATACCATTTCTTGCGCATTACGGTTCGAACAATCGAACACCTATACGGATTCTCCTGCACAGTGGCAGATATGTAAAGACAGGGTTTCCATACCATTTCTTGCGCATTACGGTTCGAACACCCGAACACCTATACGGATTCTCCTGCACAGTGGCAGATATGTAAATACGGGGTTTACATACCATTTCTTGCGCAACACGGTTCGAACACTCGAACACCTATACGGATTTTCCTACACAGTGGCAGATATGTAAATACGGGGTTTCCATACCATTTCTTGGGCATTACGGTTCGAACACTCGAACATCTATACGGATTCTCCTGCACAGTGGCAGATATGTAAATACAGGGTTTCCATACCATTTCTTGCGCATTACGGTTCGAACACTCGAACACCTATGCGGATTCTCCTGCACAGTGGCAGATATGTAAATACGGGATTTACATACCATTTCTTGCGCAATACGGTTCGAACACTCGAACACCTATACGGATTCTCCTACACAGTGGCAGATATGTAAATACGGGGTTTCCATACCATTTCTTGCGCATTATGGTTCGAACAGTCGAACACCTATACGGATTCTCCTACACAGTGGCAGATATGTAAAGACGGGGTTTCCATACCATTTCTTGCGCATTACGGTTCGAACACTCGAACACCTATACGGATTTTCCTGCACAGTGGCAGATATGTAAATACGGGGTTTCCATACCATTTCTTGCGCATTACGGTTCGAACACTCGAACACCTATACGGATTCTCCTGCATAGTGGCAGATATGTAAATACGGGGTTTCCATACCATTTCTTGCGCATTACGGTTCGAACACTCGAACTCCTATGCGGATTCTCCTGCACAGTGGCAGATATGTAAATACGGGATTTACATACCATTTCCTGCGCAATACGGTTCGAACACTCGAACACCTATACGGATTTTCCTGCACAGTGGCAGATATGTAAATACGGGGTTTCCATACCATTTCTTGCGCATTACGGTGCGAACACTCGAACACCTATACGGATACTCCTGCACAGTGGCAGATATGTAAATACGGGGTTTCCATACCATTTCTTGCGCATTACGGTTCGAACACTCGAACACCTATACGGATTCTCCTGCACAGTGGCAGATATGTAAATACGGGATTTAGATACCATTTCTTGCGCAATCCGGTTCGAACACTCGAACACCTATACGGATTTTCCTGCACAGTGGCAGATATGTAAATACGGGGTTTACATACCATTTCTTGCGCATTACGGTTCGAACACTCGAACACCTATACGGATTCTCCTGCACAGTGGCAGATATGTAAAGACGGGGTTTCCATACCATTTCTTGCGCATTACGGTTCGAACACCCGAACACCTATACGGATTCTCCTGCACAGTGGCAGATATGTAAATACGGGGTTTACATACCATTTCTTGCGCAACACGGTTCGAACACTCGAACACCTATACGGATTTTCCTGCACAGTGGCAGATATGTAAATACGGGGTTTCCATACCATTTCTTGCGCATTACGGTTCGAACACTCGAACACCTATACGGATTCTCCTGCACAGTGGCAGATATGTAAATACGGGGTTTCCATACCATTTCTGGCGCATTACGGTTCGAACACTCGAACACCTATGCGGATTCTCCTGCACAGTGGCAGATATGTAAATACGGGATTTACATACCATTTCTTGCGCAATACGGTTCGAACACTCGAACACCTATACGGATTCTCCTACACAGTGGCAGATATGTAAATACGGGGTTTCCATACCATTTCTTGCGCATTACGGTTCGAACACTCGAACACCTATACGGATTCTCCTGCACAGTGGCAGATATGTAAATACGGGGTTTCCATACCATTTCTTGCGCATTACGGTTCGAACACTCGAACACCTATACGGATTTTCCTGCACAGTGGCAGATATGTAAATACGGGGTTTCCATACCATTTCTTGCGCAATACGGTTCGAACACTCGAACACCTATACGAATTCTCCTGCACAGTGGCAGATATGTAAATACGGGGTTTACATACCATTTCTTGCGCAACACGGTTCGAAGACTCGAACACCAATACGGATTCTCCTGCACAGTGGCAGATATGTAAATACGGGGTTTACATACCATTTCTTGCGCAATACGGTTCGAACACTCGAACACCTATACGGATTTTCCTGCACAGTGGCAGATATGTAAATACGGGGTTTCCATACCATTTCTTGCGCATTACGGTTCGAACACTCGAACACCTATACGGATTCTCCTGCACAGTGGCAGATATGTAAATGCGGGGTTTACATACCATTTCTTGCGCAACACGGTTCGAACACTCGAACACCTATACGGGTTCTCCTGCACAGTGGCAGATATGTAAATACGGGGTTTACATACCATTTCTTGCGTAATACGGTTCGAACACTCGAACACCTATACGGATTTTCCTGCACAGTGGCAGATATGTAAATACGGGGTTTCCATACCATTTCTTGCGCATTACGGTTCGAACACTCGAACACCTATACGGATTCTCCTGCACAGTGGCCGATATGTAAATACGGGGTTTCCATACCATTTCTTGCGCATTACGGTTCGAACACTCGAACACCTATACGGATTCTCCTGCACAGTGGCAGATATGTACATACGGGGTTTACATACCATTTCTTGCGCAACACGGTTCGACCACTTCGAACACCTATACGGATTCTTCTGCACAGTGGCAGATATGTAAATACGGGGATTACATACCATTTCTTGCGCAATACGGTTCGAACACTCGAACACCTATACGGATTTTCCTGCACAGTGGCAGATATGTAAATACGGGGTTTCCATACCATTTCTTGCACATTACGGTTCGAACACTCGAACACCTATCCGGATTCTCCTGCACAGTGGCAGATATGTAAATACGGGGTTTCCATACCATTTCTTGCGCATTACGGTTCGAACACTCGAACACCTATGCGGATTCTCCTGCACAGTGGCAGATATGTAAATACGGGATTTACATACCATTTCTTGCGCAATCCGGTTCGAACAATCGAACACCTATACGGATTTTCCTGCACAGTGGCAGATATGTAAATACGGGGTTTACATACCATTTCTTGCGCATTACGGTTCGAACACTCGAACACCTATACGGATTCTCCTGCACAGTGGCAGATATGTAAAGACGGGGTTTCCAGACCATTTCTTGCGCATTACGGTTCGAACACCCGAACACCTATACGGATTCTCCTGCACAGTGGCAGATATGTAAATATGGGGTTTACAAACCATTTCTTGCGCAACACGGTTCGAACACTCGAACACCTATACGGATTTTCCTGCACAGTGGCAGATATGTAAATACGGGGTTTCCATACCATTTCTTGCGCATTACGGTTCGAACACTCGAACACCTATACGGATTCTCCTGCACAGTGGCAGATATGTAAATACGGGGTTTCCATACCATTTCTTGCGCATTACGGTTCGAACACTCGAACACCTATGCGGATTCTCCTGCACAGTGGCAGATATGTAAATACGGGATTTACATACCATTTCTTGCGCAATACGGTTCGAACACTCGAACACCTATACGGATTTTCCTGCACAGTGGCAGATATGTAAATACGGGGTTTCCATACCATTTCTTGCGCATTACGGTTCGAACACTCGAACACCTATACGGATTCTCCTGCACAGTGGCAGATATGTAAATACGGGGTTTCCATACCATTTCTTGCGCATTACGGTTCGAACACTCGAACACCTATGCGGATTCTCCTGCACAGTGGCAGATATGTAAATACGGGATTTACATACCATTTCTTGCGCAATACGGTTCGAACACTCGAACACCTATACGGATTCTCCTACACAGTGGCAGATATGTAAATACGGGGTTTCCATACCATTTCTTGCGCATTACGGTTCGAACACTCGAACACCTATACGGATTCTCCTGCACAGTGGCAGATATGTAAATACGGGGTTTCCATACCATTTCTTGCGCATTACGGTTCGAACACTCGAACACCTATACGGATTTTCCTGCACAGTGGCAGATATGTAAATACGGGGTTTCCATACCATTTCTTGCGCAATACGGTTCGAACACTCGAACACCTATACGGATTCTCCTGCACAGTGGCAGATATGTAAATACGGAGTTTACATACCATTTCTTGCGCAACACGGTTCGAAGACTCAACACCTATACGGATTCTCCTGCACAGTGGCAGATATGTAAATACGGGGTTTACATACCATTTCTTGCGCAATACGGTTCGAACACTCGAACACCTATACGGATTTTCCTGCACAGTGGCAGATATGTAAATACGGGGTTTCCATACCATTTCTTGCGCATTACGGTTCGAACACTCGAACACCTATACGGATTCTCCTGCACAGTGGCAGATATGTAAATACGGGGTTTACATACCATTTCTTGCGCAACACGGTTCGAACACTCGAACACCTATACGGGTTCTCCTGCACAGTGGCAGATATGTAAATACGGGGTTTACATACCATTTCTTGCGCAATACGGTTCGAACACTCGAACACCTATACGGATTTTCCTGCACAGTGGCAGATATGTAAATACGGGGTTTCCATACCATTTCTTGCGCATTACGGTTCGAACACTCGAACACCTATACGGATTCTCCTGCACAGTGGCCGATATGTAAATACGGGGTTTCCATACCATTTCTTGCGCATTACGGTTCGAACACTCGAACACCTATACGGATTCTCCTGCACAGTGGCAGATATGTAAATACGGGGTTTACATACCATTTCTTGCGCAACACGGTTCGAACACTTCGAACACCTATACGGATTCTTTTGCACAGTGGCAGATATGTAAATACGGGGATTACATACCATTTCTTGCGCAATACGGTTCGAACACTCGAACACCTATACGGATTTTCCTGCACAGTGGCAGATATGTAAATACGGGGTTTCCATACCATTTCTTGCACATTACGGTTCGAACACTCGAACACCTATCCGGATTCTCCTGCACAGTGGCAGATATGTAAATACGGGGTTTCCATACCATTTCTTGCGCATTACGGTTCGAACACTCGAACACCTATGCGGATTCTCCTGCATAGTGGCAGATATGTAAATACGGGATTTACATACCATTTCTTGCGCAATCCGGTTCGAACAATCGAACACCTATACGGATTTTCCTGCACAGTGGCAGATATGTAAATACGGGGTTTACATACCATTTCTTGCGCATTACGGTTCGAACACTCGAACACCTATACGGATTCTCCTGCACAGTGGCAGATATGTAAAGACGGGGTTTCCATACCATTTCTTGCGCATTACGGTTCGAACACCCGAACACCTATACGGATTCTCCTGCACAGTGGCAGATATGTAAATATGGGGTTTACAAACCATTTCTTGCGCAACACGGTTCGAACACTCGAACACCTATACGGATTTTCCTGCACAGTGGCAGATATGTAAATACGGGGTTTCCATACCATTTCTTGCGCATTACGGTTCGAACACTCGAACACCTATACGGATTCTCCTGCACAGTGGCAGATATGTAAATACGGGGTTTCCATACCATTTCTTGCGCATTACGGTTCGAACACTCGAACACCTATGCGGATTCTCCTGCACAGTGGCAGATATGTAAATACGGGATTTACATACCATTTCTTGCGCAATACGGTTCGAACACTCGAACACCTATACGGATTTTCCTGCACAGTGGCAGATATGTAAATACGGGGTTTCCATACCATTTCTTGCGCATTACGGTTCGAACACTCGAACACCTATACGGATTCTCCTGCACAGTGGCAGATATGTAAATACGGGGTTTCCATACCATTTCTTGCGCATTACGGTTCGAACACTCGAACACCTATGCGGATTCTCCTGCACAGTGGCAGATATGTAAATACGGGATTTACATACCATTTCTTGCGCAATACGGTTCGAACACTCGAACACCTATACGGATTCTCCTACACAGTGGCAGATATGTAAATACGGGGTTTCCATACCATTTCTTGCGCATTACGGTTCGAACACTCGAACACCTATACGGATTCTCCTGCACAGTGGCAGATATGTAAATACGGGGTTTCCATACCATTTCTTGCGCATTACGGTTCGAACACTCGAACACCTATACGGATTTTCCTGCACAGTGGCAGATATGTAAATACGGGGTTTCCATACCATTTCTTGCGCAATACGGTTCGAACACTCGAACACCTATACGGATTCTCCTGCACAGTGGCAGATATGTAAATACGGAGTTTACATACCATTTCTTGCGCAACACGGTTCGAAGACTCAACACCTATACGGATTCTCCTGCACAGTGGCAGATATGTAAATACGGGGTTTACATACCATTTCTTGCGCAATACGGTTCGAACACTCGAACACCTATACGGATTTTCTTGCACAGTGGCAGATATGTAAATACGGGGTTTCCATACCATTTCTTGCGCATTACGGTTCGAACACTCGAACACCTATACGGATTCTCCTGCACAGTGGCAGATATGTAAATACGGGGTTTACATACCATTTCTTGCGCAACACGGTTCGAACACTCGAACACCTATACGGGTTCTCCTGCACAGTGGCAGATTTGTAAATACGGGGTTTACATACCATTTCTTGCGCAATACGGTTCGAACACTCGAACACCTATACGGATTTTCCTGCACAGTGGCAGATATGTAAATACGGGGTTTCCATACCATTTCTTGCGCATTACGGTTCGAACACTCGAACACCTATACGGATTCTCCTGCACAGTGGCCGATATGTAAATACGGGGTTTCCATACCATTTCTTGCGCATTACGGTTCGAACACTCGAACACCTATACGGATTCTCCTGCACAGTGGCAGATATGTAAATACGGGGTTTACATACCATTTCTTGCGCAACACGGTTCGAACACTTCGAACACCTATACGGATTCTTTTGCACAGTGGCAGATATGTAAATACGGGGATTACATACCATTTCTTGCGCAATACGGTTCGAACACTCGAACACCTATACGGATTTTCCTGCACAGTGGCAGATATGTAAATACGGGGTTTCCATACCATTTCTTGCACATTACGGTTCGAACACTCGAACACCTATCCGGATTCTCCTGCACAGTGGCAGATATGTAAATACGGGGTTTCCATACCATTTCTTGCGCATTACGGTTCGAACACTCGAACACCTATGCGGATTCTCCTGCACAGTGGCAGATATGTAAATACGGGATTTACATACCATTTCTTGCGCAATCCGGTTCGAACAATCGAACACCTATACGGATTTTCCTGCACAGTGGCAGATATGTAAATACGGGGTTTACATACCATTTCTTGCGCATTACGGTTCGAACACTCGAACACCTATACGGATTCTCCTGCACAGTGGCAGATATGTAAAGACGGGGTTTCCATACCATTTCTTGCGCATTACGGTTCGAACACCCGAACACCTATACGGATTCTCCTGCACAGTGGCAGATATGTAAATATGGGGTTTACAAACCATTTCTTGCGCAACACGGTTCGAACACTCGAACACCTATACGGATTTTCCTGCACAGTGGCAGATATGTAAATACGGGGTTTCCATACCATTTCTTGCGCATTACGGTTCGAACACTCGAACACCTATACGGATTCTCCTGCACAGTGGCAGATATGTAAATACGGGGTTTCCATACCATTTCTTGCGCATTACGGTTCGAACACTCGAACACCTATGCGGATTCTCCTGCACAGTGGCAGATATGTAAATACGGGATTTACATACCATTTCTTGCGCAATACGGTTCGAACACTCGAACACCTATACGGATTTTCCTGCACAGTGGCAGATATGTAAATACGGGGTTTCCATACCATTTCTTGCGCATTACGGTTCGAACACTCGAACACCTATACGGATTCTCCTGCACAGTGGCAGATATGTAAATACGGGGTTTCCATACCATTTCTTGCGCATTACGGTTCGAACACTCGAACACCTATGCGGATTCTCCTGCACAGTGGCAGATATGTAAATACGGGATTTACATACCATTTCTTGCGCAATACGGTTCGAACACTCGAACACCTATACGGATTCTCCTACACAGTGGCAGATATGTAAATACGGGGTTTCCATACCATTTCTTGCGCATTACGGTTCGAACACTCGAACACCTATACGGATTCTCCTGCACAGTGGCAGATATGTAAATACGGGGTTTCCATACCATTTCTTGCGCATTACGGTTCGAACACTCGAACACCTATACGGATTTTCCTGCACAGTGGCAGATATGTAAATACGGGGTTTCCATACCATTTCTTGCGCAATACGGTTCGAACACTCGAACACCTATACGGATTCTCCTGCACAGTGGCAGATATGTAAATACGGAGTTTACATACCATTTCTTGCGCAACACGGTTCGAAGACTCAACACCTATACGGATTCTCCTGCACAGTGGCAGATATGTAAATACGGGGTTTACATACCATTTCTTGCGCAATACGGTTCGAACACTCGAACACCTATACGGATTTTCCTGCACAGTGGCAGATATGTAAATACGGGGTTTCCATACCATTTCTTGCGCATTACGGTTCGAACACTCGAACACCTATACGGATTCTCCTGCACAGTGGCAGATATGTAAATACGGGGTTTACATACCATTTCTTGCGCAACACGGTTCGAACACTCGAACACCTATACGGGTTCTCCTACACAGTGGCAGATTTGTAAATACGGGGTTTACATACCATTTCTTGCGCAATACGGTTCGAACACTCGAACACCTATACGGATTTTCCTGCACAGTGGCAGATATGTAAATACGGGGTTTCCATACCATTTCTTGCGCATTACGGTTCGAACACTCGAACACCTATACGGATTCTCCTGCACAGTGGCCGATATGTAAATACGGGGTTTCCATACCATTTCTTGCGCATTACGGTTCGAACACTCGAACACCTATACGGATTCTCCTGCACAGTGGCAGATATGTAAATACGGGGTTTACATACCATTTCTTGCGCAACACGGTTCGAACACTTCGAACACCTATACGGATTCTTTTGCACAGTGGCAGATATGTAAATACGGGGATTACATACCATTTCTTGCGCAATACGGTTCGAACACTCGAACACCTATACGGATTTTCCTGCACAGTGGCAGATATGTAAATACGGGGTTTCCATACCATTTCTTGCACATTACGGTTCGAACACTCGAACACCTATCCGGATTCTCCTGCACAGTGGCAGATATGTAAATACGGGGTTTCCATACCATTTCTTGCGCATTACGGTTCGAACACTCGAACACCTATGCGGATTCTCCTGCACAGTGGCAGATATGTAAATACGGGATTTACATACCATTTCTTGCGCAATCCGGTTCGAACAATCGAACACCTATACGGATTTTCCTGCACAGTGGCAGATATGTAAATACGGGGTTTACATACCATTTCTTGCGCATTACGGTTCGAACACTCGAACACCTATACGGATTCTCCTGCACAGTGGCAGATATGTAAAGACGGGGTTTCCATACCATTTCTTGCGCATTACGGTTCGAACACCCGAACACCTATACGGATTCTCCTGCACAGTGGCAGATATGTAAATATGGGGTTTACAAACCATTTCTTGCGCAACACGGTTCGAACACTCGAACACCTATACGGATTTTCCTGCACAGTGGCAGATATGTAAATACGGGGTTTCCATACCATTTCTTGCGCATTACGGTTCGAACACTCGAACACCTATACGGATTCTCCTGCACAGTGGCAGATATGTAAATACGGGGTTTCCATACCATTTCTTGCGCATTACGGTTCGAACACTCGAACACCTATGCGGATTCTCCTGCACAGTGGCAGATATGTAAATACGGGATTTACATACCATTTCTTGCGCAATACGGTTCGAACACTCGAACACCTATACGGATTTTCCTGCACAGTGGCAGATATGTAAATACGGGGTTTCCATACCATTTCTTGCGCATTACGGTTCGAACACTCGAACACCTATACGGATTCTCCTGCACAGTGGCAGATATGTAAATACGGGGTTTCCATACCATTTCTTGCGCATTACGGTTCGAACACTCGAACACCTATGCGGATTCTCCTGCACAGTGGCAGATATGTAAATACGGGATTTACATACCATTTCTTGCGCAATACGGTTCGAACACTCGAACACCTATACGGATTCTCCTACACAGTGGCAGATATGTAAATACGGGGTTTCCATACCATTTCTTGCGCATTACGGTTCGAACACTCGAACACCTATACGGATTCTCCTGCACAGTGGCAGATATGTAAATACGGGGTTTCCATACCATTTCTTGCGCATTACGGTTCGAACACTCGAACACCTATACGGATTTTCCTGCACAGTGGCAGATATGTAAATACGGGGTTTCCATACCATTTCTTGCGCAATACGGTTCGAACACTCGAACACCTATACGGATTCTCCTGCACAGTGGCAGATATGTAAATACGGAGTTTACATACCATTTCTTGCGCAACACGGTTCGAAGACTCAACACCTATACGGATTCTCCTGCACAGTGGCAGATATGTAAATACGGGGTTTACATACCATTTCTTGCGCAATACGGTTCGAACACTCGAACACCTATACGGATTTTCCTGCACAGTGGCAGATATGTAAATACGGGGTTTCCATACCATTTCTTGCGCATTACGGTTCGAACACTCGAACACCTATACGGATTCTCCTGCACAGTGGCAGATATGTAAATACGGGGTTTACATACCATTTCTTGCGCAACACGGTTCGAACACTCGAACACCTATACGGGTTCTCCTGCACAGTGGCAGATATGTAAATACGGGGTTTACATACCATTTCTTGCGCAATACGGTTCGAACACTCGAACACCTATACGGATTTTCCTGCACAGTGGCAGATATGTAAATACGGGGTTTCCATACCATTTCTTGCGCATTACGGTTCGAACACTCGAACACCTATACGGATTCTCCTGCACAGTGGCCGATATGTAAATACGGGGTTTCCATACCATTTCTTGCGCTTTACGGTTCGAACACTCGAACACCTATACGGATTCTCCTGCACAGTGGCAGATATGTAAATACGGGGTTTACATACCATTTCTTGCGCAACACGGTTCGAACACTTCGAACACCTATACGGATTCTTTTGCACAGTGGCAGATATGTAAATACGGGGATTACATACCATTTCTTGCGCAATACGGTTCGAACACTCGAACACCTATACGGATTTTCCTGCACAGTGGCAGATATGTAAATACGGGGTTTCCATACCATTTCTTGCACATTACGGTTCGAACACTCGAACACCTATCCGGATTCTCCTGCACAGTGGCAGATATGTAAATACGGGGTTTCCATACCATTTCTTGCGCATTACGGTTCGAACACTCGAACACCTATGCGGATTCTCCTGCACAGTGGCAGATATGTAAATACGGGATTTACATACCATTTCTTGCGCAATCCGGTTCGAACAATCGAACACCTATACGGATTTTCCTACACAGTGGCAGATATGTAAATACGGGGTTTACATACCATTTCTTGCGCATTACGGTTCGAACACTCGAACACCAATACGGATTTTCCTGCACAGTGGCAGATATGTAAATACGGGGTTTCCATACCATTTCTTGCGCATTACGGTTCGAACACCCGAACACCTATACGGATTCTCCTGCACAGTGGCAGATATGTAAATATGGGGTTTACAAACCATTTCTTGCGCAACACGGTTCGAACACTCGAACACCTATACGGATTTTCCTGCACAGTGGCAGATATGTAAATACGGGGTTTCCATACCATTTCTTGCGCATTACGGTTCGAACACTCGAACACCTATACGGATTCTCCTGCACAGTGGCAGATATGTAAATACGGGGTTTCCATACCATTTCTTGCGCATTACGGTTCGAACACTCGAACACCTATGCGGATTCTCCTGCACAGTGGCAGATATGTAAATACGGGATTTACATACCATTTCTTGCGCAATACGGTTCGAACACTCGAACACCTATACGGATTTTCCTGCACAGTGGCAGATATGTAAATACGGGGTTTCCATACCATTTCTTGCGCATTACGGTTCGAACACTCGAACACCTATACGGATTCTCCTGCACAGTGGCAGATATGTAAATACGGGGTTTCCATACCATTTCTTGCGCATTACGGTTCGAACACTCGAACACCTATGCGGATTCTCCTGCACAGTGGCAGATATGTAAATACGGGATTTACATACCATTTCTTGCGCAATACGGTTCGAACACTCGAACACCTATACGGATTCTCCTACACAGTGGCAGATATGTAAATACGGGGTTTCCATACCATTTCTTGCGCATTACGGTTCGAACACTCGAACACCTATACGGATTCTCCTGCACAGTGGCAGATATGTAAATACGGGGTTTCCATACCATTTCTTGCGCATTACGGTTCGAACACTCGAACACCTATACGGATTTTCCTGCACAGTGGCAGATATGTAAATACGGGGTTTCCATACCATTTCTTGCGCAATACGGTTCGAACACTCGAACACCTATACGGATTCTCCTGCACAGTGGCAGATATGTAAATACGGAGTTTACATACCATTTCTTGCGCAACACGGTTCGAAGACTCAACACCTATACGGATTCTCCTGCACAGTGGCAGATATGTAAATACGGGGTTTACATACCATTTCTTGCGCAATACGGTTCGAACACTCGAACACCTATACGGATTTTCCTGCACAGTGGCAGATATGTAAATACGGGGTTTCCATACCATTTCTTGCGCATTACGGTTCGAACACTCGAACACCTATACGGATTCTCCTGCACAGTGGCAGATATGTAAATACGGGGTTTACATACCATTTCTTGCGCAACACGGTTCGAACACTCGAACACCTATACGGGTTCTCCTGCACAGTGGCAGATATGTAAATACGGGGTTTACATACCATTTCTTGCGCAATACGGTTCGAACACTCGAACACCTATACGGATTTTCCTGCACAGTGGCAGATATGTAAATACGGGGTTTCCATACCATTTCTTGCGCATTACGGTTCGAACACTCGAACACCTATACGGATTCTCCTGCACAGTGGCCGATATGTAAATACGGGGTTTCCATACCATTTCTTGCGCTTTACGGTTCGAACACTCGAACACCTATACGGATTCTCCTGCACAGTGGCAGATATGTAAATACGGGGTTTACATACCATTTCTTGCGCAACACGGTTCGAACACTTCGAACACCTATACGGATTCTTTTGCACAGTGGCAGATATGTAAATACGGGGATTACATACCATTTCTTGCGCAATACGGTTCGAACACTCGAACACCTATACGGATTTTCCTGCACAGTGGCAGATATGTAAATACGGGGTTTCCATACCATTTCTTGCACATTACGGTTCGAACACTCGAACACCTATCCGGATTCTCCTGCACAGTGGCAGATATGTAAATACGGGGTTTCCATACCATTTCTTGCGCATTACGGTTCGAACACTCGAACACCTATGCGGATTCTCCTGCACAGTGGCAGATATGTAAATACGGGATTTACATACCATTTCTTGCGCAATCCGGTTCGAACAATCGAACACCTATACGGATTTTCCTACACAGTGGCAGATATGTAAATACGGGGTTTACATACCATTTCTTGCGCATTACGGTTCGAACACTCGAACACCAATACGGATTTTCCTGCACAGTGGCAGATATGTAAATACGGGGTTTCCATACCATTTCTTGCGCATTACGGTTCGAACACCCGAACACCTATACGGATTCTCCTGCACAGTGGCAGATATGTAAATATGGGGTTTACAAACCATTTCTTGCGCAACACGGTTCGAACACTCGAACACCTATACGGATTTTCCTGCACAGTGGCAGATATGTAAATACGGGGTTTCCATACCATTTCTTGCGCATTACGGTTCGAACACTCGAACACCTATACGGATTCTCCTCCACAGTGGCAGATATGTAAATACGGGGTTTCCATACCATTTCTTGCGCATTACGGTTCGAACACTCGAACACCTATGCGGATTCTCCTGCACAGTGGCAGATATGTAAATACGGGATTTACATACCATTTCTTGCGCAATACGGTTCGAACACTCGAACACCTATACGGATTTTCCTGCACAGTGGCAGATATGTAAATACGGGGTTTCCATACCATTTCTTGTGCATTACGGTTTGAACACTCGAACACCTATACGGATTCTCCTACACAGTGGCAGATATGTAAATACGGGGTTTACATACCATTTCTTGCGCAACACGGTTCGAACACTCGAACACCTATACGGATTCTCCTGCACAGTGGCAGATATGTAAATACGGGGTTTACATACCATTTCTTGCGCAACACGGTTCGAACACTCGAACACCTATACGGATTCTCCTGCACAGTGGCAGATATGTAAATACGGGGTTTACATACCATTTCTTGCGCAATACGGTTCGAACACTCGAACACCTATACGGATTTTCCTGCACAGTGGCAGATATGTAAATACGGGGTTTCCATACCATTTCTTGCGCATTACGGTTCGAACACTCGAACACCTATACGGATTCTCCTGCACAGTGGCCGATATGTAAATACGGGGTTTCCATACCATTTCTTGCGCATTACGGTTCGAACACTCGAACACCTATACGGATTCTCCTGCACAGTGGCAGATATGTAAATACGGGGTTTACATACCATTTCTTGCGCAACACGGTTCGAACACTTCGAACACCTATACGGATTCTTTTGCACAGTGGCAGATATGTAAATACGGGGATTACATACCATTTCTTGCGCAATACGGTTCGAACACTCGAACACCTATACGGATTTTCCTGCACAGTGGCAGATATGTAAATACGGGGTTTCCATACCATTTCTTGCACATTACGGTTCGAACACTCGAACACCTATCCGGATTCTCCTGCACAGTGGCAGATATGTAAATACGGGGTTTCCATACCATTTCTTGCGCATTACGGTTCGAACACTCGAACACCTATGCGGATTCTCCTGCACAGTGGCAGATATGTAAATACGGGATTTACATACCATTTCTTGCGCAATCCGGTTCGAACAATCGAACACCTATACGGATTTTCCTACACAGTGGCAGATATGTAAATACGGGGTTTACATACCATTTCTTGCGCATTACGGTTCGAACACTCGAACACCAATACGGATTTTCCTGCACAGTGGCAGATATGTAAATACGGGGTTTCCATACCATTTCTTGCGCATTACGGTTCGAACACCCGAACACCTATACGGATTCTCCTGCACAGTGGCAGATATGTAAATATGGGGTTTACAAACCATTTCTTGCGCAACACGGTTCGAACACTCGAACACCTATACGGATTTTCCTGCACAGTGGCAGATATGTAAATACGGGGTTTCCATACCATTTCTTGCGCATTACGGTTCGAACACTCGAACACCTATACGGATTCTCCTCCACAGTGGCAGATATGTAAATACGGGGTTTCCATACCATTTCTTGCGCATTACGGTTCGAACACTCGAACACCTATGCGGATTCTCCTGCACAGTGGCAGATATGTAAATACGGGATTTACATACCATTTCTTGCGCAATACGGTTCGAACACTCGAACACCTATACGGATTTTCCTGCACAGTGGCAGATATGTAAATACGGGGTTTCCATACCATTTCTTGTGCATTACGGTTTGAACACTCGAACACCTATACGGATTCTCCTACACAGTGGCAGATATGTAAATACGGGGTTTACATACCATTTCTTGCGCAACACGGTTCGAACACTCGAACACCTATACGGATTCTCCTGCACAGTGGCAGATATCTAAATACGGGGTTTACATACCATTTGTTGCGCAATACGGTTCGAACACTCGAACATCTATACGGATTTTCCTGCACAGTGGCAGATATGTAAATACGGGGTTTCCATACCATTTCTTGCGCATTACGGTTCGAACACTCGAACACCTATACGGATTCTCCTGCACAGTGGCAGATATGTAAATACGGGATTTACATACCATTTCTTGCGCAATACGGTTCGAACACTCGAACACCTATACGGATTGTCCTGTACAGTGGCAGATATGTAAATACGGGGTTTCCATACCATTTCTTGCGCATTACGGTTCGAACACTCGAACACCTATACGGATTCTCCTGCACAGTCGCAGATATGTAAATACGGGGTTTACATACCATTTCTTGCGCAACACGGTTCGAACACTCGAACACCTCTACGGATTCGGCTGCACAGTGGCAGATACGTAAATACGGGGTTTACATACCATTTCTTGCGCAATACGGTTCGAACACTCGAACACCTATGCGGATTTTCCTGCACAGTGGCAGATATATAAATATGGGGTTTCCATACCATTTCTTGCGCATTACGGTTCGAACACTCGAACACCTATACGGATTCTCCTGCACAGTGGCAGATATGTAAATACGGGGTTTCCATACCATTTCTTGCGTATTACGGTTCGAACACTCGAACTCCTATGCGGATTCTCCTGCACAGTGCCAGATATGTAAATACGGGATTTACATACCATTTCTTGCGCAATACGGTTCGAACACTCGAACACCTATACGGATTTTCCTGCACAGTGGCAGATATGTAAATACGGGGTTTCCATACCATTTCTTGCGTATTACGGTTCGAACACTCGAACACCTATACGGATTCTCCTGCACAGTGGCAGATATGTAAATACGGGGTTTACATACCATTTCTTGCGCAACACGGTTCGAACACTCGAACACCTATACGGATTCTCCTGCACAGTGGCAGATATGTAAATACGGGGTTTACATACCATTTCTTGCGCAATACGGTTCGAACACTCGAACACCTATACGGATTTTCCGGCACAGTGGCAGATATGTAAATACGGGGTTTCCATACCATTTCTTGCGCATTACGGTTCGAACACTCGAACACCTATACGGATTCTCCGGCACAGTGGCCGATATGTAAATACGGGGTTTCCATACCATTTCTTGCGCATTACGGTTCGAACACTCGAACACCTATACGGATTCTCCTGCACAGTGGCAGATATGTAAATACGGGGTTTACACACCATTTCATGCACAACACGGTTCGAACACTTCGAACACCTATACGGATTCCTCTGCACAGTGGCAGATATGTAAATACGGGGATTACATACCATTTCTTGCGCAATACGGTTCGAACACTCGAACACCTATACGGATTTTCCTGCACAGTGGCAGATATGTAAATACGGGGTTTCCATACCATTTCTTGCGCATTACGGTTCGAACACTCGAACACCTATACGGATTCTCCTGCACAGTGGCAGATATGTAAATACGGGGTTTACATACCATTTCTTGCGCAACACGGTTCGAACACTCGAACACCTATACGGATTCTCCTGCACAGTGGCAGATATGTAAATACGGGGTTTACATACCATTTCTTGCGCAATACGGTTCGAACACTCGAACACCTATACGGATTTTCCTGCACAGTGGCAGATATGTAAATACGGGGTTTCCATACCATTTCTTGCGCATTACGGTTCGAACACTCGAACACCTATACGGATTCTCCTGCACAGTGGCTGATATGTAAATACGGGGTTTCCATACCGTTTCTTGCGCATTACGGTTCGAACATTCGAACACCTATACGGATTCTCCTGCACAGTGGCAGATATGTAAATACGGGGTTTACATACCATTTCTTGCGCAACACGGTTCGAACACTTCGAACACCTATACGGATTCTTCTGCACAGTGGCAGATATGTAAATACGGGGATTACATACCATTTCTTGCGCAATACGGTTCGAACACTCGAACACCTATACGGATTTTCCTGCACAGTGGCAGATATGTAAATACGGGGTTTCCATACCATTTCTTGCGCATTACGGTTCGAACACTCGAACACCTATACGGATACTCCTGCACAGTGGCAGATATGTAAATACGGGGTTTCCATACCATTTCTTGCGCATTACGGTTCGAACACTCGAACACCTATACGGATTCTCCTGCACAGTGGCAGATATGTAAATACGGGATTTACATACCATTTCTTGCGCAATCCGGTTCGAACACTCGAACACCTATGCGGATTTTCCTGCACAGTGGCAGATATGTAAATACGGGGTTTACATACCATTTCTTGCGCATTACGGTTCGAACACTCGAACACCTATACGGATTCTCCTGCACAGTGGCAGATATGTAAAGACGGGGTTTCCATACCATTTCTTGCGCATTACGGTTCGAACACCCGAACACCTATACGGATTCTCCTGCACAGTGGCAGATATGTAAATACGGGGTTTACATACCATTTCTTGTGCAACACGGTTCGAACACTCGAACACCTATACGGATTTTCCTGCACAGTGGCAGATATGTAAATACGGGGTTTCCATACCATTTCTTGCGCATTACGGTTCGAACACTCGAACACCTATACGGATTCTCCTGCACAGTGGCAGATATGTAAATACGGGGTTTCCATACCATTTCTTGCGCATTACGGTTCGAACACTCGAACACCTATGCGGATTCTCCTGCACAGTGGCAGATATGTAAATACGGGATTTATATACCATTTCTTGCGCAATACGGTTCGAACACTCGAACACCTATACTGATTCTCCTACACAGTGGCAGATATGTAAATACGGGGTTTCCATACCATTTCTTGCGCATTACGGTTCGAACACTCGAACACCTATACGGATTCTCCTGCGCAGTGGCAGATATGTAAATACGGGGTTTCCATACCATTTCTTGCGCATTACGGTTCGAACACTCGAACACCTATGCGGAATCTCCTGCACTGTGGCAGATATGTAAATACGGGATTTACATACCATTTCTTGCGCAATACGGTTCGAACACTCGAACACCTATACGGATTCTCCTACACAGTGGCAGATATGTAAATACGGGGTTTCCATACCATTTCTTGCGCATTACGGTTCGAACACTCCAACACCTATACGGATTCTCCTGCACAGTGGCAGATATGTAAATACGGGGTTTCCATACCATTTCTTGCGCATTACGGTTCGAACACTCGAACACCTATGCGGATTCTCATGCACAGTGGCAGATATGTAAATACGGGATTTACATACCATTTCTTGCGCAATCCGGTTCGAACACTCGAACACCTATACGGATTTTCCTGCACAATGGCAGATATGTAAATACGGGGTTTACATACCATTTCTTGCGCATTACGGTTCGAACACTCGAACACCTATACGGATTCTCCTGCACAGTGGCAGATATGTAAATACGGGGTTTCCATACCATTTCTTGCGCATTACGGTTCGAACACTTGAACACCTATACGGATTTTCCTGCACAGTGGCAGATATGTAAATACGGGGTTTCCATACCATTTCTTGCGCATTACGGTTCGAACACTCGAACACCTATACGGATTCTCCTGCACAGTGGCAGATATGTAAATACGGGGTTTGCATACCATTTCTTGCGCAACACGGTTCGAACACTCGAACACCTATACGGATTTTCCTGCACAGTGGCAGGTATGTAAATACGGGGTTTCCATACCATTTCTTGCGCATTACGGTTCGAACACTCGAACACCTATACGGATTCTCCTGCACAGTGGCAGATATAAAAATACGGGGTTTACATACCATTTCTGGCGCAACACGGTTCGAACACTCGAACACCTATACGGATTTTCCTGCACAGTGGCAGATATGTAAATACGGGGTTTCCATACCATTTCTTGCGCATTACGGTTCGAACACTCGAACACCTATACGTATTCTCCTACACAGTGGCAGATATGTAAATACGGGGTTTACATACCATTTCTTGCGCAACACGGTTCGAACACTCGAACACCTATACGGATTCTCCTGCACAGTGGCAGATATGTAAATACGGGGTTTCCATATCATTTCTTGCGCATTTCGGTTCGAACACTCGAACACCTATACGGATTTTCCTCCACAGTGGCAGATATGTAAATACGGGGTTTACATACCATTTCTTGCGCAACACGGTTCGAACACTCGAACACCTATACGGATTCTCCTGCACAGTGGCAGATATGTAAATACGGGGTTTCCATACCATTTTTTGCGCATTACGGTTCGAACACTCGAACACCTATACGAATTCTACTGCACAGTGGCAGATATGTAAATACGGGGTTTACATACCATTTCTTGCGCATTACGGTTCGAACACTCGAACACCTATACGGATTCTCCTGCACAGTGGCAGATATGTAAATACGGGGTTTCCATACCATTTCTTGCGCATTACGGTTCGAACACTCGAACACCTATACGGATTCTCCTGCACAGTGGCAGATATGTAAATACGGGGTTTCCATACCATTTCTTGCGCATTACGGTTCGAACACTCGAACACCTATACGGATTCTCCTGCACAGTGGCAGATATGTAAATACGGGGTTTCCATACCATTTCTTGCGCATTACGGTTCGAACACTCGAACACCTATGCGGATTCTCCTGCACAGCGGCAGATATGTAAATACGGGATTTACATACCATTTCTTGCGCAATCCGGTTCGAACACTCGAACACCTATACGGATTTTCCTACACAGTGGCAGATATGTAAATACAGGATTTACATACCATTTCTTGCGCATTACGGTTCGAACACTCGAACTCCTATACGGATTCTCCTGCACAGTGGCAGATATGTAAATACGGGGTTTCCATACCATTTCTTGCGCATTACGGTTCGAACACTCGAACACCTATACGGATTCTCCTGAAAAGTGGCAGATATGTAAATACGGGGTTCACATACCATTTCTTGCGCGACACGGTTCGAACACTCGAACACCTATACGGATTCTCTTGCACAGTGGCAGATATGTAAATACGGGGTTTACATACCATTTCTTGCGCAATACGGTTCGAACACTCGAACACCTATACAGATTTTCCTGCAAAGTGGCAGATATGTAAATACGGGGTTTCTATACCATTTCTTGCGCATTACGGTTCGAACACCCGAAAACCTATCCGGATTCTCCTGCACAGTGGCAGATATGTAAATACGGGGTTTCCATACCATTTCTTGCGCATTACGGTTCGAACACTCGAACACCTATGCGGATTCTCTTGCACAGTGGCAGATATGTAAATACGGGATTTACATACCATTTCTTGCGCAATCCGGTTCGAACACTCGAACACCTATACGGATTTTCCTGCACAGTGGCAGATATGTAAATACGGATTTACATACCATTTCTTGCGCATTACGGTTCGAACACTCGAACACCGATACGGATTCTCCAGCACAGTGGCAGATATGTAAATACGGGGTTTCCATACCATTTCTTGCGCATTACGGTTCGAACACTCGAACACCTATACGGATTCTCCTGCACAGTGGCAGATATGTAAATACGGGGTTTACATACCATTTCTTGCGAAACACGGTTCGAACACTCGAACACCTATACGGATTCTCCTGCACAGTGGCAGATATGTAAATACGGGGTTTACATACCATTTCTTGCGCATTACGGTTCGAACACTCGAACACCTATACGGATTCTCCTGCACAGTGGCAGATATGTAAATACGGGGTTTCCATACCATTTCTTGCGCATTACGGTTCGAACACTCGAACACCTATACGGATTCTCCTGCACAGCGGCAGATATGTAAATACGGGGTTTACATACCATTTCTTGCGTAACCCGGTTCGAACACTCGAACACCTATACGGATTCTCCTGCACAGTGGCAAATATGTAAATAAGGGGTTTACATACCATTTCTTGAGCAATACGGTTCGAACACTTGAACACCTATACGGATTTTCCTGCACAGTGGCAGATATGTAAATACGGGGTTTCCATACCATTTCCTGCGCATTACGGTTCGAACACTAGAACACCTATACGGATTCTCCTGCACAGTGGCAGATATGTAAATACGGGGTTTCCATACCATTTCTTGCGCATTACGGTTCGAACACTCGAACACCTATACGGATTCTCCTGCACAGTGGCAGATATGTAAATACGGGGTTTACATACCATTTCTTGCGCAACACGGTTCGAACACTTCGAACACCTATACGGATTCTGCTGCACAGTGGCAGATATGTAAATACGGGGTTTACATACCATTTCTTGCGCAATACAGTTCGAACACTCGAACACCTATACGGATTTTCCTGCACAGTGGCAGATATGTAAATACGGGGTTTCCATACCATTTCTTGCGCATTACGGTTCGAACACTCGAACACCGATATGGATTCTCCAGCACAGTGGCAGATATGTAAATACGGGGTTTCCATACCATTTCTTGCGCATTACGGTTCGAACACTCGAACACCTATACGGATTCTCCTGCACAGTGGCAGATATGTAAATACGGGGTTTACATACCATTTCTTGCGAAACACGGTTCGAACACTCGAACACCTATACGGATTCTCCTGCACAGTGGCAGATATGTAAATACGGAGTTTACATACCATTTCTTGCGCATTACGGTTCGAACACTCGAACACCTATACGGATTCTCCTGCACAGTGGCAGATATGTAAATACGGGGTTTCCATACCATTTCTTGCGCATTACGGTTCGAACACTCGAACACCTATACGGATTCTCCTGCACAGCGGCAGATATGTAAATACGGGGTTTACATACCATTTCTTGCGTAACACGGTTCGAACACTCGAACACCTATACGGATTCTCCTGCACAGTGGCAGATATGTAAATACGGGGTTTACATACCATTTCTTGAGCAATACGGTTCGAACACTCGAACACCTATACGGATTTTCCTGCACAGTGGCAGATATGTAAATACGGGGTTTACATACCATTTCTTGCGCATTACGGTTCGAACACTCGAACACCGATACGGATTCTACAGCACAGTGGCAGATATGTAAATACGGGGTTTCCATACCATTTCTTGCGCATTACGGTTCGAACACTCGAACACCTATACGGATTCTCCTGCACAGTGGCAGATATGTAAATACGGGGTTTACATACCATTTCTTGCGAAACACGGTTCGAACACTCGAACACCTATACGGATTCTCCTGCACAGTGGCAGATATGTAAATACGGGGTTTACATACCATTTCTTGCGCATTACGGTTCGAACACTCGAACACCTATACGTATTCTCCTGCACAGTGGCAGATATGTAAATACGGGGTTTCCATACCATTTCTTGCGCATTACGGTTCGAACACTCGAACACCTATACGGATTCTCCAGCACAGCGGCTGATATGTAAATACGGGGTTTACATACCATTTCTTGCGTAACACGGTTCGAACACTCGAACACCTATACGGATTCTCCTGCACAGTGGCAGATATGTAAATACGGGGTTTACATACCATTTCTTGAGCAATACGGTTCGAACACTCGAACACCTATACGGATTTTCCTGCACAGTGGCAGATATGTAAATACGGGGTTTACATACCATTTCTTGCGCATTACGGTTCGAACACTCGAACACCGATACGGATTCTACAGCACAGTGGCAGATATGTAAATACGGGGTTTCCATACCATTTCTTGCGCATTACGGTTCGATCACTCGAACACCTATACGGATTCTCCTGCACAGTGGCAGATATGTAAATACGGGGTTTACATACCATTTCTTGCGAAACACGGTTCGAACACTCGAACACCTATACGGATTCTCCTGCACAGTGGCAGATATGTAAATACGGGGTTTACATACCATTTCTTGCGCATTACGGTTCGAACACTCGAACACCTATACGGATTCTCCTGCACAGTGGTAGATATGTAAATACGGGGTTTCCATACCATTTCTTGCGCATTACGGTTCGAACACTCGAACACCTATACGGATTCTCCAGCACAGCGGCTGATATGTAAATACGGGGTTTACATACCATTTCTTGCGTAACACGGTTCGAACACTCGAACACCTATACGGATTCTCCTGCACAGTGGCAGATATGTAAATACGGGGTTTACATACCATTTCTTGAGCAATACGGTTCGAACACTCGAACACCTATACGGATTTTCCTGCACAGTGGCAGATATGTAAATACGGGGTTTCCATACCATTTCTTGCGCATTACGGTTCGAACACTAGAACACCTATACGGATTCTCCTGCACAGTGGCAGATATGTAAATACGGGGTTTCCATACCATTTCTTGCGCATTACGGTTCGAACACTCGAACACCTATACGGATTCTCCTGCACAGTGGCAGATATGTAAATACGGGGTTTACATACCATTTCTTGCGCAACACGGTTCGAACACTCGAACACCTATACGGATTCTCCTGCACAGTGGCAGATATGTAAATACGGGGTTTACATACCATTTCTTGCGCAACACGGTTCGAACACTCGAACACCTATACGGATTCTCCTGCACAGTGGCAGATATGTAAATACGGGGTTTACATACCATTTCTTCCGCAATACGGTTCGAACACTCGAACACCTATACGGATTCTCCAGCACAGTGGCAGATATGTAAATACGGGGTTTCCATACCATTTCTTGCGCATTACGGTTCGAACACTCGAACACCTATGCGGATTCTCCTGCACAGTGGCAGACATGTAAATACGGGATTTACATACCATTTCTTGCGAAACACGGTTCGAACACTCGAACACCTATACGGATTCTCCTGCACAGTGACAGATATGTAAATACGGGGTTTCCATACCATTTCTTGTGCATTACGGTTCGAACACTCGAACACCTATACGGATTCTCCTACACAGTGGCAGATATGTAAATACGGGGTTTACATTCCATTTCTTGCGCAACACGGTTCGAACACTCGAACACCTATACGGATTCTCCTGCACAGTGGCAGATATGTAAATACGGGGTTTACATACCATTTCTTGCGCAATACGGTTCGAACACTCGAACACCTATACGGATTTTCCTGCACAGTGGCAGATATGTAAATACGGGGTTTCCATACCATTTCTTGCGCATTACGGTTCGAACACTCGAACAGCTATACAGATTCTCCTGCACAGTGGCAGATATGTAAATACGGGGTTTACATACCATTTCTTGCGCATTACGGTTCGAACACTCGAACACCTATACGGATTCTCCTGCACAGTGGCAGATATGTAAATACGGGGTTTCCATACCATTTCTTGCGCATTACGGTTCGAACACTCGAACACCTATACGGATTCTCCTGCACAGCGGCAGATATGTAAATACGGGGTTTACATACCATTTCTTGCGCAACACGGTTCGAACACTCGAACTCCTATACGGATTCTCCTGCACAGTGGCAGATATGTAAATACGGGATTTACATACCATTTCTTGCGCGTTACGGTTCTTACACTCGAACACCTATACGGATTCTCCTGCACAGTGGCAGATATGTAAATACGGGGTTTCCATACCATTTCTTGCGCATTACGGTTCGAACACTCGAACACCTATACGGATTCTCCTGCACAGTGGCAGATATGTAAATACGGGGTTTCCATACCATTTCTTGCGCATTACGGTTCGAACACTCGAACACCTATGCGGATTCTCCTGCACAGTGGCAGATATGTAAATACGGGATCTACATACCATTTCTTGCGCAATACGGTTCGAACACTCGAACACCTATACGGATTTTCCTGCACAGTGGCAGATATGTAAATACGGGGTTTCCATACCATTTCTTGTGCATTACGGTTCGAACACTCGAACACCTATACGGATTCTCCTACACAGTGGCAGATATGTAAATACGGGGTTTACATACCATTTCTTGCGCAACACGGTTCGAACACTCGAACACCTATACGGATTCTCCTGCACAGTGGCAGATATGTAAATACGGGGTTTACATACCATTTCTTGCGCAATACGGTTCGAACACTCGAACACCTATATGGATTTTCCTCCACAGTGGCAGATATGTAAATACGGGGTTTCCATACCATTTCTTGCGCATTACGGTTCGAACACTCGAACACCTATACGGATTCTCCTCCACAGTGGCAGATATGTAAATACGGGGTTTACATACCATTTCTTGCGCATTACAGTTCGAACACTCGAACACCTATACGGATTCTCCTGCACAGTGGCAGATATGTAAATACGGGGTTTCCATACCATTTCTTGCGCATTACGGTTCGAACACTCGAACACCTATACGGATTCTCCTGCACAGCGGCAGATATGTAAATACGGGGTTTACATACCATTTCTTGCGCAACACGGTTCGAACACTCGAACACCTATACGGATTCTCCTGCACAGTGGCAGATATGTAAATACGGGATTTACATACCATTTCTAGCGCGTTACGGTTCGAACACTCGAACACCTATACGGATTCTCCTGTACAGTGGCAGATATGTAAATACGGGGTTTCCATACCATTTCTTGCGCATTACGGTTCGAACACTCGAACACCTATACGGATTCTCCTGCACAGTGGCAGATATGTAAATACGGGGTTTACATACCATTTCTTGCGCAACACGGTTCGAACACTCGAACACCTCTACGGATTCTGCTGCACAGTGGCAGATACGTAAATACGGGGTTTACATACCATTTCTTGCGCAATACGGTTCGAACACTCGAACACCTATACGGATTTTCCTGCACAGTGGCAGATATGTAAATACGGGGTTTCCATACCATTTCTTGCGCATTACGGTTCGAACACTCGAACACCTATACGGATTCTCCTGCACAGTGGCAGATATGTAAATACGGGGTTTCCATACCATTTCTTGCGCATTACGGTTCGAACACTCGAACTCCTATGCGGATTCTCCTGCACAGTGGCAGATATGTAAATACGGGATTTACATACCATTTCTTGCGCAATACGGTTCGAACACTCGAACACCTATACGGATTTTCCTGCACAGTGGCAGATATGTAAATACGGGGTTTCCATACCATTTCTTGCGCATTACGGTTCGAACACTCGAACACCTATACGGATTCTCCTGCACAGTGGCAGATATGTAAATATGGGGTTTACATACCATTTCTTGCGCAACACGGTTCGAACACTCGAACACCTATACGGATTCTCCTGCACAGTGGCAGATATGTAAATACGGGGTTTACATACCATTTCTTGCGCAATACGGTTCGAACACTCGAACACCTATACGGATTTTCCTGCACAGTGGCAGATAATTAAATACGGGGTTTCCATACCATTTCTTGCGCATTACGGTTCGAACACTCGAACACCTATACGGATTCTCCTACACAGTGGCCGATATGTAAATACGGGGTTTCCATACCATTTCTTGCGCATTACGGTTCGAACACTCGAACACCTATACGGATTCTCCTGCACAGTGGCAGATATGTAAATACGGGGTTTACACACCATTTCTTGCGCAACACGGTTCGAACACTTCGAACACCTATACGGATTCTTCTGCACAGTGGCAGATATGTAAATACGGGGATTACATACCATTTCTTGCGCAATACGGTTCGAACACTCGAACACCTATACGGATTTTCCTACACAGTGACAGATATGTAAATACGGGGTTTCCATACCATTTCTTGCGCATTACGGTTCGAACACTCGAACACCTATACGGATTCTCCTGCACAGTGGCAGATATGTAAATACGGGGTTTACATACCATTTCTTGCGCAACACGGTTCGACCACTCGAACACCTATACGGATTCTCCTGCACTGTGGCAGATATGTAAATACGGGGTTTACATACCATTTCTTGCGCAATACGGTTCGAACACTCGAACACCTATACGGATTTTCCTGCACAGTGGCAGATTTGTAAATACGGGGTTTCCATACCATTTCTTGCGCATTACGGTTCGAACACTCGAACACCTATACGGATTCTCCTGCACAGTGGCAGATATGTAAATACGGGGTTTACATACCATTTCTTGCGCAACACGGTTCGAACACTCGAACACCTATACGGATTTTCCTGCATAGTGGCAGATATGTAAATACGGGGTTTCCATACCATTTCTTGCGCATTACGGTTCGAACACTCGAACACCTATACGGATTCTCCTGCACAGTGGCAGATATGTAAATACGGGGTTTCCATACCATTTCTTGCGCATTACGGTTCGAACACTCGTACACCTATGCGGATTCTCCTGCATAGTGGCAGATATGTAAATACGGGATTTACATACCATTTCTTGCGCAATACGGTTCGAACACTCGAACACCTATACGGATTCTCCTACACAGTGGCAGATATGTAAATACGGGGTTTCCATACCATTTCTTGCGCATTACGGTTCGAACACTCGAACACCTATACGGATTCTCCTGCACAGTGGCAGATATGTAAATACGGGGTTTCCATACCATTTCTTGCGCATTACGGTTCGAACACTCGAACACCTATACGGATTCTCCTGCACAGTGGCAGATATGTAAATACGGGGTTTACATACCATTTCTTGCGCAACACGGTTCGAACACTCGAACACCTCTACGGATTCTGCTGCACAGTGGCAGATACGTAAATACGGGGTTTACATACCATTTCTTGCGCAATACGGTTCGAACACTCGAACACCTATACGGATTTTCCTGCACAGTGGCAGATATGTAAATACGGGGTTTCCATACCATTTCTTGCGCATTACGGTTCGAACACTCGAACACCTATACGGATTCTCCTGCACAGTGGCAGATATGTAAATACGGGGTTTCCATACCATTTCCTGCGCATTACGGTTCGAACACTCGAACTCCTATGCGGATTCTCCTGCACAGTGGCAGATATGTAAATACGGGATTTACATACCATTTCTTGCGCAATACGGTTCGAACACTCGAACACCTATACGGATTTTCCTGCACAGTGGCAGATATGTAAATACGGGGTTTCCATACCATTTCTTGCGCATTACGGTTCGAACACTCGAACACCTATACGGATTCTCCTGCACAGTGGCAGATATGTAAATACGGGGTTTCCATACCATTTCTTGCGCATTACGGTTCGAACACTCGTACACCTATGCGGATTCTCCTGCATAGTGGCAGATATGTAAATACGGGATTTACATACCATTTCTTGCGCAATACGGTTCGAACACTCGAACACCTATACGGATTCTCCTACACAGTGGCAGATATGTAAATACGGGGTTTCCATACCATTTCTTGCGCATTACGGTTCGAACACTCGAACACCTATACGGATTCTCCTGCACAGTGGCAGATATGTAAATACGGGGTTTCCATACCATTTCTTGCGCATTACGGTTCGAACACTCGAACACCTATACGGATTCTCCTGCACAGTGGCAGATATGTAAATACGGGGTTTACATACCATTTCTTGCGCAACACGGTTCGAACACTCGAACACCTCTACGGATTCTGCTGCACAGTGGCAGATACGTAAATACGGGGTTTACATACCATTTCTTGCGCAATACGGTTCGAACACTCGAACACCTATACGGATTTTCCTGCACAGTGGCAGATATGTAAATACGGGGTTTCCATACCATTTCTTGCGCATTACGGTTCGAACACTCGAACACCTATACGGATTCTCCTGCACAGTGGCAGATATGTAAATACGGGGTTTCCATACCATTTCCTGCGCATTACGGTTCGAACACTCGAACTCCTATGCGGATTCTCCTGCACAGTGGCAGATATGTAAATACGGGATTTACATACCATTTCTTGCGCAATACGGTTCGAACACTCGAACACCTATACGGATTTTCCTGCACAGTGGCAGATATGTAAATACGGGGTTTCCATACCATTTCTTGCGCATTACGGTTCGAACACTCGAACACCTATACGGATTCTCCTGCACAGTGGCAGATATGTAAATACGGGGTTTCCATACCATTTCTTGCGCATTACGGTTCGAACACTCGAACTCCTATGCGGATTCTCCTGCGCAGTGGCAGATATGTAAATACGGGATTTACATACCATTTCTTGCGCAATACGGTTCGAACACTCGAACACCTATACGGATTTTCCTGCACAGTGGCAGATATGTAAATACGGGGTTTCCATACCATTTCTTGCGCATTACGGTTCGAACACTCGAACACCTATACGGATTCTCCTGCACAGTGGCAGATATGTAAATACGGGGTTTACATACCATTTCTTGCGCAACACGGTTCGAACACTCGAACACCTATACGGATTCTCCTGCACAGTGGCAGATATGTAAATACGGGGTTTACATACCATTTCTTGCGCAATACGGTTCGAACACTCGAACACCTATACGGATTTTCCAGCACAGTGGCAGATATGTAAATACGGGGTTTCCATACCATTTCTTGCGCATTACGGTTCGAACACTCAAACACCTATACGGATTCTCCTGCATAGTGGCAGATATGTAAATACGGGGTTTACATACCATTTCTTGCGCAACACGGTTCGAACACTTCGAACACCTATACGGATTCTTCTGCACAGTGGCAGATATGTAAATACGGGGATTACATACCATTTCTTGCGCAATACGGTTCGAACACTCGAACACCTATACGGATTTTCCTGCACAGTGGCAGATATGTAAATACGGGGTTTCCATACCATTTCTTGCGCATTACGGTTCGAACACTCGAACACCTATACGGATACTCCTGCACAGTGGCAGATATGTAAATACGGGGTTTCCATACCATTTCTTGCGCATTACGGTTCGAACACTCGAACACCTATACGGATTCTCCTGCACAGTGGCAGATATGTAAATACGGGATTTACATACCATTTCTTGCGCAATCCGGTTCGAACACTCGAACACCTATACGGATTTTCCTGCACAGTGGCAGATATGTAAATACGAGGTTTACATACCATTTCTTGCGCATTACGGTTCGAACACTCGAACACCTATACGGATTCTCCTGCACAGTGGCAGATATGTAAAGACGGGGTTTCCATACCATTTCTTGCGCGTTACGGTTCGAACACCCGAACACCTATACGGATTCTCCTGCACAGTGGCAGATATGTAAATACGGGGTTTACATATCATTTCTTGCGCAACACGGTTCGAACACTCGAACACCTATACGGATTTTCCTGCACAGTGGCAGATATGTAAATACGGGGTTTCCATACCATTTCTTGCGCATTACGGTTCGAACACTCGAACACCTTTACGGATTCTCCTGCACAGTGGCAGATATGTAAATACGGGGTTTCCATACCATTTCTTGCGCATTACGGTTCGAACACTCGAACACCTATGTGGATTCTCCTGCACAGTGGCAGATATGTAAATACGGGATTTACATACCATTTCTTGCGCAATACGGTTCGAACATTCGAACACCGATACGGATTCTCCTACACAGTGGCAGATATGTAAATACGGGGTTTCCATACCATTTCTTGCGCATTACGGTTCGAACACTCGAACACCTATACGGATTCTCCTACACAGTGGCAGATATGTAAATACGGGGTTTCCATACCATTTCTTGCGCGTTACGGTTCGAACACTCGAACACCTATACGGATTTTCCTGCACAGTGGCAGATATGTAAATACGGGGTTTCCATACCATTTCTTGCGCATTACGGTTCGAACACTCGAACACCTATACGGATTCTCCTGCATAGTGGCAGATATGTAAATACGGGATTGACATACCATTTCTTGCGCAATACGGTTCGAACACTCGAACACCGATACGGATTTTCCTGCACAGTGGCAGATATGTAAATACGGGGTTTCCATACCATTTCTTGCGCATTACGGTTCGAACACTCGAACACCTATACGGATAGTCCTGCACAGTGGCAGATATGTAAATACGGGGTTTCCAAACCATTTCTTGCGCATTACGGTTCGAACACTCGAACACCTATACGGATTCTCCTGCACAGTGGCAGATATGTAAATACGGGATTTACATACCATTTCTTGCGCAATCCGGTTCGAACACTCGAACACCTATACGGATTTTCCTGCACAGTGGCAGATATGTAAATACGGGGTTTACATACCATTTCTTGCGCATTACGGTTCGAACACTCGAACACCTATACGGATTCTCCGGCACAGTGGCAGATATGTAATGACAGGGTTTCCATACCATTTCTTGCGCATTACGGTTCGAACACCCGAACACCTATACGGATTCCCCTGCACAGTGGCAGATATGTAAATACGGGGTTTACATACCATTTCTTGCGCAACACGGTTCGAACACTCGAACACCTATACGGATTTTCCTACACAGTGGCAGATATGTAAATACGGGGTTTCCATACCATTTCTTGCGCATTACGGTTCGAACACTCGAACACCTATACGGATTCTCCTGCACAGTGGCAGATATGTAAATACGGGGTTTCCATACCATTTCTTGCGCATTACGGTTCGAACACTCGAACACCTATGCGGATTCTCCTGCACAGTGGCAGATATGTAAATACGGGATTTACATACCATTTCTTGCGCAATACGGTTCGAACACTCGAACACCTATACGGATTCTCCTACACAGTGGCAGATATGTAAATACGGGGTTTCCATACCATTTCTTGCGCATTACGGTTCGAACACTCGAACACCTATACGGATTCTCCTACACAGTGGCAGATATGTAAATACGGGGTTTCCATACCATTTCTTGCGCATTACGGTTCGAACACTCGAACACCTATGTGGATTCTCCTGCACAGTGGCAGATATGTAAATACGGGATTTACATACCATTTCTTGCGCAATACGGTTCGAACATTCGAACACCGATACGGATTCTCCTACACAGTGGCAGATATGTAAATACGGGGTTTCCATACCATTTCTTGCGCATTACGGTTCGAACACTCGAACACCTATACGGATTCTCCTACACAGTGGCAGATATGTAAATACGGGGTTTCCATACCATTTCTTGCGCGTTACGGTTCGAACACTCGAACACCTATACGGATTTTCCTGCACAGTGGCAGATATGTAAATACGGGGTTTCCATACCATTTCTTGCGCATTACGGTTCGAACACTCGAACACCTATACGGATTCTCCTGCATAGTGGCAGATATGTAAATACGGGATTTACATACCATTTCTTGCGCAATACGGTTCGAACACTCGAACACCTATACGGATTTTCCTGCACAGTGGCAGATATGTAAATACGGGGTTTCCATACCATTTCTTGCGCATTACGGTTCGAACACTCGAACACCTATACGGATACTCCTGCACAGTGGCAGATATGTAAATACGGGGTTTCCAAACCATTTCTTGCGCATTACGGTTCGAACACTCGAACACCTATACGGATTCTCCTGCACAGTGGCAGATATGTAAATACGGGATTTACATACCATTTCTTGCGCAATCCGGTTCGAACACTCGAACACCTATACGGATTTTCCTGCACAGTGGCAGATATGTAAATACGGGGTTTACATACCATTTCTTGCGCATTACGGTTCGAACACTCGAACACCTATACGGATTCTCCGGCACAGTGGCAGATATGTAACGACAGGGTTTCCATACCATTTCTTGCGCATTACGGTTCGAACACCCGAACACCTATACGGATTCTCCTGCACAGTGGCAGATATGTAAATACGGGGTTTACATACCATTTCTTGCGCAACACGGTTCGAACACTCGAACACCTATACGGATTTTCCTACACAGTGGCAGATATGTAAATACGGGGTTTCCATACCATTTCTTGCGCATTACGGTTCGAACACTCGAACACCTATACGGATTCTCCTGCACAGTGGCAGATATGTAAATACGGGGTTTCCATACCATTTCTTGCGCATTACGGTTCGAACACTCGAACACCAATGCGGATTCTCCTGCACAGTGGCAGATATGTAAATACGGGATTTACATACCATTTCTTGCGCAATACGGTTCGAACACTCGAACACCTATACGGATTCTCCTACACAGTGGCAGATATGTAAATACGGGGTTTCCATACCATTTCTTGCGCATTACGGTTCGAACACTCGAACACCTATACGGATTCTCCTACACAGTGGCAGATATGTAAATACGGGGTTTCCATACCATTTCTTGCGCATTACGGTTCGAACACTCGAACACCTATACGGATTTTCCTGCACAGCGGCAGATATGTAAATACGGGGTTTCCATACCATTTCTTGCGCATTACGGTTCGAACACTCGAACACCTATACGGATTCTCCTGCATAGTGGCAGATATGTAAATACGGGGTTTCCATACCATTTCTTGCGCATTACGGTTCGAACACTCGAACTCCTATGCGGATTCTCCTGCACAGTGGCAGATATGTAAATACGGGATTTACATACCATTTCTTGCGCAATACGGTTCGAACACACGAACACCTATACGGATTTTCCTGCACAGTGGCAGATATGTAAATACGGGGTTTCCATACCATTTCTTGCGCATTACGGTGCGAACACTCGAACACCTATACGGATACTCCTGCACAGTGGCAGATATGTAAATACGGGGTTTCCATACCATTTCTTGCGCATTACGGTTCGAACACTCGAACACCTATACGGATTCTCCTGCACAGTGGCAGATATGTAAATACGGGATTTAGATACCATTTCTTGCGCAATCCGGTTCGAACACTCGAACACCTATACGGATTTTCCTGCACAGTGGCAGATATGTAAATACGGGGTTTCCATACCATTTCTTGCGCATTACGGTTCGAACACTCGAACACCTATACGGATTCTCCTGCACAGTGGCAGATATGTAAATACGGGGTTTCCATACCATTTCTTGCGCATTACGGTTCGAACACTCGAACACCTATGTGGATTCTCCTGCACAGTGGCAGATATGTAAATACGGGATTTACATACCATTTCTTGCGCAATACGGTTCGAACACTCGAACACCGATACGGATTCTCCTACACAGTGGCAGATATGTAAATACGGGGTTTCCATACCATTTCTTGCGCATTACGGTTCGAACACTCGAACACCAATGCGGATTCTCCTGCACAGTGGCAGATATGTAAATACGGGATTTACATACCATTTCTTGCGCAATACGGTTCGAACACTCGAACACCTATACGGATTCTCCTACACAGTGGCAGATATGTAAATACGGGGTTTCCATACCATTTCTTGCGCATTACGGTTCGAACACTCGAACACCTATACGGATTCTCCTACACAGTGGCAGATATGTAAATACGGGGTTTCCATACCATTTCTTGCGCATTACGGTTCGAACACTCGAACACCTATACGGATTTTCCTGCACAGCGGCAGATATGTAAATACGGGGTTTCCATACCATTTCTTGCGCATTACGGTTCGAACACTCGAACACCTATACGGATTCTCCTGCATAGTGGCAGATATGTAAATACGGGGTTTCCATACCATTTCTTGCGCATTACGGTTCGAACACTCGAACTCCTATGCGGATTCTCCTGCACAGTGGCAGATATGTAAATACGGGATTTACATACCATTTCTTGCGCAATACGGTTCGAACACACGAACACCTATACGGATTTTCCTGCACAGTGGCAGATATGTAAATACGGGGTTTCCATACCATTTCTTGCGCATTACGGTGCGAACACTCGAACACCTATACGGATACTCCTGCACAGTGGCAGATATGTAAATACGGGGTTTCCATACCATTTCTTGCGCATTACGGTTCGAACACTCGAACACCTATACGGATTCTCCTGCACAGTGGCAGATATGTAAATACGGGATTTAGATACCATTTCTTGCGCAATCCGGTTCGAACACTCGAACACCTATACGGATTTTCCTGCACAGTGGCAGATATGTAAATACGGGGTTTCCATACCATTTCTTGCGCATTACGGTTCGAACACTCGAACACCTATACGGATTCTCCTGCACAGTGGCAGATATGTAAATACGGGGTTTCCATACCATTTCTTGCGCATTACGGTTCGAACACTCGAACACCTATGTGGATTCTCCTGCACAGTGGCAGATATGTAAATACGGGATTTACATACCATTTCTTGCGCAATACGGTTCGAACACTCGAACACCGATACGGATTCTCCTACACAGTGGCAGATATGTAAATACGGGGTTTCCATACCATTTCTTGCGCATTACGGTTCGAACACTCGAACACCTATACGGATTCTCCTACACAGTGGCAGATATGTAAATACGGGGTTTCCATACCATTTCTTGCGCATTACGGTTCGAACACTCGAACACCTATGCGGATTCTCCTGCACAGTGGCAGATATGTAAATACGGGATTTACATACCATTTCTTGCGCAATACGGTTCGAACACTCGAACACCTATACGGATTCTCCTACACAGTGGCAGATATGTAAATACGGGGTTTCCATACCATTTCTTGCGCATTACGGTTCGAACACTCGAACACCTATACGGATTCTCCTACACAGTGGCAGATATGTAAATACGGGGTTTCCATACCATTTCTTGCGCATTACGGTTCGAACACTCGAACACCTATGTGGATTCTCCTGCACAGTGGCAGATATGTAAATACGGGATTTACATACCATTTCTTGCGCAATACGGTTCGAACATTCGAACACCGATACGGATTCTCCTACACAGTGGCAGATATGTAAATACGGGGTTTCCATACCATTTCTTGCGCATTACGGTTCGAACACTCGAACACCTATACGGATTCTCCTACACAGTGGCAGATATGTAAATACGGGGTTTCCATACCATTTCTTGCGCGTTACGGTTCGAACACTCGAACACCTATACGGATTTTCCTGCATAGTGGCAGATATGTAAATACGGGGTTTCCATACCATTTCTTGCGCATTACGGTTCGAACACTCGAACACCTATACGGATTCTCCTGCATAGTGGCAGATATGTAAATACGGGATTTACATACCATTTCTTGCGCAATACGGTTCGAACACTCGAACACCTATACGGATTTTCCTGCACAGTGGCAGATATGTAAATACGGGGTTTCCATACCATTTCTTGCGCATTACGGTTCGAACACTCGAACACCTATACGGATACTCCTGCACAGTGGCAGATATGTAAATACGGGGTTTCCAAACCATTTCTTGCGCATTACGGTTCGAACACTCGAACACCTATACGGATTCTCCTGCACAGTGGCAGATATGTAAATACGGGATTTACATACCATTTCTTGCGCAATCCGGTTCGAACACTCGAACACCTATACGGATTTTCCTGCACAGTGGCAGATATGTAAATACGGGGTTTACATACCATTTCTTGCGCATTACGGTTCGAACACTCGAACACCTATACGGATTCTCCGGCACAGTGGCAGATATGTAACGACAGGGTTTCCATACCATTTCTTGCGCATTACGGTTCGAACACCCGAACACCTATACGGATTCTCCTGCACAGTGGCAGATATGTAAATACGGGGTTTACATACCATTTCTTGCGCAACACGGTTCGAACACTCGAACACCTATACGGATTTTCCTACACAGTGGCAGATATGTAAATACGGGGTTTCCATACCATTTCTTGCGCATTACGGTTCGAACACTCGAACACCTATACGGATTCTCCTGCACAGTGGCAGATATGTAAATACGGGGTTTCCATACCATTTCTTGCGCATTACGGTTCGAACACTCGAACACCAATGCGGATTCTCCTGCACAGTGGCAGATATGTAAATACGGGATTTACATACCATTTCTTGCGCAATACGGTTCGAACACTCGAACACCTATACGGATTCTCCTACACAGTGGCAGATATGTAAATACGGGGTTTCCATACCATTTCTTGCGCATTACGGTTCGAACACTCGAACACCTATACGGATTCTCCTACACAGTGGCAGATATGTAAATACGGGGTTTCCATACCATTTCTTGCGCATTACGGTTCGAACACTCGAACACCTATACGGATTTTCCTGCACAGCGGCAGATATGTAAATACGGGGTTTCCATACCATTTCTTGCGCATTACGGTTCGAACACTCGAACACCTATACGGATTCTCCTGCATAGTGGCAGATATGTAAATACGGGGTTTCCATACCATTTCTTGCGCATTACGGTTCGAACACTCGAACTCCTATGCGGATTCTCCTGCACAGTGGCAGATATGTAAATACGGGATTTACATACCATTTCTTGCGCAATACGGTTCGAACACACGAACACCTATACGGATTTTCCTGCACAGTGGCAGATATGTAAATACGGGGTTTCCATACCATTTCTTGCGCATTACGGTGCGAACACTCGAACACCTATACGGATACTCCTGCACAGTGGCAGATATGTAAATACGGGGTTTCCATACCATTTCTTGCGCATTACGGTTCGAACACTCGAACACCTATACGGATTCTCCTGCACAGTGGCAGATATGTAAATACGGGATTTAGATACCATTTCTTGCGCAATCCGGTTCGAACACTCGAACACCTATACGGATTTTCCTGCACAGTGGCAGATATGTAAATACGGGGTTTCCATACCATTTCTTGCGCATTACGGTTCGAACACTCGAACACCTATACGGATTCTCCTGCACAGTGGCAGATATGTAAATACGGGGTTTCCATACCATTTCTTGCGCATTACGGTTCGAACACTCGAACACCTATGTGGATTCTCCTGCACAGTGGCAGATATGTAAATACGGGATTTACATACCATTTCTTGCGCAATACGGTTCGAACACTCGAACACCGATACGGATTCTCCTACACAGTGGCAGATATGTAAATACGGGGTTTCCATACCATTTCTTGCGCATTACGGTTCGAACACTCGAACACCTATACGGATTCTCCTACACAGTGGCAGATATGTAAATACGGGGTTTCCATACCATTTCTTGCGCATTACGGTTCGAACACTCGAACACCTATACGGATTTTCCTGCACAGTGGCAGATATGTAAATACGGGATTTCCATACCATTTCTTGCGCATTACGGTTCGAACACTCGAACACCTATACGGATTCTCCTGCATAGTGGCAGATATGTAAATACGGGGTTTCCATACCATTTCTTGCGCATTACGGTTCGAACACTCGAACTCCTATGCGGATTCTCCTGCACAGTGGCAGATATGTAAATACGGGATTTACATACCATTTCTTGCGCAATACGGTTCGAACACTCGAACACCTATATGGATTTTCCTGCACAGTGGCAGATATGTAAATACGGGGTTTCCATACCATTTCTTGCGCATTACGGTTCGAACACTCGAACACCTATACGGATACTCCTGCACAGTGGCAGATACGTAAATACGGGGTTTCCAAACCATTTCTTGCGCATTACGGTTCGAACACTCGAACACCTATACGGATTCTCCTGCACAGTGGCAGATATGTAAATACGGGATTTACATACCATTTCTTGCGCAATCCGGTTCGAACACTCGAACACCTATACGGATTTTCCTGCACAGTGGCAGATATGTAAATACGGGGTTTACATACCATTTCTTGCGCATTACGGTTCGAACACTCGAACACCTATACGGATTCTCCTGCACAGTGGCAGATATGTGAAGACAGGGTTTCCATACCATTTCTTGCGCATTACGGTTCGAACACCCGAACACCTATACGGATTCTCCTGCACAGTGGCAGATATGTAAATACGGGGTTTACATACCATTTCTTGCGCAACACGGTTCGAACACTCGAACACCTATACGGATTTTCCTACACAGTGGCAGATATGTAAATACGGGGTTTCCATACCATTTCTTGCGCATTACGGTTCGAACACTCGAACACCTATACGGATTCTCCTGCACAGTGGCAGATATGTAAATACAGGGTTTCCATACCATTTCTTGCGCATTACGGTTCGAACACTCGAACACCTATGCGGATTCTCCTGCACAGTGGCAGATATGTAAATACGGGATTTACATACCATTTCTTGCGCAATACGGTTCGAACACTCGAACACCTATACGGATTCTCCTACACAGTGGCAGATATGTAAATACGGGGTTTCCATACCATTTCTTGCGCATTATGGTTCGAACAGTCGAACACCTATACGGATTCTCCTACACAGTGGCAGATATGTAAAGACGGGGTTTCCATACCATTTCTTGCGCATTACGGTTCGAACACTCGAACACCTATACGGATTTTCCTGCACAGTGGCAGATATGTAAATACGGGGTTTCCATACCATTTCTTGCGCATTACGGTTCGAACACTCGAACACCTATACGGATTCTCCTGCATAGTGGCAGATATGTAAATACGGGGTTTCCATACCATTTCTTGCGCATTACGGTTCGAACACTCGAACTCCTATGCGGATTCTCCTGCACAGTGGCAGATATGTAAATACGGGATTTACATACCATTTCCTGCGCAATACGGTTCGAACACTCGAACACCTATACGGATTTTCCTGCACAGTGGCAGATATGTAAATACGGGGTTTCCATACCATTTCTTGCGCATTACGGTGCGAACACTCGAACACCTATACGGATACTCCTGCACAGTGGCAGATATGTAAATACGGGGTTTCCATACCATTTCTTGCGCATTACGGTTCGAACACTCGAACACCTATACGGATTCTCCTGCACAGTGGCAGATATGTAAATACGGGATTTAGATACCATTTCTTGCGCAATCCGGTTCGAACACTCGAACACCTATACGGATTTTCCTGCACAGTGGCAGATATGTAAATACGGGGTTTCCATACCATTTCTTGCGCATTACGGTTCGAACACCCGAACACCTATACGGATTCTCCTGCACAGTGGCAGATATGTAAATACGGGGTTTACATACCATTTCTTGCGCAACACGGTTCGAACACTCGAACACCTATACGGATTTTCCTGCACAGTGGCAGATATGTAAATACGGGGTTTCCATACCATTTCTTGCGCATTACGGTTCGAACACTCGAACACCTATACGGATTCTCCTGCACAGTGGCAGATATGTAAATACGGGGTTTCCATACCATTTCTGGCGCATTACGGTTCGAACACTCGAACACCTATGCGGATTCTCCTGCACAGTGGCAGATATGTAAATACGGGATTTACATACCATTTCTTGCGCAATACGGTTCGAACACTCGAACACCTATACGGATTCTCCTACACAGTGGCAGATATGTAAATACGGGGTTTCCATACCATTTCTTGCGCATTACGGTTCGAACACTCGAACACCTATACGGATTCTCCTGCACAGTGGCAGATATGTAAATACGGCGTTTCCATACCATTTCTTGCGCATTACGGTTCGAACACTCGAACACCTATACGGATTTTCCTGCACAGTGGCAGATATGTAAATACGGGGTTTCCATACCATTTCTTGCGCAATACGGTTCGAACACTCGAACACCTATACGGATTCTCCTGCACAGTGGCAGATATGTAAATACGGGGTTTACATACCATTTCTTGCGCAACACGGTTCGAAGACTCGAACACCAATACGGATTCTCCTGCACAGTGGCAGATATGTAAATACGGGGTTTACATACCATTTCTTGCGCAATACGGTTCGAACACTCGAACACCTATACGGATTTTCCTGCACAGTGGCAGATATGTAAATACGGGGTTTCCATACCATTTCTTGCGCATTACGGTTCGAACACTCGAACACCTATACGGATTCTCCTGCACAGTGGCAGATATGTAAATGCGGGGTTTACATACCATTTCTTGCGCAACACGGTTCGAACACTCGAACACCTATACGGGTTCTCCTGCACAGTGGCAGATATGTAAATACGGGGTTTACATACCATTTCTTGCGCAATACGGTTCGAACACTCGAACACCTATACGGATTTTCCTGCACAGTGGCAGATATGTAAATACGGGGTTTCCATACCATTTCTTGCGCATTACGGTTCGAACACTCGAACACCTATACGGATTCTCCTGCACAGTGGCCGATATGTAAATACGGGGTTTCCATACCATTTCTTGCGCATTACGGTTCGAACACTCGAACACCTATACGGATTCTCCTGCACAGTGGCAGATATGTACATACGGGGTTTACATACCATTTCTTGCGCAACACGGTTCGACCACTTCGAACACCTATACGGATTCTTCTGCACAGTGGCAGATATGTAAATACGGGGATTACATACCATTTCTTGCGCAATACGGTTCGAACACTCGAACACCTATACGGATTTTCCTGCACAGTGGCAGATATGTAAATACGGGGTTTCCATACCATTTCTTGCACATTACGGTTCGAACACTCGAACACCTATCCGGATTCTCCTGCACAGTGGCAGATATGTAAATACGGGGTTTCCATACCATTTCTTGCGCATTACGGTTCGAACACTCGAACACCTATGCGGATTCTCCTGCACAGTGGCAGATATGTAAATACGGGATTTACATACCATTTCTTGCGCAATCCGGTTCGAACAATCGAACACCTATACGGATTTTCCTGCACAGTGGCAGATATGTAAATACGGGGTTTACATACCATTTCTTGCGCATTACGGTTCGAACACTCGAACACCTATACGGATTCTCCTGCACAGTGGCAGATATGTAAAGACGGGGTTTCCATACCATTTCTTGCGCATTACGGTTCGAACACCCGAACACCTATACGGATTCTCCTGCACAGTGGCAGATATGTAAATATGGGGTTTACAAACCATTTCTTGCGCAACACGGTTCGAACACTCGAACACCTATACGGATTTTCCTGCACAGTGGCAGATATGTAAATACGGGGTTTCCATACCATTTCTTGCGCATTACGGTTCGAACACTCGAACACCTATACGGATTCTCCTGCACAGTGGCAGATATGTAAATACGGGGTTTCCATACCATTTCTTGCGCATTACGGTTCGAACACTCGAACACCTATGCGGATTCTCCTGCACAGTGGCAGATATGTAAATACGGGATTTACATACCATTTCTTGCGCAATACGGTTCGAACACTCGAACACCTATACGGATTTTCCTGCACAGTGGCAGATATGTAAATACGGGGTTTCCATACCATTTCTTGCGCATTACGGTTCGAACACTCGAACACCTATACGGATTCTCCTGCACAGTGGCAGATATGTAAATACGGGGTTTCCATACCATTTCTTGCGCATTACGGTTCGAACACTCGAACACCTATGCGGATTCTCCTGCACAGTGGCAGATATGTAAATACGGGATTTACATACCATTTCTTGCGCAATACGGTTCGAACACTCGAACACCTATACGGATTCTCCTACACAGTGGCAGATATGTAAATACGGGGTTTCCATACCATTTCTTGCGCATTACGGTTCGAACACTCGAACACCTATACGGATTCTCCTGCACAGTGGCAGATATGTAAATACGGGGTTTCCATACCATTTCTTGCGCATTACGGTTCGAACACTCGAACACCTATACGGATTTTCCTGCACAGTGGCAGATATGTAAATACGGGGTTTCCATACCATTTCTTGCGCAATACGGTTCGAACACTCGAACACCTATACGGATTCTCCTGCACAGTGGCAGATATGTAAATACGGAGTTTACATACCATTTCTTGCGCAACACGGTTCGAAGACTCAACACCTATACGGATTCTCCTGCACAGTGGCAGATATGTAAATACGGGGTTTACATACCATTTCTTGCGCAATACGGTTCGAACACTCGAACACCTATACGGATTTTCCTGCACAGTGGCAGATATGTAAATACGGGGTTTCCATACCATTTCTTGCGCATTACGGTTCGAACACTCGAACACCTATACGGATTCTCCTGCACAGTGGCAGATATGTAAATACGGGGTTTACATACCATTTCTTGCGCAACACGGTTCGAACACTCGAACACCTATACGGGTTCTCCTGCACAGTGGCAGATATGTAAATACGGGGTTTACATACCATTTCTTGCGCAATATGGTTCGAACACTCGAACACCTATACGGATTTTCCTGCACAGTGGCAGATATGTAAATACGGGGTTTCCATACCATTTCTTGCGCATTACGGTTCGAACACTCGAACACCTATACGGATTCTCCTGCACAGTGGCCGATATGTAAATACGGGGTTTCCATACCATTTCTTGCGCATTACGGTTCGAACACTCGAACACCTATACGGATTCTCCTGCACAGTGGCAGATATGTAAATACGGGGTTTCCATACCATTTCTTGCGCATTACGGTTCGAACACTCGAACACCTATACGGATTTTCCTGCACAGTGGCAGATATGTAAATACGGGGTTTCCATACCATTTCTTGCGCAATACGGTTCGAACACTCGAACACCTATACGGATTCTCCTGCACAGTGGCAGATATGTAAATACGGAGTTTACATACCATTTCTTGCGCAACACGGTTCGAAGACTCAACACCTATACGGATTCTCCTGCACAGTGGCAGATATGTAAATACGGGGTTTACATACCATTTCTTGCGCAATACGGTTCGAACACTCGAACACCTATACGGATTTTCCTGCACAGTGGCAGATATGTAAATACGGGGTTTCCATACCATTTCTTGCGCATTACGGTTCGAACACTCGAACACCTATACGGATTCTCCTGCACAGTGGCAGATATGTAAATACGGGGTTTACATACCATTTCTTGCGCAACACGGTTCGAACACTCGAACACCTATACGGGTTCTCCTGCACAGTGGCAGATATGTAAATACGGGGTTTACATACCATTTCTTGCGCAATATGGTTCGAACACTCGAACACCTATACGGATTTTCCTGCACAGTGGCAGATATGTAAATACGGGGTTTCCATACCATTTCTTGCGCATTACGGTTCGAACACTCGAACACCTATACGGATTCTCCTGCACAGTGGCCGATATGTAAATACGGGGTTTCCATACCATTTCTTGCGCATTACGGTTCGAACACTCGAACACCTATACGGATTCTCCTGCACAGTGGCAGATATGTAAATACGGGGTTTACATACCATTTCTTGCGCAACACGGTTCGAACACTTCGAACACCTATACGGATTCTTTTGCACAGTGGCAGATATGTAAATACGGGGATTACATACCATTTCTTGCGCAATACGGTTCGAACACTCGAACACCTATACGGATTTTCCTGCACAGTGGCAGATATGTAAATACGGGGTTTCCATACCATTTCTTGCACATTACGGTTCGAACACTCGAACACCTATCCGGATTCTCCTGCACAGTGGCAGATATGTAAATACGGGGTTTCCATACCATTTCTTGCGCATTACGGTTCGAACACTCGAACACCTATGCGGATTCTCCTGCACAGTGGCAGATATGTAAATACGGGATTTACATACCATTTCTTGCGCAATCCGGTTCGAACAATCGAACACCTATACGGATTTTCCTGCACAGTGGCAGATATGTAAATACGGGGTTTACATACCATTTCTTGCGCATTACGGTTCGAACACTCGAACACCTATACGGATTCTCCTGCACAGTGGCAGATATGTAAAGACGGGGTTTCCATACCATTTCTTGCGCATTACGGTTCGAACACCCGAACACCTATACGGATTCTCCTGCACAGTGGCAGATATGTAAATATGGGGTTTACAAACCATTTCTTGCGCAACACGGTTCGAACACTCGAACACCTATACGGATTTTCCTGCACAGTGGCAGATATGTAAATACGGGGTTTCCATACCATTTCTTGCGCATTACGGTTCGAACACTCGAACACCTATACGGATTCTCCTGCACAGTGGCAGATATGTAAATACGGGGTTTCCATACCATTTCTTGCGCATTACGGTTCGAACACTCGAACACCTATGCGGATTCTCCTGCACAGTGGCAGATATGTAAATACGGGATTTACATACCATTTCTTGCGCAATACGGTTCGAACACTCGAACACCTATACGGATTTTCCTGCACAGTGGCAGATATGTAAATACGGGGTTTCCATACCATTTCTTGCGCATTACGGTTCGAACACTCGAACACCTATACGGATTCTCCTGCACAGTGGCAGATATGTAAATACGGGGTTTCCATACCATTTCTTGCGCATTACGGTTCGAACACTCGAACACCTATGCGGATTCTCCTGCACAGTGGCAGATATGTAAATACGGGATTTACATACCATTTCTTGCACAATACGGTTCGAACACTCGAACACCTATACGGATTCTCCTACACAGTGGCAGATATGTAAATACGGGGTTTCCATACCATTTCTTGCGCATTACGGTTCGAACACTAGAACACCTATACGGATTCTCCTGCACAGTGGCAGATATGTAAATACGGGGTTTCCATACCATTTCTTGCGCATTACGGTTCGAACACTCGAACACCTATACGGATTCTCCTGCACAGTGGCCGATATGTAAATACGGGGTTTCCATACCATTTCTTGCGCATTACGGTTCGAACACTCGAACACCTATACGGATTCTCCTGCACAGTGGCAGATATGTAAATACGGGGTTTACATACCATTTCTTGCGCAACACGGTTCGAACACTTCGAACACCTATACGGATTCTTTTGCACAGTGGCAGATATGTAAATACGGGGATTACATACCATTTCTTGCGCAATACGGTTCGAACACTCGAACACCTATACGGATTTTCCTGCACAGTGGCAGATATGTAAATACGGGGTTTCCATACCATTTCTTGCACATTACGGTTCGAACACTCGAACACCTATCCGGATTCTCCTGCACAGTGGCAGATATGTAAATACGGGGTTTCCATACCATTTCTTGCGCATTACGGTTCGAACACTCGAACACCTATGCGGATTCTCCTGCACAGTGGCAGATATGTAAATACGGGATTTACATACCATTTCTTGCGCAATCCGGTTCGAACAATCGAACACCTATACGGATTTTCCTGCACAGTGGCAGATATGTAAATACGGGGTTTACATACCATTTCTTGCGCATTACGGTTCGAACACTCGAACACCTATACGGATTCTCCTGCACAGTGGCAGATATGTAAAGACGGGGTTTCCATACCATTTCTTGCGCATTACGGTTCGAACACCCGAACACCTATACGGATTCTCCTGCACAGTGGCAGATATGTAAATATGGGGTTTACAAACCATTTCTTGCGCAACACGGTTCGAACACTCGAACACCTATACGGATTTTCCTGCACAGTGGCAGATATGTAAATACGGGGTTTCCATACCATTTCTTGCGCATTACGGTTCGAACACTCGAACACCTATACGGATTCTCCTGCACAGTGGCAGATATGTAAATACGGGGTTTCCATACCATTTCTTGCGCATTACGGTTCGAACACTCGAACACCTATGCGGATTCTCCTGCACAGTGGCAGATATGTAAATACGGGATTTACATACCATTTCTTGCGCAATACGGTTCGAACACTCGAACACCTATACGGATTTTCCTGCACAGTGGCAGATATGTAAATACGGGGTTTCCATACCATTTCTTGCGCATTACGGTTCGAACACTCGAACACCTATACGGATTCTCCTGCACAGTGGCAGATATGTAAATACGGGGTTTCCATACCATTTCTTGCGCATTACGGTTCGAACACTCGAACACCTATGCGGATTCTCCTGCACAGTGGCAGATATGTAAATACGGGATTTACATACCATTTCTTGCGCAATACGGTTCGAACACTCGAACACCTATACGGATTCTCCTACACAGTGGCAGATATGTAAATACGGGGTTTCCATACCATTTCTTGCGCATTACGGTTCGAACACTCGAACACCTATACGGATTCTCCTGCACAGTGGCAGATATGTAAATACGGGGTTTCCATACCATTTCTTGCGCATTACGGTTCGAACACTCGAACACCTATACGGATTCTCCTGCACAGTGGCCGATATGTAAATACGGGGTTTCCATACCATTTCTTGCGCATTACGGTTCGAACACTCGAACACCTATACGGATTCTCCTGCACAGTGGCAGATATGTAAATACGGGGTTTACATACCATTTCTTGCGCAACACGGTTCGAACACTTCGAACACCTATACGGATTCTTTTGCACAGTGGCAGATATGTAAATACGGGGATTACATACCATTTCTTGCGCAATACGGTTCGAACACTCGAACACCTATACGGATTTTCCTGCACAGTGGCAGATATGTAAATACGGGGTTTCCATACCATTTCTTGCACATTACGGTTCGAACACTCGAACACCTATCCGGATTCTCCTGCACAGTGGCAGATATGTAAATACGGGGTTTCCATACCATTTCTTGCGCATTACGGTTCGAACACTCGAACACCTATGCGGATTCTCCAGCACAGTGGCAGATATGTAAATACGGGATTTACATACCATTTCTTGCGCAATCCGGTTCGAACAATCGAACACCTATACGGATTTTCCTGCACAGTGGCAGATATGTAAATACGGGGTTTACATACCATTTCTTGCGCATTACGGTTCGAACACTCGAACACCTATACGGATTCTGCTGCACAGTGGCAGATATGTAAAGACGGGGTTTCCATACCATTTCTTGCGCATTACGGTTCGAACACCCGAACACCTATACGGATTCTCCTGCACAGTGGCAGATATGTAAATATGGGGTTTACAAACCATTTCTTGCGCAACACGGTTCGAACACTCGAACACCTATACGGATTTTCCTGCACAGTGGCAGATATGTAAATACGGGGTTTCCATACCATTTCTTGCGCATTACGGTTCGAACACTCGAACACCTATACGGATTCTCCTGCACAGTGGCAGATATGTAAATACGGGGTTTCCATACCATTTCTTGCGCATTACGGTTCGAACACTCGAACACCTATGCGGATTCTCCTGCACAGTGGCAGATATGTAAATACGGGATTTACATACCATTTCTTGCGCAATACGGTTCGAACACTCGAACACCTATACGGATTTTCCTGCACAGTGGCAGATATGTAAATACGGGGTTTCCACACCATTTCTTGCGCATTACGGTTCGAACACTCGAACACCTATACGGATTCTCCTGCACAGTGGCAGATATGTAAATACGGGGTTTCCATACCATTTCTTGCGCATTACGGTTCGAACACTCGAACACCTATGCGGATTCTCCTGCACAGTGGCAGATATGTAAATACGGGATTTACATACCATTTCTTGCGCAATACGGTTCGAACACTCGAACACCTATACGGATTCTCCTACACAGTGGCAGATATGTAAATACGGGGTTTCCATACCATTTCTTGCGCATTACGGTTCGAACACTCGAACACCTATACGGATTCCCCTGCACAGTGGCAGATATGTAAATACGGGGTTTCCATACCATTTCTTGCGCATTACGGTTCGAACACTCGAACACCTATACGGATTTTCCTGCACAGTGGCAGATATGTAAATACGGGGTTTCCATACCATTTCTTGCGCAATACGGTTCGAACACTCGAACACCTATACGGATTCTCCTGCACAGTGGCAGATATGTAAATACGGAGTTTACATACCATTTCTTGCGCAACACGGTTCGAAGACTCAACACCTATACGGATTCTCCTGCACAGTGGCAGATATGTAAATACGGGGTTTACATACCATTTCTTGCGCAATACGGTTCGAACACTCGAACACCTATACGGATTTTCCTGCACAGTGGCAGATATGTAAATACGGGGTTTCCATACCATTTCTTGCGCATTACGGTTCGAACACTCGAACACCTATACGGATTCTCCTCCACAGTGGCAGATATGTAAATACGGGGTTTACATACCATTTCTTGCGCAACACGGTTCGAACACTCGAACACCTATACGGGTTCTCCTGCACAGTGGCAGATATGTAAATACGGGGTTTACATACCATTTCTTGCGCAATACGGTTCGAACACTCGAACACCTATACGGATTTTCCTGCACAGTGGCAGATATGTAAATACGGGGTTTCCATACCATTTCTTGCGCATTACGGTTCGAACACTCGAACACCTATACGGATTCTCCTGCACAGTGGCCGATATGTAAATACGGGGTTTCCATACCATTTCTTGCGCATTACGGTTCGAACACTCGAACACCTATACGGATTCTCCTGCACAGTGGCAGATATGTAAATACGGGGTTTACATACCATTTCTTGCGCAACACGGTTCGAACACTTCGAACACCTATACGGATTCTTTTGCACAGTGGCAGATATGTAAATACGGGGATTACATACCATTTCTTGCGCAATACGGTTCGAACACTCGAACACCTATACGGATTTTCCTGCACAGTGGCAGATATGTAAATACGGGGTTTCCATACCATTTCTTGCACATTACGGTTCGAACACTCGAACACCTATCCGGATTCTCCTGCACAGTGGCAGATATGTAAATACGGGGTTTCCATACCATTTCTTGCGCATTACGGTTCGAACACTCGAACACCTATGCGGATTCTCCTGCACAGTGGCAGATATGTAAATACGGGATTTACATACCATTTCTTGCGCAATCCGGTTCGAACAATCGAACACCTATACGGATTTTCCTGCACAGTGGCAGATATGTAAATACGGGGTTTACATACCATTTCTTGCGCATTACGGTTCGAACACTCGAACACCTATACGGATTCTGCTGCACAGTGGCAGATATGTAAAGACGGGGTTTCCATACCATTTCTTGCGCATTACGGTTCGAACACCCGAACACCTATACGGATTCTCCTGCACAGTGGCAGATATGTAAATATGGGGTTTACAAACCATTTCTTGCGCAACACGGTTCGAACACTCGAACACCTATACGGATTTTCCTGCACAGTGGCAGATATGTAAATACGGGGTTTCCATACCATTTCTTGCGCATTACGGTTCGAACACTCGAACACCTATACGGATTTTCCTGCACAGTGGCAGATATGTAAATACGGGGTTTCCATACCATTTCTTGCGCATTACGGTTCGAACACTCGAACACCTATGCGGATTCTCCTGCACAGTGGCAGATATGTAAATACGGGATTTACATACCATTTCTTGCGCAATACGGTTCGAACACTCGAACACCTATACGGATTTTCCTGCACAGTGGCAGATATGTAAATACGGGGTTTCCATACCATTTCTTGCGCATTACGGTTCGAACACTCGAACACCTATACGGATTCTCCTGCACAGTGGCAGATATGTAAATACGGGGTTTCCATACCATTTCTTGCGCATTACGGTTCGAACACTCGAACACCTATGCGGATTCTCCTGCACAGTGGCAGATATGTAAATACGGGATTTACATACCATTTCTTGCGCAATACGGTTCGAACACTCGAACACCTATACGGATTCTCCTACACAGTGGCAGATATGTAAATACGGGGTTTCCATACCATTTCTTGCGCATTACGGTTCGAACACTCGAACACCTATACGGATTCCCCTGCACAGTGGCAGATATGTAAATACGGGGTTTCCATACCATTTCTTGCGCATTACGGTTCGAACACTCGAACACCTATACGGATTTTCCTGCACAGTGGCAGATATGTAAATACGGGGTTTCCATACCATTTCTTGCGCAATACGGTTCGAACACTCGAACACCTATACGGATTCTCCTGCACAGTGGCAGATATGTAAATACGGAGTTTACATACCATTTCTTGCGCAACACGGTTCGAAGACTCAACACCTATACGGATTCTCCTGCACAGTGGCAGATATGTAAATACGGGGTTTACATACCATTTCTTGCGCAATACGGTTCGAACACTCGAACACCTATACGGATTTTCCTGCACAGTGGCAGATATGTAAATACGGGGTTTCCATACCATTTCTTGCGCATTACGGTTCGAACACTCGAACACCTATACGGATTCTCCTCCACAGTGGCAGATATGTAAATACGGGGTTTACATACCATTTCTTGCGCAACACGGTTCGAACACTCGAACACCTATACGGGTTCTCCTGCACAGTGGCAGATATGTAAATACGGGGTTTACATACCATTTCTTGCGCAATACGGTTCGAACACTCGAACACCTATACGGATTTTCCTGCACAGTGGCAGATATGTAAATACGGGGTTTCCATACCATTTCTTGCGCATTACGGTTCGAACACTCGAACACCTATACGGATTCTCCTGCACAGTGGCCGATATGTAAATACGGGGTTTCCATACCATTTCTTGCGCATTACGGTTCGAACACTCGAACACCTATACGGATTCTCCTGCACAGTGGCAGATATGTAAATACGGGGTTTACATACCATTTCTTGCGCAACACGGTTCGAACACTTCGAACACCTATACGGATTCTTTTGCACAGTGGCAGATATGTAAATACGGGGATTACATACCATTTCTTGCGCAATACGGTTCGAACACTCGAACACCTATACGGATTTTCCTGCACAGTGGCAGATATGTAAATACGGGGTTTCCATACCATTTCTTGCACATTACGGTTCGAACACTCGAACACCTATCCGGATTCTCCTGCACAGTGGCAGATATGTAAATACGGGGTTTCCATACCATTTCTTGCGCATTACGGTTCGAACACTCGAACACCTATGCGGATTCTCCTGCACAGTGGCAGATATGTAAATACGGGATTTACATACCATTTCTTGCGCAATCCGGTTCGAACAATCGAACACCTATACGGATTTTCCTGCACAGTGGCAGATATGTAAATACGGGGTTTACATACCATTTCTTGCGCATTACGGTTCGAACACTCGAACACCTATACGGATTCTCCTGCACAGTGGCAGATATGTAAAGACGGGGTTTCCATACCATTTCTTGCGCATTACGGTTCGAACACCCGAACACCTATACGGATTCTCCTGCACAGTGGCAGATATGTAAATATGGGGTTTACAAACCATTTCTTGCGCAACACGGTTCGAACACTCGAACACCTATACGGATTTTCCTGCACAGTGGCAGATATGTAAATACGGGGTTTCCATACCATTTCTTGCGCATTACGGTTCGAACACTCGAACACCTATACGGATTCTCCTGCACAGTGGCAGATATGTAAATACGGGGTTTCCATACCATTTCTTGCGCATTACGGTTCGAACACTCGAACACCTATGCGGATTCTCCTGCATAGTGGCAGATATGTAAATACGGGATTTACATACCATTTCTTGCGCAATACGGTTCGAACACTCGAACACCTATACGGATTTTCCTGCACAGTGGCAGATATGTAAATACGGGGTTTCCATACCATTTCTTGCGCATTACGGTTCGAACACTCGAACACCTATACGGATTCTCCTGCACAGTGGCAGATATGTAAATACGGGGTTTCCATACCATTTCTTGCGCATTACGGTTCGAACACTCGAACACCTATGCGGATTCTCCTGCACAGCGGCAGATATGTAAATACGGGATTTACATACCATTTCTTGCGCAATACGGTTCGAACACTCGAACACCTATACGGATTCTCCTACACAGTGGCAGATATGTAAATACGGGGTTTCCATACCATTTCTTGCGCATTACGGTTCGAACACTCGAACACCTATACGGATTCTCCTGCACAGTGGCAGATATGTAAATACGGGGTTTCCATACCATTTCTTGCGCATTACGGTTCGAACACTCGAACACCTATACGGATTTTCCTGCACAGTGGCAGATATGTAAATACGGGGTTTCCATACCATTTCTTGCGCAATACGGTTCGAACACTCGAACACCTATACGGATTCTCCTGCACAGTGGCAGATATGTAAATACGGAGTTTACATACCATTTCTTGCGCAACACGGTTCGAAGACTCAACACCTATACGGATTCTCCTGCACAGTGGCAGATATGTAAATACGGGGTTTACATACCATTTCTTGCGCAATACGGTTCGAACACTCGAACACCTATACGGATTTTCCTGCACAGTGGCAGATATGTAAATACGGGGTTTCCATACCATTTCTTGCGCATTACGGTTCGAACACTCGAACACCTATACGGATTCTCCTGCACAGTGGCAGATATGTAAATACGGGGTTTACATACCATTTCTTGCGCAACACGGTTCGAACACTCGAACACCTATACGGGTTCTCCTGCACAGTGGCAGATATGTAAATACGGGGTTTGCATACCATTTCTTGCGCAATACGGTTCGAACACTCGAACACCTATACGGATTTTCCTGCACAGTGGCAGATATGTAAATACGGGGTTTCCATACCATTTCTTGCGCATTACGGTTCGAACACTCGAACACCTATACGGATTCTCCTGCACAGTGGCCGATATGTAAATACGGGGTTTCCATACCATTTCTTGCGCATTACGGTTCGAACACTCGAACACCTATACGGATTCTCCTGCACAGTGGCAGATATGTAAATACGGGGTTTACATACCATTTCTTGCGCAACACGGTTCGAACACTTCGAACACCTATACGGATTCTTTTGCACAGTGGCAGATATGTAAATACGGGGATTACATACCATTTCTTGCGCAATACGGTTCGAACACTCGAACACCTATACGGATTTTCCTGCACAGTGGCAGATATGTAAATACGGGGTTTCCATACCATTTCTTGCACATTACGGTTCGAACACTCGAACACCTATCCGGATTCTCCTGCACAGTGGCAGATATGTAAATACGGGGTTTCCATACCATTTCTTGCGCATTACGGTTCGAACACTCGAACACCTATGCGGATTCTCCTGCACAGTGGCAGATATGTAAATACGGGATTTACATACCATTTCTTGCGCAATCCGGTTCGAACAATCGAACACCTATACGGATTTTCCTACACAGTGACAGATATGTAAATACGGGGTTTACATACCATTTCTTGCGCATTACGGTTCGAACACTCGAACACCAATACGGATTTTCCTGCACAGTGGCAGATATGTAAATACGGGGTTTCCATACCATTTCTTGCGCATTACGGTTCGAACACCCGAACACCTATACGGATTCTCCTGCACAGTGGCAGATATGTAAATATGGGGTTTACAAACCATTTCTTGCGCAACACGGTTCGAACACTCGAACACCTATACGGATTTTCCTGCACAGTGGCAGATATGTAAATACGGGGTTTCCATACCATTTCTTGCGCATTACGGTTCGAACACTCGAACACCTATACGGATTCTCCTGCACAGTGGCAGATATGTAAATACGGGGTTTCCATACCATTTCTTGCGCATTACGGTTCGAACACTCGAACACCTATGCGGATTCTCCTGCACAGTGGCAGATATGTAAATACGGGATTTACATACCATTTCTTGCGCAATACGGTTCGAACACTCGAACACCTATACGGATTTTCCTGCACAGTGGCAGATATGTAAATACGGGGTTTCCATACCATTTCTTGTGCATTACGGTTTGAACACTCGAACACCTATACGGATTCTCCTACACAGTGGCAGATATGTAAATACGGGGTTTACATACCATTTCTTGCGCAACACGGTTCGAACACTCGAACACCTATACGGATTCTCCTGCACAGTGGCAGATATGTAAATACGGGGTTTACATACCATTTGTTGCGCAATACGGTTCGAACACTCGAACATCTATACGGATTTTCCTGCACAGTGGCAGATATGTAAATACGGGGTTTCCATACCATTTCTTGCGCATTACGGTTCGAACACTCGAACACCTATACGGATTCTCCTGCACAGTGGCAGATATGTAAATACGGGATTTACATACCATTTCTTGCGCAATACGGTTCGAACACTCGAACACCTATACGGATTGTCCTGTACAGTGGCAGATATGTAAATACGGGGTTTCCATACCATTTCTTGCGCATTACGGTTCGAACACTCGAACACCTATACGGATTCTCCTGCACAGTCGCAGATATGTAAATACGGGGTTTACATACCATTTCTTGCGCAACACGGTTCGAACACTCGAACACCTCTACGGATTCGGCTGCACAGTGGCAGATACGTAAATACGGGGTTTACATACCATTTCTTGCGCAATACGGTTCGAACACTCGAACACCTATGCGGATTTTCCTGCACAGTGGCAGATATATAAATATGGGGTTTCCATACCATTTCTTGCGCATTACGGTTCGAACACTCGAACACCTATACGGATTCTCCTGCACAGTGGCAGATATGTAAATACGGGGTTTCCATACCATTTCTTGCGCATTACGGTTCGAACACTCGAACTCCTATGCGGATTCTCCTGCACAGTGCCAGATATGTAAATACGGGATTTACATACCATTTCTTGCGCAATACGGTTCGAACACTCGAACACCTATACGGATTTTCCTGCACAGTGGCAGATATGTAAATACGGGGTTTCCATACCATTTCTTGCGTATTACGGTTCGAACACTCGAACACCTATACGGATTCTCCTGCACAGTGGCAGATATGTAAATACGGGGTTTACATACCATTTCTTGCGCAACACGGTTCGAACACTCGAACACCTATACGGATTCTCCTGCACAGTGGCAGATATGTAAATACGGGGTTTACATACCATTTCTTGCGCAATACGGTTCGAACACTCGAACACCTATACGGATTTTCCGGCACAGTGGCAGATATGTAAATACGGGGTTTCCATACCATTTCTTGCGCATTACGGTTCGAACACTCGAACACCTATACGGATTCTCCGGCACAGTGGCCGATATGTAAATACGGGGTTTCCATACCATTTCTTGCGCATTACGGTTCGAACACTCGAACACCTATACGGATTCTCCTGCACAGTGGCAGATATGTAAATACGGGGTTTACACACCATTTCTTGCACAACACGGTTCGAACACTTCGAACACCTATACGGATTCCTCTGCACAGTGGCAGATATGTAAATACGGGGATTACATACCATTTCTTGCGCAATACGGTTCGAACACTCGAACACCTATACGGATTTTCCTGCACAGTGACAGATATGTAAATACGGGGTTTCCATACCATTTCTTGCGCATTACGGTTCGAACACTCGAACACCTATACGGATTCTCCTGCACAGTGGCAGATATGTAAATACGGGGTTTACATACCATTTCTTGCGCAACACGGTTCGAACACTCGAACACCTATACGGATTCTCCTGCACAGTGGCAGATATGTAAATACGGGGTTTACATACCATTTCTTGCGCAATACGGTTCGAACACTCGAACACCTATACGGATTTTCCTGCACAGTGGCAGATATGTAAATACGGGGTTTCCATACCATTTCTTGCGCATTACGGTTCGAACACTCGAACACCTATACGGATTCTCCTGCACAGTGGCTGATATGTAAATACGGGGTTTCCATACCGTTTCTTGCGCATTACGGTTCGAACATTCGAACACCTATACGGATTCTCCTGCACAGTGGCAGATATGTAAATACGGGGTTTACATACCATTTCTTGCGCAACACGGTTCGAACACTTCGAACACCTATACGGATTCTTCTGCACAGTGGCAGATATGTAAATACGGGGATTACATACCATTTCTTGCGCAATACGGTTCGAACACTCGAACACCTATACGGATTTTCCTGCACAGTGGCAGATATGTAAATACGGGGTTTCCATACCATTTCTTGCGCATTACGGTTCGAACACTCGAACACCTATACGGATACTCCTGCACAGTGGCAGATATGTAAATACGGGGTTTCCATACCATTTCTTGCGCATTACGGTTCGAACACTCGAACACCTATACGGATTCTCCTGCACAGTGGCAGATATGTAAATACGGGATTTACATACCATTTCTTGCGCAATCCGGTTCGAACACTCGAACACCTATGCGGATTTTCCTGCACAGTGGCAGATATGTAAATACGGGGTTTACATACCATTTCTTGCGCATTACGGTTCGAACACTCGAACACCTATACGGATTCTCCTGCACAGTGGCAGATATGTAAAGACGGGGTTTCCATACCATTTCTTGCGCATTACGGTTCGAACACCCGAACACCTATACGGATTCTCCTGCACAGTGGCAGATATGTAAATACGGGGTTTACATACCATTTCTTGCGCAACACGGTTCGAACACTCGAACACCTATACGGATTTTCCTGCACAGTGGCAGATATGTAAATACGGGGTTTCCATACCATTTCTTGCGCATTACGGTTCGAACACTCGAACACCTATACGGATTCTCCTGCACAGTGGCAGATATGTAAATACGGGGTTTCCATACCATTTCTTGCGCATTACGGTTCGAACACTCGAACACCTATGCGGATTCTCCTGCACAGTGGCAGATATGTAAATACGGGATTTATATACCATTTCTTGCGCAATACGGTTCGAACACTCGAACACCTATACTGATTCTCCTACACAGTGGCAGATATGTAAATACGGGGTTTCCATACCATTTCTTGCGCATTACGGTTCGAACACTCGAACACCTATACGGATTCTCCTGCGCAGTGGCAGATATGTAAATACGGGGTTTCCATACCATTTCTTGCGCATTACGGTTCGAACACTCGAACACCTATGCGGAATCTCCTGCACTGTGGCAGATATGTAAATACGGGATTTACATACCATTTCTTGCGCAATACGGTTCGAACACTCGAACACCTATACGGATTCTCCTACACAGTGGCAGATATGTAAATACGGGGTTTCCATACCATTTCTTGCGCATTACGGTTCGAACACTCCAACACCTATACGGATTCTCCTGCACAGTGGCAGATATGTAAATACGGGGTTTCCATACCATTTCTTGCGCATTACGGTTCGAACACTCGAACACCTATGCGGATTCTCATGCACAGTGGCAGATATGTAAATACGGGATTTACATACCATTTCTTGCGCAATCCGGTTCGAACACTCGAACACCTATACGGATTTTCCTGCACAATGGCAGATATGTAAATACGGGGTTTACATACCATTTCTTGCGCATTACGGTTCGAACACTCGAACACCTATACGGATTCTCCTGCACAGTGGCAGATATGTAAATACGGGGTTTCCATACCATTTCTTGCGCATTACGGTTCGAACACTTGAACACATATACGGATTTTCCTGCACAGTGGCAGATATGTAAATACGGGGTTTCCATACCATTTCTTGCGCATTACGGTTCGAACACTCGAACACCTATACGGATTCTCCTGCACAGTGGCAGATATGTAAATACGGGGTTTGCATACCATTTCTTGCGCAACACGGTTCGAACACTCGAACACCTATACGGATTTTCCTGCACAGTGGCAGGTATGCAAATACGGGGTTTCCATACCATTTCTTGCGCATTACGGTTCGAACACTCGAACACCTATACGGATTCTCCTGCACAGTGGCAGATATAAAAATACGGGGTTTACATACCATTTCTGGCGCAACACGGTTCGAACACTCGAACACCTATACGGATTTTCCTGCACAGTGGCAGATATGTAAATACGGGGTTTCCATACCATTTCTTGCGCATTACGGTTCGAACACTCGAACACCTATACGTATTCTCCTACACAGTGGCAGATATGTAAATACGGGGTTTACATACCATTTCTTGCGCAACACGGTTCGAACACTCGAACACCTATACGGATTCTCCTGCACAGTGGCAGATATGTAAATACGGGGTTTCCATATCATTTCTTGCGCATTTCGGTTCGAACACTCGAACACCTATACGGATTTTCCTCCACAGTGGCAGATATGTAAATACGGGGTTTACATACCATTTCTTGCGCAACACGGTTCGAACACTCGAACACCTATACGGATTCTCCTGCACAGTGGCAGATATGTAAATACGGGGTTTCCATACCATTTTTTGCGCATTACGGTTCGAACACTCGAACACCTATACGAATTCTACTGCACAGTGGCAGATATGTAAATACGGGGTTTACATACCATTTCTTGCGCATTACGGTTCGAACACTCGAACACCTATACGGATTCTCCTGCACAGTGGCAGATATGTAAATACGGGGTTTCCATACCATTTCTTGCGCATTACGGTTCGAACACTCGAACACCTATACGGATTCTCCTGCACAGTGGCAGATATGTAAATACGGGGTTTCCATACCATTTCTTGCGCATTACGGTTCGAACACTCGAACACCTATACGGATTCTCCTGCACAGTCGCAGATATGTAAATACGGGGTTTACATACCATTTCTTGCGCAACACGGTTCGAACACTCGAACACCTACACGGATTTTCCTGCACAGTGGCAGATATGTAAATACGGGGTTTCCATACCATTTCTTGCGCATTACGGTTCGAACACTCGAACAGCTATACGGATTCTCCTGCACAGTGGCAGATATGTAAATACGGGGTTTACATACCATTTTTTGCGCAACACGGTTCGAACACTGGAACACCTATACGGATTCTCCTCCACAGTGGCAGATATGTAAATACGGGGTTTACATACCATTTCTTCCGCAATACGGTTCGAACACTCGAACACCTATACGGATTCTCCTGCACAGTGGCAGATATGTAAATACGGGGTTTCCATACCATTTCTTGCGCATTACGGTTCGAACACTTGAACACCTATACGGATTTTCCTGCACAGTGGCAGATATGTAAATACGGGGTTTCCATACCATTTCTTGCGCATTACGGTTCGAACACTCGAACACCTATACGGATTCTCCTGCACAGTGGCAGATATGTAAATACGGGGTTTGCATACCATTTCTTGCGCAACACGGTTCGAACACTCGAACACCTATACGGATTTTCCTGCACAGTGGCAGGTACGTAAATACGGGGTTTCCATACCATTTCTTGCGCATTACGGTTCGAACACTCGAACACCTATACGGATTCTCCTGCACAGTGGCAGATATAAAAATACGGGGTTTACATACCATTTCTGGCGCAACACGGTTCGAACACTCGAACACCTATACAGATTTTCCTGCACAGTGGCAGATATGTAAATACGGGGTTTCCATACCATTTCTTGCGCATTACGGTTCGAACACTCGAACACCTATACGTATTCTCCTACACAGTGGCAGATATGTAAATACGGGGTTTACATACCATTTCTTGCGCAACACGGTTCGAACACTCGAACACCTATACGGATTCTCCTGCACAGTGGCAGATATGTAAATACGGGGTTTCCATATCATTTCTTGCGCATTACGGTTCGAACACTCGAACACCTATACGGATTTTCCTCCACAGTGGCAGATATGTAAATACGGGGTTTACATACCATTTCTTGCGCAACACGGTTCGAACACTCGAACACCTATACGGATTCTCCTGCACAGTGGCAGATATGTAAATACGGGGTTTCCATACCATTTTTTGCGCATTACGGTTCGAACACTCGAACACCTATACGAATTCTACTGCACAGTGGCAGATATGTAAATACGGGGTTTACATACCATTTCTTGCGCATTACGGTTCGAACACTCGAACACCTATACGGATTCTCCTGCACAGTGGCAGATATGTAAATACGGGGTTTCCATACCATTTCTTGCGCATTACGGTTCGAACACTCGAACACCTATACGGATTCTCCTGCACAGTGGCAGATATGTAAATACGGGGTTTCCATACCATTTCTTGCGCATTACGGTTCGAACACTCGAACACCTATACGGATTCTCCTGCACAGTCGCAGATATGTAAATACGGGGTTTACATACCATTTCTTGCGCAACACGGTTCGAACACTCGAACACCTACACGGATTTTCCTGCACAGTGGCAGATATGTAAATACGGGGTTTCCATACCATTTCTTGCGCATTACGGTTCGAACACTCGAACAGCTATACGGATTCTCCTGCACAGTGGCAGATATGTAAATACGGGGTTTACATACCATTTTTTGCGCAACACGGTTCGAACACTGGAACACCTATACGGATTCTCCTCCACAGTGGCAGATATGTAAATACGGGGTTTACATACCATTTCTTGCGCAATACGGTTCGAACACTCGAACACCTATACGGATTCTCCTGCACAGTGGCAAATATGTAAATACGGGGTTTCCATACCATTTCTTGCGCATTACGGTTCGAACACTTGAACACCTATACGGATTTTCCTGCACAGTGGCAGATATGTAAATACGGGGTTTCCATACCATTTCTTGCGCATTACGGTTCGAACACTCGAACACCTATACGGATTCTCCTGCACAGTGGCAGATATGTAAATACGGGGTTTGCATACCATTTCTTGCGCAACACGGTTCGAACACTCGAACACCTATACGGATTTTCCTGCACAGTGGCAGGTATGTAAATACGGGGTTTCCATACCATTTCTTGCGCATTACGGTTCGAACACTCGAACACCTATACGGATTCTCCTGCACAGTGGCAGATATAAAAATACGGGGTTTACATACCATTTCTTGCGCAACACGGTTCGAACACTCGAACACCTATACGGATTTTCCTGCACAGTGGCAGATATGTAAATACGGGGTTTCCATACCATTTCTTGCGCATTACGGTTCGAACACTCGAACACCTATACGGATTCTCCTACACAGTGGCAGATATGTAAATACGGGGTTTACATACCATTTCTTGCGCAACATGGTTCGAACACTCGAACACCTATACGGATTCTCCTGCACAGTGGCAGATATGTAAATACGGGGTTTCCATATCATTTCTTGCGCATTACGGTTCGAATACTCGAACACCTATACGGATTCTCCTCCACAGTGGCAGATATGTAAATACGGGGTTTACATACCATTTCTTGCGCAACACGGTTCGAACCCTCGAACACCCATACGGATTCTCCTGCACAGTGGCAGATATGTAAATACGGGGTTTCCATACCATTTCTTGCGCATTACGGTTCGAACACTCGAACACCTATACGAATTCTACTGCACAGTGGCAGATATGTAAATACGGGGTTTCCATACCATTTCTTGCGCATTACGGTTCGAACTCTCGAACACCTATACGGATTCTCCTGCACAGTGGCAGATATGTAAATACGGGGTTTCCATACCATTTCTTGCGCATTACGGTTCGAACACTCGAACACCTATACGGATTCTCCTGCACAGTGGCAGATATGTAAATACGGGGTGTACATACCATTTCTTGCGCAACACGGTTCGAACACTCGAACACCTATACGGATTCTCCTGCACAGTGGCAGATATGTAAATACGGGGTTTCCATACCATTTTTTGCGCATTACGGTTCGAACACTCGAACACCTATACGAATTCTACTGCACAGTGGCAGATATGTAAATACGGGGTTTACATACCATTTCTTGCGCATTACGGTTCGAACACTCGAACACCTATACGGATTCTCCTGCACAGTGGCAGATATGTAAATACGGGGTTTCCATACCATTTCTTGCGCATTACGGTTCGAACACTCGAACACCTATACGGATTCTCCTGCACAGTGGCAGATATGTAAATACGGGGTTTCCATACCATTTCTTGCGCATTACGGTTCGAACACTCGAACACCTATACGGATTCTCCTGCACAGTCGCAGATATGTAAATACGGGGTTTACATACCATTTCTTGCGCAACACGGTTCGAACACTCGAACACCTACACGGATTTTCCTGCACAGTGGCAGATATGTAAATACGGGGTTTCCATACCATTTCTTGCGCATTACGGTTCGAACACTCGAACAGCTATACGGATTCTCCTGCACAGTGGCAGATATGTAAATACGGGGTTTACATACCATTTTTTGCGCAACACGGTTCGAACACTGGAACACCTATACGGATTCTCCTCCACAGTGGCAGATATGTAAATACGGGGTTTACATACCATTTCTTGCGCAATACGGTTCGAACACTCGAACACCTATACGGATTCTCCTGCACAGTGGCAAATATGTAAATACGGGGTTTCCATACCATTTCTTGCGCATTACGGTTCGAACACTTGAACACCTATACGGATTTTCCTGCACAGTGGCAGATATGTAAATACGGGGTTTCCATACCATTTCTTGCGCATTACGGTTCGAACACTCGAACACCTATACGGATTCTCCTGCACAGTGGCAGATATGTAAATACGGGGTTTGCATACCATTTCTTGCGCAACACGGTTCGAACACTCGAACACCTATACGGATTTTCCTGCACAGTGGCAGGTATGTAAATACGGGGTTTCCATACCATTTCTTGCGCATTACGGTTCGAACACTCGAACACCTATACGGATTCTCCTGCACAGTGGCAGATATAAAAATACGGGGTTTACATACCATTTCTTGCGCAACACGGTTCGAACACTCGAACACCTATACGGATTTTCCTGCACAGTGGCAGATATGTAAATACGGGGTTTCCATACCATTTCTTGCGCATTACGGTTCGAACACTCGAACACCTATACGGATTCTCCTACACAGTGGCAGATATGTAAATACGGGGTTTACATACCATTTCTTGCGCAACATGGTTCGAACACTCGAACACCTATACGGATTCTCCTGCACAGTGGCAGATATGTAAATACGGGGTTTCCATATCATTTCTTGCGCATTACGGTTCGAATACTCGAACACCTATACGGATTCTCCTCCACAGTGGCAGATATGTAAATACGGGGTTTACATACCATTTCTTGCGCAACACGGTTCGAACCCTCGAACACCCATACGGATTCTCCTGCACAGTGGCAGATATGTAAATACGGGGTTTCCATACCATTTCTTGCGCATTACGGTTCGAACACTCGAACACCTATACGAATTCTACTGCACAGTGGCAGATATGTAAATACGGGGTTTCCATACCATTTCTTGCGCATTACGGTTCGAACTCTCGAACACCTATACGGATTCTCCTGCACAGTGGCAGATATGTAAATACGGGGTTTCCATACCATTTCTTGCGCATTACGGTTCGAACACTCGAACACCTATACGGATTCTCCTGCACAGTGGCAGATATGTAAATACGGGGTGTACATACCATTTCTTGCGCAACACGGTTCGAACACTCGAACACCTATACGGATTTTCCTGCACAGTGGCAGATATGTAAATACGGGGTTTCCATACCATTTCTTGCGCATTACGGTTCGAACACTCGAACACCTATACGGATTCTCCTGCACAGTGGCAGATATGTAAATACGGGGTTTACATACCATTTCTTGCGCAACACGGTTCGAACACTGGAACACCTATACGGATTCTCCTCCACAGTGGCAGATATGTAAATACGGGGTTTACATACCATTTCTTGCGCAATACGGTTCGAACACTCGAACACCTATACGGATTCTCCTGCACAGTGGCAGATTTGTAAATACGGGGTTTCCATACCATTTCTTGCGCATTACGGTTCGAACACTCGAACACCTATACGGATTCTCCTGCACAGTGGCAGATATATAAATCCGGGGTTTCCATACCATTTCTTGCGCATTACGGTTCGAACACTCGAACACCTATACGGATTTTCCTGCACAGTGGCAGATATGTAAATACGGGGTTTCCATACCATTTCTTGCGCATTACGGTTCGAACACTCGAACACCTACACGGATTTTCCTGCACAGTGGCAGATATGTAAATACGGGGTTTCCATACCATTTCTTGCGCATTACAGTTCGAACACTCGAACACCTATACGGATTCTCCTACACAGTGGCAGATATGTAAATACGGGGTTTACATACCATTTCTTGCGCAATACGGTTCGAACACTCGAACACCTATACGGATTTTCCTGCACAGTGGCAGATATGTAAGTACGGGGTTTCCATACCATTTCTGGCGCAGTACGGTTCGAACACTCGAACACCTATCCGGATTCTCCTGCACAGTGGCAGATATGTAAATACGGGATTTACATACCATTTCTTGCGCAATACGGTTCGAACACTCGAACGCCTATACGGATTTTCCTGCACTGTGGCAGATATGTAAATACGGGGTTTCCATACCATTTCTTGCGCATTACGGTTTGAACACTCGAACACCTATACGGATTCTCCTACACAGTGGCAGATATGTAAATACGGGGTTTACATACCATTTCTTGCGCAACACGGTTCGAACACTCGAACACCTATACGGATTCTTCTGCACAGTGTCAGATATGTAAATACGGGGTTTACATACCATTTCTTGCGCAATACGGTTCGAACACTCGAACACCTATACGGATTTTCCTGCAAAGTGGCAGATATGTAAATACGGGGTTTCCATACCATTTCTTGCGCATTACGGTTCGAACACTCGAACGCCTATACGGATTCTCCTACACAGTGGCAGATATGTAAATACGGGGTTTACATACCATTTCTTGCGCAATACGGTTCGAACACTCGAACACCTATACGGATTTTCCTGCACAGTGGTAGATATGTAAATACGGGGTTTCCATACCATTTCTTGCGCATTACGGTTCGAACACTCGAACACCTATACGGATTCTCCTGCACAGTGGCAGATATATAAATCCGGGGTTTCCATACCATTTCTTGCGCATTACGGTTCGAACACTCGAACACCTATGCGGATTCTCCTGCACAGTGGCAGACATGTAAATACGGGATTTACATACCATTTCTTGCGCAATACGGTTCGAACAGTCGAACACCTATACGGATTTTCCTGCACAGTGGTAGATATGTAAATACGGGGTTTCCATACCATTTCTTGCGCATTACGGTTCGAACACTCGAACACCTATACGGATTCTCCTACACAGTGGCAGATATGTAAATACGGGGTTTACATACCATTTCTTGCGCAACACGGTTCGAACACTCGAACACCTATACGGATTTTCCTGCACAGTGGCAGATATGTAAATACGGGGTTTCCATACCATTTCTTGCGCATTACGGTTCGAACACTCGAACACCTATACGGATTCTCCTGCACAGTGGCAGATATGTAAATACGGGGTTTACATACCATTTCTTGCGCAACACGGTTCGAACACTGGAACACCTATACGGATTCTCCTCCACAGTGGCAGATATGTAAATACGGGGTTTACATACCATTTCTTGCGCAATACGGTTCGAACACTCGAACACCTATACGGATTCTCCTGCACAGTGGCAGATATGTAAATACGGGGTTTCCATACCATTTCTTGCGCATTACGGTTCGAACACTTGAACACCTATACGGATTTTCCTGCACAGTGGCAGATATGTAAATACGGGGTTTCCATACCATTTCTTGCGCATTACGGTTCGAACACTCGAACACCTATACGGATTCTCCTCCACAGTGGCAGATATGTAAATACGGGGTTTACATACCATTTCTTGCGCAACACGGTTCGAACACTCGAACACCTATACGGATTTTCCTGCACAGTGGCAGGTATGTAAATACGGGGTTTCCATACCATTTCTTGCGCATTACGGTTCGAACACTCGAACACCTATACGGATTCTCCTGCACAGTGGCAGATATAAAAATACGGGGTTTACATACCATTTCTTGCGCAACACGGTTCGAACACTCGAACACCTATACGGATTTTCCTGCACAGTGGCAGATATGTAAATACGGGGTTTCCATACCATTTCTTGCGCATTACGGTTCGAACACTCGAACACCTATACGGATTCTCCTACACAGTGGCAGATATGTAAATACGGGGTTTACATACCATTTCTTGCGCAACACGGTTCGAACACTCGAACACCTATACGGATTCTCCTGCACAGTGGCAGATATGTAAATACGGGGTTTCCATATCATTTCTTGCGCATTACGGTTCGAACACTCGAACACCTATACGGATTCTCCTCCACAGTGGCAGATATGTAAATACGGGGTTTACATACCATTTCTTGCGCAACACGGTTCGAACACTCGAACACCTATACGGATTCTCCTGCACAGTGGCAGATATGTAAATACGGGGTTTCCATACCATTTCTTGCGCATTACGGTTCGAACACTCGAACACCTATACGAATTCTACTGCACAGTGGCAGATATGTAAATACGGGGTTTACATACCATTTCTTGCGCATTACGGTTCGGACACTCGAACACCTATACGGATTCTCCTGCACAGTGGCAGATGTGTAAATACGGGGTTTACATACCATTTCTTGCGCAATACGGTTCGAACACTCGAACACCTATACGGATTCTCCTGCACAGTGGCAGATATGTAAATACGGGGTTTCCATACCATTTCTTGCGCATTACGGTTCGAACACTCGAACACCTATACTGATTTTCCTGCACAGCGGCAGATACGTAAATACGGGGTTTCCATACCATTTCTTGCACATTACGGTTTGAACACTCGAACACCTATACGGATTCTCCTGCACAGTGGCAGATATGTAAATACGGGGTTTCCATACCATTTCTTGCGCATTACGGTTCGAACACTCGAACACCTATACGGATTCTCCTGCACAGTGACAGATATGTAAATACGGGGTTTACATACCATTTCTTGCGCAACACGGTTCGAACACTCGAACACCTATACGGATTTTCCTGCACAGTGGCAGATATGTAAATACGGGGTTTCCATACCATTTCTTGCGCATTACGGTTCGAACACTGGAACACCTATTAGGATTCTCCTGCACAGTGGCAGATATGTAATTACGGGGTTTACATACCATTTCTTGCGCAACACGGTTCGAACACTGGAACACCTATACGGATTCTCCTCCACAGTGGCAGATATGTAAATACGGGGATTACATACCATTTCTTGCGCAATACGGTTCGAACACTCGAACACCTATACGGATTCTCCTGCACAGTGGCAGATTTGTAAATACGGGGTTTCCATACCATTTCTTGCGCATTACGGTTCGAACACTCGAACACCTATACGGATTTTCCTGCACAGTGGCAGATATGTAAATACGGGGTTTCCATACCATTTCTTGCGCATTACGGTTCGAACACTCGAACACCTATACGGATTCTCCTGCACAGTGGCAGATATAAAAATACGGGGTTTACATACCATTTCTTGCGCAACACGGTTCGAACACTCGAACACCTATACGGATTCTCCTACACAGTTTCAGATATGTAAATACGGGGTTTACATACCATTTCTTGCGCAACACGGTTCGAACACTCGAACACCTATACGGATTCTCCTGCACAGTGGCAGATATGTAAATACGGGGTTTACATACCATTTCTTGCGCAATACGGTTCGAACACTCGAACACCTATACGGATTTTCCTGCACAGTGGCAGATATGTAAATACGAGGTTTCCATACCAATTCTTGCGCATTACGGTTCGAACACTTGAACACATATACGGATTCTCCTGCACAGCGGCAGATATGTAAATACGGGATTTACATACCATTTCTTGCGCAATACGGTTCGAACACTCGAACACCTATACGAATTTTCCTGCACAGTGGTAGATATGTAAATACGGGGTTTCCATACCATTTCTTGCGCATTACGGTTCGAACACTCGAACACCTATACGGATTCTCCTGCACAGTGGCAGATATTTAAATCCGGGGTTTCCATACCATTTCTTGCGCATTACGGTTCGAACACTCGAACACCTATACGGATTTTCCTGCACAGTGGCAGATATGTAAATACGGGGTTTCCATACCATTTCTTGCGCATTACGGTTCGAACACTCGAACATCTATACGGATTTTCCTGCACAGTGGTAGATATGTAAATACGGGGTTTCCATACCATTTCTTGCGCGTTACGGTTCGAACATTCGAACACCTATACGGATTCTCCTGCACAGTGGCAGATATATAAATTCGGGGTTTCCATACCATTTCTTGCGCATTACGGTTCGAACACTCGAACACCTATACGGATTTTCCTGCACAGCGGCAGATATGTAAATACGGGGTTTCCATACCATTTCTTGCGCATTACGGTTCGAACACTCGAACACCTACACGGATTTTCCTGCACAGTGGCAGATATGTAAATACGGGGTTTCCATACCATTTCTTGCGCATTACGGTTCGAACACTCGAACACCAATACGGATTCTCCTACACAGTGTCAGATATGTAAATACGGGGTTTACATACCATTTCTTGCGCAATACGGTTCGAACACTCGAACACCTATACGGATTTTCCTGCACAGTGGCAGATATGTAAGTACGGGGTTTCCATACCATTTCTGGCGCAGTACGGTTCGAACACTCGAACACCTATCCGGATTCTCCTGCACAGTGGCAGATATGTAAATACGGGATTTACATACCATTTCTTGCGCAATACGGTTCGAACACTCGAACGCCTATACGGATTTTTCCTGCACTGTGGCAGATATGTAAATACGGGGTTTCCATACCATTTCTTGCGCATTACGGTTTGAACACTCGAACACCTATACGGATTCTCCTACACAGTGGCAGATATGTAAATACGGGGTTTACATACCATTTCTTGCGCAACACGGTTCGAACACTCGAACACCTATACGGATTCTCCTGCACAGTGTCAGATATGTAAATACGGGGTTTGCATACCATTTCTTGCGCAATACGGTTCGAACACTCGAACACCTATACGGATTTTCCTGCAAAGTGACAGATATGTAAATACGGGATTTCCATACCATTTCTTGCGCATTACGGTTCGAACACTCGAACGCCTATACGGATTCTCCTACACAGTGGCAGATATGTAAATACGGGGTTTACATACCATTTCTTGCGCAATACGGTTCGAACACTCGAACACCTCTACGGATTTTCCTGCACAGTGGTAGATATGTAATTACGGGGTTTCCATACCATTTCTTGCGCATTACGGTTCGAACACTCGAACACCTATACGGATTCTCCTGCACAGTGGCAGATATATAAATCCGGGGTTTCCATACCATTTCTTGCGCATTACGGTTCGAACACTCGAACACCTATGCGGATTCTCCTGCACAGTGGCAGATATGTAAATACGGGATTTACATACCATTTCTTGCGTAATACGGTTCGAACAGTCGAACACCTATACGGATTTTCCTGCACAGTGGTAGATATGTAAATACGGGGTTTCCATACCATTTCTTGCGCATTACGGTTCGAACACTCAAACACCTATACGGATTCTCCTATACAGTGGCAGATATGTAAATACGGGGTTTACATACCATTTCTTGCGCAACACGGTTCGAACACTCGAACACCTATACGGATTTTCCTGCACAGTGGCAGATATGTAAATACGGGGTTTCCATACCATTTCTTGCGCATTACGGTTCGAACACTCGAACACCTATACGGATTCTCCTGCACAGTGGCAGATATGTAAATACGGGGTTTACATACCATTTCTTGCGCAACACGGTTCGAACACTGGAACACCTATACGGATTCTCCTCCACAGTGGCAGATATGTAAATACGGGGTTTACATACCATTTCTTGCGCAATACGGTTCGAACACTCGAACACCTATACGGATTCTCCTGCACAGTGGCAGATATGTAAATACGGGGTTTCCATACCATTTCTTGCGCATTACGGTTCGAACACTCGAACACCTATACGGATTCTCCTCCACAGTGGCAGATATGTAAATACGGGGTTTACATACCATTTCTTGCGCAACACGGTTCGAACACTCGAACACCTATACGGATTTTCCTACACAGTGGCAGGTATGTAAATACGGGGTTTCCACACCATTTCTTGCGCATTACGGTTCGAACACTCGAACACCTATACGGATTCTCCTGCACAGTGGCAGATATAAAAATACGGGGTTTACATACCATTTCTTGCGCAACACGGTTCGAACACTCGAACACCTATACGGATTTTCCTGCACAGTGGCAGATATGTAAATACGGGGTTTCCATACCATTTCTTGCGCATTACGGTTCGAACACTCGAACACCTATACGGATTCTCCTACACAGTGGCAGATATGTAAATACGGGGTTTACATACCATTTCTTGCGCAACACGGTTCGAACACTCGAACACCTATACGGATTCTCCTGCACAGTGGCAGATATGTAAATACGGGGTTTCCATATCATTTCTTGCGCATTACGGTTCGAACACTCGAACACCTATACGGATTCTCCTCCACAGTGGCAGATATGTAAATACGGGGTTTACATACCATTTCTTGCGCAACACGGTTCGAACACTCGAACACCTATACGGATTCTCCTGCACAGTGGCAGATATGTAAATACGGGGTTTCCATACCATTTCTTGCGCATTACGGTTCGAACACTCGAACACCTATACGAATTCTACTGCACAGTGGCAGATATGTAAATACGGGGTTTACATACCATTTCTTGCGCATTACGGTTCGAACACTCGAACACCTATACGGATTCTCCTGCACAGTGGCAGATGTGTAAATACGGGGTTTACATACCATTTCTTGCGCAATACGGTTCGAACACTCGAACACCTATACGGATTCTCCTGCACAGTGGCAGATATGTAAATACGGGGTTTCCATACCATTTCTTCCGCATTACGGTTCGAACACTCGAACACCTATACGGATTCTCCTGCACAGTGGCAGATATAAAAATACGGGGTTTACATACCATTTCTTGCGCAACACGGTTCGAACACTCGAACACCTATACGGATTTTCCTGCACAGTGGCAGATATGTAAATACGGGGTTTCCATACCATTTCTTGCGCATTTCGGTTCGAACACTCGAACACCTATAAGGATTCTCCTACACAGTGGCAGATATGTAAATACGGGGTTTACATACCATTTCTTGCGCAACACGGTTCGAACACTCGAACACCTATACGGATTCTCCTGCACAGTGGCAGATATGTAAATACGGGGTTTCCATATCATTTCTTGCGCATTACGGTTCGAACACTCGAACACCTATACGGATTCTCCTCCACAGTGGCAGATATGTAAATACGGGGTTTACATACCATTTCTTGCGCAACACGGTTCGAACACTCGAACACCTATACGGATTCTCCTGCACAGTGGCAGATATGTAAATACGGGGTTTCCATACCATTTCTTGCGCATTACGGTTCGAACACTCGAACACCTATACGAATTCTACTGCACAGTGGCAGATATGTAAATACGGGGTTTACATACCATTTCTTGCGCATTACGGTTCGAACACTCGAACACCTATACGGATTCTCCTGCACAGTGGCAGATGTGTAAATACGGGGTTTACATACCATTTCTTGCGCAATACGGTTCGAACACTCGAACACCTATACGGATTCTCCTGCACAGTGGCAGATATGTAAATACGGGGTTTCCATACCATTTCTTGCGCATTACGGTTCGAACACTCGAACACCTATACTGATTTTCCTGCACAGCGGCAGATATGTGAATACGGGGTTTCCATACCATTTCTTGCGCATTACGGTTTGAACACTCGAACACCTATACGAATTCTCCTGCACAGTGGCAGATATGTAAATACGGGGTTTCCATACCATTTCTTGCGCATTACGGTTCGAACACTCGAACACCTATACGGATTCTCCTGCACAGTGGCAGATATGTAAATACGGGGTTTACATACCATTTCTTGCGCAACACGGTTCGAACACTCGAACACCTATACGGATTTTCCTGCACAGTGGCAGATATGTAAATACGGGGTTTCCATACCATTTCTTGCGCATTACGGTTCGAACACTCGAACACCTATACGGATTCTCCTGCACAGTGGCAGATATGTAAATACGGGGTTTACATACCATTTCTTGCGCAACACGGTTCGAACACTGGAACACCTATACGGATTCTCCTCCACAGTGGCAGATATGTAAATACGGGGATTACATACCATTTCTTGCGCAATACGGTTCGAACACTCGAACACCTATACGGATTCTCCTGCACAGTGGCAGATTTGTAAATACGGGGTTTCCATACCATTTCTTGCGCATTACGGTTCGAACACTCGAACACCTATACGGATTTTCCTGCACAGTGGCAGATATGTAAATACGGGGTTTCCATACCATTTCTTGCGCATTACGGTTCGAACACTCGAACACCTATACGGATTCTCCTGCACAGTGGCAGATATAAAAATACGGGGTTTACATACCATTTCTTGCGCAACACGGTTCGAACACTCGAACACCTATACGGATTTTCCTGCACCGTGGCAGATATGTAAATACGGGGTTTCCATACCATTTCTTGCGCATTACGGTTCGAACACTCGAACACCTATACGGATTCTCCTACACAGTGGCAGATATGTAAATACGGGGTTTACATACCATTTCTTGCGCAACACGGTTCGAACACTCGAACACCTATACGGATTTTCCTGCACAGTGGCAGATATGTAAGTACGGGGTTTCCATACCATTTCTGGCGCAGTACGGTTCGAACACTCGAACACCTATCCGGATTCTCCTGCACAGTGGCAGATATGTAAATACGGGATTTACATACCATTTCTTGCGCAATACGGTTCGAACACTCGAACGCCTATACGGATTTTCCTGCACTGTGGCAGATATGTAAATACGGGGTTTCCATACCATTTCTTGCGCATTACGGTTCGAACACTCGAACACCTATACGGATTCTCCTACACAGTGGCAGATATGTAAATACGGGGTTTACATACCATATCTTGCGCAACACGGTTCGAACACTCGAACACCTATACGGATTTTCCTGCACAGTGGCAGATATGTAAGTACGGGGTTTCCATACCATTTCTGGCGCAGTACGGTTCGAACACTCGAACACCTATCCGGATTCTCCTGCACAGTGGCAGATATGTAAATACGGGATTTACATACCATTTCTTGCGCAATACGGTTCGAACACTCGAACGCCTATACGGATTTTCCTGCACTGTGGCAGATATGTAAATACGGGGTTTCCATACCATTTCTTGCGCATTACGGTTTGAACACTCGAACACCTATACGGATTCTCCTACACAGTGGCAGATATGTAAATACGGGGTTTACATACCATTTCTTGCGCAACACGGTTCGAACACTCGAACACCTATACGGATTCTCCTGCACAGTGTCAGATATGTAAATACGGGGTTTACATACCATTTCTAGCGCAATACGGTTCGAACACTCGAACACCTATACGGATTTTCCTGCAAAGTGACAGATATGTAAATACGGGGTTTCCATACCATTTCTTGCGTATTACGGTTCGAACACTCGAACGCCTATACGGATTCTCCTACACAGTGGCAGATATGTAAATACGGGGTTTACATACCATTTCTTGCGCAATACGGTTCGAACACTCGAACACCTATACGGATTTTCCTGCACAGTGGTAGATATGTAAATACGGGGTTTCCATACCATTTCTTGCGCATTACGGTTCGAACACTCGAACACCTATACGGATTCTCCTGCACAGTGGCAGATATATAAATCCGGGGTTTCCATACCATTTCTTGCGCATTACGGTTCGAACACTCGAACACCTATGCGGATTCTCCTGCACAGTGGCAGATATGTAAATACGGGATTTACATACCATTTCTTGCGCAATACGGTTCGAACAGTCGAACACCTATACGGATTTTCCAGCACAGTGGTAGATATGTAAATACGGGGTTTCCATACCATTTCTTCCGCATTACGGTTCGAACACTCGAACACCTATACGGATTCTCCTATACAGTGGCAGATATGTAAATACGGGGTTTACATACCATTTCTTGCGCAACACGGTTCGAACACTCGAACACCTATACGGATTTTCCTGCACAGTGGCAGATATGTAAATACGGGGTTTCCATACCATTTCTTGCGCACTACGGTTCGAACACTCGAACACCTATACGGATTCTCCTGCACAGTGGCAGATATGTAAATACGGGGTTTACATACCATTTCTTGCGCAACACGGTTCGAACGCTGGAACACCTATACGGATTCTCCTCCACAGTGGCAGATATGTAAATACGGGGTTTACATACCATTTCTTGCGCAATACGGTTCGAACACTCGAACACCTATACGGATTCTCCAACACAGTGGCAGATATGTAAATACGGGGTTTCCATACCATTTCTTGCGCATTACGGTTCGAACACTTGAACACCTATACGGATTTTCCTGCACAGTGGCAGATATGTAAATACGGGGTTTCCATACCATTTCTTGCGCATTACGGTTCGAACACTCGAACACCTATACGGATTCTCCTGCACAGTGGCAGATATATAAATCCGGGGTTTCCATACCATTTCTTGCGCATTACGGTTCGAACACTCGAACACCTATGCGGATTCTCCTGCACAGTGGCAGATATGTAAATACGGGATTTACATACCATTTCTTGCGTAATACGGTTCGAACAGTCGAACACCTATACGGATTTTCCTGCACAGTGGTAGATATGTAAATACGGGGTTTCCATACCATTTCTTGCGCATTACGGTTCGAACACTCGAACACCTATACGGATTCTCCTATACAGTGGCAGATATGTAAATACGGGGTTTACATACTATTTCTTGCGCAACACGGTTCGAACACTCGAACACCTATACGGATTTTCCTGCACAGTGGCAGATATGTAAATACGGGGTTTCCATACCATTTCTTGCGCATTACGGTTCGAACACTCGAACACCTATACGGATTCTCCTGCACAGTGGCAGATATGTAAATACGGGGTTTACATACCATTTCTTGCGCAACACGGTTCGAACACTGGAACACCTATACGGATTCTCCTCCACAGTGGCAGATATGTAAATACGGGGTTTACATACCATTTCTTGCGCAATACGGTTCGAACACTCGAACACCTATACGGATTCTCCTGCACAGTGGCAGATATGTAAATACGGGGTTTCCATACCATTTCTTGCGCATTACGGTTCGAACAGTCGAACACCTATACGGATTCTCCTCCACAGTGGCAGATATGTAAATACGGGGTTTACATACCATTTCTTGCGCAACACGGTTCGAACACTCGAACACCTATACGGATTTTCCTACACAGTGGCAGGTATGTAAATACGGGGTTTCCATACCATTTCTTGCGCATTACGGTTCGAACACTCGAACACCTATACGGATTCTCCTGCACAGTGGCAGATATAAAAATACGGGGTTTACATACCATTTCTTGCGCAACACGGTTCGAACACTCGAACACCTATACGGATTTTCCTGCACAGTGGCAGATATGTAAATACGGGGTTTCCATACCATTTCTTGCGCATTACGGTTCGAACACTCGAACACCTATACAGATTCTCCTACACAGTGGCAGATATGTAAATACGGGGTTTACATACCATTTCTTGCGCAACACGGTTCGAACACTCGAACACCTATACGGATTCTCCTGCACAGTGGCAGATATGTAAATACGGGGTTTCCATATCATTTCTTGCGCATTACGGTTCGAACACTCGAACACCTATACGGATTCTCCTCCACAGTGGCAGATATGTAAATACGGGGTTTACATACCATTTCTTGCGCAACACGGTTCGAACACTCGAACACCTATACGGATTCTCCTGCACAGTGGCAGATATGTAAATACGGGGTTTCCATACCATTTCTTGCGCATTACGGTTCGAACACTCGAACACCTATACGAATTCTACTGCACAGTGGCAGATATGTAAATACGGGGTTTACATACCATTTCTTGCGCATTACGGTTCGAACACTCGAACACCTATACGGATTCTCCTGCACAGTGGCAGATGTGTAAATACGGGGTTTACATACCATTTCTTGCGCAATACGGTTCGAACACTCGAACACCTATACGGATTCTCCTGCACAGTGGCAGATATGTAAATACGGGGTTTCCATACCATTTCTTGCGCATTACGGTTCGAACACTCGAACACCTATACGGATTCTCCTGCACAGTGGCAGATATAAAAATACGGGGTTTACATACCATTTCTTGCGCAACACGGTTCGAACACTCGAACACCTATACGGATTTTCCTGCACAGTGGCAGATATGTAAATACGGGGTTTCCATACCATTTCTTGCGCATTACGGTTCGAACACTCGAACACCTATAAGGATTCTCCTACACAGTGGCAGATATGTAAATACGGGGTTTACATACCATTTCTTGCGCAACACGGTTCGAACACTCGAACACCTATACGGATTCTCCTGCACAGTGGCAGATATGTAAATACGGGGTTTCCATATCATTTCTTGCGCATTACGGTTCGAACACTCGAACACCTATACGGATTCTCCTCCACAGTGGCAGATATGTAAATACGGGGTTTACATACCATTTCTTGCGCAACACGGTTCGAACACTCGAACACCTATACGGATTCTCCTGCACATTGGCAGATATGTAAATACGGGGTTTCCATACCATTTCTTGCGCATTACGGTTCGAACACTCGAACACCTATACGAATTCTACTGCACAGTGGCAGATATGTAAATACGGGGTTTACATACCATTTCTTGCGCATTACGGTTCGAACACTCGAACACCTATACGGATTCTCCTGCACAGTGGCAGATGTGTAAATACGGGGTTTACATACCATTTCTTGCGCAATACGGTTCGAACACTCGAACACCTATACGGATTCTCCTGCACAGTGGCAGATATTTAAATACGGGGTTTCCATACCATTTCTTGCGCATTACGGTTCGAACACTCGAACACCTATACTGATTTTCCTGCACAGCGGCAGATATGTGAATACGGGGTTTCCATACCATTTCTTGCGCATTACGGTTTGAACACTCGAACACCTATACGGATTCTCCTGCACAGTGGCAGATATGTAAATACGGGGTTTCCATACCATTTCTTGCGCATTACGGTTCGAACACTCGAACACCTATACGGATTCTCCTGCACAGTGGCAGATATGTAAATACGGGGTTTACATACCATTTCTTGCGCAACACGGTTCGAACACTCGAACACCTATACGGATTTTCCTGCACAGTGGCAGATATGTAAATACGGGGTTTCCATACCATTTCTTGCGCATTACGGTTCGAACACTCGAACACCTATACGGATTCTCCTGCACAGTGGCAGATATGTAAATACGGGGTTTACATACCATTTCTTGCGCAACACGGTTCGAACACTGGAACACCTATACGGATTCTCCTCCACAGTGGCAGATATGTAAATACGGGGATTACATACCATTTCTTGCGCAATACGGTTCGAACACTCGAACACCTATACGGATTCTCCTGCACAGTGGCAGATTTGTAAATACGGGGTTTCCATACCATTTCTTGCGCATTACGGTTCGAACACTCGAACACCTATACGGATTTTCCTGCACAGTGGCAGATATGTAAATACGGGGTTTCCATACCATTTCTTGCGCATTACGGTTCGAACACTCGAACACCTATACGGATTCTCCTGCACAGTGGCAGATATAAAAATACGGGGTTTACATACCATTTCTTGCGCAACACGGTTCGAACACTCGAACACCTATACGGATTTTCCTGCACCGTGGCAGATATGTAAATACGGGGTTTCCATACCATTTCTTGCGCATTACGGTTCGAACACTCGAACACCTATACGGATTCTCCTACACAGTGGCAGATATGTAAATACGGGATTTACATACCATTTCTTGCGCAACACGGTTCGAACACTCGAACACCTATACGGATTTTCCTGCACAGTGGCAGATATGTAAGTACGGGGTTTCCATACCATTTCTGGCGCAGTACGGTTCGAACACTCGAACACCTATCCGGATTCTCCTGCACAGTGGCAGATATGTAAATACGGGATTTACATACCATTTCTTGCGCAATACGGTTCGAACACTCGAACGCCTATACGGATTTTCCTGCACTGTGGCAGATATGTAAATACGGGGTTTCCATACCATTTCTTGCGCATTACGGTTCGAACACTCGAACACCTATACGGATTCTCCTACACAGTGGCAGATATGTAAATACGGGGTTTACATACCATTTCTTGCGCAACACGGTTCGAACACTCGAACACCTATACGGATTTTCCTGCACAGTGGCAGATATGTAAGTACGGGGTTTCCATACCATTTCTGGCGCAGTACGGTTCGAACACTCGAACAACTATCCGGATTCTCCTGCACAGTGGCAGATATGTAAATACGGGATTTACATACCATTTCTTGCGCAATACGGTTCGAACACTCGAACGCCTATACGGATTTTCCTGCACTGTGGCAGATATGTAAATACGGGGTTTCCATACCATTTCTTGCGCATTACGGTTTGAACACTCGAACACCTATACGGATTCTCCTACACAGTGGCAGATATGTAAATACGGGGTTTACATACCATTTCTTGCGCAACACGGTTCGAACACTCGAACACCTATACGGATTCTCCTGCACAGTGTCAGATATGTAAATACGGGGTTTACATACCATTTCTTGCGCAATACGGTTCGAACACTCGAACACCTATACGGATTTTCCTGCAAAGTGACAGATATGTAAATACGGGGTTTCCATACCATTTCTTGCGTATTACGGTTCGAACACTCGAACGCCTATACGGATTCTCCTACACAGTGGCAGATATGTAAATACGGGGTTTACATACCATTTCTTGCGCAATACGGTTCGAACACTCGAACACCTATACGGATTTTCCTGCACAGTGGTAGATATGTAAATACGGGGTTTCCATACCATTTCTTGCGCATTACGGTTCGAACACTCGAACACCTATACGGATTCTCCTGCACAGTGGCAGATATATAAATCCGGGGTTTCCATACCATTTCTTGCGCATTACGGTTCGAACACTCGAACACCTATGCGGATTCTCCTGCACAGTGGCAGATATGTAAATACGGGATTTACATACCATTTCTTGCGCAATACGGTTCGAACAGTCGAACACCTATACGGATTTTCCAGCACAGTGGTAGATATGTAAATACGGGGTTTCCATACCATTTCTTCCGCATTACGGTTCGAACACTCGAACACCTATACGGATTCTCCTATACAGTGGCAGATATGTAAATACGGGGTTTACATACCATTTCTTGCGCAACACGGTTCGAACACTCGAACACCTATACGGATTTTCCTGCACAGTGGCAGATATGTAAATACGGGGTTTCCATACCATTTCTTGCGCACTACGGTTCGAACACTCGAACACCTATACGGATTCTCCTGCACAGTGGCAGATATGTAAATACGGGGTTTACATACCATTTCTTGCGCAACACGGTTCGAACGCTGGAACACCTATACGGATTCTCCTCCACAGTGGCAGATATGTAAATACGGGGTTTACATACCATTTCTTGCGCAATACGGTTCGAACACTCGAACACCTATACGGATTCTCCTACACAGTGGCAGATATGTAAATACGGGGTTTCCATACCATTTCTTGCGCATTACGGTTCGAACACTTGAACACCTATACGGATTTTCCTGCACAGTGGCAGATATGTAAATACGGGGTTTCCATACCATTTCTTGCGCATTACGGTTCGAACACTCGAACACCTATACGGATTCTCCTCCACAGTGGCAGATATGTAAATACGGGGTTTACATACCATTTCTTGCGCAACACGGTTCGAACACTCGAACACCTATACGGATTTTCCTGCACAGTGGCAGGTATGTAAATACGGGGTTTCCATACCATTTCTTGCGCATTACGGTTCGAACACTCGAACACCTATACGGATTCTCCTGCACAGTGGCAGATATAAAAATACGGGGTTTACATACCATTTCTTGCGCAACACGGTTCGAACACTCGAACACCTATACGGATTTTCCTGCACAGTGGCAGATATGTAAATACGGGGTTTCCATACCATTTCTTGCGCATTACGGTTCGAACACTCGAACACCTATACGGATTCTCCTACACAGTGGCAGATATGTAAATACGGGGTTTACATACCATTTCTTGCGCAACACGGTTCGAACACTCGAACACCTATACGGATTCTCCTGCACAGTGGCAGATATGTAAATACGGGGTTTCCATATCATTTCTTGCGCATTACGGTTCGAACAATCGAACACCTAAACGGATTCTCCTCCACAGTGGCAGATATGTAAATACGGGGTTTACATACCATTTCTTGCGCAACACGGTTCGAACACTCGAACACCTATACGGATTCTCCTGCACAGTGGCAGATATGTAAATACGGGGTTTCCATACCATTTCTTGCGCATTACGGTTCGAACACTCGAACACCTATACGAATTCTACTGCACAGTGGCAGATATGTAAATACGGGGTTTACATACCATTTCTTGCGCATTACGGTTCGAACACTCGAACACCTATACGGATTCTCCTGCACAGTGGCAGATGTGTAAATACGGGGTTTACATACCATTTCTTGCGCAATACGGTTCGAACACTCGAACACCTATACGGATTCTCCTGCACAGTGGCAGATATGTAAATACGGGGTTTCCATACCATTTCTTGCGCAATACGGTTCGAACACTCGAACACCTATACGGATTCTCCTGCACAGTGGCAGATATAAAAATACGGGGTTTACATACCATTTCTTGCGCAACACGGTTCGAACACTCGAACACCTATACGGATTTTCCTGCACAGTGGCAGATATGTAAATACGGGGTTTCCATACCATTTCTTGCGCATTACGGTTCGAACACTCGAACACCTATAAGGATTCTCCTACACAGTGGCAGATATGTAAATACGGGGTTTACATACCATTTCTTGCGCAACACGGTTCGAACACTCGAACACCTATACGGATTCTCCTGCACAGTGGCAGATATGTAAATACGGGGTTTCCATATCATTTCTTGCGCATTACGGTTCGAACACTCGAACACCTATACGGATTCTCCTCCACAGTGGCAGATATGTAAATACGGGGTTTACATACCATTTCTTGCGCAACACGGTTCGAACACTCGAACACCTATACGGATTCTCCTGCACAGTGGCAGATATGTAAATACGGGGTTTCCATACCATTTCTTGCGCATTACGGTTCGAACACTCGAACACCTATACGAATTCTACTGCACAGTGGCAGATATGTAAATACGGGGTTTACATACCATTTCTTGCGCATTACGGTTCGAACACTCGAACACCTATACGGATTCTCCTGCACAGTGGCAGATGTGTAAATACGGGGTTTACATACCATTTCTTGCGCAATACGGTTCGAACACTCGAACACCTATACGGATTCTCCTGCACAGTGGCAGATATGTAAATACGGGGTTTCCATACCATTTCTTGCGCATTACGGTTCGAACACTCGAACACCTATACTGATTTTCCTGCACAGCGGCAGATATGTGAATACGGGGTTTCCATACCATTTCTTGCGCATTACGGTTTGAACACTCGAACATCTATACGGATTCTCCTGCACAGTGGCAGATATGTAAATACGGGGTTTCCGTACCATTTCTTGCGCATTACGGTTCGAACACTCGAACACCTATACGGATTCTCCTGCACAGTGGCAGATATGTAAATACGGGGTTTACATACCATTTCTTGCGCAACACGGTTCGAACACTCGAACACCTATACGGATTTTCCTGCACAGTGGCAGATATGTAAATACGGGGTTTCCATACCATTTCTTGCGCATTACGGTTCGAACACTCGAACACCTATACGGATTCTCCTGCACAGTGGCAGATATGTAAATACGGGGTTTACATACCATTTCTTGCGCAACACGGTTCGAACACTGGAACACCTATACGGATTCTCCTCCACAGTGGCAGATATGTAAATACGGGGATTACATACCATTTCTTGCGCAATACGGTTCGAACACTCGAACACCTATACGGATTCTCCTGCACAGTGGCAGATTTGTAAATACGGGGTTTCCATACCATTTCTTGCGCATTACGGTTCGAACACTCGAACACCTATACGGATTTTCCTGCACAGTGGCAGATATGTAAATACGGGGTTTCCATACCATTTCTTGCGGATTACGGTTCGAACACTCGAACACCTATACGGATTCTCCTGCACAGTGGCAGATATAAAAATACGGGGTTTACATACCATTTCTTGCGCAACACGGTTCGAACACTCGAACACCTATACGGATTTTCCTGCACAGTGGCAGATATGTAAATACGGGGTTTCCATACCATTTCTTGCGCATTACGGTTCGAACACTCGAACACCTATACGGATTCTCCTACACAGTGGCAGATATGTAAATACGGGGTTTACATACCATTTCTTGCGCAACACGGTTCGAACACTCGAACACCTATACGGATTTTCCTGCACAGTGGCAGATATGTAAGTACGGGGTTTCCATACCATTTCTGGCGCAGTACGTTTCGAACACTCGAACACCTATCCGGATTCTCCTGCACAGTGGCAGATATGTAAATACGGGATTTACATACCATTTCTTGCGCAATACGGTTCGAACACTCGAACGCCTATACGGATTTTCCTGCACTGTGGCAGATATGTAAATACGGGATTTCCATCCCATTTCTTGCGCGTTACGGTTCGAACACTCGAACACCTATACGGATTCTCCTACACAGTGGCAGATATGTAAATACGGGGTTTACATACCATTTCTTGCGCAACACGGTTCGAACACTCGAACACCTATACGGATTTTCCAGCACAGTGGCAGATATGTAAGTACGGGGTTTCCATACCATTTCTGGCGCAGTACGGTTCGAACACTCGAACACCTATCCGGATTCTCCTGCACAGTGGCAGATATGTAAATACGGGATTTACATACCATTTCTTGCGCAATACGGTTCGAACACTCGAACGCCTATACGGATTTTCCTGCACTGTGGCAGATATGTAAATACGGGGTTTCCATACCATTTCTTGCGCATTACGGTTTGAACACTCGAACACCTATACGGATTCTCCTACACAGTGGCAGATATGTAAATACGGGGTTTACATACCATTTCTTGCGCAACACGGTTCGAACACTCGAACACCTATACGGATTCTCCTGCACAGTGTCAGATATGTAAATACGGGGTTTACATACCATTTCTTGCGCAATACGGTTCGAACACTCGAACACCTATACGGATTTTCCTGCAAAGTGACAGATATGTAAATACGGGGTTTCCATACCATTTCTTGCGCATTACGGTTCGAACACTCGAACGCCTATACGGATTCTCCTACACAGTGGCAGATATGTAAATACGGGGTTTACATACCATTTCTTGCGCAATACGGTTCGAACACTCGAACACCTATACGGATTTTCCTGCACAGTGGTAGATATGTAAATACGGGGTTTCCATACCATTTCTTGCGCATTACGGTTCGAACACTCGAACACCTATACGGATTCTCCTGCACAGTGGCAGATATATAAATCCGGGGTTTCCATACCATTTCTTGCGCATTACGGTTCGAACACTCGAACACCTATGCGGATTCTCCTGCACAGTGGCAGATATGTAAATACGGGATTTACATACCATTTCTTGCGCAATACGGTTCGAACAGTCGAACACCTATACGGATTTTCCAGCACAGTGGTAGATATGTAAATACGGGGTTTCCATACCATTTCTTCCGCATTACGGTTCGAACACTCGAACACCTATACGGATTCTCCTATACAGTGGAAGATATGTAAATACGGGGTTTACATACCATTTCTTGCGCAACACGGTTCGAACACTCGAACACCTATACGGATTTTCCTGCACAGTGGCAGATATGTAAATACGGGGTTTCCATACCATTTCTTGCGCATTACGGTTCGAACACTCGAACACCTATACGGATTCTCCTGCACAGTGGCAGATATGTAAATACGGGGTTTACATACCATTTCTTGCGCAACACGGTTCGAACACTGGAACACCTATACGGATTCTCCTCCACAGTGGCAGATATGTAAATACGGGGTTTACATACCATTTCTTGCGCAATACGGTTCGAACACTCGAACACCTATACGGATTCTCCTACACAGTGGCAGATATGTAAATACGGGGTTTCCATACCATTTCTTGCGCATTACGGTTCGAACACTTGAACACCTATACGGATTTTCCTGCACAGTGGCAGATATGTAAATACGGGGTTTCCATACCATTTCTTGCGCATTACGGTTCGAACACTTGAACACCTATACGGATTCTCCTCCACAGTGGCAGATATGTAAATACGGGGTTTACATACCATTTCTTGCGCAACACGGTTCGAACACTCGAACACCTATACGGATTTTCCTGCACAGTGGCAGGTATGTAAATACGGGGTTTCCATACCATTTCTTGCGCATTACGGTTCGAACACTCGAACACCTATACGGATTCTCCTGCACAGTGGCAGATATAAAAATACGGGGTTTACATACCATTTCTTGCGCAACACGGTTCGAACACTCGAACACCTATACGGATTTTCCTGCACAGTGGCAGATATGTAAATACGGGGTTTCCATACCATTTCTTGCGCATTACGGTTCGAACACTCGAACACCTATACGGATTCTCCTACACAGTGGCAGATATGTAAATACGGGGTTTACATACCATTTCTTGCGCAACACGGTTCGAACACTCGAACACCTATACGGATTCTCCTGCACAGTGGCAGATATGTAAATACGGGGTTTCCATATCATTTCTTGCGCATTACGGTTCGAACACTCGAACACCTATACGGATTCTCCTCCACAGTGGCAGATATGTAAATACGGGGTTTACATACCATTTCTTGCGCAACACGGTTCGAACACTCGAACACCCATACGGATTCTCCTGCACAGTGGCAGATATGTAAATACGGGGTTTCCATACCATTTCTTGCGCATTACGGTTCGAACACTCGAACACCTATACGAATTCTACTGCACAGTGGCAGATATGTAAATACGGGGTTTACATACCATTTCTTGCGCATTACGGTTCGAACACTCGAACACCTATACGGATTCTCCTGCACAGTGGCAGATGTGTAAATACGGGGTTTACATACCATTTCTTGCGCAATACGGTTCGAACACTCGAACACCTATACGGATTCTCCTGCACAGTGGCAGATATGTAAATACGGGGTTTCCATACCATTTCTTGCGCATTACGGTTCGAACACTCGAACACCTATACTGATTTTCCTGCACAGCGGCAGATATGTAAATACGGGGTTTCCATACCATTTCTTGCGCATTACGGTTTGAACACTCGAACACCTATACGGATTCTCCTGCACAGTGGCAGATATGTAAATACGGGGTTTCCATACCATTTCTTGCGCATTACGGTTCGAACACTTGAACACCTATACGGATTCTCCTGCACAGTGGCAGATATGTAAATACGGGGTTTACATACCATTTCTTGCGCAACACGGTTCGAACACTCGAACACCTATACGGATTTTCCTGCACAGTGGCAGATATGTAAATACGGGGTTTCCACACCATTTCTTGCGCATTACGGTTCGAACACTGGAACACCTATACGGATTCTCCTCCACAGTGGCAGATATGTAAATACGGGGTTTACATACCATTTCTTGCGCAACACGGTTCGAACACTGGAACACCTATACGGATTCTCCTCCACAGTGGCAGATATGTAAATACGGGGATTACATACCATTTCTTGCCCAATACGGTTCGAACACTCGAACACCTATACGGATTCTCCTGCACAGTGGCAGATTTGTAAATACGGGGTTTCCATACCATTTCTTGCGCATTACGGTTCGAACACTCGAACACCTATACGGATTTTCCTGCACAGTGGCAGATATGTAAATACGGGGTTTCCATACCATTTCTTGCGCATTACGGTTCGAACACTCGAACACCTATACGGATTCTCCTGCACAGTGGCAGATATAAAAATACGGGGTTTACATACCATTTCTTGCGCAACACGGTTCGAACACTCGAACACCTATACGGATTTTCCTGCACAGTGGCAGATATGTAAATACGGGGTTTCCATACCATTTCTTGCGCATTACGGTTCGAACACTCGAACACCTATACGGATTCTCCTACACAGTGGCAGATATGTAAATACGGGGTTTACATACCATTTCTTGCGCAACACGGTTCGAACACTCGAACACCTATACGGATTCTCCTGCACAGTGGCAGATATGTAAATACGGGGTTTACATACCATTTCTTGCGCAATACGGTTCGAACACTCGAACACCTATACGGATTTTCCTGCACAGTGGCAGATATGTAAATACGAGGTTTCCATACCAATTCTTGCGCATTACGGTTCGAACACTTGAACACCTATACGGATTCTCCTGCACAGTGGCAGATATGTAAATACGGGGTTTACATACCATTTCTTGCGCAATACGGTTCGAACACTCGAACACCTATACGGATTTTCCTGCACAGTGGTAGATACGTAAATACGGGGTTTCCATACCATTTCTTGCGCATTACGGTTCGAACACTCGAACACCTATACGGATTCTCCTGCACAGTGACAGATATATAAATCCGGGGTTTCCATACCATTTCTTGCGCATTACGGTTCGAACACTCGAACACCTATACGGATTTTCCTGCACAGCGGCAGATATGTAAATACGGGGTTTCCATACCATTTCTTGCGCATTACGGTTCGAACACTCGAACACCTATACGGATTTTCCTGCACAGTGGTGGATATGTAAATACGGGGTTTCCATACCATTTCTTGCGCATTACGGTTCGAACACTCGAACACCTATACGGATTCTCCTGCACAGTGGCAGATATATAAATCCGGGGTTTCCATACCATTTCTTGCGCATTACGGTTCGAACACTCGAACACCTATACGGATTTTCCTGCACAGCGGCAGATATGTAAATACGGGGTTTCCATACCATTTCTTGCGCATTACGGTTCGAACACTCGAACACCTATACGGATTTTCCTGCACAGTGGCAGATATGTAAATACGGGGTTTCCATACCATTTCTTGCGCATTACGGTTCGAACACTCGAACACCTATACGGATTCTCCTGCACAGTGGCAGATATGTAAATACGGGGTTTACATACCATTTCTTGCGCAACACGGTTCGAACACTGGAACACCTATACGGATTCTCCTCCACAGTGGCAGATATGTAAATACGGGGTTTACATACCATTTCTTGCGCAATACGGTTCGAACACTCGAACACCTATACGGATTCTCCTGCACAGTGGCAGATATGTAAATACGGGGTTTCCATACCATTTCTTGCGCATTACGGTTCGAACACTTGAACACCTATACGGATTTTCCTGCACAGTGGCAGATATGTAAATACGGGGTTTCCATACCATTTCTTGCGCATTACGGTTCGAACACTCGAACACCTATACGGATTCTCCTCCACAGTGGCAGATATGTAAATACGGGGTTTACATACCATTTCTTGCGCAACACGGTTCGAACACTCGAACACCTATACGGATTTTCCTGCACAGTGGCAGGTATGTAAATACGGGGTTTCCATACCATTTCTTGCGCATTGCGGTTCGAACACTCGAACACCTATACGGATTCTCCTGCACAGTGGCAGCTATAAAAATACGGGGTTTACATACCATTTCTTGCGCAACACGGTTCGAACACTCGAACACCTATACGGATTTTCCTGCACAGTGGCAGATATGTAAATACGGGGTTTCCATACCATTTCTTGCTCATTACGGTTCGAACACTCGAACACCTATACGGATTCTCCTACACAGTGGCAGATATGTAAATACGGGGTTTACATACCATTTCTTGCGCAACACGGTTCGAACACTCGAACACCTATACGGATTCTCCTGCACAGTGGCAGATATGTAAATACGGGGTTTCCATATCATTTCTTGCGCATTACGGTTCGAACACTCGAACACCTATACGGATTCTCCTGCACAGTGGCAGATATGTAAATACGGGGTTTCCACACCATTTCTTGCGCATTACGGTTCGAACACTCGAACACCTATACTGATTTTCCTGCACAGCGGCAGATACGTAAATACGGGGTTTCCATACCATTTCTTGCGCATTACGGTTTGAACACTCGAACACCTATACGGATTCTCCTGCACAGTGGCAGATATGTAAATACGGGGTTTCCATACCATTTCTTGCGCATTACGGTTCGAACACTCGAACACCTATACGGATTCTCCTGCACCGTGGCAGATATGTAAATACGGGGTTTACATACCATTTCTTGCGCAACACGGTTCGAACACTCGAACACCTATACGGATTTTCCTGCACAGTGGCAGATATGTAAATACGGGGTTTCCATACCATTTCTTGCGCATTACGGTTCGAACACTCGAACACCTATACGGATTCTCCTGCACAGTGGCAGATATGTAAATACGGGGTTTACATACCATTTCTTGCGCAACACGGTTCGAACACTGGAACACCTATACGGATTCTCCTCCACAGTGGCAGATATGTAAATACGGGGATTACATACCATTTCTTGCGCAATACGGTTCGAACACTCGAACACCTATACGGATTCTCCTGCACAGTGGCAGATTTGTAAATACGGGGTTTCCATACCATTTCTTGCGCATTACGGTTCGAACACTCGAACACCTATACGGATTTTCCTGCACAGTGGCAGATATGTAAATACGGGGTTTCCATACCATTTCTTGCGCATTACGGTTCGAACACTCGAACACCTATACGGATTCTCCTGCACAGTGGCAGATATAAAAATACGGGGTTTACATACCATTTCTTGCGCAACACGGTTCGAACACTCGAACACCTATACGGATTTTCCTGCACAGTGGTAGATATGTAAATACGGGGTTTCCATACCATTTCTTGCGCATTACGGTTCGAACACTCGAACACCAATACGGATTCTCCTACACAGTGGCAGATATGTAAATACGGGGTTTACATACCATTTCTTGCGCAACACGGTTCGAACACTCGAACACCTATACGGATTCTCCTGCACAGTGGCAGATATGTAAATACGGGGTTTACATACCATTTCTTGCGCAATACGGTTCGAACACTCGAACACCTATACGGATTTTCCTGCACAGTGGCAGATATGTAAATACGAGGTTTCCATACCAATTCTTGCGCATTACGGTTCGAACACTTGAACACCTATACGGATTCTCCTGCACAGTGGCAGATATGTAAATACGGGGTTTACATACCATTTCTTGCGCAATACGGTTCGAACACTCGAACACCTATACGGATTTTCCTGCACAGTGGTAGATATGTAAATACGGGGTTTCCATACCATTTCTTGCGCATTACGGTTCGAACACTCGAACACCTATACGGATTCTCCTGCACAGTGGCAGATATATAAATCCGGGGTTTCCATACCATTTCTTGCGCATTACGGTTCGAACACTCGAACACCTATACGGATTTTCCTGCACAGCGGCAGATATGTAAATACGGGGTTTCCATACCATTTCTTGCGCATTACGGTTCGAACACTCGAACACCTATACGGATTCTCCTACACAGTGGCAGATATGTAAATACGGGGTTTATATACCATTTCTTGCGCAATACGGTTCGAACACTCGAACACCTATACGGATTTTCCTGCACAGTGGCAGATATGTAAGTACGGGGTTTCCATACCATTTCTTGCGCAGTACGGTTCGAACACTCGAACACCTATCCGGGTTCTCCTGCACAGTGGCAGATATGTAAATACGGGATTTACATACCATTTCTTGCGCAATACGGTTCGAACACTCGAACGCCTATACGGATTTTCCTGCACTGTGGCAGATATGTAAATACGGGGTTTCCATACCATTTCTTGCGCATTACGGTTTGAACACTCGAACACCTATACGGATTCTCCTACACAGTGGCAGATATGTAAATACGGGGTTTACATACCATTTCTTGCGCAACACGGTTCGAACACTCGAACACCTATACGGATTCTCCTGCACAGTGTCAGATATGTAAATACGGGGTTTACATACCATTTCTTGCGCAACACGGTTCGAACACTCGAACACCTATACGGATTTTCCTGCACAGTGGCAGATATGTAAATACGGGGTTTCCATACCATTTCTTACGCATTACGGTTCGAATACTCGAACACCTATACGGATTCTCCTACACAGTGGCAGATATATAAATGCGGGGTTTACATACCATTTCTTGCGCAACACGGTTCGAACACTCGAACACCTATACGGATTCTCCTGCACAGTGGCAGATATGTAAATACGGGGTTTACATACCATTTCTTGCGCAATACGGTTCGAACACTCGAACACCTATACGGATTTTCCTGCACAGTGGCAGATATGTAAATACGAGGTTTCCATACCAATTCTTGCGCATTACGGTTCGAACACTTGAACACCTATACGGATTCTTCTGCACAGTGGCAGATATGTAAATACGGGGTTTACATACCATTTCTTGCGCAATACGGTTCGAACACTCGAACACCTATACGGATTTTCCTGCACAGTGGTAGATATGTAAATACGGGGTTTCCATACCATTTCTTGCGCATTACGGTTCGAACACTCGAACACCTATACGGATTCTCCTGCACAGTGGCAGATATTTAAATCCGGGGTTTCCATACCATTTCTTGCGCATTACGGTTCGAACACTCGAACACCTATACGGATTTTCCTGCACAGTGGCAGATATGTAAATACGGGGTTTCCATACCATTTCTTGCGTATTACGGTTCGAACACTCGAACACCTATACGGATTTTCCTGCACAGTGGTAGATATGTAAATACGAGGTTTCCATACCATTTCTTGCGCATTACGGTTCGAACACTCGAACACCTATACGGATTCTCCTGCACAGTGGCAGATATATAAATCCGGGGTTTCCATACCATTTCTTGCGCATTACGGTTCGAACACTCGAACACCTATACGGATTTTCCTGCACAGCGGCAGGTATGTAAATACGGGTTTTCCATACCATTTCTTGCGCATTACGGTTCGAACACTCGAACACCTACACGGATTTTCCTGCACAGTGGCAGATATGTAAATACGGGGTTTCCATACCATTTCTTGCGCATTACGGTTCGAACACTCGAACACCTATACGGATTCTCCTACACAGTGGCAGATATGTAAATACGTTGTTTACATACCATTTCTTGCGCAATACGGTTCGAACACTCGAACACCTATACGGATTTTCCTGCACAGTGGCAGATATGTAAGTATGGGGTTTCCACACCATTTCTTGCGCAGTACGGTTCGAACACTCGAACACCTATCCGGATTCTCCTGCACAGTGGCAGAGATGTAAATACGGCATTTACATACCATTTCTTGCGCAATACGGTTCGAACACTCGAACGCCTATACGGATTTTCCTCCACTGTGGCAGATATGTAAATACAGGGTTTCCATACCATTTCTTGCGCATTACGGTTTGAACACTCGAACACCTATACGGATTCTCCTACACAGTGGCAGATATGTAAATACGGGGTTTACATACCATTTCTTGCGCAACACGGTTCGAACACTCGAACACCTATACGGATTCTCCTGCACAGTGTCAGATATGTAAATACGGGGTTTACATACCATTTCTTGCGCAATACGGTTCGAACACTCGAACACCTATACGGATTTTCCTGCAAAGTGGCAGATATGTAAATACGGGGTTTCCATACCATTTCTTGCGCATTACGGTTCGAACACTCGAACGCCTATACGGATTCTCCTACACAGTGGCAGATATGTAAATACGGGGTTTACATACCATTTCTTGCGCAATACGGTTCGAACACTCGAACACCTATACGGATTTTCCTGAACAGTGGTAGATATGTAAATACGTGGTTTCCATACCATTTCTTGCGCATTACGGTTCGAACACTCGAACACCTATACGGAATCTCCTGCAGAGTGGCAGATATATAAATCCGGGGTTTCCATACCATTTCTTGCGCATTACGGTTCGAACACTCGAACAGCTATACGGATTTTCCTGCACAGTGGCAGATATGTAAATACGGGGTTTCCATACCATTTCTTGCGCATTACGGTTCGAACACTCGAACACCTATACGGATTCTCCTACACAGTGGCAGATATGTAAATACGGGGTTTACATACCATTTCTTGCGCAACACGGTTCGAACACTCGAACACCTATACGGATTCTCCTGCACAGTGGCAGATATGTAAATACAGGGTTTACATACCATTTCTTGCGCAATACGGTTCGAACACTCGAACACCTAGACGGATTTTCCTGCACAGTGGCAGATATGTAAATACGAGGTTTCCATACCAATTCTTGCGCATTACGGTTCGAACACTTGAACACCTATACGGATTCTCCTGCACAGTGGCAGATATGTAAATACGGGGTTTACATACCATTTCTTGCGCAATACGGTTCGAACACTCGAACACCTATACGGATTTTCCTGCACAGTGGTAGATATGTAAATACGGGGTTTCCATACCATTTCTTGCGCATTACGGTTCGAACACTCGAATACCTATACGGATTCTCCTGCACAGTGGCAGATATATAAATCCGGGGTTTCCATACCATTTCTTGCGCATTACGGTTCGAACACTCGAACACCTATACGGATTTTACTGCACAGCGGCAGATATGTAAATACGGGGTTTCCATACCATTTCTTGCGCATTACGGTTCGAACACTCGAACACCTATACGGATTCTCATACACAGTGGCAGGTATGTAAATACGGGGTTTATATACCATTTCTTGCGCAATACGGTTCGAACACTCGAACACCAATACGGATTTTCCTGCACAGTGGCAGATTTGTAAGTACGGGGTTTCCATACCATTTCTTGCGCAGTACGGTTCGAACACTCGAACACCTATCCGGATTCTCCTGCACAGTGGCAGATATGTAAATACGGGATTTACATACCATTTCTTGCGCAATACGGTTCGAACACTCGAACGCCTATACGGATTTTCCTGCACTGTGGCAGATATGTAAATACGGGGATTCCATACCATTTCTTGCGCATTACGGTTTGAACACTCGAACACCTATACGGATTCTCCGACACAGTGGCAGATATGTAAATACGGGGTTTACATACCATTTCTTGCGCAACACGGTTCGAACACTCGAACACCTATACGGATTCTCCTGCACAGTGTCAGATATGTAAATACGGGGTTTACATACCATTTCTTGCGCAATACGGTTCGAACACTCGAACACCTATACGGATTTTCCTGCAAAGTGGCAGATATATAAATACGGGGTTTCCATACCATTTCTTGCGCATTACGGTTCGAACACTCGAACGCCTATACGGATTCTCCTACACAGTGGCAGATATGTAAATACGGGGTTTCCATACCATTTCTTGCGCATTACGGTTCGAACACTCGAACACCTATACGGATTCTCCTGCACAGTGGCAGATATGTAAATACGGGGTTTACATACCATTTCTTGCGCAACACGGTTCGAACACTGGAACACCTGTACGGATTCTCCTCCACAGTGGCAGATATGTAAATACGGGGATTACATACCATTTCTTGCGCAATACGGTTCGAACACTCGAACACCTATACGGATTCTCCTGCACAGTGGCAGATTTGTAAATACGGGGTTTCCATACCATTTCTTGCGCATTACGGTTCGAACACTCGAACACCTATACGGATTTTCCTGCACAGTGGCAGATATGTAAATACGGGGTTTCCATACCATTTCTTGCGCATTACGGTTCGAACACTCGAACACCTATACGGATTCTCCTACACAGTGGCAGATATAAAAATACGGGGTTTACATACCATTTCTTGCGCAACACGGTTCGAACACTCGAACACCTATACGGATTTTCCTGCACAGTGGCAGATATGTAAATACGGGGTTTCCATACCATTTCTTGCGCATTACGGTTCGAACACTCGAACACCTATACGGATTCTCCTACACAGTGGCAGATATGTAAATACGGGGTTTACATACCATTTCTTGCGCAACACGGTTCGAACACTCGAACACCTATACGGATTTTCCTGAACAGTGGTAGATATGTAAATACGTGGTTTCCATACCATTTCTTGCGCATTACGGTTCGAACACTCGAACACCTATACAGATTCTCCTGCACAGTGGCAGATATATAAATCCGGGGTTTCCATACCATTTCTTGCGCATTACGGTTCGAACACTCGAACAGCTATACGGATTTTCCTGCACAGTGGCAGATATGTAAATACGGGGTTTCCATACCATTTCTTGCGCATTACGGTTCGAACACTCGAACACCTATACGGATTCTCCTACACAGTGGCAGATATGTAAATACGGGGTTTACATACCATTTCTTGCGCAACACGGTTCGAACACTCGAACACCTATACGGATTCTCCTGCACAGTGGCAGATATGTAAATACGGGGTTTACATACCATTTCTTGCGCAATACGGTTCGAACACTCGAACACCTATACGGATTTTCCTGCACAGTGGCAGATATGTAAATACGAGGTTTCCATACCAATTCTTGCGCATTACGGTTCGAACACTTGAACACCTATACGGATTCTCCTGCACAGTGGCAGATATGTAAATACGGGGTTTACATACCATTTCTTGCGCAATACGGTTCGAACACTCGAACACCTATACGGATTTTCCTGCACAGTGGTAGATATGTAAATACGGGGTTTCCATACCATTTCTTGCGCATTACGGTTCGAACACTCGAACACCTATACGGATTCTCCTGCACAGTGGCAGATATATAAATCCGGGGTTTCCATACCATTTCTTGCGCATTACGGTTCGAACACTCGAACACCTATACGGATTTTACTGCACAGCGGCAGATATGTAAATACGGGGTTTCCATACCATTTCTTGCGCATTACGGTTCGAACACTCGAACACCTATACGGATTCTCCTACACAGTGGCAGATATGTAAATACGGGGTTTATATACCATTTCTTGCGCAATACGGTTCGAACACTCGAACACCAATACGGATTTTCCTGCACAGTGGCAGATATGTAAGTACGGGGTTTCCATACCATTTCTTGCGCAGTACGGTTCGAACACTCGAACACCTATCCGGATTCTCCTGCACAGTGGCAGATATGTAAATACGGGATTTACATACCATTTCTTGCGCAATACGGTTCGAACACTCGAACGCCTATACGGATTTTCCTGCACTGTGGCAGATATGTAAATACGGGGTTTCCATACCATTTCTTGCGCATTACGGTTTGAACACTCGAACACCTATACGGATTCTCCGACACAGTGGCAGATATGTAAATACGGGGTTTACATACCATTTCTTGCGCAACACGGTTCGAACACTCGAACACCTATACGGATTCTCCTGCACAGTGTCAGATATGTAAATACGGGGTTTACATACCATTTCTTGCGCAATACGGTTCGAACACTCGAACACCTATACGGATTTTCCTGCAAAGTGGCAGATATGTAAATACGGGGTTTCCATACCATTTCTTGCGCATTACGGTTCGAACACTCGAACGCCTATACGGATTCTCCTACACAGTGGCAGATATGTAAATACGGGGTTTCCATACCATTTCTTGCGCATTACGGTTCGAACACTCGAACACCTATACGGATTCTCCTGCACAGTGGCAGATATGTAAATACGGGGTTTACATACCATTTCTTGCGCAACACGGTTCGAACACTGGAACACCTATACGGATTCTCCTCCACAGTGGCAGAAATGTAAATACGGGGATTACATACCATTTCTTGCGCAATACGGTTCGAACACTCGAACACCTATACGGATTCTCCTGCACAGTGGCAGATTTGTAAATACGGGGTTTCCATACCATTTCTTGCGCATTACGGTTCGAACACTCGAACACCTATACGGATTTTCCTGCACAGTGGCAGATATGTAAATACGGGGTTTCCATACCATTTCTTGCGCATTACGGTTCGAACACTCGAACACCTATACGGATTCTCCTGCACAGTGGCAGATATAAGAATACGGGGTTTACATACCATTTCTTGCGCAACACGGTTCGAACACTCGAACACCTATACGGATTTTCCTGCACAGTGGCAGATATGTAAATACGGGGTTTCCATACCATTTCTTGCGCATTACGGTTCGAACACTCGAACACCTATACGGATTCTCCTACACAGTGGCAGATATGTAAATACGGGGTTTACATACCATTTCTTGCGCAACACGGTTCGAACACTCGAACACCTATACGGATTCTCCTGCACAGTGGCAGATATGTAAATACGGGGTTTACATACCATTTCTTGCGCAATACGGTTCGAACACTCGAACACCTATACGGATTTTCCTGCACAGTGGCAGATATGTAAGTACGAGGTTTCCATACCAATTCTTGCGCATTACGGTTCGAACACTTGAACACCTATACGGATTCTCCTGCACAGTGGCAGATATGTAAATACGGGGTTTACATACCATTTCTTGCGCAATACGGTTCGAACACTCGAACACCTATATGGATTTTCCTGCACAGTGGTAGATATGTAAATACGGGGTTTCCATACCATTTCTTGCGCATTACGGTTCGAACACTCGAACACCTATACGGATTCTCCTGCACAGTGGCAGATATTCAAATCCGGGGTTTCCATACCATTTCTTGCGCATTACGGTTCGAACACTCGAACACCTATACGGATTTTCCTGCACAGTGGCAGATATGTAAATACGGGGTTTCCATACCATTTCTTGCGCATTACGGTTCGAACACTCGAACACCTATACGGATTTTCCTGCACAGTGGTAGATATGTAAATACGAGGTTTCCATACCATTTCTTGCGCATTACGGTTCGAACACTCGAACACCTATACGGATTCTCCTGCACAGTGGCAGATATATAAATCCGGGGTTTCCATACCATTTCTTGCGCATTACGGTTCGAACACTCGAACACCTATACGGATTTTCCTGCACAGCGGTAGATATGTAAATACGGGGTTTCCATACCATTTCTTGCGCATTACGGTTCGAACACTCGAACACCTACACGGATTTTCCTGCACAGTGGCAGATATGTAAATACGGGGTTTCCATACCATTTCTTGCGCATTACGGTTCGAAGGTTCGAACACTCGAACACCTATACGGATTCTCCTACACAGTGGCAGATATGTAAATACGGGGTTTCCATACCATTTCTTGCGCAATACGGTTCGAACACTCGAATACCTATACGGATTTTCCTGCACAGTGGCAGATATGTAAGTACGGGGTTTCCATACCATTTCTTGCGCAGTACGGTTCGAACACTCGAACACCTATCCGGATTCTCCTGCACAGTGGCAGATATGTAAATACGGGATTTACATACCATTTCTTGCGCAATACGGTTCGAACACTCGAACGCCTATACGGATTTTCCTCCACTGTGGCAGATATGTAAATACGGGGTTTCCATACCATTTCTTGCGCATTACGGTTTGAACACTCGAACACCTATACGGATTCTCCTACACAGTGGCAGATATGTAAATACGGGGTTTACATACCATTTCTTGCGCAACACGGTTCGAACACTCGAACACCTATACGGATTCTCCTGCACAGTGTCAGATATGTAAATACGGGGTTTACATACCATTTCTTGCGCAATACGGTTCGAACACTCGAACACCTATACGGATTTTCCTGCAAAGTGGCAGATATGTAAATACGGGGTTTCTATACCATTTCTTGCGCATTACGGTTCGAACACTCGAACGCCTATACGGATTCTCCTACACAGTGGCAGATATGTAAATACGGGGTTTACATACCATTTCTTGCGCAATACGGTTCGAACACTCGAACACCTATACGGATTTTCCTGAACAGTGGTAGATATGTAAATACGTGGTTTCCATACCATTTCTTGCGCATTACGGTTCGAACACTCGAACACCTATACGGATTCTCCTGCACAGTGGCAGATATATAAATCCGGGGTTTCCATACCATTTCTTGCGCATTACGGTTCGAACACTCGAACACCTATGCGGATTCTCCTGCACAGTGGCAGATATGTAAATACGGGATTTACATACCATTTCTTGCGCAATACGGTTCGAACAGTCGAACACCTATACGGATTTTCCTGCACAGTGGTAGATATGTAAATACGGGGTTTCCATACCATTTCTTGCGCATTACGGTTCGAACACTCGAACACCTATACGGATTCTCCTACACAGTGGCAGATATGTAAATACGGGGTTTACATACCATTTCATGCGCAACACGGTTCGAACACTCGAACACCTATACGGATTTTCCTGCACAGTGGCAGATATGTAAATACGGGGTTTCCATACCATTTCTTGCGCAATACGGTTCGAACACTCGAACACCTATACGGATTCTCCTGCACAGTGGCAGATTTGTAAATACGGGGTTTCCATACCATTTCTTGCGCATTACGGTTCGAACACTCGAACACCTATGCGGATTCTCCTGCACAGTGGCAGATATGAAAATACGGGATTTACATACCATTTCTTGCGCAATCCGGTTCGAACACTCGAACACCTATACGGATTTTCCTGCACAGTGGCAGATATGTAAATACGGGGTTTACATACCATTTCTTGCGCATTACGGTTCGAACACTCGAACACCTATACGGATTCTCCTGCACAGTGGCAGATATGTAAATACGGGGTTTCCATACCATTTCTTGCCCATTACGGTTCGAACACTCGAACACCTATACGGATTCTCCTGCACAGTGGCAGATATGTAAATACGGGGTTTACATACCATTTCTTGCGCAACACGGTTCGAACACTCGAACACCAATACGGATTCTCCTGCACAGTGGTAGATATGTAAATACGGGGTTTACAAACCATTTCTTGCGAAATACGGTTCGAACACTCTAACACTTATACGGATTTTCCTGCACAGTGGCAGATATGTAAATACGGGGTTTCCATACCGTTTCTTGCGTATTACGATTCGAACACTCGAACACCTATACGGATTCTCCTGCACAGGGGCAGATATGTAAATACGGGGTTTCCATACCATTTCTTGTGCATTACGGTTCGAACACTCAAACACCTATGCGGATTCTCCTGCACAGTGGCAGATATGTAAATACGGGATTTACATACCATTTCTTGCGCAATACGGTTCGAACACTCGAACACCTATACGGATTCTCCTGCACAGTGGCAGATATAAAAATACGGGGTTTACATACCATTTCTTGCGCAACACGGTTCGAACACTCGAACACCTATACGGATTTTCCCGCACAGTGGCAGATATGTAAATACGGGGTTTCCATACCATTTCTTGCGCATTACGGTTCGAACACTCGAACACCTATACGGATTCTCCTACACAGTGGCAGATATGTAAATACGGGGTTTACATACCATTTCTTGCGCAACACGGTTCGAACACTCGAACACCTATACGGATTCTCCTGCACAGTGGCAGATATGTAAATACAGGGTTTCCATATCATTTCTTGCGCATTACGGTTCGAACACTCGAACACCTATACGGATTCTCCTCCACAGTGGCAGATATGTAAATACGGGGTTTACATACCATGTCTTGCGCAACACGGTTCGAACACTCGAACACCTATACGGATTCTCCTGCACAGTGGCAGATATGTAAATACGGGGTTTCCATACCATTTCTTGCGCATTACGGTTCGAACACTCGAACACCTATACGAATTCTACTGCACAGTGGCAGATATGTAAATACGGGGTTTACATACCATTTCTTGCGCATTACGGTTCGAACACTCGAACACCTATACGGATTCTCCTGCACAGTGGCAGATGTGTAAATACGGGGTTTACATACCATTTCTTGCGCAATACGGTTCGAACACTCGAACACCTATACGGATTCTCCTGCACAGTGGCAGATATGTAAATACGGGGTTTCCATACCATTTCTTGCGCATTACGGTTCGAACACTCGAACACCTATACGGATTCTCCTGCACAGTGGCAGATATGTAAATACGGGGTTTCCATACCATTTCTTGCGCATTACGGTTCGAACACTCGAACACCTATACGGATTCTCCTGCACAGTGGCAGATATGTAAATACGGGGTTTACATACCATTTCTTGCGCAACACGGTTCGAACACTCGAACACCTATACGGATTTTCCTGCACAGTGGCAGATATGTAAATACGGGGTTTCCATACCATTTCTTGCGCATTACGGTTCGAACACTCGAACACCTATACGGATTCTCCTGCACAGTGGCAGATATGTAAATACGGGGTTTACATACCATTTCTTGCGCAACACGGTTCGAACACTGGAACACCTATACGGATTCTCCTCCACAGTGGCAGATATGTAAATACGGGGATTACATACCATTTCTTGCGCAATACGGTTCGAACACTCGAACACCTATACGGATTCTCCTGCACAGTGGCAGATTTGTAAATACGGGGTTTCCATACCATTTCTTGCGCATTACGGTTCGAACACTCGAACACCTATACGGATTTTCCTGCACAGTGGCAGATATGTAAATACGGGGTTTCCATACCATTTCTTGCGCATTCCGGTTCGAACACTCGAACACCTATACGGATTCTCCTCCACAGTGGCAGATATGTAAATACGGGGTTTACATACCATTTCTTGTGCAACACGGTTCGAACACTCGAACACCTATACGGATTTTCCTGCACAGTGGCAGATATGTAAATACGGGGTTTCCATACCATTTCTTGCGCATTACGGTTCGAACACTCGAACACCTATACGGATTCTCCTGCACAGTGGCAGATATGTAAATACGGGGTTTACATACAATTTCTTGCGCAACACGGTTCGAACACTCGAACACCTATACGGATTCTCCTGCACAGTGGTAGATATGTAAATACGGGGTTTACATACCATTTCTTGCGCAATACGGTTCGAACACTCGAACACCTATACGGATTTTCCTGCACAGTGGTAGATATGCAAATACGGGGTTTCCATACCATTTCTTGCGCATTACGGTTCGAACACTCGAACACCTATACGGATTCTCCTGCACAGGGGCAGATATGTAAATACGGGGTTTCCATACCATTTCTTGTGCAACACGGTTCGAACACTCGAACACCTATACGGATTCTCCTGCACAGTGGCAGATATGTAAATACGGGATTTACATACCATTTCTTGCGCAATACGGTTCGAACACTCGAACACCTATACGGATTCTCCTGCACAGTGGCAGATATAAAAATACGGGGTTTCCATACCATTTCTTGCGCATTACGGTTCGAACACTCGAACACCTATACGGATTTTCCCGCACAGTGGCAGATATGTAAATGCGGGGTTTCCATACCATTTCTTGCGCAATACGGTTCGAACACTCGAACACCTATACGGATTTTCCTGCACAGTGGCAGATATGTAAATACGGGGTTTACATACCATTTCTTGCGCAACACGGTTCGAACACTCGAACACCTATACGGATTCTCCTGCACAGTGGCAGATATGTAAATACAGGGTTTCCATATCATTTCTTGCGCATTACGGTTCGAACACTCGAACACCTATACGGATTCTCCTCCACAGTGGCAGATATGTAAATACGGGGTTTACATACCATGTCTTGCGCAACACGGTTCGAACACTCGAACACCTATACGGATTCTCCTGCACAGTGGCAGATATGTAAATACGGGGTTTCCATACCATTTCTTGCGCATTACGGTTCGAACACTCGAACACCTATACGAATTCTACTGCACAGTGGCAGATTTGTAAATACGGGGTTTACATACCATTTCTTGCGCATTACGGTTCGAACACTCGAACACCTATACGGATTCTCCTGCACAGTGGCAGATGTGTAAATACGGGGTTTACATACCATTTCTTGCGCAATACGGTTCGAACACTCGAACACCTATACGGATTCTCCTGCACAGTGGCAGATATGTAAATACGGGGTTTCCATACCATTTCTTGCGCATTACGGTTCGAACACTCGAACACCTATACGGATTTTCCTGCACAGTGGCAGATATGTAAATACGGGGTTTACATACCATTTCTTGCGCAACACGGTTCGAACACTCGAACACCTATACGGATTCTCCTGCACAGTGGCAGATATGTAAATACAGGGTTTCCATATCATTTCTTGCGCATTACGGTTCGAACACTCGAACACCTATACGGATTCTCCTGCACAGTGGCAGATATGTAAATACGGGGTTTACATACAATTTCTTGCGCAACACGGTTCGAACACTCGAACACCTATACGGATTCTCCTGCACAGTGGTAGATATGTAAATACGGGGTTTACATACCATTTCTTGCGCAATACGGTTCGAACACTCGAACACCTATACGGATTTTCCTGCACAGTGGTAGATATGCAAATACGGGGTTTCAATACCATTTCTTGCGCATTACGGTTCGAACACTCGAACACCTATACGGATTCTCCTGCACAGGGGCAGATATGTAAATACGGGGTTTCCATACCATTTCTTGTGCAACACGGTTCGAACACTCGAACACCTATACGGATTCTCCTGCACAGTGGCAGATATGTAAATACGGGATTTACATACCATTTCTTGCGCAATACGGTTCGAACACTCGAACACCTATACGGATTTTCCTGCACAGTGGCAGATATGTAAATACGGGGTTTCCATACCATTTCTTGCGCATTCCGGTTCGAACACTCGAACACCTATACGGATTCTCCTCCACAGTGGCAGATATGTAAATACGGGGTTTACATACCATTTCTTGTGCAACACGGTTCGAACACTCGAACACCTATACGGATTTTCCTGCACAGTGGCAGATATGTAAATACGGGGTTTCCATACCATTTCTTGCGCATTACGGTTCGAACACTCGAACACCTATACGGATTCTCCTGCACAGTGGCAGATATGTAAATACGGGGTTTACATACAATTTCTTGCGCAACACGGTTCGAACACTCGAACACCTATACGGATTCTCCTGCACAGTGGTAGATATGTAAATACGGGGTTTACATACCATTTCTTGCGCAATACGGTTCGAACACTCGAACACCTATACGGATTTTCCTGCACTGTGGTAGATATGCAAATACGGGGTTTCCATACCATTTCTTGCGCATTACGGTTCGAACACTCGAACACCTATACGGATTCTCCTGCACAGGGGCAGATATGTAAATACGGGGTTTCCATACCATTTCTTGTGCAACACGGTTCGAACACTCGAACACCTATACGGATTCTCCTGCACAGTGGCAGATATGTAAATACGGGATTTACATACCATTTCTTGCGCAATACGGTTCGAACACTCGAACACCTATACGGATTCTCCTGCACAGTGGCAGATATAAAAATACGGGGTTTCCATACCATTTCTTGCGCATTACGGTTCGAACACTCGAACACCTATACGGATTTTCCCGCACAGTGGCAGATATGTAAATACGGGGTTTCCATGCCATTTCTTGCGCAATACGGTTCGAACACTCGAACACCTATACGGATTTTCCTGCACAGTGGCAGATATGTAAATACGGGGTTTACATACCATTTCTTGCGCAACACGGTTCGAACACTCGAACACCTATACGGATTCTCCTGCACAGTGGCAGATATGTAAATACGGGGTTTCCATACCATTTCTTGCGCATTACGGTTCGAACACTCGAACACCTATACGGATTCTCCTGCACAGTGGCAGATATGTAAATACGGGGTTTACATACAATTTCTTGCGCAACACGGTTCGAACACTCGAACACCTATACGGATTCTCCTGCACAGTGGTAGATATGTAAATACGGGGTTTACATACCATTTCTTGCGCAATACGGTTCGAACACTCGAACACCTATACGGATTTTCCTGCACAGTGGTAGATATGCAAATACGGGGTTTCCATACCATTTCTTGCGCATTACGGTTCGAACACTCGAACACCTATACGGATTCTCCTGCACAGGGGCAGATATGTAAATACGGGGTTTCCATACCATTTCTTGTGCAACACGGTTCGAACACTCGAACACCTATACGGATTCTCCTGCACAGTGGCAGATATGTAAATACGGGATTTACATACCATTTCTTGCGCAATACGGTTCGAACACTCGAACACCTATACGGATTCTCCTGCACAGTGGCAGATATAAAAATACGGGGTTTCCATACCATTTCTTGCGCATTACGGTTCGAACACTCGAACACCTATACGGATTTTCCCGCACAGTGGCAGATATGTAAATGCGGGGTTTCCATACCATTTCTTGCGCAATACGGTTCGAACACTCGAACACCTATACGGATTTTCCTGCACAGTGGCAGATATGTAAATACGGGGTTTACATACCATTTCTTGCGCAACACGGTTCGAACACTCGAACACCTATACGGATTCTCCTGCACAGTGGCAGATATGTAAATACAGGGTTTCCATATCATTTCTTGCGCATTACGGTTCGAACACTCGAACACCTATACGGATTCTCCTCCACAGTGGCAGATATGTAAATACGGGGTTTACATACCATGTCTTGCGCAACACGGTTCGAACACTCGAACACCTATACGGATTCTCCTGCACAGTGGCAGATATGTAAATACGGGGTTTCCATACCATTTCTTGCGCATTACGGTTCGAACACTCGAACACCTATACGAATTCTACTGCACAGTGGCAGATTTGTAAATACGGGGTTTACATACCATTTCTTGCGCATTACGGTTCGAACACTCGAACACCTATACGGATTCTCCTGCACAGTGGCAGATGTGTAAATACGGGGTTTACATACCATTTCTTGCGCAATACGGTTCGAACACTCGAACACCTATACGGATTCTCCTGCACAGTGGCAGATATGTAAATACGGGGTTTCCATACCATTTCTTGCGCATTACGGTTCGAACACTCGAACACCTATACGGATTTTCCTGCACAGTGGCAGATATGTAAATACGGGGTTTACATACCATTTCTTGCGCAACACGGTTCGAACACTCGAACACCTATACGGATTCTCCTGCACAGTGGCAGATATGTAAATACAGGGTTTCCATATCATTTCTTGCGCATTACGGTTCGAACACTCGAACACCTATACGGATTCTCCTGCACAGTGGCAGATATGTAAATACGGGGTTTACATACAATTTCTTGCGCAACACGGTTCGAACACTCGAACACCTATACGGATTCTCCTGCACAGTGGTAGATATGTAAATACGGGGTTTACATACCATTTCTTGCGCAATACGGTTCGAACACTCGAACACCTATACGGATTTTCCTGCACAGTGGTAGATATGCAAATACGGGGTTTCAATACCATTTCTTGCGCATTACGGTTCGAACACTCGAACACCTATACGGATTCTCCTGCACAGGGGCAGATATGTAAATACGGGGTTTCCATACCATTTCTTGTGCAACACGGTTCGAACACTCGAACACCTATACGGATTCTCCTGCACAGTGGCAGATATGTAAATACGGGATTTACATACCATTTCTTGCGCAATACGGTTCGAACACTCGAACACCTATACGGATTTTCCTGCACAGTGGCAGATATGTAAATACGGGGTTTCCATACCATTTCTTGCGCATTCCGGTTCGAACACTCGAACACCTATACGGATTCTCCTCCACAGTGGCAGATATGTAAATACGGGGTTTACATACCATTTCTTGTGCAACACGGTTCGAACACTCGAACACCTATACGGATTTTCCTGCACAGTGGCAGATATGTAAATACGGGGTTTCCATACCATTTCTTGCGCATTACGGTTCGAACACTCGAACACCTATACGGATTCTCCTGCACAGTGGCAGATATGTAAATACGGGGTTTACATACAATTTCTTGCGCAACACGGTTCGAACACTCGAACACCTATACGGATTCTCCTGCACAGTGGTAGATATGTAAATACGGGGTTTACATACCATTTCTTGCGCAATACGGTTCGAACACTCGAACACCTATACGGATTTTCCTGCACTGTGGTAGATATGCAAATACGGGGTTTCCATACCATTTCTTGCGCATTACGGTTCGAACACTCGAACACCTATACGGATTCTCCTGCACAGGGGCAGATATGTAAATACGGGGTTTCCATACCATTTCTTGTGCAACACGGTTCGAACACTCGAACACCTATACGGATTCTCCTGCACAGTGGCAGATATGTAAATACGGGATTTACATACCATTTCTTGCGCAATACGGTTCGAACACTCGAACACCTATACGGATTCTCCTGCACAGTGGCAGATATAAAAATACGGGGTTTCCATACCATTTCTTGCGCATTACGGTTCGAACACTCGAACACCTATACGGATTTTCCCGCACAGTGGCAGATATGTAAATACGGGGTTTCCATGCCATTTCTTGCGCAATACGGTTCGAACACTCGAACACCTATACGGATTTTCCTGCACAGTGGCAGATATGTAAATACGGGGTTTACATACCATTTCTTGCGCAACACGGTTCGAACACTCGAACACCTATACGGATTCTCCTGCACAGTGGCAGATATGTAAATACAGGGTTTCCATATCATTTCTTGCGCATTACGGTTCGAACACTCGAACACCTATACGGATTCTCCTCCACAGTGGCAGATATGTAAATACGGGGTTTACATACCATGTCTTGCGCAACACGGTTCGAACACTCGAACACCTATACGGATTCTCCTGCACAGTGGCAGATATGTAAATACGGGGTTTCCATACCATTTCTTGCGCATTACGGTTCGAACACTCGAACACCTATACGAATTCTACTGCACAGTGGCAGATATGTAAATACGGGGTTTACATACCATATCTTGCGCATTACGGTTCGAACACTCGAACACCTATACGGATTCTCCTGCACAGTGGCAGATGTGTAAATACGGGGTTTACATACCATTTCTTGCGCAATACGGTTCGAACACTCGAACACCTATACGGATTCTCCTGCACAGTGGCAGATATGTAAATACGGGGTTTCCATACCATTTCTTGCGCATTACGGTTCGAACACTCGAACACCTATACGGATTTTCCTGCACAGTGGCAGATATGTAAATACGGGGTTTACATACCATTTCTTGCGCAACACGGTTCGAACACTCGAACACCTATACGGATTCTCCTGCACAGTGGCAGATATGTAAATACAGGGTTTCCATATCATTTCTTGCGCATTACGGTTCGAACACTCGAACACCTATACGGATTCTCCTCCACAGTGGCAGATATGTAAATACGGGGTTTACATACCATTTCTTGTGCAACACGGTTCGAACACTCGAACACCTATACGGATTTTCCTGCACAGTGGCAGATATGTAAATACGGGGTTTCCATACCATTTCTTGCGCATTACGGTTCGAACACTCGAACACCTATACGGATTCTCCTGCACAGTGGCAGATATGTAAATACGGGGTTTACATACCATTTCTTGGGCAACACGGTTCGAACACTGGAACACCTATACGGATTCTCCTCCACAGTGGCAGATATGTAAATACGGGGATTACATACCATTTCTTGCGCAATACGGTTCGAACACTCGAACACCTATACGGATTCTCCTGCACAGTGGCAGATTTGTAAATACGGGGTTTCCATACCATTTCTTGCGCATTACGGTTCGAACACTCGAACACCTATACGGATTTTCCTGCACAGTGGCAGATATGTAAATACGGGGTTTCCATACCATTTCTTGCGCATTCCGGTTCGAACACTCGAACACCTATACGGATTCTCCTCCACAGTGGCAGATATGTAAATACGGGATTTACATACCATTTCTTGCGCAATACGGTTCGAACACTCGAACACCTATACGGATTCTCCTGCACAGTGGCAGATATAAAAATACGGGGTTTCCATACCATTTCTTGCGCATTACGGTTCGAACACTCGAACACCTATACGGATTTTCCCGCACAGTGGCAGATATGTAAATACGGGGTTTCCATACCATTTCTTGCGCAATACGGTTCGAACACTCGAACACCTATACGGATTTTCCTGCACAGTGGCAGATATGTAAATACGGGGTTTACATACCATTTCTTGCGCAACACGGTTCGAACACTCGAACACCTATACGGATTCTCCTGCACAGTGGCAGATATGTAAATACAGGGTTTCCATATCATTTCTTGCGCATTACGGTTCGAACACTCGAACACCTATACGGATTCTCCTCCACAGTGGCAGATATGTAAATACGGGGTTTACATACCATGTCTTGCGCAACACGGTTCGAACACTCGAACACCTATACGGATTCTCCTGCACAGTGGCAGATATGTAAATACGGGATTTCCATACCATTTCTTGCGCATTACGGTTCGAACACTCGAACACCTATACGAATTCTACTGCACAGTGGCAGATATGTAAATACGGGGTTTACATACCATTTCTTGCGCATTACGGTTCGAACACTCGAACACCTATACGGATTCTCCTGCACAGTGGCAGATGTGTAAATACGGGGTTTACATACCATTTCTTGCGCAATACGGTTCGAACACTCGAACACCTATACGGATTCTCCTGCACAGTGGCAGATATGTAAATACGGGGTTTCCATACCATTTCTTGCGCATTACGGTTCGAACACTCGAACACCTATACGGATTCTCCTGCACAGTGGCAGATATGTAAATACGGGGTTTCCATACCATTTCTTGCGCATTACGGTTCGAACACTCGAACACCTATACGGATTCTCCTGCACAGTGGCAGATATGTAAATACGGGGTTTACATACCATTTCTTGCGCAACACGGTTCGAACACTCGAACACCTATACGGATTTTCCTGCACAGTGGCAGATTTGTAAATACGGGGTTTACATACCATTTCTTGCGCAACACGGTTCGAACACTCGAACACCTATACGGATTCTCCTGCACAGTGGCAGATATGTAAATACGGGGTTTCCATACCATTTCTTGCGCATTACGGTTCGAACACTCGAACACCTATACGAATTCTACTGCACAGTGGCAGATATGTAAATACGGGGTTTACATACCATTTCTTGCGCATTACGGTTCGAACACTCGAACACCTATACGGATTCTCCTGCACAGTGGCAGATGTGTAAATACGGGGTTTACATACCATTTCTTGCGCAATACGGTTCGAACACTCGAACACCTACACGGATTCTCCTGCACAGTGGCAGATATGTAAATACGGGGTTTCCATACCATTTCTTGCGCATTACGGTTCGAACACTCGAACACCTATACTGATTTTCCGGCACAGTGGCAGATATGTAAATACGGGGTTTCCATACCATTTCTTGCGCATTACGGTTCGAACACTCGAACACCTATACGGATTCTCCTGCACAGTGGCAGATATGTAAATACGGGGTTTCCATACCATTTCTTGCGCATTACGGTTCGAACACTCGAACACCTATACGGATTCTCCTGCACAGTGGCAGATATGTAAATACGGGGTTTACATGCCATTTCTTGCGCAACACGGTTCGAACACTCGAACACCTATACGGATTTTCCTGCACAGTGACAGATATGTAAATACGGGGTTTCCATACCATTTCTTGCGCATTACGGTTCGAACACTCGAACACCTATACGGATTCTCCTGCACAGTGGCAGATATGTAAATACGGGGTTTACATACCATTTCTTGCGCAACACGGTTCGAACACTGGAACACCTATACGGATTCTCCCCCACAGTGGCAGATATGTAAATACGGGGATTACATACCATTTCTTGCGCAATACGGTTCGAACACTCGAACACCTATACGGATTCTCCTGCACAGTGGCAGATTTGTAAATACGGGGTTTCCATACCATTTCTTGCGCATTACGGTTCGAACTCTCGAACACCTATACGGATTTTCCTGCACAGTGGCAGATATGTAAATACGGGGTTTCCATACCATTTCTTGCGCATTACGGTTCGAACACTCGAACACCTATACGGATTCTCCTGCACAGTGGCAGATATGTAAATACGGGGTTTACATACCATTTCTTGCGCAATACGGTTCGAACACTCGAACACCTATACGGATTTTCCTGCACAGTGGTAGATATGAAAATACGGGGTTTCCATACCATTTCTTGCGCATTACGGTTCGAACACTCGAACACCTATACGGATTCTCCTGCACAGTGGCAGATATATAAATCCGGGGTTTCAATACCATTTCTTGCGCATTACGGTTCGAACACTCGAACACCTATACGGATTTTCCTGCACAGTGGCAGATATGTAAATACGGGGTTTCCATACCATTTCTTGCGCATTACGGTTCGAACACTCGAACACCTATACGGATTTTCCTGCACAGTGGTAGATATGTAAATACGGGGTTTCCATACCATTTCTTGCGCATTACGGTTCGAACACTCGAACACCTATACGGATTCTCCTGCACAGTGGCAGATATATAAATCCGGGGTTTCCATACCATTTCTTGCGCATTACGGTTCGAACACTCGAACACCTATACGGATTTTCCTGCACAGCGGCAGATATGTAAATACGGGGTTTCCATACCATTTCTTGCGCATTACGGTTCGAACACTCGAACACCTATACTGATTTTCCGGCACAGTGGCAGATATGTAAATACGGGGTTTCCATACCATTTCTTGCGCATTACGGTTCGAACACTCGAACACCTATATGGATTCTCCTGCACAGTGGCAGATATGTAAATACGGGGTTTACATACCATTTCTTGCGCAACACGGTTCGAACACTGGAACACCTATACGGATTCTCCTGCACAGTGGCAGATATGTAAATACGGGGTTTACATACCATTTCTTGCGCAATACGGTTCGAACACTCGAACACCTATACGGATTTTCCTGCACAGTGGCAGATATGTAAGTACGAGGTTTCCATACCAATTCTTGCGCATTACGGTTCGAACACTTGAACACCTATACGGATTCTCCTGCACAGTGGCAGATATGTAAATACGGGGTTTACATACCATTTCTTGCGCAATACGGTTCGAACACTCGAACACCTATATAGATTTTCCTGCACAGTGGTAGATATGTAAATACGGGGTTTCCATACCATTTCTTGCGCATTACGGTTCGAACACTCGAACACCTATACGGATTCTCCTGCACAGTGGCAGATATTCAAATCCGGGGTTTCCATACCATTTCTTGCGCATTACGGTTCGAACACTCGAACACCTATACGGATTTTCCTGCACAGTGGCAGATATGTAAATACGGGGTCTCCATACCATTTCTTGCGCATTACGGTTCGAACACTCGAACACCTATACGGATTTTCCTGCACAGTGGTAGATATGTAAATACGAGGTTTCCATACCATTTCTTGCGCATTACGGCTCGAACACTCGAACACCTATACGGATTCTCCTGCACAGTGGCAGATATATAAATCCGGGGTTTCCATACCATTTCTTGCGCATTACGGTTCGAACACTCGAACACCTACACGGATTTTCCTGCACAGCGGTAGATATGTAAATACGGGGTTTCCATACCATTTCTTGCGCATTACGGTTCGAACACTCGAACACCTACACGGATTTTCCTGCACAGTGGCAGATATGTAAATACGGGGTTTCCATACCATTTCTTGCGCATTACGGTTCGAACACTCGAACACCTATACGGATTCTCCTACACAGTGGCAGATATGTAAATACGGGGTTTACATACCATTTCTTGCGCAATACGGTTCGAACACTCGAACACCTATACGGATTTTCCTGCACAGTGGCAGATATGTAAGTACGGGGTTTCCATACCATTTCTTGCGCAGTACGGTTCGAACACTCGAACACCTATCCGGATTCTCCTGCACAGTGGCAGATATGTAAATACGGGATTTACATACCATTTCTTGCACAATACGGTTCGAACACTCGAACGCCTATACGGATTTTCCTCCACTGTGGCAGATATGTAAATACGGGGTTTCCATACCATTTCTTGCGCATTACGGTTTGAACACTCGAACACCTATACGGATTCTCCTACACAGTGGCAGATATGTAAATACGGGGTTTACATACCATTTCTTGCGCAACACGGTTCGAACACTCGAACACCTATACGGATTCTCCTGCACAGTGTCAGATATGTAAATACGGGGTTTACATACCATTTCTTGCGCAATACGGTTCGAACACTCGAACACCTATACGGATTTTCCTGAACAGTGGTAGATATGTAAATACGTGGTTTCCATACCATTTCTTGCGCATTACGGTTCGAACACTCGAACACCTATACGGATTCTCCTGCACAGTGGCAGATATGTAAATACGGGGTTTCTATACCATTTCTAGCGCATTACGGTTCGAACACTCGAACGCCTATACGGATTCTCCTACACAGTGGCAGATATGTAAATACGGGGTTTACATACCATTTCTTGCGCAATACGGTTCGAACACTCGAACACCTATACGGATTTTCCTGAACAGTGGTAGATATGTAAATACGTAGTTTCCATACCATTTCTTGCGCATTACGGTTCGAACACTCGAACACCTATACGGATTCTCCTGCACAGTGGCAGATATATAAATCCGGGGTTTCCATACCATTTCTTGCGCATTACGGTTCGAACACTCGAACACCTATGCGGATTCTCCTGCACAGTGGCAGATATGTAAATACGGGATTTACATACCATTTCTTGCGCAATACGGTTCGAACAATCGAACACCTATACGGATTTTCCTGCACAGTGGTAGATATGTAAATACGGGGTTTCCATACCATTTCTTGCGCATTACGGTTCGAACAATCGAACACCTATACGGATTCTCCTACACAGTGGCAGATATTTAAATACGGGGTTTACATACCATTTCATGCGCAATACGGTTCGAACACTCGAACACCCATACGGATTTTCCTGCACAGTGGCAGATATGTAAATACGGGGTTTCCATACCATTTCTTGCGCATTACGGTTCGAACACTCGAACACCTATACGGTTCTCCTGCACAGTGGCAGATATGTAAATACGGGGTTTCCATACCATTTCTTGCGCATTACGGTTCAAACACTCGAACACCTATGCGGATTCTCCTGCACAGTGGCAGATATGTAAATACGGGGTTTACATACCATTTCTTGCGCGACACGGTTCGAACACTCGAACACCTATACGGATTCTCCTCCACAGTGGCAGATATGTAAATACGGGGTTTCCATACCATTTCTTGCGCAATACGGTTCGAACACTCGAACACCTATACGGATTCTCCTGCACAGTGGCAGATTTGTAAATACGGGGTTTCCATACCATTTCTTGCGCATTACGGTTCGAACATTCGAACACCTATGCGGATTCTCCTGCACAGTGGCAGATATGTAAATACGGGATTTACATACCATTTCTTGCGCAATCCGGTTCGAACACTCGAACACCTATACGGATTTTCCTGCACAGTGGCAGATATGTAAATACGGGGTTTACATACCATTTCTTGCGCATTACGGTTCGAACACTCGAACACCTATACGGATTCTCCTGCACAGTGGCAGATATGTAAATACGGGGTTTCCATACCATTTCTTGCCCATTACGGTTCGAACACTCGAACACCTATACGGATTCCCCTGCACAGTGGCAGATATGTAAATACGAGGTTTACATACCATTTCTTGCGCAACACGGTTCGAACACTCGAACACCAATACGGATTCTCCTGCACAGTGGTAGATATGTAAATACGGGGTTTACAAACCATTTCTTGCGAAATACGGTTCGAACACTCTAACACTTATACGGATTTTCCTGCACAGTGGCAGATATGTAAATACGGGGTTTCCATACCGTTTCTTGCGTATTACGGTTCGAACACTCGAACACCTATACGGATTCTCCTGCACAGGGGCAGATATGTAAATACGGGGTTTCCATACCATTTCTTGTGCATTACGGTTCGAACACTCAAACACCTATGCGGATTCTCCTGCACAGTGGCAGATATGTAAATACGGGATTTACATACCATTTCTTGCGCAATACGGTTTGAACACTCGAACACCTATACGGATTCTCCTGCACAGTGGCAGATATAAAAATACGGGGTTTACATACCATTTCTTGCGCAACACGGTTCGAACACTCGAACACCTATACGGATTTTCCCGCACAGTGGCAGATATGTAAATACGGGGTTTCCATACCATTTCTTGCGCATTACGGTTCGAACACTCGAACACCTATACGGATTCTCCTACACAGTGGCAGATATGTAAATACGGGGTTTACATACCATTTCTTGCGCAACACGGTTCGAACACTCGAACACCTATACGGATTCTCCTGCACAGTGGCAGATATGTAAATACAGGGTTTCCATATCATTTCTTGCGCATTACGGTTCGAACACTCGAACACCTATACGGATTCTCCTCCACAGTGGCAGATATGTAAATACGGGGTTTACATACCATGTCTTGCGCAACACGGTTCGAACACTCGAACACCTATACGGATTCTCCTGCACAGTGGCAGATATGTAAATACGGGGTTTCCATACCATTTCTTGCGCATTACGGTTCGAACACTCGAACACCTATACGAATTCTACTGCACAGTGGCAGATATGTAAATACGGGGTTTACATACCATTTCTTGCGCATTACGGTTCGAACACTCGAACACCTATACGGATTCTCCTGCACAGTGGCAGATGTGTAAATACGGGGTTTACATACCATTTCTTGCGCTATACGGTTCGAACACTCGAACACCTATACGGATTCTCCTGCACAGTGGCAGATATGTAAATACGGGGTTTCCATACCATTTCTTGCGCATTACGGTTCGAACACTCGAACACCTATACGGATTCTCCTGCACAGTGGCAGATATGTAAATACGGGGTTTCCATACCATTTCTTGCGCATTACGGTTCGAACACTCGAACACCTATACGGATTCTCCTGCACAGTGGCAGATATGTAAATACGGGGTTTACATACCATTTCTTGCGAAACACGGTTCGAACACTCGAACACCTATACGGATTTTCCTGCACAGTGGCAGATATGTAAATACGGGGTTTCCATACCATTTCTTGCGCATTACGGTTCGAACACTCGAACACCTATACGGATTCTCCTGCACAGTGGCAGATATGTAAATACGGGGTTTACATACCATTTCTTGCGCAACACGGTTCGAACACTGGAACACCTATACGGATTCTCCTTCACAGTGGCAGATATGTAAATACGGGGATTACATACCATTTCTTGCGCAATACGGTTCGAACACTCGAACACCTATACGGATTCTCCTGCACAGTGGCAGATTTGTAAATACGGGATTTCCATACCATTTCTTGCGCATTACGGTTCGAACACTCGAACACCTATACGGATTTTCCTGCACAGTGGCAGATATGTAAATACGGGGTTTCCATACCATTTCTTGCGCATTCCGGTTCGAACACTCGAACACCTATACGGATTCTCCTCCACAGTGGCAGATATGTAAATACGGGGTTTACATACCATTTCTTGTGCAACACGGTTCGAACACTCGAACACCTATACGGATTTTCCTGCACAGTGGCAGATATGTAAATACGGGGTTTCCATACCATTTCTTGCGCATTACGGTTCGAACACTCGAACACCTATACGGATTCTCCTGCACAGTGGCAGATATGTAAATACGGGGTTTACATACAATTTCTTGCGCAACACGGTTCGAACACTCGAACACCTATACGGATTCTCCTGCACAGTGGTAGATATGTAAATACGGGGTTTACATACCATTTCTTGCGCAATACGGTTCGAACACTCGAACACCTATACGGATTTTCCTGCACAGTGGTAGATATGCAAATACGGGGTTTCCATACCATTTCTTGCGCATTACGGTTCGAACACTCGAAGACCTATACGGATTCTCCTGCACAGGGGCAGATATGTAAATACGGGGTTTCCATACCATTTCTTGTGCAACACGGTTCGAACACTCGAACACCTATACGGATTCTCCTGCACAGTGGCAGATATGTAAATACGGGATTTACATACCATTTCTTGCGCAATACGGTTCGAACACTCGAACACCTAGACGGATTCTCCTGCACAGTGGCCGATATAAAAATACGGGGTTTCCATACCATTTCTTGCGCATTACGGTTCGAACACTCGAACACCTATACGGATTTTCCCGCACAGTGGCAGATATGTAAATACGGGGTTTCCATACCATTTCTTGCGCAATACGGTTCGAACACTCGAACACCTATACGGATTTTCCTGCACAGTGGCAGATATGTAAATACGGGGTTTACATACCATTTCTTGCGCAACACGGTTCGAACACTCGAACACCTATACGGATTCTCCTGCACAGTGGCAGATATGTAAATACAGGGTTTCCATATCATTTCTTGCGCATTACGGTTCGAACACTCGAACACCTATACGGATTCTCCTCCACAGTGGCAGATATGTAAATACGGGGTTTACATACCATGTCTTGCGCAACACGGTTCGAACACTCGAACACCTATACGGATTCTCCTGCACAGTGGCAGATATGTAAATACGGGGTTTCCATACCATTTCTTGCGCATTACGGTTCGAACACTCGAACACCTATACGAATTCTACTGCACAGTGGCAGATATGTAAATACGGGGTTTCCATACCATTTCTTGCGCATTACGGTTCGAACACTCGAACACCTATACGGATTCTCCTGCACAGTGGCAGATGTGTAAATACGGGGTTTACATACCATTTCTTGCGCAATACGGTTCGAACACTCGAACACCTATACGGATTCTCCTGCACAGTGGCAGATATGTAAATACGGGGTTTCCATACCATTTCTTGCGCATTACGGTTCGAACACTCGAACACCTATACGGATTTTCCTGCACAGTGGCAGATATGTAAATACGGGGTTTACATACCATTTCTTGCGCAACACGGTTCGAACACTCGAACACCTATACGGATTCTCCTGCACAGTGGCAGATATGTAAATACAGGGTTTCCATATCATTTCTTGCGCATTACGGTTCGAACACTCGAACACCTATACGGATTCTCCTCCACAGTGGCAGATATGTAAATACGGGGTTTACATACCATTTCTTGTGCAACACGGTTCGAACACTCGAACACCTATACGGATTTTCCTACACAGTGGCAGATATGTAAATACGGGGTTTCCATACCATTTCTTGCGCATTACGGTTCGAACACTCGAACACCTATACGGATTCTCCTGCGCAGTGGCAGATATGTAAATACGTGGTTTACATACAATTTCTTGCGCAACACGGTTCGAACACTCGAACACCTATACGGATTCTCCTGCACAGTGGTAGATATGTAAATACGGGGTTTACATACCATTTCTTGCGCAATACGGTTCGAACACTCGAACACCTATACGGATTTTCCTGCACAGTGGTAGATATGTAAATACGGGGTTTCCATACCATTTCTTGCGCATTACGGTTCGAACACTCGAACACCTATACGGATTCTCCTGCACAGGGGCAGATATGTAAATACGGGGTTTCCATACCATTTCTTGTGCAACACGGTTCGAACACTCGAACACCTATACGGATTCTCCTGCACAGTGGCAGATATGTAAATACGGGATTTACATACCATTTCTTACGCAATACGGTTCGAACACTCGAACACCTATACGGATTCTCCTGCACAGTGGCAGATATAAAAATACGGGGTTTCCATACCATTTCTTGCGCATTACGGTTCGAACACTCGAACACCTATACGGATTTTCCCGCACAGTGGCAGATATGTAAATACGGGGTTTCCATACCATTTCTTGCGCAATACGGTTCGAACACTCGAACACCTATACGGATTTTCCTGCACAGTGGCAGATATGTAAATACGGGGTTTACATACCATTTCTTGCGCAACACGGTTCGAACACTCGAACACCTATACGGATTCTCCTGCACAGTGGCAGATATGTAAATACAGGGTTTCCATATCATTTCTTGCGCATTACGGTTCGAACACTCGAACACCTATACGGATTCTCCTCCACAGTGGCAGATATGTAAATACGGGGTTTACATACCATGTCTTGCGCAACACGGTTCGAACACTCGAACACCTATACGGATTCTCCTGCACAGTGGCAGATATGTAAATACGGGGTTTCCATACCATTTCTTGCGCATTACGGTTCGAACACTCGAACACCTATACGAATTCTACTGCACAGTGGCAGATATGTAAATACGGGGTTTACATACCATTTCTTGCGCATTACGGTTCGAACACTCGAACACCTATACGGATTCTCCTGCACAGTGGCAGATGTGTAAATACGGGGTTTACATACCATTTCTTGCGCAATACGGTTCGAACACTCGAACACCTATACGGATTCTCCTGCACAGTGGCAGATATGTAAATACGGGGTTTCCATACCATTTCTTGCGCATTACGGTTCGAACACTCGAACACCTATACGGATTCTCCTGCACAGTGGCAGATATGTAAATACGGGATTTCCATACCATTTCTTGCGCATTACGGTTCGAACACTCGAACACCTATACGGATTCTCCTGCACAGTGGCAGATATGTAAATACGGGGTTTACATACCATTTCTTGCGCAACACGGTTCGAACACTCGAACACCTATACGGATTTTCCTGCACAGTGGCAGATTTGTAAATACGGGGTTTACATACCATTTCTTGCGCAACACGGTTCGAACACTCGAACACCTATACGGATTCTCCTGCACAGTGGCAGATATGTAAATACGGGGTTTCCATACCATTTCCTGCGCATTACGGTTCGAACACTCGAACACCTATACGAATTCTACTGCACAGTGGCAGATATGTAAATACGGGGTTTACATACCATTTCTTGCGCATTACGGTTCGAACACTCGAACACCTATACGGATTCTCCTGCACAGTGACAGATGTGTAAATACGGGGTTTACATACCATTTCTTGCGCAAAACGGTTCGAACACTCGAACACCTATACGGATTCTCCTGCACAGTGGCAGATATGTAAATACGGGGTTTCCATACCATTTCTTGCGCATTACGGTTCGAACACTCGAACACCTATACTGATTTTCCGGCACAGTGGCAGTTATGTAAATACGGGGTTTCCATACCATTTCTTGCGCATTACGGTTCGAACACTCGAACACCTATACGGATTCTCCTGCACAGTGGCAGATATGTAAATACGGGGTTTCCATACCATTTCTTGCGCATTACGGTTCGAACACTCGAACACCTATACGGATTCTCCTGCACAGTGGCAGATATGTAAATACGGGGTTTACATGCCATTTCTTGCGCAACACGGTTCGAACACTCGAACACCTATACGGATTTTCCTGCACAGTGACAGATATGTAAATACGGGGTTTCCATACCATTTCTTGCGCATTACGGTTCGAACACTCGAACACCTATACGGATTCTCCTGCACAGTGGCAGATATGTAAATACGGGGTTTACATACCATTTCTTGCGCAACACGGTTCGAACACTGGAACACCTATACGGATTCTCCTCCACAGTGGCAGATATGTAAATACGGGGATTACATACCATTTCTTGCGCAATACGGTTCGAACACTCGAACACCTATACGGATTCTCCTGCACAGTGGCAGATTTGTAAATACGGGGTTTCCATACCATTTCTTGCGCATTACGGTTCGAACTCTCGAACACCTATACGGATTTTCCTGCACAGTGGCAGATATGTAAATACGGGGTTTCCATACCATTTCTTGCGCATTACGGTTCGAACACTCGAACACCTATACGGATTCTCCTGCACAGTGGCAGATATGTAAATACGGGGTTTACATACCATTTCTTGCGCAATACGGTTCGAACACTCGAACACCTATACGGATTTTCCTGCACAGTGGTAGATATGTAAATACGGGGTTTCCATACCATTTCTTGCGCAACACGGTTCGAACACTCGAACACCTATACGGATTCTCCTGCACAGTGGCAGATATGTAAATACGGGGTTTCCATACCATTTCCTGCGCATTACGGTTCGAACACTCGAACACCTATACGAATTCTACTGCACAGTGGCAGATATGTAAATACGGGGTTTACATACCATTTCTTGCGCATTACGGTTCGAACACTCGAACACCTATACGGATTCTCCTGCACAGTGACAGATGTGTAAATACGGGGTTTACATACCATTTCTTGCGCAAAACGGTTCGAACACTCGAACACCTATACGGATTCTCCTGCACAGTGGCAGATATGTAAATACGGGGTTTCCATACCATTTCTTGCGCATTACGGTTCGAACACTCGAACACCTATACTGATTTTCCGGCACAGTGGCAGTTATGTAAATACGGGGTTTCCATACCATTTCTTGCGCATTACGGTTCGAACACTCGAACACCTATACGGATTCTCCTGCACAGTGGCAGATATGTAAATACGGGGTTTCCATACCATTTCTTGCGCATTACGGTTCGAACACTCGAACACCTATACGGATTCTCCTGCACAGTGGCAGATATGTAAATACGGGGTTTACATGCCATTTCTTGCGCAACACGGTTCGAACACTCGAACACCTATACGGATTTTCCTGCACAGTGACAGATATGTAAATACGGGGTTTCCATACCATTTCTTGCGCATTACGGTTCGAACACTCGAACACCTATACGGATTCTCCTGCACAGTGGCAGATATGTAAATACGGGGTTTACATACCATTTCTTGCGCAACACGGTTCGAACACTGGAACACCTATACGGATTCTCCTCCACAGTGGCAGATATGTAAATACGGGGATTACATACCATTTCTTGCGCAATACGGTTCGAACACTCGAACACCTATACGGATTCTCCTGCACAGTGGCAGATTTGTAAATACGGGGTTTCCATACCATTTCTTGCGCATTACGGTTCGAACTCTCGAACACCTATACGGATTTTCCTGCACAGTGGCAGATATGTAAATACGGGGTTTCCATACCATTTCTTGCGCATTACGGTTCGAACACTCGAACACCTATACGGATTCTCCTGCACAGTGGCAGATATGTAAATACGGGGTTTACATACCATTTCTTGCGCAATACGGTTCGAACACTCGAACACCTATACGGATTTTCCTGCACAGTGGTAGATATGTAAATACGGGGTTTCCATACCATTTCTTGCGCATTACGGTTCGAACACTCGAACACCTATACGGATTCTCCTGCACAGTGGCAGATATATAAATCCGGGGTTTCAATACCATTTCTTGCGCATTACGGTTCGAACACTCGAACACCTATACGGATTTTCCTGCACAGTGGCAGATATGTAAATACGGGGTTTCCATACCATTTCTTGCGCATTACGGTTCGAACACTCGAACACCTATACGGATTTTCCTGCACAGTGGTAGATATGTAAATACGGGGTTTCCATACCATTTCTTGCGCATTACGGTTCGAACACTCGAACACCTATACGGATTCTCCTGCACAGTGGCAGATATATAAATCCGGGGTTTCCATACCATTTCTTGCGCATTACGGTTCGAACACTCGAACACCTATACGGATTTTCCTGCACAGCGGCAGATATGTAAATACGGGGTTTCCATACCATTTCTTGCGCATTACGGTTCGAACACTCGAACACCTATACTGATTTTCCGGCACAGTGGCAGATATGTAAATACGGGGTTTCCATACCATTTCTTGCGCATTACGGTTCGAACACTCGAACACCTATACGGATTCTCCTGCACAGTGGCAGATATGTAAATACGCGGTTTCCATACCATTTCTTGCGCATTACGGTTCGAACACTCGAACACCTATACGGATTCTCCTGCACAGTGGCAGATATGTAAATACGGGGTTTACATGCCATTTCTTGCGCAACACGGTTCGAACACTCGAACACCTATACGGATTTTCCTGCACAGTGACAGATATGTAAATACGGGGTTTCCATACCATTTCTTTCGCATTACGGTTCGAACACTCGAACACCTATACGGATTCTCCTGCACAGTGGCAGATATGTAAATACGGGGTTTACATACCATTTCTTGCGCAACACGGTTCGAACACTCGAACACCTATACGGATTCTCCTGCACAGTGGCAGATATGTAAATACGGGGTTTACATACCATTTCTTGCGCAACACGGTTCGAACACTCGAACACCTATACGGATTTTCCTGCACAGTGGCAGATTTGTAAATACGGGGTTTCCATACCATTTCTTGCGCAACACGGTTCGAACACTCGAACACCTATACGGATTCTCCTGCACAGTGGCAGATATGTAAATACGGGGTTTCCATACCATTTCCTGCGCATTACGGTTCGAACACTCGAACACCTATACGAATTCTACTGCACAGTGGCAGATATGTAAATACGGGGTTTACATACCATTTCTTGCGCATTACGGTTCGAACACTCGAACACCTATACGGATTCTCCTGCACAGTGACAGATGTGTAAATACGGGGTTTACATACCATTTCTTGCGCAAAACGGTTCGAACACTCGAACACCTATACGGATTCTCCTGCACAGTGGCAGATATGTAAATACGGGGTTTCCATACCATTTCTTGCGCATTACGGTTCGAACACTCGAACACCTATACTGATTTTCCGGCACAGTGGCAGTTATGTAAATACGGGGTTTCCATACCATTTCTTGCGCATTACGGTTCGAACACTCGAACACCTATACGGATTCTCCTGCACAGTGGCAGATATGTAAATACGGGGTTTCCATACCATTTCTTGCGCATTACGGTTCGAACACTCGAACACCTATACGGATTCTCCTGCACAGTGGCAGATATGTAAATACGGGGTTTACATGCCATTTCTTGCGCAACACGGTTCGAACACTCGAACACCTATACGGATTCTCCTGCACAGTGGCAGATATGTAAATACGGGGTTTCCATACCATTTCCTGCGCATTACGGTTCGAACACTCGAACACCTATACGAATTCTACTGCACAGTGGCAGATATGTAAATACGGGGTTTACATACCATTTCTTGCGCATTACGGTTCGAACACTCGAACACCTATACGGATTCTCCTGCACAGTGACAGATGTGTAAATACGGGGTTTACATACCATTTCTTGCGCAAAACGGTTCGAACACTCGAACACCTATACGGATTCTCCTGCACAGTGGCAGATATGTAAATACGGGGTTTCCATACCATTTCTTGCGCATTACGGTTCGAACACTCGAACACCTATACTGATTTTCCGGCACAGTGGCAGTTATGTAAATACGGGGTTTCCATACCATTTCTTGCGCATTACGGTTCGAACACTCGAACACCTATACGGATTGTCCTGCACAGTGGCAGATATGTAAATACGGGGTTTCCATACCATTTCTTGCGCATTACGGTTCGAACACTCGAACACCTATACGGATTCTCCTACACAGTGGCAGATATGTAAATACGGGGTTTACATACCATTTCTTGCGCATTACGGTTCGAACACTCGAACACCTATACGGATTTTCCTGCACAGTGGCAGATATGTAAATACGGGGTTTCCATACCATTTCATGCGCATTACGGTTCGAACACTCGAACACCTATACGGTTCTCTTGCACAGTGGCAGATATGTAAATACGGGGTTTCCATACCATTTCTTGCGCATTACGGTTCAAACACTCGAACACCTATGCGGATTCTCCTGGACAGTGGTAGATATGTAAATACGGGGTTTCCATACCATTTCTTGCGCATTACGGTTCGAACACTCGAACACCTATACGGATTCTCCTACACCGTGGCAGATATGTAAATACGGGGTTTCCATACCATTTCTTGCGCATTACGGTTCGAACACTCGAACACCTATACGGATTCTCCTGCACAGTGGCAGATATGTAAATACGGGGTTTCCATACCATTTCTTGCGCATTACGGTTCGAACACTCGAACACCTATGCGGATTCTCCTTCACAGTGGCAGATATGTAAATACGGGATTTACATACCATTTCTTGCGCAATCCGGTTCGAACACTAGAACACCTATACGGATTTTCCTGCACAGTGGCAGATATGTAAATACGGGGTTTACATACCATTTCTTGCGCATTACGGTTCGAACACTCGAACACCTATACGGATTCTCCTGCACAGTGGCAGATATGTAAATACGGGGTTTCCATACCATTTCTTGCGCATTACGGTTCGAACACTCGAACACCTATACGGATTCTCCTGCACAGTGGCAGATATGTAAATACGGGGTTTACATACCATTTCTTGCGCAACACGGTTCGAACACTCGAACACCAATACGGATTCTCCTGCACAGTGGTAGATATGTAAATACGGGGTTTACAAACCATTTCTTGCGAAATACGGTTCGAACACTCGAACACCTATACGGATTTTCCTGCACAGTGGCAGATATGTAAATACGGGGTTTCCATACCGTTTCTTGCGTATTACGGTTCGAACACTCGAACACCTATACGGATTCTCCTGCACAGGGGCAGATATGTAAATACGGGGTTTCCATACCATTTCTTGCGCATTACGGTTCGAACACTCAAACACCTATGCGGATTCTCCTGCACAGTGGCAGATATGTAAATACGGGATTTACATACCATTTCTTGCGCAATACGGTTTGAACACTCGAACACCTATACGGATTCTCCTACACAGTGGCAGATATGTAAATACGGGGTTTCCATACCATTTCTTGCGCATTGCGGTTCGAACACTCGAACACCTATACGGATTCTCCTGCACAGTGGCAGATATGTAAATACGGGGTTTCCATACCATTTCTTGCGCATTACGGTTCGAACACTCGAACACCTATGCGGATTCTCCTGCACAGTGGCAGATATGTAAATACGGGATTTACATACCATTTCTTGCGCAATCCGGTTCGAACACTCGAACACCTATACGGATTTTCCTGCACAGTGGCAGATATGTAAATACGGGGTTTACATACCATTTCTTGCGCATTACGGTTCGAACACTCGAACACCTATACGGATTCTCCTGCACAGTGGCAGATATGTAAATACGGGGTTTCCATACCATTTCTTGCGCATTACGGTTCAAACACTCGAACACCTATACGGATTCTCCTGCACAGTGGCAGATATGTAAATACGGGGTTTACATACCATTTCTTGCGCAATACGGTTCGAACACTCGAACACCTATACGGATTCTCCTGCACAGTGGCAGATATGTAAATACGGGGTTTACATTCCATTTCTTGCGCAATACGGTTCGAACACTCGAACACCTATACGGATTCTCCTGCACAGTGGCAGATATGTAAACACGGGGTTTACATACCATTTCTTGCGCATTACGGTTCGAACACTCGAACACCTACACGGATTCTCCTGCAAAGTGACAGATATGTAAATACGGGGTTTACATACCATTTCTTGCGTAATACGGTTCGAACACTCGAACACCTATACGGATTCTCCTGCACAGTGGCAGATATGTAAATACGGGGTTTACTTACCATTTCTTTCGCAATACGATTCGAACACTCGAACACCTATACGGATTCTCGTGCACAGTGGCAGATGTGTAAATACGGGGTTTACGTTCCATTTCTTGCGCAATACGGTTCGAACACTCGAACACCTATACGGATTCTCCTGCACAATGGCAGATATGTAAATACGGTGTTTACATACCATTTCTTGCGCAATACGGTTCGAACACTCGAACACCTATACGGATTCTCCTGCACAGTGGCAGATATGTAAATACGGGGTTTACGTACCATTTTTTGCGCATTACGGTTCGAACACTCGAACACCTATACGGATTCTCCTGCAAAGAGGCAGATATGTAAATACGGGGTTTACGTACCATTTCTTGAGCATTACGGTTCGAACACTCGAACGCCTATACGGATTCTCTTGCACAGTGGCAGATTTGTAAATACGGGGTTTACATACCATTTCTTGCACAATACGGTTCGAACACTCGAACACCTATACGGATTCTCCTGCACAGTGGCAGATATGTAAATACGGGGTTTACTTACCATTTCCTGCGCATTACGGTTCGAACACTCGAACACCTATACGGATTCTCCTGCACAGTGGCAGATATGTAAATACGGGGTTTACATACCATTTCTTGCGCAATACGGTTCGAACACTCGAACACCTATACGGATTCTCCTGCACAGTGGCAGATATGTAAATACGGGGTTTACATACAATTTCTTGCGCAATACGGTTCGAACACTCGAACACCTATACGGATTCTCCTGCACAGTGGCAGATATGTAAATACGGGGTTTACATACCATTTCTTGCGCAATACGGTTCGAACACTCGAACACCTATACGGATTCTCCTGCACAGTGGCAGATATGTAAATACGGGGTTTACGTACCATTTCTTGCGCATTACGGTTCGAACACTCGAACACCTATACGGATTCTCCTGCACAGAGGCAGATATGTAAATACGGGGTTTCCATACCATTTCTTGCGCCATACGGTTCGAACACTCGAACACCTATACGGATTCTCCTGCACAGTGGCAGATATGTAAATACGGGGTTTACATACCATTTCTTGCGCCATACGGTTCGAACACTCGAACACCTATACGGATTCTCCTGCACAGTGGCAGATATGTAAATACGGGGTTTACATTCCATTTCTTGCGCAATACGGTTCGAACACTCGAACACCTATACGGATTGTCCTGCACAGTGGCAGATATGTAAATACGGGGTTTCCGTACCATTTCTTGCGCAATACGGTTCGAACACTCGAACACCTATACGGATTCTCCTGCACAGTGGCAGATATGTAAATACGGGGTTTACATACCATTTCTTCCGCATTACGGTTCGAACACTCGAACACCTATACGGATTCTCCTGCAAAGTGGCAGATATGTAAATACGGGGTTTACGTACCATTTCTTGCGCATTACGGTTCGAACACTCGAACACCTATACGGACTCTCTTGCACAGTGGCAGATATGTAAATACGGGGTTTACACACCATTTCTTGCGCAATACGGTTCGAACACTCGAACACCTATACGGATTCTCCTGCACAGTGGCAGATATGTAAATACGGGGTTTACATACCATTTCTTGCGCAATACGGTTCGAACACTCGAACACCTATACGGATTCTCCTGCAAAGTGGCAGATATGTAAATACGCGGTTTACATACCATTTCTTGCGTAATACGGTTCGAACACTCGAACACCTATACGGATTCTCGTGCACAGTGGCAGATATGTAAATACGGGGTTTACTTACCATTTCTTTCGCAATACGATTCGAACACTCGAACACCTATACGGATTCTCGTGCACAGTGGCAGATATGTAAATACGGGGTTTACGTTCCATTTCTTGCGCAATACGGTTCGAACACTCGAACACCTATACGGATTCTCCTGCACAGTGGCAGATATGTAAATACGGGGTTTACTTACCATTTCTTGCGCATTACGGTTCGAACACTCGAACACCTATACGGATTCTCCTGCACAGTGGCAGATATGTAAATACGGGGTTTACATACCATTTCTTGCGCAATACGGTTCGAACACTCGAACACCTATACGGATTCTCCTGCACAGTGGCAGATATGTAAATACGGGGTTTACATACAATTTCTTGCGCAATACGGTTCGAACACTCGAACACCTATACGGATTCTCCTGCACAGTGGCAGATATGTAAATACGGGGTTTACATACCATTTCTTGCGCAATACGGTTCGAACACTCGAACACCTATACGGATTCTCCTGCACAGTGGCAGATATGTAAATACGGGGTTTACGTACCATTTCTTGCGCATTACGGTTCGAACACTCGAACACCTATACGGATTCTCCTGCACAGAGGCAGATATGTAAATACGGGGTTTCCATACCATTTCTTGCGCCATACGGTTCGAACACTCGAACACCTATACGGATTCTCCTGCACAGTGGCAGATATGTAAATACGGGGTTTACATACCATTTCTTGCGCCATACGGTTCGAACACTCGAACACCTATACGGATTCTCCTGCACAGTGGCAGATATGTAAATACGGGGTTTACATTCCATTTCTTGCGCAATACGGTTCGAACACTCGAACACCTATACGGATTGTCCTGCACAGTGGCAGATATGTAAATACGGGGTTTCCGTACCATTTCTTGCGCAATACGGTTCGAACATTCGAACACCTATACGGATTCTCCTGCACAGTGGCAGATATGTAAATACGGGGTTTACATACCATTTCTTCCGCATTACGGTTCGAACACTCGAACACCTATACGGATTCTCCTGCAAAGTGGCAGATATGTAAATACGGGGTTTACGTACCATTTCTTGCGCATTACGGTTCGAACACTCGAACACCTATACGGACTCTCTTGCACAGTGGCAGATATGTAAATACGGGGTTTACACACCATTTCTTGCGCAATACGGTTCGAACACTCGAACACCTATACGGATTCTCCTGCACAGTGGCAGATATGTAAATACGGGGTTTACATACCATTTCTTGCGCAATACGGTTCGAACACTCGAACACCTATACGGATTCTCCTGCAAAGTGGCAGATATGTAAATACGGGGTTTACATACCATTTCTTGCGTAATACGGTTCGAACACTCGAACACCTATACGGATTCTCGTGCACAGTGGCAGATATGTAAATACGGGGTTTACTTACCATTTCTTTCGCAATACGATTCGAACACTCGAACACCTATACGGATTCTCGTGCACAGTGGCAGATATGTAAATACGGGGTTTACGTTCCATTTCTTGCGCAATACGGTTCGAACACTCGAACACCTATACGGATTCTCCTGCACAGTGGCAGATATGTAAATACGGTGTTTACATACCATTTCTTGCGCAATACGGTTCGAACACTCGAACACCTATACGGATTCTCCTGCACAGTGGCAGATATGTAAATACGGGGTTTACGTACCATTTTTTGCGCATTACGGTTCGAACACTCGAACACCTATACGGATTCTCCTGCAAAGTGGCAGATATGTAAATACGGGGTTTACGTACCATTTCTTGAGCATTACGGTTCGAACACTCGAACACCTATACGGATTCTCCTGCACAGTGACAGATATGTAAATACGGGGTTTCCATACCATTTCTTGCGCCATACGGTTCGAACACTCGAACACCTATACGGATTCTCCTGCACAGTGGCAGATATGTAAATACGGGGTTTACATACCATTTCTTGCGCCATACGGTTCGAACACTCGAACACCTATACGGATTCTCCTGCACAGTGGCAGATATGTAAATACGGGGTTTACATTCCATTTCTTGCGCAATACGGTTCGAACACTCGAACACCTATACGGATTGTCCTGCACAGTGGCAGATATGTAAATACGGGGTTTCCGTACCATTTCTTGCGCAATACGGTTCGAACATTCGAACACCTATACGGATTCTCCTGCACAGTGGCAGATATGTAAATACGGGGTTTACATACCATTTCTTCCGCATTACGGTTCGAACACTCGAACACCTATACGGATTCTCCTGCACAGTGGCAGATATGTAAACACGGGGTTTACATACCATTTCTTGCGCATTACGGTTCGAACACTCGAACACCTACACGGATTCTCCTGCAAAGTGACAGATATGTAAATACGGGGTTTACATACCATTTCTTGCGTAATACGGTTCGAACACTCGAACACCTATACGGATTCTCCTGCACAGTGGCAGATATGTAAATACGGGGTTTACTTACCATTTCTTTCGCAATACGATTCGAACACTCGAACACCTATACGGATTCTCGTGCACAGTGGCAGATGTGTAAATACGGGGTTTACGTTCCATTTCTTGCGCAATACGGTTCGAACACTCGAACACCTATACGGATTCTCCTGCACAATGGCAGATATGTAAATACGGTGTTTACATACCATTTCTTGCGCAATACGGTTCGAACACTCGAACACCTATACGGATTCTCCTGCACAGTGGCAGATATGTAAATACGGGGTTTACGTACCATTTTTTGCGCATTACGGTTCGAACACTCGAACACCTATACGGATTCTCCTGCAAAGTGGCAGATATGTAAATACGGGGTTTACGTACCATTTCTTGAGCATTACGGTTCGAACACTCGAACGCCTATACGGATTCTCTTGCACAGTGGCAGATTTGTAAATACGGGGTTTACATACCATTTCTTGCACAATACGGTTCGAACACTCGAACACCTATACGGATTCTCCTGCACAGTGGCAGATATGTAAATACGGGGTTTACTTACCATTTCTTGCGCATTACGGTTCGAACACTCGAACACCTATACGGATTCTCCTGCACAGTGGCAGATATGTAAATACGGGGTTTACATACCATTTCTTGCGCAATACGGTTCGAACACTCGAACACCTATACGGATTCTCCTGCACAGTGGCAGATATGTAAATACGGGGTTTACATACAATTTCTTGCGCAATACGGTTCGAACACTCGAACACCTATACGGATTCTCCTGCACAGTGGCAGATATGTAAATACGGGGTTTACATACCATTTCTTGCGCAATACGGTTCGAACACTCGAACACCTATACGGATTCTCCTGCACAGTGGCAGATATGTAAATACGGGGTTTACGTACCATTTCTTGCGCATTACGGTTCGAACACTCGAACACCTATACGGATTCTCCTGCACAGAGGCAGATATGTAAATACGGGGTTTCCATACCATTTCTTGCGCCATACGGTTCGAACACTCGAACACCTATACGGATTCTCCTGCACAGTGGCAGATATGTAAATACGGGGTTTACATACCATTTCTTGCGCCATACGGTTCGAACACTCGAACACCTATACGGATTCTCCTGCACAGTGGCAGATATGTAAATACGGGGTTTACATTCAATTTCTTGCGCAATACGGTTCGAACACTCGAACACCTATACGGATTGTCCTGCACAGTGGCAGATATGTAAATACGGGGTTTCCGTACCATTTCTTGCGCAATACGGTTCGAACACTCGAACACCTATACGGATTCTCCTGCACAGTGGCAGATATGTAAATACGGGGTTTACATACCATTTCTTCCGCATTACGGTTCGAACACTCGAACACCTATACGGATTCTCCTGCAAAGTGGCAGATATGTAAATACGGGGTTTACGTACCATTTCTTGCGCATTACGGTTCGAACACTCGAACACCTATACGGACTCTCTTGCACAGTGGCAGATATGTAAATACGGGGTTTACACACCATTTCTTGCGCAATACGGTTCGAACACTCGAACACCTATACGGATTCTCCTGCACAGTGGCAGATATGTAAATACGGGGTTTACATACCATTTCTTGCGCAATACGGTTCGAACACTCGAACACCTATACGGATTCTCCTGCAAAGTGGCAGATATGTAAATACGCGGTTTACATACCATTTCTTGCGTAATACGGTTCGAACACTCGAACACCTATACGGATTCTCGTGCACAGTGGCAGATATGTAAATACGGGGTTTACTTACCATTTCTTTCGCAATACGATTCGAACACTCGAACACCTATACGGATTCTCGTGCACAGTGGCAGATATGTAAATACGGGGTTTACGTTCCATTTCTTGCGCAATACGGTTCGAACACTCGAACACCTATACGGATTCTCCTGCACAGTGGCAGATATGTAAATACGGGGTTTACTTACCATTTCTTGCGCATTACGGTTCGAACACTCGAACACCTATACGGATTCTCCTGCACAGTGGCAGATATGTAAATACGGGGTTTACATACCATTTCTTGCGCAATACGGTTCGAACACTCGAACACCTATACGGATTCTCCTGCACAGTGGCAGATATGTAAATACGGGGTTTACATACAATTTCTTGCGCAATACGGTTCGAACACTCGAACACCTATACGGATTCTCCTGCACAGTGGCAGATATGTAAATACGGGGTTTACATACCATTTCTTGCGCAATACGGTTCGAACACTCGAACACCTATACGGATTCTCCTGCACAGTGGCAGATATGTAAATACGGGGTTTACGTACCATTTCTTGCGCATTACGGTTCGAACACTCGAACACCTATACGGATTCTCCTGCACAGAGGCAGATATGTAAATACGGGGTTTCCATACCATTTCTTGCGCCATACGGTTCGAACACTCGAACACCTATACGGATTCTCCTGCACAGTGGCAGATATGTAAATACGGGGTTTACATACCATTTCTTGCGCCATACGGTTCGAACACTCGAACACCTATACGGATTCTCCTGCACAGTGGCAGATATGTAAATACGGGGTTTACATTCCATTTCTTGCGCAATACGGTTCGAACACTCGAACACCTATACGGATTGTCCTGCACAGTGGCAGATATGTAAATACGGGGTTTCCGTACCATTTCTTGCGCAATACGGTTCGAACACTCGAACACCTATACGGATTCTCCTGCACAGTGGCAGATATGTAAATACGGGGTTTACATACCATTTCTTCCGCATTACGGTTCGAACACTCGAACACCTATACGGATTCTCCTGCAAAGTGGCAGATATGTAAATACGGGGTTTACGTACCATTTCTTGCGCATTACGGTTCGAACACTCGAACACCTATACGGACTCTCTTGCACAGTGGCAGATATGTAAATACGGGGTTTACACACCATTTCTTGCGCAATACGGTTCGAACACTTGAACACCTATACGGATTCTCCTGCACAGTGGCAGATATGTAAATACGGGGTTTACATACCATTTCTTGCGCAATACGGTTCGAACACTCGAACACCTATACGGATTCTCCTGCAAAGTGGCAGATATGTAAATACGCGGTTTACATACCATTTCTTGCGTAATACGGTTCGAACACTCGAACACCTATACGGATTCTCGTGCACAGTGGCAGATATGTAAATACGGGGTTTACTTACCATTTCTTTCGCAATACGATTCGAACACTCGAACACCTATACGGATTCTCGTGCACAGTGGCAGATATGTAAATACGGGGTTTACGTTCCATTTCTTGCGCAATACGGTTCGAACACTCGAACACCTATACGGATTCTCCTGCACAGTGGCAGATATGTAAATACGGGGTTTACTTACCATTTCTTGCGCATTACGGTTCGAACACTCGAACACCTATACGGATTCTCCTGCACAGTGGCAGATATGTAAATACGGGGTTTACATACCATTTCTTGCGCAATACGGTTCGAACACTCGAACACCTATACGGATTCTCCTGCACAGTGGCAGATATGTAAATACGGGGTTTACATACAATTTCTTGCGCAATACGGTTCGAACACTCGAACACCTATACGGATTCTCCTGCACAGTGGCAGATATGTAAATACGGGGTTTACATACCATTTCTTGCGCAATACGGTTCGAACACTCGAACACCTATACGGATTCTCCTGCACAGTGGCAGATATGTAAATACGGGGTTTACGTACCATTTCTTGCGCATTACGGTTCGAACACTCGAACACCTATACGGATTCTCCTGCACAGAGGCAGATATGTAAATACGGGGTTTCCATACCATTTCTTGCGCCATACGGTTCGAACACTCGAACACCTATACGGATTCTCCTGCACAGTGGCAGATATGTAAATACGGGGTTTACATACCATTTCTTGCGCCATACGGTTCGAACACTCGAACACCTATACGGATTCTCCTGCACAGTGGCAGATATGTAAATACGGGGTTTACATTCCATTTCTTGCGCAATACGGTTCGAACACTCGAACACCTATACGGATTGTCCTGCACAGTGGCAGATATGTAAATACGGGGTTTCCGTACCATTTCTTGCGCAATACGGTTCGAACACTCGAACACCTATACGGATTCTCCTGCACAGTGGCAGATATGTAAATACGGGGTTTACATACCATTTCTTCCGCATTACGGTTCGAACACTCGAACACCTATACGGATTCTCCTGCAAAGTGGCAGATATGTAAATACGGGGTTTACGTACCATTTCTTGCGCATTACGGTTCGAACACTCGAACACCTATACGGACTCTCTTGCACAGTGGCAGATATGTAAATACGGGGTTTACACACCATTTCTTGCGCAATACGGTTCGAACACTCGAACACCTATACGGATTCTCCTGCACAGTGGCAGATATGTAAATACGGGGTTTACATACCATTTCTTGCGCAATACGGTTCGAACACTCGAACACCTATACGGATTCTCCTGCAAAGTGGCAGATATGTAAATACGCGGTTTACATACCATTTCTTGCGTAATACGGTTCGAACACTCGAACACCTATACGGATTCTCGTGCACAGTGGCAGATATGTAAATACGGGGTTTACTTACCATTTCTTTCGCAATACGATTCGAACACTCGAACACCTATACGGATTCTCGTGCACAGTGGCAGATATGTAAATACGGGGTTTACGTTCCATTTCTTGCGCAATACGGTTCGAACACTCGAACACCTATACGGATTCTCCTGCACAGTGGCAGATATGTAAATACGGGGTTTACTTACCATTTCTTGCGCATTACGGTTCGAACACTCGAACACCTATACGGATTCTCCTGCACAGTGGCAGATATGTAAATACGGGGTTTACATACCATTTCTTGCGCAATACGGTTCGAACACTCGAACACCTATACGGATTCTCCTGCACAGTGGCAGATATGTAAATACGGGGTTTACATACAATTTCTTGCGCAATACGGTTCGAACACTCGAACACCTATACGGATTCTCCTGCACAGTGGCAGATATGTAAATACGGGGTTTACATACCATTTCTTGCGCAATACGGTTCGAACACTCGAACACCTATACGGATTCTCCTGCACAGTGGCAGATATGTAAATACGGGGTTTACGTACCATTTCTTGCGCATTACGGTTCGAACACTCGAACACCTATACGGATTCTCCTGCACAGAGGCAGATATGTAAATACGGGGTTTCCATACCATTTCTTGCGCCATACGGTTCGAACACTCGAACACCTATACGGATTCTCCTGCACAGTGGCAGATATGTAAATACGGGGTTTACATACCATTTCTTGCGCCATACGGTTCGAACACTCGAACACCTATACGGATTCTCCTGCACAGTGGCAGATATGTAAATACGGGGTTTACATTCCATTTCTTGCGCAATACGGTTCGAACACTCGAACACCTATACGGATTGTCCTGCACAGTGGCAGATATGTAAATACGGGGTTTCCGTACCATTTCTTGCGCAATACGGTTCGAACATTCGAACACCTATACGGATTCTCCTGCACAGTGGCAGATATGTAAATACGGGGTTTACATACCATTTCTTCCGCATTACGGTTCGAACACTCGAACACCTATACGGATTCTCCTGCAAAGTGGCAGATATGTAAATACGGGGTTTACGTACCATTTCTTGCGCATTACGGTTCGAACACTCGAACACCTATACGGACTCTCTTGCACAGTGGCAGATATGTAAATACGGGGTTTACACACCATTTCTTGCGCAATACGGTTCGAACACTCGAACACCTTTACGGATTCTCCTGCACAGTGGCAGATATGTAAATACGGGGTTTACATACCATTTCTTGCGCAATACGGTTCGAACACTCGAACACCTATACGGATTCTCCTGCAAAGTGGCAGATATGTAAATACGGGGTTTACATACCATTTCTTGCGTAATACGGTTCGAACACTCGAACACCTATACGGATTCTCGTGCACAGTGGCAGATATGTAAATACGGGGTTTACTTACCATTTCTTTCGCAATACGATTCGAACACTCGAACACCTATACGGATTCTCGTGCACAGTGGCAGATATGTAAATACGGGGTTTACGTTCCATTTCTTGCGCAATACGGTTCGAACACTCGAACACCTATACGGATTCTCCTGCACAGTGGCAGATATGTAAATACGGTGTTTACATACCATTTCTTGCGCAATACGGTTCGAACACTCGAACACCTATACGGATTCTCCTGCACAGTGGCAGATATGTAAATACGGGGTTTACGTACCATTTTTTGCGCATTACGGTTCGAACACTCGAACACCTATACGGATTCTCCTGCAAAGTGGCAGATATGTAAATACGGGGTTTACGTACCATTTCTTGAGCATTACGGTTCGAACACTCGAACACCTATACGGATTCTCCTGCACAGTGACAGATATGTAAATACGGGGTTTCCATACCATTTCTTGCGCCATACGGTTCGAACACTCGAACACCTATACGGATTCTCCTGCACAGTGGCAGATATGTAAATACGGGGTTTACATACCATTTCTTGCGCCAGACGGTTCGAACACTCGAACACCTATACGGATTCTCCTGCACAGTGGCAGATATGTAAATACGGGGTTTACATTCCATTTCTTGCGCAATACGGTTCGAACACTCGAACACCTATACGGATTGTCCTGCACAGTGGCAGATATGTAAATACGGGGTTTCCGTACCATTTCTTGCGCAATACGGTTCGAACATTCGAACACCTATACGGATTCTCCTGCACAGTGGCAGATATGTAAATACGGGGTTTACATACCATTTCTTCCGCATTACGGTTCGAACACTCGAACACCTATACGGATTCTCCTGCAAAGTGGCAGATATGTAAATACGGGGTTTACGTACCATTTCTTGCGCATTACGGTTCGAACACTCGAACACCTATACGGACTCTCTTGCACAGTGGCAGATATGTAAATACGGGGTTTACACACCATTTCTTGCGCAATACGGTTCGAACACTCGAACACCTATACGGATTCTCCTGCACAGTGGCAGATATGTAAATACGGGGTTTACATACCATTTCTTGCGCAATACGGTTCGAACACTCGAACACCTATACGGATTCTCCTGCAAAGTGGCAGATATGTAAATACGGGGTTTACATACCATTTCTTGCGTAATACGGTTCGAACACTCGAACACCTATACGGATTCTCGTGCACAGTGGCAGATATGTAAATACGGGGTTTACTTACCATTTCTTTCGCAATACGATTCGAACACTCGAACACCTATACGGATTCTCGTGCACAGTGGCAGATATGTAAATACGGGGTTTACGTTCCATTTCTTGCGCAATACGGTTCGAACACTCGAACACCTATACGGATTCTCCTGCACAGTGGCAGATATGTAAATACGGTGTTTACATACCATTTCTTGCGCAATACGGTTCGAACACTCGAACACCTATACGGATTCTCCTGCACAGTGGCAGATATGTAAATACGGGGTTTACGTACCATTTTTTGCGCATTACGGTTCGAACACTCGAACACCTATACGGATTCTCCTGCAAAGTGGCAGATATGTAAATACGGGGTTTACGTACCATTTCTTGAGCATTACGGTTCGAACACTCGAACACCTATACGGATTCTCTTGCACAGTGACAGATTTGTAAATACGGGGTTTACATACCATTTCTTGCACAATACGGTTCGAACACTCGAACACCTATACGGATTCTCCTACACAGTGGCAGATATGTAAATACGGGGTTTACTTACCATTTCTTGCGCATTACGGTTCGAACACTCGAACACCTATACGGATTCTCCTGCACAGTGGCAGATATGTAAATACGGGGTTTACATACCATTTCTTGCGCAATACGGTTCGAACACTCGAACACCTATACGGATTCTCCTGCACAGTGGCAGATATGTAAATACGGGGTTTACATACAATTTCTTGCGCAATACGGTTCGAACACTCGAACACCTATACGGATTCTCCTGCACAGTGGCAGATATGTAAATACGGGGTTTACATACCATTTCTTGCGCAATACGGTTCGAACACTCGAACACCTATACGGATTCTCCTGCACAGTGGCAGATATGTAAATACGGGGTTTACGTACCATTTCTGGCGCATTATGGTTCGAACACTCGAACACCTATACGGATTCTCCTGCACAGAGGCAGATATGTAAATACGGGGTTTACCTACCATTTCTTGCGCCATACGGTTCGAACACTCGAACACCTATACGGATTGTCCTGCACAGTGGCAGATATGTAAATACGGGGTTTCCGTACCATTTCTTGCGCAATACGGTTCGAACAATCGAACACCTATACGGATTCTCCTGCACAGTGGCAAATATGTAAATACGGGGTTTACATACCATTTCTTCCGCATTACGGTTCGAACACTCGAACACCTATACGGATTCTCCTGCAAAGTGGCAGATATGTAAATACGGGGTTTACGTACCATTTCTTGCGCATTACGGTTCGAACACTCGAACACCTATACGGACTCTCTTGCACAGTGGCAGATATGTAAATACGGGGTTTACACACCATTTCTTGCGCAATACGGTTCGAACACTCGAACACCTATACGGATTCTCCTGCACAGTGGCAGATATGTAAATACGGGGTTTACATACCATTTCTTGCGCATTACGGTTCGAACACTCGAACACCTATACGGATTCTCCTGCACAGTGGCAGATATGTAAATACGGGGTTTCCATACCATTTCTTGCGCATTACGGTTCGAACACTCGAACACCTATACGGATTCTCCTACACAGTGGCAGATATGTAAATACGGGGTTTACATACCATTTCTTGCGCAATACGGTTCGAACACTCGAACACCTATACGGATTCTCCTGCATAGTGGCAGATATGTAAATACGGGGTTTACATTCCATTTCTTGCGCAATACGGTTCGAACACTCGAACACCTATACGGATTCTCCTGCACAGTGGCAGATATGTAAATACGGGGTTTACATACCATTTCTTGCGCATTACGGTTCGAACACTCGAACACCTATACGGATTCTCCTGCAAAGTGGCAGATATGTAAATACGGGGTTTACATACCATTTCTTGCGTAATACGGTTCGAACACTCGAACACCTATACGGATTCTCCTGCACAGTGGCAGATATGTAAATACGGGGTTTACTTACCATTTCTTTCGCAATACGATTCGAACACTCGAACACCTATACGGATTCTCGTGCACAGTGGCAGATATGTAAATACGGGGTTTACGTTCCATTTCTTGCGCAATACGGTTCGAACACTCGAACACCTATACGGATTCTCCTGCACAGTGGCAGATACGTAAATACGGTGTTTACATACCATTTCTTGCGCAATACGGTTCGAACACTCGAACACCTATACGGATTCTCCTGCACAGTGGCAGATATGTAAATACGGGGTTTACGTACCATTTTTTGCGCATTACGGTTCGAACACTCGAACACCTATACGGATTCTCCTGCAAAGTGGCAGATATGTAAATACGGGGTTTACGTACCATTTCTTGAGCATTACGGTTCGAACACTTGAACACCTATACGGATTATCTTGCACAGTGGCAGATTTGTAAATACGGGGTTTACATACCATTTCTTCCACAATACTGTTCGAACACTCGAACACCTATACGGATTCTCCTGCACAGTGGCAGATATGTAAATACGGGGTTTACTTACCATTTCTTGCGCATTACGGTTCGAACACTCGAACACCTATACGGATTCTCCTGCACAGTGGCAGATATGTAAATACGGGGTTTACATACCATTTCTTGCGCAATACGGTTCGAACACTCGAACACCTATACGGATTCTCCTGCACAGTGGCAGATATGTAAATACGGGGTTTACATACAATTTCTTGCGCAATACGGTTCGAACACTCGAACACCTATACGGATTCTCCTGCACAGTGGCAGATATGTAAATACGGGGTTTACATACCATTTCTTGCGCAATACGGTTCGAACACTCGAACACCTATACGGATTCTCCTGCACAGTGGCAGATATGTAAATACGGGGTTTACGTACCATTTCTTGCGCATTACGGTTCGAACACTCGAACACCTATACGGATTCTCCTGCACAGAGGCAGATATGTAAATACGGGGTTTACATACCATTTCTTGCGCCATACGGTTCGAACACTCGAACACCTATACGGATTCTCCTGCACAGTGGCAGATATGTAAATACGGGGTTTACATACCATTTCTTGCGCCATACGGTTCGAACACTCGAACACCTATACGGATTCTCCTGCACAGTGGCTGATATGTAAATACGGGGTTTACATTGCATTTCTTGCGCAATACGGTTCGAACACTCGAACACCTATACGGATTCTCCTGCACAGTGGCAGATATGTAAATACGGGGTTTACGTACCATTTCTTGCGCATTACGGTTCGAACACTCGAACACCTATACGGACTCTCTTGCACAGTGGCAGATATGTAAATACGGGGTTTACACACCATTTCTTGCGCAATACGGTTCGAACACTCGAACACCTATACGGATTCTCCTGCACAGTGGCAGATATGTAAATACGGGGTTTACATACCATTTCTTGCGCAATACGGTTCGAACACTCGAACACCTATACGGATTCTCCTGCACAGTGGCAGATATGTAAATACGAGATTTACTTACCATTTCTTTCGCAATACGGTTCGAACACTCGAACACCTATACGGATTCTCGTGCACAGTGGCAGATATGTAAATACGGGGTTTCCGTACCATTTCTTGCGCAATACGGTTCGAACACTCGAACACCTATACGGATTCTCCTGCACAGTGGCAGATATGTAAATACGGGGTTTACGTACCATTTCTTGTGCAATACGGTTCGAACACTCGAACACCTATACGGATTCTCCTGCACAGGGGTTTACATACCATTTCTTGCGCATTACGGTTCGAACACTCGAACACCTATACGGATTCTCCTGCACAGTGGCAGATATGTAAATACAGGGTTTGCATACCATTTTTTGCGCATTACGGTTCGAACACTCGAACACCTATACGGATTCTCCTGCAAAGTGGCAGATATGTAAATACGGGGTTTACGTACCATTTCTTGCGCATTACGGTTCGAACACTCGAACACCTATACGGATTCTCCTGCACAGTGGCAAATTTGTAAATACGGGGTTTACATACCATTTCTTGCGCAATACGGTTCGAACACTCGAACACCTATACGGATTCTCCTGCACAGTGGCAGATATTTAAATACGGGGTTTACTTACCATTTCTTGCGCATTACGGTTCGAACACTCGAACACCTATACGGATTCTCCTGCACAGTGGCAGATATGTAAATACGGGGTTTACATACCATTTCTTGCGCAATACGGTTCGAACACTCGAACACCTATACGGATTCTCCTGCACAATGGCAGATATGTAAATACGGGGTTTACATACCATTTCTTGCGCAATACGGTTCGAACACTCGAACACCTATACGGATTCTCCTGCACAGTGGCAGATATGTAAATACGGGGTTTACATACCATTTTTTGCGCAATACGGTTCGAACACTCGAACACCTATACGGATTCTCCTGTACAGTGGCAGATATGTAAATACGGGGTTTACGTACCATTTCTTGCGCATTACGGTTCGAACACTCGAACACCTATACGGATTCTCCTGCACAGTGGCAGATATGTAAATACGGGGTTTACATACCATTTCTTGCGCCATACGGTTCGAACACTCGAACACCTACACGGATTCTCCTACACAGTGGCAGATATGTAAATACGGTGTTTACATACCATTTCTTGCGCCATACGGTTCGAACACTCGAACACCTATACGGATTCTCCTGCACAGTGGCAGATATGTAAATACGGGGTTTACATACCATTTCTTGCGCAATACGGTTCGAACACTCGGACACCTATACGGATTGTCCTGCACACTGGCAAATACGTAAATACGGGGTTTCCGTACCATTTCTTGCGCAATACGGTTCGAACACTCGAACACCTATACGGATTCTCCTGCACAGTGGCAGATATGTAAATACGGGGTTTACATACCATTTCTTGCGCATTACGGTTCGAACACTCGAACACCTATACGGATTCTCCTGCAAAGTGGCAGATATGTAAATACGGGGTTTACGTACCATTTCTTGCGCATTACGGTTCGAACACTCGAACACCTATACGGACTCTCTTGCACAGTGGCAGATATGTAAATACGGGGTTTACATACCATTTCTTGCGCAATACGGTTCGAACACTCGAACACCTATACGGATTCTCCTGCACAGTGGCAGATATGTAAATACGGGGTTTACTTACCATTTCTTGCGCAATACGGTTCGAACAGTCGAACACCTATACGGATTCTCCTGCACAGTGGCAGATATGTAAATACGGGGTTTACATATCATTTCTTGCGCAATACGGTTCGAACACTCGAACACCTATACGGATTCTCCTGCACAGTGGCAGATATGAAAATACGGGGTTTACTTACCATTTCTTGCGCATTACGGTTCGAACACTCGAACACCTATACGGATTCTCCTGCACAGTGGCAGATATGTAAATACGGGGTTTACATACCATTTCTTTCGCAATACGGTTCGAACACTCGAACACCTATACGGATTCTCCTGCACAGTGGCAGATATGTAAATACGGGGTTTACGTACCATTTCTTGCGCATTACGGTTCGAACACTCGAACACCTATACGGATTCTCCTGCACAGAGGCAGATATGTAAATACGGGGTTTACATACCATTTCTTGCGCCATACGGTTCGAACACTCGAACACCTATACGGATTCTCCTGCACAGTGGCAGATATGTAAATACGGGGTTTACATACCACTTCTTGCGCCATACGGTTCGAACACTCGAACACCTATACGGATTCTCCTGCACAGTGGCTGATATGTAAATACGGGGTTTACATTGCATTTCTTGCGCAATACGGTTCGAACACTCGAACACCTATACGGATTCTCCTGCACAGTGGCAGATATGTAAATACGGGGTTTACGTACCATTTCTTGCGCATTACGGTTCGAACACTCGAACACCTATACGGACTCTCTTGCACAGTGGCAGATATGTAAATACGGGGTTTACACACCATTTCTTGCGCAATACGGTTCGAACACTCGAACACCTATACGGATTCTCCTGCACAGTGGCAGATATGTAAATACGGGGTTTACATACCATTTCTTGCGCAATACGGTTCGAACACTCGAACACCTATACGGATTCTCCTGCACAGTGGCAGATATGTAAATACGAGATTTACTTACCATTTCTTTCGCAATACGGTTCGAACACTCGAACACCTATACGGATTCTCGTGCACAGTGGCAGATATGTAAATACGGGGTTTCCGTACCATTTCTTGCGCAATACGGTTCGAACACTCGAACACCTATACGGATTCTCCTGCACAGTGGCAGATATGTAAATACGGGGTTTACGTACCATTTCTTGTGCAATACGGTTCGAACACTCGAACACCTATACGGATTCTCCTGCACAGGGGTTTACATACCATTTCTTGCGCATTACGGTTCGAACACTCGAACACCTATACGGATTCTCCTGCACAGTGGCAGATATGTAAATACGGGGTTTGCATACCATTTTTTGCGCATTACGGTTCGAACACTCGAACACCTATACGGATTCTCCTGCAAAGTGGCAGATATGTAAATACGGGGTTTACGTACCATTTCTTGCGCATTACGGTTCGAACACTCGAACACCTATACGGATTCTCCTGCACAGTGGCAAATTTGTAAATACGGGGTTTACATACCATTTCTTGCGCAATACGGTTCGAACACTCGAACACCTATACGGATTCTCCTGCACAGTGGCAGATATTTAAATACGGGGTTTACTTACCATTTCTTGCGCATTACGGTTCGAACACTCGAACACCTATACGGATTCTCCTGCACAGTGGCAGATATGTAAATACGGGGTTTACATACCATTTCTTGCGCAATACGGTTCGAACACTCGAACACCTATACGGATTCTCCTGCACAGTGGCAGATATGTAAATACGGGGTTTACATACCATTTCTTGCGCAATACGGTTCGAACACTCGAACACCTATACGGATTCTCCTGCACAGTGGCAGATATGTAAATACGGGGTTTACATACCATTTTTTGCGCAATACGGTTCGAACACTCGAACACCTATACGGATTCTCCTGTACAGTGGCAGATATGTAAATACGGGGTTTACGTACCATTTCTTGCGCATTACGGTTCGAACACTCGAACACCTATACGGATTCTCCTGCACAGTGGCAGATATGTAAATACGGGGTTTACATACCATTTCTTGCGCCATACGGTTCGAACAGTCGAACACCTACACGGATTCTCCTACACAGTGGCAGATATGTAAATACGGTGTTTACATACCATTTCTTGCGCGATACGGTTCGAACACTCGAACACCTATACGGATTCTCCTGCACAGTGGCAGATATGTAAATACGGGGTTTACATACCATTTCTTGCGCAATACGGTTCGAACACTCGGACACCTATACGGATTGTCCTGCACACTGGCAAATACGTAAATACGGGGTTTCCGTACCATTTCTTGCGCAATACGGTTCGAACACTCGAACACCTATACGGATTCTCCTGCACAGTGGCAGATATGTAAATACGGGGTTTATATACCATTTCTTGCGCATTACGGTTCGAACACTCGAACACCTATACGGATTCTCCTGCAAAGTGGCAGATATGTAAATACGGGGTTTACGTACCATTTCTTGCGCATTACGGTTCGAACACTCGAACACCTATACGGACTCTCTTGCACAGTGGCAGATATGTAAATACGGGGTTTACATACCATTTCTTGCGCAATACGGTTCGAACACTCGAACACCTATACGGATTCTCCTGCACAGTGGCAGATATGTAAATACGGGGTTTACTTACCATTTCTTGCGCAATACGGTTCGAACACTCGAACACCTATACGGATTCTCCTGCACAGTGGCAGATATGTAAATACGGGGTTTACATATCATTTCTTGCGCAATACGGTTCGAACACTCGAACACCTATACGGATTCTCCTGCACAGTGGCAGATATGAAAATACGGGGTTTACTTACCATTTCTTGCGCATTACGGTTCGAACACTCGAACACCTATACGGATTCTCCTGCACAGTGGCAGATATGTAAATACGGGGTTTACATACCATTTCTTTCGCAATACGGTTCGAATACTCGAACACCTATACGGATTCTCCTGCACAGTGGCAGATATGTAAATACGGGGTTTACGTACCATTTCTTGCGCATTACGGTTCGAACACTCGAACACCTATACGGATTCTCCTGCACAGAGGCAGATATGTAAATACGGGGTTTACATACCATTTCTTGCGCCATACGGTTCGAACACTCGAACACCTATACGGATTCTCCTGCACAGTGGCAGATATGTAAATACGGGGTTTACGTACCATTTTTTGCGCATTACGGTTCGAACACTCGAACACCTATACGGATTCTCCTGCAAAGTGGCAGATATGTAAATACGGGGTTTACGTACCATTTCTTGAGCATTACGGTTCGAACACTTGAACACCTATACGGATTATCTTGCACAGTGGCAGATTTGTAAATACGGGGTTTACATACCATTTCTTCCACAATACTGTTCGAACACTCGAACACCTATACGGATTCTCCTGCACAGTGGCAGATATGTAAATACGGGGTTTACTTACCATTTCTTGCGCATTACGGTTCGAACACTCGAACACCTATACGGATTCTCCTGCACAGTGGCAGATATGTAAATACGGGGTTTACATACCATTTCTTGCGCAATACGGTTCGAACACTCGAACACCTATACGGATTCTCCTGCACAGTGGCAGATATGTAAATACGGGGTTTACATACAATTTCTTGCGCAATACGGTTCGAACACTCGAACACCTATACGGATTCTCCTGCACAGTGGCAGATATGTAAATACGGGGTTTACATACCATTTCTTGCGCAATACGGTTCGAACACTCGAACACCTATACGGATTCTCCTGCACAGTGGCAGATATGTAAATACGGGGTTTACGTACCATTTCTTGCGCATTACGGTTCGAACACTCGAACACCTATACGGATTCTCCTGCACAGAGGCAGATATGTAAATACGGGGTTTACATACCATTTCTTGCGCCATACGGTTCGAACACTCGAACACCTATACGGATTCTCCTGCACAGTGGCAGATATGTAAATACGGGGTTTACATACCATTTCTTGCGCCATACGGTTCGAACACTCGAACACCTATACGGATTCTCCTGCACAGTGGCTGATATGTAAATACGGGGTTTACATTGCATTTCTTGCGCAATACGGTTCGAACACTCGAACACCTATACGGATTCTCCTGCACAGTGGCAGATATGTAAATACGGGGTTTACGTACCATTTCTTGCGCATTACGGTTCGAACACTCGAACACCTATACGGACTCTCTTGCACAGTGGCAGATATGTAAATACGGGGTTTACACACCATTTCTTGCGCAATACGGTTCGAACACTCGAACACCTATACGGATTCTCCTGCACAGTGGCAGATATGTAAATACGGGGTTTACATACCATTTCTTGCGCAATACGGTTCGAACACTCGAACACCTATACGGATTCTCCTGCACAGTGGCAGATATGTAAATACGAGATTTACTTACCATTTCTTTCGCAATACGGTTCGAACACTCGAACACCTATACGGATTCTCGTGCACAGTGGCAGATATGTAAATACGGGGTTTCCGTACCATTTCTTGCGCAATACGGTTCGAACACTCGAACACCTATACGGATTCTCCTGCACAGTGGCAGATATGTAAATACGGGGTTTACGTACCATTTCTTGTGCAATACGGTTCGAACACTCGAACACCTATACGGATTCTCCTGCACAGGGGTTTACATACCATTTCTTGCGCATTACGGTTCGAACACTCGAACACCTATACGGATTCTCCTGCACAGTGGCAGATATGTAAATACGGGGTTTGCATACCATTTTTTGCGCATTACGGTTCGAACACTCGAACACCTATACGGATTCTCCTGCAAAGTGGCAGATATGTAAATACGGGGTTTACGTACCATTTCTTGCGCATTACGGTTCGAACACTCGAACACCTATACGGATTCTCCTGCACAGTGGCAAATTTGTAAATACGGGGTTTACATACCATTTCTTGCGCAATACGGTTCGAACACTCGAACACCTATACGGATTCTCCTGCACAGTGGCAGATATTTAAATACGGGGTTTACTTACCATTTCTTGCGCATTACGGTTCGAACACTCGAACACCTATACGGATTCTCCTGCACAGTGGCAGATATGTAAATACGGGGTTTACATACCATTTCTTGCGCAATACGGTTCGAACACTCGAACACCTATACGGATTCTCCTGCACAGTGGCAGATATGTAAATACGGGGTTTACATACCATTTCTTGCGCAATACGGTTCGAACACTCGAACACCTATACGGATTCTCCTGCACAGTGGCAGATATGTAAATACGGGGTTTACATACCATTTTTTGCGCAATACGGTTCGAACACTCGAACACCTATACGGATTCTCCTGTACAGTGGCAGATATGTAAATACGGGGTTTACGTACCATTTCTTGCGCATTACGGTTCGAACACTCGAACACCTATACGGATTCTCCTGCACAGTGGCAGATATGTAAATACGGGGTTTACATACCATTTCTTGCGCCATACGGTTCGAACACTCGAACACCTACACGGATTCTCCTACACAGTGGCAGATATGTAAATACGGTGTTTACATACCATTTCTTGCGCGATACGGTTCGAACACTCGAACACCTATACGGATTCTCCTGCACAGTGGCAGATATGTAAATACGGGGTTTACATACCATTTCTTGCGCAATACGGTTCGAACACTCGGACACCTATACGGATTGTCCTGCACACTGGCAAATACGTAAATACGGGGTTTCCGTACCATTTCTTGCGCAATACGGTTCGAACACTCGAACACCTATACGGATTCTCCTGCACAGTGGCAGATATGTAAATACGGGGTTTACATACCATTTCTTGCGCATTACGGTTCGAACACTCGAACACCTATACGGATTCTCCTGCAAAGTGGCAGATATGTAAATACGGGGTTTACGTACCATTTCTTGCGCATTACGGTTCGAACACTCGAACACCTATACGGACTCTCTTGCACAGTGGCAGATATGTAAATACGGGGTTTACATACCATTTCTTGCGCAATACGGTTCGAACACTCGAACACCTATACGGATTCTCCTGCACAGTGGCAGATATGTAAATACGGGGTTTACTTACCATTTCTTGCGCAATACGGTTCGAACACTCGAACACCTATACGGATTCTCCTGCACAGTGGCAGATATGTAAATACGGGGTTTACATATCATTTCTTGCGCAATACGGTTCGAACACTCGAACACCTATACGGATTCTCCTGCACAGTGGCAGATATGAAAATACGGGGTTTACTTACCATTTCTTGCGCATTACGGTTCGAACACTCGAACACCTATACGGATTCTCCTGCACAGTGGCAGATATGTAAATACGGGGTTTACATACCATTTCTTTCGCAATACGGTTCGAACACTCGAACACCTATACGGATTCTCCTGCACAGTGGCAGATATGTAAATACGGGGTTTACGTACCATTTCTTGCGCATTACGGTTCGAACACTCGAACACCTATACGGATTCTCCTGCACAGAGGCAGATATGTAAATACGGGGTTTACATACCATTTCTTGCGCCATACGGTTCGAACACTCGAACACCTATACGGATTCTCCTGCACAGTGGCAGATATGTAAATACGGGGTTTACATACCACTTCTTGCGCCATACGGTTCGAACACTCGAACACCTATACGGATTCTCCTGCACAGTGGCTGATATGTAAATACGGGGTTTACATTGCATTTCTTGCGCAATACGGTTCGAACACTCGAACACCTATACGGATTCTCCTGCACAGTGGCAGATATGTAAATACGGGGTTTACGTACCATTTCTTGCGCATTACGGTTCGAACACTCGAACACCTATACGGACTCTCTTGCACAGTGGCAGATATGTAAATACGGGGTTTACACACCATTTCTTGCGCAATACGGTTCGAACACTCGAACACCTATACGGATTCTCCTGCACAGTGGCAGATATGTAAATACGGGGTTTACATACCATTTCTTGCGCAATACGGTTCGAACACTCGAACACCTATACGGATTCTCCTGCACAGTGGCAGATATGTAAATACGAGATTTACTTACCATTTCTTTCGCAATACGGTTCGAACACTCGAACACCTATACGGATTCTCGTGCACAGTGGCAGATATGTAAATACGGGGTTTCCGTACCATTTCTTGCGCAATACGGTTCGAACACTCGAACACCTATACGGATTCTCCTGCACAGTGGCAGATATGTAAATACGGGGTTTACGTACCATTTCTTGTGCAATACGGTTCGAACACTCGAACACCTATACGGATTCTCCTGCACAGGGGTTTACATACCATTTCTTGCGCATTACGGTTCGAACACTCGAACACCTATACGGATTCTCCTGCACAGTGGCAGATATGTAAATACGGGGTTTGCATACCATTTTTTGCGCATTACGGTTCGAACACTCGAACACCTATACGGATTCTCCTGCAAAGTGGCAGATATGTAAATACGGGGTTTACGTACCATTTCTTGCGCATTACGGTTCGAACACTCGAACACCTATACGGATTCTCCTGCACAGTGGCAAATTTGTAAATACGGGGTTTACATACCATTTCTTGCGCAATACGGTTCGAACACTCGAACACCTTTACGGATTCTCCTGCACAGTGGCAGATATTTAAATACGGGGTTTACTTACCATTTCTTGCGCATTACGGTTCGAACACTCGAACACCTATACGGATTCTCCTGCACAGTGGCAGATATGTAAATACGGGGTTTACATACCATTTCTTGCGCAATACGGTTCGAACACTCGAACACCTATACGGATTCTCCTGCACAGTGGCAGATATGTAAATACGGGGTTTACATACCATTTCTTGCGCAATACGGTTCGAACAATCGAACACCTATACGGATTCTCCTGCACAGTGGCAGATATGTAAATACGGGGTTTACATACCATTTTTTGCGCAATACGGTTCGAACACTCGAACACCTATACGGATTCTCCTGTACAGTGGCAGATATGTAAATACGGGGTTTACGTACCATTTCTTGCGCATTACGGTTCGAACACTCGAACACCTATACGGATTCTCCTGCACAGTGGCAGATATGTAAATACGGGGTTTACATACCATTTCTTGCGCCATACGGTTCGAACACTCGAACACCTACACGGATTCTCCTACACAGTGGCAGATATGTAAATACGGTGTTTACATACCATTTCTTGCGCCATACGGTTCGAACACTCGAACACCTATACGGATTCTCCTGCACAGTGGCAGATATGTAAATACGGGGTTTACATACCATTTCTTGCGCAATACGGTTCGAACACTCGGACACCTATACGGATTGTCCTGCACACTGGCAGATACGTAAATACGGGGTTTCCGTACCATTTCTTGCGCAATACGGTTCGAACACTCGAACACCTATACGGATTCTCCTGCACAGTGGCAGATATGTAAATACGGGGTTTACATACCATTTCTTGCGCATTACGGTTCGAACACTCGAACACCTATACGGATTCTCCTGCAAAGTGGCAGATATGTAAATACGGGGTTTACGTACCATTTCTTGCGCATTACGGTTCGAACACTCGAACACCTATACGGACTCTCTTGCACAGTGGCAGATATGTAAATACGGGGTTTACATACCATTTCTTGCGCAATACGGTTCGAACACTCGAACACCTATACGGATTCTCCTGCACAGTGGCAGATATGTAAATACGGGGTTTACTTACCATTTCTTGCGCAATACGGTTCGAACACTCGAACACCTATACGGATTCTCCTGCACAGTGGCAGATATGTAAATACGGGGTTTACATATCATTTCTTGCGCAATACGGTTCGAACACTCGAACACCTATACGGATTCTCCTGCACAGTGGCAGATATGAAAATACGGGGTTTACTTACCATTTCTTGCGCATTACGGTTCGAACACTCGAACACCTATACGGATTCTCCTGCACAGTGGCAGATATGTAAATACGGGGTTTACATACCATTTCTTTCGCAATACGGTTCGAACACTCGAACACCTATACGGATTCTCCTGCACAGTGGCAGATATGTAAATACGGGGTTTACTTACCATTTCTTGCGCATTACGGTTCGAACACTCGAACACCTATACGGATTCTCCTGCACAGTGGCAGATATGTAAATACGGGGTTTACATACCATTTCTTGCGCAATACGGTTCGAACACTCGAACACCTATACGGATTCTCCTGCACAGTGGCAGATATGTAAATACGGGGTTTTTATACCATTTCTTGCGCAATACGGTTCGAACACTCGAACACCTATACGGATTCTCCTGCACAGTGGCAGATATGTAAATACGGGGTTTACTTACCATTTCTTTCGCAATACGATTCGAACACTCGAACACCTATACGGATTGTCCTGCACAGTGGCAGATATGTAAATATGGGGTTTACATACCATTTATTGCGCAATACGGTTCGAACACTCGAACACCTATACGGATTCTCCTGCACAGTGGCAGATATGTAAATACGGGGTTTACATACCATTTCTTGCGCAATACGGTTCGAACACTCGAACACCTATACGGATTCTCCTGCACAGTGGCAGATATGTAAATACGGGGTTTACATACCATTTCTTGCCCAATACGGTTCGAACCCTCGAACACCTATACGGATTCTCCTGCACAGTGGCAGATATGTAAATACGGGGTTTCCGCACCATTTCTTGCGCAATACGGTTCGAACACTCGAACACCTATACGGATTCTCCTGCACAATGGCAGATATGTAAATACGGGGTTTACGTACCATTTCTTGCGCATTACGGTTCGAACACTCGAACACCTATACGGACTCTCTTGCACAGTGGCAGATATGTAAATACGGGGTTTACACACCATTTCTTGCGCAATACGGTTCGAACACTCGAACACCTATACGGATTCTCCTGCACAGTGGCAGATATGTAAATACGGGGTTTACATACCATTTCTTGCGCAATACGGTTCGAACACTCGAACACCTATACGGATTCTCCTGCACAGTGGCAGATATGTAAATACGAGATTTACTTACCATTTCTTTCGCAATACGGTTCGAACACTCGAACACCTATACGGATTCTCGTGCACAGTGGCAGATATGTAAATACGGGGTTTCCGTACCATTTCTTGCGCAATACGGTTCGAACACTCGAACACCTATACGGATTCTCCTGCACAGTGGCAGATATGTAAATACGGGGTTTACGTACCATTTCTTGTGCAATACGGTTCGAACACTCGAACACCTATACGGATTCTCCTGCACAGGGGTTTACATACCATTTCTTGCGCATTACGGTTCGAACACTCGAACACCTATACGGATTCTCCTGCACAGTGGCAGATATGTAAATACGGGGTTTGCATACCATTTTTTGCGCATTACGGTTCGAACACTCGAACACCTATACGGATTCTCCTGCAAAGTGGCAGATATGTAAATACGGGGTTTACGTACCATTTCTTGCGCATTACGGTTCGAACACTCGAACACCTATACGGATTCTCCTGCACAGTGGCAAATTTGTAAATACGGGGTTTACATACCATTTCTTGCGCAATACGGTTCGAACACTCGAACACCTATACGGATTCTCCTGCACAGTGGCAGATATTTAAATACGGGGTTTACTTACCATTTCTTGCGCATTACGGTTCGAACACTCGAACACCTATACGGATTCTCCTGCACAGTGGCAGATATGTAAATACGGGGTTTACATACCATTTCTTGCGCAATACGGTTCGAACACTCGAACACCTATACGGATTCTCCTGCACAGTGGCAGATATGTAAATACGGGGTTTACATACCATTTCTTGCGCAATACGGTTCGAACAATCGAACACCTATACGGATTCTCCTGCACAGTGGCAGATATGTAAATACGGGGTTTACATACCATTTTTTGCGCAATACGGTTCGAACACTCGAACACCTATACGGATTCTCCTGTACAGTGGCAGATATGTAAATACGGGGTTTACGTACCATTTCTTGCGCATTACGGTTCGAACACTCGAACACCTATACGGATTCTCCTGCACAGTGGCAGATATGTAAATACGGGGTTTACATACCATTTCTTGCGCCATACGGTTCGAACACTCGAACACCTACACGGATTCTCCTACACAGTGGCAGATATGTAAATACGGTGTTTACATACCATTTCTTGCGCCATACGGTTCGAACACTCGAACACCTATACGGATTCTCCTGCACAGTGGCAGATATGTAAATACGGGGTTTACATACCATTTCTTGCGCAATACGGTTCGAACACTCGGACACCTATACGGATTGTCCTGCACACTGGCAGATACGTAAATACGGGGTTTCCGTACCATTTCTTGCGCAATACGGTTCGAACACTCGAACACCTATACGGATTCTCCTGCACAGTGGCAGATATGTAAATACGGGGTTTACATACCATTTCTTGCGCATTACGGTTCGAACACTCGAACACCTATACGGATTCTCCTGCAAAGTGGCAGATATGTAAATACGGGGTTTACGTACCATTTCTTGCGCATTACGGTTCGAACACTCGAACACCTATACGGACTCTCTTGCACAGTGGCAGATATGTAAATACGGGGTTTACATACCATTTCTTGCGCAATACGGTTCGAACACTCGAACACCTATACGGATTCTCCTGCACAGTGGCAGATATGTAAATACGGGGTTTACTTACCATTTCTTGCGCAATACGGTTCGAACACTCGAACACCTATACGGATTCTCCTGCACAGTGGCAGATATGTAAATACGGGGTTTACATATCATTTCTTGCGCAATACGGTTCGAACACTCGAACACCTATACGGATTCTCCTGCACAGTGGCAGATATGAAAATACGGGGTTTACTTACCATTTCTTGCGCATTACGGTTCGAACACTCGAACACCTATACGGATTCTCCTGCACAGTGGCAGATATGTAAATACGGGGTTTACATACCATTTCTTTCGCAATACGGTTCGAACACTCGAACACCTATACGGATTCTCCTGCACAGTGGCAGATATGTAAATACGGGGTTTACTTACCATTTCTTGCGCATTACGGTTCGAACACTCGAACACCTATACGGATTCTCCTGCACAGTGGCAGATATGTAAATACGGGGTTTACATACCATTTCTTGCGCAATACGGTTCGAACACTCGAACACCTATACGGATTCTCCTGCACAGTGGCAGATATGTAAATACGGGGTTTTTATACCATTTCTTGCGCAATACGGTTCGAACACTCGAACACCTATACGGATTCTCCTGCACAGTGGCAGATATGTAAATACGGGGTTTACTTACCATTTCTTTCGCAATACGATTCGAACACTCGAACACCTATACGGATTGTCCTGCACAGTGGCAGATATGTAAATATGGGGTTTACATACCATTTATTGCGCAATACGGTTCGAACACTCGAACACCTATACGGATTCTCCTGCACAGTGGCAGATATGTAAATACGGGGTTTACATACCATTTCTTGCGCAATACGGTTCGAACACTCGAACACCTATACGGATTCTCCTGCACAGTGGCAGATATGTAAATACGGGGTTTACATACCATTTCTTGCCCAATACGGTTCGAACCCTCGAACACCTATACGGATTCTCCTGCACAGTGGCAGATATGTAAATACGGGGTTTCCGCACCATTTCTTGCGCAATACGGTTCGAACACTCGAACACCTATACGGATTCTCCTGCACAATGGCAGATATGTAAATACGGGGTTTACGTACCATTTCTTGCGCATTACGGTTCGAACACTCGAACACCTATACGGATTCTCCTGCACAGTGGCAGATTTGTAAATACGGGGTTTACATACCATTTCTTGCGCAATACGGTTCGAACACTCGAACACCTATACGGATTCTCTGCACAGTGACAGATATTTAAATACGGGGTTTACTTACCATTTCTTGCGCATTGCGGTTCGAACACTCGAACACCTATACGGATTCTCCTGCACAGTGGCAGATATGTAAATACGGGATTTTTATACCATTTCTTGCGCAATACGGTTCGAACACTCGAACACCTATACGGATTCTCCTGCACAGTGGCAGATATGTAAATACGGGGTTTACTTACCATTTCTTTCGCAATACGATTCGAACACTCGAACACCTATACGGATTCTCGTGCACAGAGGCAGATATGTAAATACGGGGTTTACGTACCATTTCTTGCGCAATACGGTTCGAACACTCGAACACCTATACGGATTCTCCTGCACAGTGGCAGATATGTAAATACGGGGTTTACATACCATTTCTTGCGCAATACGGTTCGAACACTCGAACACCTATACGGATTCTCCTGCACAGTGGCAGATATGTAAATACGGGGTTTACATACCATTTCTTGCGCAATACGGTTCGAACCCTCGAACACCTATACGGATTCTCCTGCACAGTGGCAGATATGTAAATACGGGGTTTACATACCATTTCTTGCGCAATACGGTTCGAACACTCGAACACCAATACGGATTCTCCTGCACAGTGGCAGATATGTAAATACGGGGTTTACGTACCATTTCTTGCGCATTACGGTTCGAACACTCGAACACCTATACGGATTCTCCTGCATAGTGGCAGATTTGTAAATACGGGGTTTACATACCATTTCTTGCGCAATACGGATCGAACACTCGAACACCTATACGGATTCTCCTACACAGTGACAGATATTTAAATACGGGGTTTACTTACCATTTCTTGCGCATTGCGGTTCGAACACTCGAACACCAATACGGATTCTCCTGCACAGTGGCAGATATGTAAATACGGGGTTTACATACCATTTCTTGCGCAATACGGTTCGAACACTCGAACACCTATACGGATTCTCCTGCACAGTGGCAGATATGTAAATACGGGGTTTACATACCATTTCTTGCGCAATACGGTTCGAACACTCGAACACCTATACGGATTCTCCTGCACAGTGGCAGATATGTAAATACGGGGTTTACATACCATTTCTTGCGCAATACGGTTCGAACACTCGAACACCTATACGGATTCTCCTGCACAGTGGCAGATATGTAAATACGGGATTTTTATACCATTTGTTGCGCAATACGGTTCGAACACTCGAACACCTATACGGATTCTCCTGCACAGTGGCAGATATGTAAATACGGGGTTTACTTACCATTTCTTTCGCAATACGATTCGAACATTCGAACACCTATACGGATTCTCGTGCACAGAGGCAGATATGTAAATACGGGGTTTACGTACCATTTCTTGCGCAATACGGTTCGAACACTCGAACACCTATACGGATTCTCCTGCACAGTGGCAGACATGTAAATACGGGGTTTACATACCATTTCTTGCGCAATACGGTTCGAACACTCGAACACCTATACGGATTCTCCTGCATAGTGGCAGATATATAAATACGGGGTTTACATACCATTTCTTGCGCAATACGGTTCGAACCCTCGAACACCTATACAGATTCTCCTGCACAGTGGCAGATATGTAAATACGGGGTTTATGTACCATTTTTTGCGCAATACGGTTCGAACCCTCGAACACCTATACGGATTCTCCTGCACGGTGGCATATATGTAAATACGGGGTTTACATACCATTTCTTGCGCAATACGGTTCGAACACTCGAACACCTATATGGATTCTCCTGCACAGTGGCAGATATGTAAATACGGGGTTTACGTACCATTTCTTGCGCATTACGGTTCGAACACTCGAACACCTATACGGATTCTCATGCACAGTGGCAGATTTGTAAATACGGGGTTTACATACCGTTTCTTGCGCAATACGGTTCGAACACTCGAACACCTATACGGATTCTCCTGCACAGTGGCAGATATTTAAATACGGGGTTTACTTACCATTTCTTGCGCATTACGGTTCGAACACTCGAACACCTATACGGATTCTCCTGCACAGTGGCAGATATGTAAATACGGGGTTTACATACCATTTCTTGCGCAATACGGTTCGAACACTCGAACACCTATACGGATTCTCCTGCACAGTGGCAGATATGTAAATACGGGGTTTACATACCATTTCTTGCGCAATACGGTTCGAACACTCGAACACCTATACGGATTCTCCTGCACAGTGGCAGATATGTAAATGAGGGGTTTACGTACCATTTCTTGCGCATTACGGTTCGAACACTCGAACACCTATACGGATTCTCCTGCACAGTGGCAGATATGTAAATACGGGGTTTACATACCATTTCTTGCGCAATACGGTTCGAACACTCGAACACCTATACGGATTCTCCTGCACAGTGGCAGATATGTAAATACGGGGTTTACATACCATTTCTTGCGCAATACGGTTCGAACACTCGAACACCTATACGGATTCTCCTGCACAGTGGCAGATATGTAAATACGGGGTTTACTTACCATTTCTTGCGCATTACGGTTCGAACACTCGAACACCTATACGGATTCTCCTGCACAGTGGCAGATATGTAAATACGGGGTTTACATACCATTTCTTGCGCAATACGGTTCGAACACTCGAACACCTATACGGATTCTCCTGCACAGTGGCAGATATGTAAATACGGGATTTTTATACCATTTCTTGCGCAATACGGTTCGAACACTCGAACACCTATACGGATTCTCCTGCACAGTGGCAGATATGTAAATACGGGGTTTACATACCATTTCTTGCGCAATACGGTTCGAACACTCGAACACCTATACGGATTCTCCTGCACAGTGGCAGATATGTAAATACGGGATTTTTATACCATTTCTTGCGCAATACGGTTCGAACACTCGAACACCTATACGGATTCTCCTGCACAGTGGCAGATATGTAAATACGGGGTTTACTTACCATTTCTTTCGCAGTACGATTCGAACACTCGAACACCTATACGGATTCTCGTGCATAGAGGCAGATATGTAAATACGGGGTTTACGTACCATTTCTTGCGCAATACGGTTCGAACACTCGAACACCTATACGGATTCTCCTGCACAGTGGCAGATATGTAAATACGGGGTTTACATACCATTTCTTGCGCAATACGGTTCGAACACTCGAACACCTATACGGATTCTCCTGCACAGTGGCAGATATGTAAATACGGGGTTTACATACCATTTCTTGCGCAATACGGTTCGAACCCTCGAACACCTATACGGATTCTCCTGCACAGTGGCAGATATGTAAATACGGGGTTTATGTATCATTTCTTGCGCAATACGGTTCGAACCCTCGAACACCTATACGGATTCTCCTGCACGGTGGCAGATATGTAAATACGGGGTTTACATACCATTTCTTGCGCAATACGGTTCGAACACTCGAACACCTATACGGATTCTCCTGCACAGTGGCAGATATGTAAATACGGGGTTTACGTACCATTTCTTGCGCATTACGGTTCGAACACTCGAACACCTATACGGATTCTCATGCACAGTGGCAGATTTGTAAATACGGGGTTTACATACCATTTCTTGCGCAATACGGTTCGAACACTCGAACACCTATACGGATTTTCCTGCACAGTGGCAGATATTTAAATACGGGGTTTACTTACCATTTCTTGCGCATTACGGTTCGAACACTCGAACACCTATACGGATTCTCCTGCACAGTGGCAGATATGTAAATACGGGGTTTACATACCATTTCTTGCGCAATACGGTTCGAACACTCGAACACCTATACGGATTCTCCTGCACAGTGGCAGATATGTAAATACGGGGTTTACATACCATTTCTTGCGCAATACGGTTCGAACACTCGAACACCTATACGGATTCTCCTGCACAGTGGCAGATATGTAAATGAGGGGTTTACGTACCATTTCTTGCGCATTACGGTTCGAACACTCGAACACCTATACGGATTCTCCTGCACAGTGGCAGATATGTAAATACGGGGTTTACATACCATTTCTTGCGCAATACGGTTCGAACACTCGAACACCTATACGGATTCTCCTGCACAGTGGCAGATATGTAAATACGGGGTTTACATACCATTTCTTGCGCAATACGGTTCGAACACTCGAACACCTATACGGATTCTCCTGCACAGTGGCAGATATGTAAATACGGGGTTTACATACCATTTCTTGCGCAATACGGTTCGAACCCTCGAACACCTATACGGATTCTCCTGCACAGTGGCAGATATGTAAATACGGGGTTTATGTATCATTTCTTGCGCAATACGGTTCGAACCCTCGAACACCTATACGGATTCTCCTGCACGGTGGCAGATATGTAAATACGGGGTTTACATACCATTTCTTGCGCAATACGGTTCGAACACTCGAACACCTATACGGATTCTCCTGCACAGTGGCAGATATGTAAATACGGGGTTTACGTACCATTTCTTGCGCATTACGGTTCGAACACTCGAACACCTATACGGATTCTCATGCACAGTGGCAGATTTGTAAATACGGGGTTTACATACCATTTCTTGCGCAATACGGTTCGAACACTCGAACACCTATACGGATTTTCCTGCACAGTGGCAGATATTTAAATACGGGGTTTACTTACCATTTCTTGCGCATTACGGTTCGAACACTCGAACACCTATACGGATTCTCCTGCACAGTGGCAGATATGTAAATACGGGGTTTACATACCATTTCTTGCGCAATACGGTTCGAACACTCGAACACCTATACGGATTCTCCTGCACAGTGGCAGATATGTAAATACGGGGTTTACATACCATTTCTTGCGCAATACGGTTCGAACACTCGAACACCTATACGGATTCTCCTGCACAGTGGCAGATATGTAAATGAGGGGTTTACGTACCATTTCTTGCGCATTACGGTTCGAACACTCGAACACCTATACGGATTCTCCTGCACAGTGGCAGATATGTAAATACGGGGTTTACATACCATTTCTTGCGCAATACGGTTCGAACACTCGAACACCTATACGGATTCTCCTGCACAGTGGCAGATATGTAAATACGGGGTTTACATACCATTTCTTGCGCAATACGGTTCGAACACTCGAACACCTATACGGATTCTCCTGCACAGTGGCAGATATGTAAATACGGGGTTTACTTACCATTTCTTGCGCATTACGGTTCGAACACTCGAACACCTATACGGATTCTCCTGCACAGTGGCAGATATGTAAATACGGGGTTTACATACCATTTCTTGCGCAATACGGTTCGAACACTCGAACACCTATACGGATTCTCCTGCACAGTGACAGATATGTAAATACGGGATTTTTATACCATTTCTTGCGCAATACGGTTCGAACACTCGAACACCTATACGGATTCTCCTGCACAGTGGCAGATATGTAAATACGGGGTTTACATACCATTTCTTGCGCAATACGGTTCGAACACTCGAACACCTATACGGATTCTCCTGCACAGTGGCAGATATGTAAATACGGGATTTTTATACCATTTCTTGCGCAATACGGTTCGAACACTCGAACACCTATACGGATTCTCCTGCACAGTGGCAGATATGTAAATACGGGGTTTACTTACCATTTCTTTCGCAGTACGATTCGAACACTCGAACACCTATACGGATTCTCGTGCACAAAGGCAGATATGTAAATACGGGGTTTACGTACCATTTCTTGCGCAATACGGTTAGAACACTCGAACACCTATACGGATTCTCCTGCACAGTGGCAGATATGTAAATACGGGGTTTACATACCATTTCTTGCGCAATACGGTTCGAACACTCGAACACCTATACGGATTCTCCTGCACAGTGGCAGATATGTAAATACGGGGTTTACATACCATTTCTTGCGCAATACGGTTCGAACCCTCGAACACCTATACGGATTCTCCTGCACAGTGGCAGATATGTAAATACGGGGTTTATGTATCATTTCTTGCGCAATACGGTTCGAACCCTCGAACACCTATACGGATTCTCCTGCACGGTGGCAGATATGTAAATACGGGGTTTACATACCATTTCTTGCGCAATACGGTTCGAACACTCGAACACCTATACGGATTCTCCTGCACAGTGGCAGATATGTAAATACGGGGTTTACGTACCATTTCTTGCGCATTACGGTTCGAACACTCGAACACCTATACGGATTCTCATGCACAGTGGCAGATTTGTAAATACGGGGTTTACATACCATTTCTTGCGCAATACGGTTCGAACACTCGAACACCTATACGGATTCTCCTGCACAGTGGCAGATATTTAAATACGGGGTTTACTTACCATTTCTTGCGCATTACGGTTCGAACACTCGAACACCTATACGGATTCTCCTACACAGTGGCAGATATGTAAATACGGGGTTTACATACCATTTCTTGCGCAATACGGTTCGAACACTCGAACACCTATACGGATTCTCCTGCACAGTGGCAGATATGTAAATACGGGGTTTACATACCATTTCTTGCGCAATACGGTTCGAACACTCGAACACCTATACGGATTCTCCTGCACAGTGGCAGATATGTAAATAGGGGGTTTACGTACCATTTCTTGCGCATTACGGTTCGAACACTCGAACACCTATACGGATTCTCCTGCACAGTGGCAGATATGTAAATACGGGGTTTACATACCATTTCTTGCGCCATACGGTTCGAACACTCGAACACCTATACGGATTCTCCTGCACAGTGGCAGATATGTAAATACGGGGTTTACATACCATTTCTTGCGCAATACGGTTCGAACACTCGAACACCTATACGGATTCTCCTGCACAGTGGCAGATATGTAAATACGGGGTTTACTTACCATTTCTTGCGCATTACGGTTCGAACACTCGAACACCTATACGGATTCTCCTGCACAGTGGCAGATATGTAAATACGGGGTTTACATACCATTTCTTGCGCAATACGGTTCGAACACTCGAACACCTATACGGATTCTCCTGCACAGTGGCAGATATGTAAATACGGGATTTTTATACCATTTCTTGCGCAATACGGTTCGAACACTCGAACACCTATACGGATTCTCCTGCACAGTGGCAGATATGTAAATACGGGGTTTACTTACCATTTCTTGCGCATTACGGTTCGAACACTCGAACACCTATACGGATTCTCATGCACAGTGGCAGATTTGTAAATACGGGGTTTACATACCATTTCTTGCGCAATACGGTTCGAACACTCGAACACCTATACGGATTCTCATGCACAGTGGCAGATTTGTAAATACGGGGTTTACATACCATTTCTTGCGCCATACGGTTCGAACACTCGAACACCTATACGGATTCTCCTGCACAGTGGCAGATATGTAAATACGGGGTTTACGTACCATTTCTTGCGCATTACGGTTCGAACACTCGAACACCTATACGGATTCTCATGCACAGTGGCAGATTTGTAAATACGGGGTTTACATACCATTTCTTGCGCAATACGGTTCGAACACTCGAACACCTATACGGATTCTCCTGCACAGTGGCAGATATTTAAATACGGGGTTTACTTACCATTTCTTGCGCATTACGGTTCGAACACTCGAACACCTATACGGATTCTCCTGCACAGTGGCAGATATGTAAATACGGGGTTTACATACCATTTCTTGCGCAATACGGTTCGAACACTCGAACACCTATACGGATTCTCCTGCACAGTGGCAGATATGTAAATACGGGGTTTACATACCATTTCTTGCGCAATACGGTTCGAACACTCGAACACCTATACGGATTCTCCTGCGCAGTGGCAGATATGTAAATACGGGGTTTACGTACCATTTCTTGCGCATTACGGTTCGAACACTCGAACACCTATACGGATTCTCCTGCACAGTGGCAGATATGTAAATACGGGGTTTACATACCATTTCTTGCGCCATACGGTTCGAACACTCGAACACCTATACGGATTCTCCTGCACAGTGGCAGATATGTAAATACGCGGTTTACATACCATTTCTTGCGCCATACGGTTCGAACACTCGAACACCTATACGGATTCTCCTGCACAGTGGCAGATATGTAAATACGGGGTTTACATACCATTTCTTCCGCCATACGGTTCGAACACTCGAACACCTATACGGATTCTCCTGCACAGTGGCAGATATGTAAATACGGGGTTTACATACCATTTCTTGCGCAATACGGTTCGAACACTCGGACACCTATACGGATTGTCCTGCACACTGGCAGATATGTAAATACGGGGTTTCCGTACCATTTCTTGCACAATACGGTTCGAACACTCGAACACCTATACGGATTCTCCTGCACAGTGGCAGATATGTAAATACGGGGTTTACATACCATTTCTTGCGCAATACGGTTCGAACACTCGAACACCTATACGGATTCTCCTGCACAGTGGCAGATATGTAAGTACGGGGTTTACGTACCATTTCTTGCGCATTACGGTTCGAACACTCGAACACCTATACGGATTCTCCTGCACAGTGGCAGATATTTAAATACGGGGTTTACATACCATTTCTTGCGCCATACGGTTCGAACACTCGAACACCTATACGGATTCTCCTGCACAGTGGCAGATATGTAAATACGGGGTTTACATACCATTTCTTGCGCCATACGGCTCGAACACTCGAACACCTATACGGATTCTCCTGCACAGTGGCAGATATGTAAATACGGGGTTTACATCCCATTTCTTGGGCAATACGGTTCAAACACTCGGACACCTATACGGATTGTCCTGCACACTGGCAGATATGTAAATACGGGGTTTCCGTACCATTTCTTGCGCAATACGGTTCGAACACTCGAACACCTATACGGATTCTCCTGCACAGTGGCAGATATGTAAATACGGGGTTTACATACCATTTCTTGCGCAATACGGTTCGAACACTCGAACACCTATACGGATTCTCCTGCACAGTGGCAGATATGTAAATACGGGGTTTACATATCATTTCTTGCGCAATACGGTTCGAACACTCGAACACCTATATGGATTCTCCTGCACAGTGGCAGATATGAAAATACGGGGTTTACTCACCATTTCTTGCGCATTACGGTTCGAACACTCGAACACCTATACGGATTCTCCTGCGCAGTGGCAGATATGTAAATACGGGGTGTACATACCATTTCTTGCGCAATACGGTTCGAACCCTCGAACACCTATACGGATTCTCCTGCACAGTGGCAGATATGTAAATACGGGGTTTACATACCATTTCTTGCGCAATACGGTTCGAACACTCGAACACCTATACGAATTCTCCTGCACAGTGGCAGATATGTAAATACGGGGTTTACGTACCATTTCTTGCGCATTACGGTTCGAACACTCGAACACCTATACGGATTCTCCTGCACAGTGGCAGATATGTAAATACGCGGTTTACATACCATTTCTTGCGCCATACGGTTCGAACACTCGAACACCTATACGGATTCTCCTGCACAGTGGCAGATATGTAAATACGGGGTTTACATACCATTTCTTCCGCCATACGGTTCGAACACTCGAACACCTATACGGATTCTCCTGCACAGTGGCAGATATGTAAATACGGGGTTTACATACCATTTCTTGCGCAATACGGTTCGAACACTCGGACACCTATACGGATTGTCCTGCACACTGGCAGATATGTAAATACGGGGTTTCCGTACCATTTCTTGCACAATACGGTTCGAACACTCGAACACCTATACGGATTCTCCTGCACAGTGGCAGATATGTAAATACGGGGTTTACATACCATTTCTTGCGCAATACGGTTCGAACACTCGAACACCTATACGGATTCTCCTGCACAGTGGCAGATATGTAAATACGGGGTTTACTTACCATTTCTTGCGCATTACGGTTCGAACACTCGAACACCTATACGGATTCTCCTGCACAGTGGCAGATATGTAAATACGGGGTTTACATACCATTTCTTGCGCAATACGGTTCGAACACTCGAACACCTATACGGATTCTCCTGCACAGTGGCAGATATGTAAATACGGGATTTTTATACCATTTCTTGCGCAATACGGTTCGAACACTCGAACACCTATACGGATTCTCCTGCACAGTGGCAGATATGTAAATACGGGGTTTACTTACCATTTCTTTCGCAATACGATTCGAACACTCGAACACCTATACGGATTCTCGTGCACAGAGGCAGATATGTAAATACGAGGTTTACGTACCATTTCTTGCGCAATACGGTTCGAACACTCGAACACCTATACGGATTCTCCTGCGCAGTGGCAGATATGTAAATACGGGGTTTACATACCATTTCTTGCGCAATACGGTTCGAACACTCGAACACCTATACGGATTCTCCTGCACAGTGGCAGATATGTAAATACGGGGTTTACATACCATTTCTTTCGCAATACGGTTCGAACACTCGAACACCTATACGGATTCTCCTGCACAGTGGCAGATATGTAAATACGGGGTTTACTTACCATTTCTTGCGCATTACGGTTCGAACACTCGAACACCTATACGGATTCTCCTGCACAGTGGCAGATATGTAAATACGGGGTTTACATACCATTTCTTGCGCAATACGGTTCGAACACTCGAACACCTATACGGATTCTCCTGCACAGTGGCAGATATGTAAATACGGGATTTTTATACCATTTCTTGCGCAATACGGTTCGAACACTCGAACACCTATACGGATTCTCCTGCACAGTGGCAGATATGTAAATACGGGGTTTACTTACCATTTCTTGCGCATTACGGTTCGAACACTCGAACACCTATACGGATTCTCATGCACAGTGGCAGATTTGTAAATACGGGGTTTACATACCATTTCTTGCGCAATACGGTTCGAACACTCGAACACCTATACGGATTCTCATGCACAGTGGCAGATTTGTAAATACGGGGTTTACATACCATTTCTTGCGCCATACGGTTCGAACACTCGAACACCTATACGGATTCTCCTGCACAGTGGCAGATATGTAAATACGGGGTTTACGTACCATTTCTTGCGCATTACGGTTCGAACACTCGAACACCTATACGGATTCTCATGCACAGTGGCAGATTTGTAAATACGGGGTTTACATACCATTTCTTGCGCAATACGGTTCGAACACTCGAACACCTATACGGATTCTCCTGCACAGTGGCAGATATTTAAATACGGGGTTTACTTACCATTTCTTGCGCATTACGGTTCGAACACTCGAACACCTATACGGATTCTCCTGCACAGTGGCAGATATGTAAATACGGGGTTTACATACCATTTCTTGCGCAATACGGTTCGAACACTCGAACACCTATACGGATTCTCCTGCACAGTGGCAGATATGTAAATACGGGGTTTACATACCATTTCTTGCGCAATACGGTTCGAACACTCGAACACCTATACGGATTCTCCTGCGCAGTGGCAGATATGTAAATACGGGGTTTACGTACCATTTCTTGCGCATTACGGTTCGAACACTCGAACACCTATACGGATTCTCCTGCACAGTGGCAGATATGTAAATACGGGGTTTACATACCATTTCTTGCGCCATACGGTTCGAACACTCGAACACCTATACGGATTCTCCTGCACAGTGGCAGATATGTAAATACGCGGTTTACATACCATTTCTTGCGCCATACGGTTCGAACACTCGAACACCTATACGGATTCTCCTGCACAGTGGCAGATATGTAAATACGGGGTTTACATACCATTTCTTCCGCCATACGGTTCGAACACTCGAACACCTATACGGATTCTCCTGCACAGTGGCAGATATGTAAATACGGGGTTTACATACCATTTCTTGCGCAATACGGTTCGAACACTCGGACACCTATACGGATTGTCCTGCACACTGGCAGATATGTAAATACGGGGTTTCCGTACCATTTCTTGCACAATACGGTTCGAACACTCGAACACCTATACGGATTCTCCTGCACAGTGGCAGATATGTAAATACGGGGTTTACATACCATTTCTTGCGCAATACGGTTCGAACACTCGAACACCTATACGGATTCTCCTGCACAGTGGCAGATATGTAAGTACGGGGTTTACGTACCATTTCTTGCGCATTACGGTTCGAACACTCGAACACCTATACGGATTCTCCTGCACAGTGGCAGATATTTAAATACGGGGTTTACAAACCATTTCTTGCGCCATACGGTTCGAACACTCGAACACCTATACGGATTCTCCTGCACAGTGGCAGATATGTAAATACGGGGTTTACATACCATTTCTTGCGCCATACGGCTCGAACACTCGAACACCTATACGGATTCTCCTGCACAGTGGCAGATATGTAAATACGGGGTTTACATCCCATTTCTTGGGCAATACGGTTCAAACACTCGGACACCTATACGGATTGTCCTGCACACTGGCAGATATGTAAATACGGGGTTTCCGTACCATTTCTTGCGCAATACGGTTCGAACACTCGAACACCTATACGGATTCTCCTGCACAGTGGCAGATATGTAAATACGGGGTTTACATACCATTTCTTGCGCAATACGGTTCGAACACTCGAACACCTATACGGATTCTCCTGCACAGTGGCAGATATGTAAATACGGGGTTTACATATCATTTCTTGCGCAATACGGTTCGAACACTCGAACACCTATATGGATTCTCCTGCACAGTGGCAGATATGAAAATACGGGGTTTACTCACCATTTCTTGCGCATTACGGTTCGAACACTCGAACACCTATACGGATTCTCCTGCGCAGTGGCAGATATGTAAATACGGGGTGTACATACCATTTCTTGCGCAATACGGTTCGAACCCTCGAACACCTATACGGATTCTCCTGCACAGTGGCAGATATGTAAATACGGGGTTTACATACCATTTCTTGCGCAATACGGTTCGAACACTCGAACACCTATACGAATTCTCCTGCACAGTGGCAGATATGTAAATACGGGGTTTACGTACCATTTCTTGCGCATTACGGTTCGAACACTCGAACACCTATACGGATTCTCCTGCACAGTGGCAGATATGTAAATACGCGGTTTACATACCATTTCTTGCGCCATACGGTTCGAACACTCGAACACCTATACGGATTCTCCTGCACAGTGGCAGATATGTAAATACGGGGTTTACATACCATTTCTTCCGCCATACGGTTCGAACACTCGAACACCTATACGGATTCTCCTGCACAGTGGCAGATATGTAAATACGGGGTTTACATACCATTTCTTGCGCAATACGGTTCGAACACTCGGACACCTATACGGATTGTCCTGCACACTGGCAGATATGTAAATACGGGGTTTCCGTACCATTTCTTGCACAATACGGTTCGAACACTCGAACACCTATACGGATTCTCCTGCACAGTGGCAGATATGTAAATACGGGGTTTACATACCATTTCTTGCGCAATACGGTTCGAACACTCGAACACCTATACGGATTCTCCTGCACAGTGGCAGATATGTAAGTTCGGGGTTTACGTACCATTTCTTGCGCATTACGGTTCGAACACTCGAACACCTATACGGATTCTCCTGCAAAGTGGCAGATATTTAAATACGGGGTTTACATACCATTTCTTGCGCCATACGGTTCGAACACTCGAACACCTATACGGATTCTCCTGCACAGTGGCAGATATGTAAATACGGGGTTTACATACCATTTCTTGCGCCATACGGCTCGAACACTCGAACACCTATACGAATTCTCCTGCACAGTGGCAGATATGTAAATACGGGGTTTACATCCCATTTCTTGGGCAATACGGTTCAAACACTCGGACACCTATACGGATTCTCCTGCACACTGGCAGATATGTAAATACGGGGTTTCCGTACCATTTCTTGCGCAATACGGTTCGAACACTCGAACACCTATACGGATTCTCCTGCACAGTGGCAGATATGTAAATACGGGGTTTACATACCATTTCTTGCGCAATACGGTTCGAACACTCGGACACCTATACGGATTGTCCTGCACACTGGCAGATATGTAAATACGGGATTTCCGTACCATTTCTTGCACAATACGGTTCGAACACTCGAACACCTATACGGATTCTCCTGCACAGTGGCAGATATGTAAATACGGGGTTTACATACCATTTCTTGCGCAATACGGTTCGAACACTCGAACACCTATACGGATTCTCCTGCACAGTGGCAGATATGTAAGTACGGGGTTTACGTACCATTTCTTGCGCATTACGGTTCGAACACTCGAACACCTATACGGATTCTCCTGCACAGTGGCAGATATTTAAATACGGGGTTTACATACCATTTCTTGCGCCATACGGTTCGAACACTCGAACACCTATACGGATTCTCCTGCACAGTGGCAGATATGTAAATACGGGGTTTACATACCATTTCTTGCGCCATACGGCTCGAACACTCGAACACCTATACGGATTCTCCTGCACAGTGGCAGATATGTAAATACGGGGTTTACATCCCATTTCTTGGGCAATACGGTTCAAACACTCGGACACCTATACGGATTGTCCTGCACACTGGCAGATATGTAAATACGGGGTTTCCGTACCATTTCTTGCGCAATACGGTTCGAACACTCGAACACCTATACGGATTCTCCTGCACAGTGGCAGATATGTAAATACGGGGTTTACATACCATTTCTTGCGCAATACGGTTCGAACACTCGAACACCTATACGGATTCTCCTGCACAGTGGCAGATATGTAAATACGGGGTTTACATATCATTTCTTGCGCAATACGGTTCGAACACTCGAACACCTATATGGATTCTCCTGCACAGTGGCAGATATGAAAATACGGGGTTTACTCACCATTTCTTGCGCATTACGGTTCGAACACTCGAACACCTATACGGATTCTCCTGCGCAGTGGCAGATATGTAAATACGGGGTGTACATACCATTTCTTGCGCAATACGGTTCGAACCCTCGAACACCTATACGGATTCTCCTGCACAGTGGCAGATATGTAAATACGGGGTTTACATACCATTTCTTGCGCAATACGGTTCGAACACTCGAACACCTATACGAATTCTCCTGCACAGTGGCAGATATGTAAATACGGGGTTTACGTACCATTTCTTGCGCATTACGGTTCGAACACTCGAACACCTATACGGATTCTCCTGCACAGTGGCAGATATGTAAATACGCGGTTTACATACCATTTCTTGCGCCATACGGTTCGAACACTCGAACACCTATACGGATTCTCCTGCACAGTGGCAGATATGTAAATACGGGGTTTACATACCATTTCTTCCGCCATACGGTTCGAACACTCGAACACCTATACGGATTCTCCTGCACAGTGGCAGATATGTAAATACGGGGTTTACATACCATTTCTTGCGCAATACGGTTCGAACACTCGGACACCTATACGGATTGTCCTGCACACTGGCAGATATGTAAATACGGGGTTTCCGTACCATTTCTTGCACAATACGGTTCGAACACTCGAACACCTATACGGATTCTCCTGCACAGTGGCAGATATGTAAATACGGGGTTTACATACCATTTCTTGCGCAATACGGTTCGAACACTCGAACACCTATACGGATTCTCCTGCACAGTGGCAGATATGTAAGTTCGGGGTTTACGTACCATTTCTTGCGCATTACGGTTCGAACACTCGAACACCTATACGGATTCTCCTGCAAAGTGGCAGATATTTAAATACGGGGTTTACATACCATTTCTTGCGCCATACGGTTCGAACACTCGAACACCTATACGGATTCTCCTGCGCAGTGGCAGATATGTAAATACGGGGTTTACATACCATTTCTTGCGCCATACGGCTCGAACACTCGAACACCTATACGATTTCTCCTGCACAGTGGCAGATATGTAAATACGGGGTTTACATCCCATTTCTTGGGCAATACGGTTCAAACACTCGGACACCTATACGGATTGTCCTGCACACTGGCAGATATGTAAATACGGGGTTTCCGTACCATTTCTTGCGCAATACGGTTCGAACACTCGAACACCTATACGGATTCTCCTGCACAGTGGCAGATATGTAAATACGGGGTTTACATACCATTTCTTGCGCAATACGGTTCGAACACTCGAACACCTATACGGATTCTCCTGCACAGTGGCAGATATGTAAATACGGGGTTTACATATCATTTCTTGCGCAATACGGTTCGAACACTCGAACACCTATATGGATTCTCCTGCACAGTGGCAGATATGAAAATACGGGGTTTACTCACCATTTCTTGCGCATTACGGTTCGAACACTCGAACACCTATACGGATTCTCCTGCGCAGTGGCAGATATGTAAATACGGGGTGTACATACCATTTCTTGCGCAATACGGTTCGAACCCTCGAACACCTATACGGATTCTCCTGCACAGTCGCAGATATGTAAATACGGGGTTTACATACCATTTCTTGCGCAATACGGTTCGAACACTCGAACACCTATACGAATTCTCCTGCACAGTGGCAGATATGTAAATACGGGGTTTACGTACCATTTCTTGCGCATTACGGTTCGAACACTCGAACACCTATACGGATTCTCATGCACAGTGGCAGATTTGTAAATACGGGGTTTACATACCATTTCTTGCGCAATACGGTTCGAACACTCGAACACCTATACGGATTCTCCTGCACAGTGGCAGATATGTAAATACGGGGTTTACATACCATTTCTTGCGCAATACGGTTCGAACACTCGAACACCTATACGGATTCTCCTGCACAGTGGCAGATATGTAAATACGGGGTTTACATATCATTTCTTGCGCAATACGGTTCGAACACTCGAACAACTATACGGATTCTCCTGCACAGTGGCAGATATGTAAATACGGGGTGTACATACCATTTCTTGCGCAATACGGTTCGAACACTCGAACACCTATACGGATTCTCCTGCACAGTGGCAGATATGTAAATACGGGGTTTACATACCATTTCTTTCGCAATACGGTTCGAACACTCGAACACCTATACGGATTCTCCTGCACAGTGGCAGATATGTAAATACGGGGTTTACTTACCATTTCTTGCGCATTGCGGTTCGAACACTCGAACACCTATACGGATTCTCATGCACAGTGGCAGATTTGTAAATACGGGGTTTACATACCATTTCTTGCGCAATACGGTTCGAACACTCGAACACCTATACGGATTCTCCTGCACAGTGGCAGATATGTAAATACGGGGTTTACATACCATTTCTTGCGCAATACGGTTCGAACACTCGAACACCTATACGGATTCTCCTGCACAGTGGCAGATATGTAAATACGGGGTTTACATATCATTTCTTGCGCAATACGGTTCGAACACTCGAACAACTATACGGATTCTCCTGCACAGTGGCAGATATGTAAATACGGGGTGTACATACCATTTCTTGCGCAATACGGTTCGAACACTCGAACACCTATACGGATTCTCCTGCACAGTGGCAGATATGTAAATACGGGGTTTACATACCATTTCTTTCGCAATACGGTTCGAACACTCGAACACCTATACGGATTCTCCTGCACAGTGGCAGATATGTAAATACGGGGTTTACTTACCATTTCTTGCGCATTACGGTTCGAACACTCGAACACCTATACGGATTCTCCTGCACAGTGGCAGATATGTAAATACGGGGTTTACATACCATTTCTTGCGCAATACGGTTCGAACACTCGAACACCTATACGGATTCTCCTGCACAGTGGCAGATATGTAAATACGGGATTTTTATACCATTTCTTGCGCAATACGGTTCGAACACTCGAACACCTATACGGATTCTCCTGCACAGTGGCAGATATGTAAATACGGGGTTTACTTACCATTTCTTTCGCAATACGATTCGAACACTCGAACACCTATACGGATTCTCGTGCACAGAGGCAGATATGTAAATACGAGGTTTACGTACCATTTCTTGCGCAATACGGTTCGAACACTCGAACACCTATACGGATTCTCCTGCGCAGTGGCAGATATGTAAATACGGGGTTTACATACCATTTCTTGCGCAATACGGTTCGAACACTCGAACACCTATACGGATTCTCCTGCACAGTGGCAGATATGTAAATACGGGGTTTACATACCATTTCTTGCGCAATACGGTTCGAACCCTCGAACACCTATACGGATTCTCCTGCACAGTGGCAGATATGTAAATACGGGGTTTACATACCATTTCTTGCGCAATACGGTTCGAACACTCGAACAGCTATACGGATTCTCCTGCACAGTGGCAGATATGTAAATACGGGGTTTACGTACCATTTCTTGCGCATTACGGTTCGAACACTCGAACACCTATACGGATTCTCCTGCACAGTGGCAGATATGTAAATACGGGGTTTACATACCATTTCTTGCGCCATACGGTTCGAACACTCGAACACCTATACGGATTCTCCTACACAGTGGCAGATATGTAAATACGGGGCTTACATACCATTTCTTGCGCCATACGGTTCGAACACTCGAACACCTATACGGCTTCTCCTGCACAGTGGCAGATATGTAAATACGGGGTTTACATACCATTTCTTGCGCAATACGGTTCGAACACTCGAACACCTATACGGATTGTCCTGCCCACTGGCAGATATGTAAATACGGGGTTTCCGTACCATTTCTTGCGCAATACAGTTCGAACACTCGAACACCTATACGGATTCTCCTGCACAGTGGCAGATATGTAAATACGGGGTTTACATACCATTTCTTGCGCATTACGGTTCGAACACTCGAACACCTATACGGATTTTCCTGCAAAGTGGCAGATATGTAAATACGGGGTTTACGTACCATTTCTTGCGCATTACGGTTCGAACACTCGAACACCTATACGGACTCTCTTGCACAGTGGCAGATATGTGAATACGGGGTTTACGTACCATTTCTTGCGCAATACGGTTCGAACCCTCGAACACCTATACGGATTCTCCTGCACAGTGGCAGATATGTAAATACGGGGTTTACCTACCATTTCTTGCGCAATACGGTTCGAACACTCGAACACCTATACGGATTCTCCTGCACAGTGGCAGATATGTAAATACGGGGTTTACATATCATTTCTTGCGCAATACGGTTCGAACACTCGAACACCTATACGGATTCTCCTGCACAGTGGCAGATATGTAAATACGGGGTTTACTTACCATTTCTTGCGCATTACGGTTCGAACACTCAAACACCTATACGGATTCTCCTGCACAGTGGCAGATATGTAAATACGGGGTTTACATACCATTTCTTGCGCAATACGGTTCGAACACTCGAACACCTATACGGATTCTCCAGCACAGTGGCAGATATGTAAATACGGGGTTTACGTACCATTTCTTGCGCATTACGGTTCGAACAATCGAACACCTGTACGGATTCTCCTGCACAGTGGCAGATATGTAAATACAGGGTTTACATACCATTTCTTGCGCCATACGGTTCGAACACTCGAACACCTATACGGATTCTCCTGCACAGTGGCAGATATGTAAATACGGGGTTTACATACCATTTCTTGCGCCATACGGTTCGAACACTCGAACACCTATACGGATTCTCCTGCACAGTGGCAGATATGTAAATACGGGGTTTACATACCATTTCTTGCGCAATACGGTTCGAACACTCGGACACCTATACGGATTGTCCTGCACACTGGCAGATATGTAAATACGGGGTTTCCGCACCATTTCTTGCGCAATACGGTTCGAACACTCGAACACCTATACGGATTCTCCTGCACAGTGGCAGATATGTAAATACGGGGTTTACATACCATTTCTTGCGCATTACGGTTCGAACACTCGAACACCTATACGGATTCTCCTGCACAGTGGCAGATATGTAAATACGGGGTTTACATACCATTTCTTGCGCAATACGGTTCGAACACTCGAACACCTATACGGATTCTCCTGCACAGTGGCAGATATGTAAATACGGAGTTTACATACCATTTCTTGCGCAATACGGTTCGAACACTCGAACACCTATACGGATTCTCCTGCACAGTGGCAGATATGTAAATACGGGGTTTACGTACCATTTCTTGCGCAATACGGTTCGAACACTCGAACACCTATACGGATTCTCCTGCACAGTGGCAGATATGTAAATACGGGGTTTACATACCATTTCTTTCGCAATACGGTTCGAACACTCGAACACCTATACGGATTCTCGTGCACAGAGGCAGATATGTAAATACGGGGTTTACGTACAATTTCTTGCGCAATACGGTTCGAACACTCGAACACCTATACGGATTCTCCTGCGCAGTGGCAGATATGTAAATACGGGGTTTACATACCATTTCTTGCGCAATACGGTTCGAACACTCGAACACCTATACGGATTCTCCTGCACAGTGGCAGATATGTAAATACGGGGTTAACATACCATTTCTTGCGCAATACGGTTCGAACCCTCGAACACCTATACGGATTCTCCTGCACAGTGGCAGATATGTAAATACGGGGTTTACATACCATTTCTTGCGCAATACGGTTCGAACACTCGAACACCTATACGGATTCTCCTGCACAGTGGCAGATATGTAAATACGGGGTTTACGTACCATTTCTTGCGCATTACAGTTCGAACACTCGAACACCTATACGGATTCTCCTGCACAGTGGCAGATATGTAAATACGGGGTTTACATACCATTTCTTGCGCAATACGGTTCGAACACTCGAACACCTATACGGATTCTCCTGCACAGTGGCAGATATGTAAATACGGAGTTTACATACCATTTCTTGCGCAATACGGTTCGAACACTCGAACAGCTATACGGATTCTCCTGCACAGTGGCAGATATGTAAATACGGGGTTTACGTACCATTTCTTGCGCATTACGGTTCGAACACTCGAACACCTATACGGATTCTCCTGCACAGTGGCAGATATGTAAATACGGGGTTTACATACCATTTCTTGCGCCATACGGTTCGAACACTCGAACACCTATACGGATTCTCCTACACAGTGGCAGATATGTAAATACGGGGCTTACATACCATTTCTTGCGCCATACGGTTCGAACACTCGAACACCTATACGGCTTCTCCTGCACAGTGGCAGATATGTAAATACGGGGTTTACATACCATTTCTTGCGCAATACGGTTCGAACACTCGAACACCTATACGGATTGTCCTGCCCACTGGCAGATATGTAAATACGGGGTTTCCGTACCATTTCTTGCGCAATACAGTTCGAACACTCGAACACCTATACGGATTCTCCTGCACAGTGGCAGATATGTAAATACGGGGTTTACATACCATTTCTTGCGCATTACGGTTCGAACACTCGAACACCTATACGGATTTTCCTGCAAAGTGGCAGATATGTAAATACGGGGTTTACGTACCATTTCTTGCGCATTACGGTTCGAACACTCGAACACCTATACGGACTCTCTTGCACAGTGGCAGATATGTGAATACGGGGTTTACGTACCATTTCTTGCGCAATACGGTTCGAACCCTCGAACACCTATACGGATTCTCCTGCACAGTGGCAGATATGTAAATACGGGGTTTACCTACCATTTCTTGCGCAATACGGTTCGAACACTCGAACACCTATACGGATTCTCCTGCACAGTGGCAGATATGTAAATACGGGGTTTACATATCATTTCTTGCGCAATACGGTTCGAACACTCGAACACCTATACGGATTCTCCTGCACAGTGGCAGATATGTAAATACGGGGTTTACTTACCATTTCTTGCGCATTACGGTTCGAACACTCAAACACCTATACGGATTCTCCTGCACAGTGGCAGATATGTAAATACGGGGTTTACATACCATTTCTTGCGCAATACGGTTCGAACACTCGAACACCTATACGGATTCTCCTGCACAGTGGCAGATATGTAAATACGGAGTTTACATACCATTTCTTGCGCAATACGGTTCGAACACTCGAACAGCTATACGGATTCTCCTGCACAGTGGCAGATATGTAAATACGGGGTTTACGTACCATTTCTTGCGCATTACGGTTCGAACACTCGAACACCTATACGGATTCTCCTGCACAGTGGCAGATATGTAAATACGGGGTTTACATACCATTTCTTGCGCCATACGGTTCGAACACTCGAACACCTATACGGATTCTCCTACACAGTGGCAGATATGTAAATACGGGGCTTACATACCATTTCTTGCGCCATACGGTTCGAACACTCGAACACCTATACGGCTTCTCCTGCACAGTGGCAGATATGTAAATACGGGGTTTACATACCATTTCTTGCGCAATACGGTTCGAACACTCGAACACCTATACGGATTGTCCTGCCCACTGGCAGATATGTAAATACGGGGTTTCCGTACCATTTCTTGCGCAATACAGTTCGAACACTCGAACACCTATACGGATTCTCCTGCACAGTGGCAGATATGTAAATACGGGGTTTACATACCATTTCTTGCGCATTACGGTTCGAACACTCGAACACCTATACGGATTTTCCTGCAAAGTGGCAGATATGTAAATACGGGGTTTACGTACCATTTCTTGCGCATTACGGTTCGAACACTCGAACACCTATACGGACTCTCTTGCACAGTGGCAGATATGTGAATACGGGGTTTACGTACCATTTCTTGCGCAATACGGTTCGAACCCTCGAACACCTATACGGATTCTCCTGCACAGTGGCAGATATGTAAATACGGGGTTTACCTACCATTTCTTGCGCAATACGGTTCGAACACTCGAACACCTATACGGATTCTCCTGCACAGTGGCAGATATGTAAATACGGGGTTTACATATCATTTCTTGCGCAATACGGTTCGAACACTCGAACACCTATACGGATTCTCCTGCACAGTGGCAGATATGTAAATACGGGGTTTACTTACCATTTCTTGCGCATTACGGTTCGAACACTCAAACACCTATACGGATTCTCCTGCACAGTGGCAGATATGTAAATACGGGGTTTACATACCATTTCTTGCGCAATACGGTTCGAACACTCGAACACCTATACGGATTCTCCAGCACAGTGGCAGATATGTAAATACGGGGTTTACGTACCATTTCTTGCGCATTACGGTTCGAACAATCGAACACCTGTACGGATTCTCCTGCACAGTGGCAGATATGTAAATACAGGGTTTACATACCATTTCTTGCGCCATACGGTTCGAACACTCGAACACCTATACGGATTCTCCTGCACAGTGGCAGATATGTAAATACGGGGTTTACATACCATTTCTTGCGCCATACGGTTCGAACACTCGAACACCTATACGGATTCTCCTGCACAGTGGCAGATATGTAAATACGGGGTTTACATACCATTTCTTGCGCAATACGGTTCGAACACTCGGACACCTATACGGATTGTCCTGCACACTGGCAGATATGTAAATACGGGGTTTCCGCACCATTTCTTGCGCAATACGGTTCGAACACTCGAACACCTATACGGATTCTCCTGCACAGTGGCAGATATGTAAATACGGGGTTTACATACCATTTCTTGCGCATTACGGTTCGAACACTCGAACACCTATACGGATTCTCCTGCACAGTGGCAGATATGTAAATACGGGGTTTACATACCATTTCTTGCGCAATACGGTTCGAACACTCGAACACCTATACGGATTCTCCTGCACAGTGGCAGATATGTAAATACGGAGTTTACATACCATTTCTTGCGCAATACGGTTCGAACACTCGAACACCTATACGGATTCTCCTGCACAGTGGCAGATATGTAAATACGGGGTTTACGTACCATTTCTTGCGCAATACGGTTCGAACACTCGAACACCTATACGGATTCTCCTGCACAGTGGCAGATATGTAAATACGGGGTTTACATACCATTTCTTTCGCAATACGGTTCGAACACTCGAACACCTATACGGATTCTCGTGCACAGAGGCAGATATGTAAATACGGGGTTTACGTACAATTTCTTGCGCAATACGGTTCGAACACTCGAACACCTATACGGATTCTCCTGCGCAGTGGCAGATATGTAAATACGGGGTTTACATACCATTTCTTGCGCAATACGGTTCGAACACTCGAACACCTATACGGATTCTCCTGCACAGTGGCAGATATGTAAATACGGGGTTAACATACCATTTCTTGCGCAATACGGTTCGAACCCTCGAACACCTATACGGATTCTCCTGCACAGTGGCAGATATGTAAATACGGGGTTTACATACCATTTCTTGCGCAATACGGTTCGAACACTCGAACACCTATACGGATTCTCCTGCACAGTGGCAGATATGTAAATACGGGGTTTACGTACCATTTCTTGCGCATTACAGTTCGAACACTCGAACACCTATACGGATTCTCCTGCACAGTGGCAGATATGTAAATACGGGGTTTACATACCATTTCTTGCGCAATACGGTTCGAACACTCGAACACCTATACGGATTCTCCTGCACAGTGGCAGATATGTAAATACGGAGTTTACATACCATTTCTTGCGCAATACGGTTCGAACACTCGAACACCTATACGGATTCTCCTGCACAGTGGCAGATATGTAAATACGGGGTTTACGTACCATTTCTTGCGCAATACGGTTCGAACACTCGAACACCTATACGGATTCTCCTGCACAGTGGCAGATATGTAAATACGGGGTTTACATACCATTTCTTTCGCAATACGGTTCGAACACTCGAACACCTATACGGATTCTCGTGCACAGAGGCAGATATGTAAATACGGGGTTTACGTACAATTTCTTGCGCAATACGGTTCGAACACTCGAACACCTATACGGATTCTCCTGCGCAGTGGCAGATATGTAAATACGGGGTTTACATACCATTTCTTGCGCAATACGGTTCGAACACTCGAACACCTATACGGATTCTCCTGCACAGTGGCAGATATGTAAATACGGGGTTAACATACCATTTCTTGCGCAATACGGTTCGAACCCTCGAACACCTATACGGATTCTCCTGCACAGTGGCAGATATGTAAATACGGGGTTTACATACCATTTCTTGCGCAATACGGTTCGAACACTCGAACACCTATACGGATTCTCCTGCACAGTGGCAGATATGTAAATACGGGGTTTACGTACCATTTCTTGCGCATTACAGTTCGAACACTCGAACACCTATACGGATTCTCCTGCACAGTGGCACATATATAAATACGGGGTTTACATACCATTTCTTGCGCCATACGGTTCGAACACTCGAACACCTATACGGATTCTCCTGCACAGTGGCAGATATGTAAATACGGGGTTTACATACCATTTCTTGCGCCATACGGTTCGAACACTCGAACACCTATACGGATTCTCCTGCACTGTGGCAGATATGTAAATACGGGGTTTACGTACCATTTCTTGCGCAATACGGTTCGAACACTCGAACACCTATACGGATTCTCCTGCGCAGTGGCAGATATGTAAATACGGGGTTTACTTACCATTTCTTGCGCAATACGGTTCGAACACTCGAACACCTATACGGATTCTCCTGCACAGTGGCAGATATGTAAATACGGGGTTTACATACCATTTCTTGCGCAATACGGTTCGAACCCTCGAACACCTATACGGATTCTCCTGCACAGTGGCAGATATGTAAATACGGGGTTTACATACCATTTCTTGCGCAATACGGTTCGAACACTCGAACAGCTATACGGATTCTCCTGCACAGTGGCAGATATGTAAATACGGGGTTTACGTACCATTTCTTGCGAATTACGGTTCGAACACTCGAGCACCTATACGGATTCTCCTGCACAGTGGCAGATATGTAAATACGGGGTTTACATACCATTTCTTGCGCCATACGGTTCGAACACTCGAACACCTATACGGATTCTCCTACACAGTGGCAGATATGTAAATACGGGGCTTACATACCATTTCTTGCGCCATACGGTTCGAACACTCGAACACCTATACGGCTTCTCCTGCACAGTGGCAGATATGTAAATACGGGGTTTACATACCATTTCTTGCGCAATACGGTTCGAACACTCGAACACCTATACGGATTGTCCTGCACACTGGCAGATATGTAAATACGGGGTTTCCGTACCATTTCTTGCGCAATACAGTTCGAACACTCGAACACCTATACGGATTCTCCTGCACAGTGGCAGATATGTAAATACGGGGTTTACATACCATTTCTTGCGCAATACGGTTCGAACACTCGAACACCTATACGGATTTTCCTGCAAAGTGGCAGATATGTAAATACGGGGTTTACGTACCATTTCTTGCGCATTACGGTTCGAACACTCGAACACCTATACGGACTCTCTTGCACAGTGGCAGATATGTGAATACGGGGTTTACGTACCATTTCTTGCGCAATACGGTTCGAACCCTCGAACACCTATACGGATTCTCCTGCACAGTGGCAGATATGTAAATACGGGGTTTACATACCATTTCTTGTGCAATACGGTTCGAACACTCGAACACCTATACGGATTCTCCTGCACAGTGGCAGATATGTAAATACGGGGTTTACATATCATTTCTTGCGCAATACGGTTCGAACACTCGAACACCTATACGGATTCTCCTGCACAGTGGCAGATATGTAAATACGGGGTTTACTTACCATTTCTTGCGCATTACGGTTCGAACACTCGAACACCTATACGGATTCTCCTGCACAGTGGCAGATATGTAAATACGGGGTTTACATACCATTTCTTGCGCAATACGGTTCGAACACTCGAACACCTATACGGATTCTCCAGCACAGTGGCAGATATGTAAATACGGGGTTTACGTACCATTTCTTGCGCATTACGGTTCGAACACTCGAACACCTATACGGATTCTCCTGCACAGTGGCAGATATGTAAATACAGGGTTTACATACCATTTCTTGCGCCATACGGTTCGAACACTCGAACACCTATACGGATTCTCCTGCACAGTGGCAGATATGTAAATACGGGGTTTACATACCATTTCTTGCGCCATACGGTTCGAACACTCGAACACCTATACGGATTCTCCTGCACAGTGGCAGATATGTAAATACGGGGTTTACATACCATTTCTTGCGCAATACGGTTCGAACACTCGGACACCTATACGGATTGTCCTGCACACTGGCAGATATGTAAATACGGGGTTTCCGCACCATTTCTTGCGCAATACGGTTCGAACACTCGAACACCTATACGGATTCTCCTGCACAGTGGCAGATATGTAAATACGGGGTTTACATACCATTTCTTGCGCATTACGGTTCGAACACTCGAACACCTATACGGATTCTCCTGCAAAGTGGCAGATATGTAAATACGGGGTTTACGTACCATTTCTTGCGCATTACGGTTCGAACACTCGAACACCTATACGGACTCTCTTGCACAGTGGCAGATATGTAAATACGGGGTTTACATACCATTTCTTGCGCAATACGGTTCGAACACTCGAACACCTATACGGATTCTCCTGCACAGTGGCAGATATGTAAATACGGAGTTTACATACCATTTCTTGCGCAATACGGTTCGAACACTCGAACACCTATACGGATTCTCCTGCACAGTGGCAGATATGTAAATACGGGGTTTACGTACCATTTCTTGCGCAATACGGTTCGAACACTCGAACACCTATACGGATTCTCCTGCACAGTGGCAGATATGTAAATACGGGGTTTACATACCATTTCTTGCGCCATACGGTTCGAACACTCGAACACCTATACGGATTCTCCTGCACAGTGGCAGATATGTAAATACGGGGTTTACGTACCATTTCTTGCGCAATACGGTTCGAACACTCGAACACCTATACGGATTCTCCTGCGCAGTGGCAGATATGTAAATACGGGGTTTACATACCATTTCTTGCGCAATACGGTTCGAACACTCGAACACCTATACGGATTCTCCTGCACAGTGGCAGATATGTAAATACGGGGTTTACATACCATTTCTTGCGCAATACGGTTCGAACCCTCGAACACCTATACGGATTCTCCTGCACAGTGGCAGATATGTAAATACGGGGTTAACATACCATTTCTTGCGCAATACGGTTCGAACCCTCGAACACCTATACGGATTCTCCTGCACAGTGGCAGATATGTAAATACGGGGTTTACATACCATTTCTTGCGCAATACGGTTCGAACACTCGAACACCTATACGGATTCTCCTGCACAGTGGCAGATATGTAAATACGGGGTTTACGTACCATTTCTTGCGCATTACAGTTCGAACACTCGAACACCTATACGGATTCTCCTGCACAGTGGCACATATATAAATACGGGGTTTACATACCATTTCTTGCGCCATACGGTTCGAACACTCGAACACCTATACGGATTCTCCTGCACAGTGGCAGATATGTAAATACGGGGTTTACATACCATTTCTTGCGCCATACGGTTCGAACACTCGAACACCTATACGGATTCTCCTGCACAGTGGCAGATATGTAAATACGGGGTTTACGTACCATTTCTTGCGCAATACGGTTCGAACACTCGAACACCTATACGGATTCTCCTGCGCAGTGGCAGATATGTAAATACGGGGTTTACATACCATTTCTTGCGCAATACGGTTCGAACACTCGAACACCTATACGGATTCTCCTGCACAGTGGCAGATATGTAAATACGGGGTTTACATACCATTTCTTGCGCAATACGGTTCGAACCCTCGAACACCTATACGGATTCTCCTGCACAGTGGCAGATATGTAAATACGGGGTTTACATACCATTTCTTGCGCAATACGGTTCGAACACTCGAACAGCTATACGGATTCTCCTGCACAGTGGCAGATATGTAAATACGGGGTTTACGTACCATTTCTTGCGAATTACGGTTCGAACACTCGAGCACCTATACGGATTCTCCTGCACAGTGGCAGATATGTAAATACGGGGTTTACATACCATTTCTTGCGCCATACGGTTCGAACACTCGAACACCTATACGGATTCTCCTACACAGTGGCAGATATGTAAATACGGGGCTTACATACCATTTCTTGCGCCATACGGTTCGAACACTCGAACACCTATACGGCTTCTCCTGCACAGTGGCAGATATGTAAATACGGGGTTTACATACCATTTCTTGCGCAATACGGTTCGAACACTCGAACACCTATACGGATTGTCCTGCACACTGGCAGATATGTAAATACGGGGTTTCCGTACCATTTCTTGCGCAATACAGTTCGAACACTCGAACACCTATACGGATTCTCCTGCACAGTGGCAGATATGTAAATACGGGGTTTACATACCATTTCTTGCGCAATACGGTTCGAACACTCGAACACCTATACGGATTTTCCTGCAAAGTGGCAGATATGTAAATACGGGGTTTACGTACCATTTCTTGCGCATTACGGTTCGAACACTCGAACACCTATACGGACTCTCTTGCACAGTGGCAGATATGTGAATACGGGGTTTACGTACCATTTCTTGCGCAATACGGTTCGAACCCTCGAACACCTATACGGATTCTCCTGCACAGTGGCAGATATGTAAATACGGGGTTTACATACCATTTCTTGTGCAATACGGTTCGAACACTCGAACACCTATACGGATTCTCCTGCACAGTGGCAGATATGTAAATACGGGGTTTACATATCATTTCTTGCGCAATACGGTTCGAACACTCGAACACCTATACGGATTCTCCTGCACAGTGGCAGATATGTAAATACGGGGTTTACTTACCATTTCTTGCGCATTACGGTTCGAACACTCGAACACCTATACGGATTCTCCTGCACAGTGGCAGATATGTAAATACGGGGTTTACATACCATTTCTTGCGCAATACGGTTCGAACACTCGAACACCTATACGGATTCTCCAGCACAGTGGCAGATATGTAAATACGGGGTTTACGTACCATTTCTTGCGCATTACGGTTCGAACACTCGAACACCTATACGGATTCTCCTGCACAGTGGCAGATATGTAAATACAGGGTTTACATACCATTTCTTGCGCCATACGGTTCGAACACTCGAACACCTATACGGATTCTCCTGCACAGTGGCAGATATGTAAATACGGGGTTTACATACCATTTCTTGCGCCATACGGTTCGAACACTCGAACACCTATACGGATTCTCCTGCACAGTGGCAGATATGTAAATACGGGGTTTACATACCATTTCTTGCGCAATACGGTTCGAACACTCGGACACCTATACGGATTGTCCTGCACACTGGCAGATATGTAAATACGGGGTTTCCGCACCATTTCTTGCGCAATACGGTTCGAACACTCGAACACCTATACGGATTCTCCTGCACAGTGGCAGATATGTAAATACGGGGTTTACATACCAGTTCTTGCGCATTACGGTTCGACCACTCGAACACCTATACGGATTCTCCTGCAAAGTGGCAGATATGTAAATACGGGGTTTACGTACCATTTCTTGCGCATTACGGTTCGAACACTCGAACACCTATACGGACTCTCTTGCACAGTGGCAGATATGTAAATACGGGGTTTACATACCATTTCTTGCGCAATACGGTTCGAACACTCGAACACCTATACGGATTCTCCTGCACAGTGGCAGATATGTAAATACGGAGTTTACATACCATTTCTTGCGCAATACGGTTCGAACACTCGAACACCTATACGGATTCTCCTGCACAGTGGCAGATATGTAAATACGGGGTTTACGTACCATTTCTTGCGCAATACGGTTCGAACACTCGAACTCCTATACGGATTCTCCTGCACAGTGGCAGATATGTAAATACGGGGTTTACATACCATTTCTTTCGCAATACGGTTCGAACACTCGAACACCTATACGGATTCTCGTGCACAGAGGCAGATATGTAAATACGGGGTTTACGTACAATTTCTTGCGCAATACGGTTCGAACACTCGAACACCTATACGGATTCTCCTGCGCAGTGGCAGATATGTAAATACGGGGTTTACATACCATTTCTTGCGCAATACGGTTCGAACACTCGAACACCTATACGGATTCTCCTGCACAGTGGCAGATATGTAAATACGGGGTTAACATACCATTTCTTGCGCAATACGGTTCGAACCCTCGAACACCTATACGGATTCTCCTGCACAGTGGCAGATATGTAAATACGGGGTTTACATACCATTTCTTGCGCAATACGGTTCGAACACTCGAACACCTATACGGATTCTCCTGCACAGTGGCAGATATGTAAATACGGGGTTTACGTACCATTTCTTGCGCATTACAGTTCGAACACTCGAACACCTATACGGATTCTCCTGCACAGTGGCACATATATAAATACGGGGTTTACATACCATTTCTTGCGCCATACGGTTCGAACACTCGAACACCTATACGGATTCTCCTGCACAGTGGCAGATATGTAAATACGGGGTTTACATACCATTTCTTGCGCCATACGGTTCGAACACTCGAACACCTATACGGATTCTCCTGCACAGTGGCAGATATGTAAATACGGGGTTTACGTACCATTTCTTGCGCAATACGGTTCGAACACTCGAACACCTATACGGATTCTCCTGCGCAGTGGCAGATATGTAAATACGGGGTTTACATACCATTTCTTGCGCAATACGGTTCGAACACTCGAACACCTATACGGATTCTCCTGCACAGTGGCAGATATGTAAATACGGGGTTTACATACCATTTCTTGCGCAATACGGTTCGAACCCTCGAACACCTATACGGATTCTCCTGCACAGTGGCAGATATGTAAATACGGGGTTTACATACCATTTCTTGCGCAATACGGTTCGAACACTCGAACAGCTATACGGATTCTCCTGCACAGTGGCAGATATGTAAATACGGGGTTTACGTACCATTTCTTGCGCATTACGGTTCGAACACTCGAGCACCTATACGGATTCTCCTGCACAGTGGCAGATATGTAAATACGGGGTTTACATACCATTTCTTGCGCCATACGGTTCGAACACTCGAACACCTATACGGATTCTCCTACACAGTGGCAGATATGTAAATACGGGGCTTACATACCATTTCTTGCGCCATACGGTTCGAACACTCGAACACCTATACGGCTTCTCCTGCACAGTGGCAGATATGTAAATACGGGGTTTACGTACCATTTTTGCGCAATACGGTTCGAACACTCGAACACCTATACGGATTGTCCTGCACACTGGCAGATATGTAAATACGGGGTTTCCGTACCATTTCTTGCGCAATACAGTTCGAACACTCGAACACCTATACGGATTCTCCTGCACAGTGGCAGATATGTAAATACGGGGTTTACATACCATTTCTTGCGCATTACGGTTCGAACACTCGAACACCTATACGGATTTTCCTGCAAAGTGGCAGATATGTAAATACGGGGTTTACGTACCATTTCTTGCGCATTACGGTTCGAACACTCGAACACCTATACGGACTCTCTTGCACAGTGGCAGATATGTGAATACGGGGTTTACGTACCATTTCTTGCGCAATACGGTTCGAACCCTCGAACACCTATACGGATTCTCCTGCACAGTGGCAGATATGTAAATACGGGGTTTACATACCATTTCTTGTGCAATACGGTTCGAACACTCGAACACCTATACGGATTCTCCTGCACAGTGGCAGATATGTAAATACGGGGTTTACATATCATTTCTTGCGCAATACGGTTCGAACACTCGAACACCTATACGGATTCTCCTGCACAGTGGCAGATATGTAAATACGGGGTTTACTTACCATTTCTTGCGCATTACGGTTCGAACACTCGAACACCTATACGGATTCTCCTGCACAGTGGCAGATATGTAAATACGGGGTTTACATACCATTTCTTGCGCAATACGGTTCGAACACTCGAACACCTATACGGATTCTCCAGCACAGTGGCAGATATGTAAATACGGGGTTTACGTACCATTTCTTGCGCATTACGGTTCGAACACTCGAACACCTATACGGATTCTCCTGCACAGTGGCAGATATGTAAATACAGGGTTTACATACCATTTCTTGCGCCATACGGTTCGAACACTCGAACACCTATACGGATTCTCCTGCACAGTGGCAGATATGTAAATACGGGGTTTACATACCATTTCTTGCGCCATACGGTTCGAACACTCGAACACCTATACGGATTCTCCTGCACAGTGGCAGATATGTAAATACGGGGTTTACATACCATTTCTTGCGCAATACGGTTCGAACACTCGGACACCTATACGGATTGTCCTGCACACTGGCAGATATGTAAATACGGGGTTTCCGCACCATTTCTTGCGCAATACGGTTCGAACACTCGAACACCTATACGGATTCTCCTGCACAGTGGCAGATATGTAAATACGGGGTTTACATACCATTTCTTGCGCATTACGGTTCGAACACTCGAACACCTATACGGATTCTCCTGCAAAGTGGCAGATATGTAAATACGGGGTTTACGTACCATTTCTTGCGCATTACGGTTCGAACACTCGAACACCTATACGGACTCTCTTGCACAGTGGCAGATATGTAAATACGGGGTTTACATACCATTTCTTGCGCAATACGGTTCGAACACTCGAACACCTATACGGATTCTCCTGCACAGTGGCAGATATGTAAATACGGAGTTTACATACCATTTCTTGCGCAATACGGTTCGAACACTCGAACACCTATACGGATTCTCCTGCACAGTGGCAGATATGTAAATACGGGGTTTACGTACCATTTCTTGCGCAATACGGTTCGAACACTCGAACACCTATACGGATTCTCCTGCGCAGTGGCAGATATGTAAATACGGGGTTTACATACCATTTCTTGCGCAATACGGTTCGAACACTCGAACACCTATACGGATTCTCCTGCACAGTGGCAGATATGTAAATACGGGGTTAACATACCATTTCTTGCGCAATACGGTTCGAACCCTCGAACACCTATACGGATTCTCCTGCACAGTGGCAGATATGTAAATACGGGGTTTACATACCATTTCTTGCGCAATACGGTTCGAACACTCGAACACCTATACGGATTCTCCTGCACAGTGGCAGATATGTAAATACGGGGTTTACGTACCATTTCTTGCGCATTACAGTTCGAACACTCGAACACCTATACGGATTCTCCTGCACAGTGGCACATATATAAATACGGGGTTTACATACCATTTCTTGCGCCATACGGTTCGAACACTCGAACACCTATACGGATTCTCCTGCACAGTGGCAGATATGTAAATACGGGGTTTACATACCATTTCTTGCGCCATACGGTTCGAACACTCGATCACCTATACGGATTCTCCTGCACAGTGGCAGATATGTAAATACGGGGTTTACCTACCATTTCTTGCGCAATACGGTTCGAACACTCGAACACCTATACGGATTGTCCTGCACACTGGCAGATATGTAAATACGGGGTTTCCGTACCATTTCTTGCGCAATACGGTTCGAACACTCGAACACGTATACGGATTCTCCTGCACAGTGGCCGATATGTAAATACGGGGTTTACATACCATTTCTTGCGCATTACGGTTCGAACACTCGAACACCTATACGGATTCTCCTGCAAAGTGGCAGATATGTAAATACGGGGTTTACGTACCATTTCTTGCGCATTACGGTTCGAACAATCGAACACCTATACGGACTCTCTTGCACAGTGGCAGATATGTAAATACGGGGTTTACGTACCATTTCTTGCGCAATACGGTTCGAACACTCGAACACCTATACGGATTCTCCTGCACAGTGGCAGATATGTAAATACGGGGTTTACATACCATTTCTTGCGCAATACGGTTCGAACACTCGAACACCTATACGGATTCTCCTGCACAGTGGCAGATATGTAAATACGGGGTTTACTTACCATTTCTTGCGCATTACGGTTCGAACACTCGAACACCTATACGGATTCTCCTGCACAGTGGCAGATATGTAAATACGGGGTTTACATACCATTTCTTGCGCAATACGGTTCGAACACTCGAACACCTATACGGATTCTCCTGCACAGTGGCAGATATGTAAATACGGGGTTTACATACCATTTCTTGCGCAATACGGTTCGAACACTCGAGCACCTATATGGATTCTCCTGCACAGTGGCAGATATGTAAATACGGGGTTTACATACCATTTCTTGAGCAATACGGTTCGAACACTCGAACACCTATACGGATTCTCCAGCACAGTGGCAGATATGTAAATACGGGGTTTACGTACCATTTCTTGCGCATTACGGTTCGAACACTCGAACACCTATACGGATTCTCCTGCACAGTGGCAGATATGTAAGTACGGGGTTTACATACCATTTCTTGCGCCATACGGTTCGAACACTCGAACACCTATACGGATTCTTCTGCACAGTGGCAGATATGTAAATACGGGGTTTACATACCATTTCTTGCGCCATACGGTTCGAACACTCGAACACCTATACGGATTCTCCTGCACAGTGGCAGATATGTAAATACGGGGTTTACATACCATTTCTTGCGCAATACGGTTCGAACACTCGGACACCTATACGGATTGTCCTGCACACTGGCAGATATGTAAATACGGGGTTTCCGTACCATTTCTTGCGCAATACGGTTCGAACACTCGAACACCTATACGGATTCTCCTGCACAGTGGCAGATATGTAAATACGGGGTTTACATACCATTTCTTGCGCATTACGGTTCGAACACTCGAACACCTATACGGATTCTCCTGCAAAGTGGCAGATATGTAAATACGGGGTTTACGTACCATTTCTTGCGCATTACGGTTCGAACACTCGAACACCTATACGGACTCTCTTACACAGTGGCAGATATGTAAATACGGGGTTTACATACCATTTCTTGCGCAATACGGTTCGAACACTCGAACACCTATACGGATTCTCCTGCACAGTGGCAGATATGTAAATACGGGGTTTTTATACCATTTCTTGCGCAATACGGTTCGAACACTCGAACACCTATACGGATTCTCCTGCACAGTGGCAGATATGTAAATACGGGGTTTACATACCATTTCTTGCGCAATACGGTTCGAACACTTGAACACCTATACGGATTCTCCTGCACAGTGGCAGATATGTAAATACGGGGTTTACATACCATTTCTTTCGCAATACGGTTCGAACACTCGAACACCTATACGGATTCTCGTGCACAGAGGCAGATATGTAAATACGGGGTTTACGTACAATTTCTTGCGCAATACGGTTCGAACACTCGAACACCTATACGGATTCTCCTGCGCAGTGGCAGATATGTAAATACGGGGTTTACATACCATTTCTTGCGCAATACGGTTCGAACACTCGAACACCTATACGGATTCTCCTGCACAGTGGCAGATATGTAAATACGGGGTTAACATACCATTTCTTGCGCAATACGGTTCGAACCCTCGAACACCTATACGGATTCTCCTGCACAGTGGCAGATATGTAAATACGGGGTTTACATACCATTTCTTGCGCAATACGGTTCGAACACTCGAACACCTATACGGATTCTCCTGCACAGTGGCAGATATGTAAATACGGGGTTTACGTACCATTTCTTGCGCATTACAGTTCGAACACTCGAACACCTATACGGATTCTCCTGCACAGTGGCACATATATAAATACGGGGTTTACATACCATTTATTGCGCCATACGGTTCGAACACTCGAACACCTATACGGATTCTCCTGCACAGTGGCAGATATGTAAATACGGGGTTTACGTACCATTTCTTGCGCAATACGGTTCGAACACTCGAACACCTATACGGATTCTCCTGCACAGTGGCAGATATGTAAATACGGGGTTTACATACCATTTCTTTCGCAATACGGTTCGAACACTCGAACACCTATACGGATTCTCGTGCACAGAGGCAGATATGTAAATACGGGGTTTACGTACAATTTCTTGCGCAATACGGTTCGAACACTCGAACACCTATACGGATTCTCCTGCGCAGTGGCAGATATGTAAATACGGGGTTTACATACCATTTCTTGCGCAATACGGTTCGAACACTCGAACACCTATACGGATTCTCCTGCACAGTGGCAGATATGTAAATACGGGGTTAACATACCATTTCTTGCGCAATACGGTTCGAACCCTCGAACACCTATACGGATTCTCCTGCACAGTGGCAGATATGTAAATACGGGGTTTACATACCATTTCTTGCGCAATACGGTTCGAACACTCGAACACCTATACGGATTCTCCTGCACAGTGGCAGATATGTAAATACGGGGTTTACGTACCATTTCTTGCGCATTACAGTTCGAACACTCGAACACCTATACGGATTCTCCTGCACAGTGGCACATATATAAATACGGGGTTTACATACCATTTATTGCGCCATACGGTTCGAACACTCGAACACCTATACGGATTCTCCTGCACAGTGGCAGATATGTAAATACGGGGTTTACGTACCATTTCTTGCGCAATACGGTTCGAACACTCGAACACCTATACGGATTCTCCTGCACAGTGGCAGATATGTAAATACGGGGTTTACATACCATTTCTTTCGCAATACGGTTCGAACACTCGAACACCTATACGGATTCTCGTGCACAGAGGCAGATATGTAAATACGGGGTTTACGTACAATTTCTTGCGCAATACGGTTCGAACACTCGAACACCTATACGGATTCTCCTGCGCAGTGGCAGATATGTAAATACGGGGTTTACATACCATTTCTTGCGCAATACGGTTCGAACACTCGAACACCTATACGGATTCTCCTGCACAGTGGCAGATATGTAAATACGGGGTTAACATACCATTTCTTGCGCAATACGGTTCGAACCCTCGAACACCTATACGGATTCTCCTGCACAGTGGCAGATATGTAAATACGGGGTTTACATACCATTTCTTGCGCAATACGGTTCGAACACTCGAACACCTATACGGATTCTCCTGCACAGTGGCAGATATGTAAATACGGGGTTTACGTACCATTTCTTGCGCATTACAGTTCGAACACTCGAACACCTATACGGATTCTCCTGCACAGTGGCACATATATAAATACGGGGTTTACATACCATTTCTTGCGCCATACGGTTCGAACACTCGAACACCTATACGGATTCTCCTGCACAGTGGCAGATATGTAAATACGGGGTTTACATACCATTTCTTGCGCCATACGGTTCGAACACTCGATCACCTATACGGATTCTCCTGCACAGTGGCAGATATGTAAATACGGGGTTTACCTACCATTTCTTGCGCAATACGGTTCGAACACTCGAACACCTATACGGATTGTCCTGCACACTGGCAGATATGTAAATACGGGGTTTCCGTACCATTTCTTGCGCAATACGGTTCGAACACTCGAACACGTATACGGATTCTCCTGCACAGTGGCCGATATGTAAATACGGGGTTTACATACCATTTCTTGCGCATTACGGTTCGAACACTCGAACACCTATACGGATTCTCCTGCAAAGTGGCAGATATGTAAATACGGGGTTTACGTACCATTTCTTGCGCATTACGGTTCGAACAATCGAACACCTATACGGACTCTCTTGCACAGTGGCAGATATGTAAATACGGGGTTTACGTACCATTTCTTGCGCAATACGGTTCGAACACTCGAACACCTATACGGATTCTCCTGCACAGTGGCAGATATGTAAATACGGGGTTTACATACCATTTCTTGCGCAATACGGTTCGAACACTCGAACACCTATACGGATTCTCCTGCACAGTGGCAGATATGTAAATACGGGGTTTTTATACCATTTCTTGCGCAATACGGTTCGAACACTCGAACACCTATACGGATTCTCCTGCACAGTGGCAGATATGTAAATACGGGGTTTACATACCATTTCTTGCGCAATACGGTTCGAACACTCGAACACCTATACGGATTCTCCTGCACAGTGGCAGATATGTAAATACGGGGTTTACATACCATTTCTTTCGCAATACGGTTCGAACACTCGAACACCTATACGGATTCTCGTGCACAGAGGCAGATATGTAAATACGGGGTTTACGTACAATTTCTTGCGCAATACGGTTCGAACACTCGAACACCTATACGGATTCTCCTGCGCAGTGGCAGATATGTAAATACGGGGTTTACATACCATTTCTTGCGCAATACGGTTCGAACACTCGAACACCTATACGGATTCTCCTGCACAGTGGCAGATATGTAAATACGGGGTTAACATACCATTTCTTGCGCAATACGGTTCGAACCCTCGAACACCTATACGGATTCTCCTGCACAGTGGCAGATATGTAAATACGGGGTTTACATACCATTTCTTGCGCAATACGGTTCGAACACTCGAACACCTATACGGATTCTCCTGCACAGTGGCAGATATGTAAATACGGGGTTTACGTACCATTTCTTGCGCATTACAGTTCGAACACTCGAACACCTATACGGATTCTCCTGCACAGTGGCACATATATAAATACGGGGTTTACATACCATTTCTTGCGCCATACGGTTCGAACACTCGAACACCTATACGGATTCTCCTGCACAGTGGCAGATATGTAAATACGGGGTTTACGTACCATTTCTTGCGCAATACGGTTCGAACACTCGAACACCTATACGGATTCTCCTGCACAGTGGCAGATATGTAAATACGGGGTTTACATACCATTTCTTTCGCAATACGGTTCGAACACTCGAACACCTATACGGATTCTCGTGCACAGAGGCAGATATGTAAATACGGGGTTTACGTACAATTTCTTGCGCAATACGGTTCGAACACTCGAACACCTATACGGATTCTCCTGCGCAGTGGCAGATATGTAAATACGGGGTTTACATACCATTTCTTGCGCAATACGGTTCGAACACTCGAACACCTATACGGATTCTCCTGCACAGTGGCAGATATGTAAATACGGGGTTAACATACCATTTCTTGCGCAATACGGTTCGAACCCTCGAACACCTATACGGATTCTCCTGCACAGTGGCAGATATGTAAATACGGGGTTTACATACCATTTCTTGCGCAATACGGTTCGAACACTCGAACACCTATACGGATTCTCCTGCACAGTGGCAGATATGTAAATACGGGATTTACGTACCATTTCTTGCGCATTACAGTTCGAACACTCGAACACCTATACGGATTCTCCTGCACAGTGGCACATATATAAATACGGGGTTTACCTACCATTTCTTGCGCCATACGGTTCGAACACTCGAACACCTATACGGATTCTCCTGCACAGTGGCAGATATGTAAATACGGGGTTTACATACCATTTCTTGCGCCATACGGTTTGAACACTCGATCACCTATACGGATTCTCCTGCACAGTGGCAGATATGTAAATACGGGGTTTACCTACCATTTCTTGCGCAATACGGTTCGAACACTCGAACACCTATACGGATTGTCCTGCACACTGGCAGATATGTAAATACGGGGTTTCCGTACCATTTCTTGCGCAATACGGTTCGAACACTCGAACACGTATACGGATTCTCCTGCACAGTGGCCGATATGTAAATACGGGGTTTACATACCATTTCTTGCGCATTACGGTTCGAACACTCGAACACCTATACGGATTCTCCTGCAAAGTGGCAGATATGTAAATACGGGGTTTACGTACCATTTCTTGCGCATTACGGTTCGAACAATCGAACACCTATACGGACTCTCTTGCACAGTGGCAGATATGTAAATACGGGGTTTACGTACCATTTCTTGCGCAATACGGTTCGAACACTCGAACACCTATACGGATTCTCCTGCACAGTGGCAGATATGTAAATACGGGGTTTACATACCATTTCTTGCGCAATACGGTTCGAACACTCGAACACCTATACGGATTCTCCTGCACAGTGGCAGATATGTAAATACGGGGTTTACTTACCATTTCTTGCGCATTACGGTTCGAACACTCGAACACCTATACGGATTCTCCTGCACAGTGGCAGATATGTAAATACGGGGTTTACATACCATTTCTTGCGCAATACGGTTCGAACACTCGAACACCTATACGGATTCTCCTGCACAGTGGCAGATATGTAAATACGGGGTTTACATACCATTTCTTGCGCAATACGGTTCGAACACTCGAGCACCTATATGGATTCTCCTGCACAGTGGCAGATATGTAAATACGGGGTTTACATACCATTTCTTGAGCAATACGGTTCGAACACTCGAACACCTATACGGATTCTCCAGCACAGTGGCAGATATGTAAATACGGGGTTTACGTACCATTTCTTGCGCATTACGGTTCGAACACTCGAACACCTATACGGATTCTCCTGCACAGTGGCAGATATGTAAGTACGGGGTTTACATACCATTTCTTGCGCCATACGGTTCGAACACTCGAACACCTATACGGATTCTTCTGCACAGTGGCAGATATGTAAATACGGGGTTTACATACCATTTCTTGCGCCATACGGTTCGAACACTCGAACACCTATACGGATTCTCCTGCACAGTGGCAGATATGTAAATACGGGGTTTACATACCATTTCTTGCGCAATACGGTTCGAACACTCGGACACCTATACGGATTGTCCTGCACACTGGCAGATATGTAAATACGGGGTTTCCGTACCATTTCTTGCGCAATACGGTTCGAACACTCGAACACCTATACGGATTCTCCTGCACAGTGGCAGATATGTAAATACGGGGTTTACATACCATTTCTTGCGCATTACGGTTCGAACACTCGAACACCTATACGGATTCTCCTGCAAAGTGGCAGATATGTAAATACGGGGTTTACGTACCATTTCTTGCGCATTACGGTTCGAACACTCGAACAACTATACGGACTCTCTTACACAGTGGCAGATATGTAAATACGGGGTTTACATACCATTTCTTGCGCAATACGGTTCGAACACTCGAACACCTATACGGATTCTCCTGCACAGTGGCAGATATGTAAATACGGGGTTTTTATACCATTTCTTGCGCAATACGGTTCGAACACTCGAACACCTATACGGATTCTCCTGCACAGTGGCAGATATGTAAATACGGGGTTTACATACCATTTCTTGCGCAATACGGTTCGAACACTCGAACACCTATACGGATTCTCCTGCACAGTGGCAGATATGTAAATACGGGGTTTACATACCATTTCTTGCGCAATACGGTTCGAACACTCGAACACCTATACGGATTCTCCTGCACAGTGGCAGATATGTAAATACGGGGTTTTTATACCATTTCTTGCGCAATACGGTTCGAACACTCGAACACCTATACGGATTCTCCTGCACAGTGGCAGATATGTAAATACGGGGTTTACATACCATTTCTTGCGCAATACGGTTCGAACCCTCGAACACCTATACGTATTCTCCTGCATAGTGGCAGATATGTAAATACGGGGTTTACATACCATTTCTTGCGCAATACGGTTCGAACACTCGAACACCTATACGGATTCTCCTGCACAGTGGCAGATATGTAAATACGGGGTTTACATACCATTTCTTGCGCAATACGGTTCGAACACTCGGACACCTATACGGATTGTCCTGCACACTGGCAGATATGTAAATACGGGGTTTCCGTACCATTTCTTGCGCAATACGGTTCGAACACTCGAACACCTATACGGATTCTCCTGCACAGTGGCAGATATGTAAATACGGGGTTTACATACCATTTCTTGCGCATTACGGTTCGAACACTCGAACACCTATACAGATTCTCCTGCAAAGTGGCAGATATGTAAATACGGGGTTTACGTACCATTTCTTGCGCATTACGGTTCGAACACTCGAACAACTATACGGACTCTCTTACACAGTGGCAGATATGTAAATACGGGGTTTACATACCATTTCTTGCGCAATACGGTTCGAACACTCGAACACCTATACGGATTCTCCTGCACAGTGGCAGATATGTAAATACGGGGTTTTTATACCATTTCTTGCGCAATACGGTTCGAACACTCGAACACCTATACGGATTCTCCTGCACAGTGGCAGATATGTAAATACGGGGTTTACATACCATTTCTTGCGCAATACGGTTCGAACACTCGAACACCTATACGGATTCTCCTGCACAGTGGCAGATATATAAATACGGGGTTTACATACCATTTCTTGCGCAATACGGTTCGAACACTCGAACACCTATACGGATTGTCCTGCACACTGGCAGATATGTAAATACGGGGTTTCCGTACCATTTCTTGCGCAATACGGTTCGAACACCTATACGGATTCTTCTGCAAAGTGGCAGATATGTAAATACGGGGTTTACGTACCATTTCTTGCGCATTACGGTTCGAACAATCGAACACCTATACGGACTCTCTTGCACAGTGGCAGATATGTAAATACGGGGTTTACGTACCATTTCTTGCGCAATACGGTTCGAACACTCGGACACCTATACGGATTGTCCTGCACACTGGCAGATATGTAAATACGGGGTTTCCGTACCATTTCTTGCGCAATACGGTTCGAACACTCGAACACCTATACGGATTCTCCTGCACAGTGGCAGATATGTAAATACGGGGTTTACATACCATTTCTTGCGCATTACGGTTCGAACACTCGAACACCTATACGGATTCTCCTGCAAAGTGGCAGATATGTAAATACGGGGTTTACGTACCATTTCTTGCGCATTACGGTTCGAACACTCGAACAACTATACGGACTCTCTTACACAGTGGCAGATATGTAAATACGGGGTTTACATACCATTTCTTGCGCAATACGGTTCGAACACTCGAACACCTATACGGATTCTCCTGCACAGTGGCAGATATGTAAATACGGGGTTTTTATACCATTTCTTGCGCAATACGGTTCGAACACTCGAACACCTATACGGATTCTCCTGCACAGTGGCAGATATGTAAATACGGGGTTTACATACCATTTCTTGCGCAATACGGTTCGAACACTCGAACACCTATACGGATTCTCCTGCACAGTGGCAGATATGTAAATACGGGGTTTACATACCATTTCTTGCGCAATACGGTTCGAACACTCGAACACCTATACGGATTCTCCTGCACAGTGGCAGATATGTAAATACGGGGTTTTTATACCATTTCTTGCGCAATACGGTTCGAACACTCGAACACCTATACGGATTCTCCTGCACAGTGGCAGATATGTAAATACGGGGTTTACATACCATTTCTTGCGCAATACGGTTCGAACCCTCGAACACCTATACGTATTCTCCTGCATAGTGGCAGATATGTAAATACGGGGTTTACATACCATTTCTTGCGCAATACGGTTCGAACACTCGAACACCTATACGGATTCTCCTGCACAGTGGCAGATATGTAAATACGGGGTTTACATACCATTTCTTGCGCAATACGGTTCGAACACTCGGACACCTATACGGATTGTCCTGCACACTGGCAGATATGTAAATACGGGGTTTCCGTACCATTTCTTGCGCAATACGGTTCGAACACTCGAACACCTATACGGATTCTCCTGCACAGTGGCAGATATGTAAATACGGGGTTTACATACCATTTCTTGCGCATTACGGTTCGAACACTCGAACACCTATACGGATTCTCCTGCACAGTGGCAGATATGTAAATACGGGGTTTACATACCATTTCTTGCGCAATACGGTTCGAACACTCGGACACCTATACGGATTGTCCTGCACACTGGCAGATATGTAAATACGGGGTTTCCGTACCATTTCTTGCGCAATACGGTTCGAACACTCGAACACCTATACGGATTCTCCTGCACAGTGGCAGATATGTAAATACGGGGTTTACATACCATTTCTTGCGCATTACGGTTCGAACACTCGAACACCTATACGGATTCTCCTGCAAAGTGGCAGATATGTAAATACGGGGTTTACGTACCATTTCTTGCGCATTACGGTTCGAACACTCGAACAACTATACGGACTCTCTTACACAGTGGCAGATATGTAAATACGGGGTTTACATACCATTTCTTGCGCAATACGGTTCGAACACTCGAACACCTATACGGATTCTCCTGCACAGTGGCAGATATGTAAATACGGGGTTTTTATACCATTTCTTGCGCAATACGGTTCGAACACTCGAACACCTATACGGATTCTCCTGCACAGTGGCAGATATGTAAATACGGGGTTTACATACCATTTCTTGCGCAATACGGTTCGAACACTCGAACACCTATACGGATTCTCCTGCACAGTGGCAGATATGTAAATACGGGGTTTACATACCATTTCTTGCGCAATACGGTTCGAACACTCGAACACCTATACGGATTCTCCTGCACAGTGGCAGATATGTAAATACGGGGTTTTTATACCATTTCTTACGCAATACGGTTCGAACACTCGAACACCTATACGGATTCTCCTGCACAGTGGCAGATATGTAAATACGGGGTTTACATACCATTTCTTGCGCAATACGGTTCGAACCCTCGAACACCTATACGTATTCTCCTGCATAGTGGCAGATATGTAAATACGGGGTTTACATACCATTTCTTGCGCAATACGGTTCGAACACTCGAACACCTATACGGATTCTCCTGCACAGTGGCAGATATGTAAATACGGGGTTTACGTACCATTTCTTGCGCATTACGGTACGAACACTCGAACACCTATACGGATTCTCCTGCACAGTGGCAGATATATAAATACGGGGTTTACATACCATTTCTTGCGCAATACGGTTCGAACACTCGAACACCTATACGGATTCTCCTGCACAGTGGCAGATATGTAAATACGGGGTTTTTATACCATTTCTTGCGCAATACGGTTCGAACACTCGAACACCTATACGGATTCTCCTGCACAGTGGCAGATATGTAAATACGGGGTTTACATACCATTTCTTGCGCAATACGGTTCGAACACTCGAACACCTATACGGATTCTCCTGCACAGTGGCAGATATTTAAATACGGGGTTTACATACCATTTCTTGCGCAATACGGTTCGAACACTCGAAGACCTATACGGATTCTCCTGCACAGTGGCAGATATGTAAATACGGGGTTTTTATACCATTTCTTGCGCAATACGGTTCGAACACTCGAACACCTATACGGATTCTCCTGCACAGTGGCAGATATGTAAATACGGGGTTTACATACCATTTCTTGCGCAATACGGTTCGAACCCTCGAACACCTATACGTATTCTCCTGCATAGTGGCAGATATGTAAATACGGGGTTTACATACCATTTCTTGCGCAATACGGTTCGAACACTCGAACACCTATACGGATTCTCCTGCACAGTGGCAGATATGTAAATACGGGGTTTACGTACCATTTCTTGCGCATTACGGTACGAACACTCGAACACCTATACGGATTCTCCTGCACAGTGGCAGATATATAAATACGGGGTTTACATACCATTTCTTGCGCCATACGGTTCGAACACTCGAACACCTATACGGATTCTCCTGCACAGTGGCAGATATGTAAATACGGGGTTTACATACCATTTCTTGCGCAATACGGTTCGAACACTCGAACACCTATACGGATTCTCCTGCACAGTGGCAGATATGTAAATACGGGGTTTACGTACCATTTCTTGCGCATTACAGTTCGAACACTCGAACACCTATACGGATTCTCCTGCACAGTGGCACATATATAAATACGGGGTTTACATACCATTTCTTGCGCCATACGGTTCGAACACTCGAACACCTATACGGATTCTCCTGCACAGTGGCAGATATGTAAATACGGGGTTTACATACCATTTCTTGCGCCATACGGTTCGAACACTCGATCACCTATACGGATTCTCCTGCACAGTGGCAGATATGTAAATACGGGGTTTACCTACCATTTCTTGCGCAATACGGTTCGAACACTCGAACACCTATACGGATTGTCCTGCACACTGGCAGATATGTAAATACGGGGTTTCCGTACCATTTCTTGCGCAATACGGTTCGAACACTCGAACACGTATACGGATTCTCCTGCACAGTGGCCGATATGTAAATACGGGGTTTACATACCATTTCTTGCGCATTACGGTTCGAACACTCGAACACCTATACGGATTCTCCTGCAAAGTGGCAGATATGTAAATACGGGGTTTACGTACCATTTCTTGCGCATTACGGTTCGAACAATCGAACACCTATACGGACTCTCTTGCACAGTGGCAGATATGTAAATACGGGGTTTACGTACCATTTCTTGCGCAATACGGTTCGAACACTCGAACACCTATACGGATTCTCCTGCACAGTGGCAGATATGTAAATACGGGGTTTACATACCATTTCTTGCGCAATACGGTTCGAACACTCGAACACCTATACGGATTCTCCTGCACAGTGGCAGATATGTAAATACGGGGTTTACTTACCATTTCTTGCGCATTACGGTTCGAACACTCGAACACCTATACGGATTCTCCTGCACAGTGGCAGATATGTAAATACGGGGTTTACATACCATTTCTTGCGCAATACGGTTCGAACACTCGAACACCTATACGGATTCTCCTGCACAGTGGCAGATATGTAAATACGGGGTTTACATACCATTTCTTGCGCAATACGGTTCGAACACTCGAGCACCTATATGGATTCTCCTGCACAGTGGCAGATATGTAAATACGGGGTTTACATACCATTTCTTGAGCAATACGGTTCGAACACTCGAACACCTATACGGATTCTCCAGCACAGTGGCAGATATGTAAATACGGGGTTTACGTACCATTTCTTGCGCATTACGGTTCGAACACTCGAACACCTATACGGATTCTCCTGCACAGTGGCAGATATGTAAGTACGGGGTTTACATACCATTTCTTGCGCCATACGGTTCGAACACTCGAACACCTATACGGATTCTTCTGCACAGTGGCAGATATGTAAATACGGGGTTTACATACCATTTCTTGCGCCATACGGTTCGAACACTCGAACACCTATACGGATTCTCCTGCACAGTGGCAGATATGTAAATACGGGGTTTACATACCATTTCTTGCGCAATACGGTTCGAACACTCGGACACCTATACGGATTGTCCTGCACACTGGCAGATATGTAAATACGGGGTTTCCGTACCATTTCTTGCGCAATACGGTTCGAACACTCGAACACCTATACGGATTCTCCTGCACAGTGGCAGATATGTAAATACGGGGTTTACATACCATTTCTTGCGCATTACGGTTCGAACACTCGAACACCTATACGGATTCTCCTGCAAAGTGGCAGATATGTAAATACGGGGTTTACGTACCATTTCTTGCGCATTACGGTTCGAACAATCGAACACCTATACGGACTCTCTTGCACAGTGGCAGATATGTAAATACGGGGTTTACGTACCATTTCTTGCGCAATACGGTTCGAACACTCGAACACCTATACGGATTCTCCTGCACAGTGGCAGATATGTAAATACGGGGTTTACATACCATTTCTTGCGCAATACGGTTCGAACACTCGAACACCTATACGGATTCTCCTGCACAGTGGCAGATATGTAAATACGGGGTTTACTTACCATTTCTTGCGCATTACGGTTCGAACACTCGAACACCTATACGGATTCTCCTGTACAGTGGCAGATATGTAAATACGGGGTTTACATACCATTTCTTGCGCAATACGGTTCGAACACTCGAACACCTATACGGATTCTCCTGCACAGTGGCAGATATGTAAATACGGGGTTTACATACCATTTCTTGCGCAATACGGTTCGAACACTCGAGCACCTATATGGATTCTCCTGCACAGTGGCAGATATGTAAATACGGGGTTTACATACCATTTGTTGAGCAATACGGTTCGAACACTCGAACACCTATACGGATTCTCCAGCACAGTGGCAGATATGTAAATACGGGGTTTACGTACCATTTCTTGCGCATTACGGTTCGAACACTCGAACACCTATACGGATTCTCCTGCACAGTGGCAGATATGTAAGTACGGGGTTTACATACCATTTCTTGCGCCATACGGTTCGAACACTCGAACACCTATACGGATTCTTCTGCACAGTGGCAGATATGTAAATACGGGGTTTACATACCATTTCTTGCGCCATACGGTTCGAACACTCGAACACCTATACGGATTCTCCTGCACAGTGGCAGATATGTAAATACGGGGTTTACATACCATTTCTTGCGCAATACGGTTCGAACACTCGGACACCTATACGGATTGTCCTGCACACTGGCAGATATGTAAATACGGGGTTTCCGTACCATTTCTTGCGCAATACGGTTCGAACACTCGAACACCTATACGGATTCTCCTGCACAGTGGCAGATATGTAAATACGGGGTTTACATACCATTTCTTGCACATTACGGTTCGAACACTCGAACACCTATACGGATTCTCCTGCAAAGTGGCAGATATGTAAATACGGGGTTTACGTACCATTTCTTGCGCATTACGGTTCGAACACTCGAACAACTATACGGACTCTCTTACACAGTGGCAGATATGTAAATACGGGGTTTACATACCATTTCTTGCGCAATACGGTTCGAACACTCGAACACCTATACGGATTCTCCTGCACAGTGGCAGATATGTAAATACGGGGTTTTTATACCATTTCTTGCGCAATACGGTTCGAACACTCGAACACCTATACGGATTCTCCTGCACAGTGGCAGATATGTAAATACGGGGTTTACATACCATTTCTTGCGCAATACGGTTCGAACACTCGAACACCTATACGGATTCTCCTGCACAGTGGCAGATATGTAAATACGGGGTTTACATACCATTTCTTGCGCAATACGGTTCGAACACTCGAACACCTATACGGATTCTCCTGCACAGTGGCAGATATGTAAATACGGGGTTTTTATACCATTTCTTGCGCAATACGGTTCGAACACTCGAACACCTATACGGATTCTCCTGCACAGTGGCAGATATGTAAATACGGGGTTTACATACCATTTCTTGCGCAATACGGTTCGAACCCTCGAACACCTATACGTATTCTCCTGCATAGTGGCAGATATGTAAATACGGGGTTTACATACCATTTCTTGCGCAATACGGTTCGAACACTCGAACACCTATACGGATTCTCCTGCACAGTGGCAGATATGTAAATACGGGGTTTACGTACCATTTCTTGCGCATTACGGTACGAACACTCGAACACCTATACGGATTCTCCTGCACAGTGGCAGATATATAAATACGGGGTTTACATACCATTTCTTGCGCAATACGGTTCGAACACTCGAACACCTATACGGATTCTCCGGCACAGTGGCAGATATGTAAATACGGGGTTTACCTACCATTCCTTGCGCAATACGGTTCGAACACTCGAACACCTATACGGATTGTCCTGCACACTGGCAGATATGTAAATACGGGGTTTACGTACCATTTCTTGCGCATTACGGTTCGAACACTCGAACACCTATACGGATTCTCCTGCACAGTGGCACATATATAAATACGGGGTTTACATACCATTTCTTGCGCCATACGGTTCGAACACTCGAACACCTATACGGATTCTCCTGCACAGTGGCAGATATGTAAATACGGGGTTTACATACCATTTCTTGCGCAATACGGTTCGAACACTCGGACACCTATACGGATTGTCCTGCACACTGGCAGATATGTAAATACGGGGTTTCCGTACCATTTCTTGCGCAATACGGTTCGAACACTCGAACACCTATACGGATTCTCCTGCACAGTGGCAGATATGTAAATACGGGGTTTACATACCATTTCTTGCGCATTACGGTTCGAACACTCGAACACCTATACGGATTCTCCTGCAAAGTGGCAGATATGTAAATACGGGGTTTACGTACCATTTCTTGCGCATTACGGTTCGAACACTCGAACACCTATACGGACTCTCTTGCACAGTGGCAGATATGTAAATACGGGGTTTACATACCATTTCTTGCGCAATACGGTTCGAACACTCGAACACCTATACGGATTCTCCTGCACAGTGGCAGATATGTAAATACGGGGTTTTTATACCATTTCTTGCGCAATACGGTTCGAACACTCGAACACCTATACGGATTCTCCTGCACAGTGGCAGATATGTAAATACGGGGTTTACATACCATTTCTTGCGCAATACGGTTCGAACACTCGAACACCTATACGGATTCTCCTGCACAGTGGCAGATATGTAAATACGGGGTTTACATACCATTTCTTGCGCAATACGGTTCGAACACTCGAACACCTATACGGATTCTCCTGCACAGTGGCAGATATGTAAATACGGGGTTTTTATACCATTTCTTGCGCAATACGGTTCGAACACTCGAACACCTATACGGATTCTCCTGCACAGTGGCAGATATGTAAATACGGGGTTTACATACCATTTCTTGCGCAATACGGTTCGAACCCTCGAACACCTATACGTATTCTCCTGCACAGTGGCAGATATGTAAATACGGGGTTTACATACCATTTCTTGCGCAATACGGTTCGAACACTCGAACACCTATACGGATTCTCCTGCACAGTGGCAGATATGTAAATACGGGGTTTACGTACCATTTCTTGCGCATTACGGTACGAACACTCGATCACCTATACGGATTCTCCTGCACAGTGGCAGATATATAAATACGGGGTTTACATACCATTTCTTGCGCCATACGGTTCGAACACTCGAACACCTATACGGATTCTCCTGCACAGTGGCAGATATGTAAATACGGGGTTTACATACCATTTCTTGCGCCATACGGTTCGAACACTCGAACACCTATACGGATTCTCCTGCACAGTGGCAGATATGTAAATACGGGGTTTACCTACCATTCCTTGCGCAATACGGTTCGAACACTCGAACACCTATACGGATTGTCCTGCACACTGGCAGATATGTAAATACGGGGTTTTCGTACCATTTCTTGCGCAATACGGTTCGAACACTCGAACACCTATACGGATTCTCCTGCACTGTGGCAGATATGTAAATACGGGGTTAACATACCACTTCTTGCGCAATACGGTTCGAACCCTCGAACACCTATACGGATTCTCCAGCACAGTGGCAGATATGTAAATACGGGGTTTACATACCATTTCTTGCGCAATACGGTTCGAACACTCGAACACCTATACGGATTCTCCTGCATAGTGGCAGATATGTAAATACGGGGTTTACGTACCATTTCTTGCGCATTACGGTTCGAACACTCGAACACCTATACGGATTCTCCTGCACAGTGGCACATATATAAATACGGGGTTTACATACCATTTCTTGCGCCATACGGTTCGAACACTCGAACACCTATACGGATTCTCCTGCACAGTGGCAGATATGTAAATACGGGGTTTACATACCATTTCTTGCGCCATACGGTTCGAACACTCGAACACCTATACGGATTCTCCTGCACAGTGGCAGATATGTAAATACGGGGTTTACATACCATTTCTTGCGCAATACGGTTCGAACACTCGAACACCTATACGGATTCTCCTGCGCAGTGGCAGATATGTAAATACGGGGTTTTTATACCATTTGTTGCGCAATACGGTTCGAACACTCGAACACCTATACGGATTCTCCTGCACAGTGGCAGATATGTAAATACGGGGTTTACATACCATTTCTTGCGCAATACGGTTCGAACACTCGAACACCTATACGGATTCTCCTGCACAGTGGCAGGTATGTAAATACGGGGTTTACATACCATTTCTTGCGCAATACGGTTCGAACACTCGAACACCTATACGGATTCTCCTGCACAGTGGCAGATATGTAAATACGGGGTTTTTATACCATTTCTTGCGCAATACGGTTCGAACACTCGAACACCTATACGGATTCTCCTGCACAGTGGCAGATATGTAAATACGGGGTTTACATACCATTTCTTGCGCAATACGGTTCGAACCCTCGAACACCTATACGTATTCTCCTGCACAGTGGCAGATATGTAAATACGGGGTTTACATACCATTTCTTGCGCAATACGGTTCGAACACTCGAACACCTATACGGATTTTCCTGCACAGTGGCAGATATGTAAATACGGGGTTTACGTACCATTTCTTGCGCATTACGGTTCGAACACTCGAACACCTATACGGATTCTCCTGCACAGTGGCAGATATATAAATACGGGGTTTACATACCATTTCTTGCGCCATACGGTTCGAACACTCGAACACCTATACGGATTCTCCTGCACAGTGGCAGATATGTAAATACGGGGTTTACATACCATTTCTTGCGCCATACGGTTCGAACACTCGAACACCTATACGGATTCTCCTGCACAGTGGCAGATATGTAAATACGGGGTTTACCTACCATTCCTTGCGCAATACGGTTCGAACACTCGAACACCTATACGGATTGTCCTGCACACTGGCAGATATGTAAATACGGGGTTTTCGTACCATTTCTTGCGTAATACGGTTCGAACACTCGAACACCTATACGGATTATCCTACACAGTGGCAGATATGTAAATACGGGGTTAACATACCATTTCTTGCGCAATACGGTTCGAACCCTCGAACACCTATACGGATTCTCCTGCACAGTGGCAGATATGTAAATACGGGGTTTACATACCATTTCTTGCGCAATACGGTTCGAACACTCGAACACCTATACGGATTCTCCTGCACAGTGGCAGATATGTAAATACGGGGTTTACATACCATTTCTTGCGCAATACGGTTCGAACACTCGAACACCTATACGGATTCTCCTGCACAGTGGCAGGTATGTAAATACGGGGTTTACATACCATTTCTTGCGCAATACGGTTCGAACACTCGAACACCTATACGGATTCTCCTGCACAGTGGCAGATATGTAAATACGGGGTTTTTATACCATTTCTTGCGCAATACGGTTCGAACACTCGAACACCTATACGGATTCTCCTGCACAGTGGCAGATATGTAAATACGGGGTTTACATACCATTTCTTGCGCAATACGGTTCGAACCCTCGAACACCTATACGTATTCTCCTGCACAGTGGCAGATATGTAAATACGGGGTTTACATACCATTTCTTGCGCAATACGGTTCGAACACTCGAACACCTATACGGATTCTCCTGCACAGTGGCAGATATGTAAATACGGGGTTTACATACCATTTCTTGCGCATTACGGTTCGAACACTCGAACACCTATACGGATTCTCCTGCAAAGTGGCAGATATGTAAATACGGGGTTTACGTACCATTTCTTGCGCATTACGGTTCGAACACTCGAACACCTATACGGACTCTCTTGCACAGTGGCAGATATGTAAATACGGGGTTTACATACCATTTCTTGCGCAATACGGTTCGAACACTCGAACACCTATACGGATTCTCCTGCACAGTGGCAGATATGTAAATACGGGGTTTTTATACCATTTCTTGCGCAATACGGTTCGAACACTCGAACACCTATACGGATTCTCCTGCACAGTGGCAGATATGTAAATACGGGGTTTACATACCATTTCTTGCGCAATACGGTTCGAACACTCGAACACCTATACGGATTCTCCTACACAGTGGCAGATATGTAAATACGGGGTTTACATACCATTTCTTGCGCAATACGGTTCGAACACTCGAACACCTATACGGATTCTCCTGCACAGTGGCAGATATGTAAATACGGGGTTTTTATACCATTTCTTGCGCAATACGGTTCGAACACTCGAACACCTATACGGATTCTCCTACACAGTGGCAGATATGTAAATACGGGGTTTACATACCATTTCTTGCGCAATACGGTTCGAACCCTCGAACACCTATACGTATTCTCCTGCACAGTGGCAGATATGTAAATACGGTGTTTACATACCATTTCTTGCGCAATACGGTTCGAACACTCGAACACCTATACGGATTCTCCTGCACCGTGGCAGATATGTAAATACGGGGTTTACGTACCATTTCTTGCGCATTACGGTTCGAACACTCGAACACCTATACGGATTCTCCTGCACAGTGGCAGATATATAAATACGGGGTTTACATACCATTTCTTGCGCCATACGGTTCGAACACTCGAACACCTATACGGATTCTCCTGCACAGTGGCAGATATGTAAATACGGGGTTTACATACCATTTCTTGCGCCATACGGTTCGAACACTCGAACACCTATACGGATTCTCCTGCACAGTGGCAGATATGTAAATACGGGGTTTACCTACCATTCCTTGCGCAATACGGTTCGAACACTCGAACACCTATACGGATTGTCCTGCACACTGGCAGATATGTAAATACGGGGTTTTCGTACCATTTCTTGCGCAATACGGTTCGAACACTCGAACACCTATACGGATTCTCCTGCACAGTGGCAGATATGTAAATACGGGGTTTACATACCATTTCTTGGGCATTACGGTTCGAACACTCGAACACCTATACGAATTCTCCTACAAAGTGGCAGATATGTAAATACGGGGTTTACGTACCATTTCTTGCGCATTACGGTTCGAACACTCGAACACCTATACGGACTCTCTTGCACAGTGGCAGATATGTAAATACGGGGTTTACATAGCATTTCTTGCGCAATACGGTTCGAACACTCGAACACCTATACGGATTCTCCTGCACAGTGGCAGATATGTAAATACGGGGTTCACATACCATTTCTTGCGCAATACGGTTCGAACCCTCGCACACCTATACGGATTCTCCTGCACAGTGGCAGATATGTAAATACGGGGTTTACATACCATTTCTTGCGCAATACGGTTCGAACACTCGAACACCTATACGGATTCTCCTGCACAGTGGCAGATATGTAAATACAGGGTTTACATACCATTTCTTGCGCAATACGGTTCGAACACTCGAACACCTATACGGATTCTCCTGCACAGTGGCAGATATGTAAATACGGGGTTTACGTACCATTTCTTGCGCATTACGGTTCGAACACTCGAACACCTATACGGATTCTCCTGCACAGTGGCAGATATGTAAATACGGGGTTTACATACCATTTCTTGCGCCATACGGTTCGAACACTCGAACACCTATACGGATTCTCCTGCACAGTGGCAGATATGTAAATACGGGGTTTACATACCATTTCTTGCGCCATACGGTTCGAACACTCGAACACCTATACGGATTCTCCTGCACAGTGGCAGATATGTAAATACGGGGTTTACATACCATTTCTTGCGCAATACGGTTCGAACACTCGGATACCTATACGGATTGTCCTGCACACTGGCAGATATGTAAATACGGGGTTTTCGTACCATTTCTTGCGCAATACGGTTCGAACAGTCGAACACCTATACGGATTCTCCTGCACAGTGGCAGATATGTAAATACGGGGTTTACATACCATTTCTTGGGCATTACGGTTCGAACACTCGAACACCTATACGGATTCTCCTGCAAAGTGGCAGATATGTAAATACGGGGTTTACGTACCATTTCTTGCGCATTACAGTTCGAACACTCGAACACCTATACGGACTCTCTTGCACAGTGGCAGATATGTAAATACGGGGTTTACATACCATTTCTTGCGCAATACGGTTCGAACACTCGAACACCTATACGGATTCTCCTGCACAGTGGCAGATATGTAAATACGGGGTTTATATACCATTTCTTGCGCAATACGGTTCGAACCCTCGAACACCTATACGGATTCTCCTGCACAGTGGCAGATATGTAAATACGGGGTTTACCTACCATTCCTTGCGCAATACGGTTCGAACACTCGAACACCTATACGGATTGTCCTGCACACTGGTAGATATGTAAATACGGGGTTTTCGTACCATTTCTTCCGCAATACGGTTCGAACACTCGAACACCTATACGGATTCTCCTGCACAGTGGCAGATATGTAAATACGGGGTTAACATACCATTTCTTGCGCAATACGGTTCGAACCCTCGAACACCTATACGGATTCTCCTGCACAGTGGCAGATATGTAAATACGGGGTTTACATACCATTTCTTGCGCAATACGGTTCGACCACTCGAACACCTATACGGATTCTCCTGCACAGTGGCAGATATGTAAATACGGGGTTTACGTACCATTTCTTGCGCATTACGGTTCGAACACTCGAACACCTATACGGATTCTCCTGCACAGTGGCACATATATAAATACGGGGTTTACATACCATTTCTTGCGCCATACGGTTCGAACACTCGAACACCTATACGGATTCTCCTGCACAGTGGCAGATATGTAAATACGGGGTTTACATACCATTTCTTGCGCCATACGGTTCGAACACTCGAACACCTATACGGATTCTCCTGCACAGTGGCAGATATGTAAATACGGGGTTTACATACCATTTCTTGCGCAATACGGTTCGAACACTCGAACACCTATACGGATTCTCCTGCACAGTGGCAGATATGTAAATACGGGGTTTACGTACCATTTCTTGCGCATTACGGTTCGAACACTCGAACACCTATACGGATTCTCCTGCACAGTGGCAGATATGTAAATACGGGGTTTACATACCATTTCTTGCGCAATACGGTTCGAACACTCGAACACCTATACGGATTCTCCTGCACAGTGGCAGATATGTAAATACGGGGTTTTTATACCATTTCTTGCGCAATACGGTTCGAACACTCGAACACCTATACGGATTCTCCTACACAGTGGCAGATATGTAAATACGGGGTTTACATACCATTTCTTGCGCAATACGGTTCGAACCCTCGAACACCTATACGTATTCTCCTGCACAGTGGCAGATATGTAAATACGGTGTTTACATACCATTTCTTGCGCAATACGGTTCGAACACTCGAACACCTATACGGATTCTCCTGCACCGTGGCAGATATGTAAATACGGGGTTTACGTACCATTTCTTGCGCATTACGGTTCGAACACTCGAACACCTATACGGATTCTCCTGCACAGTGGCAGATATATAAATACGGGGTTTACATACCATTTCTTGCGCCATACGGTTCGAACACTCGAACACCTATACGGATTCTCCTGCACAGTGGCAGATATGTAAATACGGGGTTTACATACCATTTCTTGCGCCATACGGTTCGAACACTCGAACACCTATACGGATTCTCCTGCACAGTGGCAGATATGTAAATACGGGGTTTACCTACCATTCCTTGCGCAATACGGTTCGAACACTCGAACACCTATACGGATTGTCCTGCACACTGGCAGATATGTAAATACGGGGTTTTCGTACCATTTCTTGCGCAATACGGTTCGAACACTCGAACACCTATACGGATTCTCCTGCACAGTGGCAGATATGTAAATACGGGGTTTACATACCATTTCTTGGGCATTACGGTTCGAACACTCGAACACCTATACGAATTCTCCTACAAAGTGGCAGATATGTAAATACGGGGTTTACGTACCATTTCTTGCGCATTACGGTTCGAACACTCGAACACCTATACGGACTCTCTTGCACAGTGGCAGATATGTAAATACGGGGTTTACATAGCATTTCTTGCGCAATACGGTTCGAACACTCGAACACCTATACGGATTCTCCTGCACAGTGGCAGATATGTAAATACGGGGTTCACATACCATTTCTTGCGCAATACGGTTCGAACCCTCGCACACCTATACGGATTCTCCTGCACAGTGGCAGATATGTAAATACGGGGTTTACATACCATTTCTTGCGCAATACGGTTCGAACACTCGAACACCTATACGGATTCTCCTGCACAGTGGCAGATATGTAAATACAGGATTTACATACCATTTCTTGCGCAATACGGTTCGAACACTCGAACACCTATACGGATTCTCCTGCACAGTGGCAGATATGTAAATACGGGGTTTACGTACCATTTCTTGCGCATTACGGTTCGAACACTCGAACACCTATACGGATTCTCCTGCACAGTGGCAGATATGTAAATACGGGGTTTACATACCATTTCTTGCGCCATACGGTTCGAACACTCGAACACCTATACGGATTCTCCTGCACAGTGGCAGATATGTAAATACGGGGTTTACATACCATTTCTTGCGCCATACGGTTCGAACACTCGAACACCTATACGGATTCTCCTGCACAGTGGCAGATATGTAAATACGGGGTTTACATACCATTTCTTGCGCAATACGGTTCGAACACTCGGATACCTATACGGATTGTCCTGCACACTGGCAGATATGTAAATACGGGGTTTTCGTACCATTTCTTGCGCAATACGGTTCGAACAGTCGAACACCTATACGGATTCTCCTGCACAGTGGCAGATATGTAAATACGGGGTTTACATACCATTTCTTGGGCATTACGGTTCGAACACTCGAACACCTATACAGATTCTCCTGCAAAGTGGCAGATATGTAAATACGGGGTTTACGTACCATTTCTTGCGCATTACAGTTCGAACACTCGAACACCTATACGGACTCTCTTGCACAGTGGCAGATATGTAAATACGGGGTTTACATACCATTTCTTGCGCAATACGGTTCGAACACTCGAACACCTATACGGATTCTCCTGCACAGTGGCAGATATGTAAATACGGGGTTTACATACCATTTCTTGCGCAATACGGTTCGAACCCTCGAACACCTATACGGATTCTCCTGCACAGTGGCAGATATGTAAATACGGGGTTTACCTACCATTCCTTGCGCAATACGGTTCGAACACTCGAACACCTATACGGATTGTCCTGCACACTGGTAGATATGTAAATACGGGGTTTTCGTACCATTTCTTCCGCAATACGGTTCGAACACTCGAACACCTATACGGATTCTCCTGCACAGTGGCAGATATGTAAATACGGGGTTAACATACCATTTCTTGCGCAATACGGTTCGAACCCTCGAACACCTATACGGATTCTCCTGCACAGTGGCAGATATGTAAATACGGGGTTTACATACCATTTCTTGCGCAATACGGTTCGAACACTCGAACACCTATACGGATTCTCCTGCACAGTGGCAGATATGTAAATACGGGGTTTACGTACCATTTCTTGCGCATTACGGTTCGAACACTCGAACACCTATACGGATTCTCCTGCACAGTGGCACATATATAAATACGGGGTTTACATACCATTTCTTGCGCCATACGGTTCGAACACTCGAACACCTATACGGATTCTCCTGCACAGTGGCAGATATGTAAATACGGGGTTTACATACCATTTCTTGCGCCATACGGTTCGAACACTCGAACACCTATACGGATTCTCCTGCACAGTGGCAGATATGTAAATACGGGGTTTACATACCATTTCTTGCGCAATACGGTTCGAACACTCGAACACCTATACGGATTCTCCTGCACAGTGGCAGATATGTAAATACGGGGTTTACGTACCATTTCTTGCGCATTACGGTTCGAACACTCGAACACCTATACGGATTCTCCTGCACAGTGGCAGATATATAAATACGGGGTTTACATACCATTTCTTGCGCCATACGGTTCGAACACTCGAACACCTATACGGATTCTCCTGCACAGTGGCAGATATGTAAATACGGGGTTTACATACCATTTCTGGCGCCATACGGTTCGAACACTCGAACACCTATACGGATTCTCCTGCACAGTGGCAGATATGTAAATACGGGGTTTACATACCATTTCTTGCGCAATACGGTTCGAACACTCGGACACCTATACGGATTGTCCTGCACACTGGCAGATATGTAAATACGGGGTTTTCGTACCATTTCTTGCGCAATACGGTTCGAACACTCGAACACCTATACGGATTCTCCTGCACAGTGGCAGATATGTAAATACGGGGTTTACATACCATTTCTTGCGCATTACGGTTCGAACACTCGAACACCTATACGGATTCTCCTGCAAAGTGGCAGATATGTAAATACGGGGTTTACGTACCATTTCTTGCGCATTACGGTTCGAACACTCGAACACCTATACGGACTCTCTTGCACAGTGGCAGGTATGTAAATACGGGGTTTACATACCATTTCTTGCGCAATACGGTTCGAACACTCGAACACCTATACGGATTCTCCTGCACAGTGGCAGATATGTAAATACGGGGTTTACGTACCATTTCTTGCGCATTACGGTTCGAACACTCGAACACCTATACGGACTCTCTTGCACAGTGGCAGATATGTAAATACGGGGTTTACATACCATTTCTTGCGCAATACGGTTCGAACACTCGAACACCTATACGGATTCTCCTGCACAGTGGCAGATATGTAAATACGGGGTTTACATACCATTTCTTGCGCAATACGGTTCGAACACTCGAACACCTATACGGATTCTCCTGCACAGTGGCAGATATGTAAATACGGGGTTTTTATACCATTTCTTGCGCAATACGGTTCGAACACTCGAACACCTATACGGATTCTCCTGCACCGTGGCAGATATGTAAATACGGGGTTTAAATACCATTTCTTGCGCAATACGGTTCGAACCCTCGAACACCTATACGTATTCTCCTATACAGTGGCAGATATGTAAATACGGGGTTTACATACCATTTCTTGCGCAATACGGTTCGAACACTCGAACACCTATACGGATTCTCCTGCACAGTGGCAGATATGTAAATACGGGGTTTACATACCATTTCTTGCGCAATACGGTTCGAACACTCGAACACCTATACGGATTCTCCTGCACAGTGGCAGATATGTAAATACGGGGTTTTTATACCATTTCTTGCGCAATACGGTTCGAACACTCGAACACCTATACGGATTCTCCTGCACAGTGGCAGATATGTAAATACGGGGTTTACATACCATTTCTTGCGCAATACGGTTCGAACCCTCGAACACCTATACGTATTCTCCTGCACAGTGGCAGATATGTAAATACGGGGTTTACATACCATTTCTTGCGCAATACGGTTCGAACACTCGAACACCTATACGGATTCTCCTGCACAGTGGCAGATATGTAAATACGGGGTTTACGTACCATTTCTTGCGCATTACGGTTCGAACACTCGAACACCTATACGGATTCTCCTGCACAGTGGCAGATATATAAATACGGGGTTTACATACCATTTCTTGCGCCATACGGTTCGAACACTCGAACACCTATACGGATTCTCCTGCACAGTGGCAGATATGTAAATACGGGGTTTACATACCATTTCTTGCGCCATACGGTTCGAACACTCGAACACCTATACGGATTCTCCTGCACAGTGGCAGATATGTAAATACGGGGTTTACCTACCATTCCTTGCGCAATACGGTTCGAACACTCGAACACCTATACGGATTGTCCTGCACACTGGCAGATATGTAAATACGGGGTTTTCGTACCATTTCTTGCGCAATACGGTTCGAACACTCGAACACCTATACGGACTCTCCTGCACAGTGGCAGATATGTAAATACGGGGTTTACATACCATTTCTTGGGCATTACGGTTCGAACACTCGAACACCTATACGAATTCTCCTACAAAGTGGCAGATATGTAAATACGGGGTTTACGTACCATTTCTTGCACATTACGATTCGAACACTCGAACACCTATACGGACTCTCTTGCACAGTGGCAGATATGTAAATACGGGGTTTACATACCATTTCTTGCGCAATACGGTTCGAACACTCGAACACCTATACGGATTCTCCTGCACAGTGGCAGATATGTAAATACGGGGTTCACATACCATTTCTTGCGCAATACGGTTCGAACCCTCGCACACCTATACGGATTCTCCTGCACAGTGGCAGATATGTAAATACGGGGTTTACATACCATTTCTTGGGCAATACGGTTCGAACACTCGAACACCTATTCGGATTCTCCTGCACAGTGGCAGATATGTAAATACAGGGTTTACATACCATTTCTTGCGCAATACGGTTCGAACACTCGAACACCTATACGGATTCTCCTGCACAGTGGCAGATATGTAAATACGGGGTTTACGTACCATTTCTTGCGCATTACGGTTCGAACACTCGAACACCTATACGGATTCTCCTGCACAGTGGCAGATATGTAAATACGGGGTTTACATACCATTTCTTGCGCCATACGGTTCGAACACTCGAACACCTATACGGATTCTCCTGCACAGTGGCAGATATGTAAATACGGGGTTTACATACCATTTCTTGCGCCATACGGTTCGAACACTCGAACACCTATACGGATTCTCCTGCACAGTGGCAGATATGTAAATACGGGGTTTACATACCATTTCTTGCGCAATACGGTTCGAACACTCGGATACCTATACGGATTGTCCTGCACACTGGCAGATATGTAAATACGGGGTTTTCGTACCATTTCTTGCGCAATACGGTTCGAACAGTCGAACACCTATACGGATTCTCCTGCACAGTGGCAGATATGTAAATACGGGGTTTACATACCATTTCTTGGGCATTACGGTTCGAACACTCGAACACCTATACGGATTCTCCTGCAAAGTGGCAGATATGTAAATACGGGGTTTACGTACCATTTCTTGCGCATTACAGTTCGAACACTCGAACACCTATACGGACTCTCTTGCACAGTGGCAGATATGTAAATACGGGGTTTACATACCATTTCTTGCGCAATACGGTTCGAACACTCGAACACCTATACGGATTCTCCTGCACAGTGGCAGATATGTAAATACGGGGTTTACATACCATTTCTTGCGCAATACGGTTCGAACCCTCGAACACCTATACGGATTCTCCTGCACAGTGGCAGATATGTAAATACGGGGTTTACCTACCATTCCTTGCGCAATACGGTTCGAACACTCGAACACCTATACGGATTGTCCTGCACACTGGCAGATATGTAAATACGGGGTTTTCGTACCATTTCTTGCGCAATACGGTTCGAACACTCGAACACCTATACGGATTCTCCTGCACAGTGGCAGATATGTAAATACGGGGTTAACATACCATTTCTTGCGCAATACGGTTCGAACCCTCGAACACCTATACGGATTCTCCTGCACAGTGGCAGATATGTAAATACGGGGTTTACATACCATTTCTTGCGCAATACGGTTCGAACACTCGAACACCTATACGGATTCTCCTGCACAGTGGCAGATATGTAAATACGGGGTTTACGTACCATTTCTTGCGCATTACGGTTCGAACACTCGAACACCTATACGAATTCTCCTGCACAGTGGCACATATATAAATACGGGGTTTACATACCATTTCTTGCGCCATACGGTTCGAACACTCGAACACCTATACGGATTCTCCTGCACAGTGGCAGATATGTAAATACGGGGTTTACATACCATTTCTTGCGCCATACGGTTCGAACACTCGAACACCTATACGGATTCTCCTGCACAGTGGCAGATATGTAAATACGGGGTTTACCTACCATTTCTTGCGCAATACGGTTCGAACACTCGAACACCTATACGGATTGTCCTGCACACTGGCAGATATGTAAATACGGGGTTTCCGTACCATTTCTTGCGCAATACGGTTCGAACACTCGAACACCTATACGGATTCTCCTGCACAGTGGCCGATATGTAAATACGGGGTTTACATACCATTTCTTGCGCATTACGGTTCGAACACTCGAACACCTATACGGATTCTCCTGCAAAGTGGCAGATATGTAAATACGGGGTTTACGTACCATTTCTTGCGCATTACGGTTCGAACAATCGAACACCTATACGGACTCTCTTGCACAGTGGCAGATATGTAAATACGGGGTTTACGTACCATTTCTTGCGCAATACGGTTCGAACACTCGAACACCTATACGGATTCTCCTGCACAGTGGCAGATATGTAAATACGGGGTTTACATACCATTTCTTGCGCAATACGGTTCGAACACTCGAACACCTATACGGATTCTCCTGCACAGTGGCAGATATGTAAATACGGGGTTTACTTACCATTTCTTGCGCATTACGGTTCGAACACTCGAACACCTATACGGATTCTCCTGCACAGTGGCAGATATGTAAATACGGGGTTTACATACCATTTCTTGCGCAATACGGTTCGAACACTCGAACACCTATACGGATTCTCCTGCACAGTGGCAGATATGTAAATACGGGGTTTACATACCATTTCTTGCGCAATACGGTTCGAACACTCGAACACCTATATGGATTCTCCTGCACAGTGGCAGATATGTAAATACGGGGTTTACATAGCATTTCTTGAGCAATACGGTTCGAACACTCGAACACCTATACGGATTCTCCAGCACAGTGGCAGATATGTAAATACGGGGTTTACGTACCATTTCTTGCGCATTACGGTTCGAACACTCGAACACCTATACGGATTCTCCTGCACAGTGGCAGATATGTAAGTACGGGGTTTACATACCATTTCTTGCGCCATACGGTTCGAACACTCGAACACCTATACGGATTCTCCTGCACAGTGGCAGATATGTAAATACGGGGTTTACATACCATTTCTGGCGCCATACGGTTCGAACACTCGAACACCTATACGGATTCTCCTGCACAGTGGCAGATATGTAAATACGGGGTTTACATACCATTTCTTGCGCAATACGGTTCGAACACTCGGACACCTATACGGATTGTCCTGCACACTGGCAGATATGTAAATACGGGGTTTTCGTACCATTTCTTGCGCAATACGGTTCGAACACTCGAACACCTATACGGATTCTCCTGCACAGTGGCAGATATGTAAATACGGGGTTTACATACCATTTCTTGCGCATTACGGTTCGAACACTCGAACACCTATACGGATTCTCCTGCAAAGTGGCAGATATGTAAATACGGGGTTTACGTACCATTTCTTGCGCATTACGGTTCGAACACTCGAACACCTATACGGACTCTCTTGCACAGTGGCAGGTATGTAAATACGGGGTTTACATACCATTTCTTGCGCAATACGGTTCGAACACTCGAACACCTATACGGATTCTCCTGCACAGTGGCAGATATGTAAATACGGGGTTTACGTACCATTTCTTGCGCATTACGGTTCGAACACTCGAACACCTATACGGACTCTCTTGCACAGTGGCAGATATGTAAATACGGGGTTTACATACCATTTCTTGCGCAATACGGTTCGAACACTCGAACACTTATACGGATTCTCCTGCACAGTGGCAGATATGTAAATACGGGGTTTACATACCATTTCTTGCGCAATACGGTTCGAACACTCGAACACCTATACGGATTCTCCTGCACAGTGGCAGATATGTAAATACGGGGTTTTTATACCATTTCTTGCGCAATACGGTTCGAACACTCGAACACCTATACGGATTCTCCTGCACAGTGGCAGATATGTAAATACGGGGTTTACATACCATTTCTTGCGCAATACGGTTCGAACCCTCGAACACCTATACGTATTCTCCTACACAGTGGCAGATATGTAAATACGGGGTTTACATACCATTTCTTGCGCAATACGGTTCGAACACTCGAACACCTATACGGATTCTCCTGCACAGTGGCAGATATGTAAATACGGGGTTTACATACCATTTCATGCGCAATACGGTTCGAACACTCGAACACCTATACGGATTCTCCTGCACAGTGGCAGATATGTAAATACGGGGTTTTTATACCATTTCTTGCGCAATACGGTTCGAACACTCGAACACCTATACGGATTCTCCTGCACAGTGGCAGATATGTAAATACGGGGTTTACATACCATTTCTTGCGCAATACGGTTCGAACCCTCGAACACCTATACGTATTCTCCTGCACAGTGGCAGATATGTAAATACGGGGTTTACATACCATTTCTTGCGCAATACGGTTCGAACACTCGAACACCTATACGGATTCTCCTGCACAGTGGCAGATATGTAAATACGGGGTTTACGTACCATTTCTTGCGCATTACGGTTCGAACACTCGAACACCTATACGGATTCTCCTGCACAGTGGCAGATATATAAATACGGGGTTTACATACCATTTCTTGCGCCATACGGTTCGAACACTCGAACACCTATACGGATTCTCCTGCACAGTGGCAGATATGTAAATACGGGGTTTACATACCATTTCTTGCGCCATACGGTTCGAACACTCGAACACCTATACGGATTCTCCTGCACAGTGGCAGATATGTAAATACGGGGTTTACCTACCATTCCTTGCGCAATACGGTTCGAACACTCGAACACCTATACGGATTGTCCTGCACACTGGCAGATATGTAAATACGGGGTTTTCGTACCATTTCTTGCGCAATACGGTTCGAACACTCGAACACCTATACGGATTCTCCTGCACAGTGGCAGATATGTAAATACGGGGTTTACATACCATTTCTTGGGCATTACGGTTCGAACACTCGAACACCTATACGGATTCTCCTGCAAAGTGGCAGATATGTAAATATGGGGTTTACGTACCATTTCTTGCGCATTACGGTTCGAACACTCGAACACCTATACGGACTCTCTTGCACAGTGGCAGATATGTAAATACGGGGTTTACATACCATTTCTTGCGCAATACGGTTCGAACACTCGAACACCTATACGGATTCTCCTGCACAGTGGCAGATATGTAAATACGGGGTTTACATACCATTTCTTGCGCAATACGGTTCGAACCCTCGCACACCTATACGGATTCTCCTGCACAGTGGCAGATATGTAAATACGGGGTTTACATACCATTTCTTGCGCAATACGGTTCGAACACTCGAACACCTATACGGATTCTCCTGCACAGTGGCAGATATGTAAATACGGGGTTTACATACCATTTGTTGCGCAATACGGTTCGAACACTCGAACACCTATACGGATTCTCCTGCACAGTGGCAGATATGTAAATACGGGGTTTACGTACCATTTCTTGCGCATTACGGTTCGAACACTCGAACACCTATACGGATTCTCCTGCACAGTGGCAGATATGTAAATACGGGGTTTACATACCATTTCTTGCGCCATACGGTTCGAACACTCGAACACCTATACGGATTCTCCTGCACAGTGGCAGATATGTAAATACGGGGTTTACATACCATTTCTTGCGCATTACGGTTCGAACACTCGAACACCTATACGGATTCTCCTGCACAGTGGCAGATATGTAAATACGGGGTTTACATACCATTTCTTGCGCCATACGGTTCGAACACTCGAACACCTATACGGATTCTCCTGCACAGTGGCAGATATGTAAATACGGGGTTTACATACCATTTCTTGCGCCATACGGTTCGAACACTCGAACACCTATACGGATTCTCCTGCACAGTGGCAGATATGTAAATACGGGGTTTACATACCATTTCTTGCGCAATACGGTTCGAACACTCGGATACCTATACGGATTGTCCTGCACACTGGCAGATATGTAAATACGGGGTTTTCGTACCATTTCTTGCGCAATACGGTTCGAACAGTCGAACACCTATACGGATTCTCCTGCACAGTGGCAGATATGTAAATACGGGGTTTACATACCATTTCTTGGGCATTACGGTTCGAACACTCGAACACCTATACGGATTCTCCTGCAAAGTGGCAGATATGTAAATACGGGGTTTACGTACCATTTCTTGCGCATTACAGTTCGAACACTCGAACACCTATACGGACTCTCTTGCACAGTGGCAGATATGTAAATACGGGGTTTACATACCATTTCTTGCGCAATACGGTTCGAACACTCGAACACCTATACGGATTCTCCTGCACAGTGGCAGATATGTAAATACGGGGTTTACATACCATTTCTTGCGCAATACGGTTCGAACCCTCGAACACCTATACGGATTCTCCTGCACAGTGGCAGATATGTAAATACGGGGTTTACCTACCATTCCTTGCGCAATACGGTTCGAACACTCGAACACCTATACGGATTGTCCTGCACACTGGCAGATATGTAAATACGGGGTTTTCGTACCATTTCTTGCGCAATACGGTTCGAACACTCGAACACCTATACGGATTCTCCTGCACAGTGGCAGATATGTAAATACGGGGTTAACATACCATTTCTTGCGCAATACGGTTCGAACCCTCGAACACCTATACGGATTCTCCTGCACAGTGGCAGATATGTAAATACGGGGTTTACATACCATTTCTTGCGCAATACGGTTCGAACACTCGAACACCTATACGGATTCTCCTGCACAGTGGCAGATATGTAAATACGGGGTTTACGTACCATTTCTTGCGCATTACGGTTCGAACACTCGAACACCTATACGAATTCTCCTGCACAGTGGCACATATATAAATACGGGGTTTACATACCATTTCTTGCGCCATACGGTTCGAACACTCGAACACCTATACGGATTCTCCTGCACAGTGGCAGATATGTAAATACGGGGTTTACATACCATTTCTTGCGCCATACGGTTCGAACACTCGAACACCTATACGGATTCTCCTGCACAGTGGCAGATATGTAAATACGGGGTTTACCTACCATTTCTTGCGCAATACGGTTCGAACACTCGAACACCTATACGGATTGTCCTGCACACTGGCAGATATGTAAATACGGGGTTTCCGTACCATTTCTTGCGCAATACGGTTCGAACACTCGAACACCTATACGGATTCTCCTGCACAGTGGCCGATATGTAAATACGGGGTTTACATACCATTTCTTGCGCATTACGGTTCGAACACTCGAACACCTATACGGATTCTCCTGCAAAGTGGCAGATATGTAAATACGGGGTTTACGTACCATTTCTTGCGCATTACGGTTCGAACAATCGAACACCTATACGGACTCTCTTGCACAGTGGCAGATATGTAAATACGGGGTTTACGTACCATTTCTTGCGCAATACGGTTCGAACACTCGAACACCTATACGGATTCTCCTGCACAGTGGCAGATATGTAAATACGGGGTTTACATACCATTTCTTGCGCAATACGGTTCGAACACTCGAACACCTATACGGATTCTCCTGCACAGTGGCAGATATGTAAATACGGGGTTTACTTACCATTTCTTGCGCATTACGGTTCGAACACTCGAACACCTATACGGATTCTCCTGCACAGTGGCAGATATGTAAATACGGGGTTTACATACCATTTCTTGCGCAATACGGTTCGAACACTCGAACACCTATGCGGATTCTCCTGCACAGTGGCAGATATGTAAATACGGGGTTTACATACCATTTCTTGCGCAATACGGTTCGAACACTCGAACACCTATATGGATTCTCCTGCACAGTGGCAGATATGTAAATACGGGGTTTACATAGCATTTCTTGAGCAATACGGTTCGAACACTCGAACACCTATACGGATTCTCCAGCACAGTGGCAGATATGTAAATACGGGGTTTACGTACCATTTCTTGCGCATTACGGTTCGAACACTCGAACACCTATACGGATTCTCCTGCACAGTGGCAGATATGTAAGTACGGGGTTTACATACCATTTCTTCCGCCATACGGTTCGAACACTCGAACACCTATACGGATTCTCCTGCACAGTGGCAGATATGTAAATACGGGGTTTACATACCATTTCTGGCGCCATACGGTTCGAACACTCGAACACCTATACGGATTCTCCTGCACAGTGGCAGATATGTAAATACGGGGTTTACATACCATTTCTTGCGCAATACGGTTCGAACACTCGGACACCTATACGGATTGTCCTGCACACTGGCAGATATGTAAATACGGGGTTTTCGTACCATTTCTTGCGCAATACGGTTCGAACACTCGAACACCTATACGGATTCTCCTGCACAGTGGCAGATATGTAAATACGGGGTTTACATACCATTTCTTGCGCATTACGGTTCGAACACTCGAACACCTATACGGATTCTCCTGCAAAGTGGCAGATATGTAAATACGGGGTTTACGTACCATTTCTTGCGCATTACGGTTCGAACACTCGAACACCTATACGGACTCTCTTGCACAGTGGCAGGTATGTAAATACGGGGTTTACATACCATTTCTTGCGCAATACGGTTCGAACACTCGAACACCTATACGGATTCTCCTGCACAGTGGCAGATATGTAAATACGGGGTTTACGTACCATTTCTTGCGCATTACGGTTCGAACACTCGAACACCTATACGGACTCTCTTGCACAGTGGCAGATATGTAAATACGGGGTTTACATACCATTTCTTGCGCAATACGGTTCGAACACTCGAACACCTATACGGATTCTCCTGCACAGTGGCAGATATGTAGATACGGGGTTTACATACCATTTCTTGCGCAATACGGTTCGAACACTCGAACACCTATACGGATTCTCCTGCACAGTGGCAGATATGTAAATACGGGGTTTTTATACCATTTCTTGCGCAATACGGTTCGAACACTCGAACACCTATACGGATTCTCCTGCACAGTGGCAGATATGTAAATACGGGGTTTACATACCATTTCTTGCGCAATACGGTTCGAACCCTCGAACACCTATACGTATTCTCCTACACAGTGGCAGATATGTAAATACGGGGTTTACATACCATTTCTTGCGCAATACGGTTCGAACACTCGAACACCTATACGGATTCTCCTGCACAGTGGCAGATATGTAAATACGGGGTTTACATACCATTTCTTGCGCAATACGGTTCGAACACTCGAACACCTATACGGATTCTCCTGCACAGTGGCAGATATGTAAATACGGGGTTTACGTACCATTTCTTGCGCATTACGGTTCGAACACTCGAACACCTATACGGATTCTCCTGCACAGTGGCAGATATGTAAATACGGGGTTTACCTACCATTTCTTGCGCAATACGGTTCGAACACTCGAACACCTATACGGATTGTCCTGCACACTGGCAGATATGTAAATACGGGGTTTCCGTACCATTTCTTGCGCAATACGGTTCGAACACTCGAACACCTATACGGATTCTCCTGCACAGTGGCCGATATGTAAATACGGGGTTTACATACCATTTCTTGCGCATTACGGTTCGAACACTCGAACACCTATACGGATTCTCCTGCAAAGTGGCAGATATGTAAATACGGGGTTTACGTACCATTTCTTGCGCATTACGGTTCGAACAATCGAACACCTATACGGACTCTCTTGCACAGTGGCAGATATGTAAATACGGGGTTTACGTACCATTTCTTGCGCAATACGGTTCGAACACTCGAACACCTATATGGATTCTCCTGCACAGTGGCAGATATGTAAATACGGGGTTTACATAGCATTTCTTGAGCAATACGGTTCGAACACTCGAACACCTATACGGATTCTCCAGCACAGTGGCAGATATGTAAATACGGGGTTTACGTACCATTTCTTGCGCATTACGGTTCGAACACTCGAACACCTATACGGATTCTCCTGCAAAGTGGCAGATATGTAAATACGGGGTTTACGTACCATTTCTTGCGCATTACGGTTCGAACAATCGAACACCTATACGGACTCTCTTGCACAGTGGCAGATATGTAAATACGGGGTTTACGTACCATTTCTTGCGCAATACGGTTCGAACACTCGAACACCTATACGGATTCTCCTGCACAGTGGCAGATATGTAAATACGGGGTTTACATACCATTTCTTGCGCAATACGGTTCGAACACTCGAACACCTATACGGATTCTCCTGCACAGTGGCAGATATGTAAATACGGGGTTTACTTACCATTTCTTGCGCATTACGGTTCGAACACTCGAACACCTATACGGATTCTCCTGCACAGTGGCAGATATGTAAATACGGGGTTTACATACCATTTCTTGCGTAATACGGTTCGAACACTCGAACACCTATGCGGATTCTCCTGCACAGTGGCAGATATGTAAATACGGGGTTTACATACCATTTCTTGCGCAATACGGTTCGAACACTCGAACACCTATATGGATTCTCCTGCACAGTGGCAGATATGTAAATACGGGGTTTACATAGCATTTCTTGAGCAATACGGTTCGAACACTCGAACACCTATACGGATTCTCCAGCACAGTGGCAGATATGTAAATACGGGGTTTACGTACCATTTCTTGCGCATTACGGTTCGAACACTCGAACACCTATACGGATTCTCCTGCACAGTGGCAGATATGTAAGTACGGGGTTTACATACCATTTCTTGCGCCATACGGTTCGAACACTCGAACACCTATACGGATTCTCCTGCACAGTGGCAGATATGTAAATACGGGGTTTACATACCATTTCTGGCGCCATACGGTTCGAACACTCGAACACCTATACGGATTCTCCTGCACAGTGGCAGATATGTAAATACGGGGTTTACATACCATTTCTTGCGCAATACGGTTCGAACACTCGGACACCTATACGGATTGTCCTGCACACTGGCAGATATGTAAATACGGGGTTTTCGTACCATTTCTTGCGCAATACGGTTCGAACACTCGAACACCTATACGGATTCTCCTGCACAGTGGCAGATATGTAAATACGGGGTTTACATACCATTTCTTGCGCATTACGGTTCGAACACTCGAACACCTATACGGATTCTCCTGCAAAGTGGCAGATATGTAAATACGGGGTTTACGTACCATTTCTTGCGCATTACGGTTCGAACACTCGAACACCTATACGGACTCTCTTGCACAGTGGCAGGTATGTAAATACGGGGTTTACATACCATTTCTTGCGCAATACGGTTCGAACACTCGAACACCTATACGGATTCTCCTGCACAGTGGCAGATATGTAAATACGGGGTTTACGTACCATTTCTTGCGCATTACGGTTCGAACACTCGAACACCTATACGGACTCTCTTGCACAGTGGCAGATATGTAAATACGGGGTTTACATACCATTTCTTGCGCAATACGGTTCGAACACTCGAACACCTATACGGATTCTCCTGCACAGTGGCAGATATGTAAATACGGGGTTTACATACCATTTCTTGCGCAATACGGTTCGAACACTCGAACACCTATACGGATTCTCCTGCACAGTGGCAGATATGTAAATACGGGGTTTTTATACCATTTCTTGCGCAATACGGTTCGAACACTCGAACACCTATACGGATTCTCCTGCACAGTGGCAGATATGTAAATACGGGGTTTACATACCATTTCTTGCGCAATACGGTTCGAACCCTCGAACACCTATACGTATTCTCCTACACAGTGGCAGATATGTAAATACGGGGTTTACATACCATTTCTTGCGCAATACGGTTCGAACACTCGAACACCTATACGGATTCTCCTGCACAGTGGCAGATATGTAAATACGGGGTTTACATACCATTTCTTGCGCAATACGGTTCGAACACTCGAACACCTATACGGATTCTCCTGCACAGTGGCAGATATGTAAATACGGGGTTTACGTACCATTTCTTGCGCATTACGGTTCGAACACTCGAACACCTATACGGATTCTCCTGCACAGTGGCAGATATGTAAATACGGGGTTTACCTACCATTTCTTGCGCAATACGGTTCGAACACTCGAACACCTATACGGATTGTCCTGCACACTGGCAGATATGTAAATACGGGGTTTCCGTACCATTTCTTGCGCAATACGGTTCGAACACTCGAACACCTATACGGATTCTCCTGCACAGTGGCCGATATGTAAATACGGGGTTTACATACCATTTCTTGCGCATTACGGTTCGAACACTCGAACACCTATACGGATTCTCCTGCAAAGTGGCAGATATGTAAATACGGGGTTTACGTACCATTTCTTGCGCATTACGGTTCGAACAATCGAACACCTATACGGACTCTCTTGCACAGTGGCAGATATGTAAATACGGGGTTTACGTACCATTTCTTGCGCAATACGGTTCGAACACTCGAACACCTATACGGATTCTCCTGCACAGTGGCAGATATGTAAATACGGGGTTTACATACCATTTCTTGCGCAATACGGTTCGAACACTCGAACACCTATACGGATTCTCCTGCACAGTGGCAGATATGTAAATACGGGGTTTACTTACCATTTCTTGCGCATTACGGTTCGAACACTCGAACACCTATACGGATTCTCCTGCACAGTGGCAGATATGTAAATACGGGGTTTACATACCATTTCTTGCGCAATACGGTTCGAACACTCGAACACCTATGCGGATTCTCCTGCACAGTGGCAGATATGTAAATACGGGGTTTACATACCATTTCTTGCGCAATACGGTTCGAACACTCGAACACCTATATGGATTCTCCTGCACAGTGGCAGATATGTAAATACGGGGTTTACATAGCATTTCTTGAGCAATACGGTTCGAACACTCGAACACCTATACGGATTCTCCAGCACAGTGGCAGATATGTAAATACGGGGTTTACGTACCATTTCTTGCGCATTACGTTTCGAACACTCGAACACCTATACGGATTCTCCTGCACAGTGGCAGATATGTAAGTACGGGGTTTACATACCATTTCTTGCGCCATACGGTTCGAACACTCGAACACCTATACGGATTCTCCTGCACAGTGGCAGATATGTAAATACGGGGTTTACATACCATTTCTGGCGCCATACGGTTCGAACACTCGAACACCTATACGGATTCTCCTGCACAGTGGCAGATATGTAAATACGGGGTTTACATACCATTTCTTGCGCAATACGGTTCGAACACTCGGACACCTATACGGATTGTCCTGCACACTGGCAGATATGTAAATACGGGGTTTTCGTACCATTTCTTGCGCAATACGGTTCGAACACTCGAACACCTATACGGATTCTCCTGCACAGTGGCAGATATGTAAATACGGGGTTTACATACCATTTCTTGCGCATTACGGTTCGAACACTCGAACACCTATACGGATTCTCCTGCAAAGTGGCAGATATGTAAATACGGGGTTTACGTACCATTTCTTGCGCATTACGGTTCGAACACTCGAACACCTATACGGACTCTCTTGCACAGTGGCAGATATGTAAATACGGGGTTTACATACCATTTCTTGCGCAATACGGTTCGAACACTCGAACACCTATACGGATTCTCCTGCACAGTGGCAGATATGTAAATACGGGGTTTACATACCATTTCTTGCGCAATACGGTTCGAACACTCGAACACCTATACGGATTCTCCTGCACAGTGGCAGATATGTAAATACGGGGTTTTTATACCATTTCTTGCGCAATACGGTTCGAACACTCGAACACCTATACGGATTCTCCTGCACAGTGGCAGATATGTAAATACGGGGTTTACATACCATTTCTTGCGCAATACGGTTCGAACCCTCGAACACCTATACGTATTCTCCTACACAGTGGCAGATATGTAAATACGGGGTTTACATACCATTTCTTGCGCAATACGGTTCGAACACTCGAACACCTATACGGATTCTCCTGCACAGTGGCAGATATGTAAATACGGGGTTTACATACCATTTCTTGCGCAATACGGTTCGAACACTCGAACACCTATACGGATTCTCCTGCACAGTGGCAGATATGTAAATACGGGGTTTACATACCATTTCTTGCGCAATACGGTTCGAACCCTCGAACACCTATACGTATTCTCCTGCACAGTGGCAGATATGTAAATACGGGGTTTACATACCATTTCTTGCGCAATACGGTTCGAACACTCGAACACCTATACGGATTCTCCTGCACAGTGGCAGATATGTAAATACGGGGTTTACGTACCATTTCTTGCGCATTACGGTTCGAACACTCGAACACCTATACGGATTCTCCTGCACAGTGGCAGATATATAAATACGGGGTTTACATACCATTTCTTGCGCCATACGGTTCGAACACTCGAACACCTATACGGATTCTCCTGCACAGTGGCAGATATGTAAATACGGGGTTTACATACCATTTCTTGCGCCATACGGTTCGAACACTCGAACACCTATACGGATTCTCCTGCACAGTGGCAGATATGTAAATACGGGGTTTACCTACCATTCCTTGCGCAATACGGTTCGAACACTCGAACACCTATACGGATTGTCCTGCACACTGGCAGATATGTAAATACGGGGTTTTCGTACCATTTCTTGCGCAATACGGTTCGAACACTCGAACACCTATACGGATTCTCCTGCACAGTGGCAGATATGTAAATACGGGGTTTACATACCATTTCTTGGGCATTACGGTTCGAACACTCGAACACCTATACGGATTCTCCTGCAAAGTGGCAGATATGTAAATATGGGGTTTACGTACCATTTCTTGCGCATTACGGTTCGAACACTCGAACACCTATACGGACTCTCTTGCACAGTGGCAGATATGTAAATACGGGGTTTACATACCATTTCTTGCGCAATACGGTTCGAACACTCGAACACCTATACGGATTCTCCTGCACAGTGGCAGATATGTAAATACGGGGTTTACATACCATTTCTTGCGCAATACGGTTCGAACCCTCGCACACCTATACGGATTCTCCTGCACAGTGGCAGATATGTAAATACGGGGTTTACATACCATTTCTTGCGCAATACGGTTCGAACACTCGAACACCTATACGGATTCTCCTGCACAGTGGCAGATATGTAAATACGGGGTTTACATACCATTTGTTGCGCAATACGGTTCGAACACTCGAACACCTATACGGATTCTCCTGCACAGTGGCAGATATGTAAATACGGGGTTTACGTACCATTTCTTGCGCATTACGGTTCGAACACTCGAACACCTATACGGATTCTCCTGCACAGTGGCAGATATGTAAATACGGGGTTTACATACCATTTCTTGCGCCATACGGTTTGAACACTCGAACACCTATACGGATTCTCCTGCACAGTGGCAGATATGTAAATACGGGGTTTACATACCATTTCTTGCGCCATACGGTTCGAACACTCGAACACCTATACGGATTCTCCTGCACAGTGGCAGATATGTAAATACGGGGTTTACATACCATTTCTTGCGCAATACGGTTCGAACACTCGGATACCTATACGGAATGTCCTGCACACTGGCAGATATGTAAATACGGGGTTTTCGTACCATTTCTTGCGCAATACGGTTCGAACAGTCGAACACCTATACGGATTCTCCTGCACAGTGGCAGATATGTAAATACGGGGTTTACATACCATTTCTTGGGCATTACGGTTCGAACACTCGAACACCTATACGGATTCTCCTGCAAAGTGGCAGATATGTAAATACGGGGTTTACGTACCATTTCTTGCGCATTACAGTTCGAACACTCGAACACCTATACGGACTCTCTTGCACAGTGGCAGATATGTAAATACGGGGTTTACATACCATTTCTTGCGCAATACGGTTCGAACACTCGAACACCTATACGGATTCTCCTACACAGTGGCAGATATGTAAATACGGGGTTTACATACCATTTCTTGCGCAATACGGTTCGAACCCTCGAACACCTATACGGATTCTCCTGCACAGTGGCAGATATGTAAATACGGGGTTTACATACCATTTCTTACGCAATACGGTTCGAACACTCGAACACCTATACGGATTCTCCTGCACAGTGGCAGATATGTAAATACGGGGTTTACATACCATTTCTTGCGCAATACGGTTCGAACACTCGAACACCTATACGGATTCTCCTGCACAGTGGCAGATATGTAAATACGGGGTTTACGTACCATTTCTTGCGCATTACGGTACGAACACTCGAACACCTATACGGATTCTCCTGCACAGTGGCAGATATGTAAATACGGGGTTTACATACCATTTCTTGCGCCATACGGTTCGAACACTCGAACACCTATACCGATTCTCCTGCACAGTGGCAGATATGTAAATACGGAGTTTACATACCATTTCTTGCGCCATACGGTTCGAACACTCGAACACCTATACGGATTCTCCTGCACAGTGGCAGATATGTAAATACGGGGTTTACATACCATTTCTTGCGCAATACGGTTCGAACACACGGACACCTATACGGATTGTCCTGCACACTGGCAGATATGTAAATACGGGGTTTCCGTACCATTTCTTGCGCAATACGGTTCGAACACTCGAACACCTATACGGATTCTCCAGCACAGTGGCAGATATGTAAATACGGGGTTTACATACCATTTCTTGCGCAATACGGTTCGAACACTCGAACACCTATACGGATTCTCCTGCACAGTGGCAGATATGTAAATACGGGGTTTACATACCATTTCTTGCGCAATACGGTTCGAACACTCGAACACCTATACGGATTCTCCTGCACAGTGGCAGATATGTAAATACGGGGTTTACGTACCATTTCTTGCGCATTACGGTTCGAACACTCGAACACCTATACGGATTCTCCTGCACAGTGGCAGATATGTAAATACGTGGTTTACATACCATTTCTTGCGCAATACGGTTCGAACACTCGAACAGCTATACGGATTCTCCTACACAGTGGCAGATATGTAAATACGGGGTTTACTTACTATTTCTTGCGCATTACGGTTCGAACACTCGAACAGCTATACGGATTCTCCTGCACAGTGGCAGATATGTAAATACGGGGTTTACATACCATTTCTTGCGCAATACGGTTCGAACACTCGAACACCTATACGGATTCTCCAGCACAGTGGCAGATATGTAAATACGGGGTTTCCGTACCATTTCTTGCGCATTACGGTTCGAACACTCGAACACCTATACGGATTCTCCTGCACAGTGGCAGATATGTAAGTACGGGGTTTACATACCATTTCTTGCGCCATACGGTTCGAACACTCGAACACCTATACGGATTCTCCTGTACAGTGGCAGATATGTAAATACGGGGTTTACATACCATTTCTTGCGCCATACGGTTCGAACACTCGAACACCTATACGGATTCTCCTGCACAGTGGCAGATATGTAAATACGGGGTTTACATACCATTTCTTGCGCAATACGGTTCGAACACTCAGACACCTATACGGATTGTCCTGCACACTGGCAGATATGTAAATACGGGGTTTCCGTACCATTTCTTGCGCAATACGGTTCGAACACTCGAACACCTATACGGATTCTCCTGCACAGTGGCAGATATGTAAATACGGGGTTTACATACCATTTCTTGCGCATTACGGTTCGAACACTCGAACACCTATACGGATTCTCCTGCAAAGTGGCAGATATGTAAATACGGGGTTTACGTACCATTTCTTGCGCATTACGGTTCGAACACTCGAACACCTATACGGATTCTCCTGCACAGTGGCAGATATGTAAATACGGGGTTTACATACCATTTCTTGCGCAATACGGTTCGAACACTCGAACACCTATACGGATTCTCCTGCACAGTGGCAGATATGTAAATACGGGGTTTACATACCATTTCTTGCGCAATACGGTTCGAACACTCGAACACCTATACGGATTCTCCTGCACAGTGGCAGATATGTAAATACGGGGTTTTTATACCATTTCTTGCGCAATACGGTTCGAACACTCGAACACCTATACGGATTCTCCTGCACAGTGGCAGATATGTAAATACGGGGTTTACTTACCATTTCTTTCGCAATACGATTCGAACACTCGAACACCTATACGGATTCTCGTGCACAGAGGCAGATATGTAAATACGGGGTTTACGTACCATTTCTTGCGCAATACGGTTCGAACACTCGAACACCTATACGGATTCTCCTGCGCTGTGGCAGATATGTAAATACGGGGTTTACATACCATTTCTTGCGCAATACGGTTCGAACACTCGAACACCTATACGGATTCTCCTGTACAGTGGCAGATATGTAAATACGGGGTTTACATACCATTTCTTGCGCAATACGGTTCGAACCCACGAACACCTATACGGATTCTCCTGCACAGTGGCAGATATGTAAATACGGGGTTTACATACCATTTCTTGCGCAATACGGTTCGAACACTCGAACACCTATACGGATTCTCCTGCACAGTGGCAGATATGTAAATACGGGGTTTACGTACCATTTCTTGCGCATTACGGTTCGAACACTCGAACACCTATACGGATTCTCCTGCACAGTGGCAGATATATAAATACGGGGTTTACATACCATTTCTTGCGCCATACGGTTCGAACACACGAACACCTATACGGATTCTCCTGCACAGTGGCAGATATGTAAATACGGGGTTTACATACCATTTCTTGCGCCATACGGTTCGAACACTCGAACACCTATACGGATTCTCCTGCACAGTGGCAGATATGTAAATACGGGGTTTACCTACCATTTCTTGCGCAATACGGTTCGAACACTCGAACACCTATACGGATTGTCCTGCACACTGGCAGATATGTAAATACGGGGTTTCCGTACCATTTCTTGCGCAATACGGTTCGAACACTCGAACACCTATACGGATTCTCCTGCACAGTGGCAGATATGTAAATACGGGGTTTACATACCATTTCTTGCGCATTACGGTTCGAACACTCGAACACCTATACGGATTCTCCTGCAAAGTGGCAGATATGTAAATACGGGGTTTACGTACCATTTCTTGCGCATTACGGTTCGAACAATCGAACACCTATACGGACTCTCTTGCACAGTGGCAGATATGTAAATACGGGGTTTACGTACCATTTCTTGCGCAATACGGTTCGAACACTCGAACACCTATACGGATTCTCCTGCACAGTGGCAGATATGTAAATACGGGGTTTACATACCATTTCTTGCGCAATACGGTTCGAACATTCGAACACCTATACGGATTCTCCTGCACAGTGGCAGATATGTAAATACGGGGTTTACATATCATTTCTTGCGCAATACGGTTCGAACACTCGAACACCTATACGGATTCTCCTGCACAGTGGCAGATATGTAAATACGGGGTTTACTTACCATTTCTTGCGCATTACGGTTCGAACACTCGAACACCTATACGGATTCTCCTGCACAGTGGCAGATATGTAAATACGGGGTTTACATACCATTTCTTGCGCAATACGGTTCGAACACTCGAACACCTATACGGATTCTCCTGCACAGTGGCAGATATGTAAATACGGGGTTTACATACCATTTCTTGCGAAATACGGTTCGAACACTCGAACACCTGTACGGATTCTCCTGCACAGTGGCAGATATGTAAATACGGGGTTTACATACCATTTCTTGCGCAATACGGTTCGAACACTCGAACACCTATACGGATTCTCCAACACAGTGGCAGATATGTAAATACGGGGTTTACGTACCATTTCTTGCGCATTACGGTTCGAACACTCGAACACCTATACGGATTCTCCTGCACAGTGGCAGATATGTAAATACGGGGTTTACATACGATTTCTTGCGCCATACGGTTCGAACACTCGAACACCTATACGGATTCTCCTGCACAGTGGCAGATATGTAAATACGGGGTTTACATACCATTTCTTGCGCCATACGGTTCGAACACTCGAACACCTATACGGATTCTCCTGCACAGTGGCAGATATGTAAATACGGGGTTTACATACCATCTCTTGCGCAATACGGTTCGAACACTCGGACACCTATACGGATTGTCCTGCACACTGGCAGATATGTAAATACGGGGTTTCCGTACCATTTCTTGCGCAATACGGTTCGAACACTCGAACACCTATACGGATTCTCCTGCACAGTGGCAGATATGTAAATACGGGGTTTTCATACCATTTCTTGCGCATTACGGTTCGAACACTCGAACACCTATACGGATTCTCCTGCAAAGTGGCAGATATGTAAATACGGCGTTTACGTACCATTTCTTGCGCATTACGGTTCGAACACTCGAACACCTATACGGACTCTCTTGCACAGTGGCAGATATGTAAATACGGGGTTTACATTCCATTTCTTGCGCAATACGGTTCGAACACTCGAACACCTATACGGATTCTCCTGCACAGTGGCAGATATGTAAATACGGGGTTTACATACCATTTCTTGCGCAATACGGTTCGAACACTCGAACACCTATACGGATTCTCCTGCACAGTGGCAGATATGTAAATACGGGGTTTACATATCATTTCTTGCGCAATACGGTTCGAACACTCGAACACCTATACGGATTCTCCTGCACAGTGGCAGATATGAAAATACGGGGTTTACTTACCATTTCTTGCGCATTACGGTTCGAACACTCGAACACCTATACGGATTCTCCTGCACAGTGGCAGATATGTAAATACGGGGTTTACATACAATTTCTTGCGCAATACGGTTCGAACACTCGAACACCTATACAGATTCTCCTGCACAGTGGCAGATATGTAAATACGGGGTTTACGTACCATTTCTTGCGCATTACGGTTCGAAAACTCGAACACCTATACAGATTCTCCTGCACAGTGGCAGATATGTAAATACGGGGTTTACATACCATTTCTTGCGCCATACGGTTCGAACACCCGAACACCTATACGGATTCTCCTGCACAGTGGCAGATATGTAAATACGGGGTTTACATACCATTTCTTGCGCCATACGGTTCGAACACTCGAACACCTATACGGATTCTCCTGCACAGTGGTAGATATGTAAATACGGGGTTTACATACCATTTCTTGCGCAATACGGTTCGAACACTCGAACACCTATACGGATTGTCCTGCACACTGGCAGATATGTAAATACGGGGTTTCCGTACCATTTCTTGCGCAATACGGTTCGAACACTCGAACACCTATACGGATTGTCCTGCACAGTGGCAGATATGTAAATACGGGGTTTACATACCATTTCTTGCGCATTACGGTTCGAACACTCGAACACCTATACGGATTCTCCTGCAAAGTGGCAGATATGTAAATACGGAGTTTACTTACCATTTCTTGCGCATTACGGTTCGAACACTCGAACACCTATACGGACTCTCTTGCACAGTGGCAGATATGTAAATACGGGGTTTACGTACCATTTCTTGCGCAATACGGTTCGAGCACTCGAACACCTATACGGATTCTCCTGCACAGTGGCAGATATGTAAATACGGGGTTTACATACCATTTCTTGCGCAAGACGGTTCGAACACTCGAACACCTATACGGATTCTCCTACACAGTGGCAGATATGTAAATACGGGGTTTACGTACCATTTCTTGCGCAATACGGTTCGAACACTCGAACACCTATACGGATTCTCCTACACAGTGGCAGATATGTAAATACGGGGTTTACGTACCATTTCTTGCGCATTACGGTTCGAACACTCGAACACCTATACGGATTCTCCTGCACAGTGGTAGATATGTAAATACGGGGTTTACATACCATTTCTTGCGCCATACGGTTCGAACACTCGAACACCTATACGGATTCTCCTGCACAGTGGCAGATATGTAAATACGGGGTTTACGTACCATTTCTTGCGCAATACGGTTCGAACACTCGAACACCTATACGGATTCTCCTGCACAGTGGCAGATATTTAAATACGGGGTTTACTTACCATTTCTTGCGCATTACGGTTCGAACACTCGAACACCTATACGGATTTTCCTGCACAGTGGCAGATATGTAAATACGGGGTTTACATACCATTTCTTGCGCCATACGGTTCGAACACTCGAACACCTATACGGATTCTCCTGCACAGTGGCAGATATGTAAATACGGGGTTTACATACCATTTCTTGCGCAATACGGTTCGAACACTCGGACACCTATACGGATTGTCCTGCACACTGGCAGATATGTAAATACGGGGTTTCCGTACCATTTCTTGCGCAATACGGTTCGAACACTCGAACACCTATACGGATTCTCCTGCACAGTGGCAGATATGTAAATACGGGGTTTACATACCATTTCTTGCGCATTACGGTTCGAACACTCGAACACCTATACGGATTCTCCTGCAAAGTGGCAGATATGTAAATACGGCGTTTACGTACCATTTCTTGCGCATTACGGTTCGAACACTCGAACACCTATACGGACTCTCTTGCACAGTGGCAGATATGTAAATACGGGGTTTACATTCCATTTCTTGCGCAATACGGTTCGAACACTCGAACACCTATACGGATTCTCCTGCACAGTGGCAGATATGTAAATACGGGGTTTACATACCATTTCTTGCGCAATACGGTTCGAACACTCGAACACCTATACGGATTCTCCTGCACAGTGGCAGATATGTAAATACGGGGTTTACATATCATTTCTTGCGCAATACGGTTCGAACACTCGAACACCTATACGGATTCTCCTGCACAGTGGCAGATATGAAAATACGGGGTTTACTTACCATTTCTTGCGCATTACGGTTCGAACACTCGAACACCTATACGGATTCTCCTGTACAGTGGCAGATATGTAAATACGGGGTTTACATACAATTTCTTGCGCAATACGGTTCGAACACTCGAACACCTATACAGATTCTCCTGCACAGTGGCAGATATGTAAATACGGGGTTTACGTACCATTTCTTGCGCATTACGGTTCGAAAACTCGAACACCTATACAGATTCTCCTGCACAGTGGCAGATATGTAAATACGGGGTTTACATACCATTTCTTGCGCCATACGGTTCGAACACACGAACACCTATACGGATTCTCCTGCACAGTGGCAGATATGTAAATACGGGGTTTACATACCATTTCTTGCGCCATACGGTTCGAACACTCGAACACCTATACGGATTCTCCTGCACAGTGGTAGATATGTAAATACGGGGTTTACATACCATTTCTTGCGCAATACGGTTCGAACACTCGAACACCTATACGGATTGTCCTGCACACTGGCAGATATGTAAATACGGGGTTTCCGTACCATTTCTTGCGCAATACGGTTCGAACACTCGAACACCTATACGGATTGTCCTGCACAGTGGCAGATATGTAAATACGGGGTTTACATACCATTTCTTGCGCATTACGGTTCGAACACTCGAACACCTATACGGATTCTCCTGCAAAGTGGCAGATATGTAAATACGGGGTTTACTTACCATTTCTTGCGCATTACGGTTCGAACACTCGAACACCTATACGGACTCTCTTGCACAGTGGCAGATATGTAAATACGGGGTTTACGTACCATTTCTTGCGCAATACGGTTCGAACACTCGAACACCTATACGGATTCTCCTGCACAGTGGCAGATATGTAAATACGGGGTTTACATACCATTTCTTGCGCAAGACGGTTCGAACACTCGAACACCTATACGGATTCTCCTACACAGTGGCAGATATGTAAATACGGGGTTTACGTACCATTTCTTGCGCAATACGGTTCGAACACTCGAACACCTATACGGATTCTCCTGCACAGTGGCAGATATGTAAATACGGGGTTTACGTACCATTTCTTGCGCATTACGGTTCGAACACACGAACACCTATACGGATTCTCCTGCACAGTGGTAGATATGTAAATACGGGGTTTACATACCATTTCTTGCGCCATACGGTTCGAACACTCGAACACCTATACGGATTCTCCTGCACAGTGGCAGATATGTAAATACGGGGTTTACATACCATTTCTTGCGCAATACGGTTCGAACACTCGGACACCTATACGGATTGTCCTGCACACTGGCAGATATGTAAATACGGGGTTTCCGTACCATTTCTTGCGCAATACGGTTCGAACACTCGAACACCTATACGGATTCTCCTGCACAGTGGCAGATATTTAAATACGGGGTTTACATACCATTTCTTGCGCCATACGGTTCGAACACTCGAACACCTATACGGATTCTCCTGCACAGTGGCAGATATGTAAATACGGGGTTTACATACCATTTCTTGCGCCATACGGTTCGAACACTCGAACACCTATACGGATTCTCCTGCACAGTGGCAGATATGTAAATACGGGGTTTACATACCATTTCTTGCGCAATACGGTTCGAACACTCGGACACCTATACGGATTGTCCTGCACACTGGCAGATATGTAAATACGGGGCTTCCGTACCATTTCTTGCGCAATACGGTTCGAACACTCGAACACCTATACGGATTCTCCGGCACAGTGGCAGATATGTAAATACGGGGTTTACATACCATTTCCTGCGCATTACGGTTCGAACACTCGAACACCTATACGGACTCTCTTGCACAGTGGCAGATATGTAAATACAGGGTTTACATACCATTTCTTGCGCAATACGGTTCGAACACTCGAACCCCTATACGGATTCTCCTGCACAGTGGCAGATATGTAAATACGGGGTTTACATACCATTTCTTTCGCAATACGGTTCGAACACTCGAACACATATACGGATTCTCCTGCACAGTGGCAGATATGTAAATACGGGGTTTACATATCATTTCTTGCGCAATACGGTTCGAACACTCGAACACCTATACGGATTCTCCTGCACAGTGGTAGATATGTAAATACGGGGTTTACATACCATTTCTTGCGCAATACGGTTCGAACACTCGAACACCTATACGGATTGTCCTGCACACTGGCAGATATGTAAATACGGGGTTTCCGTACCATTTCTTGCGCAATACGGTTCGAACACTCGAACACCTATACGGATTGTCCTGCACGGTGGCAGATATGTAAATACGAGGTTTACATACCATTTCTTGCGCATTACGGTTCGAACACTCGAACACCTATACGGATTCTCCTGCAAAGTGGCAGATATGTAAATACGGGGTTTACTTACCATTTCTTGCGCATTACGGTTCGAACACTCGAACACCTATACGGACTCTCTTGCACAGTGGCAGATGTGTAAATACGGGGTTTACATACCATTTCTTGCGCAAGACGGTTCGAACACTCGAACACCTATACGGATTCTCCTACACAGTGGCAGATATGTAAATACGGGGTTTACGTACCATTTCTTGCGCAATACGGTTCGAACACTCGAACACCTATACGGATTCTCCTGCACAGTGGCAGATATGTAAATACGGGGTTTACGTACCATTTCTTGCGCATTACGGTTCGAACACACGAACACCTATACGGATTCTCCTGCACAGTGGTAGATATGTAAATACGGGGTTTACATACCATTTCTTGCGCCATACGGTTCGAACACTCGAACACCTATACGGATTCTCCTGCACAGTGGCAGATATGTAAATACGGGGTTTACATACCATTTCTTGCGCAATACGGTTCGAACACTCGGACACCTATACGGATTGTCCTGCACACTGGCAGATATGTAAATACGGGGTTTCCGTACCATTTCTTGCGCAATACGGTTCGAACACTCGAACACCTATACGGATTCTCCTGCACAGTGGCAGATATTTAAATACGGGGTTTACATACCATTTCTTGCGCCATACGGTTCGAACACTCGAACACCTATACGGATTCTCCTGCACAGTGGCAGATATGTAAATACGGGGTTTACATACCATTTCTTGCGCCATACGGTTCGAACACTCGAACACCTATACGGATTCTCCTGCACAGTGGCAGATATGTAAATACGGGGTTTACATACCATTTCTTGCGCAATACGGTTCGAACACTCGGACACCTATACGGATTGTCCTGCACACTGGCAGATATGTAAATACGGGGCTTCCGTACCATTTCTTGCGCAATACGGTTCGAACACTCGAACACCTATACGGATTCTCCGGCACAGTGGCAGATATGTAAATACGGGGTTTACATACCATTTCCTGCGCATTACGGTTCGAACACTCGAACACCTATACGGACTCTCTTGCACAGTGGCAGATATGTAAATACAGGGTTTACATACCATTTCTTGCGCAATACGGTTCGAACACTCGAACCCCTATACGGATTCTCCTGCACAGTGGCAGATATGTAAATACGGGGTTTACATACCATTTCTTTCGCAATACGGTTCGAACACTCGAACACATATACGGATTCTCCTGCACAGTGGCAGATATGTAAATACGGGGTTTACATATCATTTCTTGCGCAATACGGTTCGAACACTCGAACACCTATACGGATTCTCCTGCACAGTGGTAGATATGTAAATACGGGGTTTACATACCATTTCTTGCGCAATACGGTTCGAACACTCGAACACCTATACGGATTGTCCTGCACACTGGCAGATATGTAAATACGGGGTTTCCGTACCATTTCTTGCGCAATACGGTTCGAACACTCGAACACCTATACGGATTGTCCTGCACGGTGGCAGATATGTAAATACGAGGTTTACATACCATTTCTTGCGCATTACGGTTCGAACACTCGAACACCTATACGGATTCTCCTGCAAAGTGGCAGATATGTAAATACGGGGTTTACTTACCATTTCTTCCGCATTACGGTTCGAACACTCGAACACCTATACGGACTCTCTTGCACAGTGGCAGATATGTAAATACGGGGTTTACATACCATTTCTTGCGCAATACGATTCGAACACTCGAACACCTATACGGATTCTCCTGCACAGTGGCAGATATGTAAATACGGGGTTTACATACCATTTCTTGCGCAATACGGTTCGAACACTCGAACACCTATACGGATTCTCCTACACAGTGGCAGATATGTAAATACGGGGTTTACGTACCATTTCTTGCGCAATATGGTTCGAACACTCGAACACCTATACGGATTCTCCTGCGCAGTGGCAGATATGTAAATACGGGGTTTACGTACCATTTCTTGCGCATTACGGTTCGAACACTCGAACACCTATACGGATTCTCCTGCACAGTGGCAGATATTTAAATACGGGGTTTACATACCATTTCTTGCGCAATACGGTTCGAACACTCGGACACCTATACGGATTGTCCTGCACACTGGCAGATATGTAAATACGGGGTTTCCGTACCATTTCTAGCGCAATACGGTTCGAACACTCGAACACCTATACGGATTCTCCTGCACAGTGGCAGATATTTAAATACGGGGTTTACATACCATTTCTTGCGCCATACGGTTCGAACACTCGAACACCTATACGGATTCTCCTGCACAGTGGCAGATATGTAAATACGGGGTTTACATACCATTTCTTGCGCCATACGGTTCGAACACTCGAAAACCTATACGGATTCTCCTGCACAGTGGCAGATATGTAAATACGGGGTTTACATACCATTTCTTGCGCAATACGGTTCGAACACTCGGACACCTATACGGATTGTCCTGCACACTGGCAGATATGTAAATACGGGGCTTCCGTACCATTTCTTGCGCAATACGGTTCGAACACTCGAACACCTATACGGATTCTCCTGCACAGTGGCAGATATGTAAATACGGGGTTTACATACCATTTCCTGCGCATTACGGTTCGAACACTCGAACACCTATACGGACTCTCTTGCACAGTGGCAGATATGTAAATACAGGGTTTACATACCATTTCTTGCGCAATACGGTTCGAACACTCGAACACCTATACGGATTCTCCTGCACAGTGGCAGATATGTAAATACGGGGTTTACATACCATTTCTTGCGCAATACGGTTCGAACACTCGAACACCTATACGGATTCTCCTGCACAGTGGCAGATATGTAAATACGGGGTTTACATATCATTTCTTGCGCAATACGGTTCGAACACTCGAAGACCTATACGGATTCTCCTGCACAGTGGTAGATATGAAAATACGGGGTTTACTTACCATTTCTTGCGCATTACGGTTCGAACCCTCGAACACCTATACGGATTCTCCTGCACAGTGGCAGATATGTAAATACGGGGTTTACATACCATTTCTTTCGCAATACGGTTCGAACACTCGAACACCTATACGGATTCTCCTGCACAATGGCAGATATGTAAATACGGGGTTTACTTACCATTTCTTGCGCATTACGGTTCGAACACTCGAACACCTATACGGATTCTCCTGCACAGTGGCAGATATGTAAATACGGGGTTTACATACCATTTCTTGCGCAATACGGTTCGAACACTCGAACACCTATACGGATTCTCCTGCACAGTGGCAGATATGTAAATACGGGGTTTTTATACCGTTTCTTGCGCAATACGGTTCGAACACTCGAACACCTATACGGATTCTCCTGCACAGTGGCAGATATGTAAATACGGGGTTTACTTACCATTTCTTTCGCAATACGATTCGAACACTCGAACACCTATACGGATTCTCGTGCACAGAGGCAGATATGTAAATACGGGGTTTACGTACCATTTCTTGCGCAATACGGTTCGAACACTCGAACACCTATACGGATTCTCCTGCGCAGTGGCAGATATGTAAATACGGGGTTTACCTACCATTTCTTGCGCAATACGGTTCGAACACTCGAACACCTATACGGATTCTCCTGCACAGTGGCAGATATTTAAATACGGGGTTTACATACCATTTCTTGCGCAATACGGTTCGAACCCTCGAACACCTATACGGATTCTCCTGCACAGTGGCAGATATGTAAATACGGGGTTTACATACCATTTCTTGCGCAATACGGTTCGAACACTCGAACACCTATACGGATTCTCCTGCACAGTGGCAGATATATAAATACGGGGTTTACATACCGTTTCTTGCGCCATACGGTTCGAACACTCGAACACCTATACGGATTCTCCTGCACAGTGGCAGATATGTAAATACGGGGTTTACATACCATTTCTTGCGCCGTACGGTTCGAACACTCGAACACCTATACGGATTCTCCTGCACAGTGGCAGATATGTAAATACGGGGTTTACATACCATTTCTTCCGCAATACGGTTCGAACACTCGAACACCTATACGGATTCTCCTGCACAGTGGCAGATATGTAAATACGGGGTTTACATACCATTTCTTGCGCATTACGGTTCGAATACTCGAACACCTATACGGATTCTCCTGCAAAGTGGCAGATATGTAAATACGGGGTTTACGTACCATTTCTTGCGCATTACGGTTCGAACACTCGAACACCTATACGGACTCTCTTGCACAGTGGCAGATATGTAAATACGGGGTTTACGTACCATTTCATGCGCAATACGGTTCGAACACTCGAACACCTATACGGATTCTCCTGCACAGTGGCAGATATGTAAATACGGGGTTTACATACCATTTCTTTCGCAATACGGTTCGAACACTCGAACACCTATACGGATTCTCCTGCACAATGGCAGATATGTAAATACGGGGTTTACCTACCATTTCTTGCGCATTACGGTTCGAACACTCGAACACCTATACGGATTCTCCTGCACAGTGGCAGATATGTAAATACGGGGTTTACATACCATTTCTTGCGCAATACGGTTCGAACACTCGAACACCTATACGGATTCTCCTGCACAGTGGCAGATATGTAAATACGGGGTTTTTATACCGTTTCTTGCGCAATACGGTTCGAACACTCGAACACCTATACGGATTCTCCTGCACAGTGGCAGATATGTAAATACGGGGTTTACTTACCATTTCTTTCGCAATACGATTCGAACACTCGAACACCTATACGGATTCTCGTGCACAGAGGCAGATATGTAAATACGGGGTTTACGTACCATTTCTTGCGCAATACGGTTCGAACACTCGAACACCTATACGGATTCTCCTGCGCAGTGGCAGATATGTAAATACGGGGTTTACCTACCATTTCTTGCGCAATACGGTTCGAACACTCGAACACCTATACGGATTCTCCTGCACAGTGGCAGATATTTAAATACGGGGTTTACATACCATTTCTTGCGCAATACGGTTCGAACCCTCGAACACCTATACGGATTCTCCTGCACAGTGGCAGATATGTAAATACGGGGTTTACATACCATTTCTTGCGCAATACGGTTCGAACACTCGAACACCTATACGGATTCTCCTGCACAGTGGCAGATATATAAATACGGGGTTTACATACCGTTTCTTGCGCCATACGGTTCGAACACTCGAACACCTATACGGATTCTCCTGCACAGTGGCAGATATGTAAATACGGGGTTTACATACCATTTCTTGCGCCGTACGGTTCGAACACTCGAACACCTATACGGATTCTCCTGCACAGTGGCAGATATGTAAATACGGGGTTTACATACCATTTCTTCCGCAATACGGTTCGAACACTCGAACACCTATACGGATTCTCCTGCACAGTGGCAGATATGTAAATACGGGGTTTACATACCATTTCTTACGCATTACGGTTCGAATACTCGAACACCTATACGGATTCTCCTGCAAAGTGGCAGATATGTAAATACGGGGTTTACGTACCATTTCTTGCGCATTACGGTTCGAACACTCGAACACCTATACGGACTCTCTTGCACAGTGGCAGATATGTAAATACGGGGTTTACGTACCATTTCATGCGCAATACGGTTCGAACACTCGAACACCTATACGGATTCTCCTGCACAGTGGCAGATATGTAAATACGGGGTTTACATACCATTTCTTGCGCAATACGGTTCGAACACTCGAACACCTATACGGATTCTCCTGCACAGTGGCAGATATGTAAATACGGGGTTTTTATACCGTTTCTTGCGCAATACGGTTCGAACACTCGAACACCTATACGGATTCTCCTGCACAGTGGCAGATATGTAAATACGGGGTTTACTTACCATTTCTTTCGCAATACGATTCGAACACTCGAACACCTATACGGATTCTCGTGCACAGAGGCAGATGTGTAAATACGGGGTTTACGTACCATTTCTTGCGCAATACGGTTCGAACACTCGAACACCTATACGGATTCTCCTGCGCAGTGGCAGATATGTAAATACGAGGTTTACATACCATTTCTTGCGCAATACGGTTCAAACACTCGAACACCTATACGGATTCTCCTGCACAGTGGCAGATATGTAAATACGGGGTTTACATACCATTTCTTGCGCAATACGGTTCGAACACTCAAACACCTATACGGATTCTCCAGCACAGTGGCAGATATGTAAATACGGGGTTTACGTACCATTTCTTGCGCATTACGGTTCGAACACTCGAACACCTATACGGATTCTCCTGCACAGTGGCAGATATGTAAATACGGGATTTACATACCATTTCTTGCGCCATACGGTTCGAACACTCGAACACCTATACGGATTCTCCTGCACAGTGGCAGATATGTAAATACGGGGTTTACATACCATTTCTTGCGCCATACGGTTCGAACACTCGAACACCTATACGGATTCTCCTGCACAGTGGCAGATATGTAAATACGGGGTTTACATACCATTTCTTGCGCAATACGGTTCGAAGACTCGGACACCTATACGGATTGTCCTGCACACTGGCAGATATGTAAATACGGGGTTTCCGTACCATTTCTTGCGCAATACGGTTCGAACACTCGAACACCTATACGGATTCTCCTGCACAGTGGCAAATATGTAAATACGGGGTTTACATACCATTTCTTGCGCATTACGGTTCGAACACTCGAACACCTATACGGATTCTCCTGCACAGTGGCAGATATGTAAATACGGGGTTTACATACCATTTCTTGCGCAATACGGTTCGAACACTCGAACACCTATACGGATTCTCCTGCACAGTGGCAGATATGTAAATACGGGGTTTTTATACCGTTTCTTGCGCAATACGGTTCGAACACTCGAACACCTATACGGATTCTCCTGCACAGTGGCAGATATGTAAATACGGGGTTTACTTACCATTTCTTTCGCAATACGATTCGAACACTCGAACACCTATACGGATTCTCGTGCACAGAGGCAGATATGTAAATACGGGGTTTACGTACCATTTCTTGCGCAATACGGTTCGAACACTCGAACACCTATACGGATTCTCCTGCGCAGTGGCAGATATGTAAATACGGGGTTTACCTACCATTTCTTGCGCAATACGGTTCGAACACTCGAACACCTATACGGATTCTCCTGCACAGTGGCAGATATTTAAATACGGGGTTTACATACCATTTCTTGCGCAATACGGTTCGAACCCTCGAACACCTATACGGATTCTCCTGCACAGTGGCAGATATGTAAATACGGGGTTTACATACCATTTCTTGCGCAATACGGTTCGAACACTCGAACACCTATACGGATTCTCCTGCACAGTGGCAGATATATAAATACGGGGTTTACATACCGTTTCTTGCGCCATACGGTTCGAACACTCGAACACCTATACGGATTCTCCTGCACAGTGGCAGATATGTAAATACGGGGTTTACATACCATTTCTTGCGCCGTACGGTTCGAACACTCGAACACCTATACGGATTCTCCTGCACAGTGGCAGATATGTAAATACGGGGTTTACATACCATTTCTTCCGCAATACGGTTCGAACACTCGAACACCTATACGGATTCTCCTGCACAGTGGCAGATATGTAAATACGGGGTTTACATACCATTTCTTGCGCATTACGGTTCGAATACTCGAACACCTATACGGATTCTCCTGCAAAGTGGCAGATATGTAAATACGGGGTTTACGTACCATTTCTTGCGCATTACGGTTCGAACACTCGAACACCTATACGGACTCTCTTGCACAGTGGCAGATATGTAAATACGGGGTTTACGTACCATTTCATGCGCAATACGGTTCGAACACTCGAACACCTATACGGATTCTCCTGCACAGTGGCAGATATGTAAATACGGGGTTTACATACCATTTCTTTCGCAATACGGTTCGAACACTCGAACACCTATACGGATTCTCCTGCACAATGGCAGATATGTAAATACGGGGTTTACCTACCATTTCTTGCGCATTACGGTTCGAACACTCGAACACCTATACGGATTCTCCTGCACAGTGGCAGATATGTAAATACGGGGTTTACATACCATTTCTTGCGCAATACGGTTCGAACACTCGAACACCTATACGGATTCTCCTGCACAGTGGCAGATATGTAAATACGGGGTTTTTATACCGTTTCTTGCGCAATACGGTTCGAACACTCGAACACCTATACGGATTCTCCTGCACAGTGGCAGATATGTAAATACGGGGTTTACTTACCATTTCTTTCGCAATACGATTCGAACACTCGAACACCTATACGGATTCTCGTGCACAGAGGCAGATATGTAAATACGGGGTTTACGTACCATTTCTTGCGCAATACGGTTCGAACACTCGAACACCTATACGGATTCTCCTGCGCAGTGGCAGATATGTAAATACGGGGTTTACCTACCATTTCTTGCGCAATACGGTTCGAACACTCGAACACCTATACGGATTCTCCTGCACAGTGGCAGATATTTAAATACGGGGTTTACATACCATTTCTTGCGCAATACGGTTCGAACCCTCGAACACCTATACGGATTCTCCTGCACAGTGGCAGATATGTAAATACGGGGTTTACATACCATTTCTTGCGCAATACGGTTCGAACACTCGAACACCTATACGGATTCTCCTGCACAGTGGCAGATATATAAATACGGGGTTTACATACCGTTTCTTGCGCCATACGGTTCGAACACTCGAACACCTATACGGATTCTCCTGCACAGTGGCAGATATGTAAATACGGGGTTTACATACCATTTCTTGCGCCGTACGGTTCGAACACTCGAACACCTATACGGATTCTCCTGCACAGTGGCAGATATGTAAATACGGGGTTTACATACCATTTCTTCCGCAATACGGTTCGAACACTCGAACACCTATACGGATTCTCCTGCACAGTGGCAGATATGTAAATACGGGGTTTACATACCATTTCTTACGCATTACGGTTCGAATACTCGAACACCTATACGGATTCTCCTGCAAAGTGGCAGATATGTAAATACGGGGTTTACGTACCATTTCTTGCGCATTACGGTTCGAACACTCGAACACCTATACGGACTCTCTTGCACAGTGGCAGATATGTAAATACGGGGTTTACGTACCATTTCATGCGCAATACGGTTCGAACACTCGAACACCTATACGGATTCTCCTGCACAGTGGCAGATATGTAAATACGGGGTTTACATACCATTTCTTGCGCAATACGGTTCGAACACTCGAACACCTATACGGATTCTCCTGCACAGTGGCAGATATGTAAATACGGGGTTTTTATACCGTTTCTTGCGCAATACGGTTCGAACACTCGAACACCTATACGGATTCTCCTGCACAGTGGCAGATATGTAAATACGGGGTTTACTTACCATTTCTTTCGCAATACGATTCGAACACTCGAACACCTATACGGATTCTCGTGCACAGAGGCAGATGTGTAAATACGGGGTTTACGTACCATTTCTTGCGCAATACGGTTCGAACACTCGAACACCTATACGGATTCTCCTGCGCAGTGGCAGATATGTAAATACGAGGTTTACATACCATTTCTTGCGCAATACGGTTCAAACACTCGAACACCTATACGGATTCTCCTGCACAGTGGCAGATATGTAAATACGGGGTTTACATACCATTTCTTGCGCAATACGGTTCGAACACTCAAACACCTATACGGATTCTCCAGCACAGTGGCAGATATGTAAATACGGGGTTTACGTACCATTTCTTGCGCATTACGGTTCGAACACTCGAACACCTATACGGATTCTCCTGCACAGTGGCAGATATGTAAATACGGGATTTACATACCATTTCTTGCGCCATACGGTTCGAACACTCGAACACCTATACGGATTCTCCTGCACAGTGGCAGATATGTAAATACGGGGTTTACATACCATTTCTTGCGCCATACGGTTCGAACACTCGAACACCTATACGGATTCTCCTGCACAGTGGCAGATATGTAAATACGGGGTTTACATACCATTTCTTGCGCAATACGGTTCGAAGACTCGGACACCTATACGGATTGTCCTGCACACTGGCAGATATGTAAATACGGGGTTTCCGTACCATTTCTTGCGCAATACGGTTCGAACACTCGAACACCTATACGGATTCTCCTGCACAGTGGCAAATATGTAAATACGGGGTTTACATACCATTTCTTGCGCATTACGGTTCGAACACTCGAACACCTATACGGATTCTCCTGCAAAGTGGCAGATATGTAAATACGGGGTTTACGTACCATTTCTTGCGCATTACGGTTCGAACACTCGAACACCTATACGGACTCTCTTGCACAGTGGCAGGTATGTAAATACGGGGTTTACATACCATTTCTTGCGCAATACGGTTCGAACACTCGAACACCTATACGGATTCTCCTGCACAGTGGCAGATATGTAAATACGGGGTTTACATACCATTTCTTGCGAAATACGGTTCGAACACTCGAACACCTATACGGATTCTCCTGCACAGTGGCAGATATGTAAATACGGGGTTTACATATCATTTCATGCGCAATACGGTTCGAACACTCGAACACCTATACGGATTCTCCTGCACAGTGGTAGATATGAAAATACGGGGTTTACTTACCATTTCTTGCGCATTACGGTTCGAACCCTCGAACACCTATACGGATTCTCCTGCACAGTGGCAGATATGTAAATACGGGGTTTACATTCCATTTCTTTCGCAATACGGTTCGAACACTCGAACACCTATACGGATTCTCCTGCACAATGGCAGATATGTAAATACGGGGTTTACTTACCATTTCTTGCGCATTACGGTTCGAACACTCGAACACCTATACGGATTCTCCTGCACAGTGGCAGATATGTAAATACGGGGTTTACATACTATTTCTTGCGCAATACGGTTCGAACACTCGAACACCTATACGGATTCTCCTGCACAGTGGCAGATATGTAAATACGGGGTTTTTATACCGTTTCTTGCGCAATACGGTTCGAACACTCGAACACCTATACGGATTCTCCTGCACAGTGGCAGATATGTAAATACGGGGTTTACTTACCATTTCTTTCGCAATACGATTCGAACACTCGAACACCTATACGGATTCTCGTGCACAGAGGCAGATATGTAAATACGGGGTTTACGTACCATTTCTTGCGCAATACGGTTCGAACACTCGAACACCTATACGGATTCTCCTGCGCAGTGGCAGATATGTAAATACGGGGTTTACATACCATTTCTTGCGCAATACGGTTCGAACACTCGAACACCTATACGGGTTCTCCTGCACAGTGGCAGATATGTAAATACGGGGTTTACATACCATTTCTTGCGCAATACGGTTCGAACCCTCGAACACCTATACGGATTCTCCTGCACAGTGGCAGATATGTAAATACGGGGTTTACATACCATTTCTTGCGCAATACGGTTCGAACACTCGAACACCTATACGGATTCTCCTGCACAGTGGCAGATATGTAAATACGGGGTTTACATACCATTTCTTGCGCAATACGGTTCGAACACTCAAACACCTATACGGATTCTCCAGCACAGTGGCAGATATGTAAATACGGGGTTTACGTACCATTTCTTGCGCATTACGGTTCGAACACTCGAACACCTATACGGATTCTCCTGCACAGTGGCAGATATGTAAATACGGGGTTTACATACCATTTCTTGCGCCATACGGTTCGAACACTCGAACACCTATACGGATTCTCCTGCACAGTGGCAGATATGTAAATACGGGGTTTACATACCATTTCTTGCGCCATACGGTTCGAACACTCGAACACCTATACGGATTCTCCTGCACAGTGGCAGATATGTAAATACGGGGTTTACATACCATTTCTTGCGCAATACGGTTCGAAGACTCGGACACCTATACGGATTGTCCTGCACACTGGCAGATATGTAAATACGGGGTTTCCGTACCATTTCTTGCGCAATACGGTTCGAACACTCGAACACCTATACGGATTCTCCTGCACAGTGGCAAATATGTAAATACGGGGTTTACATACCATTTCTTGCGCATTACGGTTCGAACACTCGAACACCTATACGGATTCTCCTGCAAAGTGGCAGATATGTAAATACGGGGTTTACGTACCATTTCTTGCGCATTACGGTTCGAACACTCGAACACCTATACGGACTCTCTTGCACAGTGGCAGGTATGTAAATACGGGGTTTACATACCATTTCTTGCGCAATACGGTTCGAACACTCGAACACCTATACGGATTCTCCTGCACAGTGGCAGATATGTAAATACGGGGTTTACATACCATTTCTTGCGAAATACGGTTCGAACACTCGAACACCTATACGGATTCTCCTGCACAGTGGCAGATATGTAAATACGGGGTTTACATATCATTTCATGCGCAATACGGTTCGAACACTCGAACACCTATACGGATTCTCCTGCACAGTGGTAGATATGAAAATACGGGGTTTACTTACCATTTCTTGCGCATTACGGTTCGAACCCTCGAACACCTATACGGATTCTCCTGCACAGTGGCAGATATGTAAATACGGGGTTTACATTCCATTTCTTTCGCAATACGGTTCGAACACTCGAACACCTATACGGATTCTCCTGCACAATGGCAGATATGTAAATACGGGGTTTACTTACCATTTCTTGCGCATTACGGTTCGAACACTCGAACACCTATACGGATTCTCCTGCACAGTGGCAGATATGTAAATACGGGGTTTACATACTATTTCTTGCGCAATACGGTTCGAACACTCGAACACCTATACGGAATCTCCTGCACAGTGGCAGATATGTAAATACGGGGTTTTTATACCGTTTCTTGCGCAATACGGTTCGAACACTCGAACACCTATACGGATTCTCCTGCACAGTGGCAGATATGTAAATACGGGGTTTACTTACCATTTCTTTCGCAATACGATTCGAACACTCGAACACCTATACGGATTCTCGTGCACAGAGGCAGATATGTAAATACGGGGTTTACGTACCATTTCTTGCGCAATACGGTTCGAACACTCGAACACCTATACGGATTCTCCTGCGCAGTGGCAGATATGTAAATACGGGGTTTACATACCATTTCTTGCGCAATACGGTTCGAACACTCGAACACCTATACGGGTTCTCCTGCACAGTGGCAGATATGTAAATACAGGGTTTACATACCATTTCTTGCGCAATACGGTTCGAACCCTCGAACACCTATACGGATTCTCCTGCACAGTGGCAGATATGTAAATACGGGGTTTACATACCATTTCTTGCGCAATACGGTTCGAACACTCGAACACCTATACGGATTCTCCTGCACAGTGGCAGATATGTAAATACGGGGTTTACGTACCATTTCTTGCGCATTACGGTTCGAACACTCGAACACCTATACGGATTCTCCTGCACAGTGGCAGATATATAAATACGGGGTTTACATACCATTTCTTGCGCCATACGGTTCGAACACTCGAACACCTATACGGATTCTCCTGCACAGTGGCAGATATGTAAATACGGGGTTTACATACCATTTCTTGCGCCATACGGTTCGAACACTCGAACACCTATACGGATTCTCCTGCACAGTGGCAGATATGTAAATACGGGGTTTACATACCATTTCTTGCGCAATACGGTTCGAACACTCGAACACCTATACGGATTGTCCTGCACACTGGCAGATATGTAAATACGGGGTTTCCGTACCATTTCTTGCGCAATACGGTTCGAACACTCGAACACCTATACGGATTCTCCTGCACAGTGGCAGATATGTAAATACGGGGTTTACATACCATTTCATGCGCATTACGGTTCGAATACTCGAACACCTATACGGATTCTCCTGCAAAGTGGCAGATATGTAAATACGGGGTTTACGTACCATTTCTTGCGCATTACGGTTCGAACACTCGAACACCTATACGGACTCTCTTGCACAGTGGCAGATATGTAAATACGGGGTTTACGTACCATTTCTTGCGCAATACGGTTCGAACACTCGAACACCTATACGGATTCTCCTGCACAGTGGCAGATATGTAAATACGGGGTTTACGTACCATTTCTTGCGCAATACGGTTCGAACACTCGAACACCTATACGGATTCTCCTGCACAGTGGCAGATATGTAAATACGGGGTTTACATATCATTTCTTGCGCAATACGGTTCGAACACTCGAACACCTATACGAATTCTCCTGCACAGTGGCAGATATGTAAATACGGGGTTTACTTACCATTTCTTGCGCATTACGGTTCGAACACTCGAACACCTATACGGATTCTCCTGCACAGTGGCAGATATATAAATACGGGGTTTACATACCATTTCTTGCGCAATACGGTTCGAACACTCGAACACCTATACGGATTCTCCTGCACAGTGGCAGATATGTAAATACGGGGTTTACATACCATTTCTTGCGCAATACGGTTCGAACACTCGAACACCTATACGGATTCTCCAGCACAGTGGCAGATATGTAAATACGGGGTTTACGTACCATTTCTTGCGCATTACGGTTCGAACACTCGAACACCTATACGGATTCTCCTGCACAGTGGCAGATATGTAAATACGGGGTTTACATACCATTTCATGCGCAATACGGTTCGAACACTCGAACACCTATACGGATTCTCCTGCACAGTGGCAGATATGTAAATACGGGGTTTACTTACCATTTCTTGCGCCATACGGTTCGAACCCTCGAACACCTATACGGATTCTCCTGCACAGTGGCAGATATGTAAATACGGGGTTTACATATCATTTCTTGCGCAATACGGTTCGAAGACTCGGACACCTATACGGATTCTCCTGCACAATGGCAGATATGTAAATACGGGGTTTACTTACCATTTCTTGCGCATTACGGTTCGAACACTCGAACACCTATACGGATTCTCCTGCACAGTGGCAGATATGTAAATACGGGGTTTACATACTATTTCTTGCGCAATACGGTTCGAACACTCGAACACCTATACGGATTCTCCTGCACAGTGGCAGATATGTAAATACGGGGTTTTTATACCGTTTCTTGCGCAATACGGTTCGAACACTCGAACACCTATACGGATTCTCCTGCACAGTGGCAGATATGTAAATACGGGGTTTACTTACCATTTCTTTCGCAATACGATTCGAACACTCGAACACCTATACGGATTCTCGTGCACAGAGGCAGATATGTAAATACGGGGTTTACGTACCATTTCTTGCGCAATACGGTTCGAACACTCGAACACCTATACGGATTCTCCTGCGCAGTGGCAGATATGTAAATACGGGGTTTACATACCATTTCTTGCGCAATACGGTTCGAACACTCGAACACCTATACGGGTTCTCCTGCACAGTGGCAGATATGTAAATACGGGGTTTACATACCATTTCTTGCGCAATATGGTTCGAACCCTCGAACACCTATACGGATTCTCCTGCACAGTGGCAGATATGTAAATACAGGGTTTACATACCATTTCTTGCGCAATACGGTTCGAACACTCGAACACCTATACGGATTCTCCTGCACAGTGGCAGATATGTAAATACGGGGTTTACGTACCATTTCTTGCGCATTACGGTTCGAACACTCGAACACCTATACGGATTCTCCTGCACAGTGGCAGATATATAAATACGGGGTTTACATACCATTTCTTGCGCCATACGGTTCGAACACTCGAACACCTATACGGATTCTCCTGCACAGTGGCAGATATGTAAATACGGGGTTTACATACCATTTCTTGCGCCATACGGTTCGAACACTCGAACACCTATACGGATTCTCCTGCACAGTGGCAGATATGTATATACGGGGTTTACATACCATTTCTTGCGCAATACGGTTCGAACACTCGAACACCTATACGGATTGTCCTGCACACTGGCAGATATGTAAATACGGGGTTTCCGTACCATTTCTTGCGCAATACGGTTCGAACACTCGAACACCTATACGGATTCTCCTGCACAGTGGCAGATATGTAAATACGGGGTTTACATACCATTTCATGCGCATTACGGTTCGAATACTCGAACACCTATACGGATTCTCCTGCAAAGTGGCAGATATGTAAATACGGGGTTTACGTACCATTTCTTGCGCAATACGGTTCGAACACTCGAACACCTATACGGATTCTCCTGCACAGTGGCAGATATGTAAATACGGGGTTTACGTACCATTTCTTGCGCAATACGGTTCGAACACTCGAACACCTATACGGATTCTCCTGCACAGTGGCAGATATGTAAATACGGGGTTTACATATCATTTCTTGCGCAATACGGTTCGAACACTCGAACACCTATACGAATTCTCCTGCACAGTGGCAGATATGTAAATACGGGGTTTACTTACCATTTCTTGCGCATTACGGTTCGAACACTCGAACACCTATACGGATTCTCCTGCACAGTGGCAGATATATAAATACGGGGTTTACATACCATTTCTTGCGCAATACGGTTCGAACACTCGAACACCTATACGGATTCTCCTGCACAGTGGCAGATATGTAAATACGGGGTTTACATACCATTTCTTGCGCAATACGGTTCGAACACTCGAACACCTATACGGATTCTCCAGCACAGTGGCAGATATGTAAATACGGGGTTTACGTACCATTTCTTGCGCATTACGGTTCGAACACTCGAACACCTATACGGATTCTCCTGCACAGTGGCAGATATGTAAATACGGGGTTTACATACCATTTCATGCGCAATACGGTTCGAACACTCGAACACCTATACGGATTCTCCTGCACAGTGGCAGATATGTAAATACGGGGTTTACTTACCATTTCTTGCGCCATACGGTTCGAACCCTCGAACACCTATACGGATTCTCCTGCACAGTGGCAGATATGTAAATACGGGGTTTACATATCATTTCTTGCGCAATACGGTTCGAAGACTCGGACACCTATACGGATTCTCCTGCACAATGGCAGATATGTAAATACGGGGTTTACTTACCATTTCTTGCGCATTACGGTTCGAACACTCGAACACCTATACGGATTCTCCTGCACAGTGGCAGATATGTAAATACGGGGTTTACATACTATTTCTTGCGCAATACGGTTCGAACACTCGAACACCTATACGGATTCTCCTGCACAGTGGCAGATATGTAAATACGGGGTTTTTATACCGTTTCTTGCGCAATACGGTTCGAACACTCGAACACCTATACGGATTCTCCTGCACAGTGGCAGATATGTAAATACGGGGTTTACTTACCATTTCTTTCGCAATACGATTCGAACACTCGAACACCTATACGGATTCTCGTGCACAGAGGCAGATATGTAAATACGGGGTTTACGTACCATTTCTTGCGCAATACGGTTCGAACACTCGAACACCTATACGGATTCTCCTGCGCAGTGGCAGATATGTAAATACGGGGTTTACATACCATTTCTTGCGCAATACGGTTCGAACACTCGAACACCTATACGGGTTCTCCTGCACAGTGGCAGATATGTAAATACGGGGTTTACATACCATTTCTTGCGCAATATGGTTCGAACCCTCGAACACCTATACGGATTCTCCTGCACAGTGGCAGATATGTAAATACGGGGTTTACATATCATTTCTTGCGCAATACGGTTCGAACACTCGAACACCTATACGAATTCTCCTGCACAGTGGCAGATATGTAAATACGGGGTTTACTTACCATTTCTTGCGCATTACGGTTCGAACACTCGAACACCTATACGGATTCTCCTGCACAGTGGCAGATATATAAATACGGGGTTTACATACCATTTCTTGCGCAATACGGTTCGAACACTCGAACACCTATACGGATTCTCCTGCACAGTGGCAGATATGTAAATACGGGGTTTACATACCATTTCTTGCGCAATACGGTTCGAACACTCGAACACCTATACGGATTCTCCAGCACAGTGGCAGATATGTAAATACGGGGTTTACGTACCATTTCTTGCGCATTACGGTTCGAACACTCGAACACCTATACGGATTCTCCTGCACAGTGGCAGATATGTAAATACGGGGTTTACATACCATTTCTTGCGCCATACGGTTCGAACACTCGAACACCTATACGGATTCTCCTGCACAGTGGCAGATATGTAAATACGGGGTTTACATACCATTTCTTGCGCCATACGGTTCGAACACTCGAACACCTATACGGATTCTCCTGCACAGTGGCAGATATGTAAATACGGGGTTTACATATCATTTCTTGCGCAATACGGTTCGAAGACTCGGACACCTATACGGATTCTCCTGCACACTGGCAGATATGTAAATACGGGGTTTCCGCACCATTTCTTGCGCAATACGGTTCGAACACTCGAACACCTATACGGATTCTCCTGCACAGTGGCAGATATGTAAATACGGGGTTTACATACCATTTCTTGCGCATTACGGTTCGAACACTCGAACACCTATACGGATTCTCCTGCAAAGTGGCAGATATGTAAATACGGGGTTTGCGTACCATTTCTTGAGCATTACGGTTCGAACACTCGAACACATATACGGACTCTCTTGCACAGTGGCAGATATGTAAATACGGGGTTTACATACCATTTCTTGCGCAATACGGTTCGAACACTCGAACACCTATACGGATTCTCCTGCACAGTGGCAGATATGTAAATACGGGGTTTACATACCATTTCTTGCGTAATACGGTTCGAACACTCGAATACCTATACGGATTCTCCTGCACAGTGGCAGATATGTAAATCCGGGGTTTACATATCATTTCTTGCGCAATACGGTTCGAACACTCGAACACCTATACGGATTCTCCTGCACAGTGGCAGATATGAAAATACGGGGTTTACTTACCATTTCTTGCGCATTACGGTTTTAACACTCGAACACCTATACGGATTCTCCTGCACAGTGGCAGATATGTAAATACGGGGTTTACATACCATTTCTTGCGCAATACGGTTCGAACACTCGAACACCTATACAGATTCTCCTGCACAGTGGCAGATATGTAAATACGGGGTTTACGTACCATTTCTTGCGCATTACGGTTCGAACACTCGAACACCTATACGGATTCTCCTGCACAGTGGCAGATATATAAATACGGGGTTTACATACCATTTCTTGCGCCATACGGTTCGAACACTCGAACACCTATACGGATTCTCCTGCACAGTGGCAGATATGTAAATACGGGGTTTACATACCATTTCTTGCGCCATACGGTTCGAACACTCGAACACCTATACGGATTCTCCTGCACAGTGGCAGATATGTATATACGGGGTTTACATACCATTTCTTGCGCAATACGGTTCGAACACTCGAACACCTATACGGATTGTCCTGCACACTGGCAGATATGTAAATACGGGGTTTCCGTACCATTTCTTGCGCAATACGGTTCGAACACTCGAACACCTATACGGATTCTCCTGCACAGTGGCAGATATGTAAATACGGGGTTTACATACCATTTCATGCGCATTACGGTTCGAATACTCGAACACCTATACGGATTCTCCTGCAAAGTGGCAGATATGTAAATACGGGGTTTACGTACCATTTCTTGCGCAATACGGTTCGAACACTCGAACACCTATACGGATTCTCCTGCACAGTGGCAGATATGTAAATACGGGGTTTACGTACCATTTCTTGCGCAATACGGTTCGAACACTCGAACACCTATACGGATTCTCCTGCACAGTGGCAGATATGTAAATACGGGGTTTACATATCATTTCTTGCGCAATACGGTTCGAACACTCGAACACCTATACGAATTCTCCTGCACAGTGGCAGATATGTAAATACGGGGTTTACTTACCATTTCTTGCGCATTACGGTTCGAACACTCGAACACCTATACGGATTCTCCTGCACAGTGGCAGATATATAAATACGGGGTTTACATACCATTTCTTGCGCAATACGGTTCGAACACTCGAACACCTATACGGATTCTCCTGCACAGTGGCAGATATGTAAATACGGGGTTTACATACCATTTCTTGCGCAATACGGTTCGAACACTCGAACACCTATACGGATTCTCCAGCACAGTGGCAGATATGTAAATACGGGGTTTACGTACCATTTCTTGCGCATTACGGTTCGAACACTCGAACACCTATACGGATTCTCCTGCACAGTGGCAGATATGTAAATACGGGGTTTACATACCATTTCTTGCGCCATACGGTTCGAACACTCGAACACCTATACGGATTCTCCTGCACAGTGGCAGATATGTAAATACGGGGTTTACATACCATTTCTTGCGCCATACGGTTCGAACACTCGAACACCTATACGGATTCTCCTGCACAGTGGCAGATATGTAAATACGGGGTTTACATATCATTTCTTGCGCAATACGGTTCGAAGACTCGGACACCTATACGGATTCTCCTGCACACTGGCAGATATGTAAATACGGGGTTTCCGCACCATTTCTTGCGCAATACGGTTCGAACACTCGAACACCTATACGGATTCTCCTGCACAGTGGCAGATATGTAAATACGGGGTTTACATACCATTTCTTGCGCATTACGGTTCGAACACTCGAACACCTATACGGATTCTCCTGCAAAGTGGCAGATATGTAAATACGGGGTTTGCGTACCATTTCTTGAGCATTACGGTTCGAACACTCGAACACATATACGGACTCTCTTGCACAGTGGCAGATATGTAAATACGGGGTTTACATACCATTTCTTGCGCAATACGGTTCGAACACTCGAACACCTATACGGATTCTCCTGCACAGTGGCAGATATGTAAATACGGGGTTTACATACCATTTCTTGCGTAATACGGTTCGAACACTCGAATACCTATACGGATTCTCCTGCACAGTGGCAGATATGTAAATCCGGGGTTTACATATCATTTCTTGCGCAATACGGTTCGAACACTCGAACACCTATACGGATTCTCCTGCACAGTGGCAGATATGAAAATACGGGGTTTACTTACCATTTCTTGCGCATTACGATTTTAACACTCGAACACCTATACGGATTCTCCTGCACAGTGGCAGATATGTAAATACGGGGTTTACATACCATTTCTTGCGCAATACGGTTCGAACACTCGAACACCTATACAGATTCTCCTGCACAGTGGCAGATATGTAAATACGGGGTTTACGTACCATTTCTTGCGCATTACGGTTCGAACACTCGAACACCTATACGGATTCTCCTGCACAGTGGCAGATATATAAATACGGGGTTTACATACCATTTCTTGCGCCATACGGTTCGAACACTCGAACACCTATACGGATTCTCCTGCACAGTGGCAGATATGTAAATACGGGGTTTACATACCATTTCTTGCGCCATACGGTTCGAACACTCGAACACCTATACGGATTCTCCTGCACAGTGGCAGATATGTATATACGGGGTTTACATACCATTTCTTGCGCAATACGGTTCGAACACTCGAACACCTATACGGATTGTCCTGCACACTGGCAGATATGTAAATACGGGGTTTCCGTACCATTTCTTGCGCAATACGGTTCGAACACTCGAACACCTATACGGATTCTCCTGCACAGTGGCAGATATGTAAATACGGGGTTTACATACCATTTCATGCGCATTACGGTTCGAATACTCGAACACCTATACGGATTCTCCTGCAAAGTGGCAGATATGTAAATACGGGGTTTACGTACCATTTCTTGCGCAATACGGTTCGAACACTCGAACACCTATACGGATTCTCCTGCACAGTGGCAGATATGTAAATACGGGGTTTACGTACCATTTCTTGCGCAATACGGTTCGAACACTCGAACACCTATACGGATTCTCCTGCACAGTGGCAGATATGTAAATACGGGGTTTACATATCATTTCTTGCGCAATACGGTTCGAACACTCGAACACCTATACGAATTCTCCTGCACAGTGGCAGATATGTAAATACGGGGTTTACTTACCATTTCTTGCGCATTACGGTTCGAACACTCGAACACCTATACGGATTCTCCTGCACAGTGGCAGATATATAAATACGGGGTTTACATACCATTTCTTGCGCAATACGGTTCGAACACTCGAACACCTATACGGATTCTCCTGCACAGTGGCAGATATGTAAATACGGGGTTTACATACCATTTCTTGCGCAATACGGTTCGAACACTCGAACACCTATACGGATTCTCCAGCACAGTGGCAGATATGTAAATACGGGGTTTACGTACCATTTCTTGCGCATTACGGTTCGAACACTCGAACACCTATACGGATTCTCCTGCACAGTGGCAGATATGTAAATACGGGGTTTACATACCATTTCTTGCGCCATACGGTTCGAACACTCGAACACCTATACGGATTCTCCTGCACAGTGGCAGATATGTAAATACGGGGTTTACATACCATTTCTTGCGCCATACGGTTCGAACACTCGAACACCTATACGGATTCTCCTGCACAGTGGCAGATATGTAAATACGGGGTTTACATATCATTTCTTGCGCAATACGGTTCGAAGACTCGGACACCTATACGGATTCTCCTGCACACTGGCAGATATGTAAATACGGGGTTTCCGCACCATTTCTTGCGCAATACGGTTCGAACACTCGAACACCTATACGGATTCTCCTGCACAGTGGCAGATATGTAAATACGGGGTTTACATACCATTTCTTGCGCATTACGGTTCGAACACTCGAACACCTATACGGATTCTCCTGCAAAGTGGCAGATATGTAAATACGGGGTTTGCGTACCATTTCTTGAGCATTACGGTTCGAACACTCGAACACATATACGGACTCTCTTGCACAGTGGCAGATATGTAAATACGGGGTTTACATACCATTTCTTGCGCAATACGGTTCGAACACTCGAACACCTATACGGATTCTCCTGCACAGTGGCAGATATGTAAATACGGGGTTTACATACCATTTCTTGCGTAATACGGTTCGAACACTCGAATACCTATACGGATTCTCCTGCACAGTGGCAGATATGTAAATCCGGGGTTTACATATCATTTCTTGCGCAATACGGTTCGAACACTCGAACACCTATACGGATTCTCCTGCACAGTGGCAGATATGAAAATACGGGGTTTACTTACCATTTCTTGCGCATTACGGTTTTAACACTCGAACACCTATACGGATTCTCCTGCACAGTGGCAGATATGTAAATACGGGGTTTACATACCATTTCTTGCGCAATACGGTTCGAACACTCGAACACCTATACAGATTCTCCTGCACAGTGGCAGATATGTAAATACGGGGTTTACGTACCATTTCTTGCGCATTACGGTTCGAACACTCGAACACCTATACGGATTCTCCTGCACAGTGGCAGATATGTAAATACGGGGTTTACATACCATTTCTTGCACCATACGGTTCGAACACTCGAACACCTATACGGATTCTCCTGCACAGTGGCAGATATGTAAATACGGGGTTTACATACCATTTCTTGCGCCATACGGTTCGAACACTCGAACACCTATACGGATTCTCCTGCACAGTGGCAGATATGTAAATACGGGGTTTACATACCATTTCTTGCGCAATACGGTTCGAACACTCGAACACCTATACGGATTGTCCTGCACACTGGCAGATATGTAAATACGGGGTTTACATATCATTTCTTGCGCAATACGGTTCGAACACTCGAACACCTATACGGATTCTCCTGCACAGTGGCAGATATGTAAATACGGGGTTTACTTACCATTTCTTGCGCATTACGGTTCGAACACTCGAACACCTATACGGATTCTCCTGCACAGTGGCAGATATATAAATACGGGGTTTACATACCATTTCTTGCGCAATACGGTTCGAACACTCGAACACCTATACGGATTCTCCTGCACAGTGGCAGATATGTAAATACGGGGTTTACATACCATTTCTTGCGCAATACGGTTCGAACACTCGAACACCTATACGGATTCTCCTGCACAGTGGCAGATATGTAAATACGGGGTTTACATACCATTTCTTGCGCAATACGGTTCGAACACTCGAACACCTATACGGATTCTCCAGCACAGTGGCAGATATGTAAATACGGGGTTTACGTACCATTTCTTGCGCATTACGGTTCGAACACTCGAACACCTATACGGATTCTCCTGCACAGTGGCAGATATGTAAATACGGGGTTTAAATACCATTTCTTGTGCCATACGGTTCGAACACTCGAACACCTATACGGATTCTCCTGCACAGTGGCAGATATGTAAATACGGGGTTTACATACCATTTCTTGCGCCATACGGTTCGAACCCTCGAACACCTATACGGATTCTCCTGCACAGTGGCAGATATGTAAATACGGGGTTTACATACCATTTCTTGCGCAATACGGTTCGAAGACTCGGACACCTATACGGATTGTCCTGCACACTGGCAGATATGTAAATACGGGGTTTCCGTACCATTTCTTGCGCAATACGGTTCGAACACTCGAACACCTATACGGATTCTCCTGCACAGTGGCAGATATGTAAATACGGGGTTTACATACCATTTCTTGCGCATTACGGTTCGAACACTCGAACACCTATACGGATTCTCCTGCAAAGTGGCAGATATGTAAATACGGGGTTTACGTACCATTTCTTGCGCATTACGGTTCGAACACTCGAACACATATACGGACTCTCTTGCACAGTGGCAGATATGTAAATACGGGGTTTACATACCATTTCTTGCGCAATACGGTTCGAACACTCGAACACCTATACGGATTCTCCTGCACAGTGGCAGATATGTAAATACGGGGTTTACATACCATTTCTTGCGTAATACGGTTCGAACACTCGAATACCTATACGGATTCTCTTGCACAGTGGCAGATATGTAAATCCGGGGTTTACATATCATTTCTTGCGCAATACGGTTCGAACACTCGAACACCTATACGGATTCTCCTGCACAGTGGCAGATATGAAAATACGGGGTTTACTTACCATTTCTTGCGCATTACGGTTTTAACACTCGAACACCTATACGGATTCTCCTGCACAGTGGCAGATATTTAAATACGGGGTTTACATACCATTTCTTGCGCAATACGGTTCGAACACTCGAACACCTATACAGATTCTCCTGCACAGTGGCAGATATGTAAATACGGGGTTTACGTACCATTTCTTGCGCATTACGGTTCGAACACTCGAACACCTATACGGATTCTCCTGCACAGTGGCAGATATGTAAATACGGGGTTTACATACCATTTCTTGCACCATACGGTTCGAACACTCGAACACCTACACGGATTCGCCTGCACAGTGGCAGATATGTAAATACGGGGTTTACATACCATTTCTTGCGCCATACGGTTCGAACACTCGAACACCTATACGGATTCTCCTGCACAGTGGCAGATATGTAAATACGGGGTTTACATACCATTTCTTGCGCAATACGGTTCGAACACTCGAACACCTATACGGATTGTCCTGCACACTGGCAGATATGTAAATACGGGGTTTCCGTACCATTTCTTGCGCAATACGGTTCGAACACCCGAACACCTATACAGATTGTCCTGCACAGTGGCAGATATGTAAATACGGGGTTTACATACCATTTCTTGCGCATTACGGTTCGAACACTCGAACACCTATACGGATTCTCCTGCAAAGTGGCAGATATGTAAATACGAGGTTTACGTACCATTTCTTGCGCATTACGGTTCGAACACTCGAACACCTATACGGACTCTCTTGCACAGTGGCAGATATGTAAATACGGGGTTTACGTACCATTTCTTGCGCAATACGGTTCGAACACTCGAACACCTATACGGATTCTCCTGCACAGTGGCAGATATGTAAATACGGGGTTTACATACCATTTCTTTCGCAATACGGTTCGAACACTCGAACACCTATACGGATTCTCCTGCACAGTGGCAGATATGTAAATACGGGGTTTACTTACCATTTCTTGCGCATTACGGTTCGAACACTCGAACACCTATACGGATTCTCCTGCACAGAGGCAGATATGTAAATACGGGGTTTACATACCATTTCTTGCGCAATACGGTTCGAACACTCGAACACCTATACGGATTCTCCTGCACAGTGGCAGATATGTAAATACGGGGTTTTTATACCATTTCTTGCGCAATACGGTTCGAACACTCGAACACCTATACGGATTCTCCTGCACAGTGGCAGATATGTAAATACGGGGTTTACATACCATTTCTTTCGCAATACGATTCGAACACTCGAACACCTATACGGATTCTCGTGCACAGAGGCAGATATGTAAATACGGGGTTTACGTACCATTTATTGCGCAATACGGTTCGAACACTCGAACACCTATACGGATTCTCCTGCGCAGTGGCAGATATGTAAATACGGGGTTTACATACCATTTCTTGCGCAATACGGTTTGAACACTCGAACACCGATACGGATTCTCCTGCACAGTGGCCGATATGTAAATACGGGGTTTACATACCATTTCTTGCGCAATACGGTTCGAACACTCGAACACCTATACGGATTCTCCTGCACAGTGGCAGATATGTAAATACGGGGTTTACATACCATTTCTTGCGCAATACGGTTCGAACACTCGAACACCTATACGGATTCTCCTGCACAGTGGCAGATATGTAAATACGGGGTTTACGTACCATTTCTTGCGCATTACGGTTCGAACACTCGAACACCTATACGGATTCTCCTGCACAGTGGCAGATATATAAATACGGCGTTTACATACCATTTCTTGCGCCATACGGTTCGAACACTCGAACACCTATACGGATTCTCCTGCACAGTGGCAGATATGTAAATACGGGGTTTACATACCATTTCTTGCGCAATACGGTTCGAACACTCGAACACCTATACGGATTGTCCTGCACACTGGCAGATATATAAATACGGGGTTTCCGTACCATTTCTTGCGCAATACGGTTCGAACACTCGAACACCTATACGGATTCTCCTGCACAGTGGCAGATATGTAAATACGGGGTTTACATACCATTTCTTGCGCATTACGGTTCGAATACTCGAACACCTATACGGATTCTCCTGCAAAGTGGCAGATATGTAAATACGGGGTTTATGTACCATTTCTTGCGCATTACGGTTCGAACACTCGAACACCTATACGGACTCTCTTGCACAGTGGCAGATATGTAAATACGGGGTTTACGTACCATTTCTTGCGCAATACGGTTCGAACACTCGAACACCTATACGGATTCTCCTGCACAGTGGCAGATATGTAAATACGGGGTTTACATACCATTTCTTGCGCATTACGGTTCGAACACTCGAACACCTATACGGACTCTCTTGCACAGTGGCAGATATGTAAATACGGGGTTTACATACCATTTCTTTCGCAATACGGTTCGAACACTCGAACACCTATACGGATTCTCCTACACAGTGGCAGATATGTAAATACGGGGTTTACTTACCATTTCTTGCGCATTACGGTTCGAACACTCGAACACCTATACGGATTCTCCTGCACAGTGGCAGATATGTAAATACGGGGTTTACATACCATTTCTTGAGCAATACGGTTCGAACACTCGAACACCTATAGGGATTCTCCTGCACAGTGGCAGATATGTAAATACGGGGTTTTTATACCATTTCTTGCGCAATACGGTTCGAACACTCGAACACCTATACGGATTCTCCTGCACAGTGGCAGATATGTAAATACGGGGTTTACTTACCATTTCTTTCGCAATACGATTCGAACACTTGAACACCTATACGGATTCTCGTGCACAGAGGCCGATATGTAAATACGGGGTTTACGTACCATTTCTTGCGCAATACGGTTCGAACACTCGAACACCTATACGGATTCTCCTGCGCAGTGGCAGATATGTAAATACGGGGTTTACATACCATTTCTTGCGCAATACGGTTCGAACACTCGAACACCGATACGGATTCTCCTGCACAGTGGCAGATATGTAAATACGGGGTTTACATACCATTTCTTGCGCAATACGGTTCGAACCCTCGAACACCTATACGGATTCTCCTGCACAGTGGCAGATATGTAAATACGGGGTTTTAATACCATTTCTTGCGCAATACGGTTCGAACACTCGAACACCTATACGGATTCTCCTGCACAGTGGCAGATATGTAAATACGGGGTTTACGTACCATTTCTTGCGCATTACGGTTCGAACACTCGAACACCTATACGGATTCTCCTGCACAGTGGCAGATATATAAATACGGGGTTTACATACCATTTCTTGCGCCATACGGTTCGAACACTCGAACACCTATACGGATTCTCCAGCACAGTGGCAGATATGTAAATACGGGGTTTACATACCATTTCTTGCGCAATACGGTTCGAACACTCGAACAGCTAAACGGATTCTCCTGCACAGTGGCAGATATGTAAATACGGGGTTTACGTACCATTTCTTGCGCAATACGGTTCGAACACTCGAACACCTATACGGATTCTCCTGCACAGTGGCAGATATGTAAATACGGGGTTTACGTACCATTTCTTGCGCATTACGGTTCGAACACTCGAACACCTATACGGATTCTCCTGCACAGTGGCAGATATGTAAATACGGGGTTTACATACCATTTCTTGCGCCATACGGTTCGAACACTCGAACACCTATACGGATTCTCCTGTACAGTGGCGGATATGTAAATACGGGGTTTACATACCATTTCTTGCGCCATACGGTTCGAACACTCGAACACCTATACGGATTCTCCTGCACAGTGGCAGATATGTAAATACGGGGTTTACATACCATTTCTTGCGCAATACGGTTCGAACACTCGGACACCTATACGGATTGTCCTGCACACTGGCAGATATGTAAATATGGGGTTTCCGTAACATTTCTTGCGCAATACGGTTCGAACACTCGAACACCTATACGGATTGTCCTGCACAGTGGCAGATATGTAAATACGGGGTTTACGTACCATTTCTTGCGCATTACGGTTCGAACACTCGAACACCTATACGGATTCTCCTGCAAAGTGGCAGATATGTAAATACGGGGTTTACGGACCATTTCTTGCGCATTACGGTTCGAACACTCGAACACCTATACGGACTCTCTTGCACAGTGGCAGATATGTAAATACGGGGTTTACGTACCATTTCTTGCGCAATACGGTTCGAACACTCGAACACCTATACGGATTCTCCTCCACAGTGGCAGATATGTAAATACGGGGTTTACATACCATTTCTTGCGCAATACGGTTCGAACACTCGAACACCTATACGGATTCTCCTGCACAGTGGCAGATATGTAAATACGGGGTTTACATATCATTTCTTGCGCAATACGGTTCGAACACTCGAACACCTATACGGATTCTCCTGCACAGTGGCAGATATGTAAATACGGGGTTTACTTACCATTTCTTGCGCATTACGGTTCGAACACTCGAACACCTATACGGATTCTACTGCACAGTGGCAGATATGTAAATACGGGGTTTACATACCATTTCTTGCGCAATACGGTTCGAACACTCGAACACCTATACGGATTCTCCTGCACAGTGGCAGATATGTAAATACGGGGTTTACATACCATTTCTTGCGCAATACGGTTCGAACACTCGAACACCTATACGGATTCTCCTGCACAGTGGCAGATATGTAAATACGGGGTTTACATACCATTTCTTGCGCCATACGGTTCGAACACTCGAACACCTATACGGATTCTCCTGCACAGTGGCAGATATGTAAATACGGGGTTTACATACCATTTCTTGCGCCATACGGTTCGAACACTCGAACACCTATACGGATTCTCCTGCACAGTGGCAGATATGTAAATACGGGGTTTAGATGCCATTTCTTGCGCAATACGGTTCGAACACTCGGACACCTATACGGATTGTCCTGCACACTGGCAGATATGTAAATACGGGGTTTCCGTACCATTTCTTGCGCAATACGGTTCGAACACTCGAACACCTATACGGATTCTCCTGCACAGTGGCAGATATGTAAATACGGGGTTTACATACCATTTCTTGCGCATTACGGTTCGAACACTCGAACACCTATACGGATTCTCCTGCAAAGTGGCAGATATGTAAATGCGGGGTTTACGTACCATTTCTTGCGCATTACGGTTCGAACACTCGAACACCTATACGGACTCTCTTGCACAGTGGCAGATATGTAAATACGGGGTTTACATACCATTTCTTGCGCAATACGGTTCGAACACTCGAACACCTATACGGATTCTCCTGCACAGTGGCAGATATGTAAATACGGGGTTTACATACCATTTCTTGCGCAATACGGTTCGAACACTCGAACACCTATACGGATTCTCCAGCACAGTAGCAGATATGTAAATACGGGGTTTACGTACCATTTCTTGCGCATTACGGTTCGAACACTCGAACACCTATACGGATTCTCCTGCACAGTGGCAGATATGTAAATACGGGGTTTTTATATCATTTCTTGCGCAATACGGTTCGAACACTCGAACACCTATACGGATTCTCCTGCACAGTGGTAGATATGTAAATACGGGGTTTACTTACCATTTCTTTCGCAATACGATTCGAACACTCGAACACCTATACGGATTCTCGTGCACAGAGGCAAATATGTAAATACGGGGTTTACGTACCATTTCTTGCGCAATACGGTTCGAACACTCGAACACCTATACGGATTCTCCTGCGCAGTGGCAGATATGTAAATACGGGGTTTACGTATCATTTCTTGCGCATTACGGTTCGAACACTCGAACACCTATACGGACTCTCTTGCACAGTGGCAGATATGTAAATACGGGGTTTACGTACCATTTCTTGCGCAATACGGTTCGAACTCTCGAACACCTATACGGATTCTCCTGCACAGTGGCAGATTTGTAAATACGGGGTTTACATACCATTTCTTGCGCAATACGGTTCGAACACTCGAACACCTATACGGATTCTCCTGCACAGTGGCAGATATGTAAGTACGCGGTTTACATATCATTTCTTGCGCAATACGGTTCGAACACTCGAACACCTATACGGATTCTCCTGCACAGTGGCAGATATGTAAATACGGGGTTTACTTACCATTTCTTGCGCATTACGGTTCGAACACTCGAACACCTATACGGATTCTCCTGCACAGTGGCAGATATATAAATACGGGGTTTACATACCATTTCTTGCGCAATACCGTTCGAACACTCGAACACCTATACGGATTCTCCTGCACAGTGGCAGATATGTAAATACGGGGTTTACATACCATTTCTTGCGCAATACGGTTCAAACACTCGAACACCTATACGGATTCTCCTGCACAGTGGCAGATATGTAAATACGGGGTTTACGTACCATTTCTTGCGCAATACGGTTCGAACACTCGAACACCTATACGGATTCTCCTGCACAGTGGCAGATATGTAAATACGGGGTTTACGTACCATTTCTTGCGCATTACGGTTCGAACACTCGAACACCTATACGGATTCTCCTGCACAGTGGCAGATATGTAAATACGGGGTTTACATACCATTTCTTGCGCAATACGGTTCGAACACTCGAACACCTTTACGGATTCTCCTGCACAGTGGCAGATATGTAAATACGGGGTTTACATACCATTTCTTGCGCAATACGGTTCGAACACTCGAACACCTATACGGATTCTCCTGCACAGTGGCAGATATGTAAATACGGGGTTTACATACCATTTCTTGCGCAATACGGTTCGAACACTCGAACACCTTTACGGATTCTCCTGCACAGTGGCAGATATGTAAATACGGGGTTTACATACCATTTCTTGCGCCATACGGTTCGAACACTCGAACACCTATACGGATTCTCCTGCACAGTGGTAGATATGTAAATACGGGGTTTACATACCATTTCTTGCGCAATACGGTTCGAACACTCGGACACCTATACGGATTGTCCTGCACACTGGCAGATATGTAAATACGGGGCTTCCGTACCATTTCTTGCGCAATACGGTTCGAACACTCGAACACCTATACGGATTCTCCTGCACAGTGGCAGATATGTAAATACGGGGTTTACATACCATTTCTTGCGCATTACGGTTCGAACACTCGAACACCTATACGGACTCTCTTGCACAGTGGCAGATATGTAAATACGGGGTTTACATACCATTTCTTGCGCAATACGGTTCGAACACTCGAACACCTATACGGATTCTCCTGCACAGTGGCATATATGTAAATACGGGGTTTACATACCATTTCTTGCGCAATACGGTTCGAACACTCGAACACCTATACGGATTCTCCTGCACAGTGGCAGATATGTAAATACGGGGTTTTTATACCATTTCTTGCGCAATACGGTTCGAACACTCGAACACCTATACGAATTCTCCTGCACAGTGGCAGATATGTAAATACGGGGTTTACTTACCATTTCTTTCGCAATACGATTCGAACACTCGAACACCTATACGGATTCTCGTGCACAGAGGCAGATATGTAAGTACGGGGTTTACGTACCATTTCTTGCGCAATACGGTTCGAACACTCGAACACCTATACGGATTCTCCTGCGCAGTGGCAGATATGTAAATACGGGGTTTAGATACCATTTCTTGCGCAATACGGTTCGAACACTCGAACACCTTTACGGATTCTCCTGCACAGTGGCAGATATGTAAATATGAGGTTTACTTACCATTTCTTGCGCAATACGGTTCGAACACTCGAACACCGATACGGATTCTCCTGCACAGTGGCAGATATGTAAATACGGGGTTTACATACCAATTCTTGCGCAATACGGTTCGAACACTCGAACACCTATACGGATTCTCCTGCACAGTGGCAGATATGTAAATACGGGGTTTACATACCATTTCTTGCGCAATACGGTTCGAACACTCGAACACCTATACGGATTCTCCTCCACAGTGGCAGATATGTAAATACGGGGTTTACGTACCATTTCTTGCGCATTACGGTTCGAACACTCGAACACCTATACGGATTCTCCTGCACAGTGGCAGATATGTAAATACGGCGTTTACATACCATTTCTTGCGCCATACGGTTCGAACACTCGAACACCTATACGGATTCTCCTGCACAGTGGCAGATATGTAAATACGGGGTTTACATACCATTTCTTGCGCCATACGGTTCGAACACTCGAACACCTATACGGATTCTCCTGCACAGTGGCAGATATGTAAATACGGGGTTTGCATACCATTTCTTGCGCAATACGGTTCGAACACTCGAACACCTATACGGATTGTCCTGCACACTGGCAGATATATAAATACGGGGTTTCCGTACCATTTCTTGCGCAATACGGTTCGAACACTCGAACACCTATACGGATTCTCCTGCACAGTGGCAGATATGTAAATACGGGGTTTACATACCATTTCTTGCGCATTACGGTTCGAATACTCGAACACCTATACGGATTCTCCTGCAAAGTGGCAGATATGTAAATACGGGGTTTACGTACCATTTCTTGCGCATTACGGTTCGAACACTCGAACACCTATACGGACTCTCTTGCACAGTGGCAGATATGTAAATACGGGGTTTACATACCATTTCTTGCGCATTACGGTTCGAACACTCGAACACCTATACGGACTCTCTTGCACAGTGGCAGATATGTAAATACGGGGTTTACATACCATTTCTTTCGCAATACGGTTCGAACACTCGAACACCTATACGGATTCTCCTGCACAGTGGCAGATATGTAAATACGGGGTTTACTTACCATTTCTTGCGCATTACGGTTCGAACACTCGAACACCTATACGGATTCTCCTGCACAGTGGCAGATATGTAAATACGGGGTTTACATACCATTTCTTGAGCAATACGGTTCGAACACTCGAACACCTATAGGGATTCTCCTGCACAGTGGCAGATATGTAAATACGGGGTTTTTATACCATTTCTTGCGCAATACGGTTCGAACACTCGAACACCTATACAGATTCTCCTGCACAGTGGCAGATATGTAAATACGGGGTTTACTTACCATTTCTTTCGCAATACGATTCGAAAACTTGAACACCTATACGGATTCTCGTGCACAGAGGCAGATATGTAAATACGGGGTTTACGTACCATTTCTTGCGCAATACGGTTCGAACACTCGAACACCTATACGGATTCTCCTGCGCAGTGGCAGATATGTAAATACGGGGTTTACATACCATTTCTTGCGCAATACGGTTCGAACACTCGAACACCGATACGGATTCTCCTGCACAGTGGCAGATATGTAAATACGGGGTTTACATACCATTTCTTGCGCAATACGGTTCGAACCCTCGAACACCTATACGGATTCTCCTGCACAGTGGCAGATATGTAAATACGGGGTTTACATACCATTTCTTGCGCAATACGGTTCGAACACTCGAACACCTATACGGATTCTCCTGCACAGTGGCAGATATGCAAATACGGGGTTTACGTACCATTTCTTGCGCATTACGGTTCGAACACTCGAACACCTATACGGATTCTCCTGCACAGTGGCAGATATATAAATACGGGGTTTACATACCATTTCTTGCGCCATACGGTTCGAACACTCGAACACCTATACGGATTCTCCGGCGCAGTGGCAGATATGTAAATACGGGGTTTACATATCATTTCTTGCGCAATATGGTTCGAACACTCGAACACCTATACGGATTCTCCTGCACAGTGGCAGATATGTAAATACGGGGTTTACTTACCATTTCTTGCGCATTACGGTTCGAACACTCGAACACCTATACGGATTCTCCTGCACAGTGGCAGATATGTAAATACGGGGTTTACATACCATTTCTTGAGCAATACGGTTCGAACACTCGAACACCTATAGGGATTCTCCTGCACAGTGGCAGATATGTAAATACGGGGTTTTTATACCATTTCTTGCGCAATACGGTTCGAACACTCGAACACCTATACGGATTCTCCTGCACAGTGGCAGATATGTAAATACGGGGTTTACTTACCATTTCTTTCGCAATACGATTCGAACACTTGAACACCTATACGGATTCTCGTGCACAGAGGCAGATATGTAAATACGGGGTTTACGTACCATTTCTTGCGCAATACGGTTCGAACACTCGAACACCTATACGGATTCTCCTGCGCAGTGGCAGATATGTAAATACGGGGTTTACATACCATTTCTTGCGCAATACGGTTCGAACACTCGAACACCTTTACGGATTCTCCTGCACAGTGGCAGATATGTAAATATGAGGTTTACTTACCATTTCTTGCGCAATACGGTTCGAACACTCGAACACCGATACGGATTCTCCTGCACAGTGGCAGATATGTAAATACGGGGTTTACATACCATTTCTTGCGCAATACGGTTCGAACACTCGAACACCTATACGGATTCTCCTGCACAGTGGCAGATATGTAAATACGGGGTTTACATACCATTTCTTGCGCAATACGGTTCGAACACTCGAACACCTATACGGATTCTCCTGCACAGTGGCAGATATGTAAATACGGGGTTTACGTACCATTTCTTGCGCATTACGGTTCGAACACTCGAACACCTATACGGATTCTCCTGCACAGTGGCAGATATGTAAATACGGCGTTTACATACCATTTCTTGCGCCATACGGTTCGAACACTCGAACACCTATACGGATTCTCCTGCACAGTGGCAGATATGTAAATACGGGGTTTACATACCATTTCTTGCGCCATACGGTTCGAACACTCGAACACCTATACGGATTCTCCTGCACAGTGGCAGATATGTAAATACGGGGTTTACATACCATTTCTTGCGCAATACGGTTCGAACACTCGAACACCTATACGGATTGTCCTGCACACTGGCAGATATATAAATACGGGGTTTCCGTACCATTTCTTGCGCAATACGGGTCGAACACTCGAACACCTATACGGATTCTCCTGCACAGTGGCAGATATGTAAATACGGGGTTTACATACCATTTCTTGCGCATTACGGTTCGAATACTCGAACACCTATACGGATTCTCCTGCAAAGTGGTAGATATGTAAATACGGGGTTTACGTACCATTTCTTGCGCATTACGGTTCGAACACTCGAACACCTATACGGACTCTCTTGCACAGTGGCAGATATGTAAATACGGGGTTTACGTACCATTTCTTGCGCAATACGGTTCGAACACTCGAACACCTATACGGATTCTCCTGCACAGTGGCAGATATGTAAATACGGGGTTTACATACCATTTCTTGCGCATTACGGTTCGAACACTCGAACACCTATACGGACTCTCTTGCACAGTGGCAGATATGTAAATACGGGGTTTACATACCATTTCTTTCGCAATACGGTTCGAACACTCGAACACCTATACGGATTCTCCTGCACAGTGGCAGATATGTAAATACGGGGTTTACTTACCATTTCTTGCGCATTACGGTTCGAACACTCGAACACCTATACGGATTCTCCTGCACAGTGGCAGATATGTAAATACGGGGTTTACATACCATTTCTTGAGCAATACGGTTCGAACACTCGAACACCTATAGGGATTCTCCTGCACAGTGGCAGATATGTAAATACGGGGTTTTTATACCATTTCTTGCGCAATACGGTTCGAACACTCGAACACCTATACGGATTCTCCTGCACAGTGGCAGATATGTAAATACGGGGTTTACTTACCATTTCTTTCGCAATACGATTCGAACACTTGAACACCTATACGGATTCTCGTGCACAGAGGCAGATATGTAAATACGGGGTTTACGTACCATTTCTTGCGCAATACGGTTCGAACACTCGAACACCTATACGGATTCTCCTGCGCAGTGGCAGATATGTAAATACGGGGTTTACTTACCATTTCTTGCGCAATACGGTTCGAACACTCGAACACCGATACGGATTCTCCTGCACAGTGGCAGATATGTAAATACGGGGTTTACATACCATTTCTTGCGCAATACGGTTCGAACCCTCGAACACCTATACGGATTCTCCTGCACAGTGGCAGATATGTAAATACGGGGTTTACATACCATTTCTTGCGCAATACGGTTCGAACACTCGAACACCTATACGGATTCTCCTGCACAGTGGCAGATATGTAAATACGGGGTTTACGTACCATTTCTTGCGCATTACGGGTCGAACACTCGAACACCTATACGGATTCTCCTGCACAGTGGCAGATATATAAATACGGGGTTTACATACCATTTCTTGCGCCATACGGTTCGAACACTCGAACACCTATACGGATTCTCCTGCGCAGTGGCAGATATGTAAATACGGGGTTTACATACCATTTCTTGCGCAATATGGTTCGAACACTCGAACACCTATACGGATTCTCCTGCACAGTGGCAGATATGTAAATACGGGGTTTACTTACCATTTCTTGCGCATTACGGTTCGAACACTCGAACACCTATACGGATTCTCCTGCACAGTGGCAGATATGTAAATACGGGGTTTACATACCATTTCTTGAGCAATACGGTTCGAACACTCGAACACCTATAGGGATTCTCCTGCACAGTGGCAGATATGTAAATACGGGGTTTTTATACCATTTCTTGCGCAATACGGTTCGAACACTCGAACACCTATACGGATTCTCCTGCACAGTGGCAGATATGTAAATACGGGGTTTACTTACCATTTCTTTCGCAATACGATTCGAACACTTGAACACCTATACGGATTCTCGTGCACAGAGGCAGATATGTAAATACGGGGTTTACGTACCATTTCTTGCGCAATACGGTTCGAACACTCGAACACCTATACGGATTCTCCTGCGCAGTGGCAGATATGTAAATACGGGGTTTACATACCATTTCTTGCGCAATACGGTTCGAACACTCGAACACCGATACGGATTCTCCTGCACAGTGGCAGATATGTAAATACGGGGTTTACATACCATTTCTTGCGCAATACGGTTCGAACCCTCGAACACCTATACGGATTCTCCTGCACAGTGGCAGATATGTAAATACGGGGTTTACATACCATTTCTTGCGCAATACGGTTCGAACACTCGAACACCTATACGGATTCTCCTGCACAGTGGCAGATATGTAAATACGGGGTTTACGTACCATTTCTTGCGCAATACGGTTCGAACACTCGAACACCTATACGGATTCTCCTGCACAGTGGCAGATATGTAAATACGGGGTTTACATACCCTTTCTTGCGCAATACGGTTCGAACACTCGAACACCTATACGGATTCTCCTGCACAGTGGCAGATATGTAAATACGGGGTTTACTTACCATTTCTTGCGCATTACGGTTCGAACACTCGAACACCTATACGGATTCTCCTGCACAGTGGCAGATATGTAAATACGGGGTTTACATACCATTTCTTGAGCAATACGGTTCGAACACTCGAACACCTATAGGGATTCTCCTGCACAGTGGCAGATATGTAAATACGGGGTTTTTATACCATTTCTTGCGCAATACGGTTCGAACACTCGAACACCTATACGGATTCTCCTGCACAGTGGCAGATATGTAAATACGGGATTTACTTACCATTTCTTTCGCAAAACGATTCGAACACTTGAACACCTATACGGATTCTCGTGCACAGAGGCAGATATGTAAATACGGGTTTTACGTACCATTTCTTGCGCAATACGGTTCGAACACTCGAACACCTATACGGATTCTCCTGCACAGTGGCAGATATGTAAATACGGGGTTTACATACCATTTCTTGCGCAATACGGTTCGAACACTCGAACACCGATACGGATTCTCCTGCACAGTGGCAGATATGTAAATACGGGGTTTACATACCATTTCTTGCGCAATACGGTTCGAACCCTCGAACACCTATACGGATTCTCCTGCACAGTGGCAGATATGTAAATACGGGGTTTACATACCATTTCTTGCGCAATACGGTTCGAACACTCGAACACCTATACGGATTCTCCTGCACAGTGGCAGATATGTAAATACGGGGTTTACGTACCATTTCTTGCGCATTACGGTTCGAACACTCGAACACCTATACGGATTCTCCTGCACAGTGGCATATATATAAATACGGGGTTTACATACCATTTCTTGCGCCATACGGTTCGAACACTCGAACACCTATACGGATTCTCCTGCGCAGTGGCAGATATGTAAATACGGGGTTTACATACCATTTCTTGCGCAATACGGTTCGAACACTCAAACACCTATACGGATTCTCCTGCACAGTGGCAGATATGTAAATACGGGGTTTACGTATCATTTCTTGCGCAATACGGTTCGAACACTCGAACACCTATACAGATTCTCCTGCACAGTGGCAGATATGTAAATACGGGGTTTACATACCATTTCTTGCGCATTACGGTTCAAACACTCGAAAACCTATACGGATTCTCCTGCACAGTGGCAGATATGTAAATGCGGGGTTTACATACCATTTCTTGCGCATTACGGTTCGAACACTCGAACAGCTATACGGATTCTCCTGCGCAGTGGCAGATATGTAAATACGGGGTTTCCGTACCATTTCTTTTGCAATACGGTTCGAACACTCGAACACCTATACGGATTCTCCTGCACAGTGGCAGATATGTAAATACGGGGTTGACGTACCATTTCTTGCGCAATACGGTTCGAACACTCGAACACCTATACGGATTCTCCTGCACAGTGGCAGATATGTAAATACGGGGTTTACATACCCTTTCTTGCGCAATACGGTTCGAACACTCGAACACCTATACGGATTCTCCTGCACAGTGGCAGATATGTAAATACGGGGTTGACATACCATTTCTTGCGCATTACGGTTCGAACACTCGAACACCTATACGGATTCTCCTGCGCAGTGGCAGATATGTAAATACGGGGTTTCCGTACCATTTCTTTTGCAATACGGTTCGAACACTCGAACACCTATACGGATTCTCCTGCACAGTGGCAGATATGTAAATACGGGGTTGACGTACCATTTCTTGCGCAATACGGTTCGAACACTCGAACACCTATCCGGATTCTCCTGCACAGTGGCAGATATGTAAATACGGGGTTTACATACCCTTTCTTGCGCAATACGGTTCGAACACTCGAACACCTATACGGATTCTCCTGCACAGTGGCAGATATGTAAATACGGGGTTGACGTACCATTTCTTGCGCAATACGGTTCGAACACTCGAACACCTATACGGATTCTCCTGCACAGTGGCAGATATGTAAATACGGGGTTTACATACCCTTTCTTGCGCAATACGGTTCGAACACTCGAACACCTATACGGATTCTCCTGCACAGTGGCAGATATGTAAATACGGGGTTTACATACCATTTTTTGCGCATTACGTTTCGAACACTCGAACACCTATACGGATTCTCCTGCACAGTGGCAGATATGTAAATACGGGGTTTACATACCATTTCTTGCGCATTACGGTTCGAACACTCGAACACCTATACGGATTCTCCTGCACAGTGGCTGATATGTAAATACGGATTTTCCGTACCATTTCTTGCGCAATACGGTTCGAACACTCGAACACCTATACGGATTCTCCTGCACAGTGGCAGATATGTAAATACGGGGTTTACATACCATTTCTTGCGGAATACGGTTCGAACACTCGAAAAGCTATACGGATTCTCCTGCACAGTGGCAGATATGTAAATACGGGGTTTACTTACCATTTCTTTTGCAATACGGTTCGAACACTCGAACACCTATACGGATTCTCCTGCACAGTGGCAGATATGTAAATACGGGGTTGACGTACCATTTCTTGCGCAATACGGTTCGAACACTCGAACACCTATACGGATTCTCCTGCACAGTGGCAGATATGTAAATACGGGGTTTACATACCCTTTCTTGCGCAATACGGTTCGAACACTCGAACACCTATACGGATTCTCCTGCACAGTGGCAGATATGTAAATACGGGGTTTACATACCATTTCTTGCGCATTACGGTTCGAACACTCGAACACCTATACGGATTCTCCTGCACAGTGGCAGATATGTAAATACGGGGTTTACATACCATTTCTTGCGCATTACGGTTCGAACACTCGAACACCTATACGGATTCTCCTGCACAGTGGCAGATATGTAAATACGGGTTTTCCGTACCATTTCTTGCGCAATACTGTTCGAACACTCGAACACCTATACGGATTCTACTGCACAGTGACAGATATGTAAATACGGGGTTTACATACCATTTCTTGCGGAATACGGTTCGAACACTCGAAAACCTATACGGATTCTCCTGCACAGTGGCAGATATGTAAATACGGGGTTTACTTACCATTTCTTGCGCAATACGGTTCGAACACTCGAACACCTATACGGATTCTCCTGCACAGTGGCAGATATGTAAATACGGGGTTTACATACCATTTCTTGCGCAATACGGTTCGAACACTCGAACACCTATACGAATTCCCCTGCACAGTGGCAGATATGTAAATACGGGGTTTACATACCATTTCTTGCGCATTACGGTTCGAACACTCGAACACCTATACGGATTCTCCGGCACAGTGGCAGATATGTAAATACGGGGATTACATACCATTTCTTGCGCATTACGGTTCGAACACTCGAACACCTATACGGATTCTCCTGCGTAGTGGCAGATATGTAAATACGGGTTTTCCGTACCATTTCTTGCGCAATACGGTTCGAACACTCGAACACCTATACGGATTCTCCTGCACTGTGGCAGATATGTAAATACGGGGTTTCCGTACCATTTCTTTTGCAATACGGTTCGAACACTCGAACACCTATACGGATTCTCCTGCACAGTGGCAGATATGTAAATACGGGGTTGACGTACCATTTCTTGCGCAATACGGTTCGAACACTCGAACACCTATACGGATTCTCCTGCACAGTGGCAGATATGTAAATACGGGGTTTACATACCCTTTCTTGCGCAATACGGTTCGAACACTCGAACACCTATACGGATTCTCCTGCACAGTGGCAGATATGTAAATACGGGTTTTTCGTACCATTTCTTGCGCAATACGGTTCGAACACTCGAACACCTATACGGATTCTCCTGCACAGTGGCAGATATGTAAATACGGGGTTTACATACCATTTCTTGCGGAATACGGTTCGAACACTCGAAAACCTATACGGATTCTCCTGCACAGTGGCAGATATGTAAATACGGGGTTTACTTACCATTTCTTGCGCAATACGGTTCGAACACTCGAACACCTATACGGATTCTCCTACACTGTGGCAGATATGTAAATACGGGGTTGACGTACCATTTCTTGCGCAATACGGTTCGAACACTCGAACACCTATACGGATTCTCCTTCACAGTGGCAGATATGTAAATACGGGGTTTACATACCCTTTCTTGCGCAATACGGTTCGAACACTCGAACACCTATACGGATTCTCCTGCACAGTGGCAGATATGTAAATACGGGGTTTACATACCATTTCTTGCGCATTACGGTTCGAACACTCGAACACCTATACGGATTCTCCTGCACTGTGGCAGATATGTAAATACGGGGTTTCCGTACCATTTCTTTTGCAATACGGTTCGAACACTCGAACACCTATACGGATTCTCCTGCACAGTGGCAGATATGTAAATACGGGGTTGACGTACCATTTCTTGCGCAATACGGTTCGAACACTCGAACACCTATACGGATTCTCCTGCACAGTGGCAGATATGTAAATACGGGGTTTACATACCCTTTCTTGCGCAATACGGTTCGAACACTCGAACACCTATACGGATTCTCCTGCACAGTGGCAGATATGTAAATACGGGGTTTACATACCATTTCTTGCGCATTACGGTTCGAACACTCGAACACCTATACGGATTCTCCTGCACAGTGGCAGATATGTAAATACGGGGTTTACATACCATTTCTTGCGCATTACGGTTCGAACACTCGAACACCTATACGGATTCTCCTGCACAGTGGCAGATATGTAAATACGGGTTTTCCGTACCATTTCTTGCGCAATACGGTTCGAACACTCGAACACCTATACGGATTCTCCTGCACAGTGGCAGATATGTAAATACGGGGTTTACATACCATTTCTTGCGGAATACGGTTCGAACACTCGAAAACCTATACGGATTCTCCTGCACAGTGGCAGATATGTAAATACGGGGTTTACTTACCATTTCTTGCGCAATACGGTTCGAACACTCGAACACCTATACGGATTCTCCTGCACTGTGGCAGATATGTAAATACGGGGTTTACATACCCTTTCTTGCGCAATACGGTTCGAACACTCGAACACCTATACGGATTCTCCTGCACAGTGGCAGATATGTAAATACGGGGTTTACATACCATTTCTTGCGCATTACGGTTCGAACACTCGAACACCTATACGGATTCTCCTGCACAGTGGCAGATATGTAAATACGGGGTTTACATACCATTTCTTGCGCATTACGGTTCGAACACTCGAACACCTATACGGATTCTCCTGCACAGTGGCAGATATGTAAATACGGGTTTTCCGTACCATTTCTTGCGCAATACGGTTCGAACACTCGAACACCTATACGGATTCTCCTGCACAGTGGCAGATATGTAAATACGGGGTTTACATACCATTTCTTGCGGAATACGGTTCGAACACTCGAAAACCTATACGGATTCTCCTGCACAGTGGCAGATATGTAAATACGGGGTTTACTTACCATTTCTTGCGCAATACGGTTCGAACACTCGAACACCTATACGGATTCTCCTGCACTGTGGCAGATATGTAAATACGGGGTTGACGTACCATTTCTTGCGCAATACGGTTCGAACACTCGAACACCTATACGGATTCTCCTGCACAGTGGCAGATATGTAAATACGGGGTTTACATACCCTTTCTTGCGCAATACGGTTCGAACACTCGAACACCTATACGGATTCTCCTGCACAGTGGCAGATATGTAAATACGGGGTTTACATAACATTTCTTGCGCATTACGGTTCGAACACTCGAACACCTATACGGATTCTCCTGCACAGTGGCAGAAATGTAAATACGGGGTTTACATACCATTTCTTGCGCATTACGGTTCGAACACTCGAACACCTATACGGATTCTCCTGCACAGTGGCAGATATGTAAATACGGGGTTTACATACCATTTCTTGCGCATTACGGTTCGAACACTCGAACACCTAAACGGATTCTCCCGCACAGTGGCAGATATGTAAATACGGGTTTTCCGTACCATTTCTTGCGCAATACGGTTTGAACACTCGAACACCTATACGGATTCCCCTGCACAGTGACAGATATGTAAATACGGGGTTTACATACCATTTCTTGCGGAATACGGTTCGAACACTCGAAAACCTATACGGATTCTCCTGCACAGTGGCAGATATGTAAATACGGGGTTTACTTACCATTTCTTGCGCAATACGGTTCGAACACTCGAACACCTATACGGATTCTCCTGCACTGTGGCAGATATGTAAATACGGGGTTTACATACCATTTCTTGCGCAATACGGTTCGAACACTCGAACACCTATACGGATTCTCCTGCACAGTGGCAGATATGTAAATACGGGGTTTACATACCATTTCTTGCGCATTACGGTTCGAACACTCGAACACCTATACGGATTCTCCTGCACAGTGGCAGATATGTAAATACGGGGATTACATACCATTTCTTGCGCATTACGGTTCGAACACTCGAACACCTATACGGATTCTCCTGCGCAGTGGCAGATATGTAAATACGGGTTTTCCGTACCATTTCTTGCGCAATACGGTTCGAACACTCGAACACCTATACGGATTCTCCTGCACAGTGGCAGATATGTAAATACGGGGTTGACGTACCATTTCTTGCGCAATACGGTTCGAACACTCGAACACCTATACGGATTCTCCTGCACAGTGGCAGATATGTAAATACGGGGTTTACATACCCTTTCTTGCGCAATACGGTTCGAACACTCGAACACCTATACGGATTCTCCTGCACAGTGGCAGATATGTAAATACGGGGTTTACATACCATTTCTTGCGCATTACGGTTCGAACACTCGAACACCTATACGGATTCTCCTGCACAGTGGCAGATATGTAAATACGGGGTTTACATACCATTTCTTGCGCATTACGGTTCGAACACTCGAACACCTATACGGATTCTCCTGCACAGTGGCAGATATGTAAATACGGGTTTTCCGTACCATTTCTTGCGCAATACGGTTCGAACACTCGAACACCTATACGGATTCTCCTGCACAGTGGCAGATATGTAAATACGGGGTTTACATACCATTTCTTGCGGAATACGGTTCGAACACTCGAAAACCTATACGGATTCTCCTGCACAGTGGCAGATATGTAAATACGGGGTTTACTTACCATTTCTTGCGCAATACGGTTCGAACACTCGAACACCTATACGGATTCTCCTGCACAGTGGCAGATATGTAAATACGGGGTTTACATACCCTTTCTTGCGCAATACGGTTCGAACACTCGAACACCTATACGGATTCTCCTGCACAGTGGCAGATATGTAAATACGGGGTTTACATACCATTTCTTGCGCATTACGGTTCGAACACTCGAACACCTATACGGATTCTCCTGCACAGTGGCAGATATGTAAATACGGGGTTTACATACCATTTCTTGCGCATTACGGTTCGAACACTCGAACACCTATACGGATTCTCCTGCACAGTGGCAGATATGTAAATACGGGTTTTCCGTACCATTTCTTGCGCAATACGGTTCGAACACTCGAACACCTATACGGATTCTCCTGCACAGTGGCAGATATGTAAATACGGGGTTTACATACCATTTCTTGCGGAATACGGTTCGAACACTCGAAAACCTATACGGATTCTCCTGCACAGTGGCAGATATGTAAATACGGGGTTTACTTACCATTTCTTGCGCAATACGGTTCGAACACTCGAACACCTATACGGATTCTCCTGCACTGTGGCAGATATGTAAATACGGGGTTGACGTACCATTTCTTGCGCAATACGGTTCGAACACTCGAACACCTATACGGATTCTCCTGCACAGTGGCAGATATGTAAATACGGGGTTTACATACCCTTTCTTGCGCAATACGGTTCGAACACTCGAACACCTATACGGATTCTCCTGCACAGTGGCAGATATGTAAATACGGGGTTTACATAACATTTCTTGCGCATTACGGTTCGAACACTCGAACACCTATACGGATTCTCCTGCACAGTGGCAGAAATGTAAATACGGGGTTTACATACCATTTCTTGCGCATTACGGTTCGAACACTCGAACACCTATACGGATTCTCCTGCACAGTGGCAGATATGTAAATACGGGGTTTACATACCATTTCTTGCGCATTACGGTTCGAACACTCGAACACCTAAACGGATTCTCCCGCACAGTGGCAGATATGTAAATACGGGTTTTCCGTACCATTTCTTGCGCAATACGGTTTGAACACTCGAACACCTATACGGATTCCCCTGCACAGTGACAGATATGTAAATACGGGGTTTACATACCATTTCTTGCGGAATACGGTTCGAACACTCGAAAACCTATACGGATTCTCCTGCACAGTGGCAGATATGTAAATACGGGGTTTACTTACCATTTCTTGCGCAATACGGTTCGAACACTCGAACACCTATACGGATTCTCCTGCACTGTGGCAGATATGTAAATACGGGGTTTACATACCATTTCTTGCGCAATACGGTTCGAACACTCGAACACCTATACGGATTCTCCTGCACAGTGGCAGATATGTAAATACGGGGTTTACATACCATTTCTTGCGCATTACGGTTCGAACACTCGAACACCTATACGGATTCTCCTGCACAGTGGCAGATATGTAAATACGGGGATTACATACCATTTCTTGCGCATTACGGTTCGAACACTCGAACACCTATACGGATTCTCCTGCGCAGTGGCAGATATGTAAATACGGGTTTTCCGTACCATTTCTTGCGCAATACGGTTCGAACACTCGAACACCTATACGGATTCTCCTGCACAGTGGCAGATATGTAAATACGGGGTTGACGTACCATTTCTTGCGCAATACGGTTCGAACACTCGAACACCTATACGGATTCTCCTGCACAGTGGCAGATATGTAAATACGGGGTTTACATACCCTTTCTTGCGCAATACGGTTCGAACACTCGAACACCTATACGGATTCTCCTGCACAGTGGCAGATATGTAAATACGGGGTTTACATACCATTTCTTGCGCATTACGGTTCGAACACTCGAACACCTATACGGATTCTCCTGCACAGTGGCAGATATGTAAATACGGGGTTTACATACCATTTCTTGCGCATTACGGTTCGAACACTCGAACACCTATACGGATTCTCCTGCACAGTGGCAGATATGTAAATACGGGTTTTCCGTACCATTTCTTGCGCAATACGGTTCGAACACTCGAACACCTATACGGATTCTCCTGCACAGTGGCAGATATGTAAATACGGGGTTTACATACCATTTCTTGCGGAATACGGTTCGAACACTCGAAAACCTATACGGATTCTCCTGCACAGTGGCAGATATGTAAATACGGGGTTTACTTACCATTTCTTGCGCAATACGGTTCGAACACTCGAACACCTATACGGATTCTCCTGCACTGTGGCAGATATGTAAATACGGGGTTTACATACCCTTTCTTGCGCAATACGGTTCGAACACTCGAACACCTATACGGATTCTCCTGCACAGTGGCAGATATGTAAATACGGGGTTTACATACCATTTCTTGCGCATTACGGTTCGAACACTCGAACACCTATACGGATTCTCCTGCACAGTGGCAGATATGTAAATACGGGGTTTACATACCATTTCTTGCGCATTACGGTTCGAACACTCGAACACCTATACGGATTCTCCTGCACAGTGGCAGATATGTAAATACGGGTTTTCCGTACCATTTCTTGCGCAATACGGTTCGAACACTCGAACACCTATACGGATTCTCCTGCACAGTGGCAGATATGTAAATACGGGGTTTACATACCATTTCTTGCGGAATACGGTTCGAACACTCGAAAACCTATACGGATTCTCCTGCACAGTGGCAGATATGTAAATACGGGGTTTACTTACCATTTCTTGCGCAATACGGTTCGAACACTCGAACACCTATACGGATTCTCCTGCACTGTGGCAGATATGTAAATACGGGGTTGACGTACCATTTCTTGCGCAATACGGTTCGAACACTCGAACACCTATACGGATTCTCCTGCACAGTGGCAGATATGTAAATACGGGGTTTACATACCCTTTCTTGCGCAATACGGTTCGAACACTCGAACACCTATACGGATTCTCCTGCACAGTGGCAGATATGTAAATACGGGGTTTACATAACATTTCTTGCGCATTACGGTTCGAACACTCGAACACCTATACGGATTCTCCTGCACAGTGGCAGAAATGTAAATACGGGGTTTACATACCATTTCTTGCGCATTACGGTTCGAACACTCGAACACCTATACGGATTCTCCTGCACAGTGGCAGATATGTAAATACGGGGTTTACATACCATTTCTTGCGCATTACGGTTCGAACACTCGAACACCTAAACGGATTCTCCCGCACAGTGGCAGATATGTAAATACGGGTTTTCCGTACCATTTCTTGCGCAATACGGTTTGAACACTCGAACACCTATACGGATTCCCCTGCACAGTGACAGATATGTAAATACGGGGTTTACATACCATTTCTTGCGGAATACGGTTCGAACACTCGAAAACCTATACGGATTCTCCTGCACAGTGGCAGATATGTAAATACGGGGTTTACTTACCATTTCTTGCGCAATACGGTTCGAACACTCGAACACCTATACGGATTCTCCTGCACAGTGGCAGATATGTAAATACGGGGTTTACATACCATTTCTTGCGCAATACGGTTCGAACACTCGAACACCTATACGGATTCTCCTGCACAGTGGCAGATATGTAAATACGGGGTTTACATACCATTTCTTGCGCATTACGGTTCGAACACTCGAACACCTATACGGATTCTCCGGCACAGTGGCAGATATGTAAATACGGGGATTACATACCATTTCTTGCGCATTACGGTTCGAACACTCGAACACCTATACGGATTCTCCTGCGCAGTGGCAGATATGTAAATACGGGTTTTCCGTACCATTTCTTGCGCAATACGGTTCGAACACTCGAACACCTATACGGATTCTCCTGCACTGTGGCAGATATGTAAATACGGGGTTTCCGTACCATTTCTTTTGCAATACGGTTCGAACACTCGAACACCTATACGGATTCTCCTGCACAGTGGCAGATATGTAAATACGGGGTTGACGTACCATTTCTTGCGCAATACGGTTCGAACACTCGAACACCTATACGGATTCTCCTGCACAGTGGCAGATATGTAAATACGGGGTTTACATACCCTTTCTTGCGCAATACGGTTCGAACACTCGAACACCTATACGGATTCTCCTGCACAGTGGCAGATATGTAAATACGGGGTTTACATACCATTTTTTGCGCATTACGTTTCGAACACTCGAACACCTATACGGATTCTCCTGCACAGTGGCAGATATGTAAATACGGGGTTTACATACCATTTCTTGCGCATTACGGTTCGAACACTCGAACACCTATACGGATTCTCCTGCACAGTGGCTGATATGTAAATACGGATTTTCCGTACCATTTCTTGCGCAATACGGTTCGAACACTCGAACACCTATACGGATTCTCCTGCACAGTGGCAGATATGTAAATACGGGGTTTACATACCATTTCTTGCGGAATACGGTTCGAACACTCGAAAAGCTATACGGATTCTCCTGCACAGTGGCAGATATGTAAATACGGGGTTTACTGACCATTTCTTTTGCAATACGGTTCGAACACTCGAACACCTATACGGATTCTCCTGCACAGTGGCAGATATGTAAATACGGGGTTGACGTACCATTTCTTGCGCAATACGGTTCGAACACTCGAACACCTATACGGATTCTCCTGCACAGTGGCAGATATGTAAATACGGGGTTTACATACCCTTTCTTGCGCAATACGGTTCGAACACTCGAACACCTATACGGATTCTCCTGCACAGTGGCAGATATGTAAATACGGGGTTTACATACCATTTCTTGCGCATTACGGTTCGAACACTCGAACACCTATACGGATTCTCCTGCACAGTGGCAGATATGTAAATACGGGGTTTACATACCATTTCTTGCGCATTACGGTTCGAACACTCGAACACCTATACGGATTCTCCTGCACAGTGGCAGATATGTAAATACGGGTTTTCCGTACCATTTCTTGCGCAATACTGTTCGAACACTCGAACACCTATACGGATTCTACTGCACAGTGACAGATATGTAAATACGGGGTTTGCATACCATTTCTTGCGGAATACGGTTCGAACACTCGAAAACCTATACGGATTCTCCTGCACAGTGGCAGATATGTAAATACGGGGTTTACTTACCATTTCTTGCGCAATACGGTTCGAACACTCGAACACCTATACGGATTCTCCTGCACAGTGGCAGATATGTAAATACGGGGTTTACATACCATTTCTTGCGCAATACGGTTCGAACACTCGAACACCTATACGAATTCCCCTGCACAGTGGCAGATATGTAAATACGGGGTTTACATACCATTTCTTGCGCATTACGGTTCGAACACTCGAACACCTATACGGATTCTCCGGCACAGTGGCAGATATGTAAATACGGGGATTACATACCATTTCTTGCGCATTACGGTTCGAACACTCGAACACCTATACGGATTCTCCTGCGTAGTGGCAGATATGTAAATACGGGTTTTCCGTACCATTTCTTGCGCAATACGGTTCGAACACTCGAACACCTACACGGATTCTCCTGCACTGTGGCAGATATGTAAATACGGGGTTTCCGTACCATTTCTTTTGCAATACGGTTCGAACACTCGAACACCTATACGGATTCTCCTGCACAGTGGCAGATATGTAAATACGGGGTTGACGTACCATTTCTTGCGCAATACGGTTCGAACACTCGAACACCTATACGGATTCTCCTGCACAGTGGCAGATATGTAAATACGGGGTTTACATACCCTTTCTTGCGCAATACGGTTCGAACACTCGAACACCTATACGGATTCTCCTGCACAGTGGCAGATATGTAAATACGGGTTTTTCGTACCATTTCTTGCGCAATACGGTTCGAACACTCGAACACCTATACGGATTCTCCTGCACAGTGGCAGATATGTAAATACGGGGTTTACATACCATTTCTTGCGGAATACGGTTCGAACACTCGAAAACCTATACGGATTCTCCTGCACAGTGGCAGATATGTAAATACGGGGTTTACTTACCATTTCTTGCGCAATACGGTTCGAACACTCGAACACCTATACGGATTCTCCTACACTGTGGCAGATATGTAAATACGGGGTTGACGTACCATTTCTTGCGCAATACGGTTCGAACACTCGAACACCTATACGGATTCTCCTGCACAGTGGCAGATATGTAAATACGGGGTTTACATACCCTTTCTTGCGCAATACGGTTCGAACACTCGAACACCTATACGGATTCTCCTGCACAGTGGCAGATATGTAAATACGGGGTTTACATACCATTTCTTGCGCATTACGGTTCGAACACTCGAACACCTATACGGATTCTCCTGCACTGTGGCAGATATGTAAATACGGGGTTTCCGTACCATTTCTTTTGCAATACGGTTCGAACACTCGAACACCTATACGGATTCTCCTGCACAGTGGCAGATATGTAAATACGGGGTTGACGTACCATTTCTTGCGCAATACGGTTCGAACACTCGAACACCTATACGGATTCTCCTGCACAGTGGCAGATATGTAAATACGGGGTTTACATACCCTTTCTTGCGCAATACGGTTCGAACACTCGAACACCTATACGGATTCTCCTGCACAGTGGCAGATATGTAAATACGGGGTTTACATACCATTTCTTGCGCATTACGGTTCGAACACTCGAACACCTATACGGATTCTCCTGCACAGTGGCAGATATGTAAATACGGGGTTTACATACCATTTCTTGCGCATTACGGTTCGAACACTCGAACACCTATACGGATTCTCCTGCACAGTGGCAGATATGTAAATACGGGTTTTCCGTACCATTTCTTGCGCAATACAGTTCGAACACTCGAACACCTATACGGATTCTCCTGCACAGTGGCAGATATGTAAATACGGGGTTTACATACCATTTCTTGCGGAATACGGTTCGAACACTCGAAAACCTATACGGATTCTCCTGCACAGTGGCAGATATGTAAATACGGGGTTTACTTACCATTTCTTGCGCAATACGGTTCGAACACTCGAACACCTATACGGATTCTCCTGCACTGTGGCAGATATGTAAATACGGGGTTGACGTACCATTTCTTGCGCAATACGGTTCGAACACTCGAACACCTATACGGATTCTCCTGCACAGTGGCAGATATGTAAATACGGGGTTTACATACCCTTTCTTGCGCAATACGGTTCGAACACTCGAACACCTATACGGATTCTCCTGCACAGTGGCAGATATGTAAATACGGGGTTTACATACCATTTCTTGCGCATTACGGTTCGAACACTCGAACACCTATACGGATTCTCCTGCACAGTGGCAGATATGTAAATACGGGGTTTACATACCATTTCTTGCGCATTACGGTTCGAACACTCGAACACCTATACGGATTCTCGTGCACAGTGGCAGATATGTAAATACGGGTTTTCCGTACCATTTCTTGCGCAATACGGTTCGAACACTCGAACACCTATACGGATTCTCCTGCACAGTGACAGATATGTAAATACGGGGTTTACATACCATTTCTTGCGGAATACGGTTCGAACACTCGAAAACCTATACGGATTCTCCTGCACAGTGGCAGATATGTAAATACGGGGTTTACTTACCATTTCTTGCGCAATACGGTTCGAACACTCGAACACCTATACGGATTCTCCTGCACAGTGGCAGATATGTAAATACGGGGTTTACATACCATTTCTTGCGCAATACGGTTCGAACACTTGAACACCTATACGGATTCTCCTGCACAGTGGCAGATATGTAAATACGGGGTTTACATACCATTTCTTGCGCATTACGGTTCGAACACTCGAACACCTATACGGATTCTCCGGCACAGTGGCAGATATGTAAATACGGGGATTACATACCATTTCTTGCGCATTACGGTTCGAACACTCGAACACCTATACGGATTCTCCTGCGCAGTGGCAGATATGCAAATACGGGTTTTCCGTACCATTTCTTGCGCAATACGGTTCGAACACTCGAACACCTATACGGATTCTCCTGCACAGTGGCAGATATGTAAATACGGGGTTGACGTACCATTTCTTGCGCAATACGGTTCGAACACTCGAACACCTATACGGATTCTCCTGCATAGTGGCAGATATGTAAATACGGGGTTTACATACCCTTTCTTGCGCAATACGGTTCGAACACTCGAACACCTATACGGATTCTCCTGCACAGTGGCAGATATGTAAATACGGGGTTTACATACCATTTCTTGCGCATTACGGTTCGAACACTCGAACACCTATACGGATTCTCCTGCACAGTGGCAGATATGTAAATACGGGGTTTACATACCATTTCTTGCGCATTACGGTTCGAACACTCGAACACCTATACGGATTCTCCTGCACAGTGGCAGATATGTAAATACGGGTTTTCCGTACCATTTCTTGCGCAATACGGTTCGAACACTCGAACACCTATACGGATTCTCCTGCACAGTGGCAGATATGTAAATACGGGGTTTACATACCATTTCTTGCGGAATACGGTTCGAACACTCGAAAACCTATACGGATTCTCCTGCACAGTGGCAGATATGTAAATACGGGGTTTACTTACCATTTCTTGCGCAATACGGTCCGAACACTCGAACACCTATACGGATTCTCCTGCACTGTGGCAGATATGTAAATACGGGGTTGACGTACCATTTCTTGCGCAATACGGTTCGAACACTCGAACACCTATACGGATTCTCCTGCACAGTGGCAGATATGTAAATACGGGGTTTACATACCCTTTCTTGCGCAATACGGTTCGAACACTCGAACACCTATACGGATTCTCCTGCACAGTGGCAGATATGTAAATACGGGGTTTTTATACCATTTCTTGCGCAATACGGTTCGAACACTCGAACACCTATACGGATTCTCCTGCACAGTGGCAGATATGTAAATACGGGGTTTACATACCATTTCTTGCGCACTACGGTTCGAACACTCGAACACTTATACGGATTCTCCTGCACAGTGGCAGATATGTAAATACGGGGTTTACATACCATTTCTTGCGCATTACGGTTCGAACACTCGAACACCTATACGGATTCTCCTGCACTGTGGCAGATATGTAAATACGGGTTTTCCGTACCATTTCTTGCGCAATACGGTTCGAACACTCGAACACCTATACGGATTCTCCTGCACAGTGGCAGATATGTAAATACGGGGTTTACATACCATTTCTTGCGGAATACGGTTCGAACACTCGAAAACCTATACGGATTCTCCTGCACAGTGGCAGATATGTAAATACGGGGTTTACTTACCATTTCTTGCGCAATACGGTTCGAACACTCGAACACCTATACGGATTCTCCTACACTGTGGCAGATATGTAAATACGGGGTTGACGTACCATTTCTTGCGCAATACGGTTCGAACACTCGAACACCTATACGGATTCTCCTGCACAGTGGCAGATATGTAAATACGGGGTTTACATACCCTTTCTTGCGCAATACGGTTCGAACACTCGAACACCTATACGGATTCTCCTGCACAGTGGCAGATATGTAAATACGGGGTTTACATACCATTTCTTGCGCATTACGGTTCGAACACTCGAACACCTATACGGATTCTCCTGCACTGTGGCAGATATGTAAATACGGGGTTTCCGTACCATTTCTTTTGCAATACGGTTCGAACACTCGAACACCTATACGGATTCTCCTGCACAGTGGCAGATATGTAAATACGGGGTTGACGTACCATTTCTTGCGCAATACGGTTCGAACACTCGAACACCTATACGGATTCTCCTGCACAGTGGCAGATATGTAAATACGGGGTTTACATACCCTTTCTTGCGCAATACGGTTCGAACACTCGAACACCTATACGGATTCTCCTGCACAGTGGCAGATATGTAAATACGGGGTTTACATACCATTTCTTGCGCATTACGGTTCGAACACTCGAACACCTATACGGATTCTCCTGCACAGTGGCAGATATGTAAATACGGGGTTTACATACCATTTCTTGCGCATTACGGTTCGAACACTCGAACACCTATACGGATTCTCCTGCACAGTGGCAGATATGTAAATACGGGTTTTCCGTACCATTTCTTGCGCAATACAGTTCGAACACTCGAACACCTATACGGATTCTCCTGCACAGTGGCAGATATGTAAATACGGGGTTTACATACCATTTCTTGCGGAATACGGTTCGAACACTCGAAAACCTATACGGATTCTCCTGCACAGTGGCAGATATGTAAATACGGGGTTTACTTACCATTTCTTGCGCAATACGGTTCGAACACTCGAACACCTATACGGATTCTCCTGCACTGTGGCAGATATGTAAATACGGGGTTGACGTACCATTTCTTGCGCAATACGGTTCGAACACTCGAACACCTATACGGATTCTCCTGCACAGTGGCAGATATGTAAATACGGGGTTTACATACCCTTTCTTGCGCAATACGGTTCGAACACTCGAACACCTATACGGATTCTCCTGCACAGTGGCAGATATGTAAATACGGGGTTTACATACCATTTCTTGCGCATTACGGTTCGAACACTCGAACACCTATACGGATTCTCCTGCACAGTGGCAGATATGTAAATACGGGGTTTACATACCATTTCTTGCGCATTACGGTTCGAACACTCGAACACCTATACGGATTCTCGTGCACAGTGGCAGATATGTAAATACGGGTTTTCCGTACCATTTCTTGCGCAATACGGTTCGAACACTCGAACACCTATACGGATTCTCCTGCACAGTGACAGATATGTAAATACGGGGTTTACATACCATTTCTTGCGGAATACGGTTCGAACACTCGAAAACCTATACGGATTCTCCTGCACAGTGGCAGATATGTAAATACGGGGTTTACTTACCATTTCTTGCGCAATACGGTTCGAACACTCGAACACCTATACGGATTCTCCTGCACAGTGGCAGATATGTAAATACGGGGTTTACATACCATTTCTTGCGCAATACGGTTCGAACACTTGAACACCTATACGGATTCTCCTGCACAGTGGCAGATATGTAAATACGGGGTTTACATACCATTTCTTGCGCATTACGGTTCGAACACTCGAACACCTATACGGATTCTCCGGCACAGTGGCAGATATGTAAATACGGGGATTACATACCATTTCTTGCGCATTACGGTTCGAACACTCGAACACCTATACGGATTCTCCTGCGCAGTGGCAGATATGCAAATACGGGTTTTCCGTACCATTTCTTGCGCAATACGGTTCGAACACTCGAACACCTATACGGATTCTCCTGCACAGTGGCAGATATGTAAATACGGGGTTGACGTACCATTTCTTGCGCAATACGGTTCGAACACTCGAACACCTATACGGATTCTCCTGCATAGTGGCAGATATGTAAATACGGGGTTTACATACCCTTTCTTGCGCAATACGGTTCGAACACTCGAACACCTATACGGATTCTCCTGCACAGTGGCAGATATGTAAATACGGGGTTTACATACCATTTCTTGCGCATTACGGTTCGAACACTCGAACACCTATACGGATTCTCCTGCACAGTGGCAGATATGTAAATACGGGGTTTACATACCATTTCTTGCGCATTACGGTTCGAACACTCGAACACCTATACGGATTCTCCTGCACAGTGGCAGATATGTAAATACGGGTTTTCCGTACCATTTCTTGCGCAATACGGTTCGAACACTCGAACACCTATACGGATTCTCCTGCACAGTGGCAGATATGTAAATACGGGGTTTACATACCATTTCTTGCGGAATACGGTTCGAACACTCGAAAACCTATACGGATTCTCCTGCACAGTGGCAGATATGTAAATACGGGGTTTACTTACCATTTCTTGCGCAATACGGTCCGAACACTCGAACACCTATACGGATTCTCCTGCACTGTGGCAGATATGTAAATACGGGGTTGACGTACCATTTCTTGCGCAATACGGTTCGAACACTCGAACACCTATACGGATTCTCCTGCACAGTGGCAGATATGTAAATACGGGGTTTACATACCCTTTCTTGCGCAATACGGTTCGAACACTCGAACACCTATACGGATTCTCCTGCACAGTGGCAGATATGTAAATACGGGGTTTTTATACCATTTCTTGCGCAATACGGTTCGAACACTCGAACACCTATACGGATTCTCCTGCACAGTGGCAGATATGTAAATACGGGGTTTACATACCATTTCTTGCGCACTACGGTTCGAACACTCGAACACTTATACGGATTCTCCTGCACAGTGGCAGATATGTAAATACGGGGTTTACATACCATTTCTTGCGCATTACGGTTCGAACACTCGAACACCTATACGGATTCTCCTGCACTGTGGCAGATATGTAAATACGGGTTTTCCGTACCATTTCTTGCGCAATACGGTTCGAACACTCGAACACCTATACGGATTCTCCTGCACAGTGGCAGATATGTAAATACGGGGTTTACATACCATTTCTTGCGGAATACGGTTCGAACACTCGAAAACCTATACGGATTCTCCTGCACAGTGGCAGATATGTAAATACGGGGTTTACTTACCATTTCTTGCGCAATACGGTTCGAACACTCGAACACCTATACGGATTCTCCTGCACTGTGGCAGATATGTAAATACGGGGTTGACGTACCATTTCTTGCGCAATACGGTTCGAACACTCGAACACCTATACGGATTCTCCTGCACAGTGGCAGATATGTAAATACGGGGTTTACATACCCTTTCTTGCGCAATACGGTTCGAACACTCGAACACCTATACGGATTCTCCTGCACAGTGGCAGATATGTAAATACGGGGTTTACATACCATTTCTTGCGCATTACGGTTCGAACACTCGAACACCTATACCGATTCTCCTGCACAGTGGCAGATATGTAAATACGGGGTTTACATACCATTTCTTGCGCATTACGGTTCGGACACTCGAACACCTATACGGATTCTCGTGCACAGTGGCAGATATGTAAATACGGGTTTTCCGTACCATTTCTTGCGCAATACGGTTCGAACACTCGAACACCTATACGGATTCTCCTGCACAGTGACAGATATGTAAATACGGGGTTTACATACCATTTCTTGCGGAATACGGTTCGAACACTCGAAAACCTATACGGATTCTCCTGCACAGTGGCAGATATGTAAATACGGGGTTTACTTACCATTTCTTGCGCAATACGGTTCGAACACTCGAACACCTATACGGATTCTCCTGCACAGTGGCAGATATGTAAATACGGGGTTTACATACCATTTCTTGCGCAATACGGTTCGAACACTTGAACACCTATACGGATTCTCCTGCACAGTGGCAGATATGTAAATACGGGGTTTACATACCATTTCTTGCGCATTACGGTTCGAACACTCGAACACCTATACGGATTCTCCGGCACAGTGGCAGATATGTAAATACGGGGATTACATACCATTTCTTGCGCATTACGGTTCGAACACTCGAACACCTATACGGATTCTCCTGCGCAGTGGCAGATATGCAAATACGGGTTTTCCGTACCATTTCTTGCGCAATACGGTTCGAACACTCGAACACCTATACGGATTCTCCTGCACAGTGGCAGATATGTAAATACGGGGTTGACGTACCATTTCTTGCGCAATACGGTTCGAACACTCGAACACCTATACGGATTCTCCTGCACAGTGGCAGATATGTAAATACGGGGTTTACATACCCTTTCTTGCGCAATACGGTTCGAACACTCGAACACCTATACGGATTCTCCTGCACAGTGGCAGATATGTAAATACGGGGTTTACATACCATTTCTTGCGCATTACGGTTCGAACACTCGAACACCTATACGGATTCTCCTGCACAGTGGCAGATATGTAAATACGGGGTTTACATACCATTTCTTGCGCATTACGGTTCGAACACTCGAACACCTATACGGATTCTCGTGCACAGTGGCAGATATGTAAATACGGGTTTTCCGTACCATTTCTTGCGCAATACGGTTCGAACACTCGAACACCTATACGGATTCTCCTGCACAGTGACAGATATGTAAATACGGGGTTTACATACCATTTCTTGCGGAATACGGTTCGAACACTCGAAAACCTATACGGATTCTCCTGCACAGTGGCAGATATGTAAATACGGGGTTTACTTACCATTTCTTGCGCAATACGGTTCGAACACTCGAACACCTATACGGATTCTCCTGCACAGTGGCAGATATGTAAATACGGGGTTTACATACCATTTCTTGCGCAATACGGTTCGAACACTTGAACACCTATACGGATTCTCCTGCACAGTGGCAGATATGTAAATACGGGGTTTACATACCATTTCTTGCGCATTACGGTTCGAACACTCGAACACCTATACGGATTCTCCGGCACAGTGGCAGATATGTAAATACGGGGATTACATACCATTTCTTGCGCAATACGGTTCGAACACTCGAAAACCTATACGGATTCTCCTGCACAGTGGCAGATATGTAAATACGGGGTTTACTTACCATTTCTTGCGCAATACGGTTCGAACACTCGAACACCTATACGGATTCTCCTGCACAGTGGCAGATATGTAAATACGGGGTTGACGTACCATTTCTTGCGCAATACGGTTCGAACACTCGAACACCTATACGGATTCTCCTGCACAGTGGCAGATATGTAAATACGGGGTTTACATACCCTTTCTTGCGGAATACGGTTCGAACACTCGAACACCTATACGGATTCTCCTGCACAGTGGCAGATATGTAAATACGGGGTTTACATACCATTTCTTGCGCAATACGGTTCGAACTTTCGAACACCTATACGGATTCTCCTGCACAGTGGCAGATATGTAAATACGGGTTTTACATACCATTTCTTGCGCAATACGGTTCGAACACTCGAACACCTATACGGATTCTCCTGCACAGTGGCAGATATGTAAATATGAGGTTTACTTACCATTTCTTGCGAAATACGGTTCGAACACTCGAACACCTATACGGATTCTCCTGCACAGTGGCAGATATGTAAATACGGGGTTTACATACCATTTCTTGCGCAATACGGTTCGAACACTCGAACACCTATACGGATTCTCCTGCACAGTGGCAGATATGTAAATACGGGGTTTACATACCATTTCTTGCGCAATACGGTTCGAACACTCGAACACCTATACGGATTTTCCTACACAGTGGCAGATATGCAAATACGGGGTTTACATACCATTTCTTGCGCATTACGGTTCGAACACTCGAACACCTATACGGATTCTCCTGCACAGTGGCAGATATGTAAATACGGGGTTTACATACCATTTCTTGCGCATTACGGTTCGAACACTCGAACACCTATACGGATTCTCCTGCGCAGTGGCAGATATGTAAATACGGGTTTTTCGTACCATTTCTTGCGCAATACGGTTCGAACACTCAAACACCTATACGGATTCTCCTGCACAGTGGCGGATATGTAAATACGGGGTTTACGTATCATTTCTTGCGCAATACGGTTCGAACACTCGAACACCTATACGGATTCTCCTGCACAGTGGCAGATATGTAAATACGGGGTTTACATACCATTTCTTGCGCATTACGGTTCGAACACTCGAAAACCTATACGGATTCTCCTGCACAGTGGCAGATATGTAAATATGGGGTTTACATACCATTTCTTGCGGAATACGGTTCGAACACTCGAAAACCTATACGGATTCTCCTGCACAGTGGCAGATATGTAAATGCGGGGTTTACATACCATTTCTTGCGCATTACGGTTCGAACACTCGAACACCTATACGGATTCTCCTGCGCAGTGGCAGATATGTAAATACGGGGTTTCCGTACCATTTCTTTTGCAATACGGTTCGAACACTCGAACACCTATACGGATTCTCCTGCACAGTGGCAGATATGTAAATACGGGGTTGACATACCAATTCTTGCGCATTACGGTTCGAACACTCGAACACCTATACGGATTCTCCTGCGCAGTGGCAGATATGTAAATACGGGGTTTCCGTACCATTTCTTTTGCAATACGGTTTGAACACTAGAACACCTATACGGATTCTCCTGCACAGTGGCAGATATGTAAATACGGGGTTGACGTACCATTTCTTGCGCAATACGGTTCGAACACTCGAACACCTATACGGATTCTCCTGCACAGTGGCAGATATGTAAATACGGGGTTTACATACCCTTTCTTGCGCAATACGGTTCGAACACTCGAACACCTATACAGATTCTCCTGCACAGTGGCAGATATGTAAATACGGGGTTTACATACCATTTCTTGCGCATTACGGTTCGAACACTCGAACACCTATACGGATTCTCCTACACAGTGGCAGATATGTAAATACGGGGTTTACATACCTTTTCTTGCGCATTACGGTTCGAACACTCGAACACCTATACGGATTCTCCTGCACAGTGGCAGATATGTAAATACGGGTTTTCCGTACCATTTCTTACGCAATACGGTTCGAACACTCGAACACCTATACGGATTCTCCTGCACAGTGGCAGATATGTAAATACGGGGTTTACATACCATTTCTTGCGGAATACGGTTCGAACACTCGAAAACCTATACGGATTCTCCTGCACAGTGGCAGATATGTAAATACGGGGTTTACTTACCCTTTCTTGCGCAATACGGTTCGAACACTCGAACACCTATACGGATTCTCCTGCACAGTGGCAGATATGTAAATACGGGGTTTACATGCCATTTCTTGCGCAATACGGTTCGAACACTCGAACACCTATACGGATTCTCCTGCACAGTGGCAGATATGTAAATACGGGGTTTACATACCATTTCTTGCGCATTACGGTTCGAACACTCGAACACCTATACGGATTCTCCTGCACAGTGGCAGATATGTAAATACGGGGATTACATACCATTTCTTGCGCATTACGGTTCGAACACTCGAACACCTATACGGATTCTCCTGCGCAGTGGCAGATATGTAAATACAGGTTTTCCGTACCATTTCTTGCGCAATACGGTTCGAACACTCGAACACCTATACGGATTCTCCTGCACTGTGGCAGATATGTAAATACGGGGTTTACGTACCATTTCTTGTGCAATACGGTTCGAACACTCGAACACCTATACGGATTCTCCTGCACAGTGGCAGATATGTAAATACGGGGTTTACATACCATTTCTTGCGCAATACGGTTCGAACACTCGAACACCTATACGGATTCTCCTGCACAGTGGCAGATATGTAAATACGGGGTTTACATACCATTTCTTGCGCATTACGGTTCGAACACTCGAACACCTATACGGATTCTCCTGCACAGTGGCAGATATGTAAATACGGAGTTTACTTACCATTTCTTGCGCAATACGGTTCGAACACTCGAACACCTATACGGATTCTCCTGCACAGTGGCAGATATGTAAATACGGGGTTTACATACCATTTCTTGCGCAATACGGTTCGAACACTCGAACACATATACGGATTCTCCTGCACAGTGGCAGATATGTAAATACGGGGTTTACATACCATTTCTTGCGCATTACGGTTCGAACACTCGAACACCTATACGGATTCTCCTACACAGTGGCAGATATGTAAATACGGGGATTACATTCCATTTCTTGCGCATTACGGTTCGAACACTCGAACACCTATACGGATTCTCCTGCGCAGTGGCAGATATGTAAATACAGGTTTTCCGTACCATTTCTTGCGCAATACGGTTCGAACACTCGAACACCTATACGGATTCTCCTGCACTGTGGCAGATATGTAAATACGGGGTTTACATACCATTTCTTGCGCATTACGGTTCGAACACTCGAACACCTATACGGATTCTCCGGCACAGTGGCAGATATGTAAATACGGGGATTACATACCATTTCTTGCGCATTACGGTTCGAACACTCGAACACCTATACGGATTGTCCTGCGCAGTGGCAGATATGTAAATACGGGTTTTCCGTACCATTTCTTGCGCAATACGGTTCGAACACTCGAACACCTATACGGATTCTCCTGCACAGTGGCAGATATGTAAATACGGGGTTGACGTACCATTTCTTGCGCAATACGGTTCGAACACTCGAACACCTATACGGATTCTCCTGCACAGTGGCAGATATGTAAATACGGGGTTTACATACCCTTTCTTGCGCAATACGGTTCGAACACTCGAACACCTATACGGATTCTCCTGCACAGTGGCAGATATGTAAATACGGGGTTTACATACCATTTCTTGCGCATTACGGTTCGAACACTCGAACACCTATACGGATTCTCCTGCACAGTGGCAGATATGTAAATACGGGGTTTACATACCATTTCTTGCGCATTACGGTTCGAACCCTCGAACACCTATACGGATTCTCGTGCACAGTGGCAGATATGTAAATACGGGTTTTCCGTACCATTTCTTGCGCAATACGGTTCGAACACTCGAACACCTATACGGATTCTCCTGCACAGTGACAGATATGTAAATACGGGGTTTACATACCATTTCTTGCGGAATACGGTTCGAACACTCGAAAACCTATACGGATTCTCCTGCACAGTGGCAGATATGTAAATACGGGGTTTACTTACCATTTCTTGCGCAATACGGTTCGAACACTCGAACACCTATACGGATTCTCCTGCACAGTGGCAGATATGTAAATACGGGGTTTACATACCATTTCTTGCGCAATACGGTTCGAACACTCGAACACCTATACGGATTCTCCTGCACAGTGGCAGATATGTAAATACGGGGTTTACATACCATTTCTTGCGCATTACGGTTCGAACACTCGAACACCTATACGGATTCTCCGGCACAGTGGCAGATATGTAAATACGGGGATTACATACCATTTCTTGCGCATTACGGTTCGAACACTCGAACACCTATACGGATTCTCCTGCGCAGTGGCAGATATGTAAATACGGGTTTTCCGTACCATTTCTTGCGCAATACGGTTCGAACACTCGAACACCTATACGGATTCTCCTGCACAGTGGCAGATATGTAAATACGGGGTTGACGTACCATTTCTTGCGCAATACGGTTCGAACACTCGAACACCTATACGGATTCTCCTGCACAGTGGCAGATATGTAAATACGGGGTTTACATACCCTTTCTTGCGCAATACGGTTCGAACACTCGAACACCTATACGGATTCTCCTGCACAGTGGCAGATATGTAAATACGGGGTTTACATACCATTTCTTGCGCATTACGGTTCGAACACTCGAACACCTATACGGATTCTCCTGCACAGTGGCAGATATGTAAATACGGGGTTTACATACCATTTCTTGCGCATTACGGTTCGAACACTCGAACACCTATACGGATTCTCCTGCACAGTGGCAGATATGTAAATACGGGTTTTCCGTACCATTTCTTGCGCAATACGGTTCGAACACTCGAACACCTATACGGATTCTCCTGCACAGTGGCAGATATGTAAATACGGGGTTTACATACCATTTCTTGCGGAATACGGTTCGAACACTCGAAAACCTATACGGATTCTCCTGCACAGTGGCAGATATGTAAATACGGGGTTTACTTACCCTTTCTTGCGCAATACGGTTCGAACACTCGAACACCTATACGGATTCTCCTGCACAGTGGCAGATATGTAAATACGGGGTTTACATACCATTTCTTGCGCATTACAGTTCGAACACTCGAACACCTATACGGATTCTCCTGCACAGTGGCAGATATGTAAATACGGGTTTTCCGTACCATTTCTTCCGCAATACGGTTCGAACACTCGAACACCTATACGGATTCTCCTGCACAGTGGCAGATATGTAAATACGGGGTTTACATACCATTTCTTGCGGAATACGGTTCGAACACTCGAAAACCTATACGGATTCTCCTGCACAGTGGCAGATATGTAAATACGGGGTTTACTTACCCTTTCTTGCGCAATACGGTTCGAACACTCGAACACCTATACGGATTCTCCTGCACAGTGGCAGATATGTAAATACGGGGTTTGCATACCATTTCTTGCGCAATACGGTTCGAACACTCGAACACCTATACGGATTCTCCTGCACAGTGGCAGATATGTAAATACGGGGTTTACATACCATTTCTTGCGCATTACGGTTCGAACACTCGAACACCTATACGGATTCTCCTGCACAGTGGCAGATATGTAAATACGGGGATTACATACCATTTATTGCGCATTACGGTTCGAACACTCGAACACCTATACGGATTCTCCTGCACAGTGGCAGATATGTAAATACGGGGTTTATATACCATTTCTTGCGCAATACGGTTCGAACACTCGAACACCTATACGGATTCTCCTGCACAGTGGCAGATATGTACATACGGGGTTTACATACCATTTCTTGCGGAATACGGTTCGAACACTCGAAAACCTATACGGATTCTCCTGCACAGTGGCAGATATGTAAATACGGGGTTTACTTACCCTTTCTTGCGCAATACGGTTCGAACACTCGAACACCTATACGGATTCTCCTGCACAGTGGCAGATATGTAAATACGGGGTTTACATACCATTTCTTGCGCAATACGGTTCGAACACTCGAACACCTATACGGATTCTCCTGCACAGTGGCAGATATGTAAATACGGGGTTTACATACCATTTCTTGCGCATTACGGTTCGAACACTCGAACACCTATACGGATTCTCCTGCACAGTGGCAGATATGTAAATACGGGGATTACATACCATTTATTGCGCATTACGGTTCGAACACTCGAACACCTATACGGATTCTCCTGCGCAGTGGCAGATATGTAAATACAGGTTTTCCGTACCATTTCTTGCGCAATACGGTTCGAACACTCGAACACCTATACGGATTCTCCTGCACTGTGGCAGATATGTAAATACGGGGTTTACGTACCATTTCTTGTGCAATACGGTTCGAACACTCGAACACCTATACGGATTCTCCTGCACAGTGGCAGATATGTAAATACGGGGTTTACATACCATTTCTTGCGCAATACGGTTCGAACACTCGAACACCTATACGGATTCTCCTGCACAGTGGCAGATATGTAAATACGGGGTTTACATACCATTTCTTGCGCAATACGGTTCGAACACTCGAACACCTATACGGATTCTCCTGCACAGTGGCAGATATGTAAATACGGGGTTTACATACCATTTCTTGCGCATTACGGTTCGAACACTCGAACACCTATACGGATTCTCCGGCACAGTGGCAGATATGTAAATACGGGGATTACATACCATTTCTTGCGCATTACGGTTCGAACACTCGAACACCTATACGGATTCTCCTGCGCAGTGGCAGATATGTAAATACAGGTTTTCCGTACCATTTCTGGCGCAATACGGTTCGAACACTCGAACACCTATACGGATTCTCCTGCACTGTGGCAGATATGTAAATACGGGGTTGACGTACCATTTCTTGTGCAATACGGTTCGAACACTCGAACACCTATACGGATTCTCCTGCACAGTGGCAGATATGTAAATACGGGGTTTACATACCATTTCTTGCGCAATACGGTTCGAACACTCGAACACCTATACGGATTCTCCTGCACAGTGGCAGATATGTAAATACGGGGTTTACATACCATTTCTTGCGCATTACGGTTCGAACACTCGAACACCTATACGGATTCTCCTGCACAGTGGCAGATATGTAAATACGGGGTTTATATACCATTTCTTGCGCAATACGGTTCGAACACTCGAACACCTATACGGATTCTCCTACACAGTGGCAGATATGTAAATACGGGTTTTCCGTACCATTTCTTGCGCAATACGGTTCGAACACTCGAACACCTATACGGATTCTCCTGCACAGTGGCAGATATGTAAATACGGGGTTTACATACCATTTCTTGCGCATTACGGTTCGAACACTCGAAAACCTATACGGATTCTCCTGCACAGTGGCAGATATGTAAATACGGGGTTTACATACCATTTCTTGCGGAATACGGTTCGAACAATCGAAAACCTATACGGATTCTCCTGCACAGTGGCAGATATGTAAATGCGGGGTTTACATACCATTTCTTGCGCATTACGGTTCGAACACTCGAACACTTATACGGATTCTACTGCACAGTGGCAGATATGTAAATACGGGGTTGACATCCCATTTCTTGCGCATTACGGTTCGAACACTCGAACACCTATACGGATTCTCCTGCGCAGTGGCAGATATGTAAATACGGGGTTTCCGTACCATTTCTTTTGCAATACGGTTCGAACACTCGAACACCTATACGGATTCTCCTGCACAGTGGCAGATATGTAAATACGGGGTTGACGTACCATTTCTTGCGCAATACGGTTCGAACACTCGAACACCTATACGGATTCTCCTGCACAAGCAGATATGTAAATATGAGGTTTACTTACCATTTCTTGCGAAATACGGTTCGAACACTCGAACACCTATACGGATTCTCCTGCACAGTGGCAGATATGTAAATACGGGGTTTACATACCATTTCTTGCGCAATACGGTTCGAACACTCGAACACCTATACGGATTCTCCTGCACAGTGGCAGATATGCAAATACGGGGTTTACATACCATTTCTTGCGCATTACGGTTCGAACACTCGAACACCTATACGGATTCTCCTGCACAGTGGCAGATATGTAAATACGGGGTTTACATACCATTTCTTACGCATTACGGTTCGAACACTCGAACACCAATACGGATTCTCCTGCGCAGTGGCAGATATGTAAATACGGGTTTTCCGTACCATTTCTTGCGCAATACGGTTCGAACACTCAAACACCTATACGGATTCTCCTGCACAGTGGCAGATATGTAAATACGGGGTTTACGTATCATTTCTTGCGCAATACGGTTCGAACACTCGAACACCTCTACGGATTCTCCTGCACAGTGGCAGATATGTAAATACGGGGTTTACATACCATTTCTTGCGCATTACGGTTCGAACACTCGAAAACCTATACGGATTCTCCTGCACAGTGGCAGATATGTAAATACGGGGTTTACATACCATTTCTTGCGGAATACGGTTCGAACACTCGAAAACCTATACGGATTCTCCTGCACAGTGGCAGATATGTAAATACGGAGTTTACTTACCATTTCTTGCGCAATACGGTTCGAACACTCGAACACCTATACGGATTCTCCTGCACAGTGGCAGATATGTAAATACGGGGTTTACATACCATTTCTTGCGCAATACGGTTCGAACACTCGAACACCTATACGGATTCTCCTGCACAGTGGCAGATATGTAAATACGGGGTTTACATACCATTTCTTGCGCATTACGGTTCGAACACTCGAACACCTATACGGATTCTCCGGCACAGTGGCAGATATGTAAATACGGGGATTACATACCATTTCTTGCGCATTACGGTTCGAACACTCGAACACCTATACGGATTCTCCTGCGCAGTGGCAGATATGTAAATACGGGTTTTCCGTACCATTTCTTGCGCAATACGGTTCGAACACTCGAACACCTATACGGATTCTCCTGCACAGTGGCAGATATGTAAATACGGGGTTGACGTACCATTTCTTGCGCAATACGGTTCGAACACTCGAACACCTATACGGATTCTCCTGCACAGTGGCAGATATGTAAATACGGGGTTTACATACCCTTTCTTGCGCAATACGGTTCGAACACTCGAACACCTATACGGATTCTCCTGCACAGTGGCAGATATGTAAATACGGGGTTTACATACCATTTCTTGCGCATTACGGTTCGAACACTCGAACACCTATACGGATTCTCCTGCACAGTGGCAGATATGTAAATACGGGGTTTACATACCATTTCTTGCGCATTACGGTTCGAACACTCGAACACCTATACGGATTCTCCTGCACAGTAGCAGATATGTAAATACGGGTTTTCCGTACCATTTCTTGCGCAATACGGTTCGAACACTCGAACACCTATACGGATTCTCCTGCACAGTGGCAGATATGTAAATACGGGGTTTACATACCATTTCTTGCGGAATACGGTTCGAACACTCGAAAACCTATACGGATTCTCCTGCACAGTGGCAGATATGTAAATACGGGGTTTACTTACCCTTTCTTGCGCAATACGGTTCGAACACTCGAACACCTATACGGATTCTCCTGCACAGTGGCAGATATGTAAATACGGGGTTTACATACCATTTCTTGCGCATTACGGTTCGAACACTCGAACACCTATACGGATTCTCCTGCACAGTGGCAGATATGTAAATACGGGTTTTCCGTACCATTTCTTCCGCAATACGGTTCGAACACTCGAACACCTATACGGATTCTCCTGCACAGTGGCAGATATGTAAATACGGGGTTTACATACCATTTCTTGCGGAATACGGTTCGAACACTCGAAAACCTATACGGATTCTCCTGCACAGTGGCAGATATGTAAATACGGGGTTTACTTACCCTTTCTTGCGCAATACGGTTCGAACACTCGAACACCTATACGGATTCTCCTGCACAGTGGCAGATATGTAAATACGGGGTTTGCATACCATTTCTTGCGCAATACGGTTCGAACACTCGAACACCTATACGGATTCTCCTGCACAGTGGCAGATATGTAAATACGGGGTTTACATACCATTTCTTGCGCATTACGGTTCGAACACTCGAACACCTATACGGATTCTCCTGCACAGTGGCAGATATGTAAATACGGGGATTACATACCATTTATTGCGCATTACGGTTCGAACACTCGAACACCTATACGGATTCTCCTGCACAGTGGCAGATATGTAAATACGGGGTTTATATACCATTTCTTGCGCAATACGGTTCGAACACTCGAACACCTATACGGATTCTCCTGCACAGTGGCAGATATGTACATACGGGGTTTACATACCATTTCTTGCGGAATACGGTTCGAACACTCGAAAACCTATACGGATTCTCCTGCACAGTGGCAGATATGTAAATACGGGGTTTACTTACCCTTTCTTGCGCAATACGGTTCGAACACTCGAACACCTATACGGATTCTCCTGCACAGTGGCAGATATGTAAATACGGGGTTTACATACCATTTCTTGCGCAATACGGTTCGAACACTCGAACACCTATACGGATTCTCCTGCACAGTGGCAGATATGTAAATACGGGGTTTACATACCATTTCTTGCGCATTACGGTTCGAACACTCGAACACCTATACGGATTCTCCTGCACAGTGGCAGATATGTAAATACGGGGATTACATACCATTTATTGCGCATTACGGTTCGAACACTCGAACACCTATACGGATTCTCCTGCGCAGTGGCAGATATGTAAATACGGGTTTTCCGTACCATTTCTTGCGCAATACGGTTCGAACACTCAAACACCTATACGGATTCTCCTGCACAGTGGCAGATATGTAAATACGGGGTTTACGTATCATTTCTTGCGCAATACGGTTCGAACACTCGAACACCTCTACGGATTCTCCTGCACAGTGGCAGATATGTAAATACGGGGTTTACATACCATTTCTTGCGCATTACGGTTCGAACACTCGAAAACCTATACGGATTCTCCTGCACAGTGGCAGATATGTAAATACGGGGTTTACATACCATTTCTTGCGGAATACGGTTCGAACACTCGAAAACCTATACGGATTCTCCTGCACAGTGGCAGATATGTAAATACGGAGTTTACTTACCATTTCTTGCGCAATACGGTTCGAACACTCGAACACCTATACGGATTCTCCTGCACAGTGGCAGATATGTAAATACGGGGTTTACATACCATTTCTTGCGCAATACGGTTCGAACACTCGAACACCTATACGGATTCTCCTGCACAGTGGCAGATATGTAAATACGGGGTTTACATACCATTTCTTGCGCATTACGGTTCGAACACTCGAACACCTATACGGATTCTCCGGCACAGTGGCAGATATGTAAATACGGGGATTACATACCATTTCTTGCGCATTACGGTTCGAACACTCGAACACCTATACGGATTCTCCTGCGCAGTGGCAGATATGTAAATACGGGTTTTCCGTACCATTTCTTGCGCAATACGGTTCGAACACTCGAACACCTATACGGATTCTCCTGCACAGTGGCAGATATGTAAATACGGGGTTGACGTACCATTTCTTGCGCAATACGGTTCGAACACTCGAACACCTATACGGATTCTCCTGCACAGTGGCAGATATGTAAATACGGGGTTTACATACCCTTTCTTGCGCAATACGGTTCGAACACTCGAACACCTATACGGATTCTCCTGCACAGTGGCAGATATGTAAATACGGGGTTTACATACCATTTCTTGCGCATTACGGTTCGAACACTCGAACACCTATACGGATTCTCCTGCACAGTGGCAGATATGTAAATACGGGGTTTACATACCATTTCTTGCGCATTACGGTTCGAACACTCGAACACCTATACGGATTCTCCTGCACAGTAGCAGATATGTAAATACGGGTTTTCCGTACCATTTCTTGCGCAATACGGTTCGAACACTCGAACACCTATACGGATTCTCCTGCACAGTGGCAGATATGTAAATACGGGGTTTACATACCATTTCTTGCGGAATACGGTTCGAACACTCGAAAACCTATACGGATTCTCCTGCACAGTGGCAGATATGTAAATACGGGGTTTACTTACCCTTTCTTGCGCAATACGGTTCGAACACTCGAACACCTATACGGATTCTCCTGCACAGTGGCAGATATGTAAATACGGGGTTTACATACCATTTCTTGCGCATTACGGTTCGAACACTCGAACACCTATACGGATTCTCCTGCACAGTGGCAGATATGTAAATACGGGTTTTCCGTACCATTTCTTCCGCAATACGGTTCGAACACTCGAACACCTATACGGATTCTCCTGCACAGTGGCAGATATGTAAATACGGGGTTTACATACCATTTCTTGCGCATTACGGTTCGAACACTCGAACACCTATACGGATTCTCCTGCACAGTGGCAGATATGTAAATACGGGGTTTACTTACCCTTTCTTGCGCAATACGGTTCGAACACTCGAACACCTATACGGATTCTCCTGCACAGTGGCAGATATGTAAATACGGGGTTTGCATACCATTTCTTGCGCAATACGGTTCGAACACTCGAACACCTATACGGATTCTCCTGCACAGTGGCAGATATGTAAATACGGGGTTTACATACCATTTCTTGCGCATTACGGTTCGAACACTCGAACACCTATACGGATTCTCCTGCACAGTGGCAGATATGTAAATACGGGGATTACATACCATTTATTGCGCATTACGGTTCGAACACTCGAACACCTATACGGATTCTCCTGCACAGTGGCAGATATGTAAATACGGGGTTTATATACCATTTCTTGCGCAATACGGTTCGAACACTCGAACACCTATACGGATTCTCCTGCACAGTGGCAGATATGTACATACGGGGTTTACATACCATTTCTTGCGGAATACGGTTCGAACACTCGAAAACCTATACGGATTCTCCTGCACAGTGGCAGATATGTAAATACGGGGTTTACTTACCCTTTCTTGCGCAATACGGTTCGAACACTCGAACACCTATACGGATTCTCCTGCACAGTGGCAGATATGTAAATACGGGGTTTACATACCATTTCTTGCGCAATACGGTTCGAACACTCGAACACCTATACGGATTCTCCTGCACAGTGGCAGATATGTAAATACGGGGTTTACATACCATTTCTTGCGCATTACGGTTCGAACACTCGAACACCTATACGGATTCTCCTGCACAGTGGCAGATATGTAAATACGGGGTTTACATACCATTTCTTGCGCATTACGGTTCGAACACTCGAACACCTGTACGGATTCTCCTGCGCAGTGGCAGATATGTAAATACGGGGATTACATACCATTTATTGCGCATTACGGTTCGAACACTCGAACACCTATACGGATTCTCCTGCGCAGTGGCAGATATGTAAATACAGGTTTTCCGTACCATTTCTTGCGCAATACGGTTCGAACACTCGAACACCTATACGGATTCTCCTGCACTGTGGCAGATATGTAAATACGGGGTTTACGTACCATTTCTTGTGCAATACGGTTCGAACACTCGAACACCTATACGGATTCTCCTGCACAGTGGCAGATATGTAAATACGGGGTTTACATACCATTTCTTGCGCAATACGGTTCGAACACTCGAACACCTATACGGATTCTCCTGCACAGTGGCAGATATGTAAACACGGGGTTTACATACCATTTCTTGCGCAATACGGTTCGAACACTCGAACACCTATACGGATTCTCCTGCACAGTGGCAGATATGTAAATACGGGGTTTACATACCATTTCTTGCGCATTACGGTTCGAACACTCGAACACCTATACGGATTCTCCGGCACAGTGGCAGATATGTAAATACGGGGATTACATACCATTTCTTGCGCATTACGGTTCGAACACTCGAACACCTATACGGATTCTCCTGCGCAGTGGCAGATATGTAAATACGGGTTTTCCGTACCATTTCTTGCGCAATACGGTTCGAACACTCGAACACCTATACGGATTCTCCTGCACAGTGGCAGATATGTAAATACGGGGTTGACGTACCATTTCTTGCGCAATACGGTTCGAACACTCGAACACCTATACGGATTCTCCTGCACAGTGGCAGATATGTAAATACGGGGTTTACATACCCTTTCTTGCGCAATACGGTTCGAACACTCGAACACCTATACGGATTCTCCTGCACAGTGGCAGATATGTAAATACGGGGTTTACATACCATTTCTTGCGCATTACGGTTCGAACACTCGAACACCTATACGGATTCTCCTGCACAGTGGCAGATATGTAAATACGGGGTTTACATACCATTTCTTGCGCATTACGGTTCGAACACTCGAACACCTATACGGATTCTCCTGCACAGTGGCAGATATGTAAATACGGGTTTTCCGTACCATTTCTTGCGCAATACGGTTCGAACACTCGAACACCTATACGGATTCTCCTGCACAGTGGCAGATATGTAAATACGGGGTTTACATACCATTTCTTGCGGAATACGGTTCGAACACTCGAAAACCTATACGGATTCTCCTGCACAGTGGCAGATATGTAAATACGGGGTTTACTTACCCTTTCTTGCGCAATACGGTTCGAACACTCGAACACCTATACGGATTCTCCTGCACAGTGGCAGATATGTAAATACGGGGTTTACATACCATTTCTTGCGCATTACAGTTCGAACACTCGAACACCTATACGGATTCTCCTGCACAGTGGCAGATATGTAAATACGGGTTTTCCGTACCATTTCTTCCGCAATACGGTTCGAACACTCGAACACCTATACGGATTCTCCTGCACAGTGGCAGATATGTAAATACGGGGTTTACATACCATTTCTTGCGGAATACGGTTCGAACACTCGAAAACCTATACGGATTCTCCTGCACAGTGGCAGATATGTAAATACGGGGTTTACTTACCCTTTCTTGCGCAATACGGTTCGAACACTCGAACACCTATACGGATTCTCCTGCACAGTGGCAGATATGTAAATACGGGGTTTGCATACCATTTCTTGCGCAATACGGTTCGAACACTCGAACACCTATACGGATTCTCCTGCACAGTGGCAGATATGTAAATACGGGGTTTACATACCATTTCTTGCGCATTACGGTTCGAACACTCGAACACCTATACGGATTCTCCTGCACAGTGGCAGATATGTAAATACGGGGATTACATACCATTTATTGCGCATTACGGTTCGAACACTCGAACACCTATACGGATTCTCCTGCACAGTGGCAGATATGTAAATACGGGGTTTATATACCATTTCTTGCGCAATACGGTTCGAACACTCGAACACCTATACGGATTCTCCTGCACAGTGGCAGATATGTACATACGGGGTTTACCTACCATTTCTTGCGGAATACGGTTCGAACACTCGAAAACCTATACGGATTCTCCTGCACAGTGGCAGATATGTAAATACGGGGTTTACTTACCCTTTCTTGCGCAATACGGTTCGAACACTCGAACACCTATACGGATTCTCCTGCACAGTGGCAGATATGTAAATACGGGGTTTACATACCATTTCTTGCGCAATACGGTTCGAACACTCGAACACCTATACGGATTCTCCTGCACAGTGGCAGATATGTAAATACGGGGTTTACATACCATTTCTTGCGCATTACGGTTCGAACACTCGAACACCTATACGGATTCTCCTGCACAGTGGCAGATATGTAAATACGGGGATTACATACCATTTATTGCGCATTACGGTTCGAACACTCGAACACCTATACGGATTCTCCTGCGCAGTGGCAGATATGTAAATACGGGTTTTCCGTACCATTTCTTGCGCAATACGGTTCGAACACTCAAACACCTATACGGATTCTCCTGCACAGTGGCAGATATGTAAATACGGGGTTTACGTATCATTTCTTGCGCAATACGGTTCGAACACTCGAACACCTCTACGGATTCTCCTGCACAGTGGCAGATATGTAAATACGGGGTTTACATACCATTTCTTGCGCAATACGGTTCGAACACTCGAACACCTATACGGATTCTCCTGCACAGTGGCAGATATGTAAATACGGGGTTTACATACCATTTCTTGCGCAATACGGTTCGAACACTCGAACACCTATACGGATTCTCCTGCACAGTGGCAGATATGTAAATACGGGGTTTACATACCATTTCTTGCGCATTACGGTTCGAACACTCGAACACCTATACGGATTCTCCTACACAGTGGCAGATATGTAAATACGGGGATTACATACCATTTCTTGCGCATTACGGTTCGAACACTCGAACACCTATACGGATTCTCCTGCGCAGTGGCAGATATGTAAATACAGGTTTTCCGTACCATTTCTGGCGCAATACGGTTCGAACACTCGAACACCTATACGGATTCTCCTGCACTGTGGCAGATATGTAAATACGGGGTTTACGTACCATTTCTTGTGCAATACGGTTCGAACACTCGAACACCTATACGGATTCTCCTGCACAGTGGCAGATATGTAAATACGGGGTTTACATACCATTTCTTGCGCAATACGGTTCGAACACTCGAACACCTATACGGATTCTCCTGCACAGTGGCAGATATGTAAATACGGGGTTTACATACCATTTCTTGCGCATTACGGTTCGAACACTCGAACACCTATACGGATTCTCCTGCACAGTGGCAGATATGTAAATACGGGGTTTATATACCATTTCTTGCGCAATACGGTTCGAACACTCGAACACCTATACGGATTCTCCTACACAGTGGCAGATATGTAAATACGGGGTTTACATACCATTTCTTGCGCAATACGGTTCGAACACTCGAACACCTATACGGATTCTCCTGCACAGTGGCAGATATGTAAATACGGGGTTTACATACCATTTCTTGCGCATTACGGTTCGAACACTCGAAAACCTATACGGATTCTCCTGCACAGTGGCAGATATGTAAATACGGGGTTTACATACCATTTCTTGCGGAATACGGTTCGAACAATCGAAAACCTATACGGATTCTCCTGCACAGTGGCAGATATGTAAATGCGGGGTTTACATACCATTTCTTGCGCATTACGGTTCGAACACTCGAACACTTATACGGATTCTACTGCACAGTGGCAGATATGTAAATACGGGGTTGACATCCCATTTCTTGCGCATTACGGTTCGAACACTCGAACACCTATACGGATTCTCCTGCGCAGTGGCAGATATGTAAATACGGGGTTTCCGTACCATTTCTTTTGCAATACGGTTCGAACACTCGAACACCTATACGGATTCTCCTGCACAGTGGCAGATATGTAAATACGGGGTTGACGTACCATTTCTTGCGCAATACGGTTCGAACACTCGAACACCTATACGGATTCTCCTGCACAAGCAGATATGTAAATATGAGGTTTACTTACCATTTCTTGCGAAATACGGTTCGAACACTCGAACACCTATACGGATTCTCCTGCACAGTGGCAGATATGTAAATACGGGGTTTACATACCATTTCTTGCGCAATACGGTTCGAACACTCGAACACCTATACGGATTCTCCTGCACAGTGGCAGATATGCAAATACGGGGTTTACATACCATTTCTTGCGCATTACGGTTCGAACACTCGAACACCTATACGGATTCTCCTGCACAGTGGCAGATATGTAAATACGGGGTTTACATACCATTTCTTACGCATTACGGTTCGAACACTCGAACACCAATACGGATTCTCCTGCGCAGTGGCAGATATGTAAATACGGGTTTTCCGTACCATTTCTTGCGCAATACGGTTCGAACACTCAAACACCTATACGGATTCTCCTGCACAGTGGCAGATATGTAAATACGGGGTTTACGTATCATTTCTTGCGCAATACGGTTCGAACACTCGAACACCTCTACGGATTCTCCTGCACAGTGGCAGATATGTAAATACGGGGTTTACATACCATTTCTTGCGCATTACGGTTCGAACACTCGAAAACCTATACGGATTCTCCTGCACAGTGGCAGATATGTAAATACGGGGTTTACATACCATTTCTTGCGGAATACGGTTCGAACACTCGAAAACCTATACGGATTCTCCTGCACAGTGGCAGATATGTAAATACGGAGTTTACTTACCATTTCTTGCGCAATACGGTTCGAACACTCGAACACCTATACGGATTCTCCTGCACAGTGGCAGATATGTAAATACGGGGTTTACATACCATTTCTTGCGCAATACGGTTCGAACACTCGAACACCTATACGGATTCTCCTGCACAGTGGCAGATATGTAAATACGGGGTTTACATACCATTTCTTGCGCATTACGGTTCGAACACTCGAACACCTATACGGATTCTCCGGCACAGTGGCAGATATGTAAATACGGGGATTACATACCATTTCTTGCGCATTACGGTTCGAACACTCGAACACCTATACGGATTCTCCTGCGCAGTGGCAGATATGTAAATACGGGTTTTCCGTACCATTTCTTGCGCAATACGGTTCGAACACTCGAACACCTATACGGATTCTCCTGCACAGTGGCAGATATGTAAATACGGGGTTGACGTACCATTTCTTGCGCAATACGGTTCGAACACTCGAACACCTATACGGATTCTCCTGCACAGTGGCAGATATGTAAATACGGGGTTTACATACCCTTTCTTGCGCAATACGGTTCGAACACTCGAACACCTATACGGATTCTCCTGCACAGTGGCAGATATGTAAATACGGGGTTTACATACCATTTCTTGCGCATTACGGTTCGAACACTCGAACACCTATACGGATTCTCCTGCACAGTGGCAGATATGTAAATACGGGGTTTACATACCATTTCTTGCGCATTACGGTTCGAACACTCGAACACCTATACGGATTCTCCTGCACAGTAGCAGATATGTAAATACGGGTTTTCCGTACCATTTCTTGCGCAATACGGTTCGAACACTCGAACACCTATACGGATTCTCCTGCACAGTGGCAGATATGTAAATACGGGGTTTACATACCATTTCTTGCGGAATACGGTTCGAACACTCGAAAACCTATACGGATTCTCCTGCACAGTGGCAGATATGTAAATACGGGGTTTACTTACCCTTTCTTGCGCAATACGGTTCGAACACTCGAACACCTATACGGATTCTCCTGCACAGTGGCAGATATGTAAATACGGGGTTTACATACCATTTCTTGCGCATTACGGTTCGAACACTCGAACACCTATACGGATTCTCCTGCACAGTGGCAGATATGTAAATACGGGTTTTCCGTACCATTTCTTCCGCAATACGGTTCGAACACTCGAACACCTATACGGATTCTCCTGCACAGTGGCAGATATGTAAATACGGGGTTTACATACCATTTCTTGCGGAATACGGTTCGAACACTCGAAAACCTATACGGATTCTCCTGCACAGTGGCAGATATGTAAATACGGGGTTTACTTACCCTTTCTTGCGCAATACGGTTCGAACACTCGAACACCTATACGGATTCTCCTGCACAGTGGCAGATATGTAAATACGGGGTTTGCATACCATTTCTTGCGCAATACGGTTCGAACACTCGAACACCTATACGGATTCTCCTGCACAGTGGCAGATATGTAAATACGGGGTTTACATACCATTTCTTGCGCATTACGGTTCGAACACTCGAACACCTATACGGATTCTCCTGCACAGTGGCAGATATGTAAATACGGGGATTACATACCATTTATTGCGCATTACGGTTCGAACACTCGAACACCTATACGGATTCTCCTGCACAGTGGCAGATATGTAAATACGGGGTTTATATACCATTTCTTGCGCAATACGGTTCGAACACTCGAACACCTATACGGATTCTCCTGCACAGTGGCAGATATGTACATACGGGGTTTACATACCATTTCTTGCGGAATACGGTTCGAACACTCGAAAACCTATACGGATTCTCCTGCACAGTGGCAGATATGTAAATACGGGGTTTACTTACCCTTTCTTGCGCAATACGGTTCGAACACTCGAACACCTATACGGATTCTCCTGCACAGTGGCAGATATGTAAATACGGGGTTTACATACCATTTCTTGCGCAATACGGTTCGAACACTCGAACACCTATACGGATTCTCCTGCACAGTGGCAGATATGTAAATACGGGGTTTACATACCATTTCTTGCGCATTACGGTTCGAACACTCGAACACCTATACGGATTCTCCTGCACAGTGGCAGATATGTAAATACGGGGATTACATACCATTTATTGCGCATTACGGTTCGAACACTCGAACACCTATACGGATTCTCCTGCGCAGTGGCAGATATGTAAATACGGGTTTTCCGTACCATTTCTTGCGCAATACGGTTCGAACACTCAAACACCTATACGGATTCTCCTGCACAGTGGCAGATATGTAAATACGGGGTTTACGTATCATTTCTTGCGCAATACGGTTCGAACACTCGAACACCTCTACGGATTCTCCTGCACAGTGGCAGATATGTAAATACGGGGTTTACATACCATTTCTTGCGCATTACGGTTCGAACACTCGAAAACCTATACGGATTCTCCTGCACAGTGGCAGATATGTAAATACGGGGTTTACATACCATTTCTTGCGGAATACGGTTCGAACACTCGAAAACCTATACGGATTCTCCTGCACAGTGGCAGATATGTAAATACGGAGTTTACTTACCATTTCTTGCGCAATACGGTTCGAACACTCGAACACCTATACGGATTCTCCTGCACAGTGGCAGATATGTAAATACGGGGTTTACATACCATTTCTTGCGCAATACGGTTCGAACACTCGAACACCTATACGGATTCTCCTGCACAGTGGCAGATATGTAAATACGGGGTTTACATACCATTTCTTGCGCATTACGGTTCGAACACTCGAACACCTATACGGATTCTCCGGCACAGTGGCAGATATGTAAATACGGGGATTACATACCATTTCTTGCGCATTACGGTTCGAACACTCGAACACCTATACGGATTCTCCTGCGCAGTGGCAGATATGTAAATACGGGTTTTCCGTACCATTTCTTGCGCAATACGGTTCGAACACTCGAACACCTATACGGATTCTCCTGCACAGTGGCAGATATGTAAATACGGGGTTGACGTACCATTTCTTGCGCAATACGGTTCGAACACTCGAACACCTATACGGATTCTCCTGCACAGTGGCAGATATGTAAATACGGGGTTTACATACCCTTTCTTGCGCAATACGGTTCGAACACTCGAACACCTATACGGATTCTCCTGCACAGTGGCAGATATGTAAATACGGGGTTTACATACCATTTCTTGCGCATTACGGTTCGAACACTCGAACACCTATACGGATTCTCCTGCACAGTGGCAGATATGTAAATACGGGGTTTACATACCATTTCTTGCGCATTACGGTTCGAACACTCGAACACCTATACGGATTCTCCTGCACAGTAGCAGATATGTAAATACGGGTTTTCCGTACCATTTCTTGCGCAATACGGTTCGAACACTCGAACACCTATACGGATTCTCCTGCACAGTGGCAGATATGTAAATACGGGGTTTACATACCATTTCTTGCGGAATACGGTTCGAACACTCGAAAACCTATACGGATTCTCCTGCACAGTGGCAGATATGTAAATACGGGGTTTACTTACCCTTTCTTGCGCAATACGGTTCGAACACTCGAACACCTATACGGATTCTCCTGCACAGTGGCAGATATGTAAATACGGGGTTTACATACCATTTCTTGCGCATTACGGTTCGAACACTCGAACACCTATACGGATTCTCCTGCACAGTGGCAGATATGTAAATACGGGTTTTCCGTACCATTTCTTCCGCAATACGGTTCGAACACTCGAACACCTATACAGATTCTCCTGCACAGTGGCAGATATGTAAATACGGGGTTTACATACCATTTCTTGCGGAATACGGTTCGAACACTCGAAAACCTATACGGATTCTCCTGCACAGTGGCAGATATGTAAATACGGGGTTTACTTACCCTTTCTTGCGCAATACGGTTCGAACACTCGAACACCTATACGGATTCTCCTGCACAGTGGCAGATATGTAAATACGGGGTTTGCATACCATTTCTTGCGCAATACGGTTCGAACACTCGAACACCTATACGGATTCTCCTGCACAGTGGCAGATATGTAAATACGGGGTTTACATACCATTTCTTGCGCATTACGGTTCGAACACTCGAACACCTATACGGATTCTCCTGCACAGTGGCAGATATGTAAATACGGGGATTACATACCATTTATTGCGCATTACGGTTCGAACACTCGAACACCTATACGGATTCTCCTGCACTGTGGCAGATATGTAAATACGGGGTTTACGTACCATTTCTTGTGCAATACGGTTCGAACACTCGAACACCTATACGGATTCTCCTGCACAGTGGCAGATACGTAAATACGGGGTTTACATACCATTTCTTGCGCAATACGGTTCGAACACTCGAACACCTATACGGATTCTCCTGCACAGTGGCAGATATGTAAATACGGGGTTTACATACCATTTCTTGCGCAATACGGTTCGAACACTCGAACACCTATACGGATTCTCCTGCACAGTGGCAGATATGTAAATACGGGGTTTACATACCATTTCTTGCGCATTACGGTTCGAACACTCGAACACCTATACGGATTCTCCTACACAGTGGCAGATATGTAAATACGGGGATTACATACCATTTCTTGCGCATTACGGTTCGAACACTCGAACACCTATACGGATTCTCCTGCGCAGTGGCAGATATGTAAATACAGGTTTTCCATACCATTTCTGGCGCAATATGGTTCGAACACTCGAACACCTATACGGATTCTCCTGCACTGTGGCAGATATGTAAATACGGGGTTTACGTACCATTTCTTGTGCAATACGGTTCGAACACTCGAACACCTATACGGATTCTCCTGCACAGTGGCAGATATGTAAATACGGGGTTTACATACCATTTCTTGCGCAATACGGTTCGAACACTCGAACACCTATACGGATTCTCCTGCACAGTGGCAGATATGTAAATACGGGGTTTACATACCATTTCTTGCGCATTACGGTTCGAACACTCGAACACCTATACGGATTCTCCTGCACAGTGGCAGATATGTAAATACGGGGTTTATATACCATTTCTTGCGCAATACGGTTCGAACACTCGAACACCTATACGGATTCTCCTACACAGTGGCAGATATGTAAATACGGGGTTTACATACCATTTCTTGCGCAATACGGTTCGAACACTCGAACACCTATACGGATTCTCCTGCACAGTGGCAGATATGTAAATACGGGGTTTACATACCATTTCTTGCGCATTACGGTTCGAACACTCGAAAACCTATACGGATTCTCCTGCACAGTGGCAGATATGTAAATACGGGGTTTACATACCATTTCTTGCGGAATACGGTTCGAACAATCGAAAACCTATACGGATTCTCCTGCACAGTGGCAGATATGTAAATGCGGGGTTTACATACCATTTCTTGCGCATTACGGTTCGAACACTCGAACACTTATACGGATTCTACTGCACAGTGGCAGATATGTAAATACGGGGTTGACATCCCATTTCTTGCGCATTACGGTTCGAACACTCGAACACCTATACGGATTCTCCTGCGCAGTGGCAGATATGTAAATACGGGGTTTCCGTACCATTTCTTTTGCAATACGGTTCGAACACTCGAACACCTATACGGATTCTCCTGCACAGTGGCAGATATGTAAATACGGGGTTGACGTACCATTTCTTGCGCAATACGGTTCGAACACTCGAACACCTATACGGATTCTCCTGCACAAGCAGATATGTAAATATGAGGTTTACTTACCATTTCTTGCGAAATACGGTTCGAACACTCGAACACCTATACGGATTCTCCTGCACAGTGGCAGATATGTAAATACGGGGTTTACATACCATTTCTTGCGCAATACGGTTCGAACACTCGAACACCTATACGGATTCTCCTGCACAGTGGCAGATATGCAAATACGGGGTTTACATACCATTTCTTGCGCATTACGGTTTGAACACTCGAACACCTATACGGATTCTCCTGCACAGTGGCAGATATGTAAATACGGGGTTTACATACCATTTCTTACGCATTACGGTTCGAACACTCGAACACCAATACGGATTCTCCTGCGCAGTGGCAGATATGTAAATACGGGTTTTCCGTACCATTTCTTGCGCAATACGGTTCGAACACTCAAACACCTATACGGATTCTCCTGCACAGTGGCAGATATGTAAATACGGGGTTTACGTATCATTTCTTGCGCAATACGGTTCGAACACTCGAACACCTCTACGGATTCTCCTGCACAGTGGCAGATATGTAAATACGGGGTTTACATACCATTTCTTGCGCATTACGGTTCGAACACTCGAAAACCTATACGGATTCTCCTGCACAGTGGCAGATATGTAAATACGGGGTTTACATACCATTTCTTGCGGAATACGGTTCGAACACTCGAAAACCTATACGGATTCTCCTGCACAGTGGCAGATATGTAAATACGGAGTTTACTTACCATTTCTTGCGCAATACGGTTCGAACACTCGAACACCTATACGGATTCTCCTGCACAGTGGCAGATATGTAAATACGGGGTTTACATACCATTTCTTGCGCAATACGGTTCGAACACTCGAACACCTATACGGATTCTCCTGCACAGTGGCAGATATGTAAATACGGGGTTTACATACCATTTCTTGCGCATTACGGTTCGAACACTCGAACACCTATACGGATTCTCCTACACAGTGGCAGATATGTAAATACGGGGATTACATACCATTTCTTGCGCATTACGGTTCGAACACTCGAACACCTATACGGATTCTCCTGCGCAGTGGCAGATATGTAAATACAGGTTTTCCGTACCATTTCTTGCGCAATACGGTTCGAACACTCGAACACCTATACGGATTCTCCTGCACTGTGGCAGATATGTAAATACGGGGTTTACGTACCATTTCTTGCGCAATACGGTTCGAACACTCGAACACCTATACGGATTCTCCTGCACAGTGGCAGATATGTAAATACGGGGTTTACATACCATTTCTTGCGCAATACGGTTCGAACACTCGAACACCTATACGGATTCTCCTGCACAGTGGCAGATATGTAAATACGGGGTTTACATACCATTTCTTGCGCATTACGGTTCGAACACTCGAACACCTATACGGATTCTCCTGCACAGTGGCAGATATGTAAATACGGGGTTTACATACCATTTCTTGCGCAATACGGTTCGAACACTCGAACACCTATACGGATTCTCCTGCACAGTGGCAGATATGTAAATACGGGGTTTACATACCATTTCTTGCGCAATACGGTTCGAACACTCGAACACCTATACGGATTCTCCTGCACAGTGGCAGATATGTAAATACGGGGTTTACATACCATTTCTTGCGCATTACGGTTCGAACACTCGAAAACCTATACGGATTCTCCTGCACAGTGGCAGATATGTAAATACGGGGTTTACATACCATTTCTTGCGGAATACGGTTCGAACAATCGAAAACCTATACGGATTCTCCTGCACAGTGGCAGATATGTAAATGCGGGGTTTACATACCATTTCTTGCGCATTACGGTTCGAACACTCGAACACCTATACGGATTCTACTGCACAGTGGCAGATATGTAAATACGGGGTTGACATCCCATTTCTTGCGCATTACGGTTCGAACACTCGAACACCTATACGGATTCTCCTGCGCAGTGGCAGATATGTAAATACGGGGTTTCCGTACCATTTCTTTTGCAATACGGTTCGAACACTCGAACACCTATACGGATTCTCCTGCACAGTGGCAGATATGTAAATACGGGGTTGACGTACCATTTCTTGCGCAATACGGTGCGAACACTCGAACACCTATACGGATTCTCCTGCACAGTGGCAGATATGTAAATATGAGGTTTACTTACCATTTCTTGCGAAATACGGTTCGAACACTCGAACACCTATACGGATTCTCCTGCACAGTGGCAGATATGTAAATACGGGGTTTACATACCATTTCTTGCGCAATACGGTTCGAACACACGAACACCTATACGGATTCTCCTGCACAGTGGCAGATATGCAAATACGGGGTTTACATACCATTTCTTGCGCATTACGGTTCGAACACTCGAACACCTATACGGATTCTCCTGCACAGTGGCAGATATGTAAATACGGGGTTTACATACCATTTCTTACGCATTACGGTTCGAACACTCGAACACCAATACGGATTCTCCTGCGCAGTGGCAGATATGTAAATACGGGTTTTCCGTACCATTTCTTGCGCAATACGGTTCGAACACTCAAACACCTATACGGATTCTCCTGCACAGTGGCAGATATGTAAATACGGGGTTTACGTATCATTTCTTGCGCAATACGGTTCGAACACTCGAACACCTATACGGATTCTCCTGCACAGTGGCAGATATGTAAATACGGGGTTTACATACCATTTCTTGCGCATTACGGTTCGAACACTCGAAAACCTATACGGATTCTCCTGCACAGTGGCAGATATGTAAATACGGGGTTTACATACCATTTCTTGCGGAATACGGTTCGAACACTCGAAAACCTATACGGATTCTCCTGCACAGTGGCAGATATGTAAATGCGGGGTTTACATACCATTTCTTGCGCATTACGGTTCGAACACTCGAACACCTATACGGATTCTACTGCACAGTGGCAGATATGTAAATACGGGGTTGACATCCCATTTCTTGCGCATTACGGTTCGAACACTCGAACACCTATACGGATTCTCCTGCGCAGTGGCAGATATGTAAATACGGGGTTTCCGTACCATTTCTTTTGCAATACGGTTCGAACACTCGAACACCTATACGGATTCTCCTGCACAGTGGCAGATATGTAAATACGGGTTTTCCGTACCATTTCTTCCGCAATACGGTTCGAACACTCGAACACCTATACGGATTCTCCTGCACTGTGGCAGATATGTAAATACGGGGTTTACATACCATTTCTTGCGGAATACGGTTCGAACACTCGAAAACCTATACGGATTCTCCTGCACAGTGGCAGATATGTAAATACGGGGTTTACTTACCATTTCTTGCGCAATACGGTTCGAACACTCGAACACCTATACGGATTCTCCTGCACAGTGGCAGATATGTAAATACGGGGTTTACATACCATTTCTTGCGCAATACGGTTCGAACACTCGAACACCTATACGGATTCTCCTGCACAGTGGCAGATATGTAAATACGGGGTTTACATACCATTTCTTGCGCATTACGGTTCGAACACTCGAACACCTATACGGATTCTCCTGCACAGTGGCAGATATGTAAATACGGGGATTACATACCATTTCTTGCGCATTACGGTTCGAACACTCGAACACCTATACGGATTCTCCTGCACAGTGGCAGATATGTAAATACGGGGTTTACATACCATTTCTTACGCATTACGGTTCGAACACTCGAACACCAATACGGATTCTCCTGCGCAGTGGCAGATATGTAAATACGGGTTTTCCGTACCATTTCTTGCGCAATACGGTTCGAACACTCAAACACCTATACGGATTCTCCTGCACAGTGGCAGATATGTAAATACGGGGTTTACGTATCATTTCTTGCGCAATACGGTTCGAACACTCGAACACCTCTACGGATTCTCCTGCACAGTGGCAGATATGTAAATACGGGGTTTACATACCATTTCTTGCGCATTACGGTTCGAACACTCGAAAACCTATACGGATTCTCCTGCACAGTGGCAGATATGTAAATACGGGGTTTACATACCATTTCTTGCGGAATACGGTTCGAACACTCGAAAACCTATACGGATTCTCCTGCACAGTGGCAGATATGTAAATACGGAGTTTACTTACCATTTCTTGCGCAATACGGTTCGAACACTCGAACACCTATACGGATTCTCCTGCACAGTGGCAGATATGTAAATACGGGGTTTACATACCATTTCTTGCGCAATACGGTTCGAACACTCGAACACCTATACGGATTCTCCTGCACAGTGGCAGATATGTAAATACGGGGTTTACATACCATTTCTTGCGCATTACGGTTCGAACACTCGAACACCTATACGGATTCTCCTACACAGTGGCAGATATGTAAATACGGGGATTACATACCATTTCTTGCGCATTACGGTTCGAACACTCGAACACCTATACGGATTCTCCTGCGCAGTGGCAGATATGTAAATACAGGTTTTCCGTACCATTTCTTGCGCAATACGGTTCGAACACTCGAACACCTATACGGATTCTCCTGCACTGTGGCAGATATGTAAATACGGGGTTTACGTACCATTTCTTGCGCAATACGGTTCGAACACTCGAACACCTATACGGATTCTCCTGCACAGTGGCAGATATGTAAATACGGGGTTTACATACCATTTCTTGCGCAATACGGTTCGAACACTCGAACACCTATACGGATTCTCCTGCACAGTGGCAGATATGTAAATACGGGGTTTACATACCATTTCTTGCGCATTACGGTTCGAACACTCGAACACCTATACGGATTCTCCTGCACAGTGGCAGATATGTAAATACGGGGTTTACATACCATTTCTTGCGCAATACGGTTCGAACACTCGAACACCTATACGGATTCTCCTGCACAGTGGCAGATATGTAAATACGGGGTTTACATACCATTTCTTGCGCAATACGGTTCGAACACTCGAACACCTATACGGATTCTCCTGCACAGTGACAGATATGTAAATACGGGGTTTACATACCATTTCTTGCGCATTACGGTTCGAACACTCGAAAACCTATACGGATTCTCCTGCACAGTGGCAGATATGTAAATACGGGGTTTACATACCATTTCTTGCGGAATACGGTTCGAACAATCGAAAACCTATACGGATTCTCCTGCACAGTGGCAGATATGTAAATGCGGGGTTTACATACCATTTCTTGCGCATTACGGTTCGAACACTCGAACACCTATACGGATTCTACTGCACAGTGGCAGATATGTAAATACGGGGTTGACATCCCATTTCTTGCGCATTACGGTTCGAACACTCGAACACCTATACGGATTCTCCTGCGCAGTGGCAGATATGTAAATACGGGGTTTCCGTACCATTTCTTTTGCAATACGGTTCGAACACTCGAACACCTATACGGATTCTCCTGCACAGTGGCAGATATGTAAATACGGGGTTGACGTACCATTTCTTGCGCAATACGGTTCGAACACTCGAACACCTATACGGATTCTCCTGCACAGTGGCAGATATGTAAATAGGAGGTTTACTTACCATTTCTTGCGAAATACGGTTCGAACACTCGAACACCTATACGGATTCTCCTGCACAGTGGCAGATATGTAAATACGGGGTTTACATACCATTTCTTGCGCAATACGGTTCGAACACACGAACACCTATACGGATTCTCCTGCACAGTGGCAGATATGCAAATACGGGGTTTACATACCATTTCTTGCGCATTACGGTTCGAACACTCGAACACCTATACGGATTCTCCTGCACAGTGGCAGATATGTAAATACGGGGTTTACATACCATTTCTTACGCATTACGGTTCGAACACTCGAACACCAATACGGATTCTCCTGCGCAGTGGCAGATATGTAAATACGGGTTTTCCGTACCATTTCTTGCGCAATACGGTTCGAACACTCAAACACCTATACGGATTCTCCTGCACAGTGGCAGATATGTAAATACGGGGTTTACGTATCATTTCTTGCGCAATACGGTTCGAACACTCGAACACCTATACGGATTCTCCTGCACAGTGGCAGATATGTAAATACGGGGTTTACATACCATTTCTTGCGCATTACGGTTCGAACACTCGAAAACCTATACGGATTCTCCTGCACAGTGGCAGATATGTAAATACGGGGTTTACATACCATTTCTTGCGGAATACGGTTCGAACACTCGAAAACCTATACGGATTCTCCTGCACAGTGGCAGATATGTAAATGCGGGGTTTACATACCATTTCTTGCGCATTACGGTTCGAACACTCGAACACCTATACGGATTCTACTGCACAGTGGCAGATATGTAAATACGGGGTTGACATCCCATTTCTTGCGCATTACGGTTCGAACACTCGAACACCTATACGGATTCTCCTGCGCAGTGGCAGATATGTAAATACGGGGTTTCCGTACCATTTCTTTTGCAATACGGTTCGAACACTCGAACACCTATACGGATTCTCCTGCACAGTGGCAGATATGTAAATACGGGTTTTCCGTACCATTTCTTCCGCAATACGGTTCGAACACTCGAACACCTATACGGATTCTCCTGCACTGTGGCAGATATGTAAATACGGGGTTTACATACCATTTCTTGCGGAATACGGTTCGAACACTCGAAAACCTATACGGATTCTCCTGCACAGTGGCAGATATGTAAATACGGGGTTTACTTACCATTTCTTGCGCAATACGGTTCGAACACTCGAACACCTATACGGATTCTCCTGCACAGTGGCAGATATGTAAATACGGGGTTTACATACCATTTCTTGCGCAATACGGTTCGAACACTCGAACACCTATACGGATTCTCCTGCACAGTGGCAGATATGTAAATACGGGGTTTACATACCATTTCTTGCGCATTACGGTTCGAACACTCGAACACCTATACGGATTCTCCTGCACAGTGGCAGATATGTAAATACGGGGATTACATACCATTTCTTGCGCATTACGGTTCGAACACTCGAACACCTATACGGATTCTCCTGCGCAGTGGCAGATATGTAAATACAGGTTTTCCGTACCATTTCTTGCGCAATACGGTTCGAACACTCGAACACCTATACGGATTCTCCTGCACTGTGGCAGATATGTAAATACGGGGTTTACGTACCATTTCTTGTGCAATACGGTTCGAACACTCGAACACCTATACGGATTCTCCTGCACAGTGGCAGATATGTAAATACGGGGTTTACATACCATTTCTTGCGCAATACGGTTCGAACACTCGAACACCTATACGGATTCTCCTGCACAGTGGCAGATATGTAAATACGGGGTTTACATACCATTTCTTGCGCATTACGGTTCGAACACTCGAACACCTATACGGATTCTCCTGCACAGTGGCAGATATGTAAATACGGGGATTACATACCATTTCTTGCGCATTACGGTTCGAACACTCGAACACCTATACGGATTCTCCTGCGCAGTGGCAGATATGTAAATACAGGTTTTCCGTACCATTTCTTGCGCAATACGGTTCGAACACTCGAACACCTATACGGATTCTCCTGCACTGTGGCAGATATGTAAATACGGGGTTTACGTACCATTTCTTGTGCAATACGGTTCGAACACTCGAACACCTATACAGATTCTCCTGCACAGTGGCAGATATGTAAATACGGGGTTTACATACCATTTCTTGCGCAATACGGTTCGAACACTCGAACACCTATACAGATTCTCCTGCACAGTGGCAGATATGTAAATACGGGGTTTACATACCATTTCTTGCGCATTACGGTTCGAACACTCGAACACCTATACGGATTCTCCTGCACAGTGGCAGATATGTAAATACGGGGTTTACATACCATTTCTTGCGCAATACGGTTCGAACACTCGAACACCTATACGGATTCTCCTGCACAGTGGCAGATATGTAAATACGGGGTTTACATACCATTTCTTGCGCAATACGGTTCGAACACTCGAACACCTATACGGATTCTCCTGCACAGTGGCAGATATATAAATACGGGGTTTACATACCATTTCTTGCGCATTACGGTTCGAACACTCGAAAACCTATACGGATTCTCCTGCACAGTGGCAGATATGTAAATACGGGGTTTACATACCATTTCTTGCGGAATACGGTTCGAACAATCGAAAACCTATACGGATTCTCCTGCACAGTGGCAGATATGTAAATACGGGGTTTACATACCATTTCTTGCGCAATACGGTTCGAACACTCGAACACCTATACAGATTCTCCTGCACAGTGGCAGATATGTAAATACGGGGTTTACATACCATTTCTTGCGCATTACGGTTCGAACACTCGAACACCTATACGGATTCTCCTGCACAGTGGCAGATATGTAAATACGGGGTTTACATACCATTTCTTGCGCAATACGGTTCGAACACTCGAACACCTATACGGATTCTCCTGCACAGTGGCAGATATGTAAATACGGGGTTTACATACCATTTCTTGCGCAATACGGTTCGAACACTCGAACACCTATACGGATTCTCCTGCACAGTGGCAGATATATAAATACGGGGTTTACATACCATTTCTTGCGCATTACGGTTCGAACACTCGAAAACCTATACGGATTCTCCTGCACAGTGGCAGATATGTAAATACGGGGTTTACATACCATTTCTTGCGGAATACGGTTCGAACAATCGAAAACCTATACGGATTCTCCTGCACAGTGGCAGATATGTAAATGCGGGGTTTACATACCATTTCTTGCGCATTACGGTTCGAACACTCGAACACCTATACGGATTCTACTGCACAGTGGCAGATATGTAAATACGGGGTTGACATCCCATTTCTTGCGCATTACGGTTCGAACACTCGAACACCTATACGGATTCTCCTGCGCAGTGGCAGATATGTAAATACGGGGTTTCCGTACCATTTCTTTTGCAATACGGTTCGAACACTCGAACACCTATACGGATTCTCCTGCACAGTGGCAGATATGTAAATACGGGGTTTACATACCATTTCTTGCGCATTACGGTTCGAACACTCGAACACCTATACGGATTCTCCTGCACAGTGGCAGATATGTAAATACGGGGTTTACATACCATTTCTTGCGCAATACGGTTCGAACACTCGAACACCTATACGGATTCTCCTGCACAGTGGCAGATATGTAAATACGGGGTTTACATACCATTTCTTGCGCAATACGGTTCGAACACTCGAACACCTATACGGATTCTCCTGCACAGTGGCAGATATATAAATACGGGGTTTACATACCATTTCTTGCGCATTACGGTTCGAACACTCGAAAACCTATACGGATTCTCCTGCACAGTGGCAGATATGTAAATACGGGGTTTACATACCATTTCTTGCGGAATACGGTTCGAACAATCGAAAACCTATACGGATTCTCCTGCACAGTGGCAGATATGTAAATGCGGGGTTTACATACCATTTCTTGCGCATTACGGTTCGAACACTCGAACACCTATACGGATGCTACTGCACAGTGGCAGATATGTAAATACGGGGTTGACATCCCATTTCTTGCGCATTACGGTTCGAACACTCGAACACCTATACGGATTCTCCTGCGCAGTGGCAGATATGTAAATACGGGGTTTCCGTACCATTTCTTTTGCAATACGGTTCGAACACTCGAACACCTATACGGATTCTCCTGCGCAGTGGCAGATATGTAAATACGGGGTTTCCGTACCATTTCTTTTGCAATACGGTTCGAACACTCGAACACCTATACGGATTCTCCTGCACAGTGGCAGATATGTAAATACGGGGTTGACATACCATTTCCTGCGCATTACGGTTCGAACACTCGAACACCTATACGGATTCTCCTGCGCAGTGGCAGATATGTAAATACGGGGTTTCCGTTCCATTTCTTTTGCAATACGGTTCGAACACTCGAACACCTATACGGATTCTCCTGCACAGTGGCAGATATGTAAATACGGGGTTGACGTACCATTTCTTGCGCAATACGGTTCGAACTATCGAACACCTATACGGATTCTCCTGCACAGTGGCAGATATGTAAATACGGGGTTTACATACCCTTTCTTGCGCAATACGGTTCGAACACTCGAACACCTATACGGATTCTCCTGCACAGTGGCAGATATGTAAATACGGGGTTTACATACCATTTCTTGCGCATTACGGTTCGAACACTCGAACACCTATACGGATTCTCCTGCACAGTGGCAGATATGTAAATACGGGGATTACATACCATTTCTTGCGCATTACGGTTCGAACACTCGAACACCTATACGGATTCTCCTGCGCAGTGGCAGATATGTAAATACAGGTTTTCCGTACCATTTCTTGCGCAATACGGTTCGAACACTCGAACACCTATACGGATTCTCCTGCACTGTGGCAGATATGTAAATACGGGGTTTACGTACCATTTCTTGTGCAATACGGTTCGAACACTCGAACACCTATACAGATTCTCCTGCACAGTGGCAGATATGTAAATACGGGGTTTACATACCATTTCTTGCGCAATACGGTTCGAACACTCGAACACCTATACAGATTCTCCTGCACAGTGGCAGATATGTAAATACGGGGTTTACATACCATTTCTTGCGCATTACGGTTCGAACACTCGAACACCTATACGGATTCTCCTGCACAGTGGCAGATATGTAAATACGGGGTTTACATACCATTTCTTGCGCAATACGGTTCGAACACTCGAACACCTATACGGATTCTCCTGCACAGTGGCAGATATGTAAATACGGGGTTTACATACCATTTCTTGCGCAATACGGTTCGAACACTCGAACACCTATACGGATTCTCCTGCACAGTGGCAGATATATAAATACGGGGTTTACATACCATTTCTTGCGCATTACGGTTCGAACACTCGAAAACCTATACGGATTCTCCTGCACAGTGGCAGATATGTAAATACGGGGTTTACATACCATTTCTTGCGGAATACGGTTCGAACAATCGAAAACCTATACGGATTCTCCTGCACAGTGGCAGATATGTAAATACGGGGTTTACATACCATTTCTTGCGCAATACGGTTCGAACACTCGAACACCTATACAGATTCTCCTGCACAGTGGCAGATATGTAAATACGGGGTTTACATACCATTTCTTGCGCATTACGGTTCGAACACTCGAACACCTATACGGATTCTCCTGCACAGTGGCAGATATGTAAATACGGGGTTTCCGTACCATTTCTTTTGCAATACGGTTCGAACACTCGAACACCTATACGGATTCTCCTGCACAGTGGCAGATATGTAAATACGGGGTTGACATACCATTTCCTGCGCATTACGGTTCGAACACTCGAACACCTATACGGATTCTCCTGCGCAGTGGCAGATATGTAAATACGGGGTTTCCGTTCCATTTCTTTTGCAATACGGTTCGAACACTCGAACACCTATACGGATTCTCCTGCACAGTGGCAGATATGTAAATACGGGGTTGACGTACCATTTCTTGCGCAATACGGTTCGAACTATCGAACACCTATACGGATTCTCCTGCACAGTGGCAGATATGTAAATACGGGGTTTACATACCCTTTCTTGCGCAATACGGTTCGAACACTCGAACACCTATACGGATTCTCCTGCACAGTGGCAGATATGTAAATACGGGGTTTACATACCATTTCTTGCGCATTACGGTTCGAACACTCGAACACCTATACGGATTCTCCTGCACAGTGGCAGATATGTAAATACGGGGATTACATACCATTTCTTGCGCATTACGGTTCGAACACTCGAACACCTATACGGATTCTCCTGCGCAGTGGCAGATATGTAAATACAGGTTTTCCGTACCATTTCTTGCGCAATACGGTTCGAACACTCGAACACCTATACGGATTCTCCTGCACTGTGGCAGATATGTAAATACGGGGTTTACGTACCATTTCTTGTGCAATACGGTTCGAACACTCGAACACCTATACAGATTCTCCTGCACAGTGGCAGATATGTAAATACGGGGTTTACATACCATTTCTTGCGCAATACGGTTCGAACACTCGAACACCTATACAGATTCTCCTGCACAGTGGCAGATATGTAAATACGGGGTTTACATACCATTTCTTGCGCATTACGGTTCGAACACTCGAACACCTATACGGATTCTCCTGCACAGTGGCAGATATGTAAATACGGGGTTTACATACCATTTCTTGCGCAATACGGTTCGAACACTCGAACACCTATACGGATTCTCCTGCACAGTGGCAGATATGTAAATACGGGGTTTACATACCATTTCTTGCGCAATACGGTTCGAACACTCGAACACCTATACGGATTCTCCTGCACAGTGGCAGATATATAAATACGGGGTTTACATACCATTTCTTGCGCATTACGGTTCGAACACTCGAAAACCTATACGGATTCTCCTGCACAGTGGCAGATATGTAAATACGGGGTTTACATACCATTTCTTGCGGAATACGGTTCGAACAATCGAAAACCTATACGGATTCTCCTGCACAGTGGCAGATATGTAAATACGGGGTTTACATACCATTTCTTGCGCAATACGGTTCGAACACTCGAACACCTATACAGATTCTCCTGCACAGTGGCAGATATGTAAATACGGGGTTTACATACCATTTCTTGCGCATTACGGTTCGAACACTCGAACACCTATACGGATTCTCCTGCACAGTGGCAGATATGTAAATACGGGGTTTACATACCATTTCTTGCGCAATACGGTTCGAACACTCGAACACCTATACGGATTCTCCTGCACAGTGGCAGATATGTAAATACGGGGTTTACATACCATTTCTTGCGCAATACGGTTCGAACACTCGAACACCTATACGGATTCTCCTGCACAGTGGCAGATATATAAATACGGGGTTTACATACCATTTCTTGCGCATTACGGTTCGAACACTCGAAAACCTATACGGATTCTCCTACACAGTGGCAGATATGTAAATACGGGGTTTACATACCATTTCTTGCGGAATACGGTTCGAACAATCGAAAACCTATACGGATTCTCCTGCACAGTGGCAGATATGTAAATGCGGGGTTTACATACCATTTCTTGCGCATTACGGTTCGAACACTCGAACACCTATACGGATTCTACTGCACAGTGGCAGATATGTAAATACGGGGTTGACATCCCATTTCTTGCGCATTACGGTTCGAACACTCGAACACCTATACGGATTCTCCTGCGCAGTGGCAGATATGTAAATACGGGGTTTCCGTACCATTTCTTTTGCAATACGGTTCGAACACTCGAACACCTATACAGATTCTCCTGCACAGTGGCAGATATGTAAATACGGGGTTTACATACCATTTCTTGCGCATTACGGTTCGAACACTCGAACACCTATACGGATTCTCCTGCACAGTGGCAGATATGTAAATACGGGGTTTACATACCATTTCTTGCGCAATACGGTTCGAACACTCGAACACCTATACGGATTCTCCTGCACAGTGGCAGATATGTAAATACGGGGTTTACATACCATTTCTTGCGCAATACGGTTCGAACACTCGAACACCTATACGGATTCTCCTGCACAGTGGCAGATATATAAATACGGGGTTTACATACCATTTCTTGCGCATTACGGTTCGAACACTCGAAAACCTATACGGATTCTCCTGCACAGTGGCAGATATGTAAATACGGGGTTTACATACCATTTCTTGCGGAATACGGTTCGAACAATCGAAAACCTATACGGATTCTCCTGCACAGTGGCAGATATGTAAATACGGGGTTTACATACCATTTCTTGCGCAATACGGTTCGAACACTCGAACACCTATACAGATTCTCCTGCACAGTGGCAGATATGTAAATACGGGGTTTACATACCATTTCTTGCGCATTACGGTTCGAACACTCGAACACCTATACGGATTCTCCTGCACAGTGGCAGATATGTAAATACGGGGTTTACATACCATTTCTTGCGCAATACGGTTCGAACACTCGAACACCTATACGGATTCTCCTGCACAGTGGCAGATATGTAAATACGGGGTTTACATACCATTTCTTGCGCAATACGGTTCGAACACTCGAACACCTATACGGATTCTCCTGCACAGTGGCAGATATATAAATACGGGGTTTACATACCATTTCTTGCGCATTACGGTTCGAACACTCGAAAACCTATACGGATTCTCCTGCACAGTGGCAGATATGTAAATACGGGGTTTACATACCATTTCTTGCGGAATACGGTTCGAACAATCGAAAACCTATACGGATTCTCCTGCACAGTGGCAGATATGTAAATGCGGGGTTTACATACCATTTCTTGCGCATTACGGTTCGAACACTCGAACACCTATACGGATTCTACTGCACAGTGGCAGATATGTAAATACGGGGTTGACATCCCATTTCTTGCGCATTACGGTTCGAACACTCGAACACCTATACGGATTCTCCTGCGCAGTGGCAGATATGTAAATACGGGGTTTCCGTACCATTTCTTTTGCAATACGGTTCGAACACTCGAACACCTATACGGATTCTCCTGCACAGTGGCAGATATGTAAATACGGGGTTTACATACCATTTCTTGCGCATTACGGTTCGAACACTCGAACACCTATACGGATTCTCCTGCACAGTGGCAGATATGTAAATACGGGGTTTACATACCATTTCTTGCGCAATACGGTTCGAACACTCGAACACCTATACGGATTCTCCTGCACAGTGGCAGATATGTAAATACGGGGTTTACATACCATTTCTTGCGCAATACGGTTCGAACACTCGAACACCTATACGGATTCTCCTGCACAGTGGCAGATATATAAATACGGGGTTTACATACCATTTCTTGCGCATTACGGTTCGAACACTCGAAAACCTATACGGATTCTCCTGCACAGTGGCAGATATGTAAATACGGGGTTTACATACCATTTCTTGCGGAATACGGTTCGAACAATCGAAAACCTATACGGATTCTCCTGCACAGTGGCAGATATGTAAATGCGGGGTTTACATACCATTTCTTGCGCATTACGGTTCGAACACTCGAACACCTATACGGATGCTACTGCACAGTGGCAGATATGTAAATACGGGGTTGACATCCCATTTCTTGCGCATTACGGTTCGAACACTCGAACACCTATACGGATTCTCCTGCGCAGTGGCAGATATGTAAATACGGGGTTTCCGTACCATTTCTTTTGCAATACGGTTCGAACACTCGAACACCTATACGGATTCTCCTGCGCAGTGGCAGATATGTAAATACGGGGTTTCCGTACCATTTCTTTTGCAATACGGTTCGAACACTCGAACACCTATACGGATTCTCCTGCACAGTGGCAGATATGTAAATACGGGGTTGACATACCATTTCCTGCGCATTACGGTTCGAACACTCGAACACCTATACGGATTCTCCTGCGCAGTGGCAGATATGTAAATACGGGGTTTCCGTTCCATTTCTTTTGCAATACGGTTCGAACACTCGAACACCTATACGGATTCTCCTGCACAGTGGCAGATATGTAAATACGGGGTTGACGTACCATTTCTTGCGCAATACGGTTCGAACTATCGAACACCTATACGGATTCTCCTGCACAGTGGCAGATATGTAAATACGGGGTTTACATACCCTTTCTTGCGCAATACGGTTCGAACACTCGAACACCTATACGGATTCTCCTGCACAGTGGCAGATATGTAAATACGGGGTTTACATACCATTTCTTGCGCATTACGGTTCGAACACTCGAACACCTATACGGATTCTCCTACACAGTGGCTGATATGTAAATACGGGGTTTACATACCATTTCTTGCGCATTACGGTTCGAACACTCGAACAACTATACGGATTCTCCTGCACAGTGGCAGATATGTAAATACGGGTTTTCCGTACCATTTCTTCCGCAATACGGTTCGAACACTCGAACACCTATACGGATTCTCCTGTACAGTGGCAGATATGCAAATACGGGGTTTACATACCATTTCTTGCGGAATACGGTTCGAACACTCGAAAACCTATACGGATTCTCCTGCACAGTGGCAGATATGTAAATACGGGGTTTACTTACCCTTTCTTGCGCAATACGGTTCGAACACTCGAACACCTATACGGATTCTCCTGCACAGTGGCAGATATGTAAATACGGGGTTTACATACCATTTCTTGCGCAATACGGTTCGAACACTCGAACACCTATACGGATTCTCCTGCACAGTGGCAGATATGTAAATACGGGGTTTACATACCATTTCTTGCGCATTACGGTTCGAACACTCGAACACCTATACGGATTCTCCTGCACAGTGGCAGATATGTAAATACGGGGATTACATACCATTTCTTGCGCATTACGGTTCGAACACTCGAACACCTATACGGATTCTCCTGCGCAGTGGCAGATATGTAAATACAGGTTTTCCGTACCATTTCTTGCGCAATACGGTTCGAACACTCGAACACCTATACGGATTCTCCTGCACTGTGGCAGATATGTAAATACGGGGTTTACGTACCATTTCTTGTGGAATACGGTTCGAACACTCGAACACCTATACGGATTCTCCTGCGCAGTGGCAGATATGTAAATATGGGGTTTACATACCATTTCTTGCGCAATACGGTTCGAACACTCGAACACCTATACGGATTCTCCTGCACAGTGGCAGATATGTAAATACGGGGTTTACATACCATTTCTTGCGCATTACGGTTCGAACACTCGAACACCTATACGGATTCTCCTGCACAGTGGCAGATATGTAAATACGGGGTTTACATACCATTTCTTGCGGAATACGGTTCGAACACTCGAAAACCTATACGGATTCTCCTGCACAGTGGCAGATATGTAAATACGGAGTTTACTTACCCTTTCTTGCGCAATACGGTTCGAACACTCGAACACCTATACGGATTCTCCTGCACAGTGGCAGATATGTAAATACGGGGTTTACATACCATTTCTTGCGCAATACGGTTCGAACACTCGAACACCTATACGGATTCTCCTGCACAGTGGCAGATATGTAAATACGGGGTTTACATACCATTTCTTGCGCATTACGGTTCGAACACTCGAACACCTATACGGATTCTCCTGCACAGTGGCAGATATGTAAATACGGGGATTACATACCATTTCTTGCGCATTACGGTTCGAACACTCGAACACCTATACGGATTCTCCTGCGCAGTGGCAGATATGTAAATACAGGTTTTCCGTACCATTTCTTGCGCAATACGGTTCGAACACTCGAACACCTGTACGGATTCTCCTGCACTGTGGCAGATATGTAAATACGGGGTTTACGTACCATTTCTTGTGGAATACGGTTCGAACACTCGAACACCTATACGGATTCTCCTGCACAGTGGCAGATATGTAAATACGGGGTTTACATACCATTTCTTGCGCAATACGGTTCGAACACTCGAACACCTATACGGATTCTCCTGCACAGTGGCAGATATGTAAATACGGGTTTACATACCATTTCTTGCGCATTACGGTTCGAACACTCGAACACCTATACGGATTCTCCTGCACAGTGGCAGATATGTAAATACGGGGTTTACATACCATTTCTTGCGGAATACGGTTCGAACACTCGAAAACCTATACGGATTCTCCTGCACAGTGGTAGATATGTAAATACGGAGTTTACTTACCATTTCTTGCGCAATACGGTTCGAACACTCGAACACCTATACGGATTCTCCTGCACTGTGGCAGATATGTAAATACGGGGTTTACATACCATTTCTTGCGCAATACGGTTCGAACACTCGAACACCTATACGGATTCTCCTGCACAGTGGCAGATATGTAAATACGGGGTTTACATACCATTTCTTGCGCATTACGGTTCGAACACTCGAACACCTATACGGATTCTCCTGCACAGTGGCAGATATGTAAATACGGGGATTACATACCATTTCTTGCGCATTACGGTTCGAACACTCGAACACCTATACGGATTCTCCTGCGCAGTGGCAGATATGTAAATACAGGTTTTCCGTACCATTTCTTGCGCAATACGGTTCGAACACTCGAACACCTATACGGATTCTCCTGCACTGTGGCAGATATGTAAATACGGGGTTTACGTACCATTTCTTGTGCAATACGGTTCGAACACTCGAACACCTATACGGATTCTCCTGCACAGTGGCAGATATGTAAATACGGGGTTTACATACCATTTCTTGCGCAATACGGTTCGAACACTCGAACACCTATACGGATTCTCCTGCACAGTGGCAGATATGTAAATACGGGGTTTACATACCATTTCTTGCGCATTACGGTTCGAACACTCGAACACCTATACGGATTCTCCTGCACAGTGGCAGATATGTAAATACGGGGTTTACATACCATTTCTTGCGCAATACGGTTCGAACACTCGAACACCTATACGGATTCTCCTGCACAGTGGCAGATATGTAAATACGGGGTTTACATACCATTTCTTGCGCAATACGGTTCGAACACTCGAACACCTATGCGGATTCTCCTGCACAGTGGCAGATATGTAAATACGAGGTTTACATACCATTTCTTGCGCATTACGGTTCGAACACTCGAAAACCTATACGGATTCTCCTGCACAGTGGCAGATATGTAAATACGGGGTTTACATACCATTTCTTGCGCATTACGGTTCGAACAGTCGAACAACTATACGGATTCTCCTGCACAGTGGCAGATATGTAAATACGGGTTTTCCGTACCATTTCTTCCGCAATACGGTTCGAACACTCGAACACCTATACGGATTCTCCTGCACAGTGGCAGATATGTAAATACGGGGTTTACATACCATTTCTTGCGGAATACGGTTCGAACACTCGAAAACCTATACGGATTCTCCTGCACAGTGGCAGATATGTAAATACGGGGTTTACATACCATTTCTTGCGCATTACGGTTCGAACACTCGAACACCTATACGGATTCTCCTACACAGTGGCAGATATGTAAATACGGCGTTTACATACCATTTCTTGCGCATTACGGTTCGAACACTCGAACAACTATACGGATTCTCCTGCACAGTGGCAGATATGTAAATACGGGTTTTCCGTACCATTTCTTCCGCAATACGGTTCGAACACTCGAACACCTATACGGATTCTCCTGCACAGTGGCAGATATGTAAATACGGGGTTTACATACCATTTTTGCGGAATACGGTTCGAACACTCGAAAACCTATACGGATTCTCCTGCACAGTGGCAGATATGTAAATACGGGGTTTACTTACCCTTTCTTGCGCAATACGGTTCGAACACTCGAACACCTATACGGATTCTCCTGCACAGTGGCAGATATGTAAATACGGGGTTTACATACCATTTCTTGCGCAATACGGTTCGAACACTCGAACACCTATACGGATTCTCCTGCACAGTGGCAGATATGTAAATACGGGGTTTACATACCATTTCTTGCGCATTACGGTTCGAACACTCGAACACCTATACGGATTCTCCTGCACAGTGGCAGATATGTAAATACGGGGATTACATACCATTTCTTGCGCATTACGGTTCGAACACTCGAACACCTATACGGATTCTCCTGCGCAGTGGCAGATATGTAAATACAGGTTTTCCGTACCATTTCTTGCGCAATACGGTTCGAACACTCGAACACCTGTACGGATTCTCCTGCACTGTGGCAGATATGTAAATACGGGGTTTACGTACCATTTCTTGTGGAATACGGTTCGAACACTCGAACACCTATACGGATTCTCCTGCACAGTGGCAGATATGTAAATACGGGGTTTACATACCATTTCTTGCGCAATACGGTTCGAACACTCGAACACCTATACGGATTCTCCTGCACAGTGGCAGATATGTAAATACGGGGTTTACATACCATTTCTTGCGCATTACGGTTCGAACACTCGAACACCTATACGGATTCTCCTGCACAGTGGCAGATATGTAAATACGGGGTTTACATACCATTTCTTGCGGAATACGGTTCGAACACTCGAAAACCTATACGGATTCTCCTGCACAGTGGCAGATATGTAAATACGGAGTTTACTTACCATTTCTTGCGCAATACGGTTCGAACACTCGAACACCTATACGGATTCTCCTGCACAGTGGCAGATATGTAAATACGGGGTTTACATACCATTTCTTGCGCAATACGGTTCGAACACTCGAACACCTATACGGATTCTCCTGCACAGTGGCAGATATGTAAATACGGGGTTTACATACCATTTCTTGCACATTACGGTTCGAACACTCGAACACCTATACGGATTCTCCTGCACAGTGGCAGATATGTAAATACGGGGATTACATACCATTTCTTGCGCATTACGGTTCGAACACTCGAACACCTATACGGATTCTCCTGCGCAGTGGCAGATATGTAAATACAGGTTTTCCGTACCATTTCTTGCGCAATACGGTTCGAACACACGAACACCTATACGGATTCTCCTGCACTGTGGCAGATATGTAAATACGGGGTTTACGTACCATTTCTTGTGCAATACGGTTCGAACACTCGAACACCTATACGGATTCTCCTGCACAGTGGCAGATATGTAAATACGGGGTTTACATACCATTTCTTGCGCAATACGGTTCGAACACTCGAACACCTATACGGATTCTCCTGCACAGTGGCAGATATGTAAATACGGGGTTTACATACCATTTCTTGCGCATTACGGTTCGAACACTCGAACACCTATACGGATTCTCCTGCACAGTGGCAGATATGTAAATACGGGGTTTACATACCATTTCTTGCGCAATACGGTTCGAACACTCGAACACCTATACGGATTCTCCTGCACAGTGGCAGATATGTAAATACGGGGTTTACATACCATTTCTTGCGCAATACGGTTCGAACACTCGAACACCTATACGGATTCTCCTGCACAGTGGCAGATATGTAAATACGAGGTTTACATACCATTTCTTGCGCATTACGGTTCGAACACTCGAAAACCTATACGGATTCTCCTGCACAGTGGCAGATATGTAAATACGGGGTTTACATACCATTTCTTGCGCATTACGGTTCGAACACTCGAACACCTATACGGATTCTACTGCACAGTGGCAGATATGTAAATACGGGGTTGACATCCCATTTCTTGCGCATTACGGTTCGAACACTCGAACACATATACGGATTCTCCTGCGCAGTGGCAGATATGTAAATACGGGGTTTCCGTACCATTTCTTTTGCAATACGGTTCGAACACTCGAACACCTATACGGATTCTCCTGCACAGTGGCAGATATGTAAATACGGGGTTGACGTACCATTTCTTGCGCAATACGGTTCGAACACTCGAACACCTATACGGATTCTCCTGCGCAGTGGCAGATATGTAAATACGGGGTTTCCGTACCATTTCTTTTGCAATACGGTTCGAACACTCGAACACCTATACGGATTCTCCTGCACAGTGGCAGATATGTAAATACGGGTTTTCCGTACCATTTCTTCCGCAATACGGTTCGAACACTCGAACACCTATACGGATTCTCCTGCACAGTGGCAGATATGTAAATACGGGGTTTACATACCATTTCTTGCGGAATACGGTTCGAACACTCGAAAACCTATACGGATTCTCCTGCACAGTGGCAGATATGTAAATACGGGGTTTACTTACCATTTCTTGCGCAATACGGTTCGAACACTCGAACACCTATACGGATTCTCCTGCAAAGTGGCAGATATGTAAATACGGGGTTTACATACCATTTCTTGCGCAATACGGTTCGAACACTCGAACACCTATACGGATTCTCCTGCACAGTGGCAGATATGTAAATACGGGGTTTACATACCATTTCTTGCGCATTACGGTTCGAACACTCGAACACCTATACGGATTCTCCTGCACAGTGGCAGATATGTAAATACGGGGTTTACATACCATTTCTTGCGCATTACGGTTCGAACACTCGAAAACCTATACGGATTCTCCTGCACAGTGGCAGATATGTAAATACGGGGTTTACATACCATTTCTTGCGGAATACGGTTCGAACAATCGAAAACCTATACGGATTCTCCTGCACAGTGGCAGATATGTAAATGCGGGGTTTACATACCATTTCTTGCGCATTACGGTTCGAACACTCGAACACCTATACGGATTCTACTGCACAGTGGCAGATATGTAAATACGGGGTTGACATCCCATTTCTTGCGCATTACGGTTCGAACACTCGAACACCTATACGGATTCTCCTGCGCAGTGGCAGATATGTAAATACGGGGTTTCCGTACCATTTCTTTTGCAATACGGTTCGAACACTCGAACACCTATACGGATTCTCCTGCGCAGTGGCAGATATGTAAATACGGGGTTTCCGTACCATTTCTTTTGCAATACGGTTCGAACACTCGAACACCTATACGGATTCTCCTGCACAGTGGCAGATATGTAAATACGGGGTTGACATACCATTTCTTGCGCATTACGGTTCGAACACTCGAACACCTATACGGATTCTCCTGCGCAGTGGCAGATATGTAAATACGGGGTTTCCGTACCATTTCTTTTGCAATACGGTTCGAACACTCGAACACCTATACGGATTCTCCTGCACAGTGGCAGATATGTAAATACGGGTTTTCCGTACCATTTCTTCCGCAATACGGTTCGAACACTCGAACACCTATACGGATTCTCCTACACAGTGGCAGATATGTAAATACGGGGTTTACATACCATTTCTTGCGGAATACGGTTCGAACACTCGAAAACCTATACGGATTCTCCTGCACAGTGGCAGATATGTAAATACGGGGTTTACTTACCATTTCTTGCGCAATACGGTTCGAACACTCGAACACCTATACGGATTCTCCTGGAAAGTGGCAGATATGTAAATACGGGGTTTACATACCATTTCTTGCGCAATACGGTTCGAACACTCGAACACCTATACGGATTCTCCTGCACAGTGGCAGATATGTAAATACGGGGTTTACATACCATTTCTTGCGCATTACGGTTCGAACACTCGAACACCTATACGAATTCTCCTGCACAGTGGCAGATATGTAAATACGGGGTTTACATACCATTTCTTGCGCATTACGGTTCGAACACTCGAAAACCTATACGGATTCTCCTGCACAGTGGCAGATATGTAAATACGGGGTTTACATACCATTTCTTGCGGAATACGGTTCGAACAATCGAAAACCTATACGGATTCTCCTGCACAGTGGCAGATATGTAAATGCGGGGTTTACATACCATTTCTTGCGCATTACGGTTCGAACACTCGAACACCTATACGGATTCTACTGCACAGTGGCAGATATGTAAATACGGGGTTGACATCCCATTTCTTGCGCATTACGGTTCGAACACTCGAACACCTATACGGATTCTCCTGCGCAGTGGCAGATATGTAAATACGGGGTTTCCGTACCATTTCTTTTGCAATACGGTTCGAACACTCGAACACCTATACGGATTCTCCTGCGCAGCGGCAGATATGTAAATACGGGGTTTCCGTACCATTTCTTTTGCAATACGGTTCGAACACTCGAACACCTATACGGATTCTCCTGCACAGTGGCAGATATGTAAATACGGGGTTGACATACCATTTCTTGCGCATTACGGTTCGAACACTCGAACACCTATACGGATTCTCCTGCGCAGTGGCAGATATGTAAATACGGGGTTTCCGTACCATTTCTTTTGCAATACGGTTCGAACACTCGAACACCTATACGGATTCTCCTGCACAGTGGCAGATATTTAAATACGGGGTTGACGTACCATTTCTTGCGCAATACGGTTCGAACACTCGAACACCTATACGGATTCTCCTGCACAGTGGCAGATATGTAAATACGGGGTTTACATACCCTTTCTTGCGCAATACGGTTCGAACACTCGAACACCTATACGGATTCTCCTGCACAGTGGCAGATATGTAAATACGTGGTTTACATACCATTTCTTGCGCATTACGGTTCGAACACTCGAACACCTATACGGATTCTCCTACACAGTGGCAGATATGTAAATACGGGGTTTACATACCATTTCTTGCGCATTACGGTTCGAACACTCGAACAACTATACGGATTCTCCTGCACAGTGGCAGATATGTAAATACGGGTTTTCCGTACCATTTCTTCCGCAATACGGTTCGAACACTCGTACACCTATACGGATTCTCCTGCACAGTGGCAGATATGTAAATACGGGGTTTACATACCATTTCTTGCGCAATACGGTTCGAACACTCGAACACCTATACGGATTCTCCTGCACAGTGGCAGATATGTAAATACGGGGTTTACATACCATTTCTTGCGCAATACGGTTCGAACACTCGAACACCTATACGGATTCTCCTGCACAGTGGCAGATATGCAAATACGGGGTTTACATACCATTTCTTGCGCATTACGGTTCGAACACTCGAACACCTATACGGATTCTCCTGCACAGTGGCAGATATGTAGATACGGGGTTTACATACCATTTCTTACGCATTACGGTTCGAACACTCGAACACCAATACGGATTCTCCTGCGCAGTGGCAGATATGTAAATACGGGTTTTCCGTACCATTTCTTGCGCAATACGGTTCGAACACTCCAACACCTATACGGATTCTCCTGCACAGTGGCAGATATGTAAATACGGGGTTTACGTATCATTTCTTGCGCAATACGGTTCGAACACTCGAACACCTATACGGATTCTCCTGCACAGTGGCAGATATGTAAATACGGGGTTTACATACCATTTCTTGCGCAATACGGTTCGAACACTCGAACACCTATACGGATTCTCCTGCACAGTGGCAGATATGTAAATACGGGGTTTACATACCATTTCTTGCGCATTACGGTTCGAACACTCGAACACCTATACGGATTCTCCTGCGCAGTGGCAGATATGTAAATACAGGTTTTCCGTACCATTTCTTGCGCAATACGGTTCGAACACTCGAACACCTATACGGATTCTCCTGCGCAGTGGCAGATATGTAAATACGGGGTTTCCGTACCATTTCTTTTGCAATACGGTTCGAACACTCGAACACCTATACGGATTCTCCTGCACAGTGGCAGATATGTAAATACGGGGTTGACGTACCATTTCTTGCGCAATACGGTTCGAACACTCGAACACCTATACGGATTCTCCTGCACAGTGGCAGATATGTAAATACGGGGTTTACATACCCTTTCTTGCGCAATACGGTTCGAACACTCGAACACCTATACGGATTCTCCTGCACAGTGGCAGATATGTAAATACGGGGTTTACATACCATTTCTTGCGCATTACGGTTCGAACACTCGAACACCTATACGGATTCTCCTACACAGTGGCAGATATGTAAATACGGGGTTTACATACCATTTCTTGCGCATTACGGTTCGAACACTCGAACAACTATACGGATTCTCCTGCACAGTGGCAGATATGTAAATACGGGTTTTCCGTACCATTTCTTCCGCAATACGGTTCGAACAATCGAACACCTATACGGATTCTCCTGCACAGTGGCAGATATGTAAATACGGGGTTTACATACCATTTCTTGCGGAATACGGTTCGAACACTCGAAAACCTATACGGATTCTCCTGCACAGTGGCAGATATGTAAATACGGGGTTTACTTACCCTTTCTTGCGCAATACGGTTCGAACACTCGAACACCTATACGGATTCTCCTGCACAGCGGCAGATATGTAAATACGGGGTTTACATACCATTTCTTGCGCATTACGGTTCGAACACTCGAACACCTATACGGATTCTCCTGCGCAGTGGCAGATACGTAAATACAGGTTTTCCGTACCATTTCTTGCGCAATACGGTTCGAACACTCGAACACCTATACGGATTCTCCTGCACTGTGGCAGATATGTAAATACGGGGTTTACGTACCATTTGTTGTGCAATACGGTTCGAACACTCGAACACCTATACGGATTCTCCTGCACAGTGGCAGATATGTAAATACGGGGTTTACATACCATTTCTTGCGCAATACGGTTCGAACACTCGAACACCTATACGGATTCTCCTGCACAGTGGCAAATATGTAAATACGGGGTTTACATACCATTTCTTGCGCATTACGGTTCGAACACTCGAACACCTATACGGATTCTCCTGCACAGTGGCAGATATGTAAATACGGGGTTTACATACCATTTCTTGCGCAATACGGTTCGAACACTCGAACACCTATACGGATTCTCCTGCACAGTGGCAGATATGTAAATACGGGGTTTCCGTACCATTTCTTTTGCAATACGGTTCGAACACTCGAACACCTATACGGATTCTCCTGCGCAGTGGCAGATATGTAAATACGGGGTTTCCGTACCATTTCTTTTGCAATACGGTTCGAACACTCGAACACCTATACGGATTCTCCTGCACAGTGGCAGATATGTAAATACGGGGTTGACATACCATTTCTTGCGCATTACGGTTCGAACACTCGAACACCTATACGGATTCTCCTGCGCAGTGGCAGATATGTAAATACGGGGTTTCCGTACCATTTCTTTTGCAATACGGTTCGAACACTCGAACACCTATACGGATTCTCCTGCACAGTGGCAGATATGTAAATACGGGTTTTCCGTACCATTTCTTCCGCAATACGGTTCGAACACTCGAACACCTATACGGATTCTCCTACACAGTGGCAGATATGTAAATACGGGGTTTACATACCATTTCTTGCGGAATACGGTTCGAACACTCGAAAACCAATACGGATTCTCCTGCACAGTGGCAGATATGTAAATACGGGGTTTACTTACCATTTCTTGCGCAATACGGTTCGAACACTCGAACACCTATACGGATTCTCCTGGAAAGTGGCAGATATGTAAATACGGGGTTTACATACCATTTCTTGCGCAATACGGTTCGAACACTCGAACACCTATACGGATTCTCCTGCACAGTGGCAGATATGTAAATACGGGGTTTACATACCATTTCTTGCGCATTACGGTTCGAACACTCGAACACCTATACGAATTCTCCTGCACAGTGGCAGATATGTAAATACGGGGTTTACATACCATTTCTTGCGCATTACGGTTCGAACACTCGAAAACCTATACGGATTCTCCTGCACAGTGGCAGATATGTAAATACGGGGTTTACATACCATTTCTTGCGGAATACGGTTCGAACAATCGAAAACCTATACGGATTCTCCTGCACAGTGGCAGATATGTAAATGCGGGGTTTACATACCATTTCTTGCGCATTACGGTTCGAACACTCGAACACCTATACGGATTCTACTGCACAGTGGCAGATATGTAAATACGGGGTTGACATCCCATTTCTTGCGCATTACGGTTCGAACACTCGAACACCTATACGGATTCTCCTGCGCAGTGGCAGATATGTAAATACGGGGTTTCCGTACCATTTCTTTTGCAATACGGTTCGAACACTCGAACACCTATACGGATTCTCCTGCGCAGTGGCAGATATGTAAATACGGGGTTTCCGTACCATTTCTTTTGCAATACGGTTCGAACACTCGAACACCTATACGGATTCTCCTGCACAGTGGCAGATATGTAAATACGGGGTTGACATACCATTTCTTGCGCATTACGGTTCGAACACTCGAACACCTATACGGATTCTCCTGCGCAGTGGCAGATATGTAAATACGGGGTTTCCGTACCATTTCTTTTGCAATACGGTTCGAACACTCGAACACCTATACGGATTCTCCTGCACAGTGGCAGATATGTAAATACGGGGTTGACGTACCATTTCTTGCGCAATACGGTTCGAACACTCGAACACCTATACGGATTCTCCTGCACAGTGGCAGATATGTAAATACGGGGTTTACATACCCTTTCTTGCGCAATACGGTTCGAACACTCGAACACCTATACGGATTCTCCTGCACAGTGGCAGATATGTAAATACGTGGTTTACATACCATTTCTTGCGCATTACGGTTCGAACACTCGAACACCTATACGGATTCTCCTACACAGTGGCAGATATGTAAATACGGGGTTTACATACCATTTCTTGCGCATTACGGTTCGAACACTCGAACAACTATACGGATTCTCCTGCACAGTGGCAGATATGTAAATACGGGTTTTCCGTACCATTTCTTCCGCAATACGGTTCGAACACTCGTACACCTATACGGATTCTCCTGCACAGTGGCAGATATGTAAATACGGGGTTTACATACCATTTCTTGCGCAATACGGTTCGAACACTCGAACACCTATACGGATTCTCCTGCACAGTGGCAGATATGTAAATACGGGGTTTACATACCATTTCTTGCGCAATACGGTTCGAACACTCGAACACCTATACGGATTCTCCTGCACAGTGGCAGATATGCAAATACGGGGTTTACATACCATTTCTTGCGCATTACGGTTCGAACACTCGAACACCTATACGGATTCTCCTGCACAGTGGCAGATATGTAGATACGGGGTTTACATACCATTTCTTACGCATTACGGTTCGAACACTCGAACACCAATACGGATTCTCCTGCGCAGTGGCAGATATGTAAATACGGGTTTTCCGTACCATTTCTTGCGCAATACGGTTCGAACACTCAAACACCTATACGGATTCTTCTGCACAGTGGCAGATATGTAAATACGGGGTTTACGTATCATTTCTTGCGCAATACGGTTCGAACACTCGAACACCTATACGGATTCTCCTGCACAGTGGCAGATATGTAAATACGGGGTTTACATACCATTTCTTGCGCAATACGGTTCGAACACTCGAACACCTATACGGATTCTCCTGCACAGTGGCAGATATGTAAATACGGGGTTTACATACCATTTCTTGCGCATTACGGTTCGAACACTCGAACACCTATACGGATTCTCCTGCGCAGTGGCAGATATGTAAATACAGGTTTTCCGTACCATTTCTTGCGCAATACGGTTCGAACACTCGAACACCTATACGGATTCTCCTGCGCAGTGGCAGATATGTAAATACGGGGTTTCCGTACCATTTCATTTGCAATACGGTTCGAACACTCGAACACCTATACGGATTCTCCTGCACAGTGGCAGATATGTAAATACGGGGTTGACGTACCATTTCTTGCGCAATACGGTTCGAACACTCGAACACCTATACGGATTCTCCTGCACAGTGGCAGATATGTAAATACGGGGTTTACATACCCTTTCTTGCGCAATACGGTTCGAACACTCGAACACCTATACGGATTCTCCTGCACAGTGGCAGATATGTAAATACGGGGTTTACATACCATTTCTTGCGCATTACGGTTCGAACACTCGAACACCTATACGGATTCTCCTACACAGTGGCAGATATGTAAATACGGGGTTTACATACCATTTCTTGCGCATTACGGTTCGAACACTCGAACAACTATACGGATTCTCCTGCACAGTGGCAGATATGTAAATACGGGTTTTCCGTACCATTTCTTCCGCAATACGGTTCGAACACTCGAACACCTATACGGATTCTCCTGCACAGTGGCAGATATGTAAATACGGGGTTTACATACCATTTCTTGCGGAATACGGTTCGAACACTCGAAAACCTATACGGATTCTCCTGCACAGTGGCAGATATGTAAATACGGGGTTTACTTACCCTTTCTTGCGCAATACGGTTCGAACACTCGAACACCTATACGGATTCTCCTGCACAGCGGCAGATATGTAAATACGGGGTTTACATACCATTTCTTGCGCATTACGGTTCGAACACTCGAACACCTATACGGATTCTCCTGCGCAGTGGCAGATATGTAAATACAGGTTTTCCGTACCATTTCTTGCGCAATACGGTTCGAACACTCGAACACCTATACGGATTCTCCTGCACTGTGGCAGATATGTAAATACGGGGTTTACGTACCATTTCTTGTGCAATACGGTTCGAACACTCGAACACCTATACGGATTCTCCTGCACAGTGGCAGATATGTAAATACGGGGTTTACATACCATTTCTTGCGCAATACGGTTCGAACACTCGAACACCTATACGGATTCTCCTGCACAGTGGCAAATATGTAAATACGGGGTTTACATACCATTTCTTGCGCATTACGGTTCGAACACTCGAACACCTATACGGATTCTCCTGCAGAGTGGCAGATATGTAAATACGGGGTTTACATACCATTTCTTGCGCAATACGGTTCGAACACTCGAACACCTATACGGATTCTCCTGCACAGTGGCAGATATGTAAATACGGGGTTTACATACCATTTCTTGCGCATTACGGTTCGAACACTCGAACAACTATACGGATTCTCCTGCACAGTGGCAGATATGTAAATACGGGTTTTCCGTACCATTTCTTCCGCAATACGGTTCGAACACTCGAACACCTATACGGATTCTCCTGCACAGTGGCAGATATGTAAATACGGGGTTTACATACCATTTCTTGCGGAATACGGTTCGAACACTCGAAAACCTATACGGATTCTCCTGCACAGTGGCAGATATGTAAATACGGGGTTTACATACCATTTCTTGCGCATTACGGTTCGAACACTCGAACGCCTATACGGATTCTCCTACACAGTGGCAGATATGTAAATACGGGGTTTACATACCATTTCTTGCGCATTACGGTTCGAACACTCGAACAACTATACGGATTCTCCTGCACAGTGGCAGATATGTAAATACGGGTTTTTCGTACCATTTCTTCCGCAATACGGTTCGAACACTCGAACACCTATACGGATTCTCCTGCACAGTGGCAGATATGTAAATACGGGGTTTACATACCATTTCTTGCGCAATACGGTTCGAACACTCGAACACCTATACGGATTCTCCTGCACAGTGGCAGATATGTAAATACGGGGTTTACATACCATTTCTTGCGCAATACGGTTCGAACACTCGAACACCTATACGGATTCTCCTGCACAGTGGCAGATATGCAAATACGGGGTTTACATACCATTTCTTGCGCGTTACGGTTCGAACACTCGAACACCTATACGGATTCTCCTGCACAGTGGCAGATATGTAGATACGGGGTTTACATACCATTTCTTACGCATTACGGTTCGAACACTCGAACACCAATACGGATTCTCCTGCGCAGTGGCAGATATGTAAATACGGGTTTTCCGTACCATTTCTTGCGCAATACGGTTCGAACACTCAAACACCTATACGGATTCTCCTGCACAGTGGCAGATATGTAAATACGGGGTTTACGTATCATTTCTTGCGCAATACGGTTCGAACACTCGAACACCTATACGGATTCTCCTGCACAGTGGCAGATATGTAAATACGGGGTTTACATACCATTTCTTGCGCAATACGGTTCGAACACTCGAACACCTATACGGATTCTCCTGCACAGTGGCAGATATGTAAATACGGGGTTTACATACCATTTCTTGCGCATTACGGTTCGAGCACTCGAACACCTATACGGATTCTCCTGCGCAGTGGCAGATATGTAAATACAGGTTTTCCGTACCATTTCTTGCGCAATACGGTTCGAACACTCGAACACCTATACGGATTCTCCTGCGCAGTGGCAGATATGTAAATACGGGGTTTCCGTACCATTTCTTTTGCAATACGGTTCGAACACTCGAACACCAATACGGATTCTCCTGCACAGTGGCAGATATGTAAATACGGGGTTGACGTACCATTTCTTGCGCAATACGGTTCGAACACTCGAACACCTATACGGATTCTCCTGCACAGTGGCAGATATGTAAATACGGGGTTTACATACCCTTTCTTGCGCAATACGGTTCGAACACTCGAACACCTATACGGATTCTCCTGCACAGTGGCAGATATGTAAATACGGGGTTTACATACCATTTCTTGCGCAATACGGTTCGAACACTCGAACACCTATACGGATTCTCCTGCACAGTGGCAGATATGCAAATACGGGGTTTACATACCATTTCTTGCGCGTTACGGTTCGAACACTCGAACACCTATACGGATTCTCCTGCACAGTGGCAGATATGTAGATACGGGGTTTACATACCATTTCTTACGCATTACGGTTCGAACACTCGAACACCAATACGGATTCTCCTGCGCAGTGGCAGATATGTAAATACGGGTTTTCCGTACCATTTCTTGCGCAATACGGTTCGAACACTCAAACACCTATACGGATTCTCCTGCACAGTGGCAGATATGTAAATACGGGGTTTACGTATCATTTCTTGCGCAATACGGTTCGAACACTCGAACACCTATACGGATTCTCCTGCACAGTGGCAGATATGTAAATACGGGGTTTACATACCATTTCTTGCGCAATACGGTTCGAACACTCGAACACCTATACGGATTCTCCTGCACAGTGGCAGATATGTAAATACGGGGTTTACATACCATTTCTTGCGCATTACGGTTCGAGCACTCGAACACCTATACGGATTCTCCTGCGCAGTGGCAGATATGTAAATACAGGTTTTCCGTACCATTTCTTGCGCAATACGGTTCGAACACTCGAACACCTATACGGATTCTCCTGCGCAGTGGCAGATATGTAAATACGGGGTTTCCGTACCATTTCTTTTGCAATACGGTTCGAACACTCGAACACCAATACGGATTCTCCTGCACAGTGGCAGATATGTAAATACGGGGTTGACGTACCATTTCTTGCGCAATACGGTTCGAACACTCGAACACCTATACGGATTCTCCTGCACAGTGGCAGATATGTAAATACGGGGTTTACATACCCTTTCTTGCGCAATACGGTTCGAACACTCGAACACCTATACGGATTCTCCTGCACAGTGGCAGATATGTAAATACGGGGTTTACATACCATTTCTTGCGCATTACGGTTCGAACACTCGAACACCTATACGGATTCTCCTACACAGTGGCAGATATGTAAATACGGGGTTTACATACCATTTCTTGCGCATTACGGTTCGAACACTCGAACAACTATACGGATTCTCCTGCACAGTGGCAGATATGTAAATACGGGTTTTCCGTACCATTTCTTCCGCAATACGGTTCGAACACTCGAACACCTATACGGATTCTCCTGCACAGTGGCAGATATGTAAATACGGGGTTTACATACCATTTCTTGCGGAATACGGTTCGAACACTCGAAAACCTATACGGATTCTCCTGCACAGTGGCAGATATGTAAATACGGGGTTTACATACCATTTCTTGCGCATTACGGTTCGAACACTCGAACACCTATACGGATTCTCCTACACAGTGGCAGATATGTAAATACGGGGTTTACATACCATTTCTTGCGCATTACGGTTCGAACACTCGAACAACTATACGGATTCTCCTGCACAGTGGCAGATATGTAAATACGGGTTTTCCGTACCATTTCTTCCGCAATACGGTTCGAACACTCGAACACCTATACGGATTCTCCTGCACAGTGGCAGATATGTAAATACGGGGTTTACATACCATTTCTTGCGGAATACGGTTCGAACACTCGAAAACCTATACGGATTCTCCTGCACAGTGGCAGATATGTAAATACGGGGTTTACTTACCCTTTCTTGCGCAATACGGTTCGAACACTCGAACACCTATACGGATTCTCCTACACAGTGGCAGATATGTAAATACGGGGTTTACATACCATTTCTTGCGCATTACGGTTCGAACACTCGAACAACTATACGGATTCTCCTGCACAGTGGCAGATATGTAAATACGGGTTTTCCGTACCATTTCTTCCGCAATACGGTTCGAACACTCGTACACCTATACGGATTCTCCTGCACAGTGGCAGATATGTAAATACGGGGTTTACATACCATTTCTTGCGCAATACGGTTCGAACACTCGAACACCTATACGGATTCTCCTGCACAGTGGCAGATATGTAAATACGGGGTTTACATACCATTTCTTGCGCAATACGGTTCGAACACTCGAACACCTATACGGATTCTCCTGTACAGTGGCAGATATGCAAATACGGGGTTTACATACCATTTCTTGCGCATTACGGTTCGAACACTCGAACACCTATACGGATTCTCCTGCACAGTGGCAGATATGTAGATACGGGGTTTACATACCATTTCTTACGCATTACGGTTCGAACACTCGAACACCAATACGGATTCTCCTGCGCAGTGGCAGATATGTAAATACGGGTTTTCCGTACCATTTCTTGCGCAATACGGTTCGAACACTCAAACACCTATACGGATTCTCCTGCACAGTGGCAGATATGTAAATACGGGGTTTACGTATCATTTCTTGCGCAATACGGTTCGAACACTCGAACACCTATACGGATTCTCCTGCACAGTGGCAGATATGTAAATACGGGGTTTACATACCATTTCTTGCGCAATACGGTTCGAACACTCGAACACCTATACGGATTCTCCTGCACAGTGGCAGATATGTAAATACGGGGTTTACATATCATTTCTTGCGCATTACGGTTCGAACACTCGAACACCTATACGGATTCTCCTGCGCAGTGGCAGATATGTAAATACAGGTTTTCCGTACCATTTCTTGCGCAATACGGTTCGAACACTCGAACACCTATACGGATTCTCCTGCGCAGTGGCAGATATGTAAATACAGGGTTTCCGTACCATTTCTTTTGCAATACGGTTCGAACACTCGAACACCTATACGGATTCTCCTGCACAGTGGCAGATATGTAAATACGGGGTTGACGTACCATTTCTTGCGCAATACGGTTCGAACACTCGAACACCTATACGGATTCTCCTGCACAGTGGCAGATATGTAAATACGGGGTTTACATACCCTTTCTTGCGCAATACGGTTCGAACACTCGAACACCTATACGGATTCTCCTGCACAGTGGCAGATATGTAAATACGGGGTTTACATACCATTTCTTGCGCATTACGGTTCGAACACTCGAACACCTATACGGATTCTCCTGCACAGTGGCAGATATGTAAATACGGGGTTTACATACCATTTCTTGCGCATTACGGTTCGAACACTCGAACAACTATACGGATTCTCCTGCACAGTGGCAGATATGTAAATACGGGTTTTCCGTACCATTTCTTCCGCAATACGGTTCGAACACTCGAACACCTATACGGATTCTCCTGCACAGTGGCAGATATGTAAATACGGGGTTTACATACCATTTCTTGCGGAATACGGTTCGAACACTCGAAAACCTATACGGATTCTCCTGCACAGTGGCAGATATGTAAATACGGGGTTTACTTACCCTTTCTTGCGCAATACGGTTCGAACACTCGAACACCTATACGGATTCTCCTGCACAGTGGCAGATATGTAAATACGGGGTTTACATACCATTTCTTGCGCATTACGGTTCGAACACTCGAACACCTATACGGATTCTCCTGCGCAGTGGCAGATATGTAAATACAGGTTTTCCGTACCATTTCTTGCGCAATACGGTTCGAACACTCGAACACCTATACGGATTCTCCTGCACTGTGGCAGATATGTAAATACGGGGTTTACGTACCATTTCTTGTGCAATACGGTTCGAACACTCGAACACCTATACGGATTCTCCTGCACAGTGGCAGATATGTAAATACGGGGTTTACATACCATTTCTTGCGCAATACGGTTCGAACACTCGAACACCTATACGGATTCTCCTGCACAGTGGCAGATATGTAAATACGGGGTTTACATACCATTTCTTGCGCATTACGGTTCGAACACTCGAACACCTATACGGATTCTCCTGCACAGTGGCAGATATGTAAATACGGGGTTTACATACCATTTCTTGCGCAATACGGTTCGAACACTCGAACACCTATACGGATTCTCCTGCACAGTGGCAGATATGTAAATACGGGGTTTACATACCATTTCTTGCGCATTACGGTTCGAACACTCGAACAACTATACGGATTCTCCTGCACAGTGGCAGATATGTAAATACGGGTTTTCCGTACCATTTCTTCCGCAATACGGTTCGAACACTCGAACACCTATACGGATTCTCCTGCACAGTGGCAGATATGTAAATACGGGGTTTACATACCATTTCTTGCGGAATACGGTTCGAACACTCGAAAACCTATACGGATTCTCCTGCACAGTGGCAGATATGTAAATACGGGGTTTACATACCATTTCTTGCGCATTACGGTTCGAACACTCGAACACCTATACGGATTCTCCTACACAGTGGCAGATATGTAAATACGGGGTTTACATACCATTTCTTGCCCACTACGGTTCGAACACTCGAACAACTATACGGATTCTCCTGCACAGTGGCAGATATGTAAATACGGGTTTTCCGTACCATTTCTTCCGCAATACGGTTCGAACACTCGAACACCTATACGGATTCTCCTGCACAGTGGCAGATATGTAAATACGGGGTTTACATACCATTTCTTGCGCAATACGGTTCGAACACTCGAACACCTATACGGATTCTCTTGCACAGTGGCAGATATGTGAATACGGGGTTTACATACCATTTCTTGCGCAATACGGTTCGAACACTCGAACACCTATACGGATTCTCCTGCACAGTGGCAGATATGCAAATACGGGGTTTACATACCATTTCTTGCGCATTACGGTTCGAACACTCGAACACCTATACGGATTCTCCTGCACAGTGGCAGATATGTAGATACGGGGTTTACATACCATTTCTTACGCATTACGGTTCGAACACTCGAACACCAATACGGATTCTCCTGCGCAGTGGCAGATATGTAAATACGGGTTTTCCGTACCATTTCTTGCGCAATACGGTTCGAACACTCAAACACCTATACGGATTCTCCTGCACAGTGGCAGATATGTAAATACGGGGTTTACGTATCATTTCTTGCGCAATACGGTTCGAACACTCGAACACCTATACGGATTCTCCTGCACAGTGGCAGATATGTAAATACGGGGTTTACATACCATTTCTTGCGCAATACGGTTCGAACACTCGAACACCTATACGGATTCTCCTGCACAGTGGCAGATATGTAAATACGGGGTTTACATACCATTTCTTGCGCATTACGGTTCGAACACTCGAACACCTATACGGATTCTCCTGCGCAGTGGCAGATATGTAAATACAGGTTTTCCGTACCATTTCTTGCGCAATACGGTTCGAACACTCGAACACCTATACGGATTCTCCTGCGCAGTGGCAGATATGTAAATACGGGGTTTCCGTACCATTTCTTTTGCAATACGGTTCGAACACTCGAACACCTATACGGATTCTCCTGCACAGTGGCAGATATGTAAATACGGGGTTGACGTACCATTTCTTGCGCAATACGGTTCGAACACTCGAACACCTATACGGATTCTCCTACACAGTGGCAGATATGTAAATACGGGGTTTACATACCCTTTCTTGCGCAATACGGTTCGAACACTCGAACACCTATACGGATTCTCCTGCACAGTGGCAGATATGTAAATACGGGGTTTACATACCATTTCTTGCGCATTACGGTTCGAACACTCGAACACCTATACGGATTCTCCTACACAGTGGCAGATATGTAAATACGGGGTTTACATACCATTTCTTGCGCATTACGGTTCGAACACTCGAACAACTATACGGATTCTCCTGCACAGTGGCAGATATGTAAATACGGGTTTTCCGTACCATTTCTTCCGCAATACGGTTCGAACACTCGAACACCTATACGGATTCTCCTGCACAGTGGCAGATATGTAAATACGGGGTTTACATACCATTTCTTGCGGAATACGGTTCGAACACTCGAAAACCTATACGGATTCTCCTGCACAGTGGCAGATATGTAAATACGGGGTTTACTTACCCTTTCTTGCGCAATACGGTTCGAACACTCGAACACCTATACGGATTCTCCTGCACAGTGGCAGATATGTAAATACGGGGTTTACATACCATTTCTTGCGCATTACGGTTCGAACACTCGAACACCTATACGGATTCTCCTGCGCAGTGGCAGATATGTAAATACAGGTTTTCCGTACCATTTCTTGCGCAATACGGTTCGAACACTCGAACACCTATACGGATTTTCCTGCACTGTGGCAGATATGTAAATACGGGGTTTACGTACCATTTCTTGTGCAATACGGTTCGAACACTCGAACACCTATACGGATTCTCCTGCACAGTGGCAGATATGTAAATACGGGGTTTACATACCATTTCTTGCGCAATACGGTTCGAACACTCGAACACCTATACGGATTCTCCTGCACAGTGGCAGATATGTAAATACGGGGTTAACATACCATTTCTTGCGCATTACGGTTCGAACACTCGAACACCTATACGGATTCTCCTGCACAGTGGCAGATATGTAAATACGGGGTTTACATACCCTTTCTTGCGCAATACGGTTCGAACACTCGAACACCTATACGGATTCTCCTGCACAGTGGCAGATATATAAATACGGGGTTTACATACCATTTCTTGCGCATTACGGTTCGAACACTCGAACAACTATACGGATTCTCCTGCACAGTGGCAGATATGTAAATACGGGTTTTCCGTACCATTTCTTCCGCAATACGGTTCGAACACTCGAACACCTATACGGATTCTCCTGCACAGTGGCAGATATGTAAATACGGGGTTTACATACCATTTCTTGCGGAATACGGTTCGAACACTCGAAAACCTATACGGATTCTCCTGCACAGTGGCAGATATGTAAATACGGGGTTTACATACCATTTCTTGCGCATTACGGTTCGAACACTCGAACACCTATACGGATTCTCCTACACAGTGGCAGATATGTAAATACGGGGTTTACATACCATTTCTTGCGCATTACGGTTCGAACACTCGAACAACTATACGGATTCTCCTGCACAGTGGCAGATATGTAAATACGGGTTTTCCGTACCATTTCTTCCGCAATACAGTTCGAACACTCGAACACCTATACGGATTCTCCTGCACAGTGGCAGATATGTAAATACGGGGTTTACATACCATTTCTTGCGCAATACGGTTCGAACACTCGAACACCTATACGGATTCTCCTGCACAGTGGCAGATATGTAAATACGGGGTTTACATACCATTTCTTGCGCAATTCGGTTCGAACACTCGAACACCTATACGGATTCTCCTGCACAGTGGCAGATATGCAAATACGGGGTTTACATACCATTTCTTGCGCATTACGGTTCGAACACTCGAACACCTATACGGATTCTCCTGCACAGTGGCAGATATGTAGATACGGGGTTTACATACCATTTCTTACGCATTACGGTTCGAACACTCGAACACCAATACGGATTCTCCTGCGCAGTGGCAGATATGTAAATACGGGTTTTCCGTACCATTTCTTGCGCAATACGGTTCGAACACTCAAACACCTATACGGATTCTCCTGCACAGTGGCAGATATGTAAATACGGGGTTTACGTATCATTTCTTGCGCAATACGGTTCGAACACTCGAACACCTATACGGATTCTCCTGCACAGTGGCAGATATGTAAATACGGGGTTTACATACCATTTCTTGCGCAATACGGTTCGAACACTCGAACACCTATACGGATTCTCCTGCACAGTGGCAGATATGTAAATACGGGGTTTACATACCATTTCTTGCGCATTACGGTTCGAACACTCGAACACCTATACGGATTCTCCTGCGCAGTGGCAGATATGTAAATACAGGTTTTCCGTACCATTTCTTGCGCATTACGGTTCGAACACTCGAACACCTATACGGATTCTCCTGCGCAGTGGCAGATATGTAAATACGGGGTTTCCGTACCATTTCTTTTGCAATACGGTTCGAACACTCGAACACCTATACGGATTCTCCTGCACAGTGGCAGATATGTAAATACGGGGTTGACGTACCATTTCTTGCGCAATACGGTTCGAACACTCGAACACCTATACGGATTCTCCTGCACAGTGGCAGATATGTAAATACGGGGTTTACATACCCTTTCTTGCGCAATACGGTTCGAACACTCGAACACCTATACGGATTCTCCTGCACAGTGGCAGATATGTAAATACGGGGTTTACATACCATTTCTTGCGCATTACGGTTCGAACACTCGAACACCTATACGGATTCTCCTACACAGTGGCAGATATGTAAATACGGGGTTTACATACCATTTCTTGCGCATTACGGTTCGAACACTCGAACAACTATACGGATTCTCCTGCAAAGTGGCAGATATGTAAATACAGGTTTTCCGTACCATTTCTTCCGCAATACGGTTCGAACACTCGAACACCTATACGGATTCTCCTGCACAGTGGCAGATATGTAAATACGGGGTTTACATACCATTTCTTGCGGAATACGGTTCGAACACTCGAAAACCTATACGGATTCTCCTGCACAGTGGCAGATATGTAAATACGGGGTTTACTTACCCTTTCTTGCGCAATACGGTTCGAACACTCGAACACCTATACGGATTCTCCTGCACAGTGGCAGATATGTAAATACGGGGTTTACATACCATTTCTTGCGCATTACGGTTCGAACACTCGAACACCTATACGGATTCTCCTGCGCAGTGGCAGATATGTAAATACAGGTTTTCCGTACCATTTCTTGCGCAATACGGTTCGAACACTCGAACACCTATACGGATTCTCCTGCACTGTGGCAGATATGTAAATACGGGGTTTACGTACCATTTCTTGCGCAATACGGTTCGAACACTCGAACACCTATACGGATTCTCCTGCACAGTGGCAGATATGTAAATACGGGGTTTACATACCATTTCTTGCGCAATACGGTTCGAACACTCGAACACCTATACGGATTCTCCTGCACAGTGGCAGATATGCAAATACGGGGTTTACATACCATTTCTTGCGCAATACGGTTCGAACACTCGAACACCTATACGGATTCTCCTGCACAGTGGCAGATATGCAAATACGGGGTTTACATACCATTTCTTGCGCATTACGGTTCGAACACTCGAACACCTATACGGATTCTCCTGCACAGTGGCAGATATGTAGATACGGGGTTTACATACCATTTCTTACGCATTACGGTTCGAACACTCGAACACCAATACGGATTCTCCTGCGCAGTGGCAGATATGTAAATACGGGTTTTCCGTACCATTTCTTGCGCAATACGGTTCGAACACTCAAACACCTATACGGATTCTCCTGCACAGTGGCAGATATGTAAATACGGGGTTTACGTATCATTTCTTGCGCAATACGGTTCGAACACTCGAACACCTATACGGATTCTCCTACACAGTGGCAGATATGTAAATACGGGGTTTACATACCATTTCTTGCGCAATACGGTTCGAACACTCGAACACCTATACGGATTCTCCTGCACAGTGGCAGATATGTAAATACGGGGTTTACATACCATTTCTTGCGCATTACGGTTCGAACACTCGAACACCTATACGGATTCTCCTGCGCAGTGGCAGATATGTAAATACAGGTTTTCCGTACCATTTCTTGCGCATTACGGTTCGAACACTCGAACACCTATACGGATTCTCCTGCGCAGTGGCAGATATGTAAATACGGGGTTTCCGTACCATTTCTTTTGCAATACGGTTCGAACACTCGAACACCTATACGGATTCTCCTGCACAGTGGCAGATATGTAAATACGGGGTTGACGTACCATTTCTTGCGCAATACGGTTCGAACACTCGAACACCTATACGGATTCTCCTGCACAGTGGCAGATATGTAAATACGGGGTTTACATACCCTTTCTTGCGCAATACGGTTCGAACACTCGAACACCTATACGGATTCTCCTGCACAGTGGCAGATATGTAAATACGGGGTTTACATACCATTTCTTGCGCATTACGGTTCGAACACTCGAACACCTATACGGATTCTCCTACACAGTGGCAGATATGTAAATACGGGGTTTACATACCATTTCTTGCGCATTACGGTTCGAACACTCGAACAACTATACGGATTCTCCTGCACAGTGGCAGATATGTAAATACGGGTTTTCCGTACCATTTCTTCCGCAATACGGTTCGAACACTCGAACACCTATACGGATTCTCCTGCACAGTGGCAGATATGTAAATACGGGGTTTACATACCATTTCTTGCGGAATACGGTTCGAACACTCGAAAACCTATACGGATTCTCCTGCACAGTGGCAGATATGTAAATACGGGGTTTACTTACCCTTTCTTGCGCAATACGGTTCGAACACTCGAACACCTATACGGATTCTCCTGCACAGTGGCAGATATGTAAATACGGGGTTTACATACCATTTCTTGCGCATTACGGTTCGAACACTCGAACACCTATACGGATTCTCCTGCGCAGTGGCAGATATGTAAATACAGGTTTTCCGTACCATTTCTTGCGCAATACGGTTCGAACACTCGAACACCTATACGGATTCTCCTGCACTGTGGCAGATATGTAAATACGGGGTTTACGTACCATTTCTTGTGCAATACGGTTCGAACACTCGAACACCTATACGGATTCTCCTGCACAGTGGCAGATATGTAAATACGGGGTTTACATACCATTTCTTGCGCAATACGGTTCGAACACTCGAACACATATACGGATTCTCCTGCACAGTGGCAGATATGTAAATACGGGGTTTACATACCATTTCTTGCGCATTACGGTTCGAACACTCGAACACCTATACGGATTCTCCTGCACAGTGGCAGATATGTAAATACGGGGTTGACATACCATTTCTTGCGCAATACGGTTCGAACACTCGAACACCTATACGGATTCTCCTGCACAGTGGCAGATATGTAAATACGGGGTTTACATACCATTTCTTGCGCATTACGGATCGAACACTCGAACAACTATACGGATTCTCCTGCACAGTGGCAGATATGTAAATACGGGTTTTCCGTACCATTTCTTCCGCAATACGGTTCGAACACTCGAACACCTATACGGATTCTCCTGCACAGTGGCAGATATGTAAATACGGGGTTTACATACCATTTCTTGCGGAATACGGTTCGAACACTCGAAAACCTATACGGATTCTCCTGCACAGTGGCAGATATGTAAATACGGGGTTTACATACCATTTCTTGCGCATTACGGTTCGAACACTCGAACACCTATACGGATTCTCCTACACAGTGGCAGATATGTAAATACGGGGTTTACATACCATTTCTTGCGCATTACGGTTCGAACACTCGAACAACTATACGGATTCTCCTGCACAGTGGCAGATATGTAAATACGGGTTTTCCGTACCATTTCTTCCGCAATACGGTTCGAACACTCGAACACCTATACGGATTCTCCTGCACAGTGGCAGATATGTAAATACGGGGTTTACATACCATTTCTTGCGCAATACGGTTCGAACACTCGAACACCTATACGGATTCTCCTGCACAGTGGCAGATATGTAAATACGGGGTTTACATACCATTTCTTGCGCAATACGGTTCGAACACTCGAACACCTATACGGATTCTCCTGCACAGTGGCAGATATGCAAATACGGGGTTTACATACCATTTCTTGCGCATTACGGTTCGAACACTCGAACACCTATACGGATTCTCCTGCACAGTGGCAGATATGTAGATACGGGGTTTACATACCATTTCTTACGCATTACGGTTCGAACACTCGAACACCAATACGGATTCTCCTGCGCAGTGGCAGATATGTAAATACGGGTTTTCCGTACCATTTCTTGCGCAATACGGTTCGAACACTCAAACACCTATACGGATTCTCCTGCACAGTGGCAGATATGTAAATACGGGGTTTACGTATCATTTCTTGCGCAATACGGTTCGAACACTCGAACACCTATACGGATTCTCCTGCACAGTGGCAGATATGTAAATACGGGGTTTACATACCATTTCTTGCGCAATACGGTTCGAACACTCGAACACCTATACGGATTCTCCTGCACAGTGGCAGATATGTAAATACGGGGTTTACATACCATTTCTTGCGCATTACGGTTCGAACACTCGAACACCTATACGGATTCTCCTGCGCAGTGGCAGATATGTAAATACAGGTTTTCCGTACCATTTCTTGCGCATTACGGTTCGAACACTCGAACACCTATACGGATTCTCCTGCGCAGTGGCAGATATGTAAATACGGGGTTTCCGTACCATTTCTTTTGCAATACGGTTCGAACACTCGAACACCTATACGGATTCTCCTGCACAGTGGCAGATATGTAAATACGGGGTTGACGTACCATTTCTTGCGCAATACGGTTCGAACACTCGAACACCTATACGGATTCTCCTGCACAGTGGCAGATATGTAAATACGGGGTTTACATACCCTTTCTTGCGCAATACGGTTCGAACACTCGAACACCTATACGGATTCTCCTGCACAGTGGCAGATATGTAAATACGGGGTTTACATACCATTTCTTGCGCATTACGGTTCGAACACTCGAACACCTATACGGATTCTCCTACACAGTGGCAGATATGTAAATACGGGGTTTACATACCATTTCTTACGCATTACGGTTCGAACACTCGAACAACTATACGGATTCTCCTGCACAGTGGCAGATATGTAAATACGGGTTTTCCGTACCATTTCTTCCGCAATACGGTTCGAACACTCGAACACCTATACGGATTCTCCTGCACAGTGGCAGATATGTAAATACGGGGTTTACATACCATTTCTTGCGGAATACGGTTCGAACACTCGAAAACCTATACGGATTCTCCTGCACAGTGGCAGATATGTAAATACAGGGTTTACTTACCCTTTCTTGCGCAATACGGTTCGAACACTCGAACACCTATACGGATTCTCCTGCACAGTGGCAGATATGTAAATACGGGGTTTACATACCATTTCTTGCGCATTACGGTTCGAACACTCGAACACCTATACGGATTCTCCTGCGCAGTGGCAGATATGTAAATACAGGTTTTCCGTACCATTTCATGCGCAATACGGTTCGAACACTCGAACACCTATACGGATTCTCCTGCACTGTGGCAGATATGTAAATACGGGGTTTACGTACCATTTCTTGTGCAATACGGTTCGAACACTCGAACACCTATACGGATTCTCCTGCACAGTGGCAGATATGTAAATACGGGGTTTACATACCATTTCTTGCGCAATACGGTTCGAACACTCGAACACCTATACGGATTCTCCTGCACAGTGGCAGATATGTAAATACGGGGTTTACATACCATTTCTTGCGCATTACGGTTCGAACACTCGAAAACCTATACGGATTCTCCTGCACAGTGGCAGATATGTAAATACGGGGTTTACATACCATTTCTTGCGGAATACGGTTCGAACAATCGAAAACCTATACGGATTCTCCTGCACAGTGGCAGATATGTAAATGCGGGGTTTACATACCATTTCTTGCGCATTACGGTTCGAACACTCGAACACCTATACGGATTCTACTGCACAGTGGCAGATATGTAAATACGGGGTTGACATCCCATTTCTTGCGCATTACGGTTCGAACACTCGAACACCTATACGGATTCTCCTGCGCAGTGGCAGATATGTAAATACGGGGTTTCCGTACCATTTCTTTTGCAATACGGTTCGAACACTCGAACACCTATACGGATTCTCCTGCGCAGTGGCAGATATGTAAATACGGGGTTTCCGTACCATTTCTTTTGCAATACGGTTCGAACACTCGAACACCTATACGGATTCTCCTGCACAGTGGCAGATATGTAAATACGGGGTTGACATACCATTTCTTGCGCATTACGGTTCGAACACTCGAACACCTATACGGATTCTCCTGCGCAGTGGCAGATATGTAAATACGGGGTTTCCGTACCATTTCTTTTGCAATACGGTTCGAACACTCGAACACCTATACGGATTCTCCTGCACAGTGGCAGATATGTAAATACGGGGTTGACGTACCATTTCTTGCGCAATACGGTTCGAACACTCAAACACCTATACGGATTCTCCTGCACAGTGGCAGATATGTAAATACGGGGTTTACATACCCTTTCTTGCGCAATACGGTTCGAACACTCGAACACCTATACGGATTCTCCTGCACAGTGGCAGATATGTAAATACGGGGTTTACATACCATTTCTTGCGCATTACGGTTCGAACACTCGAACACCTATACGGATTCTCCTACACAGTGGCAGATATGTAAATACGGGGTTTACATACCATTTCTTGCGCATTACGGTTCGAACACTCGAACAACTATACGGATTCTCCTGCACAGTGGCAGATATGTAAATACGGGTTTTCCGTACCATTTCTTCCGCAATACGGTTCGAACACTCGAACACCTATACGGATTCTCCTGCACAGTGGCAGATATGTAAATACGGGGTTTACATACCATTTCTTGCGGAATACGGTTCGAACACTCGAAAACCTATACGGATTCTCCTGCACAGTGGCAGATATGTAAATACGGGGTTTACTTACCCTTTCTTGCGCAATACGGTTCGAACACTCGAACACCTATACGGATTCTCCTGCACAGTGGCAGATATGTAAATACGGGGTTTACATACCATTTCTTGCGCATTACGGTTCGAACACTCGAACACCTATACGGATTCTCCTGCGCAGTGGCAGATATGTAAATACAGGTTTTCCGTACCATTTCTTGCGCAATACGGTTCGAACACTCGAACACCTATACGGATTCTCCTGCACTGTGGCAGATATGTAAATACGGGGTTTACGTACCATTTCTTGTGCAATACGGTTCGAACACTCGAACACCTATACGGATTCTCCTGCACAGTGGCAGATATGTAAATACGGGGTTTACATACCATTTCTTGCGCAATACGGTTCGAACACTCGAACACATATACGGATTCTCCTGCACAGTGGCAGATATGTAAATACGGGGTTTACATACCATTTCTTGCGCATTACGGTTCGAACACTCGAACACCTATACGGATTCTCCTGCACAGTGGCAGATATGTAAATACGGGGTTGACATACCATTTCTTGCGCAATACGGTTCGAACACTCGAACACCTATACGGATTCTCCTGCACAGTGGCAGATATGTAAATACGGGGTTTACATACCATTTCTTGCGCATTACGGATCGAACACTCGAACAACTATACGGATTCTCCTGCACAGTGGCAGATATGTAAATACGGGTTTTCCGTACCATTTCTTCCGCAATACGGTTCGAACACTCGAACACCTATACGGATTCTCCTGCACAGTGGCAGATATGTAAATACGGGGTTTACATACCATTTCTTGCGGAATACGGTTCGAACACTCGAAAACCTATACGGATTCTCCTGCACAGTGGCAGATATGTAAATACGGGGTTTACATACCATTTCTTGCGCATTACGGTTCGAACACTCGAACACCTATACGGATTCTCCTACACAGTGGCAGATATGTAAATACGGGGTTTACATACCATTTCTTGCGCATTACGGTTCGAACACTCGAACAACTATACGGATTCTCCTGCACAGTGGCAGATATGTAAATACGGGTTTTCCGTACCATTTCTTCCGCAATACGGTTCGAACACTCGAACACCTATACGGATTCTCCTGCACAGTGGCAGATATGTAAATACGGGGTTTACATACCATTTCTTGCGCAATACGGTTCGAACACTCGAACACCTATACGGATTCTCCTGCACAGTGGCAGATATGTAAATACGGGGTTTACATACCATTTCTTGCGCAATACGGTTCGAACACTCGAACACCTATACGGATTCTCCTGCACAGTGGCAGATATGCAAATACGGGGTTTACATACCATTTCTTGCGCATTACGGTTCGAACACTCGAACACCTATACGGATTCTCCTGCACAGTGGCAGATATGTAGATACGGGGTTTACATACCATTTCTTACGCATTACGGTTCGAACACTCGAACACCAATACGGATTCTCCTGCGCAGTGGCAGATATGTAAATACGGGTTTTCCGTACCATTTCTTGCGCAATACGGTTCGAACACTCAAACACCTATACGGATTCTCCTGCACAGTGGCAGATATGTAAATACGGGGTTTACGTATCATTTCTTGCGCAATACGGTTCGAACACTCGAACACCTATACGGATTCTCCTGCACAGTGGCAGATATGTAAATACGGGGTTTACATACCATTTCTTGCGCAATACGGTTCGAACACTCGAACACCTATACGGATTCTCCTGCACAGTGGCAGATATGTAAATACGGGGTTTACATACCATTTCTTGCGCATTACGGTTCGAACACTCGAACACCTATACGGATTCTCCTGCGCAGTGGCAGATATGTAAATACAGGTTTTCCGTACCATTTCTTGCGCATTACGGTTCGAACACTCGAACACCTATACGGATTCTCCTGCGCAGTGGCAGATATGTAAATACGGGGTTTCCGTACCATTTCTTTTGCAATACGGTTCGAACACTCGAACACCTATACGGATTCTCCTGCACAGTGGCAGATATGTAAATACGGGGTTGACGTACCATTTCTTGCGCAATACGGTTCGAACACTCGAACACCTATACGGATTCTCCTGCACAGTGGCAGATATGTAAATACGGGGTTTACATACCCTTTCTTGCGCAATACGGTTCGAACACTCGAACACCTATACGGATTCTCCTGCACAGTGGCAGATATGTAAATACGGGGTTTACATACCATTTCTTGCGCATTACGGTTCGAACACTCGAACACCTATACGGATTCTCCTACACAGTGGCAGATATGTAAATACGGGGTTTACATACCATTTCTTACGCATTACGGTTCGAACACTCGAACAACTATACGGATTCTCCTGCACAGTGGCAGATATGTAAATACGGGTTTTCCGTACCATTTCTTCCGCAATACGGTTCGAACACTCGAACACCTATACGGATTCTCCTGCACAGTGGCAGATATGTAAATACGGGGTTTACATACCATTTCTTGCGGAATACGGTTCGAACACTCGAAAACCTATACGGATTCTCCTGCACAGTGGCAGATATGTAAATACAGGGTTTACTTACCCTTTCTTGCGCAATACGGTTCGAACACTCGAACACCTATACGGATTCTCCTGCACAGTGGCAGATATGTAAATACGGGGTTTACATACCATTTCTTGCGCATTACGGTTCGAACACTCGAACACCTATACGGATTCTCCTGCGCAGTGGCAGATATGTAAATACAGGTTTTCCGTACCATTTCATGCGCAATACGGTTCGAACACTCGAACACCTATACGGATTCTCCTGCACTGTGGCAGATATGTAAATACGGGGTTTACGTACCATTTCTTGTGCAATACGGTTCGAACACTCGAACACCTATACGGATTCTCCTGCACAGTGGCAGATATGTAAATACGGGGTTTACATACCATTTCTTGCGCAATACGGTTCGAACACTCGAACACCTATACGGATTCTCCTGCACAGTGGCAGATATGTAAATACGGGGTTTACATACCATTTCTTGCGCATTACGGTTCGAACACTCGAAAACCTATACGGATTCTCCTGCACAGTGGCAGATATGTAAATACGGGGTTTACATACCATTTCTTGCGGAATACGGTTCGAACAATCGAAAACCTATACGGATTCTCCTGCACAGTGGCAGATATGTAAATGCGGGGTTTACATACCATTTCTTGCGCATTACGGTTCGAACACTCGAACACCTATACGGATTCTACTGCACAGTGGCAGATATGTAAATACGGGGTTGACATCCCATTTCTTGCGCATTACGGTTCGAACACTCGAACACCTATACGGATTCTCCTGCGCAGTGGCAGATATGTAAATACGGGGTTTCCGTACCATTTCTTTTGCAATACGGTTCGAACACTCGAACACCTATACGGATTCTCCTGCGCAGTGGCAGATATGTAAATACGGGGTTTCCGTACCATTTCTTTTGCAATACGGTTCGAACACTCGAACACCTATACGGATTCTCCTGCACAGTGGCAGATATGTAAATACGGGGTTGACATACCATTTCTTGCGCATTACGGTTCGAACACTCGAACACCTATACGGATTCTCCTGCGCAGTGGCAGATATGTAAATACGGGGTTTCCGTACCATTTCTTTTGCAATACGGTTCGAACACTCGAACACCTATACGGATTCTCCTGCACAGTGGCAGATATGTAAATACGGGGTTGACGTACCATTTCTTGCGCAATACGGTTCGAACACTCAAACACCTATACGGATTCTCCTGCACAGTGGCAGATATGTAAATACGGGGTTTACATACCCTTTCTTGCGCAATACGGTTCGAACACTCGAACACCTATACGGATTCTCCTGCACAGTGGCAGATATGTAAATACGGGGTTTACATACCATTTCTTGCGCATTACGGTTCGAACACTCGAACACCTATACGGATTCTCCTACACAGTGGCAGATATGTAAATACGGGGTTTACATACCATTTCTTGCGCATTACGGTTCGAACACTCGAACAACTATACGGATTCTCCTGCACAGTGGCAGATATGTAAATACGGGTTTTCCGTACCATTTCTTCCGCAATACGGTTCGAACACTCGAACACCTATACGGATTCTCCTGCACAGTGGCAGATATGTAAATACGGGGTTTACATACCATTTCTTGCGGAATACGGTTCGAACACTCGAAAACCTATACGGATTCTCCTGCACAGTGGCAGATATGTAAATACGGGGTTTACTTACCCTTTCTTGCGCAATACGGTTCGAACACTCGAACACCTATACGGATTCTCCTGCACAGTGGCAGATATGTAAATACGGGGTTTACATACCATTTCTTGCGCAATACGGTTCGAACACTCGAACACCTATACGGATTCTCCTGCACAGTGGCAGATATGTAAATACGGGGTTTACATACCATTTCTTGCGCATTACGGTTCGAACACTCGAACACCTATACGGATTCTCCTGCACAGTGGCAGATATGTAAATACGGGGATTACATACCATTTCTTGCGCATTACGGTTCGAACACTCGAACACCTATACGGATTCTCCTGCGCAGTGGCAGATATGTAAATACAGGTTTTCCGTACCATTTCTTGCGCAATACGGTTCGAACACTCGAACACCTATACGGATTCTCCTGCACTGTGGCAGATATGTAAATACGGGGTTTACGTACCATTTCTTGTGGAATACGGTTCGAACACTCGAACACCTAGACGGATTCTCCTGCACAGTGGCAGATATGTAAATACGGGGTTTACATACCATTTCTTGCGCAATACGGTTCGAACACTCGAACACCTATACGGATTCTCCTGCACAGTGGCAGATATGTAAATACGGGGTTTACTTACCCTTTCTTGCGCAATACGGTTCGAACACTCGAACACCTATACGGATTCTCCTGCACAGTGGCAGATATGTAAATACGGGGTTTACATACCATTTCTTGCGCAATACGGTTCGAACACTCGAACACCTATACGGATTCTCCTGCACAGTGGCAGATATGTAAATACGGGATTTACATACCATTTCTTGCGCATTACGGTTCGAACACTCGAACACCTATACGGATTCTCCTGCACAGTGGCAGATATGTAAATACGGGGTTTACATACCATTTCTTGCGCATTACGGTTCGAACACTCGAAAACCTATACGGATTCTCCTGCACAGTGGCAGATATGTAAATACGGGGTTTACATACCATTTCTTGCGGAATACGGTTCGAACAATCGAAAACCTATACGGATTCTCCTGCACAGTGGCAGATATGTAAATACGGGGATTACATACCATTTCTTGCGCATTACGGTTCGAACACTCGAACACCTATACGGATTCTCCTGCGCAGTGGCAGATATGTAAATACAGGTTTTCCGTACCATTTCTTGCGCAATACGGTTCGAACACTCGAACACCTATACGGATTCTCCTGCACTGTGGCAGATATGTAAATACGGGGTTTACGTACCATTTCTTGTGCAATACGGTTCGAACACTCGAACACCTATACGGATTCTCCTGCACAGTGGCAGATATGTAAATACGGGGTTTACATACCATTTCTTGCGCAATACGGTTCGAACACTCGAACACCTATACGGATTCTCCTGCACAGTGGCAGATATGTAAATACGGGGTTTACATACCATTTCTTGCGCATTACGGTTCGAACACTCGAACACCTATACGGATTCTCCTGCACAGTGGCAGATATGTAAATACGAGGTTTACATACCATTTCTTGCGCAATACGGTTCGAACACTCGAACACCTATACGGATTCTCCTGCACAGTGGCAGATATGTAAATACGGGGTTTACATACCATTTCTTGCGCAATACGGTTCGAACACTCGAACACCTATACGGATTCTCCTGCACAGTGGCAGATATGTAAATACGAGGTTTACATACCATTTCTTGCGCATTACGGTTCGAACACTCGAAAACCTATACGGATTCTCCTACACAGTGGCAGATATGTAAATACGGGGTTTACATACCATTTCTTGCGCATTACGGTTCGAACACTCGAACACCTATACGGATTCTACTGCACAGTGGCAGATATGTAAATACGGGGTTGACATCCCATTTCTTGCGCATTACGGTTCGAACACTCGAACACCTATACGGATTCTCCTGCGCAGTGGCAGATATGTAAATACGGGGTTTCCGTACCATTTCTTTTGCAATACGGTTCGAACACTCGAACACCTATACGGATTCTCCTGCACAGTGGCAGATATGTAAATACGGGGTTGACGTACCATTTCTTGCGCAATACGGTTCGAACACTCGAACACCTATACGGATTCTCCTGCACAGTGGCAGATATGTAAATATGAGGTTTACTTACCATTTCTTGCGAAATACGGTTCGAACACTCGAACACCTATACGGATTCTCCTGCACAGTGGCAGATATGTAAATACGGGGTTTACATACCATTTCTTGCGCAATACGGTTCGAACACTCGAACACCTATACGGTTTCTCCTGCACAGTGGCAGATATGCAAATACGGGGTTTACATACCATTTCTTGCGCATTACGGTTCGAACACTCGAACACCTATACGGATTCTCCTGCACAGTGGCAGATATGTAAATACGGGGTTTACATACCATTTCTTACGCATTACGGTTCGAACACTCGAACACCAATACGGATTCTCCTGCGCAGTGGCAGATATGTAAATACGGGTTTTCCGTACCATTTCTTGCGCAATACGGTTCGAACACTCAAACACCTATACGGATTCTCCTGCACAGTGGCAGATATGTAAATACGGGGTTTACATACCATTTCTTGCGCATTACGGTTCGAACACTCGAAAACCTATACGGATTCTCCTGCACAGTGGCAGATATGTAAATACGGGGTTTACATACCATTTCTTGCGGAATACGGTTCGAACACTCGAAAACCAATACGGATTCTCCTGCACAGTGGCAGATATGTAAATGCGGGGTTTACATACCATTTCTTGCGCATTACGGTTCGAACACTCGAACACCTATACGGATTCTACTGCACAGTGGCAGATATGTAAATACGGGGTTGACATCCCATTTCTTGCGCATTACGGTTCGAACACTCGAACACCTATACGGATTCTCCTGCGCAGTGGCAGATATGTAAATACGGGGTTTCCGTACCATTTCTTTTGCAATACGGTTCGAACACTCGAACACCTATACGGATTCTCCTGCACAGTGGCAGATATGTAAATACGGGGTTGACGTACCATTTCTTGCGCAATACGGTTCGAACACTCGAACACCTATACGGATTCTCCTGCACAGTGGCAGATATGTAAATACGGGGTTTACATACCCTTTCTTGCGCAATACGGTTCGAACACTCGAACACCTATACGGATTCTCCTGCACAGTGGCAGATATGTAAATACGGGGTTTACATACCATTTCTTGCGCATTACGGTTCGAACACTCGAACACCTATACGGATTCTCCTACACAGTGGCAGATATGTAAATACGGGGTTTACATACCATTTCTTGCGCATTACGGTTCGAACACTCGAACAACTATACGGATTCTCCTGCACAGTGGCAGATATGTAAATACGGGTTTTCCGTACCATTTCTTCCGCAATACGGTTCGAACACTCGAACACCTATACGGATTCTCCTGCACAGTGGCAGATATGTAAATACGGGGTTTACATACCATTTCTTGCGGAATACGGTTCGAACACTCGAAAACCTATACGGATTCTCCTGCACAGTGGCAGATATGTAAATACGGGGTTTACTTACCCTTTCTTGCGCAATACGGTTCGAACACTCGAACACCTATACGGATTCTCCTGCACAGTGGCAGATATGTAAATACGGGGTTTACATACCATTTCTTGCGCAATACGGTTCGAACACTCGAACACCTATACGGATTCTCCTGCACAGTGGCAGATATGTAAATACGGGGTTTACATACCATTTCTTGCGCATTACGGTCCGAACACTCGAACACCTATACGGATTCTCCTGCACAGTGGCAGATATGTAAATACGGGGATTACATACCATTTCTTGCGCATTACGGTTCGAACACTCGAACACCTATACGGATTCTCCTGCGCAGTGGCAGATATGTAAATACAGGTTTTCCGTACCATTTCTTGCGCAATACGGTTCGAACACTCGAACACCTATACGGATTCTCCTGCACTGTGGCAGATATGTAAATACGGGGTTTACGTACCATTTCTTGTGGAATACGGTTCGAACACTCGAACACCTAGACGGATTCTCCTGCACAGTGGCAGATATGTAAATACGGGGTTTACATACCATTTCTTGCGCAATACGGTTCGAACACTCGAACACCTATACGGATTCTCCTGCACAGTGGCAGATATGTAAATACGGGGTTTACTTACCCTTTCTTGCGCAATACGGTTCGAACACTCGAACACCTATACGGATTCTCCTGCACAGTGGCAGATATGTAAATACGGGGTTTACATACCATTTCTTGCGCAATACGGTTCGAACACTCGAACACCTATACGGATTCTCCTGCACAGTGGCAGATATGCAAATACGGGGTTTACATACCATTTCTTGCGCATTACGGTTCGAACACTCGAACACCTATACGGATTCTCCTGCACAGTGGCAGATATGTAAATACGGGGTTTACATACCATTTCTTACGCATTACGGTTCGAACACTCGAACACCAATACGGATTCTCCTGCGCAGTGGCAGATATGTAAATACGGGTTTTCCGTACCATTTCTTGCGCAATACGGTTCGAACACTCAAACACCTATACGGATTCTCCTGCACAGTGGCAGATATGTAAATACGGGGTTTACATACCATTTCTTGCGCATTACGGTTCGAACACTCGAAAACCTATACGGATTCTCCTGCACAGTGGCAGATATGTAAATACGGGGTTTACATACCATTTCTTGCGGAATACGGTTCGAACACTCGAAAACCAATACGGATTCTCCTGCACAGTGGCAGATATGTAAATGCGGGGTTTACATACCATTTCTTGCGCATTACGGTTCGAACACTCGAACACCTATACGGATTCTACTGCACAGTGGCAGATATGTAAATACGGGGTTGACATCCCATTTCTTGCGCATTACGGTTCGAACACTCGAACACCTATACGGATTCTCCTGCGCAGTGGCAGATATGTAAATACGGGGTTTCCGTACCATTTCTTTTGCAATACGGTTCGAACACTCGAACACCTATACGGATTCTCCTGCACAGTGGCAGATATGTAAATACGGGGTTGACGTACCATTTCTTGCGCAATACGGTTCGAACACTCGAACACCTATACGGATTCTCCTGCACAGTGGCAGATATGTAAATACGGGGTTTACATACCCTTTCTTGCGCAATACGGTTCGAACACTCGAACACCTATACGGATTCTCCTGCACAGTGGCAGATATGTAAATACGGGGTTTACATACCATTTCTTGCGCATTACGGTTCGAACACTCGAACACCTATACGGATTCTCCTACACAGTGGCAGATATGTAAATACGGGGTTTACATACCATTTCTTGCGCATTACGGTTCGAACACTCGAACAACTATACGGATTCTCCTGCACAGTGGCAGATATGTAAATACGGGTTTTCCGTACCATTTCTTCCGCAATACGGTTCGAACACTCGAACACCTATACGGATTCTCCTGCACAGTGGCAGATATGTAAATACGGGGTTTACATACCATTTCTTGCGGAATACGGTTCGAACACTCGAAAACCTATACGGATTCTCCTGCACAGTGGCAGATATGTAAATACGGGGTTTACTTACCCTTTCTTGCGCAATACGGTTCGAACACTCGAACACCTATACGGATTCTCCTGCACAGTGGCAGATATGTAAATACGGGGTTTACATACCATTTCTTGCGCAATACGGTTCGAACACTCGAACACCTATACGGATTCTCCTGCACAGTGGCAGATATGTAAATACGGGGTTTACATACCATTTCTTGCGCATTACGGTTCGAACACTCGAACACCTATACGGATTCTCCTGCACAGTGGCAGATATGTAAATACGGGGATTACATACCATTTCTTGCGCATTACGGTTCGAACACTCGAACACCTATACGGATTCTCCTGCGCAGTGGCAGATATGTAAATACAGGTTTTCCGTACCATTTCTTGCGCAATACGGTTCGAACACTCGAACACCTATACGGATTCTCCTGCACTGTGGCAGATATGTAAATACGGGGTTTACGTACCATTTCTTGTGGAATACGGTTCGAACACTCGAACACCTAGACGGATTCTCCTGCACAGTGGCAGATATGTAAATACGGGGTTTACATACCATTTCTTGCGCAATACGGTTCGAACACTCGAACACCTATACGGATTCTCCTGCACAGTGGCAGATATGTAAATACGGGGTTTACTTACCCTTTCTTGCGCAATACGGTTCGAACACTCGAACACCTATACGGATTCTCCTGCACAGTGGCAGATATGTAAATACGGGGTTTACATACCATTTCTTGCGCAATACGGTTCGAACACTCGAACACCTATACGGATTCTCCTGCACAGTGGCAGATATGTAAATACGGGGTTTACATACCATTTCTTGCGCATTACGGTTCGAACACTCGAACACCTATACGGATTCTCCTGCACAGTGGCAGATATGTAAATACGGGGTTTACATACCATTTCTTGCGCATTACGGTTCGAACACTCGAAAACCTATACGGATTCTCCTGCACAGTGGCAGATATGTAAATACGGGGTTTACATACCATTTCTTGCGGAATACGGTTCGAACAATCGCAAACCTATACGGATTCTCCTGCACAGTGGCAGATATGTAAATACGGGGATTACATACCATTTCTTGCGCATTACGGTTCGAACACTCGAACACCTATACGGATTCTCCTGCGCAGTGGCAGATATGTAAATACAGGTTTTCCGTACCATTTCTTGCGCAATACGGTTCGAACACTCGAACACCTATACGGATTCTCCTGCACTGTGGCAGATATGTAAATACGGGGTTTACGTACCATTTCTTGTGCAATACGGTTCGAACACTCGAACACCTATACGGATTCTCCTGCACAGTGGCAGATATGTAAATACGGGGTTTACATACCATTTCTTGCGCAATACGGTTCGAACACTCGAACACCTATACGGATTCTCCTGCACAGTGGCAGATATGTAAATACGGGGTTTACATACCATTTCTTGCGCATTACGGTTCGAACACTCGAACACCTATACGGATTCTCCTGCGCAGTGGCAGATATGTAAATACGAGGTTTACATACCATTTCTTGCGCAATACGGTTCGAACACTCGAACACCTATACGGATTCTCCTGCACAGTGGCAGATATGTAAATACGGGGTTTACATACCATTTCTTGCGCAATACGGTTCGAACACTCGAACACCTATACGGATTCTCCTGCACAGTGGCAGATATGTAAATACGAGGTTTACATACCATTTCTTGCGCATTACGGTTCGAACACTCGAAAACCTATACGGATTCTCCTGCACAGTGGCAGATATGTAAATACGGGGTTTACATACCATTTCTTGCGCATTACGGTTCGAACACTCGAACACCTATACGGATTCTACTGCACAGTGGCAGATATGTAAATACGGGGTTGACATCCCATTTCTTGCGCATTACGGTTCGAACACTCGAACACCTATACGGATTCTCCTGCACAGTGGCAGATATGTAAATACGGGGTTTACATACCATTTCTTGCGCAATACGGTTCGAACACTCGAACACCTATACGGATTCTCCTGCACAGTGGCAGATATGTAAATACGAGGTTTACATACCATTTCTTGCGCATTACGGTTCGAACACTCGAAAACCTATACGGATTCTCCTGCACAGTGGCAGATATGTAAATACGGGGTTTACATACCATTTCTTGCGCATTACGGTTCGAACACTCGAACACCTATACGGATTCTACTGCACAGTGGCAGATATGTAAATACGGGGTTGACATCCCATTTCTTGCGCATTACGGTTCGAACACTCGAACACCTATACGGATTCTCCTGCGCAGTGGCAGATATGTAAATACGGGGTTTCCGTACCATTTCTTTTGCAATACGGTTCGAACACTCGAACACCTATGCGGATTCTCCTGCACAGTGGCAGATATGTAAATACGGGGTTGACGTACCATTTCTTGCGCAATACGGTTCGAACACTCGAACACCTATACGGATTCTCCTGCACAGTGGCAGATATGTAAATATGAGGTTTACTTACCATTTCTTGCGAAATACGGTTCGAACACTCGAACACCTATACGGATTCTCCTGCACAGTGGCAGATATGTAAATACGGGGTTTACATACCATTTCTTGCGCAATACGGTTCGAACACTCGAACACCTATACGGATTCTCCTGCACAGTGGCAGATATGCAAATACGGGGTTTACATACCATTTCTTGCGCATTACGGTTCGAACACTCGAACACCTATACGGATTCTCCTGCACAGTGGCAGATATGTAAATACGGGGTTTACATACCATTTCTTACGCATTACGGTTCGAACACTCGAACACCAATACGGATTCTCCTGCGCAGTGGCAGATATGTAAATACGGGTTTTCCGTACCATTTCTTGCGCAATACGGTTCGAACACTCAAACACCTATACGGATTCTCCTGCACAGTGGCAGATATGTAAATACGGGGTTTACATACCATTTCTTGCGCATTACGGTTCGAACACTCGAACAACTATACGGATTCTCCTGCACAGTGGCAGATATGTAAATACGGGTTTTCCGTACCATTTCTTCCGCAATACGGTTCGAACACTCGAACACCTATACGGATTCTCCTGCACAGTGGCAGATATGTAAATACGGGGTTTACATACCATTTCTTGCGGAATACGGTTCGAACACTCGAAAACCTATACGGATTCTCCTGCACAGTGGCAGATATGTAAATACGGGGTTTACTTACCCTTTCTTGCGCAATACGGTTCGAACACTCGAACACCTATACGGATTCTCCTGCACAGTGGCAGATATGTAAATACGGGGTTTACATACCATTTCTTGCGCAATACGGTTCGAACACTCGAACACCTATACGGATTCTCCTGCACAGTGGCAGATATGTAAATACGGGGTTTACATACCATTTCTTGCGCATTACGGTTCGAACACTCGAACACCTATACGGATTCTCCTGCACAGTGGCAGATATGTAAATACGGGGATTACATACCATTTCTTGCGCATTACGGTTCGAACACTCGAACACCTATACGGATTCTCCTGCGCAGTGGCAGATATGTAAATACAGGTTTTCCGTACCATTTCTTGCGCAATACGGTTCGAACACTCGAACACCTATACGGATTCTCCTGCACTGTGGCAGATATGTAAATACGGGGTTTACGTACCATTTCTTGTGGAATACGGTTCGAACACTCGAACACCTAGACGGATTCTCCTGCACAGTGGCAGATATGTAAATACGGGGTTTACATACCATTTCTTGCGCAATACGGTTCGAACACTCGAACACCTATACGGATTCTCCTGCACAGTGGCAGATATGTAAATACGGGGTTTACTTACCCTTTCTTGCGCAATACGGTTCGAACACTCGAACACCTATACGGATTCTCCTGCACAGTGGCAGATATGTAAATACGGGGTTTACATACCATTTCTTGCGCAATACGGTTCGAACACTCGAACACCTATACGGATTCTCCTGCACAGTGGCAGATATGTAAATACGGGGTTTACATACCATTTCTTGCGCATTACGGTTCGAACACTCAAACACCTATACGGATTCTCCTGCACAGTGGCAGATATGTAAATACGGGGTTTACATACCATTTCTTGCGCATTACGGTTCGAACACTCGAAAACCTATACGGATTCTCCTGCACAGTGGCAGATATGTAAATACGGGGTTTACATACCATTTCTTGCGGAATACGGTTCGAACAATCGAAAACCTATACGGATTCTCCTGCACAGTGGCAGATATGTAAATACGGGGATTACATACCATTTCTTGCGCATTACGGTTCGAACACTCGAACACCTATACGGATTCTCCTGCGCAGTGGCAGATATGTAAATACAGGTTTTCCGTACCATTTCTTGCGCAATACGGTTCGAACACTCGAACACCTATACGGATTCTCCTGCACTGTGGCAGATATGTAAATACGGGGTTTACGTACCATTTCTTGTGCAATACGGTTCGAACACTCGAACACCTATACGGATTCTCCTGCACAGTGGCAGATATGTAAATACGGGGTTTACATACCATTTCTTGCGCAATACGGTTCGAACACTCGAACACCTATACGGATTCTCCTGCACAGTGGCAGATATGTAAATACGGGGTTTACATACCATTTCTTGCGCATTACGGTTCGAACACTCGAACACCTATACGGATTCTCCTGCGCAGTGGCAGATATGTAAATACGAGGTTTACATACCATTTCTTGCGCAATACGGTTCGAACACTCGAACACCTATACGGATTCTCCTGCACAGTGGCAGATATGTAAATACGGGGTTTACATACCATTTCTTGCGCAATACGGTTCGAACACTCGAACACCTATACGGATTCTCCTGCACAGTGGCAGATATGTAAATACGAGGTTTACATACCATTTCTTGCGCATTACGGTTCGAACACTCGAAAACCTATACGGATTCTCCTGCACAGTGGCAGATATGTAAATACGGGGTTTACATACCATTTCTTGCGCATTACGGTTCGAACACTCGAACACCTATACGGATTCTACTGCACAGTGGCAGATATGTAAATACGGGGTTGACATCCCATTTCTTGCGCATTACGGTTCGAACACTCGAACACCTATACGGATTCTCCTGCACAGTGGCAGATATGTAAATACGGGGTTTACATACCATTTCTTGCGCAATACGGTTCGAACACTCGAACACCTATACGGATTCTCCTGCACAGTGGCAGATATGTAAATACGAGGTTTACATACCATTTCTTGCGCATTACGGTTCGAACACTCGAAAACCTATACGGATTCTCCTGCACAGTGGCAGATATGTAAATACGGGGTTTACATACCATTTCTTGCGCATTACGGTTCGAACACTCGAACACCTATACGGATTCTACTGCACAGTGGCAGATATGTAAATACGGGGTTGACATCCCATTTCTTGCGCATTACGGTTCGAACACTCGAACACCTATACGGATTCTCCTGCGCAGTGGCAGATATGTAAATACGGGGTTTCCGTACCATTTCTTTTGCAATACGGTTCGAACACTCGAACACCTATGCGGATTCTCCTGCACAGTGGCAGATATGTAAATACGGGGTTGACGTACCATTTCTTGCGCAATACGGTTCGAACACTCGAACACCTATACGGATTCTCCTGCACAGTGGCAGATATGTAAATATGAGGTTTACTTACCATTTCTTGCGAAATACGGTTCGAACACTCGAACACCTATACGGATTCTCCTGCACAGTGGCAGATATGTAAATACGGGGTTTACATACCATTTCTTGCGCAATACGGTTCGAACACTCGAACACCTATACGGATTCTCCTGCACAGTGGCAGATATGCAAATACGGGGTTTACATACCATTTCTTGCGCATTACGGTTCGAACACTCGAACACCTATACGGATTCTCCTGCACAGTGGCAGATATGTAAATACGGGGTTTACATACCATTTCTTACGCATTACGGTTCGAACACTCGAACACCAATACGGATTCTCCTGCGCAGTGGCAGATATGTAAATACGGGTTTTCCGTACCATTTCTTGCGCAATACGGTTCGAACACTCAAACACCTATACGGATTCTCCTGCACAGTGGCAGATATGTAAATACGGGGTTTACATACCATTTCTTGCGCATTACGGTTCGAACACTCGAAAACCTATACGGATTCTCCTGCACAGTGGCAGATATGTAAATACGGGGTTTACATACCATTTCTTGCGGAATACGGTTCGAACACTCGAAAACCAATACGGATTCTCCTGCACAGTGGCAGATATGTAAATGCGGGGTTTACATACCATTTCTTGCGCATTACGGTTCGAACACTCGAACACCTATACGGATTCTACTGCACAGTGGCAGATATGTAAATACGGGGTTGACATCCCATTTCTTGCGCATTACGGTTCGAACACTCGAACACCTATACGGATTCTCCTGCGCAGTGGCAGATATGTAAATACGGGGTTTCCGTACCATTTCTTTTCCAATACGGTTCGAACACTCGAACACCTATACGGATTCTCCTGCACAGTGGCAGATATGTAAATACGGGTTTTCCGTACCATTTCTTCCGCAATACGGTTCGAACACTCGAACACCTATACGGATTCTCCTGCACAGTGGCAGATATGTAAATACGGGGTTTACATACCATTTCTTGCGGAATACGGTTCGAACACTCGAAAACCTATACGGATTCTCCTGCACAGTGGCAGATATGTAAATACGGGGTTTACTTACCATTTCTTGCGCAATACGGTTCGAACACTCGAACACCTATACGGATTCTCCTGCACAGTGGCAGATATGTAAATACGGGGTTTACATACCATTTCTTGCGCAATACGGTTCGAACACTCGAACACCTATACGGATTCTCCTGCACAGTGGCAGATATGTAAATACGGGGTTTACATACCATTTCTTGCGCATTACGGTTCGAACACTCGAACACCTATACGGATTCTCCTGCACAGTGGCAGATATGTAAATATGGGGATTACATACCATTTCTTGCGCATTACGGTTCGAACACTCGAACACCTATACGGATTCTCCTGCGCAGTGGCAGATATGTAAATACAGGTTTTCCGTACCATTTCTTGCGCAATACGGTTCGAACACTCGAACACCTATACGGATTCTCCTGCACTGTGGCAGATATGTAAATATGGGGTTTACGTACCATTTCTTGTGCAATACGGTTCGAACACTCGAACACCTATACGGATTCTCCTGCACAGTGGCAGATATGTAAATACGGGGTTTACATACCATTTCTTGCGCAATACGGTTCGAACACTCGAACACCTATACGGATTCTCCTGCACAGTGGCAGATATGTAAATATGGGGTTTACATACCATTTCTTGCGCATTACGGTTCGAACACTCGAACACCTATACGGATTCTCCTGCACTGTGGCAGATATGTAAATACGGGGTTTACATACCATTTCTTGCGCAATACGGTTCGAACACTCGAACACCTATACGGATTCTCCTGCACAGTGGCAGATATGTAAATACGGGGTTTACATACCATTTCTTGCGCAATACGGTTCGAACACTCGAACACCTATACGGATTCTCCTGCACAGTGGCAGATATGTAAATACGGGGTTTACATACCATTTCTTGTGCATTACGGTTCGAACACTCGAAAACCTATACGGATTCTCCTGCACAGTGGCAGATATGCAAATACGGGGTTTACATACCATTTCTTGCGGAATACGGTTCGAACAATCGAAAACCTATACGGATTCTCCTGCACAGTGGCAGATATGTAAATGCGGGGTTTACATACCATTTCTTGCGCATTACGGTTCGAACACTCAAACACCTATACGGATTCTACTGCACAGTGGCAGAAATGTAAATACGGGGTTGACATCCCATTTCTTGCGCATTACGGTTCGAACACTCGAACACCTATACGGATTCTCCTACGCAGTGGCAGATATGTAAATACGGGGTTTCCGTACCATTTCTTTTGCAATACGGTTCGAACACTCGAACACCTATACGGATTCTCCTGCACAGTGGCAGATATGTAAATATGAGGTTTACTTTCCATTTCTTGCGAAATACGGTTCGAACACTCGAACACCTATACGGATTCTCCTGCACAGTGGCAGATATGTAAATACGGGGTTTACATACCATTTCTTGCGCAATACGGTTCGAACACTCGAACACCTATACGGATTCTCCTGCACAGTGGCAGATATGTAAATACGGGGTTTACATACCATTTCTTGCGCAATACGGTTCGAACACTCGAACACCTATACGGATTCTCCTGCACAGTGGCAGATATGCAAATACGGGGTTTACATACCATTTCTTGCGCATTACGGTTCGAACACTCGAACACCTATACGGATTCTCCTGCACAGTGGCAGATATGTAAATACGGGGTTTACATACCATTTCTTACGCATTACGGTTCGAACACTCGAACACCAATACGGATTCTCCTGCGCAGTGGCAGATATGTAAATACGGGTTTTCCGTACCATTTCTTGCGCAATACGGTTCGAACACTCAAACACCTATACGGATTCTCCTGCACAGTGGCAGATATGTAAATACGGGGTTTACGTATCATTTCTTGCGCAATACGGTTCGAACACTCGAACACCTATACGGATTCTCCTGCACAGTGGCAGATATGTAAATACGGGGTTTACATACCATTTCTTGCGCATTACGGTTCGAACACTCGAAAACCTATACGGATTCGCCTGCACAGTGGCAGATATGTAAATACGGGGTTTACATACCATTTCTTGCGGAATACGGTTCGAACACTCGAAAACCTATACGGATTCTCCTGCACAGTGGCAGATATGTAAATGCGGGGTTTACATACCATTTCTTGCGCATTACGGTTCGAACACTCGAACACCTATACGGATTCTACTGCACAGTGGCAGATATGTAAATACGGGGTTGACATCCCATTTCTTGCGCATTACGGTTCGAACACTCGAACACCTATACGGATTCTCCTGCGCAGTGGCAGATATGTAAATACGGGGTTTCCGTACCATTTCTTTTGCAATACGGTTCGAACACTCGAACACCTATACGGATTCTCCAGCACAGTGGCAGATATGTAAATACGGGTTTTCCGTACCATTTCTTCCGCAATACGGTTCGAACACTCGAACACCTATACGGATTCTCCTGCACAGTGGCAGATATGTAAATACGGGGTTTACATACCATTTCTTGCGGAATACGGTTCGAACACTCGAAAACCTATACGGATTCTCCTGCACAGTGGCAGATATGTAAATACGGGGTTTACTTACCATTTCTTGCGCAATACGGTTCGAACACTCGAACACCTATACGGATTCTCCTGCAAAGTGGCAGATATGTAAATACGGGGTTTACATACCATTTCTTGCGCAATACGGTTCGAACACTCGAACACCTATACGGATTCTCCTGCACAGTGGCAGATATGTAAATACGGGGTTTACATACCATTTCTTGCGCATTACGGTTCGAACACTCGAACACCTATACGGATTCTCCTGCACAGTGGCAGATATGTAAATACGGGGTTTACATACCATTTCTTGCGCATTACGGTTCGAACACTCGAAAACCTATACGGATTCTCCTGCACAGTGGCAGATATGTAAATACGGGGTTTACATACCATTTCTTGCGGAATACGGTTCGAACAATCGAAAACCTATACGGATTCTCCTGCACAGTGGCAGATATGTAAATGCGGGGTTTACATACCATTTCTTGCGCATTACGGTTCGAACACTCGAACACCTATACGGATTCTACTGCACAGTGGCAGATATGTAAATACGGGGTTGACATCCCATTTCTTGCGCATTACGGTTCGAACACTCGAACACCTATACGGATTCTCCTGCGCAGTGGCAGATATGTAAATACGGGGTTTCCGTACCATTTCTTTTGCAATACGGTTCGAACACTCGAACACCTATACGGATTCTCCTGCGCAGTGGCAGATATGTAAATACGGGGTTTCCGTACCATTTCTTTTGCAATACGGTTCGAACACTCGAACACCTATACGGATTCTCCTGCACAGTGGCAGATATGTAAATACGGGGTTGACATACCATTTCTTGCGCATTACGGTTCGAACACTCGAACACCTATACGGATTCTCCTGCGCAGTGGCAGATATGTAAATACGGGGTTTCCGTACCATTTCTTTTGCAATACGGTTCGAACACTCGAACACCTATACGGATTCTCCTGCACAGTGGCAGATATGTAAATACGGGTTTTCCGTACCATTTCTTCCGCAATACGGTTCGAACACTCGAACACCTATACGGATTCTCCTGCACAGTGGCAGATATGTAAATACGGGGTTTACATACCATTTCTTGCGGAATACGGTTCGAACACTCGAAAACCTATACGGATTCTCCTGCACAGTGGCAGATATGTAAATACGGGGTTTACTTACCATTTCTTGCGCAATACGGTTCGAACACTCGAACACCAATACGGATTCTCCTACAAAGTGGCAGATATGTAAATACGGGGTTTACATACCATTTCTTGCGCAATACGGTTCGAACACTCGAACACCTATACGGATTCTCCTGCACAGTGGCAGATATGTAAATACGGGGTTTACATACCATTTCTTGCGCATTACGGTTCGAACACTCGAACACCTATACGGATTCTCCTGCACAGTGGCAGATATGTAAATACGGGGATTACATACCATTTCTTGCGCATTACGGTTCGAACACTCGAACACCTATACGGATTCTCCTGCGCAGTGGCAGATATGTAAATACAGGTTTTCCGTACCATTTCTTGCGCAATACGGTTCGAACACTCGAACACCTATACGGATTCTCCTGCACTGTGGCAGATATGTAAATATGGGGTTTACGTACCATTTCTTGTGCAATACGGTTCGAACACTCGAACACCTATACGGATTCTCCTGCACAGTGGCAGATATGTAAATACGGGGTTTACATACCATTTCTTGCGCAATACGGTTCGAACACTCGAACACCTATACGGATTCTCCTGCACAGTGGCAGATATGTAAATATGGGGTTTACATACCATTTCTTGCGCATTACGGTTCGAACACTCGAACACCTATACGGATTCTCCTGCACTGTGGCAGATATGTAAATACGGGGTTTACATACCATTTCTTGCGCAATACGGTTCGAACACTCGAACACCTATACGGATTCTCCTGCACAGTGGCAGATATGTAAATACGGGGTTTACATACCATTTCTTGCGCAATACGGTTCGAACACTCGAACACCTATACGGATTCTCCTGCACAGTGGCAGATATGTAAATACGGGGTTTACATACCATTTCTTGTGCATTACGGTTCGAACACTCGAAAACCTATACGGATTCTCCTGCACAGTGGCAGATATGCAAATACGGGGTTTACATACCATTTCTTGCGGAATACGGTTCGAACAATCGAAAACCTATACGGATTCTCCTGCACAGTGGCAGATATGTAAATGCGGGGTTTACATACCATTTCTTGCGCATTACGGTTCGAACACTCAAACACCTATACGGATTCTACTGCACAGTGGCAGATATGTAAATACGGGGTTGACATCCCATTTCTTGCGCATTACGGTTCGAACACTCGAACACCTATACGGATTCTCCTGCGCAGTGGCAGATATGTAAATACGGGGTTTCCGTACCATTTCTTTTGCAATACGGTTCGAACACTCGAACACCTATACGGATTCTCCTGCACAGTGGCAGATATGTAAATATGAGGTTTACTTTCCATTTCTTGCGAAATACGGTTCGAACACTCGAACACCTATACGGATTCTCCTGCACAGTGGCAGATATGTAAATACGGGGTTTACATACCATTTCTTGCGCAATACGGTTCGAACACTCGAACACCTATACGGATTCTCCTGCACAGTGGCAGATATGTAAATACGGGGTTTACATACCATTTCTTGCGCAATACGGTTCGAACACTCGAACACCTATACGGATTCTCCTGCACAGTGGCAGATATGCAAATACGGGGTTTACATACCATTTCTTGCGCATTACGGTTCGAACACTCGAACACCTATACGGATTCTCCTGCACAGTGGCAGATATGTAAATACGGGGTTTACATACCATTTCTTACGCATTACGGTTCGAACACTCGAACACCAATACGGATTCTCCTGCGCAGTGGCAGATATGTAAATACGGGTTTTCCGTACCATTTCTTGCGCAATACGGTTCGAACACTCAAACACCTATACGGATTCTCCTGCACAGTGGCAGATATGTAAATACGGGGTTTACGTATCATTTCTTGCGCAATACGGTTCGAACACTCGAACACCTATACGGATTCTCCTGCACAGTGGCAGATATGTAAATACGGGGTTTACATACCATTTCTTGCGCATTACGGTTCGAACACTCGAAAACCTATACGGATTCGCCTGCACAGTGGCAGATATGTAAATACGGGGTTTACATACCATTTCTTGCGGAATACGGTTCGAACACTCGAAAACCTATACGGATTCTCCTGCACAGTGGCAGATATGTAAATGCGGGGTTTACATACCATTTCTTGCGCATTACGGTTCGAACACTCGAACACCTATACGGATTCTACTGCACAGTGGCAGATATGTAAATACGGGGTTGACATCCCATTTCTTGCGCATTACGGTTCGAACACTCGAACACCTATACGGATTCTCCTGCGCAGTGGCAGATATGTAAATACGGGGTTTCCGTACCATTTCTTTTGCAATACGGTTCGAACACTCGAACACCTATACGGATTCTCCAGCACAGTGGCAGATATGTAAATACGGGTTTTCCGTACCATTTCTTCCGCAATACGGTTCGAACACTCGAACACCTATACGGATTCTCCTGCACAGTGGCAGATATGTAAATACGGGGTTTACATACCATTTCTTGCGGAATACGGTTCGAACACTCGAAAACCTATACGGATTCTCCTGCACAGTGGCAGATATGTAAATACGGGGTTTACTTACCATTTCTTGCGCAATACGGTTCGAACACTCGAACACCTATACGGATTCTCCTGCAAAGTGGCAGATATGTAAATACGGGGTTTACATACCATTTCTTGCGCAATACGGTTCGAACACTCGAACACCTATACGGATTCTCCTGCACAGTGGCAGATATGTAAATACGGGGTTTACATACCATTTCTTGCGCATTACGGTTCGAACACTCGAACACCTATACGGATTCTCCTGCACAGTGGCAGATATGTAAATATGGGGTTTACATACCATTTCTTGCGCATTACGGTTCGAACACTCGAAAACCTATACGGATTCTCCTGCACAGTGGCAGATATGTAAATACGGGGTTTACATACCATTTCTTGCGGAATACGGTTCGAACAATCGAAAACCTATACGGATTCTCCTGCACAGTGGCAGATATGTAAATGCGGGGTTTACATACCATTTCTTGCGCATTACGGTTCGAACACTCGAACACCTATACGGATTCTACTGCACAGTGGCAGATATGTAAATACGGGGTTGACATCCCATTTCTTGCGCATTACGGTTCGAACACTCGAACACCTATACGGATTCTCCTGCGCAGTGGCAGATATGTAAATACGGGGTTTCCGTACCATTTCTTTTGCAATACGGTTCGAACACTCGAACACCTATACGGATTCTCCTGCGCAGTGGCAGATATGTAAATACGGGGTTTCCGTACCATTTCTTTTGCAATACGGTTCGAACACTCGAACACCTATACGGATTCTCCTGCACAGTGGCAGATATGTAAATACGGGGTTGACATACCATTTCTTGCGCATTACGGTTCGAACACTCGAACACCTATACGGATTCTCCTGCGCAGTGGCAGATATGTAAATACGGGGTTTCCGTACCATTTCTTTTGCAATACGGTTCGAACACTCGAACACCTATACGGATTCTCCTGCACAGTGGCAGATATGTAAATACGGGTTTTCCGTACCATTTCTTCCGCAATACGGTTCGAACACTCGAACACCTATACGGATTCTCCTGCACAGTGGCAGATATGTAAATACGGGGTTTACATACCATTTCTTGCGGAATACGGTTCGAACACTCGAAAACCTATACGGATTCTCCTGCACAGTGGCAGATATGTAAATACGGGGTTTACTTACCATTTCTTGCGCAATACGGTTCGAACACTCGAACACCAATACGGATTCTCCTACAAAGTGGCAGATATGTAAATACGGGGTTTACATACCATTTCTTGCGCAATACGGTTCGAACACTCGAACACCTATACGGATTCTCCTGCACAGTGGCAGATATGTAAATACGGGGTTTACATACCATTTCTTGCGCATTACGGTTCGAACACTCGAACACCTATACGGATTCTCCTGCACAGTGGCAGATATGTAAATACGGGGTTTACATACCATTTCTTGCGCATTACGGTTCGAACACTCGAAAACCTATACGGATTCTCCTGCACAGTGGCAGATATGTAAATACGGGGTTTACATACCATTTCTTGCGGAATACGGTTCGAACAATCGAAAACCTATACGGATTCTCCTGCACAGTGGCAGATATGTAAATGCGGGGTTTACATACCATTTCTTGCGCATTACGGTTCGAACACTCGAACACCTATACGGATTCTACTGCACAGTGGCAGATATGTAAATACGGGGTTGACATCCCATTTCTTGCGCATTACGGTTCGAACACTCGAACACCTATACGGATTCTCCTGCGCAGTGGCAGATATGTAAATACGGGGTTTCCGTACCATTTCTTTTGCAATACGGTTCGAACACTCGAACACCTATACGGATTCTCCTGCGCAGTGGCAGATATGTAAATACGGGGTTTCCGTACCATTTCTTTTGCAATACGGTTCGAACACTCGAACACCTATACGGATTCTCCTGCACAGTGGCAGATATGTAAATACGGGGTTGACATACCATTTCTTGCGCATTACGGTTCGAACACTCGAACACCTATACGGATTCTCCTGCGCAGTGGCAGATATGTAAATACGGGGTTTCCGTACCATTTCTTTTGCAATACGGTTCGAACACTCGAACACCTATACGGATTCTCCTGCACAGTGGCAGATATGTAAATACGGGTTTTCCGTACCATTTCTTCCGCAATACGGTTCGAACACTCGAACACCTATACGGATTCTCCGGCACAGTGGCAGATATGTAAATACGGGGTTTACATACCATTTCTTGCGGAATACGGTTCGAACACTCGAAAACCTATACGGATTCTCCTGCACAGTGGCAGATATGTAAATACGGGGTTTACTTACCATTTCTTGCGCAATACGGTTCGAACACTCGAACACCAATACGGATTCTCCTACAAAGTGGCAGATATGTAAATACGGGGTTTACATACCATTTCTTGCGCAATACGGTTCGAACACTCGAACACCTATACGGATTCTCCTGCACAGTGGCAGATATGTAAATACGGGGTTTACATACCATTTCTTGCGCATTACGGTTCGAACACTCGAACACCTGTACGGATTCTCCTGCACAGTGGCAGATATGTAAATACGGGGTTTACATACCATTTCTTGCGCATTACGGTTCGAACACTCGAAAACCTATACGGATTCTCCTGCACAGTGACAGATATGTAAATACGGGGTTTACATACCATTTCTTGCGGAATACGGTTCGAACAATCGAAAACCTATACGGATTCTCCTGCACAGTGGCAGATATGTAAATGCGGGGTTTACATACCATTTCTTGCGCATTACGGTTCGAACACTCGAACACCTATACGGATTCTACTGCACAGTGGCAGATATGTAAATACGGGGTTGACATCCCGTTTCTTGCGCATTACGGTTCGAACACTCGAACACCTATACGGATTCTCCTGCACAGTGGCAGATATGTAAATACGGGGTTTACATACCATTTCTTGCGCAATACGGTTCGAACACTCGAACACCTATACGGATTCTCCTGCACAGTGGCAGATATGTAAATACGGGGTTTCCGTACCATTTCTTTTGCAATACGGTTCGAACACTCGAACACCTATACGGATTCTCCTGCACAGTGGCAGATATGTAAATACGGGGTTGACATACCATTTCTTGCGCATTACGGTTCGAACACTCGAACACCTATACGGATTCTCCTGCGCAGTGGCAGATATGTAAATACGGGGTTTCCGTACCATTTCTTTTGCAATACGGTTCGAACACTCGAACACCTATACGGATTCTCCTGCACAGTGGCAAATATGTAAATACGGGGTTGACGTACCATTTCTTGCGCAATACGGTTCGAACACTCGAACACCTATACGGATTCTCCTGCACAGTGGCAGATATGTAAATACGGGGTTTACATACCCTTTCTTGCGCAATACGGTTCGAACACTCGAACACCTATACGGATTCTCCTGCACAGTGGCAGATATGTAAATACGGGGTTTACATACCATTTCTTGCGCATTACGGTTCGAACACTCGAACACCTATACGGATTCTCCTACACAGTGGCAGATATGTAAATACGGGGTTTACATACCATTTCTTGCGCATTACGGTTCGAACACTCGAACAACTATACGGATTCTCCTGCACAGTGGCAGATATGTAAATACGGGTTTTCCGTACCATTTCTTCCGCAATACGGTTCGAACACTCGAACACCTATACGGATTCTCCTGCACAGTGGCAGATATGTAAATACGGGGTTTACATACCATTTCTTGCGCAATACGGTTCGAACACTCGAACACCTATACAGATTCTCCTGCACAGTGGCAGATATGTAAATACGGGGTTTACATACCATTTCTTGCGCAATACGGTTCGAACACTCGAACACCTATACGGATTCTCCTGCACAGTGGCAGATATGCAAATACGGGGTTTACATACCATTTCTTGCGCATTACGGTTCGAACACTCGAACACCTATACGGATTCTCCTGCACAGTGGCAGATATGTAGATACGGGGTTTACATACCATTTCTTACGCATTACGGTTCGAACACTCGAACACCAATACGGATTCTCCTGCGCAGTGGCAGATATGTAAATACGGGTTTTCCGTACCATTTCTTGCGCAATACGGTTCGAACACTCAAACACCTATACGGATTCTCCTGCACAGTGGCAGATATGTAAATACGGGGTTTACGTATCATTTCTTGCGCAATACGGTTCGAACACTCGAACACCTATACGGATTCTCCTGCACAGTGGCAGATATGTAAATACGGGGTTTACATACCATTTCTTGCGCATTACGGTTCGAACACTCGAAAACCTATACGGATTCTCCTGCACAGTGGCAGATATGTAAATACGGGGTTTACATACCATTTCTTGCGGAATACGGTTCGAACACTCGAAAACCTATACGGATTCTCCTGCACAGTGGCAGATATGTAAATGCGGGGTTTACATACCATTTCTTGCGCATTACGGTTCGAACACTCGAACACCTATACGGATTCTACTGCACAGTGGCAGATATGTAAATACGGGGTTGACATCCCATTTCTTGCGCATTACGGTTCGAACACTCGAACACCTATACGGATTCTCCTGCGCAGTGGCAGATATGTAAATACGGGGTTTCCGTACCATTTCTTTTGCAATACGGTTCGAACACTCGAACACCTATACGGATTCTCCTGCACAGTGGCAGATATGTAAATACGGGTTTTCCGTACCATTTCTTCCGCAATACGGTTCGAACACTCGAACACCTATACGGATTCTCCTGCACAGTGGCAGATATGTAAATACGGGGTTTACATACCATTTCTTGCGGAATACGGTTCGAACACTCGAAAACCTATACGGATTCTCCTGCACAGTGGCAGATATGTAAATACGGGGTTTACTTACCATTTCTTGCGCAATACGGTTCGAACACTCGAACACCTATACGGATTCTCCTGCAAAGTGGCAGATATGTAAATACGGGGTTTACATACCATTTCTTGCGCAATACGGTTCGAACACTCGAACACCTATACGGATTCTCCTGCACAGTGGCAGATATGTAAATACGGGGTTTACATACCATTTCTTGCGCATTACGGTTCGAACACTCGAACACCTATACGGATTCTACTGCACAGTGGCAGATATGTAAATACGGGGTTGACATCCCATTTCTTGCGCATTACGGTTCGAACACTCGAACACCTAGACGGATTCTCCTGCGCAGTGGCAGATATGTAAATACGGGGTTTCCGTACCATTTCTTTTGCAATACGGTTCGAACACTCGAACACCTATACGGATTCTCCTGCGCAGTGGCAGATATGTAAATACGGGGTTTCCGTACCATTTCTTTTGCAATACGGTTCGAACACTCGAACACCTATACGGATTCTCCTGCACAGTGGCAGATATGTAAATACGGGGTTGACATACCATTTCTTGCGCATTACGGTTCGAACACTCGAACACCTATACGGATTCTCCTGCGCAGTGGCAGATATGTAAATACGGGGTTTCCGTACCATTTCTTTTGCAATACGGTTCGAACACTCGAACACCTATACGGATTCTCCTGCACAGTGGCAGATATGTAAATACGGGGTTGACGTACCATTTCTTGCGCAATACGGTTCGAACACTCGAACACCTATACGGATTCTCCTGCACAGTGGCAGATATGTAAATACGGGGTTTACATACCCTTTCTTGCGCAATACGGTTCGAACACTCGAACACCTATACGGATTCTCCTGCACAGTGGCAGATATGTAAATACGGGGTTTACATACCATTTCTTGCGCATTACGGTTCGAACACTCGAACACCTATACGGATTCTCCTACACAGTGGCAGATATGTAAATACGGGGTTTACATACCATTTCTTGCGCATTACGGTTCGAACACTCGAACAACTATACGGATTCTCCTGCAAAGTGGCAGATATGTAAATACGGGTTTTCCGTACCATTTCTTCCGCAATACGGTTCGAACACTCGAACACCTATACGGATTCTCCTGCACAGTGGCAGATATGTAAATACGGGGTTTACATACCATTTCTTGCGCAATACGGTTCGAACACTCGAACACCTATACAGATTCTCCTGCACAGTGTCAGATATGTAAATACGGGGTTTACATACCATTTCTTGCGCAATACGGTTCGAACACTCGAACACCTATACGGATTCTCCTGCACAGTGGCAGATATGCAAATACGGGGTTTACATACCATTTCTTGCGCATTACGGTTCGAACACTCGAACACCTATACGGATTCTCCTGCACAGTGGCAGATATGTAGATACGGGGTTCACATACCATTTCTTACGCATTACGGTTCGAACACTCGAACACCAATACGGATTCTCCTGCGCAGTGGCAGATATGTAAATACGGGTTTTCCGTACCATTTCTTGCGCAATACGGTTCGAACACTCAAACACCTATACGGATTCTCCTGCACAGTGGCAGATATGTAAATACGGGGTTTACGTATCATTTCTTGCGCAATACGGTTCGAACACTCGAACACCTATACGGATTCTCCTGCACAGTGGCAGATATGTAAATACGGGGTTTACATACCATTTCTTGCGCATTACGGTTCGAACACTCGAAAACCTATACGGATTCTCCTGCACAGTGGCAGATATGTAAATACGGGGTTTACATACCATTTCTTGCGGAATACGGTTCGAACACTCGAAAACCTATACGGATTCTCCTGCACAGTGGCAGATATGTAAATGCGGGGTTTACATACCATTTCTTGCGCATTACGGTTCGAACACTCGAACACCTATACGGATTCTACTGCACAGTGGCAGATATGTAAATACGGGGTTGACATCCCATTTCTTGCGCATTACGGTTCGAACACTCGAACACCTATACGGATTCTCCTGCGCAGTGGCAGATATGTAAATACGGGGTTTCCGTACCATTTCTTTTGCAATACGGTTCGAACACTCGAACACCTATACGGATTCTCCTGCACAGTGGCAGATATGTAAATACGGGTTTTCCGTACCATTTCTTCCGCAATACGGTTCGAACACTCGAACACCTATACGGATTCTCCTGCACAGTGGCAGATATGTAAATACGGGGTTTACATACCATTTCTTGCGGAATACGGTTCGAACACTCGAAAACCTATACGGATTCTCCTGCACAGTGGCAGATATGTAAATACGGGGTTTACTTACCATTTCTTGCGCAATACGGTTCGAACACTCGAACACCTATACGGATTCTCCTGCAAAGTGGCAGATATGTAAATACGGGGTTTACATACCATTTCTTGCGCAATACGGTTCGAACACTCGAACACCTATACGGATTCTCCTGCACAGTGGCAGATATGTAAATACGGGGTTTACATACCATTTCTTGCGCATTACGGTTCGAACACTCGAACACCTATACGGATTCTCCTGCACAGTGGCAGATATGTAAATACGGGGTTTACATACCATTTCTTGCGCATTACGGTTCGAACACTCGAAAACCTATACGGATTCTCCTGCACAGTGGCAGATATGTAAATACGGGGTTTACATACCATTTCTTGCGGAATACGGTTCGAACAATCGAAAACCTATACGGATTCTCCTGCACAGGGGCAGATATGTAAATGCGGGGTTTACATACCATTTCTTGCGCATTACGGTTCGAACACTCGAACACCTATACGGATTCTACTGCACAGTGGCAGATATGTAAATACGGGGTTGACATCCCATTTCTTGCGCATTACGGTTCGAACACTCGAACACCTATACGGATTCTCCTGCGCAGTGGCAGATATGTAAATACGGGGTTTCCGTACCATTTCTTTTGCAATACGGTTCGAACACTCGAACACCTATACGGATTCTCCTGCGCAGTGGCAGATATGTAAATACGGGGTTTCCGTACCATTTCTTTTGCAATACGGTTCGAGCACTCGAACACCTATACGGATTCTCCTGCACAGTGGCAGATATGTAAATACGGGGTTGACATACCATTTCTTGCGCATTACGGTTCGAACACTCGAACACCTATACGGATTCTCCTGCGCAGTGGCAGATATGTAAATATGGGGTTTCCGTACCATTTCTTTTGCAATACGGTTCGAACACTCGAACACCTATACGGATTCTCCTGCACAGTGGCAGATATGTAAATACGGGTTTTCCGTACCATTTCTTCCGCAATACGGTTCGAACACTCGAACACCTATACGGATTCTCCTGCACAGTGGCAGATATGTAAATACGGGGTTTACATACCATTTCTTGCGGAATACGGATCGAACACTCGAAAACCTATACGGATTCTCCTGCACAGTGGCAGATATGTAAATACGGGGTTTACTTACCATTTCTTGCGCAATACGGTTCGAACACTCGAACACCAATACGGATTCTCCTACAAAGTGGCAGATATGTAAATACGGGGTTTACATACCATTTCTTGCGCAATACGGTTCGAACACTCGAACACCTATACGGATTCTCCTGCACAGTGGCAGATATGTAAATACGGGGTTTACATACCATTTCTTGCGCATTACGGTTCGAACACTCGAACACCTGTACGGATTCTCCTGCACAGTGGCAGATATGTAAATACGGGGTTTACATACCATTTCTTGCGCATTACGGTTCGAACACTCGAAAACCTATACGGATTCTCCTGCACAGTGGCAGATATGTAAATACGGGGTTTACATACCATTTCTTGCGGAATACGGTTCGAACAATCGAAAACCTATACGGATTCTCCTGCACAGTGGCAGATATGTAAATGCGGGGTTTACATACCATTTCTTGCGCATTACGGTTCGAACACTCGAACACCTATACGGATTCTACTGCACAGTGGCAGATATGTAAATACGGGGTTGACATCCCATTTCTTGCGCATTACGGTTCGAACACTCGAACACCTATACGGATTGTCCTGCGCAGTGGCAGATATGTAAATACGGGGTTTCCGTACCATTTCTTTTGCAATACGGTTCGAACACTCGAACACCTATACGGATTCTCCTGCGCAGTGGCAGATATGTAAATACGGGGTTTCCGTACCATTTCTTTTGCAATACGGTTCGAACACTCGAACACCTATACGGATTCTCCTGCACAGTGGCAGATATGTAAATACGGGGTTGACATACCATTTCTTGCGCATTACGGTTCGAACACTCGAACACCTATACGGATTCTCCTGCGCAGTGGCAGATATGTAAATACGGGGTTTCCGTACCATTTCTTTTGCAATACGGTTCGAACACTCGAACACCTATACGGATTCTACTGCACAGTGGCAGATATGTAAATACGGGGTTGACATCCCATTTCTTGCGCATTACGGTTCGAACACTCGAACACCTATACGGATTCTCCTGCGCAGTGGCAGATATGTAAATACGGGGTTTCCGTACCATTTCTTTTGCAATACGGTTCGAACACTCGAACACCTATACGGATTCTCCTGCGCAGTGGCAGATATGTAAATACGGGGTTTCCGTACCATTTCTTTTGCAATACGGTTCGAGCACTCGAACACCTATACGGATTCTCCTGCACAGTGGCAGATATGTAAATACGGGGTTGACATACCATTTCTTGCGCATTACGGTTCGAACACTCGAACACCTATACGGATTCTCCTGCGCAGTGGCAGATATGTAAATACGGGGTTTCCGTACCATTTCTTTTGCAATACGGTTCGAACACTCGAACACCTATACGGATTCTCCTGCACAGTGGCAGATATGTAAATACGGGTTTTCCGTACCATTTCTTCCGCAATACGGTTCGAACACTCGAACACCTATACGGATTCTCCTGCACAGTGGCAGATATGTAAATACGGGGTTTACATACCATTTCTTGCGGAATACGGATCGAACACTCGAAAACCTATACGGATTCTCCTGCACAGTGGCAGATATGTAAATACGGGGTTTACTTACCATTTCTTGCGCAATACGGTTCGAACACTCAAACACCAATACGGATTCTCCTACAAAGTGGCAGATATGTAAATACGGGGTTTACATACCATTTCTTGCGCAATACGGTTCGAACACTCGAACACCTATACGGATTCTCCTGCACAGTGGCAGATATGTAAATACGGGGTTTACATACCATTTCTTGCGCATTACGGTTCGAACACTCGAACACCTGTACGGATTCTCCTGCACAGTGGCAGATATGTAAATACGGGGTTTACATACCATTTCTTGCGCATTACGGTTCGAACACTCGAAAACCTATACGGATTCTCCTGCACAGTGGCAGATATGTAAATACGGGGTTTACATACCATTTCTTGCGGAATACGGTTCGAACAATCGAAAACCTATACGGATTCTCCTGCACAGTGGCAGATATGTAAATGCGGGGTTTACATACCATTTCTTGCGCATTACGGTTCGAACACTCGAACACCTATACGGATTCTACTGCACAGTGGCAGATATGTAAATACGGGGTTGACATCCCATTTCTTGCGCATTACGGTTCGAACACTCGAACACCTATACGGATTGTCCTGCGCAGTGGCAGATATGTAAATACGGGGTTTCCGTACCATTTCTTTTGCAATACGGTTCGAACACTCGAACACCTATACGGATTCTCCTGCGCAGTGGCAGATATGTAAATACGGGGTTTCCGTACCATTTCTTTTGCAATACGGTTCGAACACTCGAACACCTATACGGATTCTCCTGCACAGTGGCAGATATGTAAATACGGGGTTGACATACCATTTCTTGCGCATTACGGTTCGAACACTCGAACACCTATACGGATTCTCCTGCGCAGTGGCAGATATGTAAATACGGGGTTTCCGTACCATTTCTTTTGCAATACGGTTCGAACACTCGAACACCTATACGGATTCTCCTGCACAGTGGCAGATATGTAAATACGGGGTTGACGTACCATTTCTTGCGCAATACGGTTCGAACACTCGAACACCTATACGGATTCTCCTGCACAGTGGCAGATATGTAAATACGGGGTTTACATACCCTTTCTTGCGCAATACGGTTCGAACACTCGAACACCTATACGGATTCTCCTGCACAGTGGCAGATATGTAAATACGGGGTTTACATACCATTTCTTGCGCATTACGGTTCGAACACTCGAACACCTATACGGATTCTCCTACACAGTGGCAGATATGTAAATACGGGGTTTACATACCATTTCTTGCGCATTACGGTTCGAACACTCGAACAACTATACGGATTCTCCTGCACAGTGGCAGATATGTAAATACGGGTTTTCCGTACCATTTCTTCCGCAATACGGTTCGAACACTCGAACACCTATACGGATTCTCCTGCACAGTGGCAGATATGTAAATACGGGATTTACATACCATTTCTTGCGCAATACGGTTCGAACACTCGAACACCTATACAGATTCTCCTGCACAGTGGCAGATATCTAAATACGGGGTTTACATACCATTTCTTGCGCAATACGGTTCGAACACTCGAACACCTATACGGATTCTCCTGCACAGTGGCAGATATGCAAATACGGGGTTTACATACCATTTCTTGCGCATTACGGTTCGAACACTCGAACACCTATACGGATTCTCCTGCACAGTGGCAGATATGTAGATACGGGGTTTACATACCATTTCTTACGCATTACGGTTCGAACACTCGAACACCAATACGGATTCTCCTGCGCAGTGGCAGATATGTAAATACGGGTTTTCCGTACCATTTCTTGCGCAATACGGTTCGAACACTCAAACACCTATACGGATTCTCCTGCACAGTGGCAGATATGTAAATACGGGGTTTACGTATCATTTCTTGCGCAATACGGTTCGAACACTCGAACACCTATACGGATTCTCCTGCACAGTGGCAGATATGTAAATACGGGGTTTACATACCATTTCTTGCGCATTACGGTTCGAACACTCGAAAACCTATACGGATTCTCCTGCACAGTGGCAGATATGTAAATACGGGGTTTACATACCATTTCTTGCGGAATACGGTTCGAACACTCGAAAACCTATACGGATTCTCCTGCACAGTGGCAGATATGTAAATGCGGGGTTTACATACCATTTCTTGCGCATTACGGTTCGAACACTCGAACACCTATACGGATTCTACTGCACAGTGGCAGATATGTAAATACGGGGTTGACATCCCATTTCTTGCGCATTACGGTTCGAACACTCGAACACCTATACGGATTCTCCTGCGCAGTGGCAGATATGTAAATACGGGGTTTCCGTACCATTTCTTTTGCAATACGGTTCGAACACTCGAACACCTATACGGATTCTCCTGCACAGTGGCAGATATGTAAATACGGGTTTTCCGTACCATTTCTTCCGCAATACGGTTCGAACACTCGAACACCTATACGGATTCTCCTGCACAGTGGCAGATATGTAAATACGGGGTTTACATACCATTTCTTGCGGAATACGGTTCGAACACTCGAAAACCTATACGGATTCTCCTGCACAGTGGCAGATATGTAAATACGGGGTTTACTTACCATTTCTTGCGGAATACGGTTCGAACACTCGAAAACCTATACGGATTCTCCTGCACAGTGGCAGATATGTAAATACGGGGTTTACTTACCCTTTCTTGCGCAATACGGTTCGAACACTCGAACACCTATACGGATTCTCCTGCACAGTGGCAGATATGTAAATACGGGGTTTACATACCATTTCTTGCGCAATACGGTTCGAACACTCGAACACCTATACGGATTCTCCTGCACAGTGGCAGATATGTAAATACGGGGTTTACATACCATTTCTTCCGCATTACGGTTCGAACACTCGAAAACCTATACGGATTCTCCTGCACAGTGGCAGATATGTAAATACGGGGTTTACATACCATTTCTTGCGGAATACGGTTCGAACAATCGAAAACCTATACGGATTCTCCTGCACAGTGGCAGATATGTAAATGCGGGGTTTACATACCATTTCTTGCGCATTACGGTTCGAACACTCGAACACCTATACGGATTCTACTGCACAGTGGCAGATATGTAAATACGGGGTTGACATCCCATTTCTTGCGCATTACGGTTCGAACACTCGAACACCTATACGGATTCTCCTGCGCAGTGGCAGATATGTAAATACAGGGTTTCCGTACCATTTCTTTTGCAATACGGTTCGAACACTCGAACACCTATACGGATTCTCCTGCGCAGTGGCAGATATGTAAATACGGGGTTTCCGTACCATTTCTTTTGCAATACGGTTCGAACACTCGAACACCTATACGGATTCTCCTGCACAGTGGCAGATATGTAAATACGGGGTTGACATACCATTTCTTGCGCATTACGGTTCGAACACTCGAACACCTATACGGATTCTCCTGCGCAGTGGCAGATATGTAAATACGGGGTTTCCGTACCATTTCTTTTGCAATACGGTTCAAACACTCGAACACCTATACGGATTCTCCTGCACAGTGGCAGATATGTAAATACGGGGTTGACGTACCATTTCTTGCGCAATACGGTTCGAACACTCGAACACCTATACGGATTCTCCTGCACAGTGGCAGATATGTAAATACGGGGTTTACAAACCCTTTCTTGCGCAATACGGTTAGAACACTCGAACACCTATACGGATTCTCCTGCACAGTGGCAGATATGTAAATACGGGGTTTACATACCATTTCTTGCGGAATACGGTTCGAACACTCGAAAACCTATACGGATTCTCCTGCACAGTGGCAGATATGTAAATACGGGGTTTACTTACCATTTCTTGCGGAATACGGTTCGAACACTCGAAAACCTATACGGATTCTCCTGCACAGTGGCAGATATGTAAATACGGGGTTTACTTACCCTTTCTTGCGCAATACGGTTCGAACACTCGAACACCTATACGGATTCTCCTGCACAGTGGCAGATATGTAAATACGGGGTTTACATACCATTTCTTGCGCAATACGGTTCGAACACTCGAACACCTATACTGATTCTCCTGCACAGTGGCAGATATGTAAATACGGGGTTTACATACCATTTCTTCCGCATTACGGTTCGAACACTCGAAAACCTATACGGATTCTCCTGCACAGTGGCAGATATGTAAATACGGGGTTTACATACCATTTCTTGCGGAATACGGTTCGAACAATCGAAAACCTATACGGATTCTCCTGCACAGTGGCAGATATGTAAATGCGGGGTTTACATACCATTTCTTGCGCATTACGGTTCGAACACTCGAACACCTATACGGATTCTACTGCACAGTGGCAGATATGTAAATACGGGGTTGACATCCCATTTCTTGCGCATTACGGTTCGAACACTCGAACACCTATACGGATTCTCCTGCGCAGTGGCAGATATGTAAATACGGGGTTTCCGTACCATTTCTTTTGCAATACGGTTCGAACACTCGAACACCTATACGGATTCTCCTGCGCAGTGGCAGATATGTAAATACGGGGTTTCCGTACCATTTCTTTTGCAATACGGTTCGAACACTCGAACACCTATACGGATTCTCCTGCACAGTGGCAGATATGTAAATACGGGGTTGACATACCATTTCTTGCGCATTACGGTTCGAACACTCGAACACCTATACGGATTCTCCTGCGCAGTGGCAGATATGTAAATACGGGGTTTCCGTACCATTTCTTTTGCAATACGGTTCAAACACTCGAACACCTATACGGATTCTCCTGCACAGTGGCAGATATGTAAATACGGGGTTGACGTACCATTTCTTGCGCAATACGGTTCGAACACTCGAACACCTATACGGATTCTCCTGCACAGTGGCAGATATGTAAATACGGGGTTTACAAACCCTTTCTTGCGCAATACGGTTAGAACACTCGAACACCTATACGGATTCTCTTGCACAGTGGCAGATATGTAAATACGGGGTTTACATACCATTTCTTGCGCATTACGGTTCGAACACTCGAACACCTATACGGATTCTCCTACACAGTGGCAGATATGTAAATACGGGGTTTACATACCATTTCTTGCGCAATACGGTTCGAACACTCGAACACCTATACGGATTCTCCTGCACAGTGGCAGATATGTAAATACGGGGTTTACAAACCCTTTCTTGCGCAATACGGTTAGAACACTCGAACACCTATACGGATTCTCCTGCACAGTGGCAGATATGTAAATACGGGGTTTACATACCATTTCTTGCGCATTACGGTTCGAACACTCGAACACCTATACGGATTCTCCTACACAGTGGTAGATATGTAAATACGGGGTTTACATACCATTTCTTGCGCATTACGGTTCGAACACTCGAACAACTATACGGATTCTCCTGCACAGTGGCAGATATATAAATACGGGTTTTCCGTACCATTTCTTCCGCAATACGGTTCGAACACTCGAACACCTATACGGATTCTCCTGCACAGTGGCAGATATGTAAATACGGGGTTTACATACCATTTCTTGCGGAATACGGTTCGAACACTCGAAAACCTATACGGATTCTCCTGCACAGTGGCAGATATGTAAATACGGGGTTTACTTACCCTTTCTTGCGCAATACGGTTCGAACACTCGAACACCTATACGGATTCTCCTGCACAGTGGCAGATATGTAAATACGGGGTTTACATACAATTTCTTGCGCAATACGGTTCGAACACTCGAACACCTATACGGATTCTCCTGCACAGTGGCAGATATGTAAATACGGGGTTTACATACCATTTCTTGCGCATTACGGTTCGAACACTCGAACACCTATACGGATTCTCCTGCACAGTGGCAGATATGTAAATACGGGGATTACATACCATTTCTTGCGCATTACGGTTCGAACACTCGAACACCTATACGGATTCTCCTGCGCAGTGGCAGATATGTAAATACAGGTTTTCCGTACCATTTCTTGCGCAATACGGTTCGAACACTCGAACACCTATACGGATTCTCCTGCACTGTGGCAGATATGTAAATACGGGGTTTACGTACCATTTCTTGTGGAATACGGTTCGAACATTCGAACACCTATACGGATTCTCCTGCACAGTGGCAGATATGTAAATACGGGGTTTACATACCATTTCTTGCGCAATACGGTTCGAACACTCGAACACCTATACGGATTCTCCTGCACAGTGGCAGATATGTAAATACGGGGTTTACATACCATTTCTTGCGCATTACGATTCGAACACTCGAACACCTATACGGATTCTCCTGCACAGTGGCAGATATGTAAATACGGGGTTTACATACCATTTCTTGCGGAATACGGTTCGAACACTCGAAAACCTATACGGATTCTCCTGCACAGTGGCAGATATGTAAATACGGAGTTTACTTACCATTTCTTGCGCAATACGGTTCGAACACTCGAACACCTATACGGATTCTCCTGCACAGTGGCAGATATGTAAATACGGGGTTTACATACCATTTCTTGCGCAATACGGTTCGAACACTCGAACACCTATACGGATTCTCCTGCACAGTGGCAGATATGTAAATACGGGGTTTACATACCATTTCTTGCGTATTACGGTTCGAACACTCGAACACCTATACGGATTCTCCTGCACAGTGGCAGATATGTAAATACGGGGATTACATACCATTTCTTGCGCATTACGGTTCGAACACTCGAACACCTATACGGATTCTCCTGCGCAGTGGCAGATATGTAAATACAGGTTTTCCGTACCATTTCTTGCGCAATACGGTTCGAACACTCGAACACCTATACGGATTCTCCTGCGCAGTGGCAGATATGTAAATACGGGGTTTACATACCATTTCTTGCACAATACGGTTCGAACACTCGAACACCTATACGGATTCTCCTGCACAGTGGCAGATATGTAAATACGGGGTTTACATACCATTTCTTGCGCATTACGGTTCGGACACTCGAACACCTATACGGATTCTCCTGCACAGTGGCAGATATGTAAATACGGGGTTTACATACCATTTCTTGCGCAATACGGTTCGAACACTCGAACACCTATACGGATTCTCCTGCACAGTGGCAGATATGTAAATACGGGGTTTACATACCATTTCTTGCGCAATACGGTTCGAACACTCGAACACCTATACGGATTCTCCTGCACAGTGGCAGATATGTAAATACGAGGTTTACATACCATTTCTTGCGCATTACGGTTCGAACACTCGAAAACCTATACGGATTCTCCTGCACAGTGGCAGATATGTAAATACGGGGTTGACGTACCATTTCTTGCGCAATACGGTTCGAACACTCGAACACCTATACGGATTCTCCTGCACAGTGGCAGATATGTAAATACGGGGTTTACATACCCTTTCTTGCGCAATACGGTTCGAACACTCGAACACCTATACGGATTCTCCTGCACAGTGGCAGATATGTAAATACGGGGTTTACATACCATTTCTTGCACATTACGGTTCGAACACTCGAACACCTATACGGATTCTCCTACACAGTGGCAGATATGTAAATACGGGGTTTACATACCATTTCTTGCGCATTACGGTTCGAACACTCGAACAACTATACGGATTCTCCTGCACAGTGGCAGATATGTAAATACGGGTTTTCCGTACCATTTCTTCCGCAATACGGTTCGAACACTCGAACACCTATACGGATTCTCCTGCACAGTGGCAGATATGTAAATACGGGGTTTACACACCATTTCTTGCGGAATACGGTTCGAACACTCGAAAACCTATACGGATTCTCCTGCACAGTGGCAGATATGTAAATACGGGGTTTACTTACCCTTTCTTGCGCAATACGGTTCGAACACTCGAACACCTATACGGATTCTCCTGCACAGTGGCAGATATGTAAATACGGGGTTTACATACCATTTCTTGCGCAATACGGTTCGAACACTCGAACACCTATACGGATTCTCCTGCACAGTGGCAGATATGTAAATACGGGGTTTACATACCATTTCTTGCGCATTACGGTTCGAACACTCGAAAACCTATACGGATTCTCCTGCACAGTGGCAGATATGTAAATACGGGGTTTACATACCATTTCTTGCGGAATACGGTTCGAACAATCGAAAACCTATACGGATTCTCCTGCACAGTGGCAGATATGTAAATGCGGGGTTTACATACCATTTCTTGCGCATTACGGTTCGAACACTCGAACACCTATACGGATTCTACTGCACAGTGGCAGATATGTAAATACGGGGTTGGCATCCCATTTCTTGCGCATTACGGTTCGAACACTCGAACACCTATACGGATTCCCCTGCGCAGTGGCAGATATGTAAATACGGGGTTTCCGTACCATTTCTTTTGCAATACGGTTCGAACACTCGAACACCTATACGGATTCTCCTGCGCAGTGGCAGATATGTAAATACGGGGTTTCCGTACCATTTCTTTTGCAATACGGGTCGAACACTCGAACACCTATACGGATTCTCCTGCGCAGTGGCAGATATGTAAATACGGGGTTTCCGTACCATTTCTTTTGCAATACGGTTCGAACACTCGAACACCTATACGGATTCTCCTGCACAGTGGCAGATATGTAAATACGGGGTTGACATACCATTTCTTGCGCATTACGGTTCGAACACTCGAACACCTATACGGATTCTCCTGCGCAGTGGCAGATATGTAAATACGGGGTTTCCGTACCATTTCTTTTGCAATACGGTTCGAACACTCGAACACCTATACGGATTCTCCTGCACAGTGGCAGATATGTAAATACGGGGTTGACGTACCATTTCTTGCGCAATACGGTTCGAACACTCGAACACCTATACGGATTCTCCTGCACAGTGGCAGATATGTAAATACGGGGTTTACATACCCTTTCTTGCGCAATACGGTTAGAACACTCGAACACCTATACGGATTCTCCTGCACAGTGGCAGATATGTAAATACGGGGTTTACATACCATTTCTTGCGCATTACGGTTCGAACACTCGAACACCTATACGGATTCTCCTACACAGTGGCAGATATGTAAATACGGGGTTTACATACCATTTCTTGCGCATTACGGTTCGAACACTCGAACAACTATACGGATTCTCCTGCACAGTGGCAGATATGTAAATACGGGTTTTCCGTACCATTTCTTCCGCAATACGGTTCGAACACTCGAACACCTATACGGATTCTCCTGCACAGTGGCAGATATGTAAATACGGGGTTTACATACCATTTCTTGCGGAATACGGTTCGAACACTCGAAAACCTATACGGATTCTCCTGCACAGTGGCAGATATGTAAATACGGGGTTTACTTACCCTTTCTTGCGCAATACGGTTCGAACACTCGAACACCAATACGGATTCTCCTGCACAGTGGCAGATATGTAAATACGGGGTTTACATACCATTTCTTGCGCAATACGGTTCGAACACTCGAACACCTATACGGATTCTCCTGCACAGTGGCAGATATGTAAATACGGGGTTTACATACCATTTCTTGCGCATTACGGTTCGAACACTCGAACACCTATACGGATTCTCCTGCACAGTGGCAGATATGTAAATACGGGGATTACATACCATTTCTTGCGCATTACGGTTCGAACACTCGAACACCTATACGGATTCTCCTGCGCAGTGGCAGATATGTAAATACAGGTTTTCCGTACCATTTCTTGCGCAATACGGTTCGAACACTCGAACACCTATACGGATTCTCCTGCACTGTGGCAGATATGTAAATACGGGGTTTACGTACCATTTCTTGTGGAATACGGTTCGAACATTCGAACACCTATACGGATTCTCCTGCACAGTGGCAGATATGTAAATACGGGGTTTACATACCATTTCTTGCACAATACGGTTCGAACACTCGAACACCTATACGGATTCTCCTGCACAGTGGCAGATATGTAAATACTGGGTTTACATACCATTTCTTGCGCATTACGGTTCGAACACTCGAACACCTATACGGATTCTCCTGCACAGTGGCAGATATGTAAATACGGGGTTTACATACCATTTCTTGCGGAATACGGTTCGAACACTCGAAAACCTATACGGATTCTCCTGCACAGTGGCAGATATGTAAATACGGAGTTTACTTACCATTTCTTGCGCAATACGGTTCGAACACTCGAACACCTATACGGATTCTCCTGCACAGTGGCAGATATGTAAATACGGGGTTTACATACCATTTCTTGCGCAATACGGTTCGAACACTCGAACACCTATACGGATTCTCCTGCACAGTGGCAGATATGTAAATACGGGGTTTACAAACCATTTCTTGCGTATTACGGTTCGAACACTCGAACACCTATACGGATTCTCCTGCACAGTGGCAGATATGTAAATATGGGGATTACATACCATTTCTTGCGCATTACGGTTCGAACACTCGAACACCTATACGGATTCTCCTGCGCAGTGGCAGATATGTAAATACAGGTTTTCCGTACCATTTCTTGCGCAATACGGTTCGAACACTCGAACACCTATACGGATTCTCCTGCACTGTGGCAGATATGTAAATACGGGGTTTACGTACCATTTCTTGTGCAATACGGTTCGAACACTCGAACACCTATACGGATTCTCCTGCACAGTGGCAGATATGTAAATACGGGGTTTACATACCATTTCTTGCACAATACGGTTCGAACACTCGAACACCTATACGGATTCTCCTGCACAGTGGCAGATATGTAAATACGGGGTTTACATACCATTTCTTGCGCATTACGGTTCGAACACTCGAACACCTATACGGATTCTCCTGCACAGTGGCAGATATGTAAATACGGGGTTTACATACCATTTCTTGCGCAATACGGTTCGAACACTCGAACACCTATACGGATTCTCCTGCACAGTGGCAGATATGTAAATACGGGGTTTACATACCATTTCTTGCGCAATACGGTTCGAACACTCGAACACCTATACGGATTCTCCTGCACAGTGGCAGATATGTAAATACGAGGTTTACATACCATTTCTTGCGCATTACGGTTCGAACACTCGAAAACCTATACGGATTCTCCTGCACAGTGGCAGATATGTAAATACGGGGTTTACACACCATTTCTTGCGGAATACGGTTCGAACAATCGAAAACCTATACGGATTCTCCGGCACAGTGGCAGATATGTAAATGCGGGGTTTACATACCATTTCTTGCGCATTACGGTTCGAACACTCGAACACCTATACGGATTCTACTGCACAGTGGCAGATATGTAAATACGGGGTTTACATACCATTTCTTACGCATTACGGTTCGAACACTCGAACACCAATACGGATTCTCCTGCGCAGTGGCAGATATGTAAATACGGGTTTTCCGTACCATTTCTTGCGCAATACGGTTCGAACACTCAAACACCTATACGGATTCTCCTGCACAGTGGCAGATATGTAAATACGGGGTTTACGTATCATTTCTTGCGCAATACGGTTCGAACACTCGAACACCTATACGGATTCTGCTGCACAGTGGCAGATATGTAAATACGGGGTTTACATACCATTTCTTGCGCATTACGGTTCGAACACTCGAAAACCTATACGGATTCTCCTGCACAGTGGCAGATATGTAAATACGGGGTTTACATACCATTTCTTGCGGAATACGGTTCGAACACTCGAAAACCTATACGGATTCTCCTGCACAGTGGCAGATATGTAAATGCGGGGTTTACATACCATTTCTTGCGCATTACGGTTCGAACACTCGAACACCTATACGGATTCTACTGCACAGTGGCAGATATGTAAATACGGGGTTGACATCCCATTTCTTGCGCATTACGGTTCGAACACTCGAACACCTATACGGATTCTCCTGCGCTGTGGCAGATATGTAAATACGGGGTTTCCGTACCATTTCTTTTGCAATACGGTTCGAACACTCGAACACCTATACGGATTCTCCTGCACAGTGGCAGATATGTAAATACGGGTTTTCCGTACCATTTCTTCCGCAATACGGTTCGAACACTCGAACACCTATACGGATTCTCCTGCACAGTGGCAGATATGTAAATACGGGGTTTACATACCATTTCTTGCGGAATACGGTTCGAACACTCGAAAACCTATACGGATTCTCCTGCACAGTGGCAGATATGTAAATACGGGGTTTACTTACCATTTCTTGCGCAATACGGTTCGAACACTCGAACACCTATACGGATTCTCCTGCACAGTGGCAGATATGTAAATACGGGGTTTACATACCATTTCTTGCGCAATACGGTTCGAACACTCGAACACCTATACGGATTCTCCTGCACAGTGGCAGATATGTAAATACGGGGTTTACATACCATTTCTTGCGCTTTACGGTTCGAACACTCGAACACCTATACGGATTCTCCTGCACAGTGGCAGATATGTAAATACGGGGATTACATACCATTTCTTGCGCATTACGGTTCGAACACTCGAACACCTATACGGATTCTCCTGCGCAGTGGCAGATATGTAAATACAGGTTTTCCGTACCATTTCTTGCGCAATACGGTTCGAACACTCGAACACCTATACGGATTCTCCTGCACTGTGGCAGATATGTAAATACGGGGTTTACGTACCATTTCTTGTGCAATACGGTTCGAACACTCGAACACCTATACGGATTCTCCTGCACAGTGGCAGATATGTAAATACGGGGTTTACATACCATTTCTTGCGCAATACGGTTCGAACACTCGAACACCTATACGGATTCTCCTGCACAGTGGCAGATATGTAAATACGGGGTTTACATACCATTTCTTGCGCATTACGGTTCGAACACTCGAACACCTATACGGATTCTCCTGCACAGTGGCAGATATGTAAATACGGGGTTTACATACCATTTCTTGCGCAATACGGTTCGAACACTCGAACACCTATACGGATTCTCCTGCACAGTGGCAGATATGTAAATACGGGGTTTACATACCATTTCTTGCGCAATACGGTTCGAACACTCGAACACCTATACGGATTCTCCTGCACAGTGGCAGATATGTAAATACGGGGTTTACATACCATTTCTTGCGCATTACGGTTCGAACACTCGAAAACCTATACGGATTCTCCTGCACAGTGGCAGATATGTAAATACGGGGTTTACATACCATTTCTTGCGGAATACGGTTCGAACAATCGAAAACCTATACGGATTCTCCTGCACAGTGGCAGATATGTAAATGCGGGGTTTACATACCATTTCTTGCGCATTACGGTTCGAACACTCGAACACCTATACGGATTCTACTGCACAGTGGCAGATATGTAAATACGGGGTTGACAACCCATTTCTTGCGCATTACGGTTCGAACACTCGAACACCTATACGGATTCTCCTGCGCAGTGGCAGATATGTAAATACGGGGTTTCCGTACCATTTCTTTTGCAATACGGTTCGAACACTCGAACACCTATACGGATTCTCCTGCACAGTGGCAGATATGTAAATACGGGGTTGACGTACCATTTCTTGCGCAATACGGTTCGAACACTCGAACACCAATACGGATTCTCCTGCACAGTGGCAGATATGTAAATATGAGGTTTACTTTCCATTTCTTGCGAAATACGGTTCGAACACTCGAACACCTATACGGATTCTCCTGCACAGTTGCAGATATGTAAATACGGGGTTTACATACCATTTCTTGCGCAATACGGTTCGAACACTCGAACACCTATACGGATTCTCCTGCACAGTGGCAGATATGTAAATACGGGGTTTACATACCATTTCTTGCGCAATACGGTTCGAACACTCGAACACCTATACGGATTCTCCTGCACGGTGGCAGATATGCAAATACGGGGTTTACATACCATTTCTTGCGCATTACGGTTCGAACACTCGAACACCTATACGGATTCTCCTGCACAGTGGCAGATATGTAAATACGGGGTTTACATACCATTTCTTACGCATTACGGTTCGAACACTCGAACACCAATACGGATTCTCCTGCGCAGTGGCAGATATGTAAATACGGGTTTTCCGTACCATTTCTTGCGCAATACGGTTCGAACACTCAAACACCTATACGGATTCTCCTGCACAGTGGCAGATATGTAAATACGGGGTTTACGTATCATTTCTTGCGCAATACGGTTCGAACACTCGAACACCTATACGGATTCTCCTGCACAGTGGCAGATATGTAAATACGGGGTTTACATACCATTTCTTGCGCATTACGGTTCGAACACTCGAAAACCTATACGGATTCTCCTGCACAGTGGCAGATATGTAAATACGGGGATTACATACCATTTCTTGCGGAATACGGTTCGAACACTCGAAAACCTATACGGATTCTCCTGCACAGTGGCAGATATGTAAATGCGGGGTTTACATACCATTTCTTACGCATTACGGTTCGAACACTCGAACACCTATACGGATTCTCCTGCGCAGTGGCAGATATGTAAATACGGGGTTTCCGTACCATTTCTTTTGCAATACGGTTCGAACACTCGAACACCTATACGGATTCTCCTGCACAGTGGCAGATATGTAAATACGGGGTTTACATACCATTTCTTACGCATTACGGTTCGAACACTCGAACACCAATACGGATTCTCCTGCGCAGTGGCAGATATGTAAATACGGGTTTTCCGTACCATTTCTTGCGCAATACGGTTCGAACACTCAAACACCTATACGGATTCTCCTGCACAGTGGCAGATATGTAAATACGGGGTTTACGTATCATTTCTTGCGCAATACGGTTCGAACACTCGAACACCTATACGGATTCTCCTGCACAGTGGCAGATATGTAAATACGTGGTTTACATACCATTTCTTGCGGAATACGGTTCGAACACTCGAAAACCTATACGGATTCTCCTGCACAGTGGCAGATATGTAAATGCGGGGTTTACATACCATTTCTTGCGCATTACGGTTCGAACACTCGAACACCTATACGGATTCTCCTGCGCAGTGGCAGATATGTAAATACGGGGTTTCCGTACCATTTCTTTTGCAATACGGTTCGAACACTCGAACACCTATACGGATTCTCCTGCACAGTGGCAGATATGTAAATACGGGGTTGACATACAATTTCTTGCGCATTACGGTTCGAACACTCGAACACCTGTACGGAATCTCCTGCGCAGTGGCAGATATGTAAATACGGGGTTTCCGTACCATTTCTTTTGCAATACGGTTCGAACACTCGAACACCTATACGGATTCTCCTGCACAGTGGCAGATATGTAAATACGGGGTTGACGTACCATTTCTTACGCAATACGGTTCGAACACCCGAACACCTATACGGATTCTCCTGCACAGTGGCAGATATGTAAATACGGGGTTTACATACCCTTTCTTGCGCAATACGGTTCGAACACTCGAACACCTATACGGATTCTCCTGCATAGTGGCAGATTTGTAAATACGCGGTTTACATACCATTTCTTGCGCATTACGGTTCGAACACTCGAACACCTATACGGATTCTCCTGCACAGTGGCAGATATGTAAATACGGGGTTTACGTACCATTTCTTGCGCATTACGGTTCGAACACTCGAACACCTATACGGATTCTCCTGCACAGTGGCAGATATGTAAATACGGGTTTTCCGTACTATTTCTTCCGCAATACGGTTCGAACACTCGAACACCTATACGGATTCTCCTGCACAGTGGAAGATATGTAAATACGGGGTTTACATACCATTTCTTGCGGAATACGGTTCGAACACTCGAAAACCTATACGGATTCTCCTGCACAGTGGCAGATATGTAAATACGGGGTTTACTTACCATTTCTTGCGCAATACGGTTCGAACACTCGAACACCTATACGGATTCTCCTGCACAGTGGCAGATATGTAAATACGGGGTTTACACACCGTTTCTTGCGCAATACGGTTCGAACACTCGAACACCTATACGGATTCTCCTGCACAGTGGCAGATATGTAAATACGGGGTTTACATACCATTTCTTGCGCATTACGGTTCGAACACTCGAACACCTATACGGATTCTCCTGCACAGTGGCAGATATGTAAATACGGGGATTACATACCATTTCTTGCGCATTACGGTTCGAACACTCGAACACCTATACGGATTCTCCTGCGCAGTGGCAGATATGTAAATACAGGTTTTCCGTACCATTTCTTGCGCAATACGGTTCGAACACTCGAACACCTATACGGATTCTCCTGCACTGTGGCAGATATGTAAATACGGGGTTTACGTACCATTTCTTGTGCAATACGGTTCGAACACTCGAACACCTATACGGATTCTCCTGCACAGTGGCAGATATGTAAATACGGGGTTTACATAACATTTCTTGCGCAATACGGTTCGAACACTCGAACACCTATACGGATTCTCCTGCACAGTGGCAGATATGTAAATACGGGGTTTACATTCCATTTCTTGCGCATTACGGTTCGAACACTCGAACACCTATACGGATTCTCCTGCACAGTGGCAGATATGTAAATACGGGGTTTACATACCATTTCTTGCGCAATACGGTTCGAACACTCGAACACCTATACGGATTCTCCTGCACAGTGGCAGATATGTAAATACGGGGTTTACATACCATTTCTTGCGCAATACGGTTCGAACACTCGAACACCTATACGGATTCTCCTGCACAGTGGCAGATATGTAAATACGGGGTTTACATACCATTTCTTGCGCATTACGGTTCGAACACTCGAAAACCTATACGGATTCTCCTGCACAGTGGCAGATATGTAAATACGGGGTTTACATACCATTTCTTGCGGAATACGGTTCGAACAATCGAAAACCTATACGGATTCTCCTGCACAGTGGCAAATATGTAAATGCGGGGTTTACATACCATTTCTTGCGCATTACGGTTCGAACACTCGAACACCTATACGGATTCTACTGCACAGTGGCAGATATGTAAATACGGGGTTGACATCCCATTTCTTGCGCATTACGGTTCGAACACTCGAACACCTATACGGATTCTCCTGCGCAGTGGCAGATATGTAAATACGGGGTTTCCGTACCATTTCTTTTGCAATACGGTTCGAACACTCGAACACCTATACGGATTCTCCTGCACAGTGGCAGATATGTAAATACGGGGTTGACGTACCATTTCTTGCGCAATACGGTTCGAACACTCGAACACCTATACGGATTCTCCTGCACAGTGGCAGATATGTAAATATGAGGTTTACTTACCATTTCTTGCGAAATACGGTTCGAACACTCGAACACCTATACGGATTCTCCTGCACAGTGGCAGATATGTAAATACGGGGTTTACATACCATTTCTTGCGCAATACGGTTCGAACACTCGAACACCTATACGGATTCTCCTGCACAGTGGCAGATATGTAAATACGGGGTTTACATACCATTTCTTGCGCAATACGGTTCGAACACTCGAACACCTATACGGATTCTCCTGCACAGTGGCAGATATGCAAATACGGGGTTTACATACCATTTCTTGCGCATTACGGTTCGAACACTCGAACACCTATACGGATTCTCCTGCACAGTGGCAGATATGTAAATACGGGGTTTACATACCATTTCTTACGCATTACGGTTCGAACACTCGAACACCAATACGGATTCTCCTGCGCAGTGGCAGATATGTAAATACGGGTTTTCCGTACCATTTCTTGCGCAATACGGTTCGAACACTCAAACACCTATACGGATTCTCCTGCACAGTCGCAGATATGTAAATACGGGGTTTACGTATCATTTCTTGCGCAATACGGTTCGAACACTCGAACACCTATACGGATTCTCCTGCACAGTGGCAGATATGTAAATACGGGGTTTACATACCATTTCTTGCGCATTACGGTTCGAACACTCGAAAACCTATACGGATTCTCCTGCACAGTGGCAGATATGTAAATACGGGGATTACATACCATTTCTTGCGGAATACGGTTCGAACACTCGAAAACCTATACGGATTCTCCTGCACAGTGGCATATATGTAAATGCGGGGTTTACATACCATTTCTTGCGCATTACGGTTCGAACACTCGAACACCTATACGGATTCTCCTGCGCAGTGGCAGATATGTAAATACGGGGTTTCCGTACCATTTCTTTTGCAATACGGTTCGAACACTCGAACACCTATACGGATTCTCCTGCACAGTGGCAGATATGTAAATACGGGGTTTACATACCATTTCTTACGCATTACGGTTCGAACACTCGAACACCAATACGGATTCTCCTGCGCAGTGGCAGATATGTAAATACGGGTTTTCCGTACCATTTCTTGCGCAATACGGTTCGAACACTCAAACACCTATACGGATTCTCCTGCACAGTGGCAGATATGTAAATACGGGGTTTACGTATCATTTCTTGCGCAATACGGTTCGAACACTCGAACACCTATACGGATTCTCCTACACAGTGGCAGATATGTAAATACGGGGTTTACATACCATTTCTTGCGCATTACGGTTCGAACACTCGAAAACCTATACGGATTCTCCTGCACAGTGGCAGATATGTAAATACGGGGTTTACATACCATTTCTTGCGGAATACGGTTCGAACACTCGAAAACCTATACGGATTCTCCTGCACAGTGGCAGACATGTAAATGCGGGGTTTACATACCATTTCTTGCGCATTACGGTTCGAACACTCGAACACCTATACGGATTCTCCTGCGCAGTGGCAGATATGTAAATACGGGGTTTCCGTACCATTTCTTTTGCAATACGGTTCGAACACTCGAACACCTATACGGATTCTCCTGCACAGTGGCAGATATGTAAATACGGGGTTGACATACAATTTCTTGCGCATTACGGTTCGAACACTCGAACACCTGTACGGATTCTCCTGCGCAGTGGCAGATATGTAAATACGGGGTTTCCGTACCATTTCTTTTGCAATACGGTTCGAACACTCGAACACCTATACGGATTCTCCTGCACAGTGGCAGATATGTAAATACGGGGTTGACGTACCATTTCTTGCGCAATACGGTTCGAACACCCGAACACCTATACGGATTCTCCTGCACAGTGGCAGATATGTAAATACGGGGTTTACATACCCTTTCTTGCGCAATACGGTTCGAACACTCGAACACCTATACGGATTCTCCTGCATAGTGGCAGATTTGTAAATACGCGGTTTACATACCATTTCTTGCGCATTACGGTTCGAACACTCGAACACCTATACGGATTCTCCTGCACAGTGGCAGATATGTAAATACGGGGTTTACGTACCATTTCTTGCGCATTACGGTTCGAACACTCGAACACCTATACGGATTCTCCTGCACAGTGGCAGATATGTAAATACGGGTTTTCCGTACTATTTCTTCCGCAATACGGTTCGAACACTCGAACACCTATACGGATTCTCCTGCACAGTGGAAGATATGTAAATACGGGGTTTACATACCATTTCTTGCGGAATACGGTTCGAACAATCGAAAACCTATACGGATTCTCCTGCACAGTGGCAGATATGTAAATACGGGGTTTACTTACCATTTCTTGCGCAATACGGTTCGAACACTCGAACACCTATACGGATTCTCCTGCACAGTGGCAGATATGTAAATACGGGGTTTACACACCGTTTCTTGCGCAATACGGTTCGAACACTCGAACACCTATACGGATTCTCCTGCACAGTGGCAGATATGTAAATACGGGGTTTACATACCATTTCTTGCGCATTACGGTTCGAACACTCGAACACCTATACGGATTCTCCTGCACAGTGGCAGATATGTAAATACGGGGATTACATACCATTTCTTGCGCATTACGGTTCGAACACTCGAACACCTATACGGATTCTCCTGCGCAGTGGCAGATATGTAAATACAGGTTTTCCGTACCATTTCTTGCGCAATACGGTTCGAACACTCGAACACCTATACGGATTCTCCTGCACTGTGGCAGATATGTAAATACGGGGTTTACGTACCATTTCTTGTGCAATACGGTTCGAACACTCGAACACCTATACGGATTCTCCTGCACAGTGGCAGATATGTAAATACGGGGTTTACATACCATTTCTTGCGCAATACGGTTCGAACACTCGAACACCTATACGGATTCTCCTGCACAGTGGCAGATATGTAAATACGGGGTTTACATACCATTTCTTGCGCATTACGGTTCGAACACTCGAACACCTATACGGATTCTCCTGCACAGTGGCAGATATGTAAATACGGGGTTTACATACCATTTCTTGCGCAATACGGTTCGAACACTCGAACACCTATACGGATTCTCCTGCACAGTGGCAGATATGTAAATACGGGGTTTACATACCATTTCTTGCGCAATACGGTTCGAACACTCGAACACCTATACGGATTCTCCTGCACAGTGGCAGATATGTAAATACGGGGTTTACATACCATTTCTTGCGCATTACGGTTCGAACACTCGAAAACCTATACGGATTCTCCTGCACAGTGGCAGATATGTAAATACGGGGTTTACATACCATTTCTTGCGGAATACGGTTCGAACAATCGAAAACCTATACGGATTCTCCTGCACAGTGGCAAATATGTAAATGCGGGGTTTACATACCATTTCTTGCGCATTACGGTTCGAACACTCGAACACCTATACGGATTCTACTGCACAGTGGCAGATATGTAAATACGGGGTTGACATCCCATTTCTTGCGCAATACGGTTCGAACACTCGAACACCTATACGGATTCTCCTGCACAGTGGCAGATATGTAAATACGGGGTTTACATACCATTTCTTGCGGAATACGGTTCGAACACTCGAACACCTATACGGATTCTCCTGCGCAGTGGCAGATATGTAAATACGGGGTTTCCGTACCATTTCTTTTGCAATACGGTTCGAACACTCGAACACCTATACGGATTCTCCTGCACAGTGGCAGATATGTAAATACGGGGTTGACGTACCATTTCTTGCGCAATACGGTTCGAACACTCGAACACCTATACGGATTCTCCTGCACAGTGGCTGATATGTAAATATGAGGTTTACTTACCATTTCTTGCGAAATACGGTTCGAACACTCGAACACCTATACGGATTCTCCTGCACAGTGGCAGATATGTAAATACGGGGTTTACATACCATTTCTTGCGCAATACGGTTCGAACACTCGAACACCTATACGGATTCTCCTGCACAGTGGCAGATATGTAAATACGGGGTTTACATACCATTTCTTGCGCAATACGGTTCGAACACTCGAACACCTATACGGATTCTCCTGCACAGTGGCAGATATGCAAATACGGGGTTTACATACCATTTCTTGCGCATTACGGTTCGAACACTCGAACACCTATACGGATTCTCCTGCACAGTGGCAGATATGTAAATACGGGGTTTACATACCATTTCTTACGCATTACGGTTCGAACACTCGAACACCAATACGGATTCTCCTGCGCAGTGGCAGATATGTAAATACGGGTTTTCCGTACCATTTCTTGCGCAATACGGTTCGAACACTCAAACACCTATACGGATTCTCCTGCACAGTGGCAGATATGTAAATACGGGGTTTACGTATCATTTCTTGCGCAATACGGTTCGAACACTCGAACACCTATACGGATTCTCCTGCACAGTGGCAGATATGTAAATACGGGGTTTACATACCATTTCTTGCGCATTACGGTTCGAACACTCGAAAACCTATACGGATTCTCCTGCACAGTGGCAGATATGTAAATACGGGGTTTACATACCATTTCTTGCGGAATACGGTTCGAACACTCGAAAACCTATACGGATTCTCCTGCACAGTGGCAGATATGTAAATGCGGGGTTTACATACCATTTCTTGCGCATTACGGTTCGAACACTCGAACACCTATACGGATTCTCCTGCGCAGTGGCAGATATGTAAATACGGGGTTTCCGTACCATTTCTTTTGCAATACGGTTCGAACACTCGAACACCTATACGGATTCTCCTGCACAGTGGCAGATATGTAAATATGGGGTTTACATACCATTTCTTACGCATTACGGTTCGAACACTCGAACACCAATACGGATTCTCCTGCGCAGTGGCAGATATGTAAATACGGGTTTTCCGTACCATTTCTTGCGCAATACGGTTCGAACACTCAAACACCTATACGGATTCTCCTGCACAGTGGCAGATATGTAAATACGGGGTTTACGTATCATTTCTTGCGCAATACGGTTCGAACACCCGAACACCTATACGGTTTCTCCTGCACAGTGGCAGATATGTAAATACGGGGTTTACATACCATTTCTTGCGCATTACGGTTCGAACACTCGAAAACCTATACGGATTCTCCTGCATAGTGGCAGATATGTAAATACGGGGTTTACATACCATTTCTTGCGGAATACGGTTCGAACACTCGAAAACCTATACGGATTCTCCTGCACAGTGGCAGACATGTAAATGCGGGGTTTACATACCATTTCTTGCGCATTACGGTTCGAACACTCGAACACCTATACGGATTCTCCTGCGCAGTGGCAGATATGTAAATACGGGGTTTCCGTACCATTTCTTTTGCAATACGGTTCGAACACTCGAACACCTATACGGATTCTCCTGCACAGTGGCAGATATGAAAATACGGGGTTGACATACCATTTCTTGCGCATTACGGTTCGAACACTCGAACACCTGTACGGATTCTCCTGCACAGTGGCAGATATGTAAATACGGGGTTTCCGTACCATTTCTTTTGCAATACGGTTCGAACACTCGAACACCTATACGGATTCTCCTGCACAGTGGCAGATATGTAAATACGGGGTTGACGTACCAATTCTTGCGCAATACGGTTCGAACACTCGAACACCTATACGGATTCTCCTGCACAGTGGCAGATATGTAAATACGGGGTTTACGTACCATTTCTTGCGCAATACGGTTCGAACACTCGAACACCTATACGGATTCTCCTGCACAGTGGCAGATTTGTAAATACGGGGTTTACATACCATTTCTTGCGCATTACGGTTCGAACACTCGAACACCTATACGGATTCTCCTGCACAGTGGCAGATATGTAAATACGGGGTTTACGTACCAATTCTTGCGCATTACGGTTCGAACACTCGAACACCTATACGGATTCTCCTGCACAGTGGTAGATATGTAAATACGGGTTTTCCGTACCATTTCTTCCGCAATACGGTTCGAACACTCGAACACCTATACGGATTCTCCTGCACAGTGGCAGATATGTAAATACGGGGTTTACATACCGTTTCTTGCGCAATACGGTTCGAACACTCGAACACCTATACGGATTCTCCTGCACAGTGGCAGATATGTAAATACGGGGTTTACATACCATTTCTTGCGCATTACGGTTCGAACACTCGAACACCGATACGGATTCTCCTGCACAGTGGCAGATATGTAAATACGGGGATTACATACCATTTCTTGCGCATTACGGTTCGAACACTCGAACACCTATACGGATTCTCCTGCGCAGTGGCAGATATGTAAATACAGGTTTTCCGTACCATTTCTTGCGCAATACGGTTCGAACACTCGAACACCTATACGGATTCTCCTGCACTGTGGCAGATATGTAAATACGGGGTTTACGTACCATTTCTTGTGCAATACGGTTCGAACACTCGAACACCTATACGGATTCTCCTGCACAGTGGCAGATATGTAAATACAGGGTTTACATACCATTTCTTGCGCAATACGGTTCGAACACTCGAACACCTATACGGATTCTCCTGCACAGTGGCAGATATGCAAATACGGGGTTTACATACCATTTCTTGCGCATTACGGTTCGAACACTCGAACACCTATACGGATTCTCCTGCACAGTGGCAGATATGTAAATACGGGGTTTACATACCATTTCTTACGCATTACGGTTCGAACACTCGAACACCAATACGGATTCTCCTGCGCAGTGCCAGATATGTAAATACGGGTTTTCCGTACCATTTCTTGCGCAATACGGTTCGAACACTCAAACACCTATACGGATTCTCCTGCACAGTGGCAGATATGTAAATACGGGGTTTACGTATCATTTCTTGCGCAATACGGTTCGAACACTCGAACACCTATACGGATTCTCCTGCACAGTGGCAGATATGTAAATACGGGGTTTACATACCATTTCTTGCGCATTACGGTTCGAACACTCGAAAACCTATACGGATTCTCCTGCACAGTGGCAGATATGTAAATACGGGGTTTACATACCATTTCTTGCGCAATACGGTTCGAACACTCGAAAACCTATACGGATTCTCCTGCACAGTGGCAGATATGTAAATGCGGGGTTTACATACCATTTCTTGCGCATTACGGTTCGAACACTCGAACACCTATACGGATTCTCCTGCGCAGTGGCAGATATGTAAATACGGGGTTTCCGTACCATTTCTTTTGCAATACGGTTCGAACACTCGAACACCTATACGGATTCTCCTGCACAGTGGCAGATATGTAAATACGGGGTTTACATACCGTTTCTTGCGCAATACGGTTCGAACACTCGAACACCTATACGGATTCTCCTGCACAGTGGCAGATATGTAAATACGGGGTTTACATACCATTTCTTGCGCATTACGGTTCGAACACTCGAACACCGATACGGATTCTCCTGCACAGTGGCAGATATGTAAATACGGGGATTACATACCATTTCTTGCGCATTACGGTTCGAACACTCGAACACCTATACGGATTCTCCTGCGCAGTGGCAGATATGTAAATACAGGTTTTCCGTACCATTTCTTGCGCAATACGGTTCGAACACTCGAACACCTATACGGATTCTCCTGCACTGTGGCAGATATGTAAATACGGGGTTTACGTACCATTTCTTGTGCAATACGGTTCGAACACTCGAACACCTATACGGATTCTCCTGCACAGTGGCAGATATGTAAATACAGGGTTTACATACCATTTCTTGCGCAATACGGTTCGAACACTCGAACACCTATACGGATTCTCCTGCACAGTGGCAGATATGCAAATACGGGGTTTACATACCATTTCTTGCGCATTACGGTTCGAACACTCGAACACCTATACGGATTCTCCTGCACAGTGGCAGATATGTAAATACGGGGTTTACATACCATTTCTTACGCATTACGGTTCGAACACTCGAACACCAATACGGATTCTCCTGCGCAGTGCCAGATATGTAAATACGGGTTTTCCGTACCATTTCTTGCGCAATACGGTTCGAACACTCAAACACCTATACGGATTCTCCTGCACAGTGGCAGATATGTAAATACGGGGTTTACGTATCATTTCTTGCGCAATACGGTTCGAACACTCGAACACCTATACGGATTCTCCTGCACAGTGGCAGATATGTAAATACGGGGTTTACATACCATTTCTTGCGCATTACGGTTCGAACACTCGAAAACCTATACGGATTCTCCTGCACAGTGGCAGATATGTAAATACGGGGTTTACATACCATTTCTTGCGCAATACGGTTCGAACACTCGAAAACCTATACGGATTCTCCTGCACAGTGGCAGATATGTAAATGCGGGGTTTACATACCATTTCTTGCGCATTACGGTTCGAACACTCGAACACCTATACGGATTCTCCTGCGCAGTGGCAGATATGTAAATACGGGGTTTCCGTACCATTTCTTTTGCAATACGGTTCGAACACTCGAACACCTATACGGATTCTCCTGCACAGTGGCAGATATGTAAATATGGGGTTTACATACCATTTCTTACGCATTACGGTTCGAACACTCGAACACCAATACGGATTCTCCTGCGCAGTGGCAGATATGTAAATACGGGTTTTCCGTACCATTTCTTGCGCAATACGGTTCGAACACTCAAACACCTATACGGATTCTCCTGCACAGTGGCAGATATGTAAATACGGGGTTTACGTATCATTTCTTGCGCAATACGGTTCGAACACCCGAACACCTATACGGTTTCTCCTGCACAGTGGCAGATATGTAAATACGGGGTTTACATACCATTTCTTGCGCATTACGGTTCGAACACTCGAAAACCTATACGGATTCTCCTGCATAGTGGCAGATATGTAAATACGGGGTTTACATACCATTTCTTGCGGAATACGGTTCGAACACTCGAAAACCTATACGGATTCTCCTGCACAGTGGCAGACATGTAAATGCGGGGTTTACATACCATTTCTTGCGCATTACGGTTCGAACACTCGAACACCTATACGGATTCTCCTGCGCAGTGGCAGATATGTAAATACGGGGTTTCCGTACCATTTCTTTTGCAATACGGTTCGAACACTCGAACACCTATACGGATTCTCCTGCACAGTGGCAGATATGAAAATACGGGGTTGACATACCATTTCTTGCGCATTACGGTTCGAACACTCGAACACCTGTACGGATTCTCCTGCACAGTGGCAGATATGTAAATACGGGGTTTCCGTACCATTTCTTTTGCAATACGGTTCGAACACTCGAACACCTATACGGATTCTCCTGCACAGTGGCAGATATGTAAATACGGGGTTGACGTACCAATTCTTGCGCAATACGGTTCGAACACTCGAACACCTATACGGATTCTCCTGCACAGTGGCAGATATGTAAATACGGGGTTTACGTACCATTTCTTGCGCAATACGGTTCGAACACTCGAACACCTATACGGATTCTCCTGCACAGTGGCAGATTTGTAAATACGGGGTTTACATACCATTTCTTGCGCATTACGGTTCGAACACTCGAACACCTATACGGATTCTCCTGCACAGTGGCAGATATGTAAATACGGGGTTTACGTACCAATTCTTGCGCATTACGGTTCGAACACTCGAACACCTATACGGATTCTCCTGCACAGTGGCAGATATGTAAATACGGGTTTTCCGTACCATTTCTTCCGCAATACGGTTCGAACACTCGAACACCTATACGGATTCTCCTGCACAGTGGCAGATATGTAAATACGGGGTTTACATACCGTTTCTTGCGCAATACGGTTCGAACACTCGAACACCTATACGGATTCTCCTGCACAGTGGCAGATATGTAAATACGGGGTTTACATACCATTTCTTGCGCATTACGGTTCGAACACTCGAACACCGATACGGATTCTCCTGCACAGTGGCAGATATGTAAATACGGGGATTACATACCATTTCTTGCGCATTACGGTTCGAACACTCGAACACCTATACGGATTCTCCTGCGCAGTGGCAGATATGTAAATACAGGTTTTCCGTACCATTTCTTGCGCAATACGGTTCGAACACTCGAACACCTATACGGATTCTCCTGCACTGTGGCAGATATGTAAATACGGGGTTTACGTACCATTTCTTGTGCAATACGGTTCGAACACTCGAACACCTATACGGATTCTCCTGCACAGTGGCAGATATGTAAATACAGGGTTTACATACCATTTCTTGCGCAATACGGTTCGAACACTCGAACACCTATACGGATTCTCCTGCACAGTGGCAGATATGCAAATACGGGGTTTACATACCATTTCTTGCGCATTACGGTTCGAACACTCGAACACCTATACGGATTCTCCTGCACAGTGGCAGATATGTAAATACGGGGTTTACATACCATTTCTTACGCATTACGGTTCGAACACTCGAACACCAATACGGATTCTCCTGCGCAGTGGCAGATATGTAAATACGGGTTTTCCGTACCATTTCTTGCGCAATACGGTTCGAACACTCAAACACCTATACGGATTCTCCTGCACAGTGGCAGATATGTAAATACGGGGTTTACGTATCATTTCTTGCGCAATACGGTTCGAACACTCGAACACCTATACGGATTCTCCTGCACAGTGGCAGATATGTAAATACGGGGTTTACATACCATTTCTTGCGCATTACGGTTCGAACACTCGAAAACCTATACGGATTCTCCTGCACAGTGGCAGATATGTAAATACGGGGTTTACATACCATTTCTTGCGCAATACGGTTCGAACACTCGAAAACCTATACGGATTCTCCTGCACAGTGGCAGATATGTAAATGCGGGGTTTACATACCATTTCTTGCGCATTACGGTTCGAACACTCGAACACCTATACGGATTCTCCTGCGCTGTGGCAGATATGTAAATACGGGGTTTCCGTACCATTTCTTTTGCAATACGGTTCGAACACTCGAACACCTATACGGATTCTCCTGCACAGTGGCAGATATGTAAATACGGGGTTTACATACCATTTCTTACGCATTACGGTTCGAACACTCGAACACCAATACGAATTCTCCTGCGCAGTGGCAGATATGTAAATACGGGTTTTCCGTACCATTTCTTGCGCAATACGGTTCGAACACTCAAACACCTATACGGATTCTCCTGCACAGTGGCAGATATGTAAATACGGGGTTTACGTATCATTTCTTGCGCAATACGGTTCGAACACTCGAACACCTATACGGATTCTCCTGCACAGTGGCAGATATGTAAATACGGGGTTTACATACCATTTCTTGCGCATTACGGTTCGAACACTCGAAAACCTATACGGATTCTCCTGCACAGTGGCAGATATGTAAATACGGGGTTTACATACCATTTCTTGCGGAATACGGTTCGAACACTCGAAAACCTATACGGATTCTCCTGCACAGTGGCAGATATGTAAATGCGGGGTTTACATACCATTTCTTGCGCATTACGGTTCGAGCACTCGAACACCTATACGGATTCTCCTGCGCAGTGGCAGATATGTAAATACGGGGTTTCCGTACCATTTCTTTTGCAATACGGTTCGAACACTCGAACACCTATACGGATTCTCCTGCACTGTGGCAGATATGTAAATACGGGGTTGACATACCATTTCTTGCGCATTACGGTTCGAACACTCGAACACCTATACGGATTCTCCTGCGCAGTGGCAGATATGTAAATACGGGGTTTCCGTACCATTTCTTTTGCAATACGGTTCGAACACTCGAACACCTATACGGATTCTCCTGCACAGTGGCAGATATGAAAATACGGGGTTGACATACCATTTCTTGCGCATTACGGTTCGAACACTCGAACACCTGTACGGATTCTCCTGCACAGTGGCAGATATGTAAATACGGGGTTTCCGTACCATTTCTTTTGCAATACGGTTCGAACACTCGAACACCTATACGGATTCTCCTGCACAGTGGCAGATATGTAAATACGGGGTTGACGTACCAATTCTTGCGCAATACGGTTCGAACACTCGAACACCTATACGGATTCTCCTGCACAGTGGCAGATATGTAAATACGGGGTTTACGTACCATTTCTTGCGCAATACGGTTCGAACACTCGAACACCTATACGGATTCTCCTGCACAGTGGCAGATTTGTAAATACGGGGTTTACATACCATTTCTTGCGCATTACGGTTCGAACACTCGAACACCTATACGGATTCTCCTGCACAGTGGCAGATATGTAAATACGGGGTTTACGTACCAATTCTTGCGCATTACGGTTCGAACACTCGAACACCTATACGGATTCTCCTGCACAGTGGCAGATATGTAAATACGGGTTTTCCGTACCATTTCTTCCGCAATACGGTTCGAACACTCGAACACCTATACGGATTCTCCTGCACAGTGGCAGATATGTAAATACGGGGTTTACATACCGTTTCTTGCGCAATACGGTTCGAACACTCGAACACCTATACGGATTCTCCTGCACAGTGGCAGATATGTAAATACGGGGTTTACATACCATTTCTTGCGCATTACGGTTCGAACACTCGAACACCGATACGGATTCTCCTGCACAGTGGCAGATATGTAAATACGGGGATTACATACCATTTCTTGCGCATTACGGTTCGAACACTCGAACACCTATACGGATTCTCCTGCGCAGTGGCAGATATGTAAATACAGGTTTTCCGTACCATTTCTTGCGCAATACGGTTCGAACACTCGAACACCTATACGGATTCTCCTGCACTGTGGCAGATATGTAAATACGGGGTTTACGTACCATTTCTTGTGCAATACGGTTCGAACACTCGAACACCTATACGGATTCTCCTGCACAGTGGCAGATATGTAAATACAGGGTTTACATACCATTTCTTGCGCAATACGGTTCGAACACTCGAACACCTATACGGATTCTCCTGCACAGTGGCAGATATGCAAATACGGGGTTTACATACCATTTCTTGCGCATTACGGTTCGAACACTCGAACACCTATACGGATTCTCCTGCACAGTGGCAGATATGTAAATACGGGGTTTACATACCATTTCTTACGCATTACGGTTCGAACACTCGAACACCAATACGGATTCTCCTGCGCAGTGGCAGATATGTAAATACGGGTTTTCCGTACCATTTCTTGCGCAATACGGTTCGAACACTCAAACACCTATACGGATTCTCCTGCACAGTGGCAGATATGTAAATACGGGGTTTACGTATCATTTCTTGCGCAATACGGTTCGAACACTCGAACACCTATACGGATTCTCCTGCACAGTGGCAGATATGTAAATACGGGGTTTACATACCATTTCTTGCGCATTACGGTTCGAACACTCGAAAACCTATACGGATTCTCCTGCACAGTGGCAGATATGTAAATACGGGGTTTACATACCATTTCTTGCGCAATACGGTTCGAACACTCGAAAACCTATACGGATTCTCCTGCACAGTGGCAGATATGTAAATGCGGGGTTTACATACCATTTCTTGCGCATTACGGTTCGAACACTCGAACACCTATACGGATTCTCCTGCGCTGTGGCAGATATGTAAATACGGGGTTTCCGTACCATTTCTTTTGCAATACGGTTCGAACACTCGAACACCTATACGGATTCTCCTGCACAGTGGCAGATATGTAAATACGGGGTTTACATACCATTTCTTACGCATTACGGTTCGAACACTCGAACACCAATACGAATTCTCCTGCGCAGTGGCAGATATGTAAATACGGGTTTTCCGTACCATTTCTTGCGCAATACGGTTCGAACACTCAAACACCTATACGGATTCTCCTGCACAGTGGCAGATATGTAAATACGGGGTTTACGTATCATTTCTTGCGCAATACGGTTCGAACACTCGAACACCTATACGGATTCTCCTGCACAGTGGCAGATATGTAAATACGGGGTTTACATACCATTTCTTGCGCATTACGGTTCGAACACTCGAAAACCTATACGGATTCTCCTGCACAGTGGCAGATATGTAAATACGGGGTTTACATACCATTTCTTGCGGAATACGGTTCGAACACTCGAAAACCTATACGGATTCTCCTGCACAGTGGCAGATATGTAAATGCGGGGTTTACATACCATTTCTTGCGCATTACGGTTCGAGCACTCGAACACCTATACGGATTCTCCTGCGCAGTGGCAGATATGTAAATACGGGGTTTCCGTACCATTTCTTTTGCAATACGGTTCGAACACTCGAACACCTATACGGATTCTCCTGCACTGTGGCAGATATGTAAATACGGGGTTGACATACCATTTCTTGCGCATTACGGTTCGAACACTCGAACACCTATACGGATTCTCCTGCGCAGTGGCAGATATGTAAATACGGGGTTTCCGTACCATTTCTTTTGCAATACGGTTCGAACACTCGAACACCTATACGGATTCTCCTGCACAGTGGCAGATATGTAAATACGGGGTTGACGTACCATTTCTTGCGCAATACGGTTCGAACACTCGAACACCTATACGGATTCTCCTGCACAGTGGCAGATATGTAAATACGGGGTTTACATACCCTTTCTTGCGCAATACGGTTCGAACACTCGAACACCTATACAGATTCTCCTACACAGTGGAAGATTTGTAAATACGGGGTTTACATACCATTTCTTGCGCATTACGGTTCGAACACTCGAACACCTATACGGATTCTCCTGCACAGTGGCAGATATGTAAATACGGGGTTTACGTACCATTTCTTGCGCATTACGGTTCGAACACTCGAACACCTATACGGATTCTCCTGCACAGTGGCAGATATGTAAATACGGGTTTTCCGTACCATTTCTTCCGCAATACGGTTCGAGCACTCGAACACCTTTACGGATTCTCCTGCACAGTGGCAGATATGTAAATACGGGGTTTACATACCATTTCTTGCGGAATACGGTTCGAACACTCGAAAACCTATACGGATTCTCCTGCACAGTGGCAGATATGTAAATACGGGGTTTACTTACCATTTCTGGCGCAATACGGTTCGAACACTCGAACACCTATACGGATTCTCCTGCACAGTGGCAGATATGTAAATACGGGGTTTACATACCATTTCTTGCGCAATACGGTTCGAACACTCGAACACCTGTACGGATTCTCCTGCACAGTGGCAGATATGTAAATACGGGGTTTACATACCATTTCTTGCGCATTACGGTTCGAACACTCGAACACCTATACGGATTCTCCTGCACAGTGGCAGATATGTAAATACGGGGATTACATACCATTTCTTGCGCATTACGGTTCGAACACTCGAACACCTATACGGATTCTCCTGCGCAGTGGCAGATATGTAAATACAGGTTTTCCGTACCATTTCTTGCGCAATACGGTTCGAACACTAGAACACCTATACGGATTCTCCTGCACTGTGGCAGATATGTAAATACGGGGTTTACGTACCATTTCTTGCGCAATATGGTTCGAACACTCGAACACCTATACAGATTCTCCTGCACAGTGGCAGATATGTAAATACGGGGTTTACATACCATTTCTTGCGCAATACGGTTCGAACACTCGAACACCTATACGGATTCTCCTGCACAGTGGCAGATATGTAAATACGGGGTTTACATACCATTTCTTGCGCATTACGGTTCGAACACTCGAACACCTATACGGATTCTCCTGCACAGTGGCAGATATGTAAATACGGGGTTTACATACCATTTCTTGCGCAATACGGTTCGAACACTCGAACACCTATACGGATTCTCCTGCACAGTGGCAGATATGTAAATACGGGGTTTACATACCATTTCTTGCGCAATACGGTTCGAACACTCGAACACCTATACGGATTCTCCTGCACAGTGGCAGATATGTAAATACGGGGTTTACATACCATTTCTTGCGCATTACGGTTCGAACACTCGAAAACATATACGGATTCTCCTGCACAGTGGCAGATATGTAAATACGGGGTTTACATACGATTTCTTGCGGAATACGGTTCGAACACTCGAAAACCTATACGGATTCTCCTGCACAGTGGCAGATATGTAAATGCGGGGTTTACATACCATTTCTTGCGCATTACGGTTCGAACACTCGAACACCTATACGGATTCTACTGCACAGTGGCAGATATGTAAATACGGGGTTGACATACCATTTCTTGCGCATTACGGTTCGAACACTCGAACACCTATACGGATTCTCCTGCGCAGTGGCAGATATGTAAATACGGCGTTTCCGTACCATTTCTTTTGCAATACGGTTCGAACACTCGAACACCTATACGGATTCTCCTGCACAGTGGCAGATATGTAAATACGGGGTTGACGTACCATTTCTTGCGCGATACGGTTCGAACACTCGAGCACCTATAAGGATTCTCCTGCACAGTGGCAGATATGTAAATATGAGGTTTACTTACCATTTCTTGCGAAATACGGTTCGAACACTCGAACACCTATACGGATTCTCCTGCACAGTGGCAGATATGTAAATACGGGGTTTACATACCATTTCTTGCGCAATACGGTTCGAACACTCGAACACCTATACGGATTCTCCTGCACAGTGGCAGATATGTAAATACGGGGTTTACATACCATTTCTTGCGCAATACGGTTCGAACACTCGAACACCTATGCGGATTCTCCTGCACAGTGGCAGATATGTAAATACGGGGTTTACATACCATTTCTTGCGCAATACGGTTCGAACACTCGAACACCTATACGGATTCTCCTGCACAGTGGCAGATATGCAAATACGGGGTTTACATACCATTTCTTGCGCATTACGGTTCGAACACTCGAACACCTATACGGATTCTCCTGCACTGTGGCAGATATGTAAATACGGGGTTTACATACCATTTCTTACGCATTACGGTTCGAACACTCGAACACCAATACGGATTCTCCTGCGCAGTGGCAGATATGTAAATACGGGTTTTCCGTACCATTTTTTGCGCAATACGGTTCGAACACTCAAACACCTATACGGATTCTCCTGCACAGTGGCAGATATGTAAATACGGGGTTTACGTATCATTTCTTGCGCAATACGGTTCGAACACTCGAACACCTATACGGATTCTCCTGCACAGTGGCAGATATGTAAATACGGGGTTTACATACCATTTCTTGCGCATTACGGTTCGGACACTCGAAAACCTATACGGATTCTCCTGCACAGTGGCAGATATGTAAATACGGGGTTTACATACCATTTCTGGCGGAATACGGTTCGAACACTCGAAAACCTATACGGATTCTCCTGCACAATGGCAGATATATCAATGCGGGGTTTACATACCATTTCTTGCGCATTACGGTTCGAACACTCGAACACCTATACGGATTCTCCTGCGCAGTGGCAGATATGTAAATACGGGGTTTCCGTACCATTTCTTTTGCAATACGGTTCGAACACTCGAACACCTATACGGATTCTCCTGCACAGTGGCAGATATGTAAATACGGGGTTGACGTACCATTTCTTGCGCAATACGGTTCGAACACTCGAACACCTATACGGATTCTCCTGCACAGTGGCAGATATGTAAATACGGGGTTTACATACCCATTCTTGCGCAATACGGTTCGAACACTCGAACACCTATACGGATTCTCCTGCACAGTGGCAGATATGTAAATACGGGGTTGACGTACCATTTCTTGCGCAATACGGTTCGAACACTCGAACACCTATACGGATTCTCCTGCACAGTGGCAGATATGTAAATACGGGGTTTACATACCCATTCTTGCGCAATACGGTTCGATCACTCGAACACATATACGGATTCTCCTGCACAGTGGCAGATATGTAAATACGGGGTTTACATACCATTTCTTGCGCATTACGGTTCGAACACTCGAACACCTATACGGATTCTCCTGCACAGTGGCAGATATGTAAATACGGGGTTTACATACCATTTCTTGCGCATTACGGTTCGAACACTCGAAAACCTATACGGATTCTCCTGCACAGTGGCAGATATGTAAATACGGGGTTTACATACCATTTCTTGCGGAATACGGTTCGAACACTCGAAAACCTATACGGATTCTCCTGCACAGTGGCAGATATGTAAATGCGGGGTTTACATACCATTTCTTGCGCATTACGGTTCGAACACTCGAACACCTATACGGATTCTCCTGCGCAGTGGCAGATATGTAAATACGGGGTTTCCGTACCATTTCTTTTGCAATACGGTTCGAACACTCGAACACCTATACGGATTCTCCTGCATAGTGGCAGATATGTAAATACGGGGTTGACATACCATTTCTTGCGCATTACGGTTCGAACACTCGAACACCTATACGGATTCTCCTGCGCAGTGGCAGATATGTAAATACGGGGTTTCCGTACCATTTCTTTTGCAATACGGTTCGAACACTCGAACACCTATACGGATTCTCCTGCACAGTGGCAGATATGTAAATACGGGGTTGACGTACCATTTCTTGCGCAATACGGTTCGAACACTCGAACACCTATACGGATTCTCCTGCACAGTGGCAGATATGTAAATACGGTGTTTACATACCCATTCTTGCGCAATACGGTTCGAACACTCGAACACCTATACGGATTTCCCTGCACAGTGGCAGATATGTAAATACGGGGTTTACATACCATTTCTTGCGCATTACGGTTCGAACACTCGAACACCTATACGGATTCTCCTGCACAGTGGCAGATATGTAAATACGGGGTTTACATACCATTTCTTGCGCATTACGGTTCGAACACTCGAACACCTATACGGATTCTCCTGCGCAGTGGCAGATATGTAAATACGGGTTTTCCGTACCATTTCTTGCGCAATACGGTTCGAACACTCGAACACCTGTACGGATTCTCCTACACAGTGGCAGATATGTAAATACGGGGTTTACATACCATTTCTTGCGGAATACGGTTCGAACACACGAAAACCTATACGGATTCTCCTGCACAGTGGCAGATATGTAAATGCGGGGTTTACATACCATTTCTTGCGCATTACGGTTCGAACACTCGAACACCTATACGGATTCTACTGCACAGTGGCAGATATGTAAATACGGGCTTGACATACCATTTCTTGCGCATTACGGTTCGAACACTCGAACACCTATACGGATTCTCCTGCGCAGTGGCAGATATGTAAATACGGGGTTGACGTATCATTTCTTGCGCAATACGGTTCGAACACTCGAACACCTATACGGATTCTCCTGCACCGTGGCAGATATGTAAATACGGGGTTTACATACCCTTTCTTGCGCAATACGGTTCGAACACTAGAACACCTATACGGATTCTCCTCCACAGTGGCAGATATGTAAATACGGGGTTTACATACCATTTCTTGCGCAATACGGTTCGAACATTCGAACACCTATACGGATTCTCCTGCACAGTGGCAGATATGTAAATACGGGGTTTACATACCATTTCTTGCGCAATACGGTTCGAACACTCGAACACCTATACGGATTCTCCTGCACAGTGGCAGATATGTAAATATGAGGTTTACTTACCATTTCTTGCGAAATACGGTTCGAACTCTCGAACACCTATACGGATTCTCCTGCACAGTGGCAGATATGAAAATACGGGGTTTACATACCATTTCTTGCGCAATACGGTTCGAACACTCGAACACCTATACGGATTCTCCTGCACAGTGGCAGATATGTAAATACGGGGTTTACATACCATTTCTTGCGCAATACGGTTCGAACACTCGAACACCTATACGGATTCTCCTGCACAGTGGCAGATATGTAAATACGGGGTTTACATACCATTTCTTGCGCAATACGGTTCGAACATTCGAACCCCTATACGGATTATCCTGCACAGTGGCAGATATGTAAATACGGGGTTTACATACCATTTCTTGCGCAATACGGTTCGAACACTCGAACACCTATACGGATTCTCCTGCACAGTGGCAGATATGTAAATATGAGGTTTACTTACCATTTCTTGCGAAATACGGTTCGAACACTCGAACACCTATACGGATTCTCCTGCACAGTGGCAGATATGTAAATATGAGGTTTACTTACCATTTCTTGCGAAATACGGTTCGAACACTCGAACACCTATACGGATTCTCCTGCACAGTGGCAGATATGTAAATACGGGGTTTATATACCATTTCTTGCGCAATACGGTTCGAACACTCGAACACCTATACGGATTCTCCTGCACAGTGGCAGATATGTAAATACGGGGTTTACATACCATTTCTTGCGCAATACGGTTCGAACATTCGAACACCTATACGGTATCTCCTGCAGAGTGGCAGATATGTAAATACGGGGTTTACATACCATTTCTTGCGCAATACGGTTCGAACACTCGAACACCTATACGGATTCTCCTGCACAGTGGCAGATATGTAAATACGGGGTTTACATACCATTTCTTGCGCAATACGGTTCGAACACTCGAACACCTATACGGATTCTCCTGCACAGTGGCAGATATGTAAATACGGGGTTTACATACCATTTCCTGCGCAATACGGTTCGAACATTCGAACCCCTATACGGATTCTCCTGCACAGTGGCAGATATGTAAATACGGGGTTTACGTACCATTTCTTGCGCAATGCGGTTCGAACACTCGAACACCTATACGGATTCTCCTGCACAGTGGCAGAGATGTAAATATGAGGTTTACTTACCATTTCTTGCGAAATACGGTTCGAACACTCGAACACCTATACGGATTCTCCTGCACAGTGGCAGATATGTAAATACGGGGTTTACTTACCATTTCCTGCGCAATACGGTTCGAACACTCGAACACCTATATGGATTCTTCTGCACAGTGGCAGATATGTAAATACGGGGTTTATATACGATTTCTTGCGCAATACGGTTCGAACACTCGAACACCTATACGGATTCTCCTGCACAGTGGCAGATATGTAAATACGGGGTTTACATACCATTTCTTGCGCAATACGGTTCGAACATTCGAACACCTATACGGATTCTCCTGCACAGTGGCAGATATGTAAATACGGAGTTTACTTACCATTTCTTGCGCAATACGGTTCGAACACTCGAACACCAATACGGATTCTCCTGCACAGTGGCAGATATGTAAATACGGGGTTTACATACCATTTCTTGCGCATTACGGTTCGAACACTCGAACACCTATACGGATTCTCCTACACAGTGGCAGATATGTAAATACGGGGATTACATACCATTTCTTGCGCATTACGGTTCGAACACTCGAACACCTATACGGATTCTCCTGCGCAGTGGCAGATATGTAAATACGGGTTTTCCGTACCATTTCTTGCGCATTACGGTTCGAACACTCGCACAGCTATACGGATTCTCCTGTGCAGTGGCAGATATGTAAATACGGGTTTTCTGTACCATTTCTTGCGCAATACGGTTCGAACACTCGAACACCTATACGGATTCTCCTGCACAGTGGCAGATATGTAAATACGGGGTTTACGTACCATTTCTTGCGCAATACGGTTCGAACACTCGAACACCTATACGGATTCTCCTGTACAGTGGCAGATATGTAAATACGGGGTTTACATACCATTTCTTGCGCAATACGGTTCGAACACACGAACACCTATACGGATTCTCCTGCACAGTGGCAGATATGTAAATATGAGGTTTACTTACCATTTCTTGCGAAATACGGTTCGAACACTCGAACACCTATACGGATTCTCCTGCACAGTGGCAGATATGTAAATACGGGGTTTACATACCATTTCTTGCGCAATACGGTTCGAACACTCGAACACCTATACGGATTCTCCTACACAGTGGCAGATATGTAAATACGGGGTTTACATACCATTTCTTGCGCAATACGGTTCGAACACTCGAACACCTATACGGATTCTCCTGCACTGTGGCAGATATGTAAATACGGGGTTTACATACCATTTCTTGCGCATTACGGTTCGAACACTCGAACAGCTATACGGATTCTCCTGCACAGTGGCAGATATGTAAATACGGGGTTTACATACCATTTCTTGCGGAATACGGTTCGAACACTCGAAAACCTATACGGATTCTCCTGCACAGTGGCAGATATGTAAATGCGGGGTTTACATACCATTTCTTGCGCATTACGGTTCGAACACTCGAACACCTATACGGATTCTCCTGCACAGTGGCAGATATGTAAATACGGGGTTGACATACCATTTCTTGCGCATTACGGTTCGAACACTCGAACACCTATACGGATTCTCCAGCGCAGTGGCAGATATGTAAATACGGGGTTTCCGTACCATTTCTTTTGCAATACGGTTCGAACACTCGAACACCTATACGGATTCTCCTGCATAGTGGCAGATATGTAAATACGGGGTTGACGTACCATTTCTTGCGCAATACGGTTCGAACACTCGAACACCTATACGGATTCTCCTGCACAGTGGCAGATATGTAAATACGGGGTTTACATACCATTTCTTGCGAAATACGGTTCGAACACTCGAACACCTATACGGATTCTCCTGCACAGTGGCAGATATGTAAATACGGGGTTTACATACCATTTCTTGCGCAATACGGTTCGAACACTCGAACACCTATACGGATTCTCCTGCACAGTGGCAGATATGTAAATACGGGGTTTACATACCATTTCTTGCGCAATACGGTTCGAACACTCGAACACCTATACGGATTCTCCTGCACAGTGGCAGATATGTAAATACGGGGTTTACATACCATTTCTTGCGCAATACGGTTCGAACACTCGAACACCTATACGGATTCTCCTGCACAGTGGCAGATATGTAAATACGAGGTTTACATACCATTTCTTGCGCATTACGGTTCGAACACTCGAACACCTATACGGATTCTCCTGCACAGTGGCAGATATGTAAATACGGGGTTTACATACCATTTCTTGCGCATTACGGTTCGAACACTCGAACACCTATACGGATTCTCCTGCGCAGTGGCAGATATGTAAATACGGGTTTTCCGTACCATTTCTTGCGCAATACGGTTCGAACACTCGAACACCTATACGGATTCTCCTGCACAGTGGCAGATATGTAAATACGGGGTTTACGTACCATTTCTTGCGCAATACGGTTCGAACACTCGAACACCTATACGGATTCTCCTGTACAGTGGCAGATATGTAAATACGGGGTTTACATACCATTTCTTGCGCAATACGGTTCGAACACTCGAACACCTAAACGGATTCTCCTGCACAGTGGCAGATATGTAAATATGAGGTTTACTTACCATTTCTTGCGAAATACGGTTCGAACACTCGAACACCTATACGGATTCTCCTGCACAGTGGCAGATATGTAAATACGGGGTTTACATACCATTTCTTGCGCAATACGGTTCGAACACTCGAACACCTATACGGATTCTCCTGCACAGTGGCAGATATGTAAATACGGGGTTTACATACCATTTCTTGCGCAATACGGTTCGAACACTCGAACACCTATTCGGATTCTCCTGCACAGTGGCAGATATGTAAATACGGGGTTTACATACCATTTCTTGCGCATTACGGTTCGAACACTCGAACACCTATACGGATTCTCCTGCACAGTGGCAGATATGTAAATACGGGGTTTACATACCATTTCTTGCGGAATACGGTTCGAACACTCGAAAACCTATACGGATTCTCCTGCACAGTGGCAGATATGTAAATGCGGGGTTTACATACCATTTCTTGCACATTACGGTTCGAACACTCGAACACCTATACGGATTCTCCTGCACAGCGGCAGATATGTAAATACGGGGTTGACATACCATTTCTTGCGCATTACGGTTCGAACACTCGAACACCTATACGGATTCTCCAGCGCAGTGGCAGATATGTAAATACGGGGTTTCCGTACCATTTCTTTTGCAATACGGTTCGAACACTCGAACACCTATACGGATTCTCCTGCATAGTGGAAGATATGTAAATACGGGGTTGACGTACCATTTCTTGCGCAATACGGTTCGAACACTCGAACACCTATACGGATTCTCCTGCACAGTGGCAGATATGTAAATACGGGGTTTACATACCATTTCTTGCGCAATACGGTTCGAACACTCGAACACCTATACGGATTCTCCTGCACAGTGGCTGATATGTAAATACGGGGTTTACATACCATTTCTTGCGCAATACGGTTCGAACATTCGAACACCTATACGGATTCTCCTGCACAGTGGCAGATATGTAAATACGGGGTTTACATACCATTTCTTGTGCAATACGGTTCGAACACTCGAACACCTATACGGATTCTCCTGCACAGTGGCAGATATGTAAATATGAGGTTTACTTACCATTTCTTGCGAAATACGGTTCGAACACTCAAACACCTATACAGATTCTCCTGCACAGTGGCAGATATGTAAATACGGGGTTTACTCACCATTTCTTGCGCAATACGGTTCGAACACTCGAACACCTATACGGATTCTCCTGCACAGTGGCAGATATGTAAATACGGGGTTTACATACCATTTCTTGCGCAATACGGTTCGAACACTCGAACACCTATTCGGATTCTCCTGCACAGTGGCAGATATGTAAATACGGGGTTTACATACCATTTCTTGCGCGTTACGGTTCGAACACTCGAACACCTATACGGATTCTCCTGCACAGTGGCAGATATGTAAATACGGGGTTTACATACCATTTCTTGCGGAATACGGTTCGAACACTCGAAAACCTATACGGATTCTCCTGCACAGTGGCAGATATGTAAATGCGGGGTTTACATACCATTTCTTGCGCATTACGGTTCGAACACTCGAACACCTATACGGATTCTCCTGCACAGTGGCAGATATGTAAATACGGGGTTGACATACCATTTCTTGCGCATTACGGTTCGAACACTCGAACACCTATACGGATTCTCCAGCGCAGTGGCAGATATGTAAATACGGGGTTTCCGTACCATTTCTTTTGCAATACGGTTCGAACACTCGAACACCTATACGGATTCTCCTGCATAGTGGCAGATATGTAAATACGGGGTTGACGTACCATTTCTTGCGCAATACGGTTCGAACACTCGAACACCTATACGGATTCTCCTGCACAGTGGCAGATATGTAAATACGGGGTTTACATACCATTTCTTGCGCAATACGGTTCGAAAACTCGAACACCTATACGGATTCTCCTGCACAGTGGCAGATATGTAAATAGGAGGTTTACTTACCATTTCTTGCGAAATACGGTTCGAACACTCGAACACCTATACGGATTCTCCTGCACAGTGGCAGATATGTAAATACGGGGTTTACTTACCATTTCTTGCGCAATACGGTTCGAACACTCGAACACCTATACGGATTCTCCTGCACAGTGGCAGATATGTAAATACGGGGTTTACATACCATTTCTTGCGCAATACGGTTCGAACACTCGAACACCAATACGGATTCTCCTGCACAGTGGCAGATATGTAAATACGGGGTTTACATACCATTTCTTGCGCATTACGGTTCGAACACTCGAACACCGATACGGATTCTCCTACACAGTGGCAGATATGTAAATACGGGGATTACATACCATTTCTTGCGCATTACGGTTCGAACACTCGAACACCTATACGGATTCTCCTGCGCAGTGGCAGATATGTAAATACGGGTTTTCCGTACCATTTCTTGCGCATTACGGTTCGAACACTCGCACAGCTATACGGATTCTCCTGCGCAGTGGCAGATATGTAAATACGGGTTTTCTGTACCATTTCTTGCGCAATACGGTTCGAACACTCGAACACCTATACGGATTCTCCTGCACAGTGGCAGATATGTAAATACGGGGTTTACGTACCATTTCTTGCGCAATACGGTTCGAACACTCGAACACCTATACGGATTCTCCTGTACAGTGGCAGATATGTAAATACGGGGTTTACATACCATTTCTTGCGCAATACGGTTCGAACACTCGAACACCTATACGGATTCTCCTGCACAGTGGCAGATATGTAAATATGAGGTTTACTTACCATTTCTTGCGAAATACGGTTCGAACACTCGAACACCTATACGGATTCTCCTGCACAGTGGCAGATATGTAAATACGGGGTTTACATACCATTTCTTGCGCAATACAGTTCGAACACTCGAACACCTATACGGATTCTCCTACACAGTGGCAGATATGTAAATACGGGGTTTACATACCATTTCTTGCGCAATACGGTTCGAACACTCGAACACCTATACGGATTCTCCTGCACTGTGGCAGATATGTAAATACGGGGTTTACATACCATTTCTTGCGCATTACGGTTCGAACACTCGAACAGCTATACGGATTCTCCTGCACAGTGGCAGATATGTAAATACAGGGTTTACATACCATTTCTTGCGGAATACGGTTCGAACACTCGAAAACCTATACGGATTCTCCTGCACAGTGGCAGATATGTAAATGCGGGGTTTACATACCATTTCTTGCGCATTACGGTTCGAACACTCGAACACCTATACGGATTCTCCTGCACAGTGGCAGATATGTAAATACGGGGTTGACATACCATTTCTTGCGCATTACGGTTCGAACACTCGAACACCTATACGGATTCTCCAGCGCAGTGGCAGATATGTAAATACGGGGTTTCCGTACCATTTCTTTTGCAATACGGTTCGAACACTCGAACACCTATACGGATTCTCCTGCATAGTGGCAGATATGTAAATACGGGGTTGACGTACCATTTCTTGCGCAATACGGTTCGAACACTCGAACACCTATACGGATTCTCCTGCACAGTGGCAGATATGTAAATACGGGGTTTACATACCATTTCTTGCGAAATACGGTTCGAACACTCGAACACCTATACGGATTCTCCTGCACAGTGGCAGATATGTAAATACGGGGTTTACATACCATTTCTTGCGCAATACGGTTCGAACACTCGAACACCTATACGGATTCTCCTGCACAGTGGCAGATATGTAAATACGGGGTTTACATACCATTTCTTGCGCAATACGGTTCGAACACTCGAACACCTATACGGATTCTCCTGCACAGTGGCAGATATGTAAATACGGGGTTTACATACCATTTCTTGCGCAATACGGTTCGAACACTCGAACACCTATACGGATTCTCCTGCACAGTGGCAGATATGTAAATACGGGGTTTACATACCATTTCTTGCGCATTACGGTTCGAACACTCGAACACCTATACGGATTCTCCTGCACAGTGGCAGATATGTAAATACGGGGTTTACATACCATTTCTTGCGCATTACGGTTCGAACACTCGAACACCTATACGGATTCTCCTGCGCAGTGGCAGATATGTAAATACGGGTTTTCCGTACCATTTCTTGCGCAATACGGTTCGAACACTCGAACACCTATACGGATTCTCCTGCACAGTGGCAGATATGTAAATACGGGGTTTACGTACCATTTCTTGCGCAATACGGTTCGAACACTCGAACACCTATACGGATTCTCCTGTACAGTGGCAGATATGTAAATACGGGGTTTACATACCATTTCTTGCGCAATACGGTTCGAACACTCGAACACCTAAACGGATTCTCCTGCACAGTGGCAGATATGTAAATATGAGGTTTACTTACCATTTCTTGCGAAATACGGTTCGAACACTCGAACACCTATACGGATTCTCCTGCACAGTGGCAGATATGTAAATACGGGGTTTACATACCATTTCTTGCGCAATACGGTTCGAACACTCGAACACCTATACGGATTCTCCTGCACAGTGGCAGATATGTAAATACGGGGTTTACATACCATTTTTGCGCAATACGGTTCGAACACTCGAACACCTATTCGGATTCTCCTGCACAGTGGCAGATATGTAAATACGGGGTTTACATACCATTTCTTGCGCATTACGGTTCGAACACTCGAACACCTATACGGATTCTCCTGCACAGTGGCAGATATGTAAATACGGGGTTTACATACCATTTCTTGCGGAATACGGTTCGAACACTCGAAAACCTATACGGATTCTCCTGCACAGTGGCAGATATGTAAATGCGGGGTTTACATACCATTTCTTGCGCATTACGGTTCGAACACTCGAACACCTATACGGATTCTCCTGCACAGTGGCAGATATGTAAATACGGGGTTGACATACCATTTCTTGCGCATTACGGTTCGAACACTCGAACACCTATACGGATTCTCCAGCGCAGTGGCAGATATGTAAATACGGGGTTTCCGTACCATTTCTTTTGCAATACGGTTCGAACACTCGAACACCTATACGGATTTTCCTGCATAGTGGCAGATATGTAAATACGGGGTTTACGTACCATTTCTTGCGCAATACGGTTCGAACACTCGAACACCTATACGGATTCTCCTGCACAGTGGCAGATATGTAAATACGGGGTTTACATACCATTTCTTGCGCAATACGGTTCGAACACTCGAACACCTATACGGATTCTACTGCACAGTGGCTGATATGTAAATACGGGGTTTACATACCATTTCTTGCACAATACGGTTCGAACATTCGAACACCTATACGGATTCTCCTACACAGTGGCAGATATGTAAATACGGGGTTTACATACCATTTCTTGTGCAATACGGTTCGAACACTCGAACACCTATACGGATTCTCCTGCACAGTGGCAGATATGTAAATATGAGGTTTACTTACCATTTCTTGCGAAATACGGTTCGAACACTCAAACACCTATACAGATTCTCCTGCACAGTGGCAGATATGTAAATACGGGGTTTACTTACCATTTCTTGCGCAATACGGTTCGAACACTCGAACACCTATACGGATTCTCCTGCACAGTGGCAGATATGTAAATACGGGGTTTACATACCATTTCTTTCGCAATACGGTTCGAACACTCGAACACCTATACGGATTCTCCTGCACAGTGGCAGATGTGTAAATACAGGGTTTACATACCATTTCTTGCGCATTACGGTTCGAACACTCGAACACCTATACGGATTCTCCTGCACAGTGGCAGATATGTAAATACGGGGATTACATACCATTTCTTGCGCATTACGGTTCGAACACTCGAACACCTATACGGATTCTCCTGCGCAGTGGCAGATATGTAAATACGGGTTTTCCGTACCATTTCTTGCGCAATACGGTTCGAACACTCGAACACCTATACGGATTCTCCTGCACAGTGGCAGATATGTAAATACGGGGTTTACATACCATTTCTTGCGCATTACGGTTCGAACACTCGAACACCTATACGGATTCTCCTGCACAGTGGCAGATATGTAAATACGGGGTTTACATACCATTTCTTGCGCATTACGGTTCGAACACTCGAACACCTATACGGATTCTCCTGCACAGTGGCAGATATGTAAATACGGTGTTTACATACCATTTCTTGCGCAATACGGTTCGAACACTCGAACACCTATACGGATTCTCCTGCACAGTGGCAGATATGTAAATACGGGGTTTACATACCATTTCTTGCGCAATACGGTTCGAACACTCGAACACCTATACGGATTCTCCTGCACAATGGCAGATATGTAAATACGGGGTTTAAATACCATTTCTTGCGCATTACGGTTCGAACACTCGAAAACCTATACGGATTCTCCTGCACAGTGGCAGATAAGTAAATACGGGGTTTACATACCATTTCTTGCGGAATACGGTTCGAACACTCGAAAACCTATACGGATTCTCCTGCACAGTGGCAGATATGTAAATGCGGGGTTTACATACCATTTCTTGCGCATTACGGTTCGAACACTCGAACACCTATACGGATTCTCCTGCACAGTGGCAGATATGTAAATACGGGGTTGACATACCATTTCTTGCGCATTACGGTTCGAACACTCGAACACCTATACGGATTCTCCTGCGCAGTGGCAGATATGTAAATACGGGGTTTCCGTACCATTTCTTTTGCAATACGGTTCGAACACTCGAACACCTATACGGATTCTCCTGCACAGTGGCAGATATGTAAATACGGGGTTGACGTACCATTTCTTGCGCAATACGGTTCGAACACTCGAACACCTATACGGATTCTCCTGCACAGTGGCAGATATGTAAATACGGGGTTTACATACCATTTCTTGCGCAATACGGTTCGAACACTCGAACACCTATTCGGATTCTCCTGCACAGTGGCAGATATGTAAATACGGGGTTTACATACCATTTCTTGCGCATTACGGTTCGAACACTCGAACACCTATACGGATTCTCCTGCACAGTGGCAGATATGTAAATACGGGGTTTACATACCATTTCTTGCGGAATACGGTTCGAACACTCGAAAACCTATACGGATTCTCCTGCACAGTGGCAGATATGTAAATGCGGGGTTTACATACCATTTCTTGCGCATTACGGTTCGAACACTCGAACACCTATACGGATTCTCCTGCACAGTGGCAGATATGTAAATACGGGGTTGACATACCATTTCTTGCGCATTACGGTTCGAACACTCGAACACCTATACGGATTCTCCAGCGCAGTGGCAGATATGTAAATACGGGGTTTCCGTACCATTTCTTTTGCAATACGGTTCGAACACTCGAACACCTATACGGATTCTCCTGCACAGTGGCAGATATGTAAATACGGGGTTGACGTACCATTTCTTGCGCAATACGGTTCGAACACTCGAACACCTATACGGATTCTCCTGCACAGTGGCAGATATGTAAATACGGGGTTTACATACCATTTCTTGCGCAATACGGTTCGAACACTCGAACACCTATTCGGATTCTCCTGCACAGTGGCAGATATGTAAATACGGGGTTTACATACCATTTCTTGCGCATTACGGTTCGAACACTCGAACACCTATACGGATTCTCCTGCACAGTGGCAGATATGTAAATACGGGGTTTACATACCATTTCTTGCGGAATACGGTTCGAACACTCGAAAACCTATACGGATTCTCCTGCACAGTGGCAGATATGTAAATGCGGGGTTTACATACCATTTCTTGCGCATTACGGTTCGAACACTCGAACACCTATACGGATTCTCCTGCACAGTGGCAGATATGTAAATACGGGGTTGACATACCATTTCTTGCGCATTACGGTTCGAACACTCGAACACCTATACGGATTCTCCAGCGCAGTGGCAGATATGTAAATACGGGGTTTCCGTACCATTTCTTTTGCAATACGGTTCGAACAATCGAACACCTATACGGATTCTCCTGCATAGTGGCAGATATGTAAATACGGGGTTGACGTACCGTTTCTTGCGCAATACGGTTCGAACACTCGAACACCTATACGGATTCTCCTGCACAGTGGCAGATATGTAAATACGGGGTTTACATACCATTTCTTGCGCAATACGGTTCGAACACTCGAACACCTATACGGATTCTCCTGCACAGTGGCTGATATGTAAATACGGGGTTTACATACCATTTCTTGCGCAATACGGTTCGAACATTCGAACACCTATACGGATTCTCCTGCACAGTGGCAGATATGTAAATACGGGGTTTACATACCATTTCTTGGGCAATACGGTTCGAACACTCGAACACCTATACGGATTCTCCTGCACAGTGGCAGATATGTAAATATGAGGTTTACTTACCATTTCTTGCGCAATACGGTTCGAACACTCAAACACCTATACGGATTCTCCTGCACAGTGGCAGATATGTAAATATGAGGTTTACTTACCATTTCTTGCGAAATACGGTTCGAACACTCAAACACCTATACAGATTCTCCTGCACAGTGGCAGATATGTAAATACGGGGTTTACTTACCATTTCTTGCGCAATACGGTTCGAACACTCGAACACCTATACGGATTCTCCTGCACAGTGGCAGATATGTAAATACGGGGTTTACATACCATTTCTTGCGCAATACGGTTCGAACACTCGAACACCTATACGGATTCCCCTGCACAGTGGCAGATATGTAAATACGGGGTTTACATACCATTTCTTGCGCATTACGGTTCGAACACTCGAACACCTATACGGATTCTCCTACACAGTGGCAGATATGTAAATACGGGGATTACATACCATTTCTTGCGCATTACAGTTCGAACACTCGAACACCTATACGGATTCTCCTGCGCAGTGGCAGATATGTAAATACGGGTTTTCCGTACCATTTCTTGCGCAATACGGTTCGAACACTCGAACACCTATACGGATTCTCCTGCACAGTGGCAGATATGTAAATACGGGGTTTACATACCATTTCTTGCGCATTACGGTTCGAGCACTCGAACACCTATACGGATTCTCCTGCACAGTGGCAGATATGTAAATACGGGGTTTACATACCATTTCTTGCGCATTACGGTTCGAACACTCGAACACCTATACGGATTCTCCTGCATAATGGCAGATATGTAAATACGGTGTTTACATACCATTTCTTGCGCAATACGGTTCGAACACTCGAACACCTATACGGATTCTCCTGCACAGTGGCAGATATGTAAATACGGGGTTTACATACCATTTCTTGCGCAATACGGTTCGAACACTCGAACACCTATACGGATTCTCCTGCACACTGGCAGATATGTAAATACGGGGTTTAAATACCATTTCTTGCGCATTACGGTTCGAACACTCGAAAACCTATACGGATTCTCCTGCACAGTGGCAGATATGTAAATACGGGGTTTACATACCATTTCTTGCGGAATACGGTTCGAACACTCGAAAACCTATACGGATTCTCCTGCACAGTGGCAGATATGTAAATGCGGGGTTTACATACCATTTCTTGCGCATTACGGTTCGAACACTCGAACACCTATACGGATTCTCCTGCACAGTGGCAGATATGTAAATACGGGGTTGACATACCATTTCTTGCGCATTACGGTTCGAACACTCGAACACCTATACGGATTCTCCTGCGCAGTGGCAGATATGTAAATACGGGGTTTCCGTACCATTTCTTTTGCAATACGGTTCGAACACTCGAACACCTATACGGATTCTCCTGCACAGTGGCAGATATGTAAATACGGGGTTGACGTACCATTTCTTGCGCAATACGGTTCGAACACTCGAACACCTATACGGATTCTCCTGCACAGTGGCAGATATGTAAATACGGTGTTTACATACCATTTCTTGCGCAATACGGTTCGAACACTCGAACACCTATACGGATTCTCCTGCACAGTGGCAGATATGTAAATACGGGGTTTACATACCATTTCTTGCGCAATACGGTTCGAACACTCGAACACCTATACGGATTCTCCTGCACAGTGGCAGATATGTAAATACGGGGTTTACATACCATTTCTTGCGCATTACGGTTCGAACACTCGAAAACCTATACGGATTCTCCTGCACAGTGGCAGATATGTAAATACGGGGTTTACATACCATTTCTTGCGGAATACGGTTCGAACACTCGAAAACCTATACGGATTCTCCTGCACAGTGGCAGATATGTAAATGCGGGGTTTACATATAATTTCTTGCGCATTACGGTTCGAACACTCGAACACCTATACGGATTCTCCTGCACAGTGGCAGATATGTAAATACGGGGTTTACATACCATTTCTTGCGCAATACGGTTCGAACACTCGAACACCTATACGGATTCTCCTGCACTGTGGCAGATATGTAAATACGGGGTTTACAAACCATTTCTTGCGCATTACAGTTCGAACACTCGAACACCTATACGGATTCTCCTGCACAGTGGCAGATATGTAAATACGGGGTTTACATACCATTTCTTGCGGAATACGGTTCGAACACTCGAAAACCTATACGGATTCTCCTGCACAGTGGCAGATATGTAAATGCGGGGTTTACATACCATTTCTTGCGCATTACGGTTCGAACACTCGAACACCTATACGGATTCTCCTGCACAGTGGCAGATATGTAAATACGGGGTTGACATACCATTTCTTGCGCATTACGGTTCGAACACTCGAACACCTATACGGATTCTCCAGCGGAGTGGCAGATATGTAAATACGGGGTTTCCGTACCATTTCTAGCGCATTACGGTTCGAACACTCGAACACCTATACGGATTCTCCTGCACAGTGGCAGATATGTAAATACGGGGATTACATACCATTTCTTGCGCATTACGGTTCGAACACTCGAACACCTGTACGGATTCTCCTGCGCAGTGGCAGATATGTAAATACGGGTTTTCCGTACCATTTCTTGCGCAATACGGTTCGAACACTCGAACACCTATACGGATTCTCCTGCACTGTGGCAGATATGTAAATACGGGGTTTACGTACCATTTCTTGCGCAATACGGTTCGAACACTCGAACACCTATACGGATTCTCCTACACAGTGGCAGATATGTAAATACGGGGTTTACATACCATTTCTTGCGCAATACGGTTCGAACACTCGAACACCTATACGGATTCTCCTGCACAGTGGCAGATATGTAAATACGGGGTTTACATACCATTTCTTGCGCATTACGGTTCGAACACTCGAACACCTATACGGATTCTCCTGCACAGTGGCAGATATGTAAATACGGTGTTTACATACCATTTCTTGCGCAATACGGTTCGAACACTCGAACACCTATACGGATTCTCCTGCACAGTGGCAGATATGTAAATACGGGGTTTACATACCATTTCTTGCGCAATACGGTTCGAACACTCGAACACCTATACGGATTCTCCTGCACAGTGGCAGATATGTAAATACGGGGTTTACATACCATTTCTTGCGCATTACGGTTCGAACACTCGAAAACCTATACGGATTCTCCTGCACAGTGGCAGATATGTAAATACGGGGTTTACATACCATTTCTTGCGGAATACGGTTCGAACACTCGAAAACCTATACGGATTCTCCTGCACAGTGGCAGATATGTAAATGCGGGGTTTACATATAATTTCTTGCGCATTACGGTTCGAACACTCGAACACCTATACGGATTCTCCTGCACAGTGGCAGATATGTAAATACGGGGTTTACATTCCATTTCTTGCGCAATACGGTTCGAACACTCGAACACCTATACGGATTCTCCTGCACTGTGGCAGATATGTAAATACGGGGTTTACAAACCATTTCTTGCGCATTACAGTTCGAACACTCGAACACCTATACGGATTCTCCTGCACAGTGGCAGATATGTAAATACGGGGTTTACATACCATTTCTTGCGGAATACGGTTCGAACACTCGAAAACCTATACGGATTCTCCTGCACAGTGGCAGATATGTAAATGCGGGGTTTACACACCATTTCTTGCGCATTACGGTTCGAACACTCGAACACCTATACGGATTCTCCTGCACAGTGGCAGATATGTAAATACGGGGTTGACATACCATTTCTTGCGCATTACGGTTCGAACACTCGAACACCTATACGGATTCTCCAGCGCAGTGGCAGATATGTAAATACGGGGTTTCCGTACCATTTCTTGCGCATTACGGTTCGAACACTCGAACACCTATACGGATTCTCCTGCACAGTGGCAGATATGTAAATACGGGGTTTACATACCATTTCTTGCGCATTACGGTTCGAACACTCAAAAACCTATACAGATTCTCCTGCACAGTGGCAGATATGTAAATACGGGGTTTACATACCATTTCTTGCGGAATACGGTTCGAACACTCGAAAACCTATACGGATTCTCCTGCACAGTGGCAGATATGTAAATGTGGGGTTTACATACCATTTCTTGCGCATTACGGTTTGAACACTCGAACACCTATACGGATTCTCCTGCACAGTGGCAGATATGTAAATACGGGGTTGACATACCATTTCTTGCGCATTACGGTTCGAACACTCGAACACCTATACGGATTCTCCTGCGCAGTGGCAGATATGTAAATACGGGGTTTCCGTACCATTTCTTTTGCAATACGGTTCGAACACTCGAACACCTATACGGATTCTCCTGCACAGTGGCAGATATGTAAATACGGGGTTGACGTACCATTTCTTGCGCAATACGGTTCGAACACTCGAACACCTATACGGATTCTCCTGCACAGTGGCAGATATGTAAATACGGGGTTTACATACCATTTCTTGCGCAATACGGTTCGAACACTCGAACACCTATACGGATTCTCCTGCACAGTGGCAGATATGTAAATACGGGGTTTACATACCATTTCTTGCGCAATACGGTTCGAACACTCGAACACCTATACGGATTCTCCTGCACAGTGGCAGATATGTAAATATGAGGTTTACTTACCATTTCTTGCGAAATACGGTTCGAACACTCGAACACCTATACGGATTCTCCTGCACAGTGGCAGATATGTAAATACGGGGTTTACATACCATTTCTTGCGCAATACGGTTCGAACACTCGAAAACCTATACGGATTCTCCTGCACAGTGGCAGATATGTAAATGCGGGGTTTACATACCATTTCTTGCGCATTACGGTTCGAACACTCGAACACCTATACGGATTCTCCTGCACAGTGGCAGATATGTAAATACGGGGTTGACATACCATTTCTTGCGCATTACGGTTCGAACACTCGAACACCTATACGGATTCTCCAGCGCAGTGGCAGATATGTAAATACGGGGTTTCCGTACAATTTCTTTTGCAATACGGTTCGAACACTCGAACACCTATACGGATTCTCCAGCATAGTGGCAGATATGTAAATACGGGGTTGACGTACCATTTCTTGCGCAATACGGTTCGAACACTCGAACACCTATACGGATTCTCCTGCACAGTGGCAGATATGTAAATACGGGGTTTACATACCATTTCTTGCGGAATACGGTTCGAACACTCGAAAACCTATACGGATTCTCCTGCACAGTGGCAGATATGTAAATGCGGGGTTTACATACCATTTCTTGCGCATTACGGTTCGAACACTCGAACACCTATACGGATTCTCCAGCATAGTGGCAGATATGTAAATACGGGGTTGACGTACCATTTCTTGCGCAATACGGTTCGAACACTCGAACACCTATACGGATTCTCCTGCACAGTGGCAGATATGTAAATACGGGGTTTACATACCATTTCTTGCGGAATACGGTTCGAACACTCGAAAACCTATACGGATTCTCCTGCACAGTGGCAGATATGTAAATGCGGGGTTTACATACCATTTCTTGCGCATTACGGTTCGAACACTCGAACACCTAGACGGATTCTCCTGCACAGTGGCAGATATGTAAATACGGGGTTGACATACCATTTCTTGCGCGTTACGGTTCGAACACTCGAACACCTATACGGATTCTCCTGCACAGTGGCAGATATGTAAATACGGGCTTTACATACCATTTCTTGCGGAATACGGTTCGAACACTCGAAAACCTATACGGATTCTCCTGCACAGTGGCAGATATGTAAATGCGGGGTTTACATACCATTTCTTGCGCATTACGGTTCGAACACTCGAACACCTATACGGATTCTCCTGCACAGTGGCAGATATGTAAATACGGGGTTGACATACCATTTCTTGCGCATTACGGTTCGAACACTCGAACACCTATACGGATTCTCCAGCGCAGTGGCAGATATGTAAATACGGGGTTTCCGTACCATTTCTTGCGCATTACGGTTCGAACACTCGAACACCTATACGGATTCTCCTGCACAGTGGCAGATATGTAAATACGGGGTTTACATACCATTTCTTGCGCATTACGGTTCGAACACTCAAAAACCTATACAGATTCTCCTGCACAGTGGCAGATATGTAAATACGGGGTTTACATACCATTTCTTGCGGAATACGGTTCGAACACTCGAAAACCTATACGGATTCTCCTGCACAGTGGCAGATATGTAAATGTGGGGTTTACATACCATTTCTTGCGCATTACGGTTTGAACACTCGAACACCTATACGGATTCTCCTGCACAGTGGCAGATATGTAAATACGGGGTTGACATACCATTTCTTGCGCATTACGGTTCGAACACTCGAACACCTATACGGATTCTCCTGCGCAGTGGCAGATATGTAAATACGGGGTTTCCGTACCATTTCTTTTGCAATACGGTTCGAACACTCGAACACCTATACGGATTCTCCTGCACAGTGGCAGATATGTAAATACGGGGTTGACGTACCATTTCTTGCGCAATACGGTTCGAACACTCGAACACCTATACGGATTCTCCTGCACAGTGGCAGATATGTAAATACGGGGTTTACATACCATTTCTTGCGCAATACGGTTCGAACACTCGAACACCTATACGGATTCTCCTGCACAGTGGCAGATATGTAAATACGGGGTTTACATACCATTTCTTGCGCAATACGGTTCGAACACTCGAACACCTATACGGATTCTCCTGCACAGTGGCAGATATGTAAATATGAGGTTTACTTACCATTTCTTGCGAAATACGGTTCGAACACTCGAACACCTATACGGATTCTCCTGCACAGTGGCAGATATGTAAATACGGGGTTTACATACCATTTCTTGCGCAATACGGTTCGAACACTCGAAAACCTATACGGATTCTCCTGCACAGTGGCAGATATGTAAATGCGGGGTTTACATACCATTTCTTGCGCATTACGGTTCGAACACTCGAACACCTATACGGATTCTCCTGCACAGTGGCAGATATGTAAATACGGGGTTGACATACCATTTCTTGCGCATTACGGTTCGAACACTCGAACACCTATACGGATTCTCCAGCGCAGTGGCAGATATGTAAATACGGGGTTTCCGTACAATTTCTTTTGCAATACGGTTCGAACACTCGAACACCTATACGGATTCTCCAGCATAGTGGCAGATATGTAAATACGGGGTTGACGTACCATTTCTTGCGCAATACGGTTCGAACACTCGAACACCTATACGGATTCTCCTGCACAGTGGCAGATATGTAAATACGGGGTTTACATACCATTTCTTGCGGAATACGGTTCGAACACTCGAAAACCTATACGGATTCTCCTGCACAGTGGCAGATATGTAAATGCGGGGTTTACATACCATTTCTTGCGCATTACGGTTCGAACACTCGAACACCTATACGGATTCTCCAGCATAGTGGCAGATATGTAAATACGGGGTTGACGTACCATTTCTTGCGCAATACGGTTCGAACACTCGAACACCTATACGGATTCTCCTGCACAGTGGCAGATATGTAAATACGGGGTTTACATACCATTTCTTGCGGAATACGGTTCGAACACTCGAAAACCTATACGGATTCTCCTGCACAGTGGCAGATATGTAAATGCGGGGTTTACATACCATTTCTTGCGCATTACGGTTCGAACACTCGAACACCTAGACGGATTCTCCTGCACAGTGGCAGATATGTAAATACGGGGTTGACATACCATTTCTTGCGCGTTACGGTTCGAACACTCGAACACCTATACGGATTCTCCTGCACAGTGGCAGATATGTAAATACGGGCTTTACATACCATTTCTTGCGGAATACGGTTCGAACACTCGAAAACCTATACGGATTCTCCTGCACAGTGGCAGATATGTAAATGCGGGGTTTACATATAATTTCTTGCGCATTACGGTTCGAACACTCGAACACCTATACGGATTCTCCTGCACAGTGGCAGATATGTAAATACGGGGTTTACATACCATTTTTTGCGCAATACGGTTCGAACACTCGAACACCAATACGGATTCTCCTGCACTGTGGCAGATATGTAAATACGGGGTTTACAAACCATTTCTTGCGCATTACAGTTCGAACACTCGAACACCTATACGGATTCTCCTGCACAGTGGCAGATATGTAAATACGGGGTTTACATACCATTTCTTGCGCAATACGGTTCGAACACTCGAAAACCTATACGGATTCTCCTGCACAGTGGCAGATATGTAAATGTGGGGTTTACATACCATTTCTTGCGCATTACGGTTCGAACACTCGAACACCTATACGGATTCTCCTGCACAGTGGCAGATATGTAAATACGGGGTTGACATACCATTTCTTGCGCATTACGGTTCGAACACTCGAACACCTATACGGATTCTCCTGCGCAGTGGCAGTTATGTAAATACGGGTTTTCCGTACCATTTCTTGCGCAATACGGTTCGAACACTCGAACACCTATACGGATTCTCCTGCACAGTGGCAGATATGTAAATACGGGGTTTACATACCATTTCTTGCGCAATACGGTTCGAACACTCGAACACCTATACGGATTCTCCTGCACAGTGGCAGATATGTAAATACGGGGTTTACATACCATTTCTTGCGCAATACGGTTCGAACACTCGAACACCTATACGGATTCTCCTGCACAGTGGCAGATATGTAAATATGAGGTTTACTTACCATTTCTTGCGAAATACGGTTCGAACACTCGAACACCTATACGGATTCTCCTGCACAGTGGCAGATATGTAAATACGGGGTTTACATACCATTTCTTGCGCAATACGGTTCGAACACTCGAAAACCTATACGGATTCTCCTGCACAGTGGCAGATATGTAAATGCGGGGTTTACATACCATTTCTTGCGCATTACGGTTCGAACACTCGAACACCTATACGGATTCTCCTGCACAGTGGCAGATATGTAAATACGGGGTTGACATACCATTTCTTGCGCATTACGGTTCGAACACTCGAACACCTATACGGATTCTCCAGCGCAGTGGCAGATATGTAAATACGGGGTTTCCGTACAATTTCTTTTGCAATACGGTTCGAACACTCGAACACCTATACGGATTCTCCAGCATAGTGGCAGATATGTAAATACGGGGTTGACGTACCATTTCTTGCGCAATACGGTTCGAACACTCGAACACCTATACGGATTCTCCTGCACAGTGGCAGATATGTAAATACGGGGTTTACATACCATTTCTTGCGGAATACGGTTCGAACACTCGAAAACCTATACGGATTCTCCTGCACAGTGGCAGATATGTAAATGCGGGGTTTACATACCATTTCTTGCGCATTACGGTTCGAACACTCGAACACCTATACGGATTCTCCAGCATAGTGGCAGATATGTAAATACGGGGTTGACGTACCATTTCTTGCGCAATACGGTTCGAACACTCGAACACCTATACGGATTCTCCTGCACAGTGGCAGATATGTAAATACGGGGTTTACATACCATTTCTTGCGGAATACGGTTCGAACACTCGAAAACCTATACGGATTCTCCTGCACAGTGGCAGATATGTAAATGCGGGGTTTACATACCATTTCTTGCGCATTACGGTTCGAACACTCGAACACCTAGACGGATTCTCCTGCACAGTGGCAGATATGTAAATACGGGGTTGACATACCATTTCTTGCGCGTTACGGTTCGAACACTCGAACACCTATACGGATTCTCCTGCACAGTGGCAGATATGTAAATACGGGCTTTACATACCATTTCTTGCGGAATACGGTTCGAACACTCGAAAACCTATACGGATTCTCCTGCACAGTGGCAGATATGTAAATGCGGGGTTTACATATAATTTCTTGCGCATTACGGTTCGAACACTCGAACACCTATACGGATTCTCCTGCACAGTGGCAGATATGTAAATACGGGGTTTACATACCATTTTTTGCGCAATACGGTTCGAACACTCGAACACCAATACGGATTCTCCTGCACTGTGGCAGATATGTAAATACGGGGTTTACAAACCATTTCTTGCGCATTACAGTTCGAACACTCGAACACCTATACGGATTCTCCTGCACAGTGGCAGATATGTAAATACGGGGTTTACATACCATTTCTTGCGCAATACGGTTCGAACACTCGAAAACCTATACGGATTCTCCTGCACAGTGGCAGATATGTAAACGTGGGGTTTACATACCATTTCTTGCGCATTACGGTTCGAACACTCGAACACCTATACGGATTCTCCTGCACAGTGGCAGATATGTAAATACGGGGTTGACATACCATTTCTTGCGCATTACGGTTCGAACACTCGAACACCTATACGGATTCTCCAGCGCAGTGGCAGATATGTAAATACGGGGTTTCCGTACCATTTCTTTTGCAATACGGTTCGAACACTCGAACACCTATACGGATTCTCCTGCATAGTGGCAGATATGTAAATACGGGGTTGACGTACCATTTCTTGCGCAATACGGTTCGAACACTCGAACACCTATACGGATTCTCCTGCACAGTGGCAGATATGTAAATACGGGGTTTACATACCATTTCTTGCGAAATACGGTTCGAACACTCGAACACCTATACGGATTCTCCTGCACAGTGGGAGATATGTAAATACGGGGTTTACATACCATTTCTTGGGCAATACGGTTCGAACACTCGAACACCTATACGGATTCTCCTGCACAGTGGCAGATATGTAAATACGGGGTTTACATACCATTTCTTGCGTAATACGGTTCGAACACTCGAACACCTATACGGATTCTCCTCCACAGTGGAAGATATGTAAATACGGGGTTTACATACCATTTCTTGCGCATTACGGTTCGAACACTCGAACACCTATACGGATTCTCCTGCGCAGTGGCAGTTATGTAAATACGGGTTTTCCGTACCATTTCTTGCGCAATACGGTTCGAACACTCGAACACCTATACGGATTCTCCTGCACAGTGGCAGATATGTAAATACGGGGTTTACATACCATTTCTTGCGCAATACGGTTCGAACACTCGAACACCTATACGGATTCTCCTGCACAGTGGCAGATATGTAAATACGGGGTTTACATACCATTTCTTGCGCAATACGGTTCGAACACTCGAAAACCTATACGGATTCTCCTGCACAGTGGCAGATATGTAAATGCGGTGTTTACATACCATTTCTTGCGCATTACGGTTCGAACACTCGAACACCTATACGGATTCTCCTGCACAGTGGCAGATATATAAATACGGGGTTGACATACCATTTCTTGCGCATTACGGTTCGAACACTCGAACACCTATACGGATTCTCCAGCGCAGTGGCAGATATGTAAATACGGGGTTTCCGTACCATTTCTTTTGCAATACGGTTCGAACACTCGAACACCTATACGGATTCTCCTGCATAGTGGCAGATATGTAAATACGGGGTTGACGTACCATTTCTTGCGCAATACGGTTCGAACACTCGAACACCTATAGGGATTCTCCTGCACAGTGGCAGATATGTAAATACGGGGTTTACATATCATTTCTTGCGCAATACGGTTCGAACACTCGAACACCTATACGGATTCTCCTGCACAGTGGCAGATATGTAAATACGGGGTTTACATACCATTTCTTGCGCAATACGGTTCGAACATTCGAACACCTATACGGATTCTCCTGCACAGTGGCAGATATGTAAATACGGGGTTTACATACCATTTCTTGCGTAATACGGTTCGAACACTCGAACACCTATACGGATTCTCCTGCACAGTGGCAGATATGTAAATATGAGGTTTACTTACCATTTCTTGCGAAATACGGTTCGAACACTCGAACACCTATACAGATTCTCCTGCACAGTGGCAGACATGTAAATACGGGGTTTACTTACCATTTCTTGCGCAATACGGTTCGAACACTCGAACACCTATACGGATTCTCCTGCACAGTGGCAGATATGTAAATACGGGGTTTACATACCATTTCTTGCGCAATACGGTTCGAACACTCGAACACCTATACGGATTCTCCTGCACAGTGGCAGATATGTAAATACGGGGTTGACATACCATTTCTTGCGCATTACGGTTCGAACACTCGAACACCTATACGGATTCTCCAGCGCAGTGGCAGATATGTAAATACGGGGTTTCCGTACAATTTCTTTTGCAATACGGTTCGAACACTCGAACACCTATACGGATTCTCCAGCATAGTGGCAGATATGTAAATACGGGGTTGACGTACCATTTCTTGCGCAATACGGTTCGAACACTCGAACACCTATACGGATTCTCCTGCACAGTGGCAGATATGTAAATACGGGGTTTACATACCATTTCTTGCGGAATACGGTTCGAACACTCGAAAACCTATACGGATTCTCCTGCACAGTGGCAGATATGTAAATGCGGGGTTTACATACCATTTCTTGCGCATTACGGTTCGAACACTCGAACACCTAGACGGATTCTCCTGCACAGTGGCAGATATGTAAATACGGGGTTGACATACCATTTCTTGCGCGTTACGGTTCGAACACTCGAACACCTATACGGATTCTCCTGCGCAGTGGCAGATATGTAAATACGGGGTTTCCGTACCATTTCTTTTGCAATACGGTTCGAACACTCGAACACCTATACGGATTCTCCTGCACAGTGGCAGATATGTAAATACGGGGTTTACAAACCATTTCTTGCGCATTACAGTTCGAACACTCGAACACCTATACGGATTCTCCTGCACAGTGGCAGATATGTAAATACGGGCTTTACATACCATTTCTTGCGGAATACGGTTCGAACACTCGAAAACCTATACGGATTCTCCTACACAGTGGCAGATATGTAAATGCGGGGTTTACATATAATTTCTTGCGCATTACGGTTCGAACACTCGAACACCTATACGGATTCTCCTGCACAGTGGCAGATATGTAAATACGGGGTTTACATACCATTTTTTGCGCAATACGGTTCGAACACTCGAACACCAATACGGATTCTCCTGCACTGTGGCAGATATGTAAATACGGGGTTTACAAACCATTTCTTGCGCATTACAGTTCGAACACTCGAACACCTATACGGATTCTCCTGCACAGTGGCAGATATGTAAATACGGGGTTTACATACCATTTCTTGCGCAATACGGTTCGAACACTCGAAAACCTATACGGATTCTCCTGCACAGTGGCAGATATGTAAATGTGGGGTTTACATACCATTTCTTGCGCATTACGGTTCGAACACTCGAACACCTATACGGATTCTCCTGCACAGTGGCAGATATGTAAATACGGGGTTGACATACCATTTCTTGCGCATTACGGTTCGAACACTCGAACACCTATACGGATTCTCCAGCGCAGTGGCAGATATGTAAATACGGGGTTTCCGTACCATTTCTTTTGCAATACGGTTCGAACACTCGAACACCTATACGGATTCTCCTGCATAGTGGCAGATATGTAAATACGGGGTTGACGTACCATTTCTTGCGCAATACGGTTCGAACACTCGAACACCTATACGGATTCTCCTGCACAGTGGCAGATATGTAAATACGGGGTTTACATACCATTTCTTGCGAAATACGGTTCGAACACTCGAACACCTATACGGATTCTCCTGCACAGTGGGAGATATGTAAATACGGGGTTTACATACCATTTCTTGGGAAATACGGTTCGAACACTCGAACACCTATACGGATTCTCCTGCACAGTGGCAGATATGTAAATACGGGGTTTACATACCATTTCTTGCGTAATACGGTTCGAACACTCGAACACCTATACGGATTCTCCTCCACAGTGGCAGATATGTAAATACGGGGTTTACATACCATTTCTTGCGCATTACGGTTCGAACACTCGAACACCTATACGGATTCTCCTGCGCAGTGGCAGTTATGTAAATACGGGTTTTCCGTACCATTTCTTGCGCAATACGGTTCGAACACTCGAACACCTATACGGATTCTCCTGCACAGTGGCAGATATGTAAATACGGGGTTTACATACCATTTCTTGCGCAATACGGTTCGAACACTCGAACACCTATACGGATTCTCCTGCACAGTGGCAGATATGTAAATACGGGGTTTACATACCATTTCTTGCGCAATACGGTTCGAACACTCGAAAACCTATACGGATTCTCCTGCACAGTGGCAGATATGTAAATGCGGTGTTTACATACCATTTCTTGCGCATTACGGTTCGAACACTCGAACACCTATACGGATTCTCCTGCACAGTGGCAGATATATAAATACGGGGTTGACATACCATTTCTTGCGCATTACGGTTCGAACACTCGAACACCTATACGGATTCTCCAGCGCAGTGGCAGATATGTAAATACGGGGTTTCCGTACCATTTCTTTTGCAATACGGTTCGAACACTCGAACACCTATACGGATTCTCCTGCATAGTGGCAGATATGTAAATACGGGGTTGACGTACCATTTCTTGCGCAATACGGTTCGAACACTCGAACACCTATAGGGATTCTCCTGCACAGTGGCAGATATGTAAATACGGGGTTTACATATCATTTCTTGCGCAATACGGTTCGAACACTCGAACACCTATACGGATTCTCCTGCACAGTGGCAGATATGTAAATACGGGGTTTACATACCATTTCTTGCGCAATACGGTTCGAACATTCGAACACCTATACGGATTCTCCTGCACAGTGGCAGATATGTAAATACGGGGTTTACATACCATTTCTTGCGTAATACGGTTCGAACACTCGAACACCTATACGGATTCTCCTGCACAGTGGCAGATATGTAAATATGAGGTTTACTTACCATTTCTTGCGAAATACGGTTCGAACACTCGAACACCTATACAGATTCTCCTGCACAGTGGCAGACATGTAAATACGGGGTTTACTTACCATTTCTTGAGCAATACGGTTCGAACACTCGAACACCTATACGGATTCTCCTGCACAGTGGCAGATATGTAAATACGGGGTTTACATACCATTTCTTGCGCAATACGGTTCGAACACTCGAACACCTATACGGATTCTCCTGCACAGTGGCAGATATGTAAATACGGGGTTTACATACCATTTCTTGCGCAATACGGTTCGAACACTCGAACACCTATACGGATTCTCCTGCACAGTGGCAGATATGTAAATACGGGGTTGACATACCATTTCTTGCGCATTACGGTTCGAACACTCGAACACCTATACGGATTCTCCAGCGCAGTGGCAGATATGTAAATACGGGGTTTCCGTACAATTTCTTTTGCAATACGGTTCGAACACTCGAACACCTATACGGATTCTCCAGCATAGTGGCAGATATGTAAATACGGGGTTGACGTACCATTTCTTGCGCAATACGGTTCGAACACTCGAACACCTATACGGATTCTCCTGCACAGTGGCAGATATGTAAATACGGGGTTTACATACCATTTCTTGCGGAATACGGTTCGAACACTCGAAAACCTATACGGATTCTCCTGCACAGTGGCAGATATGTAAATGCGGGGTTTACATACCATTTCTTGCGCATTACGGTTCGAACACTCGAACACCTAGACGGATTCTCCTGCACAGTGGCAGATATGTAAATACGGGGTTGACATACCATTTCTTGCGCGTTACGGTTCGAACACTCGAACACCTATACGGATTCTCCTGCGCAGTGGCAGATATGTAAATACGGGGTTTCCGTACCATTTCTTTTTCAATACGGTTCGAACACTCGAACACCTATACGGATTCTCCTGCACAGTGGCAGATATGTAAATACGGGGTTTACAAACCATTTCTTGCGCATTACAGTTCGAACACTCGAACACCTATACGGATTCTCCTGCACAGTGGCAGATATGTAAATACGGGCTTTACATACCATTTCTTGCGGAATACGGTTCGAACACTCGAAAACCTATACGGATTCTCCTGCACAGTGGCAGATATGTAAATGCGGGGTTTACATATAATTTCTTGCGCATTACGGTTCGAACACTCGAACACCTATACGGATTCTCCTGCACAGTGGCAGATATGTAAATACGGGGTTTACATACCATTTTTTGCGCAATACGGTTCGAACACTCGAACACCAATACGGATTCTCCTGCACTGTGGCAGATATGTAAATACGGGGTTTACATATCATTTCTTGCGCAATACGGTTCGAACACTCGAACACCTATACGGATTCTCCTGCACAGTGGCAGATATGTAAATACGGGGTTTACATACCATTTCTTGCGCAATACGGTTCGAACATTCGAACACCTATACGGATTCTCCTGCACAGTGGCAGATATGTAAATACGGGGTTTACATACCATTTCTTGCGTAATACGGTTCGAACACTCGAACACCTATACGGATTCTCCTGCACAGTGGCAGATATGTAAATATGAGGTTTACTTACCATTTCTTGCGAAATACGGTTCGAACACTCGAACACCTATACAGATTCTCCTGCACAGTGGCAGACATGTAAATACGGGGTTTACTTACCATTTCTTGCGCAATACGGTTCGAACACTCGAACACCTATACGGATTCTCCTGCACAGTGGCAGATATGTAAATACGGGGTTTACATACCATTTCTTGCGCAATACGGTTCGAACACTCGAAAACCTATACGGATTCTCCTGCACAGTGGCAGATATGTAAATGTGGGGTTTACATACCATTTCTTGCGCATTACGGTTCGAACACTCGAACACCTATACGGATTCTCCTGCACAGTGGCAGATATGTAAATACGGGGTTGACATACCATTTCTTGCGCATTACGGTTCGAACACTCGAACACCTATACGGATTCTCCAGCGCAGTGGCAGATATGTAAATACGGGGTTTCCGTACCATTTCTTTTGCAATACGGTTCGAACACTCGAACACCTATACGGATTCTCCTGCATAGTGGCAGATATGTAAATACGGGGTTGACGTACCATTTCTTGCGCAATACGGTTCGAACACTCGAACACCTATACGGATTCTCCTCCACAGTGGCAGATATGTAAATACGGGGTTTACATACCATTTCTTGCGAAATACGGTTCGAACACTCGAACACCTATACGGATTCTCCTGCACAGTGGGAGATATGTAAATACGGGGTTTACATACCATTTCTTGGGCAATACGGTTCGAACACTCGAACACCTATACGGATTCTCCTGCACAGTGGCAGATATGTAAATACGGGGTTTACATACCATTTCTTGCGTAATACGGTTCGAACACTCGAACACCTATACGGATTCTCCTCCACAGTGGCAGATATGTAAATACGGGGTTTACATACCATTTCTTGCGCATTACGGTTCGAACACTCGAACACCTATACGGATTCTCCTGCGCAGTGGCAGTTATGTAAATACGGGTTTTCCGTACCATTTCTTGCGCAATACGGTTCGAACACTCGAACACCTATACGGATTCTCCTGCACAGTGGCAGATATGTAAATACGGGGTTTACATACCATTTCTTGCGCAATACGGTTCGAACACTCGAACACCTATACGGATTCTCCTGCACAGTGGCAGATATGTAAATACGGGGTTTACATACCATTTCTTGCGCAATACGGTTCGAACACTCGAAAACCTATACGGATTCTCCTGCACAGTGGCAGATATGTAAATGCGGTGTTTACATACCATTTCTTGCGCATTACGGTTCGAACACTCGAACACCTATACGGATTCTCCTGCACAGTGGCAGATATATAAATACGGGGTTGACATACCATTTCTTGCGCATTACGGTTCGAACACTCGAACACCTATACGGATTCTCCAGCGCAGTGGCAGATATGTAAATACGGGGTTTCCGTACCATTTCTTTTGCAATACGGTTCGAACACTCGAACACCTATACGGATTCTCCTGCATAGTGGCAGATATGTAAATACGGGGTTGACGTACCATTTCTTGCGCAATACGGTTCGAACACTCGAACACCTATAGGGATTCTCCTGCACAGTGGCAGATATGTAAATACGGGGTTTACATATCATTTCTTGCGCAATACGGTTCGAACACTCGAACACCTATACGGATTCTCCTGCACAGTGGCAGATATGTAAATACGGGGTTTACATACCATTTCTTGCGCAATACGGTTCGAACATTCGAACACCTATACGGATTCTCCTGCACAGTGGCAGATATGTAAATACGGGGTTTACATACCATTTCTTGCGTAATACGGTTCGAACACTCGAACACCTATACGGATTCTCCTGCACAGTGGCAGATATGTAAATATGAGGTTTACTTACCATTTCTTGCGAAATACGGTTCGAACACTCGAACACCTATACAGATTCTCCTGCACAGTGGCAGACATGTAAATACGGGGTTTACTTACCATTTCTTGCGCAATACGGTTCGAACACTCGAACACCTATACGGATTCTCCTGCACAGTGGCAGATATGTAAATACGGGGTTTACATACCATTTCTTGCGCAATACGGTTCGAACACTCGAACACCTATACGGATTCTCCTGCACAGTGGCAGATATGTAAATACGGGGTTTACATACCATTTCTTGCGCAATACGGTTCGAACACTCGAACACCTATACGGATTCTCCTGCACAGTGGCAGATATGTAAATACGGGGTTGACATACCATTTCTTGCGCATTACGGTTCGAACACTCGAACACCTATACGGATTCTCCAGCGCAGTGGCAGATATGTAAATACGGGGTTTCCGTACAATTTCTTTTGCAATACGGTTCGAACACTCGAACACCTATACGGATTCTCCAGCATAGTGGCAGATATGTAAATACGGGGTTGACGTACCATTTCTTGCGCAATACGGTTCGAACACTCGAACACCTATACGGATTCTCCTGCACAGTGGCAGATATGTAAATACGGGGTTTACATACCATTTCTTGCGGAATACGGTTCGAACACTCGAAAACCTATACGGATTCTCCTGCACAGTGGCAGATATGTAAATGCGGGGTTTACATACCATTTCTTGCGCATTACGGTTCGAACACTCGAACACCTAGACGGATTCTCCTGCACAGTGGCAGATATGTAAATACGGGGTTGACATACCATTTCTTGCGCGTTACGGTTCGAACACTCGAACACCTATACGGATTCTCCTGCGCAGTGGCAGATATGTAAATACGGGGTTTCCGTACCATTTCTTTTGCAATACGGTTCGAACACTCGAACACCTATACGGATTCTCCTGCACAGTGGCAGATATGTAAATACGGGGTTTACAAACCATTTCTTGCGCATTACAGTTCGAACACTCGAACACCTATACGGATTCTCCTGCACAGTGGCAGATATGTAAATACGGGCTTTACATACCATTTCTTGCGGAATACGGTTCGAACACTCGAAAACCTATACGGATTCTCCTGCACAGTGGCAGATATGTAAATGCGGGGTTTACATATAATTTCTTGCGCATTACGGTTCGAACACTCGAACACCTATACGGATTCTCCTGCACAGTGGCAGATATGTAAATACGGGGTTTACATACCATTTTTTGCGCAATACGGTTCGAACACTCGAACACCAATACGGATTCTCCTGCACTGTGGCAGATATGTAAATACGGGGTTTACAAACCATTTCTTGCGCATTACAGTTCGAACACTCGAACACCTATACGGATTCTCCTGCACAGTGGCAGATATGTAAATACGGGGTTTACATACCATTTCTTGCGCAATACGGTTCGAACACCCGAAAACCTATACGGATTCTCCTGCACAGTGGCAGATATGTAAATGTGGGGTTTACATACCATTTCTTGCGCATTACGGTTCGAACACTCGAACACCTATACGGATTCTCCTGCACAGTGGCAGATATGTAAATACGGGGTTGACATACCATTTCTTGCGCATTACGGTTCGAACACTCGAACACCTATACGGATTCTCCAGCGCAGTGGCAGATATGTAAATACGGGGTTTCCGTACCATTTCTTTTGCAATACGGTTCGAACACTCGAACACCTATACGGATTCTCCTGCATAGTGGCAGATATGTAAATACGGGGTTGACGTACCATTTCTTGCGCAATACGGTTCGAACACTCGAACACCTATACGGATTCTCCTGCACAGTGGCAGATATGTAAATACGGGGTTTACATACCATTTCTTGCGAAATACGGTTCGAACACTCGAACACCTATACGGATTCTCCTGCACAGTGGGAGATATGTAAATACGGGGTTTACATACCATTTCTTGGGCAATACGGTTCGAACACTCGAACACCTATACGGATTCTCCTGCACAGTGGCAGATATGTAAATACGGGGTTTACATACCATTTCTTGCGTAATACGGTTCGAACACTCGAACACCTATACGGATTCTCCTCCACAGTGGCAGATATGTAAATACGGGGTTTACATACCATTTCTTGCGCATTACGGTTCGAACACTCGAACACCTATACGGATTCTCCTGCGCAGTGGCAGTTATGTAAATACGGGTTTTCCGTACCATTTCTTGCGCAATACGGTTCGAACACTCGAACACCTATACGGATTCTCCTGCACAGTGGCAGATATGTAAATACGGGGTTTACATACCATTTCTTGCGCAATACGGTTCGAACACTCGAACACCTATACGGATTCTCCTGCACAGTGGCAGATATGTAAATACGGGGTTTACATACCATTTCTTGCGCAATACGGTTCGAACACTCGAAAACCTATACGGATTCTCCTGCACAGTGGCAGATATGTAAATGCGGTGTTTACATACCATTTCTTGCGCATTACGGTTCGAACACTCGAACACCTATACGGATTCTCCTGCACAGTGGCAGATATATAAATACGGGGTTGACATACCATTTCTTGCGCATTACGGTTCGAACACTCGAACACCTATACGGATTCTCCAGCGCAGTGGCAGATATGTAAATACGGGGTTTCCGTACCATTTCTTTTGCAATACGGTTCGAACACTCGAACACCTATACGGATTCTCCTGCATAGTGGCAGATATGTAAATACGGGGTTGACGTACCATTTCTTGCGCAATACGGTTCGAACACTCGAACACCTATAGGGATTCTCCTGCACAGTGGCAGATATGTAAATACGGGGTTTACATATCATTTCTTGCGCAATACGGTTCGAACACTCGAACACCTATACGGATTCTCCTGCACAGTGGCAGATATGTAAATACGGGGTTTACATACCATTTCTTGCGCAATACGGTTCGAACATTCGAACACCTATACGGATTCTCCTGCACAGTGGCAGATATGTAAATACGGGGTTTACATACCATTTCTTGCGTAATACGGTTCGAACACTCGAACACCTATACGGATTCTCCTGCACAGTGGCAGATATGTAAATATGAGGTTTACTTACCATTTCTTGCGAAATACGGTTCGAACACTCGAACACCTATACAGATTCTCCTGCACAGTGGCAGACATGTAAATACGGGGTTTACTTACCATTTCTTGCGCAATACGGTTCGAACACTCGAACACCTATACGGATTCTCCTGCACAGTGGCAGATATGTAAATACGGGGTTTACATACCATTTCTTGCGCAATACGGTTCGAACACTCGAACACCTATACGGATTCTCCTGCACAGTGGCAGATATGTAAATACGGGGTTGACATACCATTTCTTGCGCATTACGGTTCGAACACTCGAACACCTATACGGATTCTCCAGCGCAGTGGCAGATATGTAAATACGGGGTTTCCGTACAATTTCTTTTGCAATACGGTTCGAACACTCGAACACCTATACGGATTCTCCAGCATAGTGGCAGATATGTAAATACGGGGTTTCCGTACAATTTCTTTTGCAATACGGTTCGAACACTCGAACACCTATACGGATTCTCCTGCACAGTGGCAGATATGTAAATACGGGGTTTACATACCATTTCTTGCGCAATACGGTTCGAACACTCGAACACCTATACGGATTCTCCTGCACAGTGGCAGATATGTAAATACGGGGTTTACATACCATTTCTTGCGCAATACGGTTCGAACACTCGAAAACCTATACGGATTCTCCTGCACAGTGGCAGATATGTAAATGCGGTGTTTACATACCATTTCTTGCGCATTACGGTTCGAACACTCGAACACCTATACGGATTCTCCTGCACAGTGGCAGATATATAAATACGGGGTTGACATACCATTTCTTGCGCATTACGGTTCGAACACTCGAACACCTATACGGATTCTCCAGCGCAGTGGCAGATATGTAAATACGGGGTTTCCGTACCATTTCTTTTGCAATACGGTTCGAACACTCGAACACCTATACGGATTCTCCTGCATAGTGGCAGATATGTAAATACGGGGTTGACGTACCATTTCTTGCGCAATACGGTTCGAACACTCGAACACCTATAGGGATTCTCCTGCACAGTGGCAGATATGTAAATACGGGGTTTACATATCATTTCTTGCGCAATACGGTTCGAACACTCGAACACCTATACGGATTCTCCTGCACAGTGGCAGATATGTAAATACGGGGTTTACATACCATTTCTTGCGCAATACGGTTCGAACATTCGAACACCTATACGGATTCTCCTGCACAGTGGCAGATATGTAAATACGGGGTTTACATACCATTTCTTGCGTAATACGGTTCGAACACTCGAACACCTATACGGATTCTCCTGCACAGTGGCAGATATGTAAATATGAGGTTTACTTACCATTTCTTGCGAAATACGGTTCGAACACTCGAACACCTATACAGATTCTCCTGCACAGTGGCAGACATGTAAATACGGGGTTTACTTACCATTTCTTGCGCAATACGGTTCGAACACTCGAACACCTATACGGATTCTCCTGCACAGTGGCAGATATGTAAATACGGGGTTTACATACCATTTCTTGCGCAATACGGTTCGAACACTCGAACACCTATACGGATTCTCCTGCACAGTGGCAGATATGTAAATACGGGGTTGACATACCATTTCTTACGCATTACGGTTCGAACACTCGAACACCTATACGGATTCTCCAGCGCAGTGGCAGATATGTAAATACGGGGTTTCCGTACCATTTCTTTTGCAATACGGTTCGAACACTCGAACACCTATACGGATTCTCCTGCATAGTGGCAGATATGTAAATACGGGGTTGACGTACCATTTCTTGCGCAATACGGTTCGAACACTCGAACACCTATAGGGATTCTCCTGCACAGTGGCAGATATGTAAATACGGGGTTTACATATCATTTCTTGCGCAATACGGTTCGAACACTCGAACACCTATACGGATTCTCCTGCACAGTGGCAGATATGTAAATACGGGGTTTACATACCATTTCTTGCGCAATACGGTTCGAACATTCGAACACCTATACGGATTCTCCTGCACAGTGGCAGATATGTAAATACGGGGTTTACATACCATTTCTTGCGTAATACGGTTCGAACACTCGAACACCTATACGGATTCTCCTGCACAGTGGCAGATATGTAAATATGAGGTTTACTTACCATTTCTTGCGAAATACGGTTCGAACACTCGAACACCTATACAGATTCTCCTGCACAGTGGCAGACATGTAAATACGGGGTTTACTTACCATTTCTTGCGCAATACGGTTCGAACACTCGAACACCTATACGGATTCTCCTGCACAGTGGCAGATATGTAAATACGGGGTTTACATACCATTTCTTGCGCAATACGGTTCGAACACTCGAACACCTATACGGATTCTCCTGCACAGTGGCAGATATGTAAATACGGGGTTGACATACCATTTCTTGCGCATTACGGTTCGAACACTCGAACACCTATACGGATTCTCCAGCGCAGTGGCAGATATGTAAATACGGGGTTTCCGTACAATTTCTTTTGCAATACGGTTCGAACACTCGAACACCTATACGGATTCTCCAGCATAGTGGCAGATATGTAAATACGGGGTTTCCGTACAATTTCTTTTGCAATACGGTTCGAACACTCGAACACCTATACGGATTCTCCTGCACAGTGGCAGATATGTAAATACGGGGTTTACATACCATTTCTTGCGCAATACGGTTCGAACACTCGAACACCTATACGGATTCTCCTGCACAGTGGCAGATATGTAAATACGGGGTTTACATACCATTTCTTGCGCAATACGGTTCGAACACTCGAAAACCTATACGGATTCTCCTGCACAGTGGCAGATATGTAAATGCGGTGTTTACATACCATTTCTTGCGCATTACGGTTCGAACACTCGAACACCTATACGGATTCTCCTCCACAGTGGCAGATATATAAATACGGGGTTGACATACCATTTCTTGCGCATTACGGTTCGAACACTCGAACACCTATACGGATTCTCCAGCGCAGTGGCAGATATGTAAATACGGGGTTTCCGTACCATTTCTTTTGCAATACGGTTCGAACACTCGAACACCTATACGGATTCTCCTGCATAGTGGCAGATATGTAAATACGGGGTTGACGTACCATTTCTTGCGCAATACGGTTCGAACACTCGAACACCTATAGGGATTCTCCTGCACAGTGGCAGATATGTAAATACGGGGTTTACATATCATTTCTTGCGCAATACGGTTCGAACACTCGAACACCTATACGGATTCTCCTGCACAGTGGCAGATATGTAAATACGGGGTTTACATACCATTTCTTGCGCAATACGGTTCGAACATTCGAACACCTATACGGATTCTCCTGCACAGTGGCAGATATGTAAATACGGGGTTTACATACCATTTCTTGCGTAATACGGTTCGAACACTCGAACACCTATACGGATTCTCCTGCACAGTGGCAGATATGTAAATATGAGGTTTACTTACCATTTCTTGCGAAATACGGTTCGAACACTCGAACACCTATACAGATTCTCCTGCACAGTGGCAGACATGTAAATACGGGGTTTACTTACCATTTCTTGCGCAATACGGTTCGAACACTCGAACACCTATACGGATTCTCCTGCACAGTGGCAGATATGTAAATACGGGGTTTACATACCATTTCTTGCGCAATACGGTTCGAACACTCGAACACCTATACGGATTCTCCTGCACAGTGGCAGATATGTAAATACGGGGTTGACATACCATTTCTTGCGCATTACGGTTCGAACACTCGAACACCTATACGGATTCTCCAGCGCAGTGGCAGATATGTAAATACGGGGTTTCCGTACCATTTCTTTTGCAATACGGTTCGAACACTCGAACACCTATACGGATTCTCCTGCATAGTGGCAGATATGTAAATACGGGGTTGACGTACCATTTCTTGCGCAATACGGTTCGAACACTCGAACACCTATACGGATTCTCCTGCACAGTGGCAGATATGTAAATACGGGGTTTACATACCATTTCTTGCGAAATACGGTTCGAACACTCGAACACCTATACGGATTCTCCTGCACAGTGGGAGATATGTAAATACGGGGTTTACATACCATTTCTTGGGCATTACGGTTCGAACACTCGAACACCTATACGGATTCTCCTGCACAGTGGCAGATATGTAAATACGGGGTTTACATACCATTTCTTGCGTAATACGGTTCGAACACTCGAACACCTATACGGATTCTCCTCCACAGTGGCAGATATGTAAATACGGGGTTTACATACCATTTCTTGCGCATTACGGTTCGAACACTCGAACACCTATACGGATTCTCCTGCGCAGTGGCAGTTATGTAAATACGGGTTTTCCGTACCATTTCTTGCGCAATACGGTTCGAACACTCGAACACCTATACGGATTCTCCTGCACAGTGGCAGATATGTAAATACGGGGTTTACATACCATTTCTTGCGCAATACGGTTCGAACACTCGAACACCTATACGGATTCTCCTGCACAGTGGCAGATATGTAAATACGGGGTTTACATACCATTTCTTGCGCAATACGGTTCGAACACTCGAAAACCTATACGGATTCTCCTGCACAGTGGCAGATATGTAAATGCGGTGTTTACATACCATTTCTTGCGCATTACGGTTCGAACACTCGAACACCTATACGGATTCTCCTGCACAGTGGCAGATATATAAATACGGGGTTGACATACCATTTCTTGCGCATTACGGTTCGAACACTCGAACACCTATACGGATTCTCCAGCGCAGTGGCAGATATGTAAATACGGGGTTTCCGTACCATTTCTTTTGCAATACGGTTCGAACACTCGAACACCTATACGGATTCTCCTGCATAGTGGCAGATATGTAAATACGGGGTTGACGTACCATTTCTTGCGCAATACGGTTCGAACACTCGAACACCTATAGGGATTCTCCTGCACAGTGGCAGATATGTAAATACGGGGTTTACATATCATTTCTTGCGCAATACGGTTCGAACACTCGAACACCTATACGGATTCTCCTGCACAGTGGCAGATATGTAAATACGGGGTTTACATACCATTTCTTGCGCAATACGGTTCGAACATTCGAACACCTATACGGATTCTCCTGCACAGTGGCAGATATGTAAATACGGGGTTTACATACCATTTCTTGCGTAATACGGTTCGAACACTCGAACACCTATACGGATTCTCCTGCACAGTGGCAGATATGTAAATATGAGGTTTACTTACCATTTCTTGCGAAATACGGTTCGAACACTCGAACACCTATACAGATTCTCCTGCACAGTGGCAGACATGTAAATACGGGGTTTACTTACCATTTCTTGCGCAATACGGTTCGAACACTCGAACACCTATACGGATTCTCCTGCACAGTGGCAGATATGTAAATACGGGGTTTACATACCATTTCTTGCGCAATACGGTTCGAACACTCGAACACCTATACGGATTCTCCTGCACAGTGGCAGATATGTAAATACGGGGTTGACATACCATTTCTTGCGCATTACGGTTCGAACACTCGAACACCTATACGGATTCTCCAGCGCAGTGGCAGATATGTAAATACGGGGTTTCCGTACAATTTCTTTTGCAATACGGTTCGAACACTCGAACACCTATACGGATTCTCCAGCATAGTGGCAGATATGTAAATACGGGGTTGACGTACCATTTCTTGCGCAATACGGTTCGAACACTCGAACACCTATACGGATTCTCCTGCACAGTGGCAGATATGTAAATACGGGGTTTACATACCATTTCTTGCGGAATACGGTTCGAACACTCGAAAACCTATACGGATTCTCCTGCACAGTGGCAGATATGTAAATGCGGGGTTTACATACCATTTCTTGCGCATTACGGTTCGAACACTCGAACACCTAGACGGATTCTCCTGCACAGTGGCAGATATGTAAATACGGGGTTGACATACCATTTCTTGCGCGTTACGGTTCGAACACTCGAACACCTATACGGATTCTCCTGCGCAGTGGCAGATATGTAAATACGGGGTTTCCGTACCATTTCTTTTGCAATACGGTTCGAACACTCGAACACCTATACGGATTCTCCTGCACAGTGGCAGATATGTAAATACGGGGTTTACAAACCATTTCTTGCGCATTACAGTTCGAACACTCGAACACCTATACGGATTCTCCTGCACAGTGGCAGATATGTAAATACGGGCTTTACATACCATTTCTTGCGGAATACGGTTCGAACACTCGAAAACCTATACGGATTCTCCTGCACAGTGGCAGATATGTAAATGCGGGGTTTACATATAATTTCTTGCGCATTACGGTTCGAACACTCGAACACCTATACGGATTCTCCTGCACAGTGGCAGATATGTAAATACGGGGTTTACATACCATTTTTTGCGCAATACGGTTCGAACACTCGAACACCAATACGGATTCTCCTGCACTGTGGCAGATATGTAAATACGGGGTTTACAAACCATTTCTTGCGCATTACAGTTCGAACACTCGAACACCTATACGGATTCTCCTGCACAGTGGCAGATATGTAAATACGGGGTTTACATACCATTTCTTGCGCAATACGGTTCGAACACTCGAAAACCTATACGGATTCTCCTGCACAGTGGCAGATATGTAAATGTGGGGTTTACATACCATTTCTTGCGCATTACGGTTCGAACACTCGAACACCTATACGGATTCTCCTGCACAGTGGCAGATATGTAAATACGGGGTTGACATACCATTTCTTGCGCATTACGGTTCGAACACTCGAACACCTATACGGATTCTCCAGCGCAGTGGCAGATATGTAAATACGGGGTTTCCGTACCATTTCTTTTGCAATACGGTTCGAACACTCGAACACCTATACGGATTCTCCTGCATAGTGGCAGATATGTAAATACGGGGTTGACGTACCATTTCTTGCGCAATACGGTTCGAACACTCGAACACCTATACGGATTCTCCTGCACAGTGGCAGATATGTAAATACGGGGTTTACATACCATTTCTTGCGAAATACGGTTCGAACACTCGAACACCTATACGGATTCTCCTGCACAGTGGGAGATATGTAAATACGGGGTTTACATACCATTTCTTGGGCATTACGGTTCGAACACTCGAACACCTATACGGATTCTCCTGCACAGTGGCAGATATGTAAATACGGGGTTTACATACCATTTCTTGCGTAATACGGTTCGAACACTCGAACACCTTTACGGATTCTCCTCCACAGTGGCAGATATGTAAATACGGGGTTTACATACCATTTCTTGCGCATTACGGTTCGAACACTCGAACACCTATACGGATTCTCCTGCGCAGTGGCAGTTATGTAAATACGGGTTTTCCGTACCATTTCTTGCGCAATACGGTTCGAACACTCGAACACCTATACGGATTCTCCTGCACAGTGGCAGATATGTAAATACGGGGTTTACATACCATTTCTTGCGCAATACGGTTCGAACACTCGAACACCTATACGGATTCTCCTGCACAGTGGCAGATATGTAAATACGGGGTTTACATACCATTTCTTGCGCAATACGGTTCGAACACTCGAAAACCTATACGGATTCTCCTGCACAGTGGCAGATATGTAAATGCGGTGTTTACATACCATTTCTTGCGCATTACGGTTCGAACACTCGAACACCTATACGGATTCTCCTGCACAGTGGCAGATATATAAATACGGGGTTGACATACCATTTCTTGCGCATTACGGTTCGAACACTCGAACACCTATACGGATTCTCCAGCGCAGTGGCAGATATGTAAATACGGGGTTTCCGTACCATTTCTTTTGCAATACGGTTCGAACACTCGAACACCTATACGGATTCTCCTGCATAGTGGCAGATATGTAAATACGGGGTTGACGTACCATTTCTTGCGCAATACGGTTCGAACACTCGAACACCTATAGGGATTCTCCTGCACAGTGGCAGATATGTAAATACGGGGTTTACATATCATTTCTTGCGCAATACGGTTCGAACACTCGAACACCTATACGGATTCTCCTGCACAGTGGCAGATATGTAAATACGGGGTTTACATACCATTTCTTGCGCAATACGGTTCGAACATTCGAACACCTATACGGATTCTCCTGCACAGTGGCAGATATGTAAATACGGGGTTTACATACCATTTCTTGCGTAATACGGTTCGAACACTCGAACACCTATACGGATTCTCCTGCACAGTGGCAGATATGTAAATATGAGGTTTACTTACCATTTCTTGCGAAATACGGTTCGAACACTCGAACACCTATACAGATTCTCCTGCACAGTGGCAGACATGTAAATACGGGGTTTACTTACCATTTCTTGCGCAATACGGTTCGAACACTCGAACACCTATACGGATTCTCCTGCACAGTGGCAGATATGTAAATACGGGGTTTACATACCATTTCTTGCGCAATACGGTTCGAACACTCGAACACCTATACGGATTCTCCTGCACAGTGGCAGATATGTAAATACGGGGTTGACATACCATTTCTTGCGCATTACGGTTCGAACACTCGAACACCTATACGGATTCTCCAGCGCAGTGGCAGATATGTAAATACGGGGTTTCCGTACAATTTCTTTTGCAATACGGTTCGAACACTCGAACACCTATACGGATTCTCCAGCATAGTGGCAGATATGTAAATACGGGGTTGACGTACCATTTCTTGCGCAATACGGTTCGAACACTCGAACACCTATACGGATTCTCCTGCACAGTGGCAGATATGTAAATACGGGGTTTACATACCATTTCTTGCGGAATACGGTTCGAACACTCGAAAACCTATACGGATTCTCCTGCACAGTGGCAGATATGTAAATGCGGGGTTTACATACCATTTCTTGCGCATTACGGTTCGAACACTCGAACACCTAGACGGATTCTCCTGCACAGTGGCAGATATGTAAATACGGGGTTGACATACCATTTCTTGCGCGTTACGGTTCGAACACTCGAACACCTATACGGATTCTCCTGCGCAGTGGCAGATATGTAAATACGGGGTTTCCGTACCATTTCTTTTGCAATACGGTTCGAACACTCGAACACCTATACGGATTCTCCTGCACAGTGGCAGATATGTAAATACGGGGTTTACAAACCATTTCTTGCGCATTACAGTTCGAACACTCGAACACCTATACGGATTCTCCTGCACAGTGGCAGATATGTAAATACGGGCTTTACATACCATTTCTTGCGGAATACGGTTCGAACACTCGAAAACCTATACGGATTCTCCTGCACAGTGGCAGATATGTAAATGCGGGGTTTACATATAATTTCTTGCGCATTACGGTTCGAACACTCGAACACCTATACGGATTCTCCTGCACAGTGGCAGATATGTAAATACGGGGTTTACATACCATTTTTTGCGCAATACGGTTCGAACACTCGAACACCAATACGGATTCTCCTGCACTGTGGCAGATATGTAAATACGGGGTTTACAAACCATTTCTTGCGCATTACAGTTCGAACACTCGAACACCTATACGGATTCTCCTGCACAGTGGCAGATATGTAAATACGGGGTTTACATACCATTTCTTGCGCAATACGGTTCGAACACTCGAAAACCTATACGGATTCTCCTGCACAGTGGCAGATATGTAAATGTGGGGTTTACATACCATTTCTTGCGCATTACGGTTCGAACACTCGAACACCTATACGGATTCTCCTGCACAGTGGCAGATATGTAAATACGGGGTTGACATACCATTTCTTGCGCATTACGGTTCGAACACTCGAACACCTATACGGATTCTCCAGCGCAGTGGCAGATATGTAAATACGGGGTTTCCGTACCATTTCTTTTGCAATACGGTTCGAACACTCGAACACCTATACGGATTCTCCTGCATAGTGGCAGATATGTAAATACGGGGTTGACGTACCATTTCTTGCGCAATACGGTTCGAACACTCGAACACCTATACGGATTCTCCTGCACAGTGGCAGATATGTAAATACGGGGTTTACATACCATTTCTTGCGAAATACGGTTCGAACACTCGAACACCTATACGGATTCTCCTGCACAGTGGGAGATATGTAAATACGGGGTTTACATACCATTTCTTGGGCAATACGGTTCGAACACTCGAACACCTATACGGATTCTCCTGCACAGTGGCAGATATGTAAATACGGGGTTTACATACCATTTCTTGCGTAATACGGTTCGAACACTCGAACACCTATACGGATTCTCCTCCACAGTGGCAGATATGTAAATACGGGGTTTACATACCATTTCTTGCGCATTACGGTTCGAACACTCGAACACCTATACGGATTCTCCTGCGCAGTGGCAGTTATGTAAATACGGGTTTTCCGTACCATTTCTTGCGCAATACGGTTCGAACACTCGAACACCTATACGGATTCTCCTGCACAGTGGCAGATATGTAAATACGGGGTTTACATACCATTTCTTGCGCAATACGGTTCGAACACTCGAACACCTATACGGATTCTCCTGCACAGTGGCAGATATGTAAATACGGGGTTTACATACCATTTCTTGCGCAATACGGTTCGAACACTCGAAAACCTATACGGATTCTCCTGCACAGTGGCAGATATGTAAATGCGGTGTTTACATACCATTTCTTGCGCATTACGGTTCGAACACTCGAACACCTATACGGATTCTCCTGCACAGTGGCAGATATATAAATACGGGGTTGACATACCATTTCTTGCGCATTACGGTTCGAACACTCGAACACCTATACGGATTCTCCAGCGCAGTGGCAGATATGTAAATACGGGGTTTCCGTACCATTTCTTTTGCAATACGGTTCGAACACTCGAACACCTATACGGATTCTCCTGCATAGTGGCAGATATGTAAATACGGGGTTGACGTACCATTTCTTGCGCAATACGGTTCGAACACTCGAACACCTATACGGATTCTCCTGCACAGTGGCAGATATGTAAATACGGGGTTTACATACCATTTCTTGCGTAATACGGTTCGAACACTCGAACACCTATACGGATTCTCCTCCACAGTGGCAGATATGTAAATACGGGGTTTACATACCATTTCTTGCGCATTACGGTTCGAACACTCGAACACCTATACGGATTCTCCTGCGCAGTGGCAGTTATGTAAATACGGGTTTTCCGTACCATTTCTTGCGCAATACGGTTCGAACACTCGAACACCTATACGGATTCTCCTGCACAGTGGCAGATATGTAAATACGGGGTTTACATACCATTTCTTGCGCAATACGGTTCGAACACTCGAACACCTATACGGATTCTCCTGCACAGTGGCAGATATGTAAATACGGGGTTTACATACCATTTCTTGCGCAATACGGTTCGAACACTCGAAAACCTATACGGATTCTCCTGCACAGTGGCAGATATGTAAATGCGGTGTTTACATACCATTTCTTGCGCATTACGGTTCGAACACTCGAACACCTATACGGATTCTCCTGCACAGTGGCAGATATATAAATACGGGGTTGACATACCATTTCTTGCGCATTACGGTTCGAACACTCGAACACCTATACGGATTCTCCAGCGCAGTGGCAGATATGTAAATACGGGGTTTCCGTACCATTTCTTTTGCAATACGGTTCGAACACTCGAACACCTATACGGATTCTCCTGCATAGTGGCAGATATGTAAATACGGGGTTGACGTACCATTTCTTGCGCAATACGGTTCGAACACTCGAACACCTATAGGGATTCTCCTGCACAGTGGCAGATATGTAAATACGGGGTTTACATATCATTTCTTGCGCAATACGGTTCGAACACTCGAACACCTATACGGATTCTCCTGCACAGTGGCAGATATGTAAATACGGGGTTTACATACCATTTCTTGCGCAATACGGTTCGAACATTCGAACACCTATACGGATTCTCCTGCACAGTGGCAGATATGTAAATACGGGGTTTACATACCATTTCTTGCGTAATACGGTTCGAACACTCGAACACCTATACGGATTCTCCTGCACAGTGGCAGATATGTAAATATGAGGTTTACTTACCATTTCTTGCGAAATACGGTTCGAACACTCGAACACCTATACAGATTCTCCTGCACAGTGGCAGACATGTAAATACGGGGTTTACTTACCATTTCTTGCGCAATACGGTTCGAACACTCGAACACCTATACGGATTCTCCTGCACAGTGGCAGATATGTAAATACGGGGTTTACATACCATTTCTTGCGCAATACGGTTCGAACACTCGAACACCTATACGGATTCTCCTGCACAGTGGCAGATATGTAAATACGGGGTTTACATACCATTTCTTGCGCATTACGGTTCGAACACTCGAACACCTATACGGATTCTCCTGCACAGTGGCAGATATGTAAATACGGGGATTACATACCATTTCTTGCGCATTACGGTTCGAACACTCGAACACCTATACGGATTCTCCTGCGCAGTGGCAGATATGTAAATACGGGTTTTCCGTACCATTTCTTGCGCAATACGGTTCGAACACTCGAACACCTATACGGATTCTCCTGCACTGTGGCAGATATGTAAATACGGGGTTTACGTACCATTTCTTGCGCAATACGGTTCGAACACTCGAACACCTATACGGATTCTCCTACACAGTGGCAGATATGTAAATACGGGGTTTACATACCATTTCTTGCGCAATACGGTTCGAACACTCGAACACCTATACGGATTCTCCTGCACAGTGGCAGATATGTAAATACGGGGTTTACATACCATTTCTTGCGCATTACGGTTCGAACACTCGAACACCTATACGGATTCTCCTGCACAGTGGCAGATATGTAAATACGGTGTTTACATACCATTTCTTGCGCAATACGGTTCGAACACTCGAACACCTATACGGATTCTCCTGCACAGTGGCAGATATGTAAATACGGGGTTTACATACCATTTCTTGCGCAATACGGTTCGAACACTCGAACACCTATACGGATTCTCCTGCACAGTGGCAGATATGTAAATACGGGGTTTACATACCATTTCTTGCGCATTACGGTTCGAACACTCGAAAACCTATACGGATTCTCCTGCACAGTGGCAGATATGTAAATACGGGGTTTACATACCATTTCTTGCGGAATACGGTTCGAACACTCGAAAACCTATACGGATTCTCCTGCACAGTGGCAGATATGTAAATGCGGGGTTTACATATAATTTCTTGCGCATTACGGTTCGAACACTCGAACACCTATACGGATTCTCCTGCACAGTGGCAGATATGTAAATACGGGGTTTACATACCATTTCTTGCGCAATACGGTTCGAACACTCGAACACCTATACGGATTCTCCTGCACTGTGGCAGATATGTAAATACGGGGTTTACAAACCATTTCTTGCGCATTACAGTTCGAACACTCGAACACCTATACGGATTCTCCTGCACAGTGGCAGATATGTAAATACGGGGTTTACATACCATTTCTTGCGGAATACGGTTCGAACACTCGAAAACCTATACGGATTCTCCTGCACAGTGGCAGATATGTAAATGCGGGGTTTACATACCATTTCTTGCGCATTACGGTTCGAACACTCGAACACCTATACGGATTCTCCTGCACAGTGGCAGATATGTAAATACGGGGTTGACATACCATTTCTTGCGCATTACGGTTCGAACACTCGAACACCTATACGGATTCTCCAGCGCAGTGGCAGATATGTAAATACGGGGTTTCCGTACCATTTCTTTTGCAATACGGTTCGAACACTCGAACACCTATACGGATTCTTCTGCATAGTGGCAGATATGTAAATACGGGGTTGACGTACCATTTCTTGCGCAATACGGTTCGAACACTCGAACACCTATACGGATTCTCCTGCACAGTGGCAGATATGTAAATACGGGGTTTACATACCATTTCTTGCGAAATACGGTTCGAACACTCGAACACCTATACGGATTCTCCTGCACAGTGGCAGATATGTAAATACGGGGTTTACATACCATTTCTTGCGCAATACGGTTCGAACACTCGAACACCTATACGGATTCTCCTGCACAGTGGCAGATATGTAAATACGGGGTTTACTTACCATTTCTTGCGCAATACGGTTCGAACACTCGAACACCTATACGGATTCTCCTGCACAGTGGCAGATATGAAAATACGGGGTTTACATACCATTTCTTGCGCAATACGGTTCGAACACTCGAACACCTATACGGATTCTCCTGCACAGTGGCAGATATGTAAATACGGGGTTTACATACCATTTCTTGCGCATTACGGTTCGAACACTCGAACACCTATACGGATTCTCCTGCACAGTGGCAGATATGTAAATACGGGGTTTACATACCATTTCTTGCGCATTACGGTTCGAACACTCGAACACCTATACGGATTCTCCTGCGCAGTGGCAGATATGTAAATACGGGTTTTCCGTACCATTTCTTGCGCAATACGGTTCGAACACTCGAACACCTATACGGATTCTCCTGCACAGTGGCAGATATGTAAATACGGGGTTTACGTACCATTTCTTGCGCAATACGGTTCGAACACTCGAACACCTATACGGATTCTCCTGTACAGTGGCAGATATGTAAATACGGGGTTTACATACCATTTCTTGCGCAATACGGTTCGAACACTCGAACACCTAAACGGATTCTCCTGCACAGTGGCAGATATGTAAATATGAGGTTTACTTACCATTTCTTGCGAAATACGGTCCGAACACTCGAACACCTATACGGATTCTCCAGCACAGTGGCAGATATGTAAATACGGAGTTTACATACCATTTCTTGCGCAATACGGTTCGAACACTCGAACACCTATACGGATTCTCCTGCACAGTGGCAGATATGTAAATACGGGGTTTACATACCATTTCTTGCGCAATACGGTTCGAACACTCGAACACCTATTCGGATTCTCCTGCACAGTGGCAGATATGTAAATACGGGGTTTACATACCATTTCTTGCGCATTACGGTTCGAACACTCGAACACCTATACGGATTCTCCTGCACAGTGGTAGATATGTAATTACGGGGTTTACATACCATTTCTTGCGGAATACGGTTCGAACACTCGAAAGCCTATACGGATTCTCCTGCACAGTGGCAGATATGTAAATGCGGGGTTTACATACCATTTCTTGCGCATTACGGTTCGAACACTCGAACACCTATACGGATTCTCCTGCACAGTGGCAGATATGTAAATACGGGGTTGACATACCATTTCTTGCGCATTACGGTTCGAACACTCGAACACCTATACGGATTCTCCAGCGCAGTGGCAGATATGTAAATACGGGGTTTCCGTACCATTTCTTTTGCAATACGGTTCGAACACTCGAACACCTATACGGATTCTCCTGCATAGTGGCAGATATGTAAATACGGGGTTGACGTACCATTTCTTGCGCAATACGGTTCGAACACTCGAACACCTATACGGATTCTCCTGCACAGTGGCAGATATGTAAATACGGGGTTTACATACCATTTCTTGCGCAATACGGTTCGAACACTCGAACACCTATACGGATTCTCCTGCACAGTGGGAGATATGTAAATACGGGGTTTACATACCATTTCTTGGGCAATACGGTTCGAACACTCGAACACCTATACGGATTCTCCTGCACAGTGGCAGATATGTAAATACGGGGTTTACATACCATTTCTTGCGTAATACGGTTCGAACACTCGAACACCTATACGGATTCTCCTCCACAGTGGCAGATATGTAAATACGGGGTTTACATACCATTTCTTGCGCAATACGGTTCGAACATTCGAACACCTATACGGATTCTCCTGCACAGTGGCAGATATGTAAATACGGGGTTTACATACCATTTCTTGCGTAATACGGTTCGAACACTCGAACACCTATACGGATTCTCCTGCACAGTGGCAGATATGTAAATATGAGGTTTACTTACCATTTCTTGCGAAATACGGTTCGAACACTCGAACACCTATACAGATTCTCCTGCACAGTGGCAGACATGTAAATACGGGGTTTACTTACCATTTCTTGCGCAATACGGTTCGAACACTCGAACACCTATACGGATTCTCCTGCACAGTGGCAGATATGTAAATACGGGGTTTACATACCATTTCTTGCGCAATACGGTTCGAACACTCGAACACCTATACGGATTCTCCTGCACAGTGGCAGATATGTAAATACGGGGTTTACATACCATTTCTTGCGCATTACGGTTCGAACACTCGAACACCTATACGGATTCTCTTGCACAGTGGCAGATATGTAAATACGGGGATTACATACCATTTCTTGCGCATTACGGTTCGAACACTCGAACACCTATACGGATTCTCCTGCGCAGTGGCAGATATGTAAATACGGGTTTTCCGTACCATTTCTTGCGCAATACGGTTCGAACACTCGAACACCTATACGGATTCTCCTGTACTGTGGCAGATATGTAAATACGGGGTTTACGTACCATTTCTTGCGCAATACGGTTCGAACACTCGAACACCTATACGGATTCTCCTACACAGTGGCAGATATGTAAATACGGGGTTTACATACCATTTCTTGCGCAATACGGTTCGAACACTCGAACACCTATACGGATTCTCCTGCACAGTGGCAGATATGTAAATACGGGGTTTACATACCATTTCTTGCGCATTACGGTTCGAACACTCGAACACCTATACGGATTCTCCTGCACAGTGGCAGATATGTAAATACAGTGTTTACATACCATTTCTTGCGCAATACGGTTCGAACACTCGAACACCTATACGGATTCTCCTGCACAGTGACAGATATGTAAATACGGGGTTTACATACCATTTCTTGCGCAATACGGTTCGAACACTCGAACACCTATACGGATTCTCCTGCACAGTGGCAGATATGTAAATACGGGGTTTACATACCATTTCTTGCGCATTACGGTTCGAACACTCGAAAACCTATACGGATTCTCCTGCACAGTGGCAGATATGTAAATACGGGGTTTACATACCATTTCTTGCGGAATACGGTTCGAACACTCGAAAACCTATACGGATTCTCCTGCACAGTGGCAGATATGTAAATGCGGGGTTTACATATAATTTCTTGCGCATTACGGTTCGAACACTCGAACACCTATACGGATTCTCCTGCACAGTGGCAGATATGTAAATACGGGGTTTACATACCATTTCTTGCGCAATACGGTTCGAACACTCGAACACCTATACGGATTCTCCTGCACTGTGGCAGATATGTAAATACGGGGTTTACAAACCATTTCTTGCGCATTACAGTTCGAACACTCGAACACCTATACGGATTCTCCTGCACAGTGGCAGATATGTAAATACGGGGTTTACATACCATTTCTTGCGGAATACGGTTCGAACACTCGAAAACCTATACGGATTCTCCTGCACAGTGGCAGATATGTAAATGCGGGGTTTACATACCATTTCTTGCGCATTACGGTTCGAACACTCGAACACCTATACGGATTCTCCTGCACAGTGGCAGATATGTAAATACGGGGTTGACATACCATTTCTTGCGCATTACGGTTCGAACACTCGAACACCTATACGGATTCTCCAGCGCAGTGGCAGATATGTAAATACGGGGTTTCCGTACCATTTCTTTTGCAATACGGTTCGAACACTCGAACACCTATACGGATTCTCCTGCATAGTGGCAGATATGTAAATACGGGGTTGACGTACCATTTCTTGCGCAATACGGTTCGAACACTCGAACACCTATACGGATTCTCCTGCACAGTGGCAGATATGTAAATACGGGGTTTACATACCATTTCTTGCGAAATACGGTTCGAACACTCGAACACCTATACGGATTCTCCTGCACAGTGGCAGATATGTAAATACGGGGTTTACATACCATTTCTTGCGCAATACGGTTCGAACACTCGAACACCTATACGGATTGTCCTGCACAGTGGCAGATATGTAAATACGGGGTTTACTTACCATTTCTTGCGCAATACGGTTCGAACACTCGAACACCTATACGGATTCTCCTGCACAGTGGCAGATATGAAAATACGGGGTTTACATACCATTTCTTGCGCAATACGGTTCGAACACTCGAACACCTATACGGATTCTCCTGCACAGTGGCAGATATGTAAATACGGGGTTTACATACCATTTCTTGCGCATTACGGTTCGAACACTCGAACACCTATACGGATTCTCCTGCACAGTGGCAAATATGTAAATACGGGGTTTACATACCATTTCTTGCGCATTACGGTTCGAACACTCGAACACCTATACGGATTCTCCTGCGCAGTGGCGGATATGTAAATACGGGTTTTCCGTACCATTTCTTGCGCAATACAGTTCGAACACTCGAACACCTATACGGATTCTCCTGCACAGTGGCAGATATGTAAATACGGGGTTTACGTACCATTTCTTGCGCAATACGGTTCGAACACTCGAACACCTATACGGATTCTCCTGTACAGTGGCAGATATGTAAATACGGGGTTTACATACCATTTCTTGCGCAATACGGTTCGAACACTCGAACACCTAAACGGATTCTCCTGCACAGTGGCAGATATGTAAATATGAGGTTTACTTACCATTTCTTGCGAAATACGGTCCGAACACTCGAACACCTATACGGATTCTCCTGCACAGTGGCAGATATGTAAATACGGAGTTTACATACCATTTCTTGCGCAATACGGTTCGAACACTCGAACACCTATACGGATTCTCCTGCACAGTGGCAGATATGTAAATACGGGGTTTACATACCATTTCTTGCGCAATACGGTTCGAACACTCGAACACCTATTCGGATTCTCCTGCACAGTGGCAGATATGTAAATACGGGGTTTACATACCATTTCTTGCGCATTACGGTTCGAACACTCGAACACCTATACGGATTCTCCTGCACAGTGGTAGATATGTAATTATGGGGTTTACATACCATTTCTTGCGGAATACGGTTCGAACACTCGAAAGCCTATACGGATTCTCCTGCACAGTGGCAGATATGTAAATGCGGGGTTTACATACCATTTCTTGCGCATTACGGTTCGAACACTCGAACACCTATACGGATTCTCCTGCACAGTGGCAGATATGTAAATACGGGGTTGACATACCATTTCTTGCGCATTACGGTTCGAACACTCGAACACCTATACGGATTCTCCAGCGCAGTGGCAGATATGTAAATACGGGGTTTCCGTACCATTTCTTTTGCAATACGGTTCGAACACTCGAACACCTATACGGATTCTCCTGCATAGTGGCAGATATGTAAATACGGGGTTGACGTACCATTTCTTGCGCAATACGGTTCGAACACTCGAACACCTATACGGATTCTCCTGCACAGTGGCAGATATGTAAATACGGGGTTTACATACCATTTCTTGCGCAATACGGTTCGAACACTCGAACACCTATACGGATTCTCCTGCACAGTGGGAGATATGTAAATACGGGGTTTACATACCATTTCTTGGGCAATACGGTTCGAACACTCGAACACCTATACGGATTCTCCTGCACAGTGGCAGATATGTAAATACGGGGTTTACATACCATTTCTTGCGCATTACGGTTCGAACACTCGAACACCTATACGGATTCTCCTGCGCAGTGGCAGTTATGTAAATACGGGTTTTCCGTACCATTTCTTGCGCAATACGGTTCGAACACTCGAACACCTATACGGATTCTCCTGCACTGTGGCAGATATGTAAATACGGGGTTTACATACCATTTCTTGCGCAATACGGTTCGAACACTCGAACACCTATACGGATTCTCCTGCACAGTGGCAGATATGTAAATACGGGGTTTACATACCATTTCTTGCGCAATACGGTTCGAACACTCGAAAACCTATACGGATTCTCCTGCACAGTGGCAGATATGTAAATCCGGTGTTTACATACCATTTCTTGCGCATTACGGTTCGAACACTCGAACACCTATACGGATTCTCCTGCACAGTGGCAGATATATAAATACGGGGTTGACATACCATTTCTTGCGCATTACGGTTCGAACACTCGAACACCTATACGGATTCTCCAGCGCAGTGGCAGATATGTAAATACGGGGTTTCCGTACCATTTCTTTTGCAATACGGTTCGAACACTCGAACACCTATACGGATTCTCCTGCATAGTGGCAGATATGTAAATACGGGGTTGACGTACCATTTCTTGCGCAATACGGTTCGAACACTCGAACACCTATACGGATTCTCCTGCACAGTGGCAGATATGTAAATACGGGGTTTACATACCATTTCTTGCGCAATACGGTTCGAACATTCGAACACCTATACGGATTCTCCTGCACAGTGGCAGATATGTAAATACGGGGTTTACATACCATTTCTTGCGTAATACGGTTCGAACACTCGAACACCTATACGGATTCTCCTGCACAGTGGCAGATATGTAAATATGAGGTTTACTTACCATTTCTTGCGAAATACGGTTCGAACACTCGAACACCTATACAGATTCTCCTGCACAGTGGCAGACATGTAAATACGGGGTTTACTTACCATTTCTTGCGCAATACGGTTCGAACACTCGAACACCTATACGGATTCTCCTGCACAGTGGCAGATATGTAAATACGGGGTTTACATACCATTTCTTGCGCAATACGGTTCGAACACTCGAACACCTATACGGATTCTCCTGCACAGTGGCAGATATGTAAATACGGGGTTTACATACCATTTCTTGCGCATTACGGTTCGAACACTCGAACACCTATACGGATTCTCCTGCACAGTGGCAGATATGTAAATACGGGGATTACATACCATTTCTTGCGCATTACGGTTCGAACACTCGAACACCTATACGGATTCTCCTGCGCAGTGGCAGATATGTAAATACGGGTTTTCCGTACCATTTCTTGCGCAATACGGTTCGAACACTCGAACACCTATACGGATTCTCCTGCACTGTGGCAGATATGTAAATACGGGGTTTACGTACCATTTCTTGCGCAATACGGTTCGAACACTCGAACACCAATACGGATTCTCCTACACAGTGGCAGATATGTAAATACGGGGTTTACATACCATTTCTTGCGCAATACGGTTCGAACACTCGAACACCTATACGGATTCTCCTGCACAGTGGCAGATATGTAAATACGGGGTTTACATACCATTTCTTGCGCATTACGGTTCGAACACTCGAACACCTATACGGATTCTCCTGCACAGTGGCAAATATGTAAATACGGGGTTTACATACCATTTCTTGCGCATTACGGTTCGAACACTCGAACACCTATACGGATTCTCCTGCGCAGTGGCGGATATGTAAATACGGGTTTTCCGTACCATTTCTTGCGCAATACAGTTCGAACACTCGAACACCTATACGGATTCTCCTGCACAGTGGCAGATATGTAAATACGGGGTTTACGTACCATTTCTTGCGCAATACGGTTCGAACACTCGAACACCTATACGGATTCTCCTGTACAGTGGCAGATATGTAAATACGGGGTTTACATACCATTTCTTGCGCAATACGGTTCGAACACTCGAACACCTAAACGGATTCTCCTGCACAGTGGCAGATATGTAAATATGAGGTTTACTTACCATTTCTTGCGAAATACGGTCCGAACACTCGAACACCTATACGGATTCTCCTGCACAGTGGCAGATATGTAAATACGGAGTTTACATACCATTTCTTGCGCAATACGGTTCGAACACTCGAACACCTATACGGATTCTCCTGCACAGTGGCAGATATGTAAATACGGGGTTTACATACCATTTCTTGCGCAATACGGTTCGAACACTCGAAAACCTATACGGATTCTCCTGCACAGTGGCAGATATGTAAATGCGGTGTTTACATACCATTTCTTGCGCATTACGGTTCGAACACTCGAACACCTATACGGATTCTCCTGCACAGTGGCAGATATATAAATACGGGGTTGACATACCATTTCTTGCGCATTACGGTTCGAACACTCGAACACCTATACGGATTCTCCAGCGCAGTGGCAGATATGTAAATACGGGGTTTCCGTACCATTTCTTTTGCAATACGGTTCGAACACTCGAACACCTATACGGATTCTCCTGCATAGTGGCAGATATGTAAATACGGGGTTGACGTACCATTTCTTGCGCAATACGGTTCGAACACTCGAACACCTATACGGATTCTCCTGCACAGTGGCAGATATGTAAATACGGGGTTTACATACCATTTCTTGCGCAATACGGTTCGAACATTCGAACACCTATACGGATTCTCCTGCACAGTGGCAGATATGTAAATACGGGGTTTACATACCATTTCTTGCGTAATACGGTTCGAACACTCGAACACCTATACGGATTCTCCTGCACAGTGGCAGATATGTAAATATGAGGTTTACTTACCATTTCTTGCGAAATACGGTTCGAACACTCGAACACCTATACAGATTCTCCTGCACAGTGGCAGACATGTAAATACGGGGTTTACTTACCATTTCTTGCGCAATACGGTTCGAACACTCGAACACCTATACGGATTCTCCTGCACAGTGGCAGATATGTAAATACGGGGTTTACATACCATTTCTTGCGCAATACGGTTCGAACACTCGAACACCTATACGGATTCTCCTGCACAGTGGCAGATATGTAAATACGGGGTTTACATACCATTTCTTGCGCATTACGGTTCGAACACTCGAACACCTATACGGATTCTCCTGCACAGTGGCAGATATGTAAATACGGGGATTACATACCATTTCTTGCGCATTACGGTTCGAACACTCGAACACCTATACGGATTCTCCTGCGCAGTGGCAGATATGTAAATACGGGTTTTCCGTACCATTTCTTGCGCAATACGGTTCGAACACTCGAACACCTATACGGATTCTCCTGCACTGTGGCAGATATGTAAATACGGGGTTTACGTACCATTTCTTGCGCAATACGGTTCGAACACTCGAACACCAATACGGATTCTCCTACACAGTGGCAGATATGTAAATACGGGGTTTACATACCATTTCTTGCGCAATACGGTTCGAACACTCGAACACCTATACGGATTCTCCTGCACAGTGGCAGATATGTAAATACGGGGTTTACATACCATTTCTTGCGCATTACGGTTCGAACACTCGAACACCTATACGGATTCTCCTGCACAGTGGCAAATATGTAAATACGGGGTTTACATACCATTTCTTGCGCATTACGGTTCGAACACTCGAACACCTATACGGATTCTCCTGCGCAGTGGCGGATATGTAAATACGGGTTTTCCGTACCATTTCTTGCGCAATACAGTTCGAACACTCGAACACCTATACGGATTCTCCTGCACAGTGGCAGATATGTAAATACGGGGTTTACGTACCATTTCTTGCGCAATACGGTTCGAACACTCGAACACCTATACGGATTCTCCTGTACAGTGGCAGATATGTAAATACGGGGTTTACATACCATTTCTTGCGCAATACGGTTCGAACACTCGAACACCTAAACGGATTCTCCTGCACAGTGGCAGATATGTAAATATGAGGTTTACTTACCATTTCTTGCGAAATACGGTCCGAACACTCGAACACCTATACGGATTCTCCTGCACAGTGGCAGATATGTAAATACGGAGTTTACATACCATTTCTTGCGCAATACGGTTCGAACACTCGAACACCTATACGGATTCTCCTGCACAGTGGCAGATATGTAAATACGGGGTTTACATACCATTTCTTGCGCAATACGGTTCGAACACTCGAACACCTATTCGGATTCTCCTGCACAGTGGCAGATATGTAAATACGGGGTTTACATACCATTTCTTGCGCATTACGGTTCGAACACTCGAACACCTATACGGATTCTCCTGCACAGTGGTAGATATGTAATTATGGGTTTACATACCATTTCTTGCGGAATACGGTTCGAACACTCGAAAGCCTATACGGATTCTCCTGCACAGTGGCAGATATGTAAATGCGGGGTTTACATACCATTTCTTGCGCATTACGGTTCGAACACTCGAACACCTATACGGATTCTCCTGCACAGTGGCAGATATGTAAATACGGGGTTGACATACCATTTCTTGCGCATTACGGTTCGAACACTCGAACACCTATACGGATTCTCCAGCGCAGTGGCAGATATGTAAATACGGGGTTTCCGTACCATTTCTTTTGCAATACGGTTCGAACACTCGAACACCTATACGGATTCTCCTGCATAGTGGCAGATATGTAAATACGGGGTTGACGTACCATTTCTTGCGCAATACGGTTCGAACACTCGAACACCTATACGGATTCTCCTGCACAGTGGCAGATATGTAAATACGGGGTTTACATACCATTTCTTGCGCAATACGGTTCGAACACTCGAACACCTATACGGATTCTCCTGCACAGTGGGAGATATGTAAATACGGGGTTTACATACCATTTCTTGGGCAATACGGTTCGAACACTCGAACACCTATACGGATTCTCCTGCACAGTGGCAGATATGTAAATACGGGGTTTACATACCATTTCTTGCGCATTACGGTTCGAACACTCGAACACCTATACGGATTCTCCTGCGCAGTGGCAGTTATGTAAATACGGGTTTTCCGTACCATTTCTTGCGCAATACGGTTCGAACACTCGAACACCTATACGGATTCTCCTGCACTGTGGCAGATATGTAAATACGGGGTTTACATACCATTTCTTGCGCAATACGGTTCGAACACTCGAACACCTATACGGATTCTCCTGCACAGTGGCAGATATGTAAATACGGGGTTTACATACCATTTCTTGCGCAATACGGTTCGAACACTCGAAAACCTATACGGATTCTCCTGCACAGTGGCAGATATGTAAATGCGGTGTTTACATACCATTTCTTGCGCATTACGGTTCGAACACTCGAACACCTATACGGATTCTCCTGCACAGTGGCAGATATATAAATACGGGGTTGACATACCATTTCTTGCGCATTACGGTTCGAACACTCGAACACCTATACGGATTCTCCAGCGCAGTGGCAGATATGTAAATACGGGGTTTCCGTACCATTTCTTTTGCAATACGGTTCGAACACTCGAACACCTATACGGATTCTCCTGCATAGTGGCAGATATGTAAATACGGGGTTGACGTACCATTTCTTGCGCAATACGGTTCGAACACTCGAACACCTATACGGATTCTCCTGCACAGTGGCAGATATGTAAATACGGGGTTTACATACCATTTCTTGCGCAATACGGTTCGAACATTCGAACACCTATACGGATTCTCCTGCACAGTGGCAGATATGTAAATACGGGGTTTACATACCATTTCTTGCGTAATACGGTTCGAACACTCGAACACCTATACGGATTCTCCTGCACAGTGGCAGATATGTAAATATGAGGTTTACTTACCATTTCTTGCGAAATACGGTTCGAACACTCGAACACCTATACAGATTCTCCTGCACAGTGGCAGACATGTAAATACGGGGTTTACTTACCATTTCTTGCGCAATACGGTTCGAACACTCGAACACCTATACGGATTCTCCTGCACAGTGGCAGATATGTAAATACGGGGTTTACATACCATTTCTTGCGCAATACGGTTCGAACACTCGAACACCTATACGGATTCTCCTGCACAGTGGCAGATATGTAAATACGGGGTTTACATACCATTTCTTGCGCATTACGGTTCGAACACTCGAACACCTATACGGATTCTCCTGCACAGTGGCAGATATGTAAATACGGGGATTACATACCATTTCTTGCGCATTACGGTTCGAACACTCGAACACCTATACGGATTCTCCTGCGCAGTGGCAGATATGTAAATACGGGTTTTCCGTACCATTTCTTGCGCAATACGGTTCGAACACTCGAACACCTATACGGATTCTCCTGCACTGTGGCAGATATGTAAATACGGGGTTTACGTACCATTTCTTGCGCAATACGGTTCGAACACTCGAACACCAATACGGATTCTCCTACACAGTGGCAGATATGTAAATACGGGGTTTACATACCATTTCTTGCGCAATACGGTTCGAACACTCGAACACCTATACGGATTCTCCTGCACAGTGGCAGATATGTAAATACGGGGTTTACATACCATTTCTTGCGCATTACGGTTCGAACACTCGAACACCTATACGGATTCTCCTGCACAGTGGCAGATATGTAAATACGGTGTTTACATACCATTTCTTGCGCAATACGGTTCGAACACTCGAACACCTATACGGATTCTCCTGCACAGTGGCAGATATGTAAATACGGGGTTTACATACCATTTCTTGCGCAATACGGTTCGAACACTCGAACACCTATACGGATTCTCCTGCACAGTGGCAGATATGTAAATACGGGGTTTACATACCATTTCTTGCGCATTACGGTTCGAACACTCGAAAACCTATACGGATTCTCCTGCACAGTGGCAGATATGTAAATACGGGGTTTACATACCATTTCTTGCGGAATACGGTTCGAACACTCGAAAACCTATACGGATTCTCCTGCACAGTGGCAGATATGTAAATGCGGGGTTTACATATAATTTCTTGCGCATTACGGTTCGAACACTCGAACACCTATACGGATTCTCCTGCACAGTGGCAGATATGTAAATACGGGGTTTACATACCATTTCTTGCGCAATACGGTTCGAACACTCGAACACCTATACGGATTCTCCTGCACTGTGGCAGATATGTAAATACGGGGTTTACAAACCATTTCTTGCGCATTACAGTTCGAACACTCGAACACCTATACGGATTCTCCTGCACAGTGGCAGATATGTAAATACGGGGTTTACATACCATTTCTTGCGGAATACGGTTCGAACACTCGAAAACCTATACGGATTCTCCTGCACAGTGGCAGATATGTAAATGCGGCGTTTACATACCATTTCTTGCGCATTACGGTTCGAACACTCGAACACCTATACGGATTCTCCTGCACAGTGGCAGATATGTAAATACGGGGTTGACATACCATTTCTTGCGCATTACGGTTCGAACACTCGAACACCTATACGGATTCTCCAGCGCAGTGGCAGATATGTAAATACGGGGTTTCCGTACCATTTCTTTTGCAATACGGTTCGAACACTCGAACACCTATACGGATTCTCCTGCATAGTGGCAGATATGTAAATACGGGGTTGACGTACCATTTCTTGCGCAATACGGTTCGAACACTCGAACACCTATACGGATTCTCCTGCACAGTGGCAGATATGTAAATACGGGGTTTACATACCATTTCTTGCGAAATACGGTTCGAACACTCGAACACCTATACGGATTCTCCTGCACAGTGGCAGATATGTAAATACGGGGTTTACATACCATTTCTTGCGCAATACGGTTCGAACACTCGAACACCTATACGGATTCTCCTGCACAGTGGCAGATATGTAAATACGGGGTTTACATACCATTTCTTGCGCAATACGGTTCGAACACTCGAACACCTATACGGATTCTCCTGCACAGTGGCAGATATGAAAATACGGGGTTTACATACCATTTCTTGCGCAATACGGTTCGAACACTCTAACACCTATACGGATTCTCCTGCACAGTGGCAGATATGTAAATACGGGGTTTACATACCATTTCTTGCGCATTACGGTTCGAACACTCGAACACCTATACGGATTCTCCTGCACAGTGGCAGATATGTAAATACGGGGTTTACATACCATTTCTTGCGCATTACGGTTCGAACACTCGAACACCTATACGGATTCTCCTGCGCAGTGGCAGATATGTAAATACGGGTTTTCCGTACCATTTCTTGCGCAATACGGTTCGAACACTCGAACACCTATACGGATTCTCCTGCACAGTGGCAGATATGTAAATACGGGGTTTACGTACCATTTCTTGCGCAATACGGTTCGAACACTCGAACACCTATACGGATTCTCCTGTACAGTGGCAGATATGTAAATACGGGGTTTACATACCATTTCTTGCGCAATACGGTTCGAACACTCGAACACCTAAACGGATTCTCCTGCACAGTGGCAGATATGTAAATATGAGGTTTACTTACCATTTCTTGCGAAATACGGTCCGAACACTCGAACACCTATACGGATTCTCCTGCACAGTGGCAGATATGTAAATACGGAGTTTACATACCATTTCTTGCGCAATACGGTTCGAACACTCGAACACCTATACGGATTCTCCTGCACAGTGGCAGATATGTAAATACGGGGTTTACATACCATTTCTTGCGCAATACGGTTCGAACACTCGAACACCTATTCGGATTCTCCTGCACAGTGGCAGATATGTAAATACGGGGTTTACATACCATTTCTTGCGCAATACGGTTCGAACACTCGAACACCTATACGGATTCTCCTGCACTGTGGCAGATATGTAAATACGGGGTTTACAAACCATTTCTTGCGCATTACAGTTCGAACACTCGAACACCTATACGGATTCTCCTGCACAGTGGCAGATATGTAAATACGGGGTTTACATACCATTTCTTGCGGAATACGGTTCGAACACTCGAAAACCTATACGGATTCTCCTGCACAGTGGCAGATATGTAAATGCGGCGTTTACATACCATTTCTTGCGCATTACGGTTCGAACACTCGAACACCTATACGGATTCTCCTGCACAGTGGCAGATATGTAAATACGGGGTTGACATACCATTTCTTGCGCATTACGGTTCGAACACTCGAACACCTATACGGATTCTCCAGCGCAGTGGCAGATATGTAAATACGGGGTTTCCGTACCATTTCTTTTGCAATACGGTTCGAACACTCGAACACCTATACGGATTCTCCTGCATAGTGGCAGATATGTAAATACGGGGTTGACGTACCATTTCTTGCGCAATACGGTTCGAACACTCGAACACCTATACGGATTCTCCTGCACAGTGGCAGATATGTAAATACGGGGTTTACATACCATTTCTTGCGAAATACGGTTCGAACACTCGAACACCTATACGGATTCTCCTGCACAGTGGCAGATATGTAAATACGGGGTTTACATACCATTTCTTGCGCAATACGGTTCGAACACTCGAACACCTATACGGATTCTCCTGCACAGTGGCAGATATGTAAATACGGGGTTTACATACCATTTCTTGCGCAATACGGTTCGAACACTCGAACACCTATACGGATTCTCCTGCACAGTGGCAGATATGAAAATACGGGGTTTACATACCATTTCTTGCGCAATACGGTTCGAACACTCTAACACCTATACGGATTCTCCTGCACAGTGGCAGATATGTAAATACGGGGTTTACATACCATTTCTTGCGCATTACGGTTCGAACACTCGAACACCTATACGGATTCTCCTGCACAGTGGCAGATATGTAAATACGGGGTTTACATACCATTTCTTGCGCATTACGGTTCGAACACTCGAACACCTATACGGATTCTCCTGCGCAGTGGCAGATATGTAAATACGGGTTTTCCGTACCATTTCTTGCGCAATACGGTTCGAACACTCGAACACCTATACGGATTCTCCTGCACAGTGGCAGATATGTAAATACGGGGTTTACGTACCATTTCTTGCGCAATACGGTTCGAACACTCGAACACCTATACGGATTCTCCTGTACAGTGGCAGATATGTAAATACGGGGTTTACATACCATTTCTTGCGCAATACGGTTCGAACACTCGAACACCTAAACGGATTCTCCTGCACAGTGGCAGATATGTAAATATGAGGTTTACTTACCATTTCTTGCGAAATACGGTCCGAACACTCGAACACCTATACGGATTCTCCTGCACAGTGGCAGATATGTAAATACGGAGTTTACATACCATTTCTTGCGCAATACGGTTCGAACACTCGAACACCTATACGGATTCTCCTGCACAGTGGCAGATATGTAAATACGGGGTTTACATACCATTTCTTGCGCAATACGGTTCGAACACTCGAACACCTATTCGGATTCTCCTGCACAGTGGCAGATATGTAAATACGGGGTTTACATACCATTTCTTGCGCATTACGGTTCGAACACTCGAACACCTATACGGATTCTCCTGCACAGTGGTAGATATGTAATTACGGGGTTTACATACCATTTCTTGCGGAATACGGTTCGAACACTCGAAAGCCTATACGGATTCTCCTGCACAGTGGCAGATATGTAAATGCGGGGTTTACATACCATTTCTTGCGCATTACGGTTCGAAGACTCGAACACCTATACGGATTCTCCTGCACAGTGGCAGATATGTAAATACGGGGTTGACATACCATTTCTTGCGCATTACGGTTCGAACACTCGAACACCTATACGGATTCTCCAGCGCAGTGGCAGATATGTAAATACGGGGTTTCCGTACCATTTCTTTTGCAATACGGTTCGAACACTCGAACACCTATACGGATTCTCCTGCATAGTGGCAGATATGTAAATACGGGGTTGACGTACCATTTCTTGCGCAATACGGTTCGAACACTCGAACACCTATACGGATTCTCCTGCACAGTGGCAGATATGTAAATACGGGGTTTACATACCATTTCTTGCGCAATACGGTTCGAACACTCGAACACCTATACGGATTCTCCTGCACAGTGGCAGATATGAAAATACGGGGTTTACATACCATTTCTTGCGCAATACGGTTCGAACACTCTAACACCTATACGGATTCTCCTGCACAGTGGCAGATATGTAAATACGGGGTTTACATACCATTTCTTGCGCATTACGGTTCGAACACTCGAACACCTATACGGATTCTCCTGCACAGTGGCAGATATGTAAATACGGGGTTTACATACCATTTCTTGCGCATTACGGTTCGAACACTCGAACACCTATACGGATTCTCCTGCGCAGTGGCAGATATGTAAATACGGGTTTTCCGTACCATTTCTTGCGCAATACGGTTCGAACACTCGAACACCTATACGGATTCTCCTGCACAGTGGCAGATATGTAAATACGGGGTTTACGTACCATTTCTTGCGCAATACGGTTCGAACACTCGAACACCTATACGGATTCTCCTGTACAGTGGCAGATATGTAAATACGGGGTTTACATACCATTTCTTGCGCAATACGGTTCGAACACTCGAACACCTAAACGGATTCTCCTGCACAGTGGCAGATATGTAAATATGAGGTTTACTTACCATTTCTTGCGAAATACGGTCCGAACACTCGAACACCTATACGGATTCTCCTGCACAGTGGCAGATATGTAAATACGGAGTTTACATACCATTTCTTGCGCAATACGGTTCGAACACTCGAACACCTATACGGATTCTCCTGCACAGTGGCAGATATGTAAATACGGGGTTTACATACCATTTCTTGCGCAATACGGTTCGAACACTCGAACACCTATTCGGATTCTCCTGCACAGTGGCAGATATGTAAATACGGGGTTTACATACCATTTCTTGCGCATTACGGTTCGAACACTCGAACACCTATACGGATTCTCCTGCACAGTGGTAGATATGTAATTACGGGGTTTACATACCATTTCTTGCGGAATACGGTTCGAACACTCGAAAGCCTATACGGATTCTCCTGCACAGTGGCAGATATGTAAATGCGGGGTTTACATACCATTTCTTGCGCATTACGGTTCGAACACTCGAACACCTATACGGATTCTCCTGCACAGTGGCAGATATGTAAATACGGGGTTGACATACCATTTCTTGCGCATTACGGTTCGAACACTCGAACACCTATACGGATTCTCCAGCGCAGTGGCAGATATGTAAATATGGGGTTTCCGTACCATTTCTTTTGCAATACGGTTCGAACACTCGAACACCTATACGGATTCTCCTGCATAGTGGCAGATATGTAAATACGGGGTTGACGTACCATTTCTTGCGCAATACGGTTCGAACACTCGAACACCTATACGGATTCTCCTGCACAGTGGCAGATATGTAAATACGGGGTTTACATACCATTTCTTGCGCAATACGGTTCGAACACTCGAACACCTATACGGATTCTCCTGCACAGTGGCAGATATGAAAATACGGGGTTTACATACCATTTCTTGCGCAATACGGTTCGAACACTCTAACACCTATACGGATTCTCCTGCACAGTGGCAGATATGTAAATACGGGGTTTACATACCATTTCTTGCGCATTACGGTTCGAACACTCGAACACCTATACGGATTCTCCTGCACAGTGGCAGATATGTAAATACGGGGTTTACATACCATTTCTTGCGCATTACGGTTCGAACACTCGAACACCTATACGGATTCTCCTGCGCAGTGGCAGATACGTAAATACGGGTTTTCCGTACCATTTCTTGCGCAATACGGTTCGAACACTCGAACACCTATACGGATTCTCCTGCACAGTGGCAGATATGTAAATACGGGGTTTACGTACCATTTCTTGCGCAATACGGTTCGAACACTCGAACACCTATACGGATTCTCCTGTACAGTGGCAGATATGTAAATACGGGGTTTACATACCATTTCTTGCGCAATACGGTTCGAACACTCGAACACCTAAACGGATTCTCCTGCACAGTGGCAGATATGTAAATATGAGGTTTACTTACCATTTCTTGCGAAATACGGTCCGAACACTCGAACACCTATACGGATTCTCCTGCACAGTGGCAGATATGTAAATACGGAGTTTACATACCATTTCTTGCGCAATACGGTTCGAACACTCGAACACCTATACGGATTCTCCTGCACAGTGGCAGATATGTAAATACGGGATTTACATACCATTTCTTGCGCAATACGGTTCGAACACTCGAACACCTATTCGGATTCTCCTGCACAGTGGCAGATATGTAAATACGGGGTTTACATACCATTTCTTGCGCATTACGGTTCGAACACTCGAACACCTATACGGATTCTCCTGCACGGTGGTAGATATGTAATTACGGGGTTTACATACCATTTCTTGCGGAATACGGTTCGAACACTCGAAAGCCTATACGGATTCTCCTGCACAGTGGCAGATATGTAAATGCGGGGTTTACATACCATTTCTTGCGCATTACGGTTCGAACACTCGAACACCTATACGGATTCTCCTGCACAGTGGCAGATATGTAAATACGGGGTTGACATACCATTTCTTGCGCATTACGGTTCGAACACTCGAACACCTATACGGATTCTCCAGCGCAGTGGCAGATATGTAAATACGGGGTTTCCGTACCATTTCTTTTGCAATACGGTTCGAACACTCGAACACCTATACGGATTCTCCTGCATAGTGGCAGATATGTAAATACGGGGTTGACGTACCATTTCTTGCGCAATACGGTTCGAACACTCGAACACCTATACGGATTCTCCTGCACAGTGGCAGATATGTAAATACGGGGTTTACATACCATTTCTTGCGCAATACGGTTCGAACACTCGAACACCTATACGGATTCTCCTGCACAGTGGCAGATATGTAAATACGGGGTTTACATACCATTTCTTGCGCAATACGGTTCGAACATTCGAACACCTATACGGATTCTCCTGCACAGTGGCAGATATGTAAATACGTCGTTTACATACCATTTCTTGGGCAATACGGTTCGAACACTCGAACACCTATACGGATTCTCCTGCACAGTGGCAGATATGTAAATATGAGATTTACTTACCATTTCTTGCGAATTACGGTTCGAACACTCAAACACCTATACAGATTCTCCTGCACAGTGGCAGATATGTAAATACGGGGTTTACTTACCATTTCTTGCGCAATACGGTTCGAACACTCGAACACCTATACGGATTCTCCTGCACAGTGGCAGATATGTAAATACGGGATTTACATACCATTTCTTGCGCAATACGGTTCGAACACTCGAACACCTATACGGATTCTCCTGCACAGTGGCAGATATGTAAATACGGGGTTTACATACCATTTCTTGCGCATTACGGTTCGAACACTCGAACACCTAAACGGATTCTCCTGCACAGTGGCAGATATGTAAATATGAGGTTTACTTACCATTTCTTGCGAAATACGGTCCGAACACTCGAACACCTATACGGATTCTCCTGCACAGTGGCAGATATGTAAATACGGAGTTTACATACCATTTCTTGCGCAATACGGTTCGAACACTCGAACACCTATACGGATTCTCCTGCACAGTGGCAGATATGTAAATACGGGGTTTACATACCATTTCTTGCGCAATACGGTTCGAACACTCGAACACCTATTCGGATTCTCCTGCACAGTGGCAGATATGTAAATACGGGGTTTACATACCATTTCTTGCGCATTACGGTTCGAACACTCGAACACCTATACGGATTCTCCTGCACAGTGGTAGATATGTAATTACGGGGTTTACATACCATTTCTTGCGGAATACGGTTCGAACACTCGAAAGCCTATACGGATTCTCCTGCACAGTGGCAGATATGTAAATGCGGGGTTTACATACCATTTCTTGCGCATTACGGTTCGAACACTCGAACACCTATACGGATTCTCCTGCACAGTGGCAGATATGTAAATACGGGGTTGACATACCATTTCTTGCGCATTACGGTTCGAACACTCGAACACCTATACGGATTCTCCAGCGCAGTGGCAGATATGTAAATACGGGGTTTCCGTACCATTTCTTTTGCAATACGGTTCGAACACTCGAACACCTATACGGATTCTCCTGCATAGTGGCAGATATGTAAATACGGGGTTGACGTACCAGTTCTTGCGCAATACGGTTCGAACACTCGAACACCTATACGGATTCTCCTGCACAGTGGCAGATATGTAAATACGGGGTTTACATACCATTTCTTGCGCAATACGGTTCGAACACTCGAACACCTATACGGATTCTCCTGCACAGTGGCAGATATGTAAATACGGGGTTTACATACCATTTCTTGCGCAATACGGTTCGAACATTCGAACACCTATACGGATTCTCCTGCACAGTGGCAGATATGTAAATACGGGGTTTACATACCATTTCTTGGGCAATACGGTTCGAACACTCGAACACCTATACGGATTCTCCTGCACAGTGGCAGATATGTAAATATGAGATTTACTTACCATTTCTTGCGAATTACGGTTCGAACACTCAAACACCTATACAGATTCTCCTGCACAGTGGCAGATATGTAAATACGGGGTTTACTTACCATTTCTTGCGCAATACGGTTCGAACACTCGAACACCTATACGGATTCTCCTGCACAGTGGCAGATATGTAAATACGGGATTTACATACCATTTCTTGCGCAATACGGTTCGAACACTCGAACACCTATACGGATTCTCCTGCACAGTGGCAGATATGTAAATACGGGGTTTACATACCATTTCTTGCGCATTACGGTTCGAACACTCGAACACCTATACGGATTCTCCTGCACAGTGGCAGATATGTAAATACGGGGATTACATTCCATTTCTTGCGCATTACGGTTCGAACACTCGAACACCTATACGGATTCTCCAGCGCAGTGGCAGATATGTAAATACGGGTTTTCCGTACCATTTCTTGCGCAATACGGTTCGAACACTCGAACACCTACCCGGATTCTCCTGCACAGTGGCAGATATGTAAATACGGGGTTTACATACCATTTCTTGCGCATTACGGTTCGAACACTCGAACACCTATACGGATTCTTCTGCACAGTGGCAGATATGTAAATACGGGGTTTACATACCATTTCTTGCGCATTACGGTTCGAACACTCGAACACCTATACGGATTCTCCTGCACAGTGGCAGATATGTAAATACGGTGTTTACATACCATTTCTTGCGCAATACGGTTCGAACACTCGAACACCTATACGAATTCTCCTGCACAGTGGCAGATATGTAAATACGGGGTTTACATACCATTTCTTGCGCAATACGGTTCGAACACTCGAACACATATACGGATTCTCCTGCACAGTGGCAGATATGTAAATACGGGGTTTACATACCATTTCTTGCGCATTACGGTTCGAACACTCGAAAACCTATACGGATTCTCCTGCACAGTGGCAGATATGTAAATACGGGGTTTACATACCATTTCTTGCGGAATACGGTTCGAACACTCGAAAACCTATACGGATTCTCCTGCACAGTGGCAGATATGTAAATGCGGGGTTTACATACCATTTCTTGCGCATTACGGTTCGAACACTCGAACACCTATACGGATTCTCCTGCACAGTGGCAGATATGTAAATACGGGGTTGACATACCATTTCTTGCGCATTACGGTTCGAACACTCGAACACCTATACGGATTCTCCTGCGCAGTGGCAGATATGTAAATACGGGGTTTCTGTACCATTTCTTTTGCAATACGGTTCGAACACTCGAACACCTATACGGATTCTCCTGCACAGTGGCAGATATGTAAATACGGGGTTGACGTACCATTTCTTGTGCAATACGGTTCGAACACTCGAACACCTATACGGATTCTCCTGCACAGTGGCAGATATGTAAATACGGGGTTTACATACCATTTCTTGCGCAATACGGTTCGAACACTCGAACACCTATACGGATTCTCCTGCACAGTGGCAGATATGTAAATACGGGGTTTACATACCATTTCTTGCGCAATACAGTTCGAACAGTCGAACACCTATACGGATTCTCCTGCACAGTGGCAGATATGTAAATACGGGGTTTACATACCATTTCTTGCGCAATACGGTTCGAACACTCGAACACCTATACGGATTCTCCTGCACAGTGGCAGATATGTAAATATGAGGTTTACTTACCATTTCTTGCGAAATACGGTTCGAACACTCGAACACCTATACGGATTCTCCTGCACAGTGGCAGATATGTAAATACGGGGTTTACATACCATTTCTTGCGCAATACGGTTCGAACACTCGAAAACATATACGGATTCTCCTGCACAGTGGCAGATATGTAAATGCGGGGTTTACATACCATTTCTTGCGCATTACGGTTCGAACACTTGAACACCTATACGGATTCTCCTGCACAGTGGCAGATATGTAAATACGGGGTTGACATACCATTTCTTGCGCATTACGGTTCGAACACTCGAACACCTATACGGATTCTCCAGCGCAGTGGCAGATATGTAAATACGGGGTTTCCGTACCATTTCTTTTGCAATACGGTTCGAACACTCGAACACCTATACGGATTCTCCTGCATAGTGGCAGATATGTAAATACGGGGTTGACGTACCATTTCTTGCGCAATACGGTTCGAACACTCGAACACCTATACGGATTCTCCTGCACAGTGGCAGATATGTAAATACGGGGTTTACATACCATTTCTTGCGGAATACGGTTCGAACACTCGAAAACCTATACGGATTCTCCTGCACAGTGGCAGATATGTAAATGCGGGGTTTACATACCATTTCTTGCGCATTACGGTTCGAACACTCGAACACCTAGACGGATTCTCCTGCATAGTGGCAGATATGTAAATACGGGGTTGACATACCATTTCTTGCGCGTTACGGTTCGAACACTCGAACACCTATACGGATTCTCCTGCACAGTGGCAGATATGTAAATACGGGGTTTCCGTACCATTTCTTTTGCAATACGGTTCGAACACTCGAACACCTATACGGATTCTCCTGCACAGTGGCAGATATGTAAATACGGGGTTGACGTACCATTTCTTGCGCAATACGGTTCGAACACTCGAACACCTATACGGATTCTCCTGCACAGTGGCAGATATGTAAATACGGGGTTTACATACCATTTCTTGCGCAATACGGTTCGAACACTCGAACACCTATACGGATTCTCCTGCACAGTGGCAGATATGTAAATACGGGATTTACGTACCATTTCTTGCGCAATACGGTTCGAACACTCGAACACCTATACGGATTCTCCTGCACAGTGGCAGATATGTAAATACGGGGTTTACATACCATTTCTTGCGCAATACGGTTCGAACAGTCGAACACCTATACGGATTCTCCTGCACAGTGGCAGATATGTAAATACGGGGTTTACATACCATTTCTTGCGCAATACGGTTCGAACACTCGAACACCTATACGGATTCTCCTGCACAGTGGCAGATATGTAAATACGGGATTTACGTACCATTTCTTGCGCAATACGGTTCGAACACTCGAACACCTATACACATTCTCCTGCACAGTGGCAGATATGTAAATACGGGGTTTACATACCATTTCTTGCGCAATACGGTTCGAACACTCGAACACCTATACGGATTCTCCTGCACAGTGGCAGATATGTAAATACGGGGTTTACATACCATTTCTTGCGCAATACGTTTCGAACAGTCGAACACCTATACGGATTCTCCTGCACAGTGGCAGATATGTAAATACGGGGTTTACATACCATTTCTTGCGCAATACGGTTCGAACACTCGAACACCTATACGGATTCTCCTGCACAGTGGCAGATATGTAAATACGGGATTTACATACCATTTCTTGCGCAATACGGTTCGAACACTCGAACACCTATACGGATTCTCCTGCACAGTGGCAGATATGTAAATACGGGGTTTACATACCATTTCTTGCGCATTACGGTTCGAACACTCGAACACCTATACGGATTCTCCTGCACAGTGGCAGATATGTAAATACGGGGATTACATTCCATTTCTTGCGCATTACGGTTCGAACACTCGAACACCTATACGGATTCTCCAGCGCAGTGGCCGATATGTAAATACGGGTTTTCCGTACCATTTCTTGCGCAATACGGTTCGAACACTCGAACACCTACACGGATTCTCCTGCACAGTGGCAGATATGTAAATACGGGGTTTACATACCATTTCTTGCGCATTACGGTTCGAACACTCGAACACCTATACGGATTCTCCTGCACAGTGGCAGATATGTAAATACGGGGTTTACATACCATTTCTTGCGCATTACGGTTCGAACACTCGAACACCTATACGGATTCTCCTGCACAGTGGCCGATATGTAAATACGGTGTTTACATACCATTTCTTGCGCAATACGGTTCGAACACTCGAACACCTATACGGATTCTCCTGCACAGTGGCAGATATGTAAATACGGGGTTTACATACCATTTGTTGCGCAATACGGTTCGAACACTCGAACACATATACGGATTCTCCTACACAGTGGCAGATATGTAAATACGGGGTTTACATACCATTTCTTTCGCATTACGGTTCGAACATTCGAACACCTATACGGATTCTCCTGCACAGTGGCAGATATGTAAATACGGGGTTTACATACCATTTCTTGCGGAATACGGTTCGAACACTCGAAAACCTATACGGATTCTCCTGCACAGTGGGAGATATGTAAATGCGGGGTTTACATACCATTTCTTGCGCATTACGGTTCGAACACTCGAACACCTATACGGATTCTCCTGCACAGTGGCAGATATGTAAATACGGGGTTTACTTACCATTTCTTGCGCATTACGGTTCGAACACTCGAACACCTATACGGATTCTCCTGCGCAGTGGCAGATATGTAAATACGGGATTTACATACCATTTCTTGCGCAATACGGTTCGAACACTCGAACACCTATACGGATTCTCCTGTACAGTGGCAGATATGTAAATACGGGGTTTACATACCATTTCTTGCGCATTACGGTTCGAACACTCGAACACCTATACGGATTCTCCTGCACAGTGGCAGATATGTAAATACGGGGTTTACATACCATTTCTTGCGCAATACGGTTCGAACACTCGAACACCTATACGGATTCTCCTGCACAGTGGCAGATATGTAAATACGGGGTTTACATACCATTTCTTGCGCAATACGGTTCGAACACTCGAACACCTATACGGATTCTCCTGCACAGTGGCAGATGTGTAAATACGGGGTTTACATACCATTTCTTGCGCATTACGGTTCGAACACTCGAACACCTATACGGATTCTCCTGCACAGTGGCAGATATGTAAATATGAGGTTTACTTACCATTTCTTGCGAAATACGGTTCGAACACTCGAACACCTATACGGATTCTCCTGCACAGTGGCAGATATGTAAATACGGGGTTTACATACCATTTCTTGCGCAATACGGTTCGAACAGTCGAACACCTATACGGATTCTCCTGCACAGTGGCAGATATGTAAATACGGGGTTTACATACCATTTCTTGCGCAATACGGTTCGAACACTCGAACACCTATACGGATTCTCCTGCACAGTGGCAGATATGTAAATACGGGATTTACGTACCATTTCTTGCGCAATACGGTTCGAACACTCGAACACCTATACGGATTCTCCTGCACAGTGGCAGATATGTAAATACGGGGTTTACATACCATTTCTTGCGCAATACGGTTCGAACACTCGAACACCTATACGGATTCTCCTGCACAGTGGCAGATATGTAAATACGGGGTTTACATACCATTTCTTGCGCAATACGTTTCGAACAGTCGAACACCTATACGGATTCTCCTGCACAGTGGCAGATATGTAAATACGGGGTTTACATACCATTTCTTGCGCAATACGGTTCGAACACTCGAACACCTATACGGATTCTCCTGCACAGTGGCAGATATGTAAATACGGGATTTACATACCATTTCTTGCGCAATACGGTTCGAACACTCGAACACCTATACGGATTCTCCTGCACAGTGGCAGATATGTAAATACGGGGTTTACATACCATTTCTTGCGCATTACGGTTCGAACACTCGAACACCTATACGGATTCTCCTGCACAGTGGCAGATATGTAAATACGGGGATTACATTCCATTTCTTGCGCATTACGGTTCGAACACTCGAACACCTATACGGATTCTCCAGCGCAGTGGCCGATATGTAAATACGGGTTTTCCGTACCATTTCTTGCGCAATACGGTTCGAACACTCGAACACCTACACGGATTCTCCTGCACAGTGGCAGATATGTAAATACGGGGTTTACATACCATTTCTTGCGCATTACGGTTCGAACACTCGAACACCTATACGGATTCTCCTGCACAGTGGCAGATATGTAAATACGGGGTTTACATACCATTTCTTGCGCATTACGGTTCGAACACTCGAACACCTATACGGATTCTCCTGCACAGTGGCCGATATGTAAATACGGTGTTTACATACCATTTCTTGCGCAATACGGTTCGAACACTCGAACACCTATACGGATTCTCCTGCACAGTGGCAGATATGTAAATACGGGGTTTACATACCATTTGTTGCGCAATACGGTTCGAACACTCGAACACATATACGGATTCTCCTACACAGTGGCAGATATGTAAATACGGGGTTTACATACCATTTTTTTCGCATTACGGTTCGAACATTCGAACACCTATACGGATTCTCCTGCACAGTGGCAGATATGTAAATACGGGGTTTACATACCATTTCTTGCGGAATACGGTTCGAACACTCGAAAACCTATACGGATTCTCCTGCACAGTGGGAGATATGTAAATGCGGGGTTTACATACCATTTCTTGCGCATTACGGTTCGAACACTCGAACACCTATACGGATTCTCCTGCACAGTGGCAGATATGTAAATACGGGGTTTACTTACCATTTCTTGCGCATTACGGTTCGAACACTCGAACACCTATACGGATTCTCCTGCGCAGTGGCAGATATGTAAATACGGGATTTACATACCATTTCTTGCGCAATACGGTTCGAACACTCGAACACCTATACGGATTCTCCTGCACAGTGGCAGATATGTAAATACGGGGTTTACATACCATTTCTTGCGCATTACGGTTCGAACACTCGAACACCTATACGGATTCTCCTGCACAGTGGCAGATATGTAAATACGGGGTTTACATACCATTTCTTGCGCAATACGGTTCGAACACTCGAACACCTATACGGATTCTCCTGCACAGTGGCAGATATGTAAATACGGGGTTTACATACCATTTCTTGCGCAATACGGTTCGAACACTCGAACACCTATACGGATTCTCCTGCACAGTGGCAGATGTGTAAATACGGGGTTTACATACCATTTCTTGCGCATTACGGTTCGAACACTCGAACACCTATACGGATTCTCCTGCACAGTGGCAGATATGTAAATACGGGGATTACATTCCATTTCTTGCGCATTACGGTTCGAACACTCGAACACCTATACGGATTCTCCAGCGCAGTGGCCGATATGTAAATACGGGTTTTCCGTACCATTTCTTGCGCAATACGGTTCGAACACTCGAACACCTACACGGATTCTCCTGCACAGTGGCAGATATGTAAATACGGGGTTTACATACCATTTCTTGCGCATTACGGTTCGAACACTTGAACACCTATACGGATTCTCCTGCACAGTGGCAGATATGTAAATACGGGGTTTACATACCATTTCTTGCGCAATACGGTTCGAACACTCGAACACCTATACGGATTCTCCTGCACAGTGGCAGATATGTAAATACGGGGTTTACATACCATTTCTTGCGCAATACGGTTCGAACACTCGAACACCTATACGGATTCTCCTGCACAGTGGCAGATGTGTAAATACGGGGTTTACATACCATTTCTTGCGCATTACGGTTCGAACACTCGAACACCTATACGGATTCTCCTGCACAGTGGCAGATATGTAAATATGAGGTTTACTTACCATTTCTTGCGAAATACGGTTCGAACACTCGAACACCTATACGGATTCTCCTGCACAGTGGCAGATATGTAAATACGGGGTTTACATACCATTTCTTGCGCAATACGGTTCGAACACTCGAAAACATATACGAATTCTCCTGCACAGTGGCAGATATGTAAATGCGGGGTTTACATACCATTTCTTGCGCATTACGGTTCGAACACTTGAACACCTATACGGATTCTCCTGCACAGTGGCAGATATGTAAATACGGGGTTGACATACCATTTCTTGCGCATTACGGTTCGAACACTCGAACACCTATACGGATTCTCCAGCGCAGTGGCAGATATGTAAATACGGGGTTTCCGTACCATTTCTTTTGCAATACGGTTCGAACACTCGAACACCTATACGGATTCTCCTGCACAGTGGCAGATATGTAAATACGGGGTTGACGTACCATTTCTTGCGCAATACGGTTCGAACACTCGAACACCTATACGGATTCTCCTGCACAGTGGCAGATATGTAAATACGGGGTTTACATACCATTTCTTGCGGAATACGGTTCGAACACTCGAAAACCTATACGGATTCTCCTGCACAGTGGCAGATATGTAAATGCGGGGTTTACATACCATTTCTTGCGCATTACGGTTCGAACACTCGAACACCTAGACGGATTCTCCTGCACAGTGGCAGATATGTAAATACGGGGTTGACATACCATTTCTTGCGCGTTACGGTTCGAACAGTCGAACACCTATACGGATTCTCCTGCGCAGTGGCAGATATGTAAATACGGGGTTTCCGTACCATTTCTTTTGCAATACGGTTCGAACACTCGAACACCTATACGGATTCTCCTGCACAGTGGCAGATATGTAAATACGGGGTTGACGTACCATTTCTTGCGCAATACGGTTCGAACACTCGAACACCTATATGGATTCTCCTGCACAGTGGCAGATATGTAAATACGGGGTTTACATACCATTTCTTGCGGAATACGGTTCGAACACTCGAACACCTATACGGATTCTCCTGCACAGTGGCAGATATGTAAATACGGGGTTTACATACCATTTCTTGCGCAATACGGTTCGAACATTCGAACACCTATACGGATTCTCCTGCACAGTGGCAGATATGTAAATACGGGGTTAACATACCATTTCTTGCGCAATACGGTTCGAACACTCGAACACCTATACGGATTCTCCTGCACAGTGGCAGATATGTAAATATGAGGTTTACTTACCATTTCTTGCGAAATACGGTTCGAACACTCGAACACCTATACGGATTCTCCTGCACAGTGGCAGATATGTAAATACGGGGTTTACATACCATTTCTTGCGCAATACGGTTCGAACACTCGAACACCTATACGGATTCTCCTGCACAGTGGCAGATATGTAAATACGGGGTTTACATACCATTTCTTGCGCAATACGGTTCGAACAGTCGAACACCTATACGGATTCTCCTGCACAGTGGCAGATATGTAAATACGGGGTTTACATACCATTTCTTGCGCATTACGGTTCGAACACTCGAACACCTATACGGATTCTCCTGCACAGTGGCAGATATGTAAATACGGGGTTTACATACCATTTCTTGCGCATTACGGTTCGAACACTCGAACACCTATACGGATTCTCCTGCGCAGTGGCAGTTATGTAAATACGGGTTTTCCGTACCATTTCTTGCGCAATGCGGTTCGAACACTCGAACACCTATACGGATTCTCCTGCACAGTGGCAGATATGTAAATACGGGGTTTACGTACCATTTCTTGCGCAATACGGTTCGAACAATCGAACACCTATACGGATTCTCCTGCACAGTGGCAGATATGTAAATACGGGGTTTACATACCATTTCTTGCGCAATACGGTTCGAACACTCGAACACCTATACGGATTCTCCTGCACAGTGGCAGATATGTAAATACGGGGTTTACATACCATTTCTTGCGCATTACGGTTCGAACACTCGAACACCTAGACGGATTCTCCTGCACAGTGGCAGATATGTAAATACGGTGTTTATATACTATTTCTTGCGCAATACGGTTCGAACACTCGAACACCTATACGGATTCTCCTGCACAGTGGCAGATATGTAAATACGGGGTTTACATACCATTTCTTGCGCAATACGGTTCGAACACTCGAACACCTATACGGATTCTCCTGCACAGTGGCAGATATGTAAATACGGGGTTTACATACCATTTCTTGCGCAATACGGTTCGAACACTCGAAAACCTATACGGATTCTCCTGCACAGTGGCAGATATGTAAATACGGGGTTTACATACCATTTCTTGCGCATTACGGTTCGAACACTCGAACACCTATACGGATTCTCCTGCACAGTGGCAGATATGTAAATACGGGGTTTACATACCATTTCTTGCGCATTACGGTTCAAACACTCGAACACCTATACGGATTCTCCTGCACAGTGGCAGATATGTAAATACGGGGATTACATTCCATTTCTTGCGCATTACAGTTCGAACACTCGAACACCTATACGGATTCTCCAGCGCAGTGGCAGATATGTAAATACGGGTTTTCCGTACCATTTCTTGCGCAATACGGTTCGAACACTCGAACACCTACACGGATTCTCCTGCACAGTGGCAGATATGTAAATACGGGGTTTACATACCATTTCTTGCGCATTATGGTTCGAACACTCGAACACCTATACGGATTCTCCTGCACAGTGGCAGATATGTAAATACGGGGTTTACATACCATTTCTTGCGCATTACGGTTCGAACACTCGAACACCTATACGGATTCTCCTGCACAGTGGCAGATATGTAAATACGGTGTTTACATACCATTTCTTGCGCAATACGGTTCGAACACTCGAACACCTATACGGATTCTCCTGCACAGTGGCAGATATGTAAATACGGGGTTTACATACCATTTCTTGCGCAATACGGTTCGAACACTCGAACACATATACGGATTCTCCTACACAGTGGCAGATATGTAAATACGGGGTTTACATACCATTTCTTGCGCATTACGGTTCGAACACTCGAAAACCTATACGGATTCTCCTGCACAGTGGCAGATATGTAAATACGGGGTTTACATACCATTTCTTGCGGAATACGGTTCGAACACTCGAAAACCTATACGGATTCTCCTGCACAGTGGCAGATATGTAAATGCGGGGTTTACATACCATTTCTTGCGCATTACGGTTCGAACACTCGAACACCTATACGGATTCTCCTGCACAGTGGCAGATATGTAAATACGGGGTTGACATACCATTTCTTGCGCATTACGGTTCGAACACTCAAACACCTATACGGATTCTCCTGCGCAGTGGCAGATATGTAAATACGGGGTTTCTGTACCATTTCTTTTGCAATACGGTTCGAACACTCGAACACCTATACGGATTCTCCTGCACAGTGGCAGATATGTAAATACGGGGTTGACGTACCATTTCTTGTGCAATACGGTTCGAACACTCGAACACCTATACGGATTCTCCTGCACAGTGGCAGATATGTAAATACGGGGTTTACATACCATTTCTTGCGCAATACGGTTCGAACACTCGAACACCTATACGGATTCTCCTGCACAGTGGCAGATATGTAAATACGGGGTTTACAAACCATTTCTTGCGCAATACGGTTCGAACAGTCGAACACCTATACGGATTCTCCTGCACAGTGGCAGATATGTAAATACGGGGTTTACATACCATTTCTTGCGCAATACGGTTCGAACACTCGAACACCTATACGGATTCTCCTGCACAGTGGCAGATATGTAAATATGAGGTTTACTTACCATTTCTTGCGAAATACGGTTCGAACACTCGAACACCTATACGGATTCTCCTGCACAGTGGCAGATATGTAAATACGGGGTTTACATACCATTTCTTGCGCAATACGGTTCGAACACTCGAAAACATATACGGATTCTCCTGCACAGTGGCAGATATGTAAATGCGGGGTTTACATACCATTTCTTGCGCATTACGGTTCGAACACTTGAACACCTATACGGATTCTCCTGCACAGTGGCAGATATGTAAATACGGGGTTGACATACCATTTCTTGCGCATTACGGTTCGAACACTCGAACACCTATACGGATTCTCCAGCGCAGTGGCAGATATGTAAATACGGGGTTTCCGTACCATTTCTTTTGCAATACGGTTCGAACACTCGAACACCTATACGGATTCTCCTGCATAGTGGCAGATATGTAAATACGGGGTTGACGTACCATTTCTTGCGCAATACGGTTCGAACACTCGAACACCTCTACGGATTCTCCTGCACAGTGGCAGATATGTAAATACGGGGTTTACATACCATTTCTTGCGGAATACGGTTCGAACACTCGAAAACCTATACGGATTCTCCTGCACAGTGGCAGATATGTAAATGCGGGGTTTACATACCATTTCTTGCGCATTACGGTTCGAACACTCGAACACCAAGACGGATTCTCCTGCACAGTGGCAGATATGTAAATACGGGGTTGACATACCATTTCTTGCGCTTTACGGTTCGAACACTCGAACACCTATACGGATTCTCCTGCGCAGTGGCAGATATGTAAATACGGGGTTTCCGTACCATTTCTTTTGCAATACGGTTCGAACACTCGAACACCTATACGGATTCTCCTGCACAGTGGCAGATATGTAAATACGGGGTTGACGTACCATTTCTTGCGCAATACGGTTCGAACACTCGAACACCTATACGGATTCTCCTGCACAGTGGCAGATATGTAAATACGGGGTTTACATACCATTTCTTGCGCAATACGGTTCGAACACTCGAACACCTATACGGATTCTCCTGCACAGTGGCAGATATGTAAATACGGGGTTTACATACCATTTCTTGCGCAATACGGTTCGAACATTCGAACACCTATACGGATTCTCCTGCACAGTGGCAGATATGTAAATACGGGGTTAACATACCATTTCTTGCGCAATACGGTTCGAACACTCGAACACCTATACGGATTCTCCTGCACAGTGGCAGATATGTAAATATGAGGTTTACTTACCATTTCTTGCGAAATACGGTTCGAACACTCGAACACCTATACGGATTCTCCTGCACAGTGGCAGATATGTAAATACGGGGTTTACATACCATTTCTTGCGCAATACGGTTCGAACACTCGAACACCTATACGGATTCTCCTGCACAGTGGCAGATATGTAAATACGGGGTATACATACCATTTCTTGCGCAATACGGTTCGAACACTCGAACACCTATACGGATTCTCCTGCACAGTGGCAGATATGTAAATACGGGGTTTACATACCATTTCTTGCGCATTACGGTTCGAACACTCGAACACCTATACGGATTCTCCTGCACAGTGGCAGATATGTAAATACGGGGTTTACATACCATTTCTTGCGCATTACGGTTCGAACACTCGAACACCTATACGGATTCTCCTGCGCAGTGGCAGTTATGTAAATACGGGTTTTCCGTACCATTTCTTGCGCAATACGGTTCGAACACTCGAACACCTATACGGATTCTCCTGCACAGTGGCAGATATGTAAATACGGGGTTTACGTACCATTTCTTGCGCAATACGGTTCGAACAATCGAACACCTATACGGATTCTCCTGCACAGTGGCAGATATGTAAATACGGGGTTTACATACCATTTCTTGCGCAATACGGTTCGAACACTCGAACACCTATACGGATTCTCCTGCACAGTGGCAGATATGTAAATACGGGGTTTACATACCATTTCTTGCGCATTACGGTTCGAACACTCGAACACCTATACGGATTCTCCTGCACAGTGGCAGATATGTAAATACGGTGTTTACATACCATTTCTTGCGCAATACGGTTCGAACACTCGAACACCTATACGGATTCTCCTGCACAGTGGCAGATATGTAAATACGGGGTTTACATACCATTTCTTGCGCAATACGGTTCGAACACTCGAACACCTATACGGATTCTCCTGCACAGTGGCAGATATGTAAATACGGGGTTTACATACCATTTCTTGCGCAATACGGTTCGAACACTCGAAAACCTATACGGATTCTCCTGCACAGTGGCAGATATGTAAATGCGGGGTTTACATACCATTTCTTGCGCATTACGGTTCGAACACTCGAACACCTATACGGATTCTATTGCACAGTGGTAGATATGTAAATACGGGGTTTACATGCCATTTCTTGCGCATTACGGTTCGACCACTCGAACACCTATACGGATTCTCCTGCGCAGTGGCAGATATGTAAATACGGGGTTTCAGTACCATTTCTTTTGCAATACGGTTCGAACACTCGAACACCTATACGGATTCTCCTGCACAGTGGCAGATATGTAAATACGGGGTTTACGTACCATTTCTTGCGCAATTCGGTTCGAACACTCGAACACCTATACGGATTCTCCTGCACAGTGGCAGATATGTAAATACGGGGTTTACATACAATTTCTTGCGCAATACGGTTCGAACACTCGAACACCTATACGGATTCTCCTGCACAGTGGCAGATATGTAAATACGGGGTTTACATACCATTTCTTGCGCAATACGGTTCGAACACTCGAACACCTATACGGATTCTCCTGCACAGTGGCAGATATGTAAATACGGGGTTTACATACCATTTCTTGCGCAATACGGTTCGAACACTCGAACACCTATACGGATTCTCCTGCACAGTGGCAGATATGTAAATATGAGGTTTACTTACCATTTCTTGCGAAATACGGTTCGAACACTCGAACACCTATACGGATTCTCCTGCACAGTGGCAGATATGTAAATACGGGGTTTACATACCATTTCTTGCGCAATACGGTTCGAACACTCGAACACCTATACGGATTCTCCTGCACAGTGGCAGATATGTAAATACGGGGTTTACAAACCATTTCTTGCGCAATACGGTTCGAACAGTCGAACACCTATACGGATTCTCCTGCACAGTGGCAGATATGTAAATACGGGGTTTACATACCATTTCTTGCGCAATACGGTTCGAACACTCGAACACCTATACGGATTCTCCTGCACAGTGGCAGATATGTAAATATGAGGTTTACTTACCATTTCTTGCGAAATACGGTTCGAACACTCGAACACCTATACGGATTCTCCTGCACAGTGGCAGATATGTAAATACGGGGTTTACATACCATTTCTTGCGCAATACGGTTCGAACACTCGAAAACATATACGGATTCTCCTGCACAGTGGCAGATATGTAAATGCGGGGTTTACATACCATTTCTTGCGCATTACGGTTCGAACACTTGAACACCTATACGGATTCTCCTGCACAGTGGCAGATATGTAAATACGGGGTTGACATACCATTTCTTGCGCATTACGGTTCGAACACTCGAACACCTATACGGATTCTCCAGCGCAGTGGCAGATATGTAAATACGGGGTTTCCGTACCATTTCTTTTGCAATACGGTTCGAACACTCGAACACCTATACGGATTCTCCTGCATAGTGGCAGATATGTAAATACGGGGTTGACGTACCATTTCTTGCGCAATACGGTTCGAACACTCGAACACCTCTACGGATTCTCCTGCACAGTGGCAGATATGTAAATACGGGGTTTACATACCATTTCTTGCGGAATACGGTTCGAACACTCGAAAACCTATACGGATTCTCCTGCACAGTGGCAGATATGTAAATGCGGGGTTTACATACCATTTCTTGCGCATTACGGTTCGAACACTCGAACACCAAGACGGATTCTCCTGCACAGTGGCAGATATGTAAATACGGGGTTGACATACCATTTCTTGCGCTTTACGGTTCGAACACTCGAACACCTATACGGATTCTCCTGCGCAGTGGCAGATATGTAAATACGGGGTTTCCGTACCATTTCTTTTGCAATACGGTTCGAACACTCGAACACCTATACGGATTCTCCTGCACAGTGGCAGATATGTAAATACGGGGTTGACGTACCATTTCTTGCGCAATACGGTTCGAACACTCGAACACCTATACGGATTCTCCTGCACAGTGGCAGATATGTAAATACGGGGTTTACATACCATTTCTTGCGCAATACGGTTCGAACACTCGAACACCTATACGGATTCTCCTGCACAGTGGCAGATATGTAAATACGGGGTTTACATACCATTTCTTGCGCAATACGGTTCGAACATTCGAACACCTATACGGATTCTCCTGCACAGTGGCAGATATGTAAATACGGGGTTAACATACCATTTCTTGCGCAATACGGTTCGAACACTCGAACACCTATACGGATTCTCCTGCACAGTGGCAGATATGTAAATATGAGGTTTACTTACCATTTCTTGCGAAATACGGTTCGAACACTCGAACACCTATACGGATTCTCCTGCACAGTGGCAGATATGTAAATACGGGGTTTACATACCATTTCTTGCGCAATACGGTTCGAACACTCGAACACCTATACGGATTCTCCTGCACAGTGGCAGATATGTAAATACGGGGTATACATACCATTTCTTGCGCAATACGGTTCGAACACTCGAACACCTATACGGATTCTCCTGCACAGTGGCAGATATGTAAATACGGGGTTTACATACCATTTCTTGCGCATTACGGTTCGAACACTCGAACACCTATACGGATTCTCCTGCACAGTGGCAGATATGTAAATACGGGGTTTACATACCATTTCTTGCGCATTACGGTTCGAACACTCGAACACCTATACGGATTCTCCTGCGCAGTGGCAGTTATGTAAATACGGGTTTTCCGTACCATTTCTTGCGCAATACGGTTCGAACACTCGAACACCTATACGGATTCTCCTGCACAGTGGCAGATATGTAAATACGGGGTTTACGTACCATTTCTTGCGCAATACGGTTCGAACAATCGAACACCTATACGGATTCTCCTGCACAGTGGCAGATATGTAAATACGGGGTTTACATACCATTTCTTGCGCAATACGGTTCGAACACTCGAACACCTATACGGATTCTCCTGCACAGTGGCAGATATGTAAATACGGGGTTTACATACCATTTCTTGCGCATTACGGTTCGAACACTCGAACACCTATACGGATTCTCCTGCACAGTGGCAGATATGTAAATACGGTGTTTACATACCATTTCTTGCGCAATACGGTTCGAACACTCGAACACCTATACGGATTCTCCTGCACAGTGGCAGATATGTAAATACGGGGTTTACATACCATTTCTTGCGCAATACGGTTCGAACACTCGAACACCTATACGGATTCTCCTGCACAGTGGCAGATATGTAAATACGGGGTTTACATACCATTTCTTGCGCAATACGGTTCGAACACTCGAAAACCTATACGGATTCTCCTGCACAGTGGCAGATATGTAAATGCGGGGTTTACATACCATTTCTTGCGCATTACGGTTCGAACACTCGAACACCTATACGGATTCTATTGCACAGTGGTAGATATGTAAATACGGGGTTTACATGCCATTTCTTGCGCATTACGGTTCGACCACTCGAACACCTATACGGATTCTCCTGCGCAGTGGCAGATATGTAAATACGGGGTTTCAGTACCATTTCTTTTGCAATACGGTTCGAACACTCGAACACCTATACGGATTCTCCTGCACAGTGGCAGATATGTAAATACGGGGTTTACGTACCATTTCTTGCGCAATTCGGTTCGAACACTCGAACACCTATACGGATTCTCCTGCACAGTGGCAGATATGTAAATACGGGGTTTACATACAATTTCTTGCGCAATACGGTTCGAACACTCGAACACCTATACGGATTCTCCTGCACAGTGGCAGATATGTAAATACGGGGTTTACATACCATTTCTTGCGCAATACGGTTCGAACACTCGAACACCTATACGGATTCTCCTGCACAGTGGCAGATATGTCAATATGAGGTTTACTTACCATTTCTTGCGAAATACGGTTCGAACACTCGAACACCTATACGGATTCTCCTGCACAGTGGCAGATATGTAAATACGGGGTTTACATACCATTTCTTGCGCAATACGGTTCGAACACTCGAAAACATATACGGATTCTCCTGCACAGTGGCAGATATGTAAATGCGGGGTTTACATACCATTTCTTGCGCATTACGGTTCGAACACTTGAACACCTATACGGATTCTCCTGCACAGTGGCAGATATGTAAATACGGGGTTGACATACCATTTCTTGCGCTTACGGTTCGAACACTCGAACACCTATACGGATTCTCCAGCGCAGTGGCAGATATGTAAATACGGGGTTTCCGTACCATTTCTTTTGCAATACGGTTCGAACACTCGAACACCTATACGGATTCTCCTGCATAGTGGCAGATATGTAAATACGGGGTTGACGTACCATTTCTTGCGCAATACGGTTCGAACACTCGAACACCTCTACGGATTCTCCTGCACAGTGGCAGATATGTAAATACGGGGTTTACATACCATTTCTTGCGGAATACGGTTCGAACACTCGAAAACCTATACGGATTCTCCTGCACAGTGGCAGATATGTAAATGCGGGGTTTACATACCATTTCTTGCGCATTACGGTTCGAACACTCGAACACCAAGACGGATTCTCCTGCACAGTGGCAGATATATAAATACGGGGTTGACATACCATTTCTTGCGCTTTACGGTTCGAACACTCGAACACCTATACGGATTCTCCTGCGCAGTGGCAGATATGTAAATACGGGGTTTCCGTACCATTTCTTTTGCAATACGGTTCGAACACTCGAACACCTATACGGATTCTCCTGCACAGTGGCAGATATGTAAATACGGGGTTGACGTACCATTTCTTGCGCAATACGGTTCGAACACTCGAACACCTATACGGATTCTCCTGCACAGTGGCAGATATGTAAATACGGGGTTTACATACCATTTCTTGCGCAATACGGTTCGAACACTCGAACACCTATACGGATTCTCCTGCACAGTGGCAGATATGTAAATACGGGGTTTACATACCATTTCTTGCGCAATACGGTTCGAACATTCGAACACCTATACGGATTCTCCTGCACAGTGGCAGATATGTAAATACGGGGTTAACATACCATTTCTTGCGCAATACGGTTCGAACACTCGAACACCTATACGGATTCTCCTGCACAGTGGCAGATATGTAAATATGAGGTTTACTTACCATTTCTTGCGAAATACGGTTCGAACACTCGAACACCTATACGGATTCTCCTGCACAGTGGCAGATATGTAAATACGGGGTTTACATACCATTTCTTGCGCAATACGGTTCGAACACTCGAACACCTATACGGATTCTCCTGCACAGTGGCAGATATGTAAATACGGGGTATAGATACCATTTCTTGCGCAATACGGTTCGAACACTCGAACACCTATACGGATTCTCCTGCACAGTGGCAGATATGTAAATACGGGGTTTACATACCATTTCTTGCGCATTACGGTTCGAACACTCGAACACCTATACGGATTCTCCTGCACAGTGGCAGATATGTAAATACGGGGTTTACATACCATTTCTTGCGCATTACGGTTCGAACACTCGAACACCTATACGGATTCTCCTGCGCAGTGGCAGTTATGTAAATACGGGTTTTCCGTACCATTTCTTGCGCAATACGGTTCGAACACTCGAACACCTATACGGATTCTCCTGCACAGTGGCAGATATGTAAATACGGGGTTTACGTACCATTTCTTGCGCAATACGGTTCGAACAATCGAACACCTATACGGATTCTCCTGCACAGTGGCAGATATGTAAATACGGGGTTTACATACCATTTCTTGCGCAATACGGTTCGAACACTCGAACACCTATACGGATTCTCCTGCACAGTGGCAGATATGTAAATACGGGGTTTACATACCATTTCTTGCGCATTACGGTTCGAACACTCGAACACCTATACGGATTCTCCTGCACAGTGGCAGATATGTAAATACGGTGTTTACATACCATTTCTTGCGCAATACGGTTCGAACACTCGAACACCTATACGGATTCTCCTGCACAGTGGCAGATATGTAAATACGGGGTTTACATACCATTTCTTGCGCAATACGGTTCGAACACTCGAACACCTATACGGATTCTCCTGCACAGTGGCAGATATGTAAATACGGGGTTTACATACCATTTCTTGCGCAATACGGTTCGAACACTCGAAAACCTATACGGATTCTCCTGCACAGTGGCAGATATGTAAATGCGGGGTTTACATACCATTTCTTGCGCATTACGGTTCGAACACTCGAACACCTATACGGATTCTCTTGCACAGTGGTAGATATGTAAATACGGGGTTTACATGCCATTTCTTGCGCATTACGGTTCGACCACTCGAACACCTATACGGATTCTCCTGCGCAGTGGCAGATATGTAAATACGGGGTTTCAGTACCATTTCTTTTGCAATACGGTTCGAACACTCGAACACCTATACGGATTCTCCTGCACAGTGGCAGATATGTAAATACGGGGTTTACGTACCATTTCTTGCGCAATTCGGTTCGAACACTCGAACACCTATACGGATTCTCCTGCACAGTGGCAGATATGTAAATACGGGGTTTACATACAATTTCTTGCGCAATACGGTTCGAACACTCGAACACCTATACGGATTCTCCTGCACAGTGGCAGATATGTAAATACGGGGTTTACATACCATTTCTTGCGCAATACGGTTCGAACACTCGAACACCTATACGGATTCTCCTGCACAGTGGCAGATATGTAAATATGAGGTTTACTTACCATTTCTTGCGAAATACGGTTCGAACACTCGAACACCTATACGGATTCTCCTACACAGTGGCAGATATGTAAATACGGGGTTTACATACCATTTCTTGCGCAATACGGTTCGAACACTCGAACACCTATACGGATTCTCCTGCACAGTGGCAGATATGTAAATACGGGGTTTACATACCATTTCTTGCGCATTACGGTTCGAACACTCGAACACCTATACGGATTCTCCTGCACAGTGGCAGATATGTAAATACGGGGTTTACATACAATTTCTTGCGCATTACGGTTCGAACACTCGAACACCTATACGGATTCTCCTGCGTAGTGGCAGTTATGTAAATACGGGTTTTCCGTACCATTTCTTGCGCAGTACGGTTCGAACACTCGAACACCTATACGGATTCTCCTGCACAGTGGCAGATATGTAAATACGGGGTTTACATACCATTTCTTGTGCAATACGGTTCGAACACTCGAACACCTATACGGATTCTCCTGCACAGTGGCAGATATGTAAATACGGGGTTTACATACCATTTCTTGGGCAATACGGTTCGAACACTCGAAAACCTATACGGATTCTCCTGCACAGTGGCAGATATGTAAATGCGGGGTTTACATACCATTTATTGCGCATTACGGTTCGAACACTCGAACACCTATACGGATTCTCCTGCACAGTGGCAGATATGTAAATACGGGGTTGACATACCATTTGTTGCGCATTACGGTTCGAACACTCGAACACCTATACGGATTCTCCAGCGCAGTGGCAGATATGTAAATACGGGGTTTCCGTACCATTTCTTTTGCAATACGGTTCGAACACTCGAACACCTATACGGATTCTCCTGCATAGTGGCAGATATGTAAATACGGGGTTGACGTACCATTTCTTGCGCAATACGGTTCGAACACTCGAACACCGATAGGGATTCTTCTGCACAGTGGCAGATATGTAAATACGGGGTTTACATACCATTTCTTGCGCAATATGGTTCGAACACTCGAACACCTATACGGATTCTCCTGCACAGTGGCAGATATGTAAATACGGGGTTTACATACCATTTCTTGCGCAATACGGTTCGAACATTCGAATACCTATACGGATTCTTCTGCACAGTGGCTGATATGTAAATACGGGGTTTACATACCATTTCTTGCGTAATACGGTTCGAACACTCGAACACCTATACGGATTCTCCTGCATAGTGGCAGATACGTAAATATGAGGTTTACTTACCATTTCTTGCGAAATACGGTTCGAACACTAGAACACCTATACAGATTCTCCTGCACAGTCGCAGACATGTAAATACGGGGTTTACTTACCATTTCTTGCGCAATACGGTTCGAACACTCGAACACCTATACGGATTCTCCTGCACAGTGGCAGATATGTAAATACGGGGTTTACATACCATTTCTTGCGCAATACGGTTCGAACACTCGAACACCTATACGGATTCTCCTGCACAGTGGCAGATATGTAAATACGGGGTTTACATACCATTTCTTGCGCATTACGGTTCGAACACTCGAACACCTATACGGATTCTCCTGCACAGTGGCAGATATGTAAATACGGGGATTACATACCATTTCTTGCGCATTACGGTTCGAACACTCGAACACCTATACGGATTCTCCTGTGCAGTGGCAGATATGTAAATACGGGTTTTCCGTTCCATTTCTTGCGCAATACGGTTCGAACACTCGAACACCTATACGGATTCTCCTGCACTGTGGCAGATATGTAAATACGGGGTTTACGTACCATTTCTTGCGCAATACGGTTCGAACACTTGAACACCTATACGGATTCTCCTACACAGTGGCAGATATGTAAATACGGGGTTTACATACCATTTCTTGCGCAATACGGTTCGAACACTCGAACACCTATACGGATTCTCCTGCATAGTGGCAGATATGTAAATACGGGGTTTACATACCATTTCTTGCGCATTACGGTTCGAACACTCGAACACCTATACGGATTCTCCTGCACAGTGGCAGATACGTAAATACGGTGTTTACATACCATTTCTTGCGCAATACGGTTCGAACACTCGAACACCTATACGGATTCTCCTGCACAGTGGCAGATATGTAAATACGGGGTTTACATACCATTTCTTGCGCAATACGGTTCGAACACTCGAACACCTATACGGATTCTCCTGCACAGTGGCAGATATGTAAATACGGGGTTTACATACCATTTCTTGCGCATTACGGTTCGAACACTCGAAAACCTATACGGATTCTCCTGCACAGTGGCAGATATGTAAATACGGGGTTTACATACCATTTCTTGCGGAATACGGTTCGAACACTCGAAAACCTATACGGATTCTCCTGCACAGTGGCAGATATGTAAATGCGGGGTTTACATATAATTTCTTGCGCATTACGGTTCGAACACTCGAACACCTATACGGATTCTCCTGCACAGTGGCAGATATGTAAATACGGGGTTTACATACCATTTCTTGCGCAATACGGTTCGAACACTCGAACACCTATACGGATTCTCCTGCACAGTGGCAGATATGTAAATACGGGGTTTACATACCATTTCTTGCGCAATACGGTTCGAACATTCGAACACCTATACGGATTCTCCTGCACAGTGGCAGATATGTAAATACGGGGTTTACATACCATTTCTTGCGCAATACGGTTCGAACACTCGAACACCTATACGGATTCTCCTGCACAGTGGCAGATATGTAAATATGAGGTTTACTTACCATTTCTTGCGAAATACGGTTCGAACACTCGAACACCTATACGGATTCTCCTGCACAGTGGCAGATATGTAAATACGGGGTTTACATACCATTTCTTGCGCAATACGGTTCGAACACTCGAACACCTATACGAATTCTCCTGCACAGTGGCAGATATGTAAATACGGGGTTTACATACCATTTCTTGCGCAATACGGTTCGAACACTCGAACACCTATACGGATTCTCCTGCACAGTGGCAGATATGTAAATACGGGGTTTACATACCATTTCTTGCGCATTACGGTTCGAACACTCGAACACCTATACGGATTATCCTACACAGTGACAGATATGTAAATACGGGGATTACATACCATTTCTTGCGCATTACGGTTCGAACACTCGAACACCAATACGGATTCTCCTGCGCAGTGGCAGATATGTAAATACGGGTTTTCCGTTCCATTTCTTGCGCAATAAGGTTCGAACACTCGAACACCTATACGGATTCTCCTGCACTGTGGCAGATATGTAAATACGGGGTTTACGTTCCATTTCTTGCGCAATACGGTTCGAACACTCGAACACCTATACGGATTCTCCTGCACCGTGGCAGATATGTAAATACGGGGTTTACATACAATTTCTTGCGCAATACGGTTCGAACACTCGAACACCTATACGGATTCTCCTGCACAGTGGCAGATATGTAAATACGGGGTTTACATACCATTTCTTGCGCGTTACGGTTCGAACACTCGAACACCTATACGGATTCTCCTGCACAGTGGCAGATATGTAAATACGGGGTTTACATACCATTTCTTGCGCAATACGGTTCGAACACTCGAACACCTATACTGATTCTCCTGCACAGTGGCAGATATGTAAATGCGGGGTTTACATACCATTTCTTGCGCATTACGGTTCGAACACTCGAACACCTATACGGATTCTCCTGCACAGTGGCAGATATGTAAATACGGGGTTGACATACCATTTGTTGCGCATTACGGTTCGAACACTCGAACACCTATACGGATTCTCCAGCGCAGTGGCAGATATGTAAATACGGGGTTTCCGTACCATTTCTTTTGCAATACGGTTCGAACACTCGAACACCTATACGGATTCTCCTGCATAGTGGCAGATATGTAAATACGGGGTTGACGTACCATTTCTTGCGCAATACGGTTCGAACACTCGAACACCGATAGGGATTCTCCTGCACAGTGGCAGATATGTAAATACGGGGTTTACATACCATTTCTTGCGCAATATGGTTCGAACACTCGAACACCTATACGGATTCTCCTGCACAGTGGCAGATATGTAAATACGGGGTTTACATACCATTTCTTGCGCAATACGGTTCGAACATTCGAATACCTATACGGATTCTCCTGCACAGTGGCAGATATGTAAATACGGGGTTTACATACCATTTCTTGCGCATTACGGTTCGAACACTCGAAAACCTATACGGATTCTCCTGCACAGTGGCAGATATGTAAATACGGGGTTTATATACCATTTCTTGCGGAATACGGTTCGAACACTCGAAAACCTATACGGATTCTCCTGCACAGTGGCAGATATGTAAATGCGGGGTTTACATACCATTTCTTGCGCATTACGGTTCGAACACTCGAACACCTATACGGATTCTCCTGCACAGTGGCAGATATGTAAATACGGGGTTGACATACCATTTCTTGCGCATTACGGTTCGAACACTCGAACACCTATACGGATTCTCCTGCGCAGTGGCAGATATGTAAATACGGGGTTTCCGTACCATTTCTTTTGCAATACGGTTCGAACACTCGAACACCTATACGGATTCTCCTGCACAGTGGCAGATACGTAAATACGGGGTTGACGTACCATGTCTTGCGCAATACGGTTCGAACACTCGAACACCTATACGGATTCTCCTGCACAGTGGCAGATATGTAAATACGGGGTTTACAAACTATTTCTTGCGCAATACGATTCGAACACTCGAACACCTATACGGATTCTCCTGCACAGTGGCAGATATGTAAATACGGGGTTTACATACCATTTCTTGCGCAATACGGTTCGAACAGTCGAACACCTATACGGATTCTCCTGCACAGTGGCAGATATGTAAATACGGGGTTTACATACCATTTCTTGCGCAATACGGTTCGAACACTCGAACACCTATACGGATTCTCCTGCACAGTGGCAGATATGTAAATATGAGGTTTACTTACCATTTCTTGCGAAATACGGTTCGAACACTCGAGCACCTATACGGATTCTCCTGCACAGTAGCAGATATGTAAATACGGGGTTTACATACCATTTCTTGCGCAATACGGTTCGAACACTCGAAAACCTATACGGATTCTCCTGCACAGTGGCAGATATGTAAATGCGGGGTTTACATACCATTTCTTGCGCATTACGGTTCGAACACTCGAACACCTATACGGATTCTCCAGCGCAGTGGCAGATATGTAAATACGGGGTTTCCGTACCATTTCTTTTGCAATACGGTTCGAACACTCAAACACCTATACGGATTCTCCTGCATAGTGGCAGATATGTAAATACGGGGTTGACGTACCATTTCTTGCGCAATACGGTTCGAACACTCGAACACCTATACGGATTCTCCTGCACAGTGGCAGATATGTAAATACGGGGTTTACATACCATTTCTTGCGGAATACGGTTCGAACACTCGAAAACCTATACGGATTCTCCTGCACAGTGGCAGAAATGTAAATGCGGGGTTTACATACCATTTCTTGCGCATTACGGTTCGAACACTCGAACACCTAGACGGATTCTCCTGCACAGTGGCAGATATGTAAATACGGGGTTGACATACCATTTCTTGCGCATTACGGTTCGAACACTCGAACACCTATACGGATTCTCCTGCACAGTGGCAGATATGTAAATACGGGGTTTACATACCATTTCTTGCGCAATACGGTTCGAACACTCGAACACCTATACGGATTCTCCTGCACAGTGGCAGATATGTAAATACGGGGTTGACGTACCATTTCTTGCGCAATACGGTTCGAACACTCGAACACCTATACGGATTCTCCTACACAGTGGCAGATATGTAAATACGGGGTTTACATACCATTTCTTGCGCAATACGGTTCGAACACTCGAACACCTATACGGATTCTCCTGCACAGTGGCAGATATGTAAATACGGGGTTTACATACCATTTCTTGCGCAATACGGTTCGAACATTCGAACACCTATACGGATTCTCCTGCACAGTGGCAGATATGTAAATACGGGGTTAACATACCATTTCTTGCGCAATACGGTTCGAACACTCGAACACCTATACGGATTCTCCTGCACAGTGGCAGATATGTAAATATGAGGTTTACTTACCATTTCTTGCGAAATACGGTTCGAACACTCGAACACCTATACGGATTCTCCTGCACAGTGGCAGATATGTAAATACGGGGTTTACATACCATTTCTTGCGCAATACGGTTCGAACACTCGAACACCTATACGGATTCTCCTGCACAGTGGCAGATATGTAAATACGGGGTTTACATACCATTTCTTGCGCAATACGGTTCGAACACTCGAACACCTATACGGATTCTCCTGCACAGTGGCAGATATGTAAATACGGGGTTTACATACCATTTCTTGCGCATTACGGTTCGAACACTCGAACACCTATACGGATTCTCCTGCACAGTGGCAGATATGTAAATACGGGGTTTACATACCATTTCTTGCGCATTACGGTTCGAACACTCGAACACCTATACGGATTCTCCTGCGCAGTGGCAGTTATGTAAATACGGGTTTTCCGTACCATTTCTTGCGCAATACGGTTCGAACACTCGAACACCTATACGGATTCTCCTGCACAGTGGCAGATATGTAAATACGGGGTTGACGTACCATTTCTTGCGCAATACGGTTCGAACACTCGAACACCTATACGGATTCTCCTGCACAGTGGCAGATATGTAAATACGGGGTTTACATACCATTTCTTGCGCAATACGGTTCGAACACTCGAACACCTATACGGATTCTCCTGCACAGTGGCAGATATGTAAATACGGGGTTTACATACCATTTCTTGCGCAATACGGTTCGAACATTCGAACACCTATACGGATTCTCCAGCACAGTGGCAGATATGTAAATACGGGGTTAACATACCATTTCTTGCGCAATACGGTTCGAACACTCGAACACCTATACGGATTCTCCTGCATAGTGGCAGATATGTAAATATGAGGTTTACTTACCATTTCTTGCGAAATACGGTTCGAACACTCGAACACCTATACGGATTCTCCTGCACAGTGGCAGGTATGTAAATACGGGGTTTACATACCATTTCTTGCGCAATACGGTTCGAACACTCGAACACCTATACGGATTCTCCTGCACAGTGGCAGATATGTAAATACGGGGTTTACATACCATTTCTTGCGCAATACGGTTCGAACACTCGAACACCTATACGGATTCTCCTGCACAGTGGCAGATATGTAAATACGGGGTTTACATACCATTTCTTGCGCATTACGGTTCGAACACTCGAACACCTATACGGATTCTCCTGCACAGTGGCAGATATGTAAATACGGGGTTTACATACCATTTCTTGCGCATTACGGTTCGAACACTCGAACACCTATACGGATTCTCCTGCGCAGTGGCAGTTATGTAAATACGGGTTTTCCGTACCATTTCTTGCGCAATACGGTTCGAACACTCGAACACCTATACGGATTCTCCTGCACAGTGGCAGATATGTAAATACGGGGTTTACGTACCATTTCTTGCGCAATACGGTTCGAACAATCGAACACCTATACGGATTCTCCTGCACAGTGGCAGATATGTAAATACGGGGTTTACATACCATTTCTTGCGCAATACGGTTCGAACACTCGAACACCTATACTGATTTTCCTGCACAGTGGCAGATATGTAAATACGGGGTTTACATACCATTTCTTGCGCATTACGGTTCGAACACTCGAACACCTATACGGATTCTCCTGCACAGTGGCAGATATGTAAATACAGTGTTTACATACCATTTCTTGCGCAATACGGTTCGAACACTCGAACACCTATACGGATTCTCCTGCACAGTGGCAGATATGTAAATACGGGGTTTACATACCATTTCTTGCGCAATACGGTTCGAACACTCGAACACCTATACGGATTCTCCTGCACAGTGGCAGATATGTAAATATGAGGTTTACTTACCATTTCTTGCGAAATACGGTTCGAACACTCGAACACCTATACGGATTCTCCTGCACAGTGGCAGATATGTAAATACGGGGTTTACATACCATTTCTTGCGCAATACGGTTCGAACACTCGAACACCTATACGGATTCTCCTGCACAGTGGCAGATATGTAAATACGGGGTTTACATACCATTTCTTGCGCAATACGGTTCGAACACTCGAACACCTATACGGATTCTCCTGCACAGTGGCAGATATGTAAATACGGGGTTTACATACCATTTCTTGCGCATTACGGTTCGAACACTCGAACACCTATACGGATTCTCCTGCACAGTGGCAGATATGTAAATACGGGGTTTACATACCATTTCTTGCGCATTACGGTTCGAACACTCGAACACCTATACGGATTCTCCTGCGCAGTGGCAGTTATGTAAATACGGGTTTTCCGTACCATTTCTTGCGCAATACGGTTCGAACACTCGAACACCTATACGGATTCTCCTGCACGGTGGCAGATATGTAAATACGGGGTTGACGTACCATTTCTTGCGCAATACGGTTCGAACACTCGAACACCTATACGGATTCTCCTGCACAGTGGCAGATATGTAAATACGGGGTTTACATACCATTTCTTGCGCAATACGGTTCGAACACTCGAACACCTATACGGATTCTCCTGCACAGTGGCAGATATGTAAATACGGGGTTTACATACCATTTCTTGCGCAATACGGTTCGAACATTCGAACACCTATACGGATTCTCCAGCACAGTGGCAGATATGTAAATACGGGGTTAACATACCATTTCTTGCGCAATACGGTTCGAACACTCGAACACCTATACGGATTCTCCTGCATAGTGGCAGATATGTAAATATGAGGTTTACTTACCATTTCTTGCGAAATACGGTTCGAACACTCGAACACCTATACGGATTCTCCTGCACAGTGGCAGGTATGTAAATACGGGGTTTACATACCATTTCTTGCGCAATACGGTTCGAACACTCGAACACCTATACGGATTCTCCTGCACAGTGGCAGATATGTAAATACGGGGTTTACATACCATTTCTTGCGCAATACGGTTCGAACACTCGAACACCTATACGGATTCTCCTGCACAGTGGCAGATATGTAAATACGGGGTTTACATACCATTTCTTGCGCATTACGGTTCGAACACTCGAACACCTATACGGATTCTCCTGCACAGTGGCAGATATGTAAATACGGGGTTTACATACCATTTCTCGCGCATTACGGTTCGAACACTCGAACACCTATACGGATTCTCCTGCGCAGTGGCAGTTATGTAAATACAGGTTTTCCGTACCATTTCTTGCGCAATACGGTTCGAACACTCGAACACCTATACGGATTCTCCTGCACAGTGGCAGATATGTAAATACGGGGTTTACGTACCATTTCTTGCGCAATACGGTTCGAACAATCGAACACCTATACGGATTCTCCTGCACAGTGGCAGATATGTAAATACGGGGTTTACATACCATTTCTTGCGCAATACGGTTCGAACACTCGAACACCTATACTGATTTTCCTGCACAGTGGCAGATATGTAAATACGGGGTTTACATACCATTTCTTGCGCATTACGGTTCGAACACTCGAACACCTATACGGATTCTCCTGCACAGTGGCAGATATGTAAATACGGTGTTTACATACCATTTCTTGCGCAATACGGTTCGAACACTCGAACACCTATACGGATTCTCCTGCACAGTGGCAGATATGTAAATACGGGGTTTACATACCATTTCTTGCGCAATACGGTTCGAACACTCGAACACCTATACGGATTCTCCTGCACAGTGGCAGATATGTAAATACGGGGTTTACATACCATTTCTTGCGCAATACGGTTCGAACACTCGAAAACCTATACGGATTCTCCTGCACAGTGGCAGATATGTAAATGCGGGGTTTACATACCATTTCTTGCGCATTACGGTTCGAACACTCGAACACCTATACGGATTCTCCTGCACAGTGGCAGATATGTAAATACGGGGTTTACATACCATTTCTTGCGCATTACGGTTCGAACACTCGAACACCTATACGGATTCTCCTGCGCAGTGGCAGTTATGTAAATACGGGTTTTCCGTACCATTTCTTGCGCAATACGGTTCGAACACTCGAACACCTATACGGATTCTCCTGCACAGTGGCAGATATGTAAATACGGGGTTGACGTACCATTTCTTGCGGAATACGGTTCGAACACTCGAAAACCTATACGGATTCTTCTGCACAGTGGCAGAAATGTAAATGCGGGGTTTACATACCATTTCTTGCGCATTACGGTTCGAACACTCGAACACCTAGACGGATTCTCCTGCACAGTGGCAGATATGTAAATACGGGGTTTCCGTACCATTTCTTTTGCAATACGGTTCGAACACTCAAACACCTATACGGATTCTCCTGCATAGTGGCAGATATGTAAATACGGGGTTGACGTACCATTTCTTGCGCAATACGGTTCGAACACTCGAACACCTATACGGATTCTCCTGCACAGTGGCAGATATGTAAATACGGGGTTTACATACCATTTCTTGCGGAATACGGTTCGAACACTCGAAAACCTATACGGATTCTCCTGCACAGTGGCAGAAATGTAAATGCGGGGTTTACATACCATTTCTTGCGCATTACGGTTCGAACACTCGAACACCTAGACGGATTCTCCTGCACAGTGGCAGATATGTAAATACGGGGTTGACATACCATTTCTTGCGCATTACGGTTCGAACACTCGAACACCTATACGGATTCTCCTGCACAGTGGCAGATATGTAAATACGGGGTTTACATACCATTTCTTGCGCAATACGGTTCGAACACTCGAACACCTATACGGATTCTCCTGCACAGTGGCAGATATGTAAATACGGGGTTGACGTACCATTTCTTGCGCAATACGGTTCGAACACTCGAACACCTATACGGATTCTCCTACACAGTGGCAGATATGTAAATACGGGGTTTACATACCATTTCTTGCGCAATACGGTTCGAACACTCGAACACCTATACGGATTCTCCTGCACAGTGGCAGATATGTAAATACGGGGTTTACATACCATTTCTTGCGCAATACGGTTCGAACACTCGAACACCTATACTGATTTTCCTGCACAGTGGCAGATATGTAAATACGGGGTTTACATACCATTTCTTGCGCATTACGGTTCGAACACTCGAACACCTATACGGATTCTCCTGCACAGTGGCAGATATGTAAATACGGTGTTTACATACCATTTCTTGCGCAATACGGTTCGAACACTCGAACACCTATACGGATTCTCCTGCACAGTGGCAGATATGTAAATACGGGGTTTACATACCATTTCTTGCGCAATACGGTTCGAACACTCGAACACCTATACGGATTCTCCTGCACAGTGGCAGATATGTAAATACGGGGTTTACATACCATTTCTTGCGCAATACGGTTCGAACACTCGAAAACCTATACGGATTCTCCTGCACAGTGGCAGATATGTAAATGCGGGGTTTACATACCATTTCTTGCGCATTACGGTTCGAACACTCGAACACCTATACGGATTCTCCTGCACAGTGGCAGATATGTAAATACGGGGTTTACATACCATTTCTTGCGCATTACGGTTCGAACACTCGAACACCTATACGGATTCTCCTGCGCAGTGGCAGTTATGTAAATACGGGTTTTCCGTACCATTTCTTGCGCAATACGGTTCGAACACTCGAACACCTATACGGATTCTCCTGCACAGTGGCAGATATGTAAATACGGGGTTTACATACCATTTCTTGCGCAATACGGTTCGAACACTCGAACACCTATACTGATTTTCCTGCACAGTGGCAGATATGTAAATACGGGGTTTACATACCATTTCTTGCGCATTACGGTTCGAACACTCGAACACCTATACGGATTCTCCTGCACAGTGGCAGATATGTAAATACGGTGTTTACATACCATTTCTTGCGCAATACGGTTCGAACACTCGAACACCTATACGGATTCTCCTGCACAGTGGCAGATATGTAAATACGGGGTTTACATACCATTTCTTGCGCAATACGGTTCGAACACTCGAACACCTATACGGATTCTCCTGCACAGTGGCAGATATGTAAATACGGGGTTTACATACCATTTCTTGCGCAATACGGTTCGAACACTCGAAAACCTATACGGATTCTCCTGCACAGTGGCAGATATGTAAATGCGGGGTTTACATACCATTTCTTGCGCATTACGGTTCGAACACTCGAACACCTATACGGATTCTCCTGCACAGTGGCAGATATGTAAATACGGGGTTTACATACCATTTCTTGCGCATTACGGTTCGAACACTCGAACACCTATACGGATTCTCCTGCGCAGTGGCAGTTATGTAAATACGGGTTTTCCGTACCATTTCTTGCGCAATACGGTTCGAACACTCGAACACCTATACGGATTCTCCTGCACAGTGGCAGATATGTAAATGCGGGGTTTACATACCATTTCTTGCGCATTACGGTTCGAACACTCGAACACCTATACGGATTCTCCTGCACAGTGGCAGATATGTAAATACGGGGTTTACATACCATTTCTTGCGCATTACGGTTCGAACACTCGAACACCTATACGGATTCTCCTGCGCAGTGGCAGTTATGTAAATACGGGTTTTCCGTACCATTTCTTGCGCAATACGGTTCGAACACTCGAACACCTATACGGATTCTCCTGCACAGTGGCAGATATGTAAATACGGGGTTTACATACCATTTCTTGCGCAATACGGTTCGAACACTCGAACACCTATACTGATTTTCCTGCACAGTGGCAGATATGTAAATACGGGGTTTACATACCATTTCTTGCGCATTACGGTTCGAACACTCGAACACCTATACGGATTCTCCTGCACAGTGGCAGATATGTAAATACGGTGTTTACATACCATTTCTTGCGCAATACGGTTCGAACACTCGAACACCTATACGGATTCTCCTGCACAGTGGCAGATATGTAAATACGGGGTTTACATACCATTTCTTGCGCAATACGGTTCGAACACTCGAACACCTATACGGATTCTCCTGCACAGTGGCAGATATGTAAATACGGGGTTTACATACCATTTCTTGCGCAATACGGTTCGAACACTCGAAAACCTATACGGATTCTCCTGCACAGTGGCAGATATGTAAATGCGGGGTTTACATACCATTTCTTGCGCATTACGGTTCGAACACTCGAACACCTATACGGATTCTCCTGCACAGTGGCAGATATGTAAATACGGGGTTTACATACCATTTCTTGCGCATTACGGTTCGAACACTCGAACACCTATACGGATTCTCCTGCGCAGTGGCAGTTATGTAAATACGGGTTTTCCGTACCATTTCTTGCGCAATACGGTTCGAACACTCGAACACCTATACGGATTCTCCTGCACAGTGGCAGATATGTAAATACGGGGTTGACGTACCATTTCTTGCGGAATACGGTTCGAACACTCGAAAACCTATACGGATTCTCCTGCACAGTGGCAGAAATGTAAATGCGGGGTTTACATACCATTTCTTGCGCATTACGGTTCGAACACTCGAACACCTAGACGGATTCTCCTGCACAGTGGCAGATATGTAAATACGGGGTTTCCGTACCATTTCTTTTGCAATACGGTTCGAACACTCAAACACCTATACGGATTCTCCTGCATAGTGGCAGATATGTAAATACGGGGTTGACGTACCATTTCTTGCGCAATACGGTTCGAACACTCGAACACCTATACGGATTCTCCTGCACAGTGGCAGATATGTAAATACGGGGTTTACATACCATTTCTTGCGGAATACGGTTCGAACACTCGAAAACCTATACGGATTCTCCTGCACAGTGGCAGAAATGTAAATGCGGGGTTTACATACCATTTCTTGCGCATTACGGTTCGAACACTCGAACACCTAGACGGATTCTCCTGCACAGTGGCAGATATGTAAATACGGGGTTGACATACCATTTCTTGCGCATTACGGTTCGAACACTCGAACACCTATACGGATTCTCCTGCACAGTGGCAGATATGTAAATACGGGGTTTACATACCATTTCTTGCGCAATACGGTTCGAACACTCGAACACCTATACGGATTCTCCTGCACAGTGGCAGATATGTAAATACGGGGTTGACGTACCATTTCTTGCGCAATACGGTTCGAACACTCGAACACCTATACGGATTCTCCTACACAGTGGCAGATATGTAAATACGGGGTTTACATACCATTTCTTGCGCAATACGGTTCGAACACTCGAACACCTATACGGATTCTCCTGCACAGTGGCAGATATGTAAATACGGGGTTTACATACCATTTCTTGCGCAATACGGTTCGAACATTCGAACACCTATACGGATTCTCCTGCACAGTGGCAGATATGTAAATACGGGGTTAACATACCATTTCTTGCGCAATACGGTTCGAACACTCGAACACCTATACGGATTCTCCTGCACAGTGGCAGATATGTAAATATGAGGTTTACTTACCATTTCTTGCGAAATACGGTTCGAACACTCGAACACTTATACGGATTCTCCTGCACAGTGGCAGATATGTAAATACGGGGTTTACATACCATTTCTTGCGCAATACGGTTCGAACACTCGAACACCTATACGGATTCTCCTGCACAGTGGCAGATATGTAAATACGGGGTTTACATACCATTTCTTGCGCAATACGGTTCGAACACTCGAACACCTATACGGATTCTCCTGCACAGTGGCAGATATGTAAATACGGGGTTTACATACCATTTCTTGCGCATTACGGTTCGAACACTCGAACACCTATACGGATTCTCCTGCACAGTGGCAGATATGTAAATACGGGGTTTACATACCATTTCTTGCGCATTACGGTTCGAACACTCGAACACCTATACGGATTCTCCTGCGCAGTGGCAGTTATGTAAATACGGGTTTTCCGTACCATTTCTTGCGCAATACGGTTCGAACACTCGAACACCTATACGGATTCTCCTGCACAGTGGCAGATATGTAAATACGGGGTTGACGTACCATTTCTTGCGCAATACGGTTCGAACACTCGAACACCTATACGGATTCTCCTGCACAGTGGCAGATATGTAAATACGGGGTTTACATACCATTTCTTGCGCAATACGGTTCGAACACTCGAACACCTATACGGATTCTCCTGCACAGTGGCAGATATGTAAATACGGGGTTTACATACCATTTCTTGCGCAATACGGTTCGAACATTCGAACACCTATACGGATTCTCCAGCACAGTGGCAGATATGTAAATACGGGGTTAACATACCATTTCTTGCGCAATACGGTTCGAACACTCGAACACCTATACGGATTCTCCTGCATAGTGGCAGATATGTAAATATGAGGTTTACTTACCATTTCTTGCGAAATACGGTTCGAACACTCGAACACCTATACGGATTCTCCTGCACAGTGGCAGGTATGTAAATACGGGGTTTACATACCATTTCTTGCGCAATACGGTTCGAACAGTCGAACACCTATACGGATTCTCCTGCACAGTGGCAGATATGTAAATACGGGGTTTACATACCATTTCTTGCGCAATACGGTTCGAACACTCGAACACCTATACGGATTCTCCTGCACAGTGGCAGATATGTAAATACGGGGTTTACATACCATTTCTTGCGCATTACGGTTCGAACACTCGAACACCTATACGGATTCTCCTGCACAGTGGCAGATATGTAAATACGGGGTTTACATACCATTTCTTGCGCATTACGGTTCGAACACTCGAACACCTATACGGATTCTCCTGCGCAGTGGCAGTTATGTAAATACGGGTTTTCCGTACCATTTCTTGCGCAATACGGTTCGAACACTCGAACACCTATACGGATTCTCCTGCACAGTGGCAGATATGTAAATACGGGGTTTACGTACCATTTCTTGCGCAATACGGTTCGAACAATCGAACACCTATACGGATTCTCCTGCACAGTGGCAGATATGTAAATACGGGGTTTACATACCATTTCTTGCGCAATACGGTTCGAACACTCGAACACCTATACTGATTTTCCTGCACAGTGGCAGATATGTAAATACGGGGTTTACATACCATTTCTTGCGCATTACGGTTCGAACACTCGAACACCTATACGGATTCTCCTGCACAGTGGCAGATATGTAAATACAGTGTTTACATACCATTTCTTGCGCAATACGGTTCGAACACTCGAACACCTATACGGATTCTCCTGCACAGTGGCAGATATGTAAATACGGGGTTTACATACCATTTCTTGCGCAATACGGTTCGAACACTCGAACACCTATACGGATTCTCCTGCACAGTGGCAGATATGTAAATATGAGGTTTACTTACCATTTCTTGCGAAATACGGTTCGAACACTCGAACACCTATACGGATTCTCCTGCACAGTGGCAGATATGTAAATACGGGGTTTACATACCATTTCTTGCGCAATACGGTTCGAACACTCGAACACCTATACGGATTCTCCTGCACAGTGGCAGATATGTAAATACGGGGTTTACATACCATTTCTTGCGCAATACGGTTCGAACACTCGAACACCTATACGGATTCTCCTGCACAGTGGCAGATATGTAAATACGGGGTTTACATACCATTTCTTGCGCATTACGGTTCGAACACTCGAACACCTATACGGATTCTCCTGCACAGTGGCAGATATGTAAATACGGGGTTTACATACCATTTCTTGCGCATTACGGTTCGAACACTCGAACACCTATACGGATTCTCCTGCGCAGTGGCAGTTATGTAAATACGGGTTTTCCGTACCATTTCTTGCGCAATACGGTTCGAACACTCGAACACCTATACGGATTCTCCTGCACGGTGGCAGATATGTAAATACGGGGTTGACGTACCATTTCTTGCGCAATACGGTTCGAACACTCGAACACCTATACGGATTCTCCTGCACAGTGGCAGATATGTAAATACGGGGTTTACATACCATTTCTTGCGCAATACGGTTCGAACACTCGAACACCTATACGGATTCTCCTGCACAGTGGCAGATATGTAAATACGGGGTTTACATACCATTTCTTGCGCAATACGGTTCGAACATTCGAACACCTATACGGATTCTCCAGCACAGTGGCAGATATGTAAATACGGGGTTAACATACCATTTCTTGCGCAATACGGTTCGAACACTCGAACACCTATACGGATTCTCCTGCATAGTGGCAGATATGTAAATATGAGGTTTACTTACCATTTCTTGCGAAATACGGTTCGAACACTCGAACACCTATACGGATTCTCCTGCACAGTGGCAGGTATGTAAATACGGGGTTTACATACCATTTCTTGCGCAATACGGTTCGAACACTCGAACACCTATACGGATTCTCCTGCACAGTGGCAGATATGTAAATACGGGGTTTACATACCATTTCTTGCGCAATACGGTTCGAACACTCGAACACCTATACGGATTCTCCTGCACAGTGGCAGATATGTAAATACGGGGTTTACATACCATTTCTTGCGCATTACGGTTCGAACACTCGAACACCTATACGGATTCTCCTGCACAGTGGCAGATATGTAAATACGGGGTTTACATACCATTTCTCGCGCATTACGGTTCGAACACTCGAACACCTATACGGATTCTCCTGCGCAGTGGCAGTTATGTAAATACGGGTTTTCCGTACCATTTCTTGCGCAATACGGTTCGAACACTCGAACACCTATACGGATTCTCCTGCACAGTGGCAGATATGTAAATACGGGGTTTACGTACCATTTCTTGCGCAATACGGTTCGAACAATCGAACACCTATACGGATTCTCCTGCACAGTGGCAGATATGTAAATACGGGGTTTACATACCATTTCTTGCGCAATACGGTTCGAACACTCGAACACCTATACTGATTTTCCTGCACAGTGGCAGATATGTAAATACGGGGTTTACATACCATTTCTTGCGCATTACGGTTCGAACACTCGAACACCTATACGGATTCTCCTGCACAGTGGCAGATATGTAAATACGGTGTTTACATACCATTTCTTGCGCAATACGGTTCGAACACTCGAACACCTATACGGATTCTCCTGCACAGTGGCAGATATGTAAATACGGGGTTTACATACCATTTCTTGCGCAATACGGTTCGAACACTCGAACACCTATACGGATTCTCCTGCACAGTGGCAGATATGTAAATACGGGGTTTACATACCATTTCTTGCGCAATACGGTTCGAACACTCGAAAACCTATACGGATTCTCCTGCACAGTGGCAGATATGTAAATGCGGGGTTTACATACCATTTCTTGCGCATTACGGTTCGAACACTCGAACACCTATACGGATTCTCTTGCACAGTGGTAGATATGTAAATACGGGGTTTACATGCCATTTCTTGCGCATTACGGTTCGAACACTCGAACACCTATACGGATTCTCCTGCGCAGTGGCAGATATGTAAATACGGGGTTTCAGTACCATTTCTTTTGCAATACGGTTCGAACACTCGAACACCTATACGGATTCTCCTGCACAGTGGCAGATATGTAAATACGGGGTTTACGTACCATTTCTTGCGCAATACGGTTCGAACACTCGAACACCTATACGGATTCTCCTGCACAGTGGCAGATATGTAAATACGGGGTTTACATACAATTTCTTGCGCAATACGGTTCGAACACTCGAACACCTATACGGATTCTCCTGCACAGTGGCAGATATGTAAATACGGGGTTTACATACCATTTCTTGCGCAATACGGTTCGAACACTCGAACACCTATACGGATTCTCCTGCACAGTGGCAGATATGTAAATACGGGGTTTACATACCATTTCTTGCGCATTACGGTTCGAACACCCGAACACCTATACGGATTCTCCTGCACAGTGGCAGATATGTAAATACGGGGTTTACATACCATTTCTTGCGCATTACGGTTCGAACACTCGAACACCTATACGGATTCTCCTGCGCAGTGGCAGTTATGTAAATACGGGTTTTCCGTACCATTTCTTGCGCAATACGGTTCGAACACTCGAACACCTATACGGATTCTCCTGCACAGTGGCAGATATGTAAATACGGGGTTTACATACCATTTCTTGCGCAATACGGTTCGAACACTCGAACACCTATACGGATTCTCCTCCACAGTGGCAGATATGTAAATACGGGGTTTACATACCATTTCTTGCGCAATACGGTTCGAACACTCGAAAACCTATACGGATTCTCCTGCACAGTGGCAGATATGTAAATGCGGGGTTTACATACCATTTCTTGGGCATTACGGTTCGAACACTCGAACACCTATACGGATTCTCCTGCATAGTGGCAAATATGTAAATACGGGGTTGACATACCATTTCTTGCGCATTACGGTTCGAACACTCGAACACCTATACGGATTCTCCAGCGCAGTGGCAGATATGTAAATACGGGGTTTCCGTACCATTTCTTTTGCAATACGGTTCGAACACTAGAACACCTATACGGATTCTCCTGCATAGTGGCAGATATGTAAATACGGGGTTGACGTACCATTTCTTGCGCAATACGGTTCGAACACTCGAACACCTATACGGATTCTCCTGCACAGTGGCAGATATGTAAATACGGGGTTTACATACCATTTCTTGCGCAATACGGTTCGAACACTCGAACACCTATACGGATTCTCCTGCACAGTGGCAGATATGTAAATACGGGGTTTACGTACCATTTCTTGCGCAATACGGTTCGAACAATCGAACACCTATACGGATTCTCCTGCACAGTGGCAGATATGTAAATACGGGGTTTACATACCATTTCTTGCGCAATACGGTTCGAACACTCGAACACCTATACTGATTTTCCTGCACAGTGGCAGATATGTAAATACGGGGTTTACATACCATTTCTTGCGCATTACGGTTCGAACACTCGAACACCTATACGGATTCTCCTGCACAGTGGCAGATATGTAAATACGGTGTTTACATACCATTTCTTGCGCAATACGGTTCGAACACTCGAACACCTATACGGATTCTCCTGCACAGTGGCAGATATGTAAATACGGGGTTTACATACCATTTCTTGCGCAATACGGTTCGAACACTCGAACACCTATACGGATTCTCCTGCACAGTGGCAGATATGTAAATATGAGGTTTACTTACCATTTCTTGCGAAATACGGTTCGAACACTCGAACACCTATACGGATTCTCCTGCACAGTGGCAGATATGTAAATACGGGGTTTACATACCATTTCTTGCGCAATACGGTTCGAACACTCGAACACCTATACGGATTCTCCTGCACAGTGGCAGATATGTAAATACGGGGTTTACATACCATTTCTTGCGCAATACGGTTCGAACACTCGAACACCTATACGGATTCTCCTGCACAGTGGCAGATATGTAAATACGGGGTTTACATACCATTTCTTGCGCATTACGGTTCGAACACTCGAACACCTATACGGATTCTCCTGCACAGTGGCAGATATGTAAATACGGGGTTTACATACCATTTCTTGCGCATTACGGTTCGAACACTCGAACACCTATACGGATTCTCCTGCGCAGTGGCAGTTATGTAAATACGGGTTTTCCGTACCATTTCTTGCGCAATACGGTTCGAACACTCGAACACCTATACGGATTCTCCTGCACAGTGGCAGATATGTAAATACGGGGTTGACGTACCATTTCTTGCGCAATACGGTTCGAACACTCGAACACCTATACGGATTCTCCTGCACAGTGGCAGATATGTAAATACGGGGTTTACATACCATTTCTTGCGCAATACGGTTCGAACACTCGAACACCTATACGGATTCTCCTGCACAGGGGCAGATATGTAAATACGGGGTTTACATACCATTTCTTGCGCAATACGGTTCGAACATTCGAACACCTATACGGATTCTCCAGCACAGTGGCAGATATGTAAATACGGGGTTAACATACCATTTCTTGCGCAATACGGTTCGAACACTCGAACACCTATACGGATTCTCCTGCATAGTGGCAGATATGTAAATATGAGGTTTACTTACCATTTCTTGCGAAATACGGTTCGAACACTCGAACACCTATACGGATTCTCCTGCACAGTGGCAGGTATGTAAATACGGGGTTTACATACCATTTCTTGCGCAATACGGTTCGAACACTCGAACACCTATACGGATTCTCCTGCACAGTGGCAGATATGTAAATACGGGGTTTACATACCATTTCTTGCGCAATACGGTTCGAACACTCGAACACCTATACGGATTCTCCTGCACAGTGGCAGATATGTAAATACGGGGTTTACATACCATTTCTTGCGCATTACGGTTCGAACACTCGATCACCTATACGGATTCTCCTGCACAGTGGCAGATATGTAAATACGGGGTTTACATACCATTTCTTGCGCATTACGGTTCGAACACTCGAACACCTATACGGATTCTCCTGCGCAGTGGCAGTTATGTAAATACGGGTTTTCCGTACCATTTCTTGCGCAATACGGTTCGAACACTCGAACACCTATACGGATTCTCCTGCACAGTGGCAGATATGTAAATACGGGGTTTACGTACCATTTCTTGCGCAATACGGTTCGAACAATCGAACACCTATACGGATTCTCCTGCACAGTGGCAGATATGTAAATACGGGGTTTACATACCATTTCTTGCGCAATACGGTTCGAACACTCGAACACCTATACTGATTTTCCTGCACAGTGGCAGATATGTAAATACGGGGTTTACATACCATTTCTTGCGCATTACGGTTCGAACACTCGAACACCTATACGGATTCTCCTGCACAGTGGCAGATATGTAAATACGGTGTTTACATACCATTTCTTGCGCAATACGGTTCGAACACTCGAACACCTATACGGATTCTCCTGCACAGTGGCAGATATGTAAATACGGGGTTTACATACCATTTCTTGCGCAATACGGTTCGAACACTCGAACACCTATACGGATTCTCCTGCACAGTGGCAGATATGTAAATACGGGGTTTACATACCATTTCTTGCGCAATACGGTTCGAACACTCGAAAACCTATACGGATTCTCCTGCACAGTGGCAGATATGTAAATGCGGGGTTTACATACCATTTCTTGCGCATTACGGTTCGAACACTCGAACACCTATACGGATTCTCTTGCACAGTGGTAGATATGTAAATACGGGGTTTACATGCCATTTCTTGCGCATTACGGTTCGAACACTCGAACACCTATACGGATTCTCCTGCGCAGTGGCAGATATGTAAATACGGGGTTTCAGTACCATTTCTTTTGCAATACGGTTCGAACACTCGAACACCTATACGGATTCTCCTGCACAGTGGCAGATATGTAAATACGGGGTTTACGTACCATTTCTTGCGCAATACGGTTCGAACACTCGAACACCTATACGGATTCTCCTGCACAGTGGCAGATATGTAAATACGGGGTTTACATACAATTTCTTGCGCAATACGGTTCGAACACTCGAACACCTATACGGATTCTCCTGCACAGTGGCAGATATGTAAATACGGGGTTTACATACCATTTCTTGCGCAATACGGTTCGAACACTCGAACACCTATACGGATTCTCCTGCACAGTGGCAGATATGTAAATATGAGGTTTACTTACCATTTCTTGCGAATTACGGTTCGAACACTCGAACACCTATACGGATTCTCCTACACAGTGGCAGATATGTAAATAAGGGGTTTACATACCATTTCTTGCGCAATACGGTTCGAACACTCGAACACCTATACGGATTCTCCTGCACAGTGGCAGATATGTAAATACGGGGTTTACATACCATTTCTTGCGCATTACGGTTCGAACACCCGAACACCTATACGGATTCTCCTGCACAGTGGCAGATATGTAAATACGGGGTTTACATACCATTTCTTGCGCATTACGGTTCGAACACTCGAACACCTATACGGATTCTCCTGCGCAGTGGCAGTTATGTAAATACGGGTTTTCGTACCATTTCTTGCGCAATACGGTTCGAACACTCGAACACCTATACGGATTCTCCTGCACAGTGGCAGATATGTAAATACGGGGTTTACATTCCATTTCTTGCGCAATACGGTTCGAACACTCGAACACCTATACGGATTCTCCTCCACAGTGGCAGATATGTAAATACGGGGTTTACATACCATTTCTTGCGCAATACGGTTCGAACACTCGAAAACCTATACGGATTCTCCTGCACAGTGGCAGATATGTAAATGCGGGGTTTACATACCATTTCTTGGGCATTACGGTTCGAACACTCGAACACCTATACGGATTCTCCTGCATAGTGGCAAATATGTAAATACGGGGTTGACATACCATTTCTTGCGCATTACGGTTCGAACACTCGAACACCTATACGGATTCTCCAGCGCAGTGGCAGATATGTAAATACGGGGTTTCCGTACCATTTCTTTTGCAATACGGTTCGAACACTCGAACACCTATACGGATTCTCCTGCATAGTGGCAGATATGTAAATACGGGGTTGACGTACCATTTCTTGCGCAATACGGTTCGAACACTCGAACACCTATACGGATTCTCCTGCACAGTGGCAGATATGTAAATACGGGGTTTACATACCATTTCTTGCGCAATACGGTTCGAACACTCGAACACCTATACGGATTCTCCTGCACAGTGGCAGATATGTAAATACGGGGTTTACATACCATTTCTTGCGCAATACGGTTCGAACATTCGAACACCTATACGGATTCTCCTGCACAGTGGCAGATATGTAAATACGGGGTTTACATACCATTTCTTGCGTAATACGGTTCGAACACTCGAACACCTATACGGATTCTCCTGCACAGTGGCAGATATGTAAATATGAGGTTTACTTACCATTTCTTGCGAAATACGGTTCGAACACTCGAACACCTATACGGATTCTCCTGCACAGTGGCAGATATGTAAATACGGGGTTTACATACCATTTCTTGCGCATTACGGTTCGAACACTCGAACACCTATACGGATTCTCCTGCGTAGTGGCAGTTATGTAAATACGGGTTTTCCGTATCATTTCTTGCGCAATACGGTTCGAACACACGAACACCTATACGGATTCTCCTGCACAGTGGCAGATATGTAAATACGGGGTTTACGTACCATTTCTTGCGCAATACGGTTCGAACAATCGAACACCTATACCGATTCTCCTGCACAGTGGCAGATATGTAAATACGGGGTTTACATACTATTTCTTGCGCAATACGGTTCGAACACTCGAACACCTATACGGATTCTCCTGCACAGTGGCAGATATGTAAATACGGGGTTTACATACAATTTCTTGCGCATTACGGTTCGAACACTCGAACACCTATACGGATTCTCCTACACAGTGGCAGATATGTAAATACGGTGTTTACATACCATTTCTTGCGCAATACGGTTCGAACACTCGAACACCTATACGGATTCTCCTGCACAGTGGCAGATATGTAAATACGGGGTTTACATACCATTTCTTGCGCAATACGGTTCGAACACTCGAACACCTATACGGATTCTCCTGCACAGTGGCAGATATGTAAATACGGGGTTTACATACCATTTCTTGCGCAATACGGTTCGAACACTCGAAAACCTATACGGATTCTCCTGCACAGTGGCAGATATGTGAATGCGGGGTTTACATACCATTTCTTGCGCATTACGGTTCGAACACTCGAACACCTATACGGATTCTCTCTCACAGTGGTAGATATGTAAATACGGGGTTTACATGCCATTTCTTGCGCATTACGGTTCGAACACTCGAACACCTATACGGATTCTCCTGCGCAGTGGCAGATATGTAAATACGGGGTTTCAGTACCATTTCTTTTGCAATACGGTTCGAACACTCGAACACCTATACGGATTCTGCTGCACAGTGGTAGATATGTAAATACGGGGTTTACGTACCATTTCTTGCGCAATACGGTTCGAACACTCGAACACCTATACGGATTCTCCTGCACAGTGGCAGATATGTAAGTACGGGGTTTACATGCAATTTCTTGCGCAATACGGTTCGAACACTCGAACACCTATACGGATTCTCCTGCACAGTGGCAGATATGTAAATACGGGGTTTACATACCATTTCTTGCGAAATACGGTTCGAACACTCGAACACCTGTACGGATTCTCCTGCACAGTGGCAGATATGTAAATACGGGGTTTACATACCATTTCTTGCGCATTACGGTTCGAACACTCGAACACCAATACGGATTCTCCTGCACAGTGGCAGATATGTAAATACGGGGTTTACATACCATTTCTTGCGCATTACGGTTCGAACACTCGAACACCTATACGGATTCTCCTGCGCAGTGGCAGTTATGTAAATACGGGTTTTCCGTACCATTTCTTGCGCAATACGGTTCGAACACTCGAACACCTATACGGATTCTCCTGCACAGTGGCAGATATGTAAATACGGGGTTTACATACCATTTCTTGCGCAATACGGTTCGAACACTCGAACACCTATACGGATTCTCCTGCACAGTGGCAGATATGTAAATACGGGGTTTACATACCATTTCTTGCGCAATACGGTTCGAACACTCGAAAACCTATACGGATTCTCCTGCACAGTGGCAGATATGTGAATGCGGGGTTTACATACCATTTCTTGCGCATTACGGTTCGAACACTCGAACACCTATACGGATTCTCTCTCACAGTGGTAGATATGTAAATACGGGGTTTACATGCCATTTCTTGCGCATTACGGTTCGAACACTCGAACACCTATACGGATTCTCCTGCGCAGTGGCAGATATGTAAATACGGGGTTTCAGTACCATTTCTTTTGCAATACGGTTCGAACACTCGAACACCTATACGGATTCTCCTGCACAGTGGCAGATATGTAAATACGGGGTTTACATACCATTTCTTGCGCATTACGGTTCGAACACTCGAACACCTATACGGATTCTCCTGCATAGTGGCAGATATGTAAATACGGGGTTTACATACCATTTCTTGCGCATTACGGTTCGAACACTCGAACACCTATACGGATTCTCCTGCGCAGTGGCAGTTATGTAAATACGGGTTTTCCGTACCATTTCTTGCGCAATACGGTTCGAACACTCGAACACCTATACGGATTCTCCTGCACAGTGGCAGATATGTAAATACGGGGTTTACATACCATTTCTTGCGCAATACGGTTCGAACACTCGAACACCTATACGGATTCTCCTGCACAGTGGCAGATATGTAAATACGGGGTTTACATACCATTTCTTGCGCAATACGGTTCGAACACTCGAAAACCTATACGGATTCTCCTGCACAGTGGCAGATATGTGAATGCGGGGTTTACATACCATTTCTTGCGCATTACGGTTCGAACACTCGAACACCTATACGGATTCTCTCTCACAGTGGTAGATATGTAAATACGGGGTTTACATGCCATTTCTTGCGCATTACGGTTCGAACACTCGAACACCTATACGGATTCTCCTGCGCAGTGGCAGATATGTAAATACGGGGTTTCAGTACCATTTCTTTTGCAATACGGTTCGAACACTCGAACACCTATACGGATTCTGCTGCACAGTGGTAGATATGTAAATACGGGGTTTACGTACCATTTCTTGCGCAATACGGTTCGAACACTCGAACACCTATACGGATTCTCCTGCACAGTGGCAGATATGTAAATACGGGGTTTACATACAATTTCTTGCGCAATACGGTTCGAACACTCGAACACCTATACGGATTCTCCTGCACAGTGGCAGATATGTAAATACGGGGTTTACATACCATTTCTTGCGCAATACGGTTCGAACACTCGAACACCTATACGGATTCTCCTGCACAGTGGCAGATATGTAAATATGAGGTTTACTTACCATTTCTTGCGAAATACGGTTCGAACAATCGAACACCTATACGGATTCTCCTACACAGTGGCAGATATGTAAATACGGGGTTTACATACCATTTCTTGCGCAATACGGTTCGAACACTCGAACACCTATACGGATTCTCCTGCACAGTGGCAGATATGTAAATACGGGGTTTACATACCATTTCTTGCGCATTACGGTTCGAACACTCGAACACCTATACGGATTCTCCTGCACAGTGGCAGATATGTAAATACGGGGTTTACATACCATTTCTTGCGCATTACGGTTCGAACACTCGAACACCTATACGGATTCTCCTGCGCAGTGGCAGTTATGTAAATACGGGTTTTCCGTACCATTTCTTGCGCAATACGGTTCGAACACTCGAACACCTATACGGATTCTCCTGCACAGTGGCAGATATGTAAATACGGGGTTTACATACCATTTCTTGCGCAATACGGTTCGAACACTCGAACACCTATACGGATTCTCCTGCACAGTAGCAGATATGTAAATACGGGGTTTACATACCATTTCTTGCGCAATACGGTTCGAACACTCGAAAACCTATACGGATTCTCCTGCACAATGGCAGATATGTAAATGCGGGGTTTACATACCATTTCTTGCGCATTACGGTTCGAACACTCGAACACCTATACGGATTCTCCTGCACAGTGGCAGATATGTAAATACGGGGTTTACATACCATTTCTTGCGCATTACGGTTCGAACACTCGAACACCTATACGGATTCTCCTGCACAGTGGCAGATATGTAAATACGGGGTTTACATACCATTTCTTGCGCATTACGGTTCGAACACTCGAACACCTATACGGATTCTCCTGCGCAGTGGCAGTTATGTAAATACGGGTTTTCCGTACCATTTCTTGCGCAATACGGTTCGAACACTCGAACACCTATACGGATTCTCCTGCACAGTGGCAGATATGTAAATACGGGGTTTACATACCATTTCTTGCGGAATACGGTTCGAACACTCGAACACCTATACGGATTCTCCTGCACAGTGGCAGATATGTAAATACGGGGTTTACATACCATTTCTTGCGCAATACGGTTCGAACACTCGAAAACCTATACGGATTCTCCTGCACAGTGGCAGATATGTGAATGCGGGGTTTACATACCATTTCTTGCGCATTACGGTTCGAACACTCGAACACCTATACGGATTCTCTCTCACAGTGGTAGATATGTAAATACGGGGTTTACATGCCATTTCTTGCGCATTACGGTTCGAACACTCGAACACCTATACGGATTCTCCTGCGCAGTGGCAGATATGTAAATACGGGGTTTCAGTACCATTTCTTTTGCAATACGGTTCGAACACTCGAACACCTATACGGATTCTGCTGCACAGTGGTAGATATGTAAATACGGGGTTTACGTACCATTTTTTGCGCAATACGGTTCGAACACTCGAACACCTATACGGATTCTCCTGCACAGTGGCAGATATGTAAATACGGGGTTTACATACAATTTCTTGCGCAATACGGTTCGAACACTCGAACACCTATACGGATTCTCCTGCACAGTGGCAGATATGTAAATACGGGGTTTACATACCATTTCTTGCGCAATACGGTTCGAACACTCGAACACCTATACGGATTCTCCTGCACAGTGGCAGATATGTAAATATGAGGTTTACTTACCATTTCTTGCGAAATACGGTTCGAACAATCGAACACCTATACGGATTCTCCTACACAGTGGCAGATATGTAAATACGGGGTTTACATACCATTTCTTGCGCAATACGGTTCGAACACTCGAACACCTATACGGATTCTGCTGCACAGTGGCAGATATGTAAATACGGGGTTTACATACCATTTCTTGCGCATTACGGTTCGAACACTCGAACACCTATACGGATTCTCCTGCACAGTGGCAGATATGTAAATACGGGGTTTACATACCATTTTTTGCGCATTACGGTTCGAACACTCGAACACCTATACGGATTCTCCTGCGCAGTGGCAGTTATGTAAATACGGGTTTTCCGTACCATTTCTTGCGCAATACGGTTCGAACACTCGAACACCTATACGGATTCTCCTGCACAGTGGCAGATATGTAAATACGGGGTTTACATACCATTTCTTGCGCAATACGGTTCGAACACTCGAACACCTATACGGATTCTCCTGCACAGTAGCAGATATGTAAATACGGGGTTTACATACCATTTCTTGCGCAATACGGTTCGAACACTCGAAAACCTATACGGATTCTCCTGCACAGTGGCAGATATGTAAATGCGGGGTTTACATACCATTTCTTGCGCATTACGGTTCGAACACTCGAACACCTATACGGATTCTCCTGCACAGTGGCAGATATGTAAATACGGGGTTGACATACCATTTCTTGCGCATTACGGTTCGAACACTCGAACACCTATACGGATTCTCCAGCGCAGCGGCAGATATGTAAATACGGGGTTTCCGTACCATTTCTTTTGCAATACGGTTCGAATACTCGAACACCTATACGGATTCTCCTGCATAGTGGCAGATATGTAAATACGGGGTTGACGTACCATTTCTTGCGCAATACGGTTCGAACACTCGAACACCTATACGGATTCTCCTGCACAGTGGCAGATATGTAAATACGGGGTTTACATACCATTTCTTGCGCAATACGGTTCGAACACTCGAACACCTATACGGATTCTCCTGCACAGTGGCAGATATGTAAATACGGGGTTTACATACCATTTCTTGCGCAATACGGTTCGAACATTCGAACACCTATACGGATTCTCCTGCACAGTGGCAGATATGTAAATACGGGGTTTACATACCATTTCTTGCGTAATACGGTTCGAACACTCGAACACCTATACGGATTCTCCTGCACTGTGGCAGATATGTAAATATGAGGTTTACTTACCATTTCTTGCGAAATACGTTTCGAACACTCGAACACCTATACAGATTCTCCTGCACAGTGGCAGACATGTAAATACGGGGTTTACTTACCATTTCTTGCGCAATACGGTTCGAACACTCGAACACCTATACGGATTCTCCTGCACAGTGGCAGATATGTAAATACGGGGTTTACATACCATTTCTTGCGCAATACAGTTCGAACACTCGAACACCTATACGGATTCTCCTGCACAGTGGCAGATATGTAAATACGGGGTTTACATACCATTTCTTGCGCATTACGGTTCGAACACTCGAACACCTATACGGATTCTCCTGCACAGTGGCAGATATGTAAATACGGGGATTACATACCATTTCTTGCGCATTATGGTTCGAACACTCGAACACATATACGGATTCTCCTGCGCAGTGGCAGATATGTAAATACGGGTTTTCCGTACCATTTCTTGCGCAATACGGTTCGAACACTCGAACACCTATACGGATTCTCCGGCACTGTGGCAGATATGTAAATACGGGGTTTACGTACCATTTCTTGCGCAATACGGTTCGAACACTCGAACACCTATACGGATTCTCCTGCACAGTGGCAGATATGCAAATACGGGGTTTACATACCATTTCTTGCGCAATACGGTTCGAACACTCGAACACCTATACGGATTCTCCTGCACAGTGGCAGATATGTAAATACGGGGTTCACATACCATTTCTTGCGCATTACGGTTCGAACACTCGAACACCTATACGGATTCTCCTGCACAGTGGCAGATATGTAAATACGGTGTTTACATACCATTTCTTGCGCAATACGGTTCGAACACTCGAACACCTATACGGATTCTCCTGCACAGTGGCAGATATGTAAATACGGGATTTACATACCATTTCTTGCGCAATACGGTTCGAACACTCGAACACCTATACGGATTCTCCTGCACAGTGGCAGATATGTAAATATGGGGTTTACATACCATTTCTTGCGCAATACGGTTCGAACACTCGAACACCTATACGGATTCTCCTGCACAGTGGCAGATATGTAAATACGGGGTTTACATACCATTTCTTGCGCAATACGGTTCGAACATTCGAACACCTATACGGATTCTCCTGCACAGTGGCAGATATGTAAATACGGGGTTTACATACCATTTCTTGCGCAATACGGTTCGAACACTCGAACACCTATACGGATTCTCCTACACAGTGGCAGATATGTAAATATGAGGTTTACTTACCATTTCTTGCGAAATACGGTTCGAACACTCGAACACCTATACGGATTCTCCTGCACAGTGGCAGATATGTAAATACGGGGTTTACATACCATTTCTTGCGCAATACGGTTCGAACACTTGAAGACCTATACGGATTCTCCTGCACAGTGGCAGATATGTAAATACGGGGTTTACATACCATTTCTTGCGCAATACGGTTCGAACATTCGAACACCTATACGGATTCTCCTGCACAGTGGCAGATATGTAAATACGGGGTTTACATACCATTTCTTGCGCAATACGGTTCGAACACTCGAACACCTATACGGATTCTCCTGCACAGTGGCAGATATGTAAATATGAGGTTTACTTACCATTTCTTGCGAAATACGGTTCGAACACTCGAACACCTATACGGATTCTCCTGCACAGTGGCAGATATGTAAATACGGTGTTTACATACCATTTCTTGCGCAATACGGTTCGAACACTCGAACACCTATACGGATTCTCCTGCACAGTGGCAGATATGTAAATACGGTGTTTACATACCATTTCTTGCGCAATACGGTTCGAACACTCGAACACCTATACGGATTCTCCTGCACAGTGGCAGATATGTAAATACGGGGTTTACATACCATTTCTTGCGCATTACGGTTCGAACACTCGAACACCTATACGGATTCTCCTGCACAGTGGCAGATATGTAAATACGGGGTTTACATACCATTTCTTGCGCAATACGGTTCGAACATTCGAACACCTATACGGATTCTCCTGCACAGTGGCAGATATGTAAATACGGGGTTTACATACCATTTCTTGCGCAATACGGTTCGAACACTCGAACACCTATACGGATTCTCCTGCACAGTGGCAGATATGTAAATACGGGGTTTACATACCATTTCTTGCGCAATACGGTTCGAACACTCGAACACCTCTACGGATTCTCCTGCACAGTGGCAGATATGTAAATAGGAGGTTTACTTACCATTTCTTGCGAAATACGGTTCGAACACTCGAACACCTATACGGATTCTCCTGCACAGTGGCAGATATGTAAATACGGGGTTTACTTACCATTTCTTGCGCAATACGGTTCGAACACTCGAACACCTATACGGATTCTCCTGCACAGTGGCAGATATGTAAATACGGGGTTTACATACCATTTCTTGCGCAATACGGTTCGAACACTCGAACACCAATACGGATTCTCCTGCACAGTGGCAGATATGTAAATACGGGGTTTACATACCATTTCTTGCGCATTACGGTTCGAACACTCGAACACCTATACGGATTATCCTACACAGTGACAGATATGTAAATACGGGGATTACATACCATTTCTTGCGCATTACGGTTCGAACACTCGAACACCAATACGGATTCTCCTGCGCAGTGGCAGATATGTAAATACGGGTTTTCCGTACCATTTCTTGCGCAATACGGTTCGAACACTCGAACACCTATACGGATTCTCCTACACTGTGGCAGATATGTAAATACGGGGTTTACGTTCCATTTCTTGCGCAATACGGTTCGAACACTCGAACACCTATACGGATTCTCCTGCACGGTGGCAGATATGTAAATACGGGGTTTACATACCATTTCTTGCGCAATACGGTTCGAACACTCGAACACCTATACGGATTCTCCTGCACAGTGGCAGATATGTAAATACGGGGTTTACATACCATTTCTTGCGCATTACGGTTCGAACACTCGAACACCTATACGGATTCTCCCGCACGGTGGCAGATATGTAAATACGGTGTTTACATACCATTTCTTGCGCAATACGGTTCGAACACTCGAACACCTATACGGATTCTCCTGCACAGTGGCAGATATGTAAATACGGGGTTTACATACCATTTCTTGCGCAATACGGTTCGAACATTCGAACACCTATACGGATTCTCCTGCACAGTGGCAGATATGTAAATACGGGGTTTACATACCATTTCTTGCGGAATACGGTTCGAACACTCGAAAACCTATACGGATTCTCCTACACAGTGGCAGATATGTAAATGCGGGGTTTACATATAATTTCTTCCGCATTACGGTTCGAACACTCGAACACCTTTACGGATTCTCCTGCACAGTGGCAGATATGTAAATATGGGGTTTACATACCATTTCTTGCGCAATACGGTTCGAACACTCGAACACCTATACGGATTCTCCTGCACAGTGGCAGATATGTAAATACGGGGTTTACATACCATTTCTTGCGCAATACGGTTCGAACATTCGAACACCTATACGGATTCTCCTGCACAGTGGCAGATATGTAAATACGGGGTTTACATACCATTTCTTGCGCAATACGGTTCGAACACTCGAACACCTATACGGATTCTCCTGCACAGTGGCAGATATGTAAATACGGGGTTTACATACCATTTCTTCCGCAATACGGTTCGAACACTCGAACACCTATACGGATTCTCCTGCACAGTGGCAGATATGTAAATAGGAGGTTTACTTACCATTTCTTGCGAAATACGGCTCGAACACTCGAACACCTATACGGATTCTCCTGCACAGTGGCAGATATGTAAATAGGAGGTTTACTTACCATTTCTTGCGCAATACGGTTCGAACACTCGAACACCTATACGGATTCTCCTGCACAGTGGCAGATATGTAAATACGGGGTTTACATACCATTTCTTGCGCAATACGGTTCGAACACTCGAACACCAATACGGATTCTCCTGCACAGTGAGAGATATGTAAATACGGGGTTTACATACCATTTCTTGCGCATTACGGTTCGAACACTCGAACACCTATACGGATTATCCTACACAGTGACAGATATGTAAATACGGGGATTACATACCATTTCTTGCGCATTACGGTTCGAACACTCGAACACCAATACGGATTCTCCTGCGCAGTGGCAGATATGTAAATACGGGTTTTCCGTACCATTTCTTGCGCAATACGGTTCGAACACTCGAACACCTATACGGATTCTCCTACACTGTGGCAGATATGTAAATACGGGGTTTACGTTCCATTTCTTGCGCAATACGGTTCGAACACTCGAACACCTATACGGATTCTCCTGCACGGTGGCAGATATGTAAATACGGGGTTTACATACCATTTCTTGCGCAATACGGTTCGAACACTCGAACACCTATACGGATTCTCCTGCACAGTGGCAGATATGTAAATACGGGGTTTACATACCATTTCTTGCGCATTACGGTTCGAACACTCGAACACCTATACGGATTCTCCCGCACGGTGGCAGATATGTAAATACGGTGTTTACATACCATTTCTTGCGCAATACGGTTCGAACACTCGAACACCTATACGGATTCTCCTGCACAGTGGCAGATATGTAAATACGGGGTTTACATACCATTTCTTGCGCAATACGGTTCGAACATTCGAACACCTATACGGATTCTCCTGCACAGTGGCAGATATGTAAATACGGGGTTTACATACCATTTCTTGCGGAATACGGTTCGAACACTCGAAAACCTACACGGATTCTCCTACACAGTGGCAGATATGTAAATGCGGGGTTTACATATAATTTCTTCCGCATTACGGTTCGAACACTCGAACACCTATACGGATTCTCCTGCACAGTGGCAGATATGTAAATATGGGGTTTACATACCATTTCTTGCGCAATACGGTTCGAACACTCGAATACCTATACGGATTCTCCTGCACAGTGGCAGATATGTAAATACGGGGTTTACATACCATTTCTTGCGCAATACGGTTCGAACATTCGAACACCTATACGGATTCTCCTGCACAGTGGCAGATATGTAAATACGGGGTTTACATACCATTTCTTGCGCAATACGGTTCGAACACTCGAACACCTATACGGATTCTCCTGCACAGTGGCAGATATGTAAATACGGGGTTTACATACCATTTCTTGCGCAATACGGTTCGAACACTCGAACACCTATACGGATTCTCCTGCACAGTGGCAGATATGTAAATACGGGGTTTACATACCATTTCTTCCGCAATACGGTTCGAACACTCGAACACCTATACGGATTCTCATGCACAGTGGCAGATATGTAAATAGGAGGTTTACTTACCATTTCTTGCGAAATACGGTTCGAACACTCGAACACCTATACGGATTCTCCTGCACAGTGGCAGATATGTAAATAGGAGGTTTACTTACCATTTCTTGCGCAATACGGTTCGAACACTCGAACACCTATACGGATTCTCCTGCACAGTGGCAGATATGTAAATACGGGGTTTACATACCATTTCTTGCGCAATACGGTTCGAACACTCGAACACCAATACGGATTCTCCTGCACAGTGGCAGATATGTAAATACGGGGTTTACATACCATTTCTTGCGCATTACGGTTCGAACACTCGAACACCTATACGGATTATCCTACACAGTGACAGATATGTAAATACGGGGATTACATACCATTTCTTGCGCATTACGGTTCGAACACTCGAACACCAATACGGATTCTCCTGCGCAGTGGCAGATATGTAAATACGGGTTTTCCGTACCATTTCTTGCGCAATACGGTTCGAACACTCGAACACCTATACGGATTCTCCTGCACTGTGGCAATGTGTAAATACGGGGTTTACGTTCCATTTCTTGCGCAATACGGTTCGAACACTCGAACACCTATACGGATTCTCCTGCACAGTGGCAGATATGTAAATACGGGGTTTACATACCATTTCTTGCGCATTACGGTCCGAACACTCGAAAACCTATACGGATTCTCCTGCACAGTGGCAGATATGTAAATACGGGGTTTACATACCATTTCTTGCGGAATACGGTTCGAACACTCGAAAACCTATACGGATTCTCCTACACAGTGGCAAATATGTAAACGCGGGGTTTACATATAATTTCTTCCGCATTACGGTTCGAACACTCGAACACCTATACGGATTCTCCTGCACAGTGGCAGATATGTAAATATGGGGTTTACATACCATTTCTTGCGCAATACGGTTCGAACACTCGAACACCTATACGGATTCTCCTGCACAGTGGCAGATATGTAAATACGGGGTTTACATACCATTTCTTGCGCAATACGGTTCGAACATTCGAACACCTATACGGATTCTCCTGCACAGTGGCAGATATGTAAATACGGGGTTTACATACCATTTCTTGCGCAATACGGTTCGAACACTCGAACACCTATACGGATTCTCCTGCACAGTGGCAGATATGTAAATACGGGGTTTACATACCATTTCTTGCGCAATACGGTTCGAACACTCGAACACCTATACGGATTCTCCTGCACAGTGGCAGATATGTAAATACGGGGTTTACATACCATTTCTTCCGCAATACGGTTCGAACACTCGAACACCTATACGGATTCTCCTGCACAGTGGCAGATATGTAAATAGGAGGTTTACTTACCATTTCTTGCGAAATACGGTTCGAACACTCGAACACCTATACGGATTCTCCTGCACAGTGGCAGATATGTAAATAGGAGGTTTACTTACCATTTCTTGCGCAATACGGTTCGAACACTCGAACACCTATACGGATTCTCCTGCACAGTGGCAGATATGTAAATACGGGGTTTACATACCATTTCTTGCGCAATACGGTTCGAACACTCGAACACCAATACGGATTCTCCGGCACAGTGGCAGATATGTAAATACGGGGTTTACATACCATTTCTTGCGCATTACGGTTCGAACACTCGAACACCTATACGGATTATCCTACACAGTGACAGCTATGTAAATACGGGGATTACATACCATTTCTTGCGCATTACGGTTCGAACACTCGAACACCAATACGGATTCTCCTGCGCAGTGGCAGATATGTAAATACGGGTTTTCCGTACCATTTCTTGCGCAATACGGTTCGAACACTCGAACACCTATACGGATTCTCCTCCACTGTGGCAGATATGTAAATACGGGGTTTACGTTCCATTTCTTGCGCAATACGGTTCGAACACTCGAACACCTATACGGATTCTCCTGCACGGTGGCAGATATGTAAATACGGGGTTTTCATACCATTTCTTGCGCAATACGGTTCGAACACCTATACGGATTCTCCTGCACAGTGGCAGATATGTAAATACGGGGTTTACATACCATTTCTTGCGCATTACGGTTCGAACACTCGAACACCTATACGGATTCTCCCGCACGGTGGCAGATATGTAAATACGGTGTTTACATACCATTTCTTGCGCAATACGGTTCGAACACTCGAACACCTATACGGATTCTCCTGCACAGTGGCAGATATGTAAATACGGGGTTTACATACCATTTCTTGCGCAATACGGTTCGAACATTCGAACACCTATACGGATTCTCCTGCACAGTGGCAGATATGTAAATACGGGGTTTACATACCATTTCTTGCGGAATACGGTTCGAACACTCGAAAACCTATACGGATTCTCCTACACAGTGGCAGATATGTAAATGCGGGGTTTACATATAATTTCTTCCGCATTACGGTTCGAACACTCGAACACCTATACGGATTCTCCTGCACAGTGGCAGATATGTAAATATGGGGTTTACATACCATTTCTTGCGCAATACGGTTCGAACACTCGAACACCTATACGGATTCTCCTGCACAGTGGCAGATATGTAAATACGGGGTTTACATACCATTTCTTGCGCAATACGGTTCGAACATTCGAACACCTATACGGATTCTCCTGCACAGTGGCAGATATGTAAATACGGGGTTTACATACCATTTCTTGCGCAATACGGTTCGAACACTCGAACACCTATACGGATTCTCCTGCACAGTGGCAGATATGTAAATACGGGGTTTACATACCATTTCTTGCGCAATACGGTTCGAACACTCGAACACCTATACGGATTCTCCTGCACAGTGGCAGATATGTAAATACGGGGTTTACATACCATTTCTTCCGCAATACGGTTCGAACACTCGAACAACTATACGGATTCTCCTGCACAGTGGCAGATATGTAAATAGGAGGTTTACTTACCATTTCTTGCGAAATACGGTTCGAACACTCGAACACCTATACGGATTCTCCTGCACAGTGGCAGATATGTAAATAGGAGGTTTACTTACCATTTCTTGCGCAATACGGTTCGAACACTCGAACACCTATACGGATTCTCCTGCACAGTGGCAGATATGTAAATACGGGGTTTACATACCATTTCTTGCGCAATACGGTTCGAACACTCGAACACCAATACGGATTCACCTGCACAGTGGCAGATATGTAAATACGGGGTTTACATACCATTTCTTGCGCATTACGGTTCGAACACTCGAACACCTATACGGATTATCCTACACAGTGACAGATATGTAAATACGGGGATTACATACCATTTCTTGCGCATTACGGTTCGAACACTCGAACACCAATACGGATTCTCCTGCGCAGTGGCAGATATGTAAATACGGGTTTTCCGTACCATTTCTTGCGCAATACGGTTCGAACACTCGAACACCTATACGGATTCTCCTGCACTGTGGCAGATATGTAAATACGGGGTTTACGTTCCATTTCTTGCGCAATACGGTTCGAACACTCGAACACCTATACGGATTCTCCTGCACAGTGGCAGATATGTAAATACGGGGTTTACATACCATTTCTTGCGCATTACGGTTCGAACACTCGAAAACCTATACGGATTCTCCTGCACAGTGGCAGATATGTAAATACGGGGTTTACATACCATTTCTTGCGGAATACGGTTCGAACACTCGAAAACCTATACGGATTCTCCTACACAGTGGCAGATATGTAAATGCGGGGTTTACATATAATTTCTTCCGCATTACGGTTCGAACACTCGAACACCTATACGGATTCTCCTGCACAGTGGCAGATATGTAAATATGGGGTTTACAAACCATTTCTTGCGCAATACGGTTCGAACACTCGAACACCTATACGGATTCTCCTGCACAGTGGCAGATATGTAAATACGGGGTTTACATACCATTTCTTGCGCAATACGGTTCGAACATTCGAACACCAATACGGATTCTCCTGCACAGTGGCAGATATGTAAATACGGGGTTTACATACCATTTCTTGCGCAATACGGTTCGAACACTCGAACACCTATACGGATTCTCCTGCACAGTGGCAGATATGTAAATACGGGGTTTACATACCATTTCTTGCGCAATACGGTTCGAACACTCGAACACCTATACGGATTCTCCTGCACAGTGGCAGATATGTAAATACGGGGTTTACATACCATTTCTTCCGCAATACGGTTCGAACACTCGAACACCTATACGGATTCTCCTGCACAGTGGCAGATATGTAAATAGGAGGTTTACTTACCATTTCTTGCGAAATACGGTTCGAACACTCGAACACCTATACGGATTCTCCTGCACAGTGGCAGATATGTAAATAGGAGGTTTACTTACCATTTCTTGCGCAATACGGTTCGAACACTCGAACACCTATACGGATTCTCCTGCACAGTGGCAGATATGTAAATACGGGGTTTACATACCATTTCTTGCGCAATACGGTTCGAACACTCGAACACCAATACGGATTCTCCTGCACAGTGGCAGATATGTAAATACGGGGTTTACATACCATTTCTTGCGCATTACGGTTCGAACACTCGAACACCTATACGGATTATCCTACATAGTGACAGATATGTAAATACGGGGATTACATACCATTTCTTGCGCATTACGGTTCGAACACTCGAACACCAATACGGATTCTCCTGCGCAGTGGCAGATATGTAAATACGGGTTTTCCGTACCATTTCTTGCGCAATACGGTTCGAACACTCGAACACCTATACGGATTCTCCTACACTGTGGCAGATATGTAAATACGGGGTTTACGTTCCATTTCTTGCGCAATACGGTTCGAACACTCGAACACCTATACGGATTCTCCTGCACGGTGGCAGATATGTAAATACGGGGTTTACATACCATTTCTTGCGCAATACGGTTCGAACACTCGAACACCTATACGGATTCTCCTGCACAGTGGCAGATATGTAAATACGGGGTTTACATACCATTTCTTGCGCATTACGGTTCGAACACTCGAACACCTATACGGATTCTCCCGCACGGTGGCAGATATGTAAATACGGTGTTTACATACCATTTCTTGCGCAATACGGTTCGAACACTCGAACACCTATACGGATTCTCCTGCACAGTGGCAGATATGTAAATACGGGGTTTACATACTATTTCTTGCGCAATACGGTTCGAACATTCGAACACCTATACGGATTCTCTTGCACAGTGGCAGATATGTAAATACGGGGTTTACATACCATTTCTTGCGGAATACGGTTTGAACACTCGAAAACCTATACGGATTCTCCTACACAGTGGCAGATATGTAAATGCGGGGTTTACATATAATTTCTTCCGCATTACGGTTCGAACACTCGAACACCTATACGGATTCTCCTGCACAGTGGCAGATATGTAAATTTGGGGTTTACATACCATTTCTTGCGCAATACGGTTCGAACACTCGAACACCTATACGGATTCTCCTGCACAGTGGCAGATATGTAAATACGGGGTTTACATACCATTTCTTGCGCAATACGGTTCGAACATTCGAACACCTATACGGATTCTCCTGCACAGTGGCAGATATGTAAATACGGGGTTTACATACCATTTCTTGCGCAATACGGTTCGAACACTCGAACACCTATACGGATTCTCCTGCACAGTGGCAGATATGTAAATACGGGGTTTACATACCATTTCTTGCGCAATACGGTTCGAACACTCGAACACCTATACGGATTCTCCTGCACAGTGGCAGATATGTAAATACGGGGTTTACATACCATTTCTTCCGCAATACGGTTCGAACACTCGAACACCTATACGGATTCTCCTGCACAGTGGCAGATATGTAAATAGGAGGTTTACTTACCATTTCTTGCGAAATACGGTTCGAACACTCGAACACCTATACGGATTCTCCTGCACAGTGGCAGATATGTAAATAGGAGGTTTACTTACCATTTCTTGCGCAATACGGTTCGAACACTCGAACACCTATACGGATTCTCCTGCACAGTGGCAGATATGTAAATACGGGGTTTACATACCATTTCTTGCGCAATACGGTTCGAACACTCGAAAACCTATACGGATTCTCCTACACAGTGGCAGATATGTAAATGCGGGGTTTACATATAATTTCTTCCGCATTACGGTTCGAACACTCGAACACCTTTACGGATTCTCCTGCACAGTGGCAGATATGTAAATATGGGGTTTACATACCATTTCTTGCGCAATACGGTTCGAACACTCGAACACCTATACGGATTCTCCTGCACAGTGGCAGATATGTAAATACGGGGTTTACATACCATTTCTTGCGCAATACGGTTCGAACATTCGAACACCTATACGGATTCTCCTGCACAGTGGCAGATATGTAAATACGGGGTTTACATACCATTTCTTGCGCAATACGGTTCGAACACTCGAACACCTATACGGATTCTCCTGCACAGTGGCAGATATGTAAATACGGGGTTTACATACCATTTCTTCCGCAATACGGTTCGAACACTCGAACACCTATACGGATTCTCCTGCACAGTGGCAGATATGTAAATAGGAGGTTTACTTACCATTTCTTGCGAAATACGGCTCGAACACTCGAACACCTATACGGATTCTCCTGCACAGTGGCAGATATGTAAATAGGAGGTTTACTTACCATTTCTTGCGCAATACGGTTCGAACACTCGAACACCTATACGGATTCTCCTGCACAGTGGCAGATATGTAAATACGGGGTTTACATACCATTTCTTGCGCAATACGGTTCGAACACTCGAACACCAATACGGATTCTCCTGCAAAGTGAGAGATATGTAAATACGGGGTTTACATACCATTTCTTGCGCATTACGGTTCGAACACTCGAACACCTATACGGATTATCCTACACAGTGACAGATATGTAAATACGGGGATTACATACCATTTCTTGCGCATTACGGTTCGAACACTCGAACACCAATACGGATTCTCCTGCGCAGTGGCAGATATGTAAATACGGGTTTTCCGTACCATTTCTTGCGCAATACGGTTCGAACACTCGAACACCTATACGGATTCTCCTACACTGTGGCAGATATGTAAATACGGGGTTTACGTTCCATTTCTTGCGCAATACGGTTCGAACACTCGAACACCTATACGGATTCTCCTGCACGGTGGCAGATATGTAAATACGGGGTTTACATACCATTTCTTGCGCAATACGGTTCGAACACTCGAACACCTATACGGATTCTCCTGCACAGTGGCAGATATGTAAATACGGGGTTTACATACCATTTCTTGCGCATTACGGTTCGAACACTCGAACACCTATACGGATTCTCCCGCACGGTGGCAGATATGTAAATACGGTGTTTACATACCATTTCTTGCGCAATACGGTTCGAACACTCGAACACCTATACGGATTCTCCTGCACAGTGGCAGATATGTAAATACGGGGTTTACATACCATTTCTTGCGCAATACGGTTCGAACATTCGAACACCTATACGGATTCTCCTGCACAGTGGCAGATATGTAAATACGGGGTTTACATACCATTTCTTGCGGAATACGGTTCGAACACTCGAAAACCTACACGGATTCTCCTACACAGTGGCAGATATGTAAATGCGGGGTTTACATATAATTTCTTCCGCATTACGGTTCGAACACTCGAACACCTATACGGATTCTCCTGCACAGTGGCAGATATGTAAATATGGGGTTTACATACCATTTCTTGCGCAATACGGTTCGAACACTCGAATACCTATACGGATTCTCCTGCACAGTGGCAGATATGTAAATACGGGGTTTACATACCATTTCTTGCGCAATACGGTTCGAACATTCGAACACCTATACGGATTCTCCTGCACAGTGGCAGATATGTAAATACGGGGTTTACATACCATTTCTTGCGCAATACGGTTCGAACACTCGAACACCTATACGGATTCTCCTGCACAGTGGCAGATATGTAAATACGGGGTTTACATACCATTTCTTGCGCAATACGGTTCGAACACTCGAACACCTATACGGATTCTCCTGCACAGTGGCAGATATGTAAATACGGGGTTTACATACCATTTCTTCCGCAATACGGTTCGAACACTCGAACACCTATACGGATTCTCATGCACAGTGGCAGATATGTAAATAGGAGGTTTACTTACCATTTCTTGCGAAATACGGTTCGAACACTCGAACACCTATACGGATTCTCCTGCACAGTGGCAGATATGTAAATAGGAGGTTTACTTACCATTTCTTGCGCAATACGGTTCGAACACTCGAACACCTATACGGATTCTCCTGCACAGTGGCAGATATGTAAATACGGGGTTTACATACCATTTCTTGCGCAATACGGTTCGAACACTCGAACACCAATACGGATTCTCCTGCACAGTGGCAGATATGTAAATACGGGGTTTACATACCATTTCTTGCGCATTACGGTTCGAACACTCGAACACCTATACGGATTATCCTACACAGTGACAGATATGTAAATACGGGGATTACATACCATTTCTTGCGCATTACGGTTCGAACACTCGAACACCAATACGGATTCTCCTGCGCAGTGGCAGATATGTAAATACGGGTTTTCCGTACCATTTCTTGCGCAATACGGTTCGAACACTCGAACACCTATACGGATTCTCCTGCACTGTGGCAATGTGTAAATACGGGGTTTACGTTCCATTTCTTGCGCAATACGGTTCGAACACTCGAACACCTATACGGATTCTCCTGCACAGTGGCAGATATGTAAATACGGGGTTTACATACCATTTCTTGCGCATTACGGTCCGAACACTCGAAAACCTATACGGATTCTCCTGCACAGTGGCAGATATGTAAATACGGGGTTTACATACCATTTCTTGCGGAATACGGTTCGAACACTCGAAAACCTATACGGATTCTCCTACACAGTGGCAAATATGTAAACGCGGGGTTTACATATAATTTCTTCCGCATTACGGTTCGAACACTCGAACACCTATACGGATTCTCCTGCACAGTGGCAGATATGTAAATATGGGGTTTACATACCATTTCTTGCGCAATACGGTTCGAACACTCGAACACCTATACGGATTCTCCTGCACAGTGGCAGATATGTAAATACGGGGTTTACATACCATTTCTTGCGCAATACGGTTCGAACATTCGAACACCTATACGGATTCTCCTGCACAGTGGCAGATATGTAAATACGGGGTTTACATACCATTTCTTGCGCAATACGGTTCGAACACTCGAACACCTATACGGATTCTCCTGCACAGTGGCAGATATGTAAATACGGGGTTTACATACCATTTCTTGCGCAATACGGTTCGAACACTCGAACACCTATACGGATTCTCCTGCACAGTGGCAGATATGTAAATACGGGGTTTACATACCATTTCTTCCGCAATACGGTTCGAACACTCGAACACCTATACGGATTCTCCTGCACAGTGGCAGATATGTAAATAGGAGGTTTACTTACCATTTCTTGCGAAATACGGTTCGAACACTCGAACACCTATACGGATTCTCCTGCACAGTGGCAGATATGTAAATAGGAGGTTTACTTACCATTTCTTGCGCAATACGGTTCGAACACTCGAACACCTATACGGATTCTCCTGCACAGTGGCAGATATGTAAATACGGGGTTTACATACCATTTCTTGCGCAATACGGTTCGAACACTCGAACACCAATACGGATTCTCCGGCACAGTGGCAGATATGTAAATACGGGGTTTACATACCATTTCTTGCGCATTACGGTTCGAACACTCGAACACCTATACGGATTATCCTACACAGTGACAGCTATGTAAATACGGGGATTACATACCATTTCTTGCGCATTACGGTTCGAACACTCGAACACCAATACGGATTCTCCTGCGCAGTGGCAGATATGTAAATACGGGTTTTCCGTACCATTTCTTGCGCAATACGGTTCGAACACTCGAACACCTATACGGATTCTCCTACACTGTGGCAGATATGTAAATACGGGGTTTACGTTCCATTTCTTGCGCAATACGGTTCGAACACTCGAACACCTATACGGATTCTCCTGCACGGTGGCAGATATGTAAATACGGGGTTTACATACCATTTCTTGCGCAATACGGTTCGAACACCTATACGGATTCTCCTGCACAGTGGCAGATATGTAAATACGGGGTTTACATACCATTTCTTGCGCATTACGGTTCGAACACTCGAACACCTATACGGATTCTCCCGCACGGTGGCAGATATGTAAATACGGTGTTTACATACCATTTCTTGCGCAATACGGTTCGAACACTCGAACACCTATACGGATTCTCCTGCACAGTGGCAGATATGTAAATACGGGGTTTACATACCATTTCTTGCGCAATACGGTTCGAACATTCGAACACCTATACGGATTCTCCTGCACAGTGGCAGATATGTAAATACGGGGTTTACATACCATTTCTTGCGGAATACGGTTCGAACACTCGAAAACCTATACGGATTCTCCTACACAGTGGCAGATATGTAAATGCGGGGTTTACATATAATTTCTTCCGCATTACGGTTCGAACACTCGAACACCTATACGGATTCTCCTGCACAGTGGCAGATATGTAAATATGGGGTTTACATACCATTTCTTGCGCAATACGGTTCGAACACTCGAACACCTATACGGATTCTCCTGCACAGTGGCAGATATGTAAATACGGGGTTTACATACCATTTCTTGCGCAATACGGTTCGAACATTCGAACACCTATACGGATTCTCCTGCACAGTGGCAGATATGTAAATACGGGGTTTACATACCATTTCTTGCGCAATACGGTTCGAACACTCGAACACCTATACGGATTCTCCTGCACAGTGGCAGATATGTAAATACGGGGTTTACATACCATTTCTTGCGCAATACGGTTCGAACACTCGAACACCTATACGGATTCTCCTGCACAGTGGCAGATATGTAAATACGGGGTTTACATACCATTTCTTCCGCAATACGGTTCGAACACTCGAACAACTATACGGATTCTCCTGCACAGTGGCAGATATGTAAATAGGAGGTTTACTTACCATTTCTTGCGAAATACGGTTCGAACACTCGAACACCTATACGGATTCTCCTGCACAGTGGCAGATATGTAAATAGGAGGTTTACTTACCATTTCTTGCGCAATACGGTTCGAACACTCGAACACCTATACGGATTCTCCTGCACAGTGGCAGATATGTAAATACGGGGTTTACATACCATTTCTTGCGCAATACGGTTCGAACACTCGAACACCAATACGGATTCACCTGCACAGTGGCAGATATGTAAATACGGGGTTTACATACCATTTCTTGCGCATTACGGTTCGAACACTCGAACACCTATACGGATTATCCTACACAGTGACAGATATGTAAATACGGGGATTACATACCATTTCTTGCGCATTACGGTTCGAACACTCGAACACCAATACGGATTCTCCTGCGCAGTGGCAGATATGTAAATACGGGTTTTCCGTACCATTTCTTGCGCAATACGGTTCGAACACTCGAACACCTATACGGATTCTCCTGCACTGTGGCAGATATGTAAATACGGGGTTTACGTTCCATTTCTTGCGCAATACGGTTCGAACACTCGAACACCTATACGGATTCTCCTGCACAGTGGCAGATATGTAAATATGGGGTTTACATACCATTTCTTGCGCATTACGGTTCGAACACTCGAAAACCTATACGGATTCTCCTGCACAGTGGCAGATATGTAAATACGGGGTTTACATACCATTTCTTGCGGAATACGGTTCGAACACTCGAAAACCTATACGGATTCTCCTACACAGTGGCAGATATGTAAATGCGGGGTTTACATATAATTTCTTCCGCATTACGGTTCGAACATTCGAACACCTATACGGATTCTCCTGCACAGTGGCAGATATGTAAATATGGGGTTTACAAACCATTTCTTGCGCAATACGGTTCGAACACTCGAACACCTATACGGATTCTCCTGCACAGTGGCAGATATGTAAATACGGGGTTTACATACCATTTCTTGCGCAATACGGTTCGAACATTCGAACACCTATACGGATTCTCCTGCACAGTGGCAGATATGTAAATACGGGGTTTACATACCATTTCTTGCGCAATACGGTTCGAACACTCGAACACCTATACGGATTCTCCTGCACAGTGGCAGATATGTAAATACGGGGTTTACATACCATTTCTTGCGCAATACGGTTCGAACACTCGAACACCTATACGGATTCTCCTGCACAGTGGCAGATATGTAAATACGGGGTTTACATACCATTTCTTCCGCAATACGGTTCGAACACTCGAACACCTATACGGATTCTCCTGCACAGTGGCAGATATGTAAATAGGAGGTTTACTTACCATTTCTTGCGAAATACGGTTCGAACACTCGAACACCTATACGGATTCTCCTGCACAGTGGCAGATATGTAAATAGGAGGTTTACTTACCATTTCTTGCGCAATACGGTTCGAACACTCGAACACCTATACGGATTCTCCTGCACAGTGGCAGATATGTAAATACGGGGTTTACATACCATTTCTTGCGCAATACGGTTCGAACACTCGAACACCAATACGGATTCACCTGCACAGTGGCAGATATGTAAATACGGGGTTTACATACCATTTCTTGCGCATTACGGTTCGAACACTCGAACACCTATACGGATTATCCTACACAGTGACAGATATGTAAATACGGGGATTACATACCATTTCTTGCGCATTACGGTTCGAACACTCGAACACCAATACGGATTCTCCTGCGCAGTGGCAGATATGTAAATACGGGTTTTCCGTACCATTTCTTGCGCAATACGGTTCGAACACTCGAACACCTATACGGATTCTCCTGCACTGTGGCAGATATGTAAATACGGGGTTTACGTTCCATTTCTTGCGCAATACGGTTCGAACACTCGAACACCTATACGGATTCTCCTGCACAGTGGCAGATATGTAAATATGGGGTTTACATACCATTTCTTGCGCATTACGGTTCGAACACTCGAAAACCTATACGGATTCTCCTGCACAGTGGCAGATATGTAAATACGGGGTTTACATACCATTTCTTGCGGAATACGGTTCGAACACTCGAAAACCTATACGGATTCTCCTACACAGTGGCAGATATGTAAATGCGGGGTTTACATATAATTTCTTCCGCATTACGGTTCGAACACTCGAACACCTATACGGATTCTCCTGCACAGTGGCAGATATGTAAATATGGGGTTTACAAACCATTTCTTGCGCAATACGGTTCGAACACTCGAACACCTATACGGATTCTCCTGCACAGTGGCAGATATGTAAATACGGGGTTTACATACCATTTCTTGCGCAATACGGTTCGAACATTCGAACACCTATACGGATTCTCCTGCACAGTGGCAGATATGTAAATACGGGGTTTACATACCATTTCTTGCGCAATACGGTTCGAACACTCGAACACCTATACGGATTCTCCTGCACAGTGGCAGATATGTAAATACGGGGTTTACATACCATTTCTTGCGCAATACGGTTCGAACACTCGAACACCTATACGGATTCTCCTGCACAGTGGCAGATATGTAAATACGGGGTTTACATACCATTTCTTCCGCAATACGGTTCGAACACTCGAACACCTATACGGATTCTCCTGCACAGTGGCAGATATGTAAATAGGAGGTTTACTTACCATTTCTTGCGAAATACGGTTCGAACACTCGAACACCTATACGGATTCTCCTGCACAGTGGCAGATATGTAAATAGGAGGTTTACTTACCATTTCTTGCGCAATACGGTTCGAACACTCGAACACCTATACGGATTCTCCTGCCCAGTGGCAGATATGTAAATACGGGGTTTACATACCATTTCTTGCGCAATACGGTTCGAACACTCGAACACCAATACGGATTCTCCTGCACAGTGGCAGATATGTAAATACGGGGTTTACATACCATTTCTTGCGCATTACGGTTCGAACACTCGAACACCTATACGGATTATCCTACATAGTGACAGATATGTAAATACGGGGATTACATACCATTTCTTGCGCATTACGGTTCGAACACTCGAACACCAATACGGATTCTCCTGCGCAGTGGCAGATATGTAAATACGGGTTTTCCGTACCATTTCTTGCGCAATACGGTTCGAACACTCGAACACCTATACGGATTCTCCTACACTGTGGCAGATATGTAAATACGGGGTTTACGTTCCATTTCTTGCGCAATACGGTTCGAACACTCGAACACCTATACGGATTCTCCTGCACTGTGGCAGATATGTAAATACGGGGTTTACGTTCCATTTCTTGCGCAATACGGTTCGAACACTCGAACACCTATACGGATTCTCCTGCACAGTGGCAGATATGTAAATATGGGGTTTACATACCATTTCTTGCGCATTACGGTTCGAACACTCGAAAACCTATACGGATTCTCCTGCACAGTGGCAGATATGTAAATACGGGGTTTACATACCATTTCTTGCGGAATACGGTTCGAACACTCGAAAACCTATACGGATTCTCCTACACAGTGGCAGATATGTAAATGCGGGGTTTACATATAATTTCTTCCGCATTACGGTTCGAACACTCGAACACCTATACGGATTCTCCTGCACAGTGGCAGATATGTAAATATGGGGTTTACAAACCATTTCTTGCGCAATACGGTTCGAACACTCGAACACCTATACGGATTCTCCTGCACAGTGGCAGATATGTAAATACGGGGTTTACATACCATTTCTTGCGCAATACGGTTCGAACATTCGAACACCTATACGGATTCTCCTGCACAGTGGCAGATATGTAAATACGGGGTTTACATACCATTTCTTGCGCAATACGGTTCGAACACTCGAACACCTATACGGATTCTCCTGCACAGTGGCAGATATGTAAATACGGGGTTTACATACCATTTCTTGCGCAATACGGTTCGAACACTCGAACACCTATACGGATTCTCCTGCACAGTGGCAGATATGTAAATACGGGGTTTACATACCATTTCTTCCGCAATACGGTTCGAACACTCGAACACCTATACGGATTCTCCTGCACAGTGGCAGATATGTAAATAGGAGGTTTACTTACCATTTCTTGCGAAATACGGTTCGAACACTCGAACACCTATACGGATTCTCCTGCACAGTGGCAGATATGTAAATAGGAGGTTTACTTACCATTTCTTGCGCAATACGGTTCGAACACTCGAACACCTATACGGATTCTCCTGCACAGTGGCAGATATGTAAATACGGGGTTTACATACCATTTCTTGCGCAATACGGTTCGAACACTCGAACACCAATACGGATTCTCCTGCACAGTGGCAGATATGTAAATACGGGGTTTACATACCATTTCTTGCGCATTACGGTTCGAACACTCGAACACCTATACGGATTATCCTACATAGTGACAGATATGTAAATACGGGGATTACATACCATTTCTTGCGCATTACGGTTCGAACACTCGAACACCAATACGGATTCTCCTGCGCAGTGGCAGATATGTAAATACGGGTTTTCCGTACCATTTCTTGCGCAATACGGTTCGAACACTCGAACACCTATACGGATTCTCCTACACTGTGGCAGATATGTAAATACGGGGTTTACGTTCCATTTCTTGCGCAATACGGTTCGAACACTCGAACACCTATACGGATTCTCCTGCACGGTGGCAGATATGTAAATACGGGGTTTACATACCATTTCTTGCGCAATACGGTTCGAACACTCGAACACCTATACGGATTCTCCTGCACAGTGGCAGATATGTAAATACGGGGTTTACATACCATTTCTTGCGCATTACGGTTCGAACACTCGAACACCTATACGGATTCTCCCGCACGGTGGCAGATATGTAAATACGGTGTTTACAGACCATTTCTTGCGCAATACGGTTCGAACACTCGAACACCTATACGGATTCTCCTGCACAGTGGCAGATATGTAAATACGGGGTTTACATACTATTTCTTGCGCAATACGGTTCGAACATTCGAACACCTATACGGATTCTCCTGCACAGTGGCAGATATGTAAATACGGGGTTTACATACCATTTCTTGCGGAATACGGTTTGAACACTCGAAAACCTATACGGATTCTCCTACACAGTGGCAGATATGTAAATGCGGGGTTTACATATAATTTCTTCCGCATTACGGTTCGAACACTCGAACACCTATACGGATTCTCCTGCACAGTGGCAGATATGTAAATTTGGGGTTTACATACCATTTCTTGCGCAATACGGTTCGAACACTCGAACACCTATACGGATTCTCCTGCACAGTGGCAGATATGTAAATACGGGGTTTACATACCATTTCTTGCGCAATACGGTTCGAACATTCGAACACCTATACGGATTCTCCTGCACAGTGGCAGATATGTAAATACGGGGTTTACATACCATTTCTTGCGCAATACGGTTCGAACACTCGAACACCTATACGGATTCTCCTGCACAGTGGCAGATATGTAAATACGGGGTTTACATACCATTTCTTGCGCAATACGGTTCGAACACTCGAACACCTATACGGATTCTCCTGCACAGTGGCAGATATGTAAATACGGGGTTTACATACCATTTCTTCCGCAATACGGTTCGAACACTCGAACACCTATACGGATTCTCCTGCACAGTGGCAGATATGTAAATAGGAGGTTTACTTACCATTTCTTGCGAAATACGGTTCGAACACTCGAACACCTATACGGATTCTCCTGCACAGTGGCAGATATGTAAATAGGAGGTTTACTTACCATTTCTTGCGCAATACGGTTCGAACACTCGAACACCTATACGGATTCTCCTGCACAGTGGCAGATATGTAAATACGGGGTTTACATACCATTTCTTGCGCAATACGGTTCGAACACTCGAACACCAATACGGATTCTCCTGCACAGTGGCAGATATGTAAATACGGGGTTTACATACCATTTCTTGCGCATTACGGTTCGAACACTCGAACACCTATACGGATTATCCTACACAGTGACAGATATGTAAATACGGGGATTACATACCATTTCTTGCGCATTACGGTTCGAACACTCGAACACCAATACGGATTCTCCTGCGCAGTGGCAGATATGTAAATACGGGTTTTCCGTACCATTTCTTGCGCAATACGGTTCGAACACTCGAACACCTATACGGATTCTCCTGCACTGTGGCAGATATGTAAATACGGGGTTTACGTTCCATTTCTTGCGCAATACGGTTCGAACACTCGAACACCTATACGGATTCTCCTGCACAGTGGCAGATATGTAAATACGGGGTTTACATACCATTTCTTGCGCATTACGGTTCGAACACTCGAAAACCTATACGGATTCTCCTGCACAGTGCAGATATGTAAATACGGGGTTTACATACCATTTCTTGCGGAATACGGTTCGAACACTCGAAAACCTATACGGATTCTCCTACACAGTGGCAGATATGTAAATACGGGGTTTACATATAATTTCTTCCGCATTACGGTTCGAACACTCGAACACCTATACGGATTCTCCTGCACAGTGGCAGATATGTAAATATGGGGTTTACATACCATTTCTTGCGCAATACGGTTCGAACACTCGAACACCTATACGGATTCTCCTGCACAGTGGCAGATATGTAAATACGGGGTTTACATACCATTTCTTGCGCAATACGGTTCGAACATTCGAACACCTATACGGATTCTCCTGCACAGTGGCAGATATGTAAATACGGGGTTTACATAACATTTCTTGCGCAATACGGTTCGAACACTCGAACACCTATACGGATTCTCCTGCACAGTGGCAGATATGTAAATACGGGGTTTACATACCATTTCTTGCGCAATACGGTTCGAACACTCGAACACCTATACGGATTCTCCTGCACAGTGGCAGATATGTAAATACGGGGTTTACATACCATTTCTTCCGCAATACGGTTCGAACACTCGAACACCTATACGGATTCTCCTGCACAGTGGCAGATATGTAAATAGGAGGTTTACTTACCATTTCTTGCGAAATACGGTTCGAACACTCGAACACCTATACGGATTCTCCTGCACAGTGGCAGATATGTAAATAGGAGGTTTACTTACCATTTCTTGCGCAATACGGTTCGAACACTCGAACACCTATACGGATTCTCCTGCACAGTGGCAGATATGTAAATACGGGGTTTACATACCATTTCTTGCGCAATACGGTTCGAACACTCGAACACCAATACGGATTCTCCTGCACAGTGGCAGATATGTAAATACGGGGTTTACATACCATTTCTTGCGCATTACGGTTCGAACACTCGAACACCTATACGGATTATCCTACACAGTGACAGATATGTAAATACGGGGATTACATACCATTTCTTGCGCATTAGGGTTCGAACACTCGAACACCAATACGGATTCTCCTGCGCAGTGGCAGATATGTAAATACGGGTTTTCCGTACCATTTCTTGCGCAATACGGTTCGAACACTCGAACACCTATACGGATTCTCCTGCACTGTGGCAGATATGTAAATACGGGGTTTACGTTCCATTTCTTGCGCAATACGGTTCGAACACTCGAACACCTATACGGATTCTCCTGCACGGTGGCAGATATGTAAATACGGGGTTTACATACCATTTCTTGCGCAATACGGTTCGAACACTCGAAAACCTATACGGATTCTCCTGCACAGTGACAGATATGTAAATACGGGGTTTACATACCATTTCTTGCGCAATACGGTTCGAACACTCGAACACCTATACGGATTCTCCTGCACGGTGGCGGATATGTAAATACGGGGTTTACATACCATTTCTTGCGCAATACGGTTCGAACACTCGAACACCTATACGGATTCTCCTGCACAGTGGCAGATATGTAAATACGGGGTTTACATACCATTTCTTGCGCAATACGGTTCGAACACTCGAACACCTATACGGATTCTCCTGCACAGTGGCAGATATGTAAATACGGGGTTTACATACCATTTCTTGCGCAATACGGTTCGAACACTCGAACACCTATACGGATTCTCCTGCACAGTGGAAGATATGTAAATACGGGGTTTACATACCATTTCTTGCGCATTACGGTTCGAACACTCGAACACCTATACGGATTATCCTACACAGTGACAGATATGTAAATACGGGGATTACATACCATTTCTTGCGCATTACGGTTCGAACACTCGAACACCAATACGGATTCTCCTGCGCAGTGGCAGATATGTAAATACGGGTTTTCCGTACCATTTCTTGCGCAATACGGTTCGAAAACTCGAACACCTATACGGATTCTCCTGCACTGTGGCAGATATGTAAATACGGGGTTTACGTTCCATTTCTTGCGCAATACGGTTCGAACACTCGAACACCTATACGGATTCTCCTGCACGGTGGCAGATATGTAAATACGGGGTTTACATACCATTTCTTGCGCAATACGGTTCGAACACTCGAACACCTATACGGATTCTCCTGCACAGTGGCAGATATGTAAATACGGGGTTTACATACCATTTCTTGCGCATTACGGTTCGAACACTCGAACACCTATACGGATTCTCCTGCACAGTGGCAGATATGTAAATACGGTGTTTACATACCATTTCTTGCGCAATACGGTTCGAACACTCGAACACCTATACGGATTCTCCTGCACAGTGGCAGATATGTAAATACGGGGTTTACATACCATTTCTTGCGCAATACGGTTCGAACATTCGAACACCTATACGGATTCTCCTGCACAGTGGCAGATATGTAAATACGGGGTTTACATACCATTTCTTGCGCAATACGGTTCGAACACTCGAACACCTATACGGATTCTCCTGCACAGTGGCAGATATGTAAATATGAGGTTTACTTACCATTTCTTGCGAAATACGGTTCGAACACTCGAACACCTATACGGATTCTCCTGCACAGTGGCAGATATGTAAATACGGGGTTTACATACCATTTCTTGCGCATTACGGTTCGAACACTCGAACACCTATACGGATTCTCCTGCACAGTGGCAGATATGTAAATACGGGGTTTACATACCATTTCTTGCGCAATACGGTTCGAACACTCGAAAACTTATACGGATTCTCCTGCACAGTGGCAGATATGTAAATGCGGGGTTTACATACCATTTCTTGCGCATTACGGTTCGAACACTCGAACACCTATACGGATTCTCTTGCACAACGGCAGATATGTAAATACGGGGTTTACATACCATTTCTTGCGCATTACGGTTCGAACACTCCAACACCTATACGGATTCTCCTGCGCAGTGGCAGATATGTAAATACGGGGTTTCAGTACCATTTCTTTTGCAATACGATTCGAACACTCGAACACCTATACGGATTCTCCTGCACAGTGGCAGATATGTAAATACGGGGTTTACGTACCATTTCTTGCGCAATACGGTTCGAACACTCGAACACCTATACGGATCTTCCTGCACAGTGGCAGATATGTAAATACGGGGTTTACATACAATTTCTTGCGCAATACGGTTCGAACACTCGAACACCTATACGGATTCTCCTGCACAGTGGCAGATATGTAAATACGGGGTTTACATACCATTTCTTGCGCAATACGGTTCGAACACTCGAACACCTACACGGATTCTCCTGCACAGTGGCAGATATGTAAATATGAGGTTTACTTACCATTTCTTGCGAAATACGGTTCGAACACTCGAACACCTATACGGATTCTCCAACACAGTGGCAGATATGTAAATACAGGGTTTACATACCATTTCTTGCGCAATACGGTTCGAACACTCGAACACCTATACGGATTCTCCTGCACAGTGGCAGATATGTAAATACGGGGTTTACATACCATTTCTTGCGCAATACGGTTCGAACACTCGAACACCTATACGGATTCTCCTGCACAGTGGCAGATATGTAAATACGGGGTTTACATACCATTTCTTGCGCATTACGGTTCGAACACTCGAACACCTATACGGATTCTCCTGCACAGTGGCAGATATGTAAATACGGGGTTTACATACCATTTCTTGCGCATTACGGTTCGAACACTCGAACACCTATACGGATTCTCCTGCGCAGTGGCAGATATGTAAATACGGGTTTTCCGTACCATTTCTTGCGCAATACGGTTCGAACACTCGAACACCTATACGGATTCTCCTGCACAGTGGCAGATATGTAAATACGGGGTTTACGTACCATTTCTTGCGCAATACGGTTCGAACACTCGAACTCCTATACGGATTCTCCTGTACAGTGGCCGATATGTAAATACGGGGTTTACATACCATTTCTTGCGCAATACGGTTCGAACACTGGAACACCTATACGGATTCTCCTGCACAGTGGCAGATATGTAAATATGAGGTTTACTTACCATTTCTTGCGAAATACGGTTCGAACACTCGAACACCTATTCGGATTCTCCTGCACAGTGGCAGATATGTAAATACGGGGTTTACATACCATTTCTTGCGCAATACGGTTCGAACCCTCGAACACCTATACGGATTCTCCTGCACAGTGGCAGATATGTAAATACGGGGTTTACATACCATTTCTTGCGCATTACGGTTCGAACACTCGAACACCTATACGGATTCTCCTGCACAGTGGCAGATATGTAAATACGGGGTTTACATACCATTTCTTGCGCATTACGGTTCGAACACTCGAACACCTATACTGATTCTCCTGCGCAGTGGCAGATATGTAAATACGGGTTTTCCGTACCATTTCTTGCGCAATACGGTTCGAACACTCGAACACCTATACGGATTCTCCTGCACAGTGGCAGATATGTAAATACGGGGTTTACGTACCATTTCTTGCGCAATACGGTTCGAACACTCGAACTCCTATACGGATTCTCCTGTACAGTGGCCGATATGTAAATACGGGGTTTACATACCATTTCTTGCGCAATACGGTTCGAACACTGGAACACCTATACGGATTCTCCTGCACAGTGGCAGATATGTAAATATGAGGTTTACTTACCATTTCTTGCGAAATACGGTTCGAACACTCGAACACCTATTCGGATTCTCCTGCACAGTGGCAGATATGTAAATACGGGGTTTACATACCATTTCTTGCGCAATACGGTTCGAACCCTCGAACACCTATACGGATTCTCCTGCACAGTGGCAGATATGTAAATACGGGGTTTACATACCATTTCTTGCGCATTACGGTTCGAACACTCGAACACCTATACGGATTCTCCTGCACAGTGGCAGATATGTAAATACGGGGTTTACATACCATTTCTTGCGCATTACGGTTCGAACACTCGAACACCTATACTGATTCTCCTGCGCAGTGGCAGATATGTAAATACGGGTTTTCCGTACCATTTCTTGCGCAATACGGTTCGAACACTCGAACACCTATACGGATTCTCCTGCACAGTGGCAGATATGTAAATACGGGGCTTACGTACCATTTCTTGCGCAATACGGTTCGAACACTCGAACTCCTATACGGATTCTCCTGTACAGTGGCAGATATGTAAATACGGGGTTTACATACCATTTCTTGCGCAATACGGTTCGAACACTGGAACACCTATACGGATTCTCCTGCACAGTGGCAGATATGTAAATATGAGGTTTACTTACCATTTCTTGCGAAATACGGTTCGAACACTCGAACACCTATACGGATTCTCCTGCACAGTGGCAGATAGGTAAATACGGGGTTTACATACCATTTCTTGCGCAATACGGTTCGAACACTCGAACACCTATACGGATTCTCCTGCACAGTGGCAGATATGTAAATACGGGGTTTACATACCATTTCTTGCGCAATACGGTTCGAACACTCGAACACCTATACGGAATCTCCTGCACAATGGCAGATATGTAAATACGGGGTTTACATACCATTTCTTGCGCATTACAGTTCGAACACTCGAACACCTATACGGATTCTCCTGCACAGTGGCAGATATGTAAATACGGGGTTTACATACCATTTCTTGCGGAATACGGTTCGAACACTCGAAAACGTATACGGATTCTCCTGCACAGTGGCAGATATGTAAATGCGGGGTTTACATACCATTTCTTGCGCATTACGGTTCGAACACTCGAACACCTATACGGATTCTCCTGCACAGTGGCAGATATGTAAATACGGGGTTGACATACCATTTCTTGCGCATTACGGTTCGAACACTCGAACACCTATACGGATTCTCCAGCGCAGTGGCAGATATGTAAATACGGGGTTTCCGTACCATTTCTTTTGCAATACGGTTCGAACACTCGAACACCTATACGGATTCTCCTGCATAGTGGCAGATATTTAAATACGGGGTTGACGTACCATTTCTTGCGCATTACGGTTCGAACACTCGAACACCTATACGGATTCTCCTGCACAGTGGCAGATATGTAAATACGGGGTTTACATACCATTTCTTGCGCAATACGGTTCGAACACTCGAACACCTATACGGATTCTCCTGCACAGTGGCAGATATGTAAAAACGGGGTTTACATACCATTTCTTGCGCAATACGGTTCGAACATTCGAACACCTATACGGATTCTCCTGCACAGTGGCAGATATGTAAATACGGGGTTTACATACCATTTCTTGTGCAATACGGTTCGAACACTCGAACACCTATACGGATTCTCCTGCACAGTGGCAGATATGTAAATATGAGGTTTACTTACCATTTCTTGCGAAATACGGTTCGAACACTCAAACACCTATACAGATTCTCCTGCACAGTGGCAGATATGTAAATACGGGGTTTACTTACCATTTCTTGCGCAATACGGTTCGAACACTCGAACACTTATACGGATTCTCCTGCACAGTGGCAGATATGTAAATACGGGGTTTACATACCATTTCTTGCGCAATACGGTTCGAACACTCGAACACCTATACGGATTCTCCTGCACAGTGGCAGATATGTAAATACGGGGTTCACATACCATTTCTTGCGCATTACGGTTCGAACACTCGAACACCTATACGGATTCTCCTGCACAGTGGCAGATATGTAAATACGGGGATTACATACCATTTCTTGCGCATTACGGTTCGAACACTCGAACACCTATACGGATTCTCCTGCGCAGTGGCAGATATGTAAATACGGGTTTTCCGTACCATTTCTTGCGCAATACGGTTCGAACACTCGAACACCTATACGGATTCTCCTGCACTGTGGCAGATATGTAAATACGGGGTTTACGTACCATTTCTTGCGCAATACGGTTCGAACACTCGAACACCTATACGGATTATCCTGCACAGTGGCAGATATGTAAATTCGGGGTTTACATACCATTTCTTGCGCAATACGGTTCGAACACTCGAACACCTATATGGATTCTCCTGCACAGTGGCCGATATGTAAATACGGGGTTTACATACCATTTCTTGCGCATTACGGTTCGAACACTCGAACACCTATACGGATTCTCCTGCACGGTGGCAGATATGTAAATACGGTGTTTACATACCATTTCTTGCGCAATACGGTTCGAACACTCGAACACCTATACGGATTCTCCAGCACAGTGGCAAATATGTAAATACGGGGTTTACATACCATTTCTTGCGCAATACGGTTCGAACACTCGAACACCTATACGGATTCTCCTACACAGTGGCAGATATGTAAATACGGGGTTTACATACCATTTCTTGCGCATTACGGTTCGAACACTCGAAAACCTATACGGATTCTCCTGCACAGTGGCAGATATGTAAATACGGGGTTTACATACCATTTCTTGCGGAATACGGTTCGAACACTCGAAAACCTATACGGATTCTCCTGCACAGTGGCAGATATGTAAATGCGGGGTTTACATACGATTTCTTGCGCATTACGGTTCGAACACTCTAACACCTATACGGATTCTCCTGCACAGTGGCAGATATGTAAATACGGGGTTGACATACCATTTCTTGCGCATTACGGTTCGAACACTCGAACACCTATACGGATTCTCCTGCGCAGTGGCAGATATGTAAATACGGGGTTTCCGTACCATTTCTTTTGCAATACGGTTCGAACACTCGAACACCTATACGGATTCTCCTGCACAGTGGCAGATATGTAAATACGGGGTTGACGTACCATTTCTTGCACAATACGGTTCGAACACTCGAACACCTATACGGATTCTCCTGCACAGCGGCAGATATGTAAATACGGGGTTTACATACCATTTCTTGCGCAATACGGTTCGAACACTCGAACACCTATACGGATTCTCCTGCACAGTGGCAGATATGTAAATACGGGGTTTACATACCATTTCTTGCGCAATACGGTTCGAACATTCCAACACCTATACGGATTCTCCTACACAGTGGCAGATATGTAAAGACGGGGTTTACATACCATTTCTTGCGCAATACGGTTCGAACACTCGAACACCTATATGGATTCTCCTGCACAGTGGCAGATATGTAAATATGAGGTTTACTTACCATTTCTTGCGAAATACGGTTCGAACACTCGAACACCTATACGGATTCTCCTGCACAGTGGCAGATATGTAAATACGGGGTTTACATACCATTTCTTGCGCAATACGGTTCGAACACTCGAACACCTATACGGATTCTCCTGCACAGTGGCAGATATGTAAATACGGGATTTACATACCATTTCTTGCGCAATACGGTTCGAACACTCGAACACCTATACGGATTCTCCTGCACAGTGGCAGATATGTAAATACGGGGTTTACATACCATTTCTTGCGCATTACGATTCGAACACTCGAACACCTATACGGATTCTCCTGCGCAGTGGCAGATATGTAAATACGGGTTTTCCGTACCATTTCTTGCGCAATACGGTTCGAACACTCGAACACCTATACGGATTCTCCTGCACAGTGGCAGATATGTAAATACGGGGTTTACGTACCATTTCTTGCGCAATAAGGTTCGAACACTCGAACACCTATACGGATTCTCCTGCACAGTGGCAGATATGTAAATACGGGGTTTACATACCATTTCTTGCGCAATACGGTTCGAACACTCGAACACCTATACGGATTCTCCTGCACAGTGGCAGATATGTAAATACGGGGTTTACATACCATTTCTTGCGCATTACGGTTCGAACACTCGAAAACCTATACGGATTCTCCTGCACAGTGGCAGATATGTAAATACGGGGTTTACATACCATTTCTTGCGGAATACGGTTCGAACACTCGAAAACCTATACGGATTCTCCTGCACAGTGGCAGATATGTAAATGCGGGGTTTACATACCATTTCTTGCGCATTACGGTTCGAACACTCTAACACCTATACGGATTCTCCTGCACAGTGGCAGATATGTAAATACGGGGTTGACATACCATTTCTTGCGCATTACGGTTCGAACATTCGAACACCTATACGGATTCTCCTGCGCAGTGGCAGATATGTAAATACGGGGTTTCCGTACCATTTCTTTTGCAATACGGTTCGAACACTCGAACACCTATACGGATTCTCCTGCACAGTGGCAGATATGTAAATACGGGGTTGACGTATCATTTCTTGCGCAATACGGTTCGAACACTCGAACACCTATACGGATTCTCCTGCACAGTGGCAGATATGTAAATACGGGGTTTATATACCATTTCTTGCGCAATACGGTTCGAACACTCGAACACCTATACGGATTCTCCTGCACAGTGGCAGATATGTAAATACGGGGTTTACATACCATTTCTTGCGCAATACGGTTCGAACATTCCAACACCTATACGGATTCTCCTGCACAGTGGCAGATATGTAAATACGGGGTTTACATACCATTTCTTGCGCAATACGGTTCGAACACTAGAACACCTATACGGATTCTCCTGCACAGTGGCAGATATGTAAATACGGGGTTTACATACCATTTCTTGCGCAATACGGTTCGAACACTCGAACACCTATACGGATTCTCCTGCACAGTGGCAGATATGTAAATACGGGATTTACATACCATTTCTTGCGCAATACGGTTCGAACACTCGAACACCTATACGGATTCTCCAGCACAGTGGCAGATATGTAAATACGGGGTTTACATACCATTTCTTGCGCATTACGGTTCGAACACTCGAACACCTATACGGATTCTCCTGCGCAGTGGCTGATATGTAAATACGGGTTTTCCGTACCATTTCTTGCGCAATACGGTTCGAACACTCGAACACCTATACGGATTCTCCTGCACAGTGGCAGATATGTAAATACGGGGTTTACGTACCATTTCTTGCGCAATACGGTTCGAACACTCGAACACCTATACGGATTCTCCTGCACAGTGGCAGATATGTAAATACGGGGTTTACATACCATTTCTTGCGCAATACGGTTCGAACACTCGAACACCTATACGGATTCTCCTGCACAGTGGCAGATATGTAAATACGGGGTTTACATACCATTTCTTGCGCATTACGGTTCGAACACTCGAACACCTATACGGATTCTCCTGCACAGTGGCAGATATGTAAATACGGTGTTTAGATACCATTTCTTGCGCAATACGGTTCGAACACTCGAACACCTATACGGATTCTCCTGCACAGTGGCAGATATGTAAATACGGGGTTTACATACCATTTCTTGCGCAATACGGTTCGAACACTCGAACACCTATACGGATTCTCCTGCACAGTGGCAGATATGTAAATACGGGGTTTACATACCATTTCTTGCGCAATACTGTTCGAACACTCGAAAACCTATACGGATTCTCCTGCACAGTGGCAGATATGTAAATGCGGGGTTTACATACCATTTCTTGCGCATTACGGTTCGAACACTCGAACACCTATACGGATTCTCCTCCACAGTGGCAGATATGTAAATCCGGGGTTGACATACCATTTCTTGCGCATTACGGTTCGAACACTCGAACACCTATACGGATTCTCCAGCGCAGTGGCAGATATGTAAATACGGGGTTTCCGTACCATTTCTTTTGCAATACGGTTCGAACACTCGAACACCTATACGGATTCTCCTGCATAGTGGCAGATATGTAAATACGGGGTTGACGTACCATTTCTTGCGCAATACGGTTCGAACACTCGAACACCTATACGGATTCTCCTGCACAGTGGCAGATATGTAAATATGAGGTTTACTTACCATTTCTTGCGAAATACGGTTCGAACACTCGAACACCTATACGGATTCTCCTGCACAGTGGCAGATATGTAAATAGGAGGTTTACTTACCATTTCTTGCGCAATACGGTTCGAACACTCGAACACCTATACGGATTCTCCTGCACAGTGGCAGATATGTAAATACGGGGTTTACATACCATTTCTTGCGCAATACGGTTCGAACACTCGAACACCTATACGGATTCTCCTGCACAGTGGCAGATATGTAAATACGGGGTTTACATACCATTTCTTGCGCAATACTGTTCGAACACTCGAAAACCTATACGGATTCTCCTGCACAGTGGCAGATATGTAAATGCGGGGTTTACATACCATTTCTTGCGCATTACGGTTCGAACACTCGAACACCTATACGGATTCTCCTCCACAGTGGCAGATATGTAAATACGGGGTTGACATACCATTTCTTGCGCATTACGGTTCGAACACTCGAACACCTATACGGATTCTCCAGCGCAGTGGCAGATATGTAAATACGGGGTTTCCGTACCATTTCTTTTGCAATACGGTTCGAACACTCGAACACCTATACGGATTCTCCTGCATAGTGGCAGATATGTAAATACGGGGTTGACGTACCATTTCTTGCGCAATACGGTTCGAACACTCGAACACCTATACGGATTCTCCTGCACAGTGGCAGATATGTAAATATGAGGTTTACTTACCATTTCTTGCGAAATACGGTTCGAACACTCGAACACCTATACGGATTCTCCTGCACAGTGGCAGATATGTAAATACGGGGTTCACATACCATTTCTTGCGCAATACGGTTCGAACACTCGAACACCTATACGGATTCTCCTGCACAGTGGCAGATATGTAAATACGGGGTTTACGTACCATTTCTTGCGCAATAAGGTTCGAACACTCGAACACCTATACGGATTCTCCTGCACAGTGGCAGATATGTAAATACGGGGTTTACATACCATTTCTTGCGCAATACGGTTCGAACACTCGAACACCTATACGGATTCTCCTGCACAGTGGCAGATATGTAAATACGGGGTTTACATACCATTTCTTGCGCAATACTGTTCGAACACTCGAAAACCTATACGGATTCTCCTGCACAGTGGCAGATATGTAAATGCGGGGTTTACATACCATTTCTTGCGCATTACGGTTCGAACACTCGAACACCTATACGGATTCTCCTCCACAGTGGCAGATATGTAAATACGGGGTTGACATACCATTTCTTGCGCATTACGGTTCGAACACTCGAACACCTATACGGATTCTCCAGCGCAGTGGCAGATATGTAAATACGGGGTTTCCGTACCATTTCTTTTGCAATACGGTTCGAACACTCGAACACCTATACGGATTCTCCTGCATAGTGGCAGATATGTAAATACGGGGTTGACGTACCATTTCTTGCGCAATACGGTTCGAACACTCGAACACCTATACGGATTCTCCTGCACAGTGGCAGATATTTAAATACGGGGTTTACATACCATTTCTTGCGCAATACGGTTCGAACACTCGAACACCTATACGGATTCTCCTGCACAGTGGCAGATATGTAAATACGGGGTTTACATACCATTTCTTGCGCAATACGGTTCGAACATTCGAACACCTATACGGATTCTCCTGCACAGTGGCAGATATGTAAATACGGGGTTTACATACCATTTCTTGCGCAATACGGTTCGAACATTCGAACACCTATACGGATTCTCCTGCACAGTGGCAGATATGTAAATATGAGGTTTACTTACCATTTCTTGCGAAATACGGTTCGAACACTCGAACACCTATACAGATTCTCCGGCACAGTGGCAGACATGTAAATACGGGGTTTACTTACCATTTCTTGCGCAATACGGTTCGAACACTCGAAAACCTATACGGATTCTCCTGCACAGTGGCAGATATGTAAATACGGGGTTTACATACCATTTCTTGCGCAATACGGTTCGAACACTCGAACACCTATACGGATTCTCCTGCACAGTGGCAGATATGTAAATACGGGGTTTACATACCATTTCTTGCGCATTACGGTTCGAACACTCGAACACCTATACGGATTCTCCTGCACAGTGGCAGATATGTAAATACGGGGATTACATACCATTTCTTGCGCATTACGGTTCGAACACTCGAACACCTATACGGATTCTCCTGCGCAGTGACAGATATGTAAATACGGGTTTTCCGTACCATTTCTTGCGCAATACGGTTCGAACACTCGAACACCTATACGGATTCTCCAGCACAGTGGCAGATATCTAAATACGGGGTTTACATACCATTTCTTGCGCAATACGGTTCGAACACTCGAACACCTATACGGATTCTCCTGCACAGTGGCAGATATGTAAATACGGGGTTTACATACCATTTCTTGCGCATTACGGTTCGAACACTCGAACACCTATACGGATTCTCCTGCACAGTGGCAGATATGTAAATACGGTGTTTAGATACCATTTCTTGCGCAATACGGTTCGAACACTCGAACACCTATACGGATTCTCCTGCACAGTGGCAGATATGTAAATACGGGGTTTACATACCATTTCTTGCGCAATACGGTTCGAACACTCGAACACCTATACGGATTCTCCTGCACAGTGGCAGATATGTAAATACGGGGTTTACATATCATTTCTTGCGCAATACTGTTCGAACACTCGAAAACCTATACGGATTCTCCTGCACAGTGGCAGATATGTAAATGCGGGGTTTACATACCATTTCTTGCGCATTACGGTTCGAACACTCGAACACCTATACGGATTCTCCTCCACAGTGGCAGATATGTAAATACGGGGTTGACATACCATTTCTTGCGCATTACGGTTCGAACACTCGAACACCTATACGGATTCTCCAGCGCAGTGGCAGATATGTAAATACGGGGTTTCCGTACCATTTCTTTTGCAATACGGTTCGAACACTCGAACACCTATACGGATTCTCCTGCATAGTGGCAGATATGTAAATACGGGGTTGACGTACCATTTCTTGCGCAATACGGTTCGAACACTCGAACACCTATACGGATTCTCCTGCACAGTGGCAGATATGTAAATATGAGGTTTACTTACCATTTCTTGCGAAATACGGTTCGAACACTCGAACACCTATACGGATTCTCCTGCACAGTGGCAGATATGTAAATACGGGGTTCACATACCATTTCTTGCGCAATACGGTTCGAACACTCGAACACCTATACGGATTCTCCTGCACAGTGGCAGATATGTAAATACGGGGTTTACGTACCATTTCTTGCGCAATAAGGTTCGAACACTCGAACACCTATACGGATTCTCCTGCACAGTGGCAGATATGTAAATACGGGGTTTACATACCATTTCTTGCGCAATACGGTTCGAACACTCGAACACCTATACGGATTCTCCTGCACAGTGGCAGATATGTAAATACGGGGTTTACATACCATTTCTTGCGCATTACGGTTCGAACACTCGAAAACCTATACGGATTCTCCTGCACAGTGGCAGATATGTAAATACGGGGTTTACATACCATTTCTTGCGGAATACGGTTCGAACACTCGAAAACCTATACGGATTCTCCTGCACAGTGGCAGATATGTAAATGCGGGGTTTACATACCATTTCTTGCGCATTACGGTTCGAACACTCTAACACCTATACGGATTCTCCTGCACAGTGGCAGATATGTAAATACGGGGTTGACATACCATTTCTTGCGCATTACGGTTCGAACATTCGAACACCTATACGGATTCTCCTGCGCAGTGGCAGATATGTAAATACGGGGTTTCCGTACCATTTCTTTTGCAATACGGTTCGAACACTCGAACACCTATACGGATTCTCCTGCACAGTGGCAGATATGTAAATACGGGGTTGACGTATCATTTCTTGCGCAATACGGTTCGAACACTCGAACACCTATACGGATTCTCCTGCACAGTGGCAGATATGTAAATACGGGGTTTACATACCATTTCTTGCGCAATACGGTTCGAACACTCGAACACCTATACGGATTCTCCTGCGCAGTGGCAGATATGTAAATACGGGGTTTCCGTACCATTTCTTTTGCAATACGGTTCGAACATTCGAACACCTATACGGATTCTCCTGCGCAGTGGCAGATATGTAAATACGGGGTTTCCGTACCATTTCTTTTGCAATACGGTTCGAACACTCGAACACCTATACGGATTCTCCTGCACAGTGGCAGATATGTAAATACGGGGTTGACGTATCATTTCTTGCGCAATACGGTTCGAACACTCGAACACCTATACGGATTCTCCTGCACAGTGGCAGATATGTAAATACGGGGTTTACATACCATTTCTTGCGCAATACGGTTCGAACACTCGAACACCTATACGGATTCTCCTGCACAGTGGCAGATATGTAAATACGGGGTTTACATACCATTTCTTGCGCAATACGGTTCGAACATTCCAACACCTATACGGATTCTCCTGCACAGTGGCAGATATGTAAATACGGGGTTTACATACCATTTCTTGCGCAATACGGTTCGAACACTAGAACACCTATACGGATTCTCCTGCACAGTGGCAGATATGTAAATACGGGGTTTACATACCATTTCTTGCGCAATACGGTTCGAACACTCGAACACCTATACGGATTCTCCTGCACAGTGGCAGATATGTAAATACGGGGTTTACATACCATTTCTTGCGCAATACGGTTCGAACACTCGAACACCTATACGGATTCTCCTGCACAGTGGCAGATATGTAAATACGGGATTTACATACCATTTCTTGCGCAATACGGTTCGAACACTCGAACACCTATACGGATTCTCCAGCACAGTGGCAGATATGTAAATACGGGGTTTACATACCATTTCTTGCGCATTACGGTTCGAACACTCGAACACCTATACGGATTCTCCTGCGCAGTGGCTGATATGTAAATACGGGTTTTCCGTACCATTTCTTGCGCAATACGGTTCGAACACTCGAACACCTATACGGATTCTCCTGCACAGTGGCAGATATGTAAATACGGGGTTTACGTACCATTTCTTGCGCAATACGGTTCGAACACTCGAACACCTATACGGATTCTCCTGCACAGTGGCAGATATGTAAATACGGGGTTTACATACCATTTCTTGCGCAATACGGTTCGAACACTCGAACACCTATACGGATTCTCCTGCACAGTGGCAGATATGTAAATACGGGGTTTACATACCATTTCTTGCGCATTACGGTTCGAACACTCGAACACCTATACGGATTCTCCTGCACAGTGGCAGATATGTAAATACGGTGTTTAGATACCATTTCTTGCGCAATACGGTTCGAACACTCGAACACCTATACGGATTCTCCTGCACAGTGGCAGATATGTAAATACGGGGTTTACATACCATTTCTTGCGCAATACGGTTCGAACACTCGAACACCTATACGGATTCTCCTGCACAGTGGCAGATATGTAAATACGGGGTTTACATACCATTTCTTGCGCAATACTGTTCGAACACTCGAAAACCTATACGGATTCTCCTGCACAGTGGCAGATATGTAAATGCGGGGTTTACATACCATTTCTTGCGCATTACGGTTCGAACACTCGAACACCTATACGGATTTTCCTCCACAGTGGCAGATATGTAAATCCGGGGTTGACATACCATTTCTTGCGCATTACGGTTCGAACACTCGAACACCTATACGGATTCTCCAGCGCAGTGGCAGATATGTAAATACGGGGTTTCCGTACCATTTCTTTTGCAATACGGTTCGAACACTCGAACACCTATACGGATTCTCCTGCATAGTGGCAGATATGTAAATACGGGGTTGACGTACCATTTCTTGCGCAATACGGTTCGAACACTCGAACACCTATACGGATTCTCCTGCACAGTGGCAGATATGTAAATATGAGGTTTACTTACCATTTCTTGCGAAATACGGTTTGAACACTCGAACACCTATACGGATTCTCCTGCACAGTGGCAGATATGTAAATACGGTGTTTAGATACCATTTCTTGCGCAATACGGTTCGAACACTCGAACACCTATACGGATTCTCCTGCACAGTGGCAGATATGTAAATACGGGGTTTACATACCATTTCTTGCGCAATACGGTTCGAACACTCGAACACCTATACGGATTCTCCTGCACAGTGGCAGATATGTAAATACGGGGTTTACATACCATTTCTTGCGCAATACTGTTCGAACACTCGAAAACCTATACGGATTCTCCTGCACAGTGGCAGATATGTAAATGCGGGGTTTACATACCATTTCTTGCGCATTACGGTTCGAACACTCGAACACCTATACGGATTCTCCTCCACAGTGGCAGATATGTAAATACGGGGTTGACATACCATTTCTTGCGCATTACGGTTCGAACACTCGAACACCTATACGGATTCTCCAGCGCAGTGGCAGATATGTAAATACGGGGTTTCCGTACCATTTCTTTTGCAATACGGTTCGAACACTCGAACACCTATACGGATTCTCCTGCATAGTGGCAGATATGTAAATACGGGGTTGACGTACCATTTCTTGCGCAATACGGTTCGAACACTCGAACACCTATACGGATTCTCCTGCACAGTGGCAGATATGTAAATATGAGGTTTACTTACCATTTCTTGCGAAATACGGTTCGAACACTCGAACACCTATACGGATTCTCCTGCACAGTGGCAGATATGTAAATACGGGGTTCACATACCATTTCTTGCGCAATACGGTTCGAACACTCGAACACCTATACGGATTCTCCTGCACAGTGGCAGATATGTAAATACGGGGTTTACGTACCATTTCTTGCGCAATAAGGTTCGAACACTCGAACACCTATACGGATTCTCCTGCACAGTGGCAGATATGTAAATACGGGGTTTACATACCATTTCTTGCGCAATACGGTTCGAACACTCGAACACCTATACGGATTCTCCTGCACAGTGGCAGATATGTAAATACGGGGTTTACATACCATTTCTTGCGCAATACTGTTCGAACACTCGAAAACCTATACGGATTCTCCTGCACAGTGGCAGATATGTAAATGCGGGGTTTACATACCATTTCTTGCGCATTACGGTTCGAACACTCGAACACCTATACGGATTCTCCTCCACAGTGGCAGATATGTAAATACGGGGTTGACATACCATTTCTTGCGCATTACGGTTCGAACACTCGAACACCTATACGGATTCTCCTGCACAGTGGCAGATATGTAAATACGGGGTTTACATACCATTTCTTGCGCAATACGGTTCGAACACTCGAACACCTATACGGATTCTCCTGCACAGTGGCAGATATGTAAATACGGGGTTTACATACCATTTCTTGCGCAATACTGTTCGAACACACGAAAACCTATACGGATTCTCCTGCACAGTGGCAGATATGTAAATGCGGGGTTTACATACCATTTCTTGCGCATTACGGTTCGAACACTCGAACACCTATACGGATTCTCCTCCACAGTGGCAGATATGTAAATACGGGGTTGACATACCATTTCTTGCGCAATACGGTTCGAACATTCCAACACCTATACGGATTCTCCTGCACAGTGGCAGATATGTAAATACGGGGTTTACATACCATTTCTTGCGCAATACGGTTCGAACACTAGAACACCTATACGGATTCTCCTGCACAGTGGCAGATATGTAAATACGGGGTTTACATACCATTTCTTGCGCAATACGGTTCGAACACTCGAACACCTATACGGATTCTCCTGCACAGTGGCAGATATGTAAATACGGGATTTACATACCATTTCTTGCGCAATACGGTTCGAACACTCGAACACCTATACGGATTCTCCAGCACAGTGGCAGATATGTAAATACGGGGTTTACATACCATTTCTTGCGCATTACGGTTCGAACACTCGAACACCTATACGGATTCTCCTGCGCAGTGGCTGATATGTAAATACGGGTTTTCCGTACCATTTCTTGCGCAATACGGTTCGAACACTCGAACACCTATACGGATTCTCCTGCACAGTGGCAGATATGTAAATACGGGGTTTACGTACCATTTCTTGCGCAATACGGTTCGAACACTCGAACACCTATACGGATTCTCCTGCACAGTGGCAGATATGTAAATACGGGGTTTACATACCATTTCTTGCGCAATACGGTTCGAACACTCGAACACCTATATGGATTCTCCTGCACAGTGGCAGATATGTAAATACGGGGTTTACATACCATTTCTTGCGCATTACGGTTCGAACACTCGAACACCTATACGGATTCTCCTGCACAGTGGCAGATATGTAAATACGGTGTTTAGATACCATTTCTTGCGCAATACGGTTCGAACACTCGAACACCTATACGGATTCTCCTGCACAGTGGCAGATATGTAAATACGGGGTTTACATACCATTTCTTGCGCAATACGGTTCGAACACTCGAACACCTATACGGATTCTCCTGCACAGTGGCAGATATGTAAATACGGGGTTTACATACCATTTCTTGCGCAATACTGTTCGAACACTCGAAAACCTATACGGATTCTCCTGCACAGTGGCAGATATGTAAATGCGGGGTTTACATACCATTTCTTGCGCATTACGGTTCGAACACTCGAACACCTATACGGATTCTCCTCCACAGTGGCAGATATGTAAATCCGGGGTTGACATACCATTTCTTGCGCATTACGGTTCGAACACTCGAACACCTATACGGATTCTCCAGCGCAGTGGCAGATATGTAAATACGGGGTTTCCGTACCATTTCTTTTGCAATACGGTTCGAACACTCGAACACCTATACGGATTCTCCTGCATAGTGGCAGATATGTAAATACGGGGTTGACGTACCATTTCTTGCGCAATACGGTTCGAACACTCGAACACCTATACGGATTCTCCTGCACAGTGGCAGATATGTAAATATGAGGTTTACTTACCATTTCTTGCGAAATACGGTTCGAACACTCGAACACCTATACGGATTCTCCTGCACAGTGGCAGATATGTAAATACGGTGTTTAGATACCATTTCTTGCGCAATACGGTTCGAACACTCGAACACCTATACGGATTCTCCTGCACAGTGGCAGATATGTAAATACGGGGTTTACATACCATTTCTTGCGCAATACGGTTCGAACACTCGAACACCTATACGGATTCTCCTGCACAGTGGCAGATATGTAAATACGGGGTTTACATACCATTTCTTGCGCAATACTGTTCGAACACTCGAAAACCTATACGGATTCTCCTGCACAGTGGCAGATATGTAAATACGGTGTTTAGATACCATTTCTTGCGCAATACGGTTCGAACACTCGAACACCTATACGGATTCTCCTGCACAGTGGCAGATATGTAAATACGGGGTTTACATACCATTTCTTGCGCAATACGGTTCGAACACTCGAACACCTATACGGATTCTCCTGCACAGTGGCAGATATGTAAATACGGGGTTCACATACCATTTCTTGCGCAATACGGTTCGAACACTCGAACACCTATACGGATTCTCCTGCACAGTGGCAGATATGTAAATACGGGGTTTACGTACCATTTCTTGCGCAATAAGGTTCGAACACTCGAACACCTATACGGATTCTCCTGCACAGTGGCAGATATGTAAATACGGGGTTTACATACCATTTCTTGCGCAATACGGTTCGAACACTCGAACACCTATACGGATTCTCCTGCACAGTGGCAGATATGTAAATACGGGGTTTACATACCATTTCTTGCGCAATACTGTTCGAACACTCGAAAACCTATACGGATTCTCCTGCACAGTGGCAGATATGTAAATGCGGGGTTTACATACCATTTCTTGCGCATTACGGTTCGAACACTCGAACACCTATACGGATTCTCCTCCACAGTGGCAGATATGTAAATACGGGGTTGACATACCATTTCTTGCGCATTACGGTTCGAACACTCGAACACCTATACGGATTCTCCTGCACAGTGGCAGATATGTAAATACGGGGTTTACATACCATTTCTTGCGCAATACGGTTCGAACACTCGAACACCTATACGGATTCTCCTGCACAGTGGCAGATATGTAAATACGGGGTTTACATACCATTTCTTGCGCAATACTGTTCGAACACACGAAAACCTATACGGATTCTCCTGCACAGTGGCAGATATGTAAATGCGGGGTTTACATACCATTTCTTGCGCATTACGGTTCGAACACTCGAACACCTATACGGATTCTCCTCCACAGTGGCAGATATGTAAATACGGGGTTGACATACCATTTCTTGCGCAATACGGTTCGAACATTCCAACACCTATACGGATTCTCCTGCACAGTGGCAGATATGTAAATACGGGGTTTACATACCATTTCTTGCGCAATACGGTTCGAACACTAGAACACCTATACGGATTCTCCTGCACAGTGGCAGATATGTAAATACGGGGTTTACATACCATTTCTTGCGCAATACGGTTCGAACACTCGAACACCTATACGGATTCTCCTGCACAGTGGCAGATATGTAAATACGGGATTTACATACCATTTCTTGCGCAATACGGTTCGAACACTCGAACACCTATACGGATTCTCCAGCACAGTGGCAGATATGTAAATACGGGGTTTACATACCATTTCTTGCGCATTACGGTTCGAACACTCGAACACCTATACGGATTCTCCTGCGCAGTGGCTGATATGTAAATACGGGTTTTCCGTACCATTTCTTGCGCAATACGGTTCGAACACTCGAACACCTATACGGATTCTCCTGCACAGTGGCAGATATGTAAATACGGGGTTTACGTACCATTTCTTGCGCAATACGGTTCGAACACTCGAACACCTATACGGATTCTCCTGCACAGTGGCAGATATGTAAATACGGGGTTTACATACCATTTCTTGCGCAATACGGTTCGAACACTCGAACACCTATATGGATTCTCCTGCACAGTGGCAGATATGTAAATACGGGGTTTACATACCATTTCTTGCGCATTACGGTTCGAACACTCGAACACCTATATGGATTCTCCTGCACAGTGGCAGATATGTAAATACGGGGTTTACATACCATTTCTTGCGCATTACGGTTCGAACACTCGAACACCTATACGGATTCTCCTCCACAGTGGCAGATATGTAAATACGGGGTTGACATACCATTTCTTGCGCATTACGGTTCGAACACTCGAACACCTATACGGATTCTCCTGCACAGTGGCAGATATGTAAATACGGGGTTTACATACCATTTCTTGCGCAATACGGTTCGAACACTCGAACACCTATACGGATTCTCCTGCACAGTGGCAGATATGTAAATACGGGGTTTACATACCATTTCTTGCGCAATACTGTTCGAACACACGAAAACCTATACGGATTCTCCTGCACAGTGGCAGATATGTAAATGCGGGGTTTACATACCATTTCTTGCGCATTACGGTTCGAACACTCGAACACCTATACGGATTCTCCTCCACAGTGGCAGATATGTAAATACGGGGTTGACATACCATTTCTTGCGCAATACGGTTCGAACATTCCAACACCTATACGGATTCTCCTGCACAGTGGCAGATATGTAAATACGGGGTTTACATACCATTTCTTGCGCAATACGGTTCGAACACTAGAACACCTATACGGATTCTCCTGCACAGTGGCAGATATGTAAATACGGGGTTTACATACCATTTCTTGCGCAATACGGTTCGAACACTCGAACACCTATACGGATTCTCCTGCACAGTGGCAGATATGTAAATACGGGATTTACATACCATTTCTTGCGCAATACGGTTCGAACACTCGAACACCTATACGGATTCTCCAGCACAGTGGCAGATATGTAAATACGGGGTTTACATACCATTTCTTGCGCATTACGGTTCGAACACTCGAACACCTATACGGATTCTCCTGCGCAGTGGCTGATATGTAAATACGGGTTTTCCGTACCATTTCTTGCGCAATACGGTTCGAACACTCGAACACCTATACGGATTCTCCTGCACAGTGGCAGATATGTAAATACGGGGTTTACGTACCATTTCTTGCGCAATACGGTTCGAACACTCGAACACCTATACGGATTCTCCTGCACAGTGGCAGATATGTAAATACGGGGTTTACATACCATTTCTTGCGCAATACGGTTCGAACACTCGAACACCTATATGGATTCTCCTGCACAGTGGCAGATATGTAAATACGGGGTTTACATACCATTTCTTGCGCATTACGGTTCGAACACTCGAACACCTATACGGATTCTCCTGCACAGTGGCAGATATGTAAATACGGTGTTTAGATACCATTTCTTGCGCAATACGGTTCGAACACTCGAACACCTATACGGATTCTCCTGCACAGTGGCAGATATGTAAATACGGGGTTTACATACCATTTCTTGCGCAATACGGTTCGAACACTCGAACACCTATACGGATTCTCCTGCACAGTGGCAGATATGTAAATACGGGGTTTACATACCATTTCTTGCGCAATACTGTTCGAACACTCGAAAACCTATACGGATTCTCCTGCACAGTGGCAGATATGTAAATGCGGGGTTTACATACCATTTCTTGCGCATTACGGTTCGAACACTCGAACACCTATACGGATTCTCCTCCACAGTGGCAGATATGTAAATCCGGGGTTGACATACCATTTCTTGCGCATTACGGTTCGAACACTCGAACACCTATACGGATTCTCCAGCGCAGTGGCAGATATGTAAATACGGGGTTTCCGTACCATTTCTTTTGCAATACGGTTCGAACACTCGAACACCTATACGGATTCTCCTGCATAGTGGCAGATATGTAAATACGGGGTTGACGTACCATTTCTTGCGCAATACGGTTCGAACACTCGAACACCTATACGGATTCTCCTGCACAGTGGCAGATATGTAAATATGAGGTTTACTTACCATTTCTTGCGAAATACGGTTCGAACACTCGAACACCTATACGGATTCTCCTGCACAGTGGCAGATATGTAAATACGGTGTTTAGATACCATTTCTTGCGCAATACGGTTCGAACACTCGAACACCTATACGGATTCTCCTGCACAGTGGCAGATATGTAAATACGGGGTTTACATACCATTTCTTGCGCAATACGGTTCGAACACTCGAACACCTATACGGATTCTCCTGCACAGTGGCAGATATGTAAATACGGGGTTTACATACCATTTCTTGCGCAATACTGTTCGAACACTCGAAAACCTATACGGATTCTCCTGCACAGTGGCAGATATGTAAATGCGGGGTTTACATACCATTTCTTCGCATTACGGTTCGAACACTCGAACACCTATACGGATTCTCCTCCACAGTGGCAGATATGTAAATACGGGGTTGACATACCATTTCTTGCGCATTACGGTTCGAACACTCGAACACCTATACGGATTCTCCAGCGCAGTGGCAGATATGTAAATACGGGGTTTCCGTACCATTTCTTTTGCAATACGGTTCGAACACTCGAACACCTATACGGATTCTCCTGCATAGTGGCAGATATGTAAATACGGGGTTGACGTACCATTTCTTGCGCAATACGGTTCGAACACTCGAACACCTATACGGATTCTCCTGCACAGTGGCAGATATGTAAATATGAGGTTTACTTACCATTTCTTGCGAAATACGGTTCGAACACTCGAACACCTATACGGATTCTCCTGCACAGTGGCAGATATGTAAATACGGGGTTCACATACCATTTCTTGCGCAATACGGTTCGAACACTCGAACACCTATACGGATTCTCCTGCACAGTGGCAGATATGTAAATACGGGGTTCACGTACCATTTCTTGCGCAATAAGGTTCGAACACTCGAACACCTATACGGATTCTCCTGCACAGTGGCAGATATGTAAATACGGGGTTTACATACCATTTCTTGCGCAATACGGTTCGAACACTCGAACACCTATACGGATTCTCCTGCACAGTGGCAGATATGTAAATACGGGGTTTACATACCATTTCTTGCGCAATACTGTTCGAACACTCGAAAACCTATACGGATTCTCCTGCACAGTGGCAGATATGTAAATGCGGGGTTTACATACCATTTCTTGCGCATTACGGTTCGAACACTCGAACACCTATACGGATTCTCCTCCACAGTGGCAGATATGTAAATACGGGGTTGACATACCATTTCTTGCGCATTACGGTTCGAACACTCGAACACCTATACGGATTCTCCAGCGCAGTGGCAGATATGTAAATACGGGGTTTCCGTACCATTTCTTTTGCAATACGGTTCGAACACTCGAACACCTATACGGATTCTCCTGCATAGTGGCAGATATGTAAATACGGGGTTGACGTACCATTTCTTGCGCAATACGGTTCGAACACTCGAACACCTATACGGATTCTCCTGCACAGTGGCAGATATTTAAATACGGGGTTTACATACCATTTCTTGCGCAATACGGTTCGAACACTCGAACACCTATACGGATTCTCCTGCACAGTGGCAGATATGTAAATACGGGGTTTACATACCATTTCTTGCGCAATACGGTTCGAACATTCGAACACCTATACGGATTCTCCTGCACAGTGGCAGATATGTAAATACGGGGTTTACATACCATTTCTTGCGCAATACGGTTCGAACATTCGAACACCTATACGGATTCTCCTGCACAGTGGCAGATATGTAAATATGAGGTTTACTTACCATTTCTTGCGAAATACGGTTCGAACACTCGAACACCTATACAGATTCTCCGGCACAGTGGCAGACATGTAAATACGGGGTTTACTTACCATTTCTTGCGCAATACGGTTCGAACACTCGAAAACCTATACGGATTCTCCTGCACAGTGGCAGATATGTAAATACGGGGTTTACATACCATTTCTTGCGCAATACGGTTCGAACACTCGAACACCTATACGGATTCTCCTGCACAGTGGCAGATATGTAAATACGGGGTTTACATACCATTTCTTGCGCATTACGGTTCGAACACTCGAACACCTATACGGATTCTCCTGCACAGTGGCAGATATGTAAATACGGGGATTACATACCATTTCTTGCGCATTACGGTTCGAACACTCGAACACCTATACGGATTCTCCTGCGCAGTGACAGATATGTAAATACGGGTTTTCCGTACCATTTCTTGCGCAATACGGTTCGAACACTCGAACACCTATACGGATTCTCCAGCACAGTGGCAGATATCTAAATACGGGGTTTACATACCATTTCTTGCGCAATACGGTTCGAACACTCGAACACCTATACGGATTCTCCTGCACAGTGGCAGATATGTAAATACGGGGTTTACATACCATTTCTTGCGCATTACGGTTCGAACACTCGAACACCTATACGGATTCTCCTGCACAGTGGCAGATATGTAAATACGGTGTTTAGATACCATTTCTTGCGCAATACGGTTCGAACACTCGAACACCTATACGGATTCTCCTGCACAGTGGCAGATATGTAAATACGGGGTTTACATACCATTTCTTGCGCAATACGGTTCGAACACTCGAACACCTATACGGATTCTCCTGCACAGTGGCAGATATGTAAATACGGGGTTTACATACCATTTCTTGCGCAATACTGTTCGAACACTCGAAAACCTATACGGATTCTCCTGCACAGTGGCAGATATGTAAATGCGGGGTTTACATACCATTTCTTGCGCATTACGGTTCGAACACTCGAACACCTATACGGATTCTCCTCCACAGTGGCAGATATGTAAATACGGGGTTGACATACCATTTCTTGCGCATTACGGTTCGAACACTCGAACACCTATACGGATTCTCCAGCGCAGTGGCAGATATGTAAATACGGGGTTTCCGTACCATTTCTTTTGCAATACGGTTCGAACACTCGAACACCTATACGGATTCTCCTGCATAGTGGCAGATATGTAAATACGGGGTTGACGTACCATTTCTTGCGCAATACGGTTCGAACACTCGAACACCTATACGGATTCTCCGGCACAGTGGCAGATATGTAAATATGAGGTTTACTTACCATTTCTTGCGAAATACGGTTCGAACACTCGAACACCTATACGGATTCTCCTGCACAGTGGCAGATATGTAAATACGGGGTTCACATACCATTTCTTGCGCAATACGGTTCGAACACTCGAACACCTATACGGATTCTCCTGCACAGTGGCAGATATGTAAATACGGGGTTTACGTACCATTTCTTGCGCAATAAGGTTCGAACACTCGAACACCTATACGGATTCTCCTGCACAGTGGCAGATATGTAAATACGGGGTTTACATACCATTTCTTGCGCAATACGGTTCGAACACTCGAACACCTATACGGATTCTCCTGCACAGTGGCAGATATGTAAATACGGGGTTTACATACCATTTCTTGCGCATTACGGTTCGAACACTCGAAAACCTATACGGATTCTCCTGCACAGTGGCAGATATGTAAATACGGGGTTTACATACCATTTCTTGCGGAATACGGTTCGAACACTCGAAAACCTATACGGATTCTCCTGCACAGTGGCAGATATGTAAATGCGGGGTTTACATACCATTTCTTGCGCATTACGGTTCGAACACTCTAACACCTATACGGATTCTCCTGCACAGTGGCAGATATGTAAATACGGGGTTGACATACCATTTCTTGCGCATTACGGTTCGAACATTCGAACACCTATACGGATTCTCCTGCGCAGTGGCAGATATGTAAATACGGGGTTTCCGTACCATTTCTTTTGCAATACGGTTCGAACACTCGAACACCTATACGGATTCTCCTGCACAGTGGCAGATATGTAAATACGGGGTTGACGTATCATTTCTTGCGCAATACGGTTCGAACACTCGAACACCTATACGGATTCTCCTGCACAGTGGCAGATATGTAAATACGGGGTTTACATACCATTTCTTGCGCAATACGGTTCGAACACTCGAACACCTATACGGATTCTCCTGCACAGTGGCAGATATGTAAATACGGGGTTTACATACCATTTCTTGCGCAATACGGTTCGAACATTCCAACACCTATACGGATTCTCCTGCACAGTGGCAGATATGTAAATACGGGGTTTACATACCATTTCTTGCGCAATACGGTTCGAACACTAGAACACCTATACGGATTCTCCTGCACAGTGGCAGATATGTAAATACGGGGTTTACATACCATTTCTTGCGCAATACGGTTCGAACACTCGAACACCTATACGGATTCTCCTGCACAGTGGCAGATATGTAAATTCGGGATTTACATACCATTTCTTGCGCAATACGGTTCGAACACTCGAACACCTATACGGATTCTCCAGCACAGTGGCAGATATGTAAATACGGGGTTTACATACCATTTCTTGCGCATTACGGTTCGAACACTCGAACACCTATACGGATTCTCCTGCGCAGTGGCTGATATGTAAATACGGGTTTTCCGTACCATTTCTTGCGCAATACGGTTCGAACACTCGAACACCTATACGGATTCTCCTGCACAGTGGCAGATATGTAAATACGGGGTTTACGTACCATTTCTTGCGCAATACGGTTCGAACACTCGAACACCTATACGGATTCTCCTGCACAGTGGCAGATATGTAAATACGGGGTTTACATACCATTTCTTGCGCAATACGGTTCGAACACTCGAACACCTATACGGATTCTCCTGCACAGTGGCAGATATGTAAATACGGGGTTTACATACCATTTCTTGCGCATTACGGTTCGAACACTCGAACACCTATACGGATTCTCCTGCACAGTGGCAGATATGTAAATACGGTGTTTAGATACCATTTCTTGCGCAATACGGTTCGAACACTCGAACACCTATACGGATTCTCCTGCACAGTGGCAGATATGTAAATACGGGGTTTACATACCATTTCTTGCGCAATACGGTTCGAACACTCGAACACCTATACGGATTCTCCTGCACAGTGGCAGATATGTAAATACGGGGTTTACATACCATTTCTTGCGCAATACTGTTCGAACACTCGAAAACCTATACGGATTCTCCTGCACAGTGGCAGATATGTAAATGCGGGGTTTACATACCATTTCTTGCGCATTACGGTTCGAACACTCGAACACCTATACGGATTCTCCTCCACAGTGGCAGATATGTAAATACGGGGTTGACATACCATTTCTTGCGCATTACGGTTCGAACACTCGAACACCTATACGGATTCTCCAGCGCAGTGGCAGATATGTAAATACGGGGTTTCCGTACCATTTCTTTTGCAATACGGTTCGAACACTCGAACACCTATACGGATTCTCCTGCATAGTGGCAGATATGTAAATACGGGGTTGACGTACCATTTCTTGCGCAATACGGTTCGAACACTCGAACACCTATACGGATTCTCCTGCACAGTGGCAGATATTTAAATACGGGGTTTACATACCATTTCTTGCGCAATACGGTTCGAACACTCGAACACCTATACGGATTCTCCTGCACAGTGGCAGATATGTAAATACGGGGTTTACATACCATTTCTTGCGCAATACGGTTCGAACATTCGAACACCTATACGGATTCTCCTGCACAGTGGCAGATATGTAAATACGGGGTTTACATACCATTTCTTGCGCAATACGGTTCGAACATTCGAACACCTATACGGATTCTCCTGCACAGTGGCAGATATGTAAATATGAGGTTTACTTACCATTTCTTGCGAAATACGGTTCGAACACTCGAACACCTATACAGATTCTCCGGCACAGTGGCAGACATGTAAATACGGGGTTTACTTACCATTTCTTGCGCAATACGGTTCGAACACTCGAAAACCTATACGGATTCTCCTGCACAGTGGCAGATATGTAAATACGGGGTTTACATACCATTTCTTGCGCAATACGGTTCGAACACTCGAACACCTATACGGATTCTCCTGCACAGTGGCAGATATGTAAATACGGGGTTTACATACCATTTCTTGCGCATTACGGTTCGAACACTCGAACACCTATACGGATTCTCCTGCACAGTGGCAGATATGTAAATACGGGGATTACATACCATTTCTTGCGCATTACGGTTCGAACACTCGAACACCTATACGGATTCTCCTGCGCAGTGACAGATATGTAAATACGGGTTTTCCGTACCATTTCTTGCGCAATACGGTTCGAACACTCGAACACCTATACGGATTCTCCTGCACTGTGGCAGATATGTAAATACGGGGTTTACGTACCATTTCTTGCGCAATACGGTTCGAACACTCGAACACCTATACGGATTCTCCTGCACAGTGGCAGATGTGTAAATACGGGGTTTACATACCATTTCTTGCGCAATACGGTTCGAACACTCGAACACCTATACGGATTCTTCTGCACAGTGGCAGATATGTAAATACGGGGTTTACATACCATTTCTTGCGCATTACGGTTCGAACACTCGAACACCTATACGGATTCTCCTGCACAGTGGCAGATATGTAAATACGGTGTTTACATACCATTTCTTGCGCAATACGGTTCGAACACTCGAACACCTATACGGATTCTCCTGCACAGTGGCAGATATGTAAATACGGGGTTTACATACCATTTCTTGCGCAATACGGTTCGAACACTCGAACACCTATACGGATTCTCCTGCACAGTGGCAGATATGTAAATACGGGGTTTACATACCATTTCTTGCGCCTTACGGTTCGAACACTCGAAAACCTATACGGATTCTCCTGCACAGTGCCAGATATGTAAATACGGGGTTTACATACCATTTCTTGCGGAATACGGTTCGAACACTCGAAAACCTATACGGATTCTCCTGCACAGTGGCAGATATGTAAATGCGGGGTTTACATACCATTTCTTGCGCATTACGGTTCGAACACTCGAACACCTAGACGGATTCTCCTGCACAGTGGCAGATATGTAAATACGGGGTTGACATACCATTTCTTGCGCATTACGGTTCGAACACTCGAACACCTATACGGATTCTCCTGCGCAGTGGCAGATATGCAAATACGGGGTTTCCGTACCATTTCTTTTGCAATACGGTTCGAACACTCGAACACCTATACGGATTCTCCTGCACAGTGGCAGATATGTAAATACGGGGTTGACGTACCATTTCTTGCGCAATACGGTTCGAACACTCGAACACCTATACGGATTCTCCTGCACAGTGGCAGATATGTAAATATGAGGTTTACTTACCATTTCTTGCGAAATACGGTTCGAACACTCGAACACCTATACGGATTCTCCTGCACAGTGGCAGATATGTAAATACGGGGTTCACATACCATTTCTTGCGCAATACGGTTCGAACACTCGAACACCTATACGGATTCTCCTGCACAGTGGCAGATATGTAAATACGGGGTTTACATACCATTTCTTGCGCAATACGGTTCGAACACTCGAACACCTATACGGATTCTCCTGCACAGTGGCAGATATGTAAATACGGGGTTTACATACCATTTCTTGCGCATTACGGTTCGAACACTCGAACACCTATACGGATTCTCCTGCACAGTGGCAGATATGTAAATACGGGGTTTACATACCATTTCTTGCGCATTACGGTTCGAACACTCGAAAACCTATACGGATTCTCCTGCGCAGTGGCAGTTATGTAAATACGGGTTTTCCGTACCATTTCTTGCGCAATACGGTTCGAACACTCGAACACCTATACGGATTCTCCTGCACAGTGGCAGATATGTAAATATGAGGTTTACTTACCATTTCTTGCGAAATACGGTTCGAACACTCGAACACCTATACGGATTCTCCTGCACAGTGGCAGATATGTAAATACGGGGTTTACATACCATTTCTTGCGCAATACGGTTCGAACACTCGAACACCTATACGGATTCTCCTGCACAGTGGCAGATATGTAAATACGGGGTTTACATACCATTTCTTGCGCAATACGGTTCGAACACTCGAACACCTATACGGATTCTCCTGCACAGTGGCAGATATGTAAATACGGGGTTTACATACCATTTCTTGCGCATTACGGTTCGAACACTCGAACACCTATACGGATTCTCCAGCACAGTGGCAGATATGTAAATACGGGGTTTACATACCATTTCTTGCGCATTACGGTTCGAACACTCGAACACCTATACGGATTCTCCTGCGCAGTGGCAGTTATGTAAATACGGGTTTTCCGTACCATTTCTTGCGCAATACGGTTCGAACACTCGAACACCTATACGGATTCTCCTGCACAGTGGCAGATATGTAAATACGGGGTTTACGTACCATTTCTTGCGCAATACGGTTCGAACAATCGAACACCTATACGGATTCTCCTGCACAGTGGCAGATATGTAAATACGGGGTTTACATACCATTTCTTGCGCAATACGGTTCGAACACTCGAACACCTATACGGATTCTCCTGCACAGTGGCAGATATGTAAATACGGGGTTTACATACCATTTCTTGCGCATTACGGTTCGAAAACTCGAACACCTATACGGATTCTCCTGCACAGTGGCAGATATGTAAATACGGTGTTTACATACCATTTCTTGCGCAATACGGTTCGAACACTCGAACACCTATACGGATTCTCCTGCACAGTGGCAGATATGTAAATATGAGGTTTACTTACCATTTCTTGCGAAATACGGTTCGAACACTCGAACACCTATACGGATTCTCCTGCACAGTGGCAGATATGTAAATACGGGGTTTACATACCATTTCTTGCGCAATACGGTTCGAACACTCGAACACCTATACGGATTCTCCTGCACAGTGGCAGATATGTAAATACGGGGTTTACATACCATTTCTTGCGCATTACGGTTCGAACACTCGAACACCTATACGGATTCTCCTGCACAGTGGCAGATATGTAAATACGGGGTTTACATACCATTTCTTGCGCAATACGGTTCGAACACTCGAAAACTTATACGGATTCTCCTGCACAGTGGCAGATATGTAAATGCGGGGTTTACATACCATTTCTTGCGCATTACGGTTCGAACACTCGAACACCTATACAGATTCTCTTGCACAACGGCAGATATGTAAATACGGGGTTTACATACCATTTCTTGCGCATTACGGTTCGAACACTCCAACACCTATACGGATTCTCCTGCGCAGTGGCAGATATGTAAATACGGGGTTTCAGTACCATTTCTTTTACAATACGATTCGAACACTCGAACACCTATACGGATTCTCCTGCACAGTGGCAGATATGTAAATACGGGGTTTACGTACCATTTCTTGCGCAATACGGTTCGAACACTCGAACACCTATACGGATCTTCCTGCACAGTGGCAGATATGTAAATACGGGGTTTACATACAATTTCTTGCGCAATACGGTTCGAACACTCGAACACCTATACGGATTCTCCTGCACAGTGGCAGATATGTAAATACGGGGTTTACATACCATTTCTTGCGCAATACGGTTCGAACACTCGAACACCTACACGGATTCTCCTGCACAGTGGCAGATATGTAAATATGAGGCTTACTTACCATTTCTTGCGAAATACGGTTCGAACACTCGAACACCTATACGGATTCTCCAACACAGTGGCAGATATGTAAATACAGGGTTTACATACCATTTCTTGCGCAATACGGTTCGAACACTCGAACACCTATACGGATTCTCCTGCACAGTGGCAGATATGTAAATACGGGGTTTACATACCATTTCTTGCGCAATACGGTTCGAACACCCGAACACCTATACGGATTCTCCTGCACAGTGGCAGATATGTAAATACGGGGTTTACATACCATTTCTTGCGCATTACGGTTCGAACACTCGAACACCTATACGGATTCTCCTGCACAGTGGCAGATATGTAAATACGGGGTTTACATACCATTTCTTGCGCATTACGGTTCGAACACTCGAACACCTATACGGATTCTCCTGCGCAGTGGCAGATATGTAAATACGGGTTTTCCGTACCATTTCTTGCGCAATACGGTTCGAACACTCGAACACCTATACGGATTCTCCTGCACAGTGGCAGATATGTAAATACGGGGTTTACGTACCATTTCTTGCGCAATACGGTTCGAACACTCGAACTCCTATACGGATTCTCCTGTACAGTGGCAGATATGTAAATACGGGGTTTACATACCATTTCTTGCGCAATACGGTTCGAACACTGGAACACCTATACGGATTCTCCTGCACAGTGGCAGATATGTAAATATGAGGTTTACTTACCATTTCTTGCGAAATACGGTTCGAACACTCGAACACCTATACGGATTCTCCTGCACAGTGGCAGATATGTAAATACGGGGTTTACATACCATTTCTTGCGCAATACGGTTCGAACCCTCGAACACCTATACGGATTCTCCTGCACAGTGGCAGATATGTAAATACGAGGTTTACATACCATTTCTTGCGCAATACGGTTCGAACACTCGAACACCTATACGGAATCTCCTGCACAGTGGCAGATATGTAAATACGGGGTTTACATACCATTTCTTGCGCATTACGGTTCGAACACTCGAACACCTATACGGATTCTCCTGCACAGTGGCAGATATGTAAATACGGGGTTTACATACCATTTCTTGCGGAATACGGTTCGAACACTCGAAAACGTATACGGATTCTCCTGCACAGTGGCAGATATGTAAATGCGGGGTTTACATACCATTTCTTGCGCATTACGGTTCGAACACTCGAACACCTATACGGATTCTCCTGCACAGTGGCAGATATGTAAATACGGGGTTGACATACCATTTCTTGCGCATTACGGTTCGAACACTCGAACACCTATACGGATTCTCCAGCGCAGTGGCAGATATGTAAATACGGGGTTTCCGTACCATTTCTTTTGCAATACGGTTCGAACACTCGAACACCTATACGGATTCTCCTGCATAGTGGCAGATATTTAAATACGGGGTTGACGTACCATTTCTTGCGCATTACGGTTCGAACACTCGAACACCTATACGGATTCTCCTGCACAGTGGCAGATATGTAAATACGGGGTTTACATACCATTTCTTGCGCAATACGGTTCGAACAATCGAACACCTATACGGATTCTCCTGCACAGTGGCAGATATGTAAATACGGGGTTTACATACCATTTCTTGCGCAATACAGTTCGAACATTCGAACACCTATACGGATTCTCCTGCACAGTGGCAGATATGTAAATACGGGGTTTACATACCATTTCTTGTGCAATACGGTTCGAACACTCGAACACCTATACGGATTCTCCTGCACAGTGGCAGATATGTAAATATGAGGTTTACTTACCATTTCTGGCGAAATACGGTTCGAACACTCAAACACCTATACAGATTCTCCTGCACAGTGGCAGATATGTAAATACGGGGTTTACTTACCATTTCTTGCGCAATACGGTTCGAACACTCGAACACTTATACGGATTCTCCTGCACAGTGGCAGATATGTAAATACGGGGTTTACATACCATTTCATGCGCAATACGGTTCGAACACTCGAACACCTATACGGATTCTCCTGCACAGTGGCAGATATGTAAATACGGGGTTTACATACCATTTCTTGCGCATTACGGTTCGAACACTCGAACACCTATACGGATTCTCCTGCACAGTGGCAGATATGTAAATACGGGGATTACATACCATTTCTTGCGCATTACGGTTCGAACACTCGAACACCTATACGGATTCTCCTGCGCAGTGGCAGATATGTAAATACGGGTTTTCCGTACCATTTCTTGGGCAATACGGTTCGAACACTCGAACACCTATACGGATTCTCCTGCACTGTGGCAGATATGTAAATACGGGGTTTACGTACCATTTCTTGCGCAATACGGTTCGAACACTCGAACACCTATACGGATTCTCCTGCACAGTGGCAGATATGTAAATTCGGGGTTTACATACCATTTCTTGCGCAATACGGTTCGAACACTCGAACACCTATATGGATTCTCCTGCACAGTGGCCGATATGTAAATACGGGGTTTACATACCATTTCTTGCGCATTACGGTTCGAACACTCGAACACCTATACGGATTCTCCTGCACGGTGGCAGATATGTAAATACGGTGTTTACATACCATTTCTTGCGCAATACGGTTCGAACACTCGAACACCTATACGGATTCTCCAGCACAGTGGCAGATATCTAAATACGGGGTTTACATACCATTTCTTGCGCAATACGGTTCGAACACTCGAACACCTATACAGATTCTCCTACACAGTGGCAGATATGTAAATACGGGGTTTACATACCATTTCTTCCGCATTACGGTTCGAACACTCGAAAACCTATACGGATTCTCCTGCACAGTGGCAGATATGTAAATACGGGGTTTACATACCATTTCTTGCGGAATACGGTTCGTACACACGAAAACCTATACGGATTCTCCTGCACAGTGGCAGATATGTAAATGCGGGGTTTACATACCATTTCTTGCGCATTACGGTTCGAACACTCTAACACCTATACGGATTCTCCTGCACAGTGGCAGATATGTAAATACGGGGTTGACATACCATTTCTTGCGCATTACGGTTCGAACACTCGAACACCTATACGGATTCTCCTGCGCAGTGGCAGATATGTAAATACGGGGTTTCCGTACCATTTCTTTTGCAATACGGTTCGAACACTCGAACACCTATACGGATTCTCCTGCACAGTGGCAGATATGTAAATACGGGGTTGACGTACCATTTCTTGCGCAATACGGTTCGAACACTCGAACACCTATACGGATTCTCCTGCACAGTGGCAGATATGTAAATACGTGGTTTACATACCATTTCTTGCGCAATACGGTTCGAACACTCGAACACCTATACGGATTCTCCTGCACAGTGGCAGATATGTAAATACGGGGTTTACATACCATTTCTTGCGCAATACGGTTCGAACATTCCAACACCTATACGGATTCTCCTGCACAGTGGCAGATATGTAAACACGGGGTTTACATACCATTTCTTGCGTAATACGGTTCGAACACTCGAACACCTATATGGATTCTCCTGCACAGTGGCAGATATGTAAATATGAGGTTTACTTACCATTTCTTGCGAAATACGGTTCGAACACTCGAACACCTATACGGATTCTCCTGCACAGTGGCAGATATGTAAATACGGGGTTTACATACCATTTCTTGCGCAATACGGTTCGAACACTCGAACACCTATACGGATTCTCCTGCACAGTCGCAGATATGTAAATACGGGATTTACATACCATTTCTTGCGCAATACGGTTCGAACACTCGAACACCTATACGGATTCTCCTGCACAGTGGCAGATATGTAAATACGGGGTTTACATACCATTTCTTGCGCATTACGATTCGAACACTCGAACACCTATACGGATTCTCCTGCGCAGTGGCAGATATGTAAATACGGGTTTTCCGTACCATTTCTTGCGCAATACGGTTCGAACACTCGAACACCTATACGGATTCTCCTGCACAGTGGCAGATATGTAAATACGGGGTTTACGTACCATTTCTTGCGCAATACGGTTCGAACACTCGAACACCTATACGGATTCTCCTGCACAGTGGCAGATATGTAAATACGGGGTTTACATACCATTTCTTGGCAATACGGTTCGAACACTCGAACACCTATACGGATTCTCCTGCACAGTGGCAGATATGTAAATACGGGGTTTACATACCATTTCTTGCGCATTACGGTTCGAACACTCGAAAACCTATACGGATTCTCCTGCACAGTGGCAGATATGTAAATACGGGGTTTACATACCATTTCTTGCGGAATACGGTTCGAACACTCGAAAACCTATACGGATTCTCCTGCACAGTGGCAGATATGTAAATGCGGGGTTTACATACCATTTCTTGCGCATTACGGTTCGAACACTCTAACACCTATACGGATTCTCCTGCACAGTGGCAGATATGTAAATACGGGGTTGACATACCATTTCTTGCGCATTACGGTTCGAACACTCGAACACCTATACGGATTCTCCTGCGCAGTGGCAGATATGTAAATACGGGGTTTCCGTACTATTTCTTTTGCAATACGGTTCGAACACTCGAACACCTATACGGATTCTCCTGCACAGTGGCAGATATGTAAATACGGGGTTGACGTACCATTTCTTGCGCAATACGGTTCGAACACTCGAACACCTATACGGATTCTCCTGCACAGTGGCAGATATGTAAATACGGGGTTTACATACCATTTCTTGCGCAATACGGTTCGAACACTCGAACACCTATACGGATTCTCCTGCACAGTGGCAGATATGTAAATACGGGGTTTACATACCATTTCTTGCGCAATACGGTTCGAACATTCCAACACCTATACGGATTCTCCTGCACAGTGGCAGATATGTAAATACGGGGTTTACATACCATTTCTTGCGCAATACGGTTCGAACACTCGAACACCTATACGGATTCTCCTGCACAGTGGCAGATATGTAAATATGAGGTTTACTTACCATTTCTTGCGAAATACGGTTCGAACACTCGAACACCTATACGGATTCTCCTGCACAGTGGCAGATATGTAAATACGGGGTTTACATACCATTTCTTGCGCAATACGGTTTGAACACTCGAATACCTATACGGATTCTCCTGCACAGTGGCAGATATGTAAATACGGGATTTACATATCATTTCTTGCGCAATACGGTTCGAACACTCGAACACCTATACGGATTCTCCTGCATAGTGGCAGATATGTAAATACGGGGTTTACATACCATTTCTTGCGCATTACGGTTCGAACACTCGAACACCTATACGGATTCTCCTGCGCAGTGGCAGATATGTAAATACGGGTTTTCCGTACCATTTCTTGCGCAATACGGTTCGAACACTCGAACACCTATACGGATTCTCCTGCACAGTGGCAGATATGTAAATACGGGGTTTACGTACCATTTCTTGCGCAATACGGTTCGAACACTCGAACACCTATACGGATTCTCCTGCACAGTGGCAGATATGTAAATACGGGGTTTACATACCATTTCTTGCGCAATACGGTTCGAACACTCGAACACCTATACGGATTCTCCTGCACAGTGGCAGATATGTAAATACGGGGTTTACATACCATTTCTTGCGCAATACTGTTCGAACACTCGAAAACCTATACGGATTCTCCTGCACAGTGGCAGATATGTAAATGCGGGGTTTACATACCATTTCTTGCGCATTACGGTTCGAACACTCGAACACCTATACGGATTCTCCTCCACAGTGGCAGATATGTAAATACGGGGTTGACATACCATTTCTTGCGCATTACGGTTCGAACACTCGAACACCTATACGGATTCTCCAGCGCAGTGGCAGATATGTAAATACGGGGTTTCCGTACCATTTCTTTTGCAATACGGTTCGAACACTCGAACACCTATACGGATTCTCCTGCATAGTGGCAGATATTTAAATACGGGGTTGACGTACCATTTCTTGCGCAATACGGTTCGAACACTCGAACACCTATACGGATTCTCCTGCACAGTGGCAGATATGTAAATACGGGGTTTACATACCATTTCTTGCGCATTACGGTTCGAACACTCGAACACCTATACGGATTCTCCTGCACAGTGGCAGATATGTAAATACGGTGTTTAGATACCATTTCTTGCGCAATACGGTTCGAACACTCGAACACCTATACGGATTCTCCTGCACAGTGGCAGATATGTAAATACGGGGTTTACATACCATATCTTGCGCAATACGGTTCGAACACTCGAACACCTATACGGATTCTCCTGCACAGTGGCAGATATGTAAATACGGGGTTTACATACCATTTCTTGCGCAATACTGTTCGAACACTCGAAAACCTATACGGATTCCCCTGCACAGTGGCAGATATGTAAATGCGGGGTTTACATACCATTTCTTGCGCATTACGGTTCGAACACTCGAACACCTATACGGATTCTCCTCCACAGTGGCAGATATGTAAATACGGGGTTGACATACCATTTCTTGCGCATTACGGTTCGAACACTCGAACACCTATACGGATTCTCCAGCGCAGTGGCAGATATGTAAATACGGGGTTTCCGTACCATTTCTTTTGCAATACGGTTCGAACACTCGAACACCTATACGGATTCTCCTGCATAGTGGCAGATATGTAAATACGGGGTTGACGTATCATTTCTTGCGCAATACGGTTCGAACACTCGAACACCTATACGGATTCTCCTGCACAGTGGCAGATATGTAAATACGGGGTTTACATACCATTTCTTGCGCAATACGGTTCGAACACTCGAACACCTATACGGATTCCCCTGCACAGTGGCAGATATGTAAATACGGGGTTTACATACCATTTCTTGCGCAATACGGTTCGAACATTCGAACACCTATACGGATTCTCCTGCACAGTGGCAGATATGTAAATACGGGGTTTACATACCATTTCTTGCGCAATACGGTTCGAACATTCGAACACCTATACGGATTCTCCTGCACAGTGGCAGATATGTAAATATGAGGTTTACTTACCATTTCTTGCGAAATACGGTTCGAACACTCGAACACCTATACAGATTCTCCTGCACAGTGGCAGACATGTAAATACGGGGTTTACTTACCATTTCTTGCGCAATACGGTTCGAACACTCGAAAACCTATACGGATTCTCCTGCACAGTGGCAGATATGTAAATACGGGGTTTACATACCATTTCTTGCGCAATACGGTTCGAACACTCGAACACCTATACGGATTCTCCTGCACAGTGGCAGATATGTAAATACGGGGTTTACATACCATTTCTTGCGCAATACGGTTCGAACACTCGAACACCTATACGGATTCTCCTGCACAGTGGCAGATATGTAAATACGGGGTTTACATACCATTTCTTGCGCAATACTGTTCGAACACTCGAAAACCTATACGGATTCTCCTGCACAGTGGCAGATATGTAAATGCGGGGTTTACATACCATTTCTTGCGCATTACGGTTCGAACACTCGAACACCTATACGGATTCTCCTCCACAGTGGCAGATATGTAAATACGGGGTTGACATACCATTTCTTGCGCATTACGGTTCGAACACTCGAACACCTATACGGATTCTCCAGCGCAGTGGCAGATATGTAAATACGGGGTTTCCGTACCATTTCTTTTGCAATACGGTTCGAACACTCGAACACCTATACGGATTCTCCTGCATAGTGGCAGATATGTAAATACGGGGTTGACGTACCATTTCTTGCGCAATACGGTTCGAACACTCGAACACCTATACGGATTCTCCTGCACAGTGGCAGATATGTAAATACGGGGTTTACATACCATTTCTTGCGCAATACGGTTCGAACACTCGAACACCTATACGGATTCCCCTGCACAGTGGCAGATATGTAAATACGGGGTTTACATACCATTTCTTGCGCAATACGGTTCGAACATTCGAACACCTATACGGATTCTCCTGCACAGTGGCAGATATGTAAATACGGGGTTTACATACCATTTCTTGCGCAATACGGTTCGAACATTCGAACACCTATACGGATTCTCCTGCACAGTGGCAGATATGTAAATATGAGGTTTACTTACCATTTCTTGCGAAATACGGTTCGAACACTCGAACACCTATACAGATTCTCCTGCACAGTGGCAGACATGTAAATACGGGGTTTACTTACCATTTCTTGCGCAATACGGTTCGAACACTCGAAAACCTATACGGATTCTCCTGCACAGTGGCAGATATGTAAATACGGGGTTTACATACCATTTCTTGCGCAATACGGTTCGAACACTCGAACACCTATACGGATTCTCCTGCACAGTGGCAGATATGTAAATACGGGGTTTACATACCATTTCTTGCGCATTACGGTTCGAACACTCGAACACCTATACGGATTCTCCTGCACAGTGGCAGATATGTAAATACGGGGATTACATACCATTTCTTGCGCATTACGGTTCGAACACTCGAACACCTATACGGATTCTCCTGCGCAGTGGCAGATATGTAAATACGGGTTTTCCGTACCATTTCTTGCGCAATACGGTTCGAACACTCGAACACCTATACGGATTCTCCTGCACTGTGGCAGATATGTAAATACGGGGTTTACGTACCATTTCTTGCGCAATACGGTTCGAACACTCGAACACCTATACGGATTCTCCGGCACAGTGGCAGATATGTAAATACGGGGTTTACATACCATTTCTTGCGCAATACGGTTCGAACACTCGAACACCTATACGGATTCTCCTGCACAGTGGCAGATATGTAAATACGGGGTTTACATACCATTTCTTGCGCATTACGGTTCGAACACTCGAACACCTATACGGATTCTCCTGCACAGTGGCAGATATGTAAATACGGTGTTTACATACCATTTCTTGCGCAATACGGTTCGAACACTCGAACACCTATACGGATTCTCCTGCACAGTGGCAGATATGTAAATACGGGGTTTACATACCATTTCTTGCGCAATACGGTTCGAACACTCGAACACCTATACGGATTCTCCTGCACAGTGGCAGATATGTAAATACGGGGTTTACATACCAATTCTTGCGCCTTACGGTTCGAACACTCGAAAACCTATACGGATTCTCCTGCACAGTGCCAGATATGTAAATACGGGGTTTACATACCATTTCTTGCGGAATACGGTTCGAACACTCGAAAACCTATACGGATTCTCCTGCACAGTGGCAGATATGTAAATGCGGGGTTTACATACCATTTCTTGCGCATTACGGTTCGAACACTCGAACACCTAGACGGATTCTCCTGCACAGTGGCAGATATGTAAATACGGGGTTGACATACCATTTCTCTCGCATTACGGTTCGAACACTCGAACACCTATACGGATTCTCCTGCGCAGTGGCAGATATGCAAATACGGGGTTTCCGTACCATTTCTTTTGCAATACGGTTCGAACACTCGAACACCTATACGGATTCTCCTGCACAGTGGCAGATATGTAAATACGGGGTTGACGTACCATTTCTTGCGCAATACGGTTCGAACACTCGAACACCTATACGGATTCTCCTGCACAGTGGCAGATATGTAAATATGAGGTTTACTTACCATTTCTTGCGAAATACGGTTCGAACACTCGAACACCTATACGGATTCTCCTGCACAGTGGCAGATATGTAAATATGGGGTTTACATACCATTTCTTGCGCAATACGGTTCGAACACTCGAACACCTATACGGATTCTCCTGCACAGTGGCAGATATGTAAATACGGGGTTGACATACCATTTCTTGCGCATTACGGTTCGAACACTCGAACACCTATACGGATTCTCCTGCGCAGTGGCAGATATGTAAATACGGGGTTTCCGTACCATTTCTTTTGCAATACGGTTCGAACACTCGAACACCTATACGGATTCTCCTGCACAGTGGCAGATATGTAAATACGGGGTTGACGTACCATTTCTTGCGCAATACGGTTCGAACACTCGAACACCTATACGGATTCTCCTGCACAGTGGCAGATATGTAAATACGGGGTTTACATGCCATTTCTTGCGCAATACGGTTCGAACACTCGAACACCTATACGGATTCTCCTGCACAGTGGCAGATATGTAAATACGGGGTTTACATACCATTTCTTGCGCAATACGGTTCGAACATTCCAACACCTATACGGATTCTCCTGCACAGTGGCAGATATGTAAATACGGGTTTTACATACCATTTCTTGCGTAATACGGTTCGAACACTCGAACACCTATATGGATTCTCCTGCACAGTGGCAGATATGTAAATATGAGGTTTACTTACCATTTCTTGCGAAATACGGTTCGAACACTCGAACACCTATACGGATTCTCCTGCACAGTGGCAGATATGTAAATACGGGGTTTACATACCATTTCTTGCGCAATACGGTTCGAACACTCGAACACCTATACGGATTCTCCTGCACAGTGGCAGATATGTAAATACGGGATTTACATACCATTTCTTGCGCAATACGGTTCGAACACTCGAACACCTATACGGATTCTCCTGCACAGTGGCAGATATGTAAATACGGGGTTTACATACCATTTCTTGCGCATTACGATTCGAACACTCGAACACCTATACGGATTCTCCTGCGCAGTGGCAGATATGTAAATACGGGTTTTCCGTACCATTTCTTGCGCAATACGGTTCGAACACTCGAACACCTATACCGATTCTCCTGCACAGTGGCAGATATGTAAATACGGGGTTTACGTACCATTTCTTGCGCAATACGGTTCGAACACTCGAACACCTATACGGATTCTCCTGCACAGTGGCAGATATGTAAATACGGGGTTTACATACCATTTCTTGGCAATACGGTTCGAACACTCGAACACCTATACAGATTCTCCTGCACAGTGGCAGATATGTAAATACGGGGTTTACATACCATTTCTTGCGCATTACGGTTCGAACACTCGAAAACCTATACGGATTCTCCTCCACAGTGGCAGATATGTAAATACGGGGTTTACATACCATTTCTTGCGGAATACGGTTCGAACACTCGAAAACCTATACGGATTCTCCTGCACAGTGGCAGATATGTAAATGCGGGGTTTACATACCATTTCTTGCGCATTACGGTTCGAACACTCTAACACCTATACGGATTCTCCTGCACAGTGGCAGATATGTAAATACGGGGTTGACATACCATTTCTTGCGCATTACGGTTCGAACACTCGAACACCTATACGGATTCTCCTGCGCAGTGGCAGATATGTAAATACGGGGTTTCCGTACCATTTCTTTTGCAATACGGTTCGAACACTCGAACACCTATACGGATTCTCCTGCACAGTGGCAGATATGTAAATACGGGGTTGACGTACCATTTCTTGCGCAATACGGTTCGAACACTCGAACACCTATACGGATTCTCCTGCACAGTGGCAGATATGTAAATACGGGGTTTACATACCATTTCTTGCGCAATACGGTTCGAACACTCGAACACCTATACGGATTCTCCTGCACAGTGGCAGATATGTAAATACGGGGTTTACATACCATTTCTTGCGCAATACGGTTCGAACATTCCAACACCTATACGGATTCTCCTGCACAGTGGCAGATATGTAAATACGGGGTTTACATACCATTTCTTGCGCAATACGGTTCGAACACTCGAACACCTATACGGATTCTCCTGCACAGTGGCAGATATGTAAATATGAGGTTTACTTACCATTTCTTGTGAAATACGGTTCGAACACTCGAACACCTATACGGATTCTCCTGCACAGTGGCAGATATGTAAATACGGGGTTTACATACCATTTCTTGCGCAATACGGTTCGAACACTCGAACACCTATACGGATTCTCCTGCACAGTGGCAGATATGTAAATACGGGATTTACATATCATTTCTTGCGCAATACGGTTCGAACACTCGAACACCTATACGGATTCTCCTGCACAGTGGCAGATATGTAAATACGGGGTTTACATACCATTTCTTGCGCATTACGGTTCGAACACTCGAACACCTATACGGATTCTCCTGCGCAGTGGCAGATATGTAAATGCGGGTTTTCCGTACCATTTCTTGCGCAATACGGTTCGAACACTCGAACACCTATACGGATTCTCCTGCACAGTGGCAGATATGTAAATACGGGGTTTACGTACCATTTCTTGCGCAATACGGTTCGAACACTCGAACACCTATACGGATTCTCCTGCACAGTGGCAGATATGTAAATACGGGGTTTACATACCATTTCTTGCGCAATACGGTTCGAACACTCGAACACCTATACGGATTCTCCTGCACAGTGGCAGATATGTAAATACGGGGTTTACATACCATTTCTTGCGCATTACGGTTCGAACACTCGAACACCTATACGGATTCTCCTGCACAGTGGCAGATATGTAAATACGGTGTTTAGATACCATTTCTTGCGCAATACGGTTCGAACACTCGAACACCTATACGGATTCTCCTGCACAGTGGCAGATATGTAAATACGGGGTTTACATACCATTTCTTGCGCAATACGGTTCGAACACTCGAACACCTATACGGATTCTCCTGCACAGTGGCAGATATGTAAATACGGGGTTTACATACCATTTCTTGCGCAATACTGTTCGAACACTCGAAAACCTATACGGATTCTCCTGCACAGTGGCAGATATGTAAATGCGGGGTTTACATACCATTTCTTGCGCATTACGGTTCGAACACTCGAACACCTATACGGATTCTCCTCCACAGTGGCAGATATGTAAATACGGGGTTGACATACCATTTCTTGCGCATTACGGTTCGAACACTCGAACACCTATACGGATTCTCCAGCGCAGTGGCAGATATGTAAATACGGGGTTTTCGTACCATTTCTTTTGCAATACGGTTCGAACACTCGAACACCTATACGGATTCTCCTGCATAGTGGCAGATATGTAAATACGGGGTTGACGTACCATTTCTTGCGCAATACGGTTCGAACACTCGAACACCTATACGGATTCTCCTGCACAGTGGCAGATATGTAAATACGGGGTTTACATACGATTTCTTGCGCAATACGGTTCGAACACTCGAACACCTATACGGATTCCCCTGCACAGTGGCAGATATGTAAATACGGGGTTTACATACCATTTCTTGCGCAATACGGTTCGAACATTCGAACACCTATACGGATTCTCCTGCACAGTGGCAGATATGTAAATACGGGGTTTACATACCATTTCTTGCGCAATACGGTTCGAACATTCGAACACCTATACGGATTCTCCTGCACAGTGGCAGATATGTAAATTTGAGGTTTACTTACCATTTCTTGCGAAATACGGTTCGAACACTCGAACACCTATACAGATTCTCCTGCACAGTGGCAGACATGTAAATACGGGGTTTACTTACCATTTCTTGCGCAATACGGTTCGAACACTCGAAAACCTATACGGATTCTCCTGCACAGTGGCAGATATGTAAATACGGGGTTTACATACCATTTCTTGCGCAATACGGTTCGAACACTCGAACACCTATACGGATTCTCCTGCACAGTGGCAGATATGTAAATACGGGGTTTACATACCATTTCTTGCGCAATACGGTTCGAACACTCGAACACCTATACGGATTCTCCTGCACAGTGGCAGATATGTAAATACGGGGTTTACATACCATTTCTTGCGCAATACTGTTCGAACACTCGAAAACCTATACGGATTCTCCTGCACAGTGGCAGATACGTAAATGCGGGGTTTACATACCATTTCTTGCGCATTACGGTTCGAACACTCGAACACCTATACGGATTCTCCTCCACAGTGGCAGATATGTAAATACGGGGTTGACATACCATTTCTTGCGCATTACGGTTCGAACACTCGAACACCTATACGGATTCTCCAGCGCAGTGGCAGATATGTAAATACGGGGTTTCCGTACCATTTCTTTTGCAATACGGTTCGAACACTCGAACACCTATACGGATTCTCCTGTATAGTGGCAGATATGTAAATACGGGGTTGACGTACCATTTCTTGCGCAATACGGTTCGAACACTCGAACACCTATACGGATTCTCCTGCACAGTGGCAGATATGTAAATACGGGGTTTACATACCATTTCTTGCGCAATACGGTTCGAACACTCGAACACCTATACGGATTCCCCTGCACAGTGGCAGATATGTAAATACGGGGTTTACATACCATTTCTTGCGCAATACGGTTCGAACATTCGAACACCTATACGGATTCTCCTGCACAGTGGCAGATATGTAAATACGGGGTTTACATACCATTTCTTGCGCAATACGGTTCGAACATTCGAACACCTATACGGATTCTCCTGCACAGTGGCAGATATGTAAATATGAGGTTTACTTACCATTTCTTGCGAAATACGGTTCGAACACTCGAACACCTATACAGATTCTCCTGCACAGTGGCAGACATGTAAATACGGGGTTTACTTACCATTTCTTGCGCAATACGGTTCGAACACTCGAAAACCTATACGGATTCTCCTACACAGTGGCAGATATGTAAATACGGGGTTTACATACCATTTCTTGCGCAATACGGTTCGAACACTCGAACACCTATACGGATTCTCCTGCACAGTGGCAGATATGTAAATACGGGGTTTACATACCATTTCTTGCGCATTACGGTTCGAACACTCGAACACCTATACGGATTCTCCTGCACAGTGGCAGATATGTAAATACGGGGATTACATACCATTTCTTGCGCATTACGGTTCGAACACTCGAACACCTATACGGATTCTCCTGCGCAGTGGCAGATATGTAAATACGGGTTTTCCGTACCATTTCTTGCGCAATACGGTTCGAACACTCGAACACCTATACGGATTCTCCTGCACTGTGGCAGATATGTAAATACGGGGTTTACGTACCATTTCTTGTGCAATACGGTTCGAACACTCGAACACCTATACGGATTCTCCTGCACAGTGGCAGATATGTAAATACGGGGTTTACATACCATTTCTTGCGCAATACGGTTCGAACACTCGAACACCTATACGGATTCTCCTGCACAGTGGCAGATATGTAAATACGGGGTTTACATACCATTTCTTGCGCATTACGGTTCGAACACTCGAACACCTATACGGATTCTCCTGCACAGTGGCAGATATGTAAATACGGTGTTTACATACCATTTCTTGCGCAATACGGTTCGAACACTCGAACACCTATACGGATTCTCCTGCACAGTGGCAGATACGTAAATACGGGGTTTACATACCATTTCTTGCGCAATACGGTTCGAACACTCGAACACCTATACGGATTCTCCTGCACAGTGGCAGATATGTAAATACGGGGTTTACATACCAATTCATGCGCCTTACGGTTCGAACACTCGAAAACCTATACGGATTCTCCTGCACAGTGACAGATATGTAAATACGGGGTTTACATACCATTTGTTGCGGAATACGGTTCGAACACTCGAAAACCTATACGGATTCTCCTGCACAGTGGCAGATATGTAAATGCGGGGTTTACATACCATTTCTTGCGCATTACGGTTCGAACACTCGAACACCTAGACGGATTCTCCTGCACAGTGGCAGATATGTAAATACGGGGTTGACATACCATTTCTCTCGCATTACGGTTCGAACACTCGAACACCTATACGGATTCTCCTGCGCAGTGGCAGATATGCAAATACGGGGTTTCCGTACCATTTCTTTTGCAATACGGTTCGAACACTCGAACACCTATACGGATTCTCCTGCACAGTGGCAGATATATAAATACGGGGTTGACGTACCATTTCTTGCGCAATACGGTTCGAACACTCGAACACCTATACGGATTCTCCTGCACAGTGGCAGATATGTAAATATGAGGTTTACTTACCATTTCTTGCGAAATACGGTTCGAACACTCGAACACCTATACGGATTCTCCTGCACAGTGGCAGATATGTAAATATGGGGTTTACATACCATTTCTTGCGCAATACGGTTCGAACACTCGAACACCTATACGGATTCTCCTACACAGTGGCAGATATGTAAATACGGGGTTTACATACCATTTCTTGCGCAATACGGTTCGAACACTCGAACACCTATACGGATTCTCCTGCACAGTGGCAGATATGTAAATACGGGGTTTACATACCATTTCTTGCGCATTACGGTTCGAACACTCGAACACCTATACGGATTCTCCTGCGCAGTGGCAGTTATGTAAATACGGGTTTTCCGTACCATTTCTTGCGCAATACGGTTCGAACACTCGAACACCTATACGGATTCTCCTGCACAGTGGCAGATATGTAAATATGAGGTTTACTTACCATTTCTTGCGAAATACGGTTCGAACACTCGAACACTCGAACACCTATACGGATTCTCCTGCACAGTGGCAGATATGTAAATACGGGGTTTACATACCATTTCTTGCGCAATACGGTTCGAACACTCGAACACCTATACGGATTCTCCTGCACAGTGGCAGATATGTAAATACGGGGTTTACATACCATTTCTTGCGCAATACGGTTCGAACACTCGAACACCTATACGGATTCTCCTGCACAGTGGCAGATATGTAAATACGGGGTTTACATACCATTTCTTGCGCATTACGGTTCGAACACTCGAACACCTATACGGATTCTCCTGCACAGTGGCAGATATGTAAATACGGGGTTTACATACCATTTCTTGCGCATTACGGTTCGAACACTCGAACACCTATACGGATTCTCCTGCGCAGTGGCAGTTATGTAAATACGGGTTTTCCGTACCATTTCTTGCGTAATAAGGTTCGAACACTCGAACACCTATACGGATTCTCCTGCATAGTGGCAGATATGTAAATACGGGGTTTACGTACCATTTCTTGCGCAATACGGTTCGAACAATCGAACACCTATACGGATTCTCCTGCACAGTGGCAGATATGTAAATACGGGGTTTACATACCATTTCTTGCGCAATACGGTTCGAACACTCGAACACCTATACGGATTCTCCTGCAAAGTGGCAGATATGTAAATACGGGGTTTACATACCATTTCTTGCGCATTACGGTTCGAACACTCGAACACCTATACGGATTCTCCTGCACAGTGGCAGATATGTAAATACGGTGTTTACATACCAATTCTTGCGCAATACGGTTCGAACACTCGAACACCTATACGGATTCTCCTGCACAGTGGCAGATATGTAAATACGGGGTTTACATACCATTTCTTGCGCAATACGGTTCGAACACTCGAACACCAATACGGATTCTCCTGCACAGTGGCAGATATGTAAATACGGGGTTTACATACCATTTCTTGCGCAATACGGTTCGAACACTCGAAAACCTATACGGATTCTCCTGCACAGTGGCAGATATGTAAATGCGGGGTTTACATACCATTTCTTGCGCATTACGGTTCGAACACTCGAACACCTATACGGATTCTCTTGCACAGTGGTAGATATGTAAATACGGGGTTTACATACCATTTCTTGCGCATTACGGTTCGAACACTCGAACACCTATACGGATTCTCCTGCGCAGTGGCAGATATGTAAATACGGGGTTTCAGTACCATTTCTTTTGCAATACGGTTCGAACACTCGAACACCTATACGGATTCTCCTGCACAGTGGCAGATATGTAAATACGGGGTTTACGTACCATTTCTTGCGCAATACGGTTCGAACACTCGAACACCTATACGGATTCTCCTGCACAGTGGCAGATATGTAAATACGGGGTTTACATACAATTTCTTGCGCAATACGGTTCGAACACTCGAACACCTATACGGATTCTCCTGCACAGTGGCAGATATGTAAATACGGGGTTTACATACCATTTCTTGCGCAATACGGTTCGAACACTCGAACACCTATACGGATTCTCCTGCACAGTGGCAGATATGTAAATATGAGGTTTACTTACCATTTCTTGCGAAATACGGTTCGAACACTCGAACACCTATACGGATTCTCCTACACAGTGGCAGATATGTAAATACGGGGTTTACATACCATTTCTTGTGCAATACGGCTCGAACACTCGAACACCTATACGGATTCTCCTGCACAGTGGCAGATATGTAAATACGGGGTTTACATACCATTTCTTGCGCATTACGGTTCGAACACTCGAACACCTATACGGATTCTCCTGCACAGTGGCAGATATGTAAATACGGGGTTTACATACCATTTCTTGCGCATTACGGTTCGAACAGTCGAACACCTATACGGATTCTCCTGCACAGTGGCAGATATGTAAATACGGGGTTTACATACCATTTCTTGCGCATTACGGTTCGAACACTCGAACACCTATACGGATTCTCCTGCCCAGTGGCAGATATGCAAATACGGGGTTTCCGTACCATTTCTTTTGCAATACGGTTCGAACACTCGAACACCTATACGGATTCTCCTGCACAGTGGCAGATATGTAAATACGGGGTTGACGTACCATTTCTTGCGCAATACGGTTCGAACACTCGAACACCTATACGGATTCTCCTGCATAGTGGCAGATATGTAAATATGAGGTTTACTTACCATTTCTTGCGAAATACGGTTCGAACACTCGAACACCTATACGGATTCTCCTGCACAGTGGCAGATATGTAAATACGGGGTTTACATACCATTTCTTGCGCAATACGGTTCGAACACTCGAACACCTATACGGATTCTCCTGCACAGTGGCAGATATGTAAATACGGGGTTTACATACCATTTCTTGCGCAATACGGTTCGAACACTCGAACACCTATACGGATTCTCCTGCACAGTGGCAGATATGTAAATACGGGGTTTACATACCATTTCTTGCGCATTACGGTTCGAACACTCGAACACCTATACGGATTCTCCTGCACAGTGGCAGATATGTAAATACGGGGTTTACATACCATTTCTTGCGCATTACGGTTCGAACACTCGAACACCTATACGGATTCTCCTGCGCAGTGGGAGTTATGTAAATACGGGTTTTCCGTACCATTTCTTGCGCAATACGGTTCGAACACTCGAACACCTATACGGATTCTCCTGCACAGTGGCAGATATGTAAATATGAGGTTTACTTACCATTTCTTGCGAAATACGGTTCGAACACTCGAACACCTATGCGGATTCTCCTGCACAGTGGCAGATATGTAAATACGGGGTTTACATACCATTTCTTGCGCAATACGGTTCGAACACTCGAACACCTATACGGATTCTCCTGCACAGTGGCAGATATGTAAATACGGGGTTTACATACCATTTCTTGCGCAATACGGTTCGAACACTCGAACACCTATACGGATTCTCCTGCACAGTGGCAGATATGTAAATACGGGGTTTACATACCATTTCTTGCGCAATACGGTTCGAACACTCGAACACCTATACGGATTCTCCTGCACAGTGGCAGATATGTAAATACGGGGTTTACATACCATTTCTTGCGCATTACGGTTCGAACACTCGAACACCTATACGGATTCTCCTGCACAGTGGCAGATATGTAAATACGGGGTTTACATACCATTTCTTGCGCATTACGGTTCGAACACTCGAACACCTATACGGATTCTCCTGCGCAGTGGCAGTTATGTAAATACGGGTTTTCCGTACCATTTCTTGCGCAATACGGTTCGAACACTCGAACACCTATACGGATTCTCCTGCACAGGGGCAGATATGTAAATACGTGTTTTACGTACCATTTCTTGCGCAATACGGTTCGAACAATCGAACACCTATACGGATTCTCCTGCACAGTGGCAGATATGTAAATACGGGGTTTACATACCATTTCTTGCGCAATACGGTTCGAACACTCGAACACCTATACGGATTCTCCTGCACAGTGGCAGATATGTAAATACGGGGTTTACATACCATTTCTTGCGCATTACTGTTCGAACACTCGAACACCTATACGGATTCTCCTGCACAGTGGCAGATATGTAAATACGGTGTTTACATACCATTTCTTGCGCAATACGGTTCGAACACTCGAACACCTATACGGATTCTCCTGCACAGTGGCAGATATGTAAATACGGGGTTTACATACCATTTCTTGCGCAATACGGTTCGAACACTCGAACACCTATACGGATTCTCCTGCACAGTGGCAGATATGTAAATACGGGGTTTACATACCATTTCTTGCGCAATACGGTTCGAACACTCGAAAACCTATACGGATTCTCCTGCACAGTGGCAGATATGTAAATGCGGGGTTTACATACCATTTCTTGCGCATTACGGTTCGAACACTCGAACACCTATACGGATTCTCTTGCACAGTGGTAGATATGTAAATGCGGGATTTACATACCATTTCTTGCGCATTACGGTTCGAACACTCGAACACCTATACGGATTCTCCTGCACAGTGGCAGATATGTAAATACGGGGTTTACATACCATTTCTTGCGCATTACGGTTCGAACACTCGAACACCTATACGGATTCTCCTGCGCAGTGGCAGTTATGTAAATACGGGTTTTCCGTACCATTTCTTGCGCAATACGGTTCGAACACTCGAACACCTATACGGATTCTCCTGCACAGTGGCAGATATGTAAATATGAGGTTTACTTACCATTTCTTGCGAAATACGGTTCGAACACTCGAACACCTATACGGATTCTCCTGCACAGTGGCAGATATGTAAATACGGGGTTTACATACCATTTCTTGCGCAATACGGTTCGAACACTCGAACACCTATACGGATTCTCCTGCACAGTGGCAGATATGTAAATACGGGGTTTACATACCATTTCTTGCGCAATACGGTTCGAACACTCGAACACCTATACGGATTCTCCTGCACAGTGGCAGATATGTAAATACGGGGTTTACATACCATTTCTTGCGCAATACGGTTCGAACACTCGAACACCTATACGGATTCTCCTGCACAGTGGCAGATATGTAAATACGGGGTTTACATACCATTTCTTGCGCATTACGGTTCGAACACTCGAACACCTATACGGATTCTCCTGCACAGTGGCAGATATGTAAATACGGGGTTTACATACCATTTCTTGCGCAATACGGTTCGAACACTCGAACACCTATACGGATTCTCCTGCACAGTGGCAGATATGTAAATATGAGGTTTACTTACCATTTCTTGCGAAATACGTTTCGAACACTCGAACACCTATACGGATTCTCCTGCACAGTGGCAGATATGTAAATACGGGGTTTACATACCATTTCTTGCGCAATACGGTTCGAACACTCGAACACCTATACGGATTCTCCTGCACAGTGGCAGATATGTAAATACGGGGTTTACATACCATTTCTTGCGCAATACGGTTCGAACACTCGAAAACCTATACGGATTCTCCTGCACAGTGGCAGATATGTAAATGCGGGGTTTACAACCATTTCTTGCGCATTACGGTTCGAACACTCGAACACCTATACGGATTCTCTTGCACAGTGGTAGATATGTAAATACGGGGTTTACATACCATTTCTTGCGCATTACGGTTCGAACACTCGAACACCTATACGGATTCTCCTGCGCAGTGGCAGATATGTAAATACGGGGTTTCAGTACCATTTCTTTTGCAATACGGTTCGAACACTCGAACACCTATACGGATTCTCCTGCACAGTGGCAGATCTGTAAATACGGGGTTTACATACCATTTCTTGCGCAATACGGTTCGAACACTCGAACACCTATACGGATTCTCCTGCACAGTGGCAGATATGTAAATACGGGGTTTACATACCATTTCTTGCGCAATACGGTTCGAACACTCGAAAACCTATACGGATTCTCCTGCACAGTGGCAGATATGTAAATGCGGGGTTTACATACCATTTCTTGCGCATTACGGTTCGAACACTCGAACACCTATACGGATTCTCTTGCACAGTGGTAGATATGTAAATACGGGGTTTACATACCATTTCTTGCGCATTACGGTTCGAACACTCGAACACCTATACGGATTCTCCTGCGCAGTGGCAGATATGTAAATACGGGGTTTCAGTACCATTTCTTTTGCAATACGGTTCGAACACTCGAACACCTATACGGATTCCCCTACACAGTGGCAGATCTGTAAATACGGGGTTTACGTACAATTTCTTGCGCAATACGGTTCGAACACTCGAACACCTATACGGATTCTCCTGCACAGTGGCAGATATGTAAATACGGGGTTTACATACAATTTCTTGCGCAATACGGTTCGAACACTCGAACACCTATACGGATTCTCCTGCACAGTGGCAGATATGTAAATACGGGGTTTACATACCATTTCTTGCGCAATACGGTTCGAACACTCGAACACCTATACGGATTCTCCTGCACAGTGGCAGATATGTAAATATGAGGTTTACTTACCATTTCTTGCGAAATACGGTTCGAACACTCGAACACCTATACGGATTCTCCTACACAGTGGCAGATATGTAAATACGGGGTTTACATACCATTTCTTGTGCAATACGGTTCGAACACTCGAACACCTATACGGATTCTCCTGCACAGTGGCAGATATGTAAATACGGGGTTTACATACCATTTCTTGCGCATTACGGTTCGAACACTCGAACACCTATACGGATTCTCCTGCACAGTGGCAGATATGTAAATACGGGGTTCACATACCATTTCTTGCGCATTACGGTTCGAACACTCGAACACCTATACGGATTCTCCTGCACAGTGGCAGATATGTAAATACGGGGTTTACATACCATTTCTTGCGCATTACGGTTCGAACACTCGAACACCTATACGGATTCTCCTGCGCAGTGGCAGATATGCAAATACGGGGTTTCCGTACCATTTCTTTTGCAATACGGTTCGAACACTCGAACACCTATACGGATTCTCCTGCACAGTGGCAGATATGTAAATACGGGGTTGACGTACCATTTCTTGCGCAATACGGTTCGAACACTCGAACACCTATACGGATTCTCCTGCATAGTGGCAGATATGTAAATATGAGGTTTACTTACCATTTCTTGCGAAATACGGTTCGAACACTCGAACACCTATACGGATTCTCCTGCACAGTGGCAGATATGTAAATACGGGGTTTACATACCATTTCTTGCGCAATACGGTTCGAACACTCGAACACCTATACGGATTCTCCTGCACAGTGGCAGATATGTAAATACGGGGTTTACATACCATTTCTTGCGCAATACGGTTCGAACACTCGAACACCTATACGGATTCTCCTGCACAGTGGCAGATATGTAAATACGGGGTTTACATACCATTTCTTGCGCATTACGGTTCGAACACTCGAACACCTATACGGATTCTCCTGCACAGTGGCCGATATGTAAATACGGGGTTTACATACCATTTCTTGCGCATTACGGTTCGAACACTCGAACACCTATACGGATTCTCATGCGTAGTGGCAGTTATGTAAATACGGGTTTTCCGTACCATTTCTTGCGCAATACGGTTCGAACACTCGAACAACTATACGGATTCTCCTGCACAGGGGCAGATATGTAAATACGTGTTTTACGTACCATTTCTTGCGCAATACGGTTCGAACAATCGAACACCTATACGGATTCTCCTGCACAGTGGCAGATATGTAAATACGGGGTTTACATACCATTTCTTGCGCAATACGGTTCGAACACTCGAACACCTATACGGATTCTCCTGCACAGTGGCAGATATGTAAATACGGGGTTTACATACCATTTCTTGCGCATTACTGTTCGAACACTCGAACACCTATACGGATTCTCCTGCACAGTGGCAGATATGTAAATACGGTGTTTACATACCATTTCTTGCGCAATACGGTTCGAACACTCGAACACCTATACGGATTCTCCTGCACAGTGGCAGATATGTAAATACGGGGTTTACATACCATTTCTTGCGCAATACGGTTCGAACACTCGAACACCTATACGGATTCTCCTGCACAGTGGCAGATATGTAAATACGGGGTTTACATACCATTTCTTGCGCAATACGGTTCGAACACTCGAAAACCTATACGGATTCTCCTGCACAGTGGCAGATATGTAAATGCGGGGTTTACATACCATTTCTTGCGCATTACGGTTCGAACACTCGAACACCTATACGGATTCTCTTGCACAGTGGTAGATATGTAAATACGGGATTTACATACCATTTCTTGCGCATTACGGTTCGAACACTCGAACACCTATACGGATTCTCCTGCACAGTGGCAGATATGTAAATACGGGGTTTACATACCATTTCTTGCGCATTACGGTTCGAACACTCGAACACCTATACGGATTCTCCTGCGCAGTGGCAGTTATGTAAATACGGGTTTTCCGTACCATTTCTTGCGCAATACGGTTCGAACACTCGAACACCTATACGGATTCTCCTGCACAGTGGCAGATATGTAAATATGAGGTTTACTTACCATTTCTTGCGAAATACGGTTCGAACACTCGAACACCTATACGGATTCTCCTGCACAGTGGCAGATATGTAAATACGGGGTTTACATACCATTTCTTGCGCAATACGGTTCGAACACTCGAACACCTATACGGATTCTCCTGCACAGTGGCAGATATGTAAATACGGGGTTTACATACCATTTCTTGCGCAATACGGTTCGAACACTCGAACACCTATACGGATTCTCCTGCACAGTGGCAGATATGTAAATACGGGGTTTACATACCATTTCTTGCGCAATACGGTTCGAACACTCGAACACCTATACGGATTCTCCTGCACAGTGGCAGATATGTAAATACGGGGTTTACATACCATTTCTTGCGCATTACGGTTCGAACACTCGAACACCTATACGGATTCTCCTGCACAGTGGCAGATATGTAAATACGGGGTTTACATACCATTTCTTGCGCAATACGGTTCGAACACTCGAACACCTATACGGATTCTCCTGCACAGTGGCAGATATGTAAATATGAGGTTTACTTACCATTTCTTGCGAAATACGTTTCGAACACTCGAACACCTATACGGATTCTCCTGCACAGTGGCAGATATGTAAATACGGGGTTTACATACCATTTCTTGCGCAATACGGTTCGAACACTCGAACACCTATACGGATTCTCCTGCACAGTGGCAGATATGTAAATACGGGGTTTACATACCATTTCTTGCGCAATACGGTTCGAACACTCGAAAACCTATACGGATTCTCCTGCACAGTGGCAGATATGTAAATGCGGGGTTTACATACCATTTCTTGCGCATTACGGTTCGAACACTCGAACACCTATACGGATTCTCTTGCACAGTGGTAGATATGTAAATACGGGGTTTACATACCATTTCTTGCGCATTACGGTTCGAACACTCGAACACCTATACGGATTCTCCTGCGCAGTGGCAGATATGTAAATACGGGGTTTCAGTACCATTTCTTTTGCAATACGGTTCGAACACTCGAACACCTATACGGATTCTCCTGCACAGTGGCAGATCTGTAAATACGGGGTTTACATACCATTTCTTGCGCAATACGGTTCGAACACTCGAACACCTATACGGATACTCCTGCACAGTGGCAGATATGTAAATACGGGGTTTACATACCATTTCTTGCGCAATACGGTTCGAACACTCGAAAACCTATACGGATTCTCCTGCACAGTGGCAGATATGTAAATGCGGGGTTTACATACCATTTCTTGCGCATTACGGTTCGAACACTCGAACACCTATACGGATTCTCTTGCACAGTGGTAGATATGTAAATACGGGGTTTACATACCATTTCTTGCGCATTACGGTTTGAACACTCGAACACCTATACGGATTCTCCTGCGCAGTGGCAGATATGTAAATACGGGGTTTCAGTACCATTTCTTTTGCAATACGGTTCGAACACTCGAACACCTATACGGATTCTCCTGCACAGTGGCAGATCTGTAAATACGGGGTTTACGTACAATTTCTTGCGCAATACGGTTCGAACACTCGAACACCTATACGGATTCTCCTGCACAGTGGCAGATATGTAAATACGGGGTTTACATACAATTTCTTGCGCAATACGGTTCGAACACTCGAACACCTATACGGATTCTCCTGCACAGTGGCAGATATGTAAATACGGGGTTTACATACCATTTCTTGCGCAATACGGTTCGAACACTCGAACACCTATACGGATTCTCCTGCACAGTGGCAGATATGTAAATATGAGGTTTACTTACCATTTCTTGCGAAATACGGTTCGAACACTCGAACACCTATACGGATTCTCCTACACAGTGGCAGATATGTAAATACGGGGTTTACATACCATTTCTTGTGCAATACGGTTCGAACACTCGAACACCTATACGGATTCTCCTGCACAGTGGCAGATATGTAAATACGGGGTTTACATACCATTTCTTGCGCATTACGGTTCGAACACTCGAACACCTATACGGATTCTCCTGCACAGTGGCAGATATGTAAATACGGGGTTCACATACCATTTCTTGCGCATTACGGTTCGAACACTCGAACACCTATACGGATTCTCCTGCACAGTGGCAGATATGTAAATACGGGGTTTACATACCATTTCTTGCGCATTACGGTTCGAACACTCGAACACCTATACGGATTCTCCTGCGCAGTGGCAGATATGCAAATACGGGGTTTCCGTACCATTTCTTTTGCAATACGGTTCGAACACTCGAACACCTATACGGATTCTCCTGCACAGTGGCAGATATGTAAATACGGGGTTGACGTACCATTTCTTGCGCAATACGGTTCGAACACTCGAACACCTATACGGATTCTCCTGCATAGTGGCAGATATGTAAATTTGAGGTTTACTTACCATTTCTTGCGAAATACGGTTCGAACACTCGAACACCTATACGGATTCTCCTGCACAGTGGCAGATATGTAAATACGGGGTTTACATACCATTTCTTGCGCAATACGGTTCGAACACTCGAACACCTATACGGATTCTCCTGCACAGTGGCAGATATGTAAATACGGGGTTTACATACCATTTCTTGCGCAATACGGTTCGAACACTCGAACACCTATACGGATTCTCCTGCACAGTGGCAGATATGTAAATACGGGGTTTACATACCATTTCTTGCGCATTACGGTTCGAACACTCGAACACCTATACGGATTCTCCTGCACAGTGGCAGATATGTAAATACGGGGTTTACATACCATTTCTTGCGCATTACGGTTCGAACACTCGAACACCTATACGGATTCTCATGCGTAGTGGCAGTTATGTAAATACGGGTTTTCAGTACCATTTCTTGCGCAATACGGTTCGAACACTCGAACACCTATACGGATTCTCCTGCACAGTGGCAGATATGTAAATATGAGGTTTACTTACCATTTCTTGCGAAATACGGTTCGAACACTCGAACACCTATACGGATTCTCCTGCACAGTGGCAGATATGTAAATACGGGGTTTACATACCATTTCTTGCGCAATTCGGTTCGAACACTCGAACACCTATACGGATTCTCCTGCACAGTGGCAGATATGTAAATACGGGGTTTACATACCATTTCTTGCGCAATACGGTTCGAACACTCGAACACCTATACGGATTCTCCTGCACAGTGGCAGATATGTTAATACGGGGTTTACATACCATTTCTTGCGCAATACGGTTCGAACACTCGAACACCTATACGGATTCTCCTGCACAGTGGCAGATATGTAAATACGGGGTTTACATACCATTTCTTGCGCATTACGGTTCGAACACTCGAACACCTATACGGATTCTCCTGCACAGTGGCAGATATGTAAATACGGGGTTTACATACCATTTCTTGCGCAATACGGTTCGAACACTCGAAAACCTATACGGATTCTCCTGCACAGTGGCAGATATGTAAATGCGGGGTTTACATACCATTTCTTGCGCATTACGGTTCGAACACTCGAACACCTATACGGATTCTCTTGCACAGTGGTAGATATGTAAATACGGGGTTTACATACCATTTCTTGCGCATTACGGTTTGAACACTCGAACACCTATACGGATTCTCCTGCGCAGTGGCAGATATGTAAATACGGGGTTTCAGTACCATTTCTTTTGCAATACGGTTCGAACACTCGAACACCTATACGGATTCTCCTGCACAGTGGCAGATCTGTAAATACGGGGTTTACGTACAATTTCTTGCGCAATACGGTTCGAACACTCGAACACCTATACGGATTCTCCTGCACAGTGGCAGATATGTAAATACGGGGTTTACATACAATTTCTTGCGCAATACGGTTCGAACACTCGAACACCTATACGGATTCTCCTGCACAGTGGCAGATATGTAAATACGGGGTTTACATACCATTTCTTGCGCAATACGGTTCGAACACTCGAACACCTATACGGATTCTCCTGCACAGTGGCAGATATGTAAATATGAGGTTTACTTACCATTTCTTGCGAAATACGGTTCGAACACTCGAACACCTATACGGATTCTCCTACACAGTGGCAGATATGTAAATACGGGGTTTACATACCATTTCTTGTGCAATACGGTTCGAACACTCGAACACCTATACGGATTCTCCTGCACAGTGGCAGATATGTAAATACGGGGTTTACATACCATTTCTTGCGCATTACGGTTCGAACACTCGAACACCTATACGGATTCTCCTGCACAGTGGCAGATATGTAAATACGGGGTTCACATACCATTTCTTGCGCATTACGGTTCGAACACTCGAACACCTATACGGATTCTCCTGCACAGTGGCAGATATGTAAATACGGGGTTTACATACCATTTCTTGCGCATTACGGTTCGAACACTCGAACACCTATACGGATTCTCCTGCGCAGTGGCAGATATGCAAATACGGGGTTTCCGTACCATTTCTTTTGCAATACGGTTCGAACACTCGAACACCTATACGGATTCTCCTGCACAGTGGCAGATATGTAAATACGGGGTTGACGTACCATTTCTTGCGCAATACGGTTCGAACACTCGAACACCTATACGGATTCTCCTGCATAGTGGCAGATATGTAAATTTGAGGTTTACTTACCATTTCTTGCGAAATACGGTTCGAACACTCGAACACCTATACGGATTCTCCTGCACAGTGGCAGATATGTAAATACGGGGTTTACATACCATTTCTTGCGCAATACGGTTCGAACACTCGAACACCTATACGGATTCTCCTGCACAGTGGCAGATATGTAAATACGGGGTTTACATACCATTTCTTGCGCAATACGGTTCGAACACTCGAACACCTATACGGATTCTCCTGCACAGTGGCAGATATGTAAATACGGGGTTTACATACCATTTCTTGCGCATTACGGTTCGAACACTCGAACACCTATACGGATTCTCCTGCACAGTGGCAGATATGTAAATACGGGGTTTACATACCATTTCTTGCGCATTACGGTTCGAACACTCGAACACCTATACGGATTCTCATGCGTAGTGGCAGTTATGTAAATACGGGTTTTCCGTACCATTTCTTGCGCAATACGGTTCGAACACTCGAACACCTATACGGATTCTCCTGCACAGTGGCAGATATGTAAATATGAGGTTTACTTACCATTTCTTGCGAAATACGGTTCGAACACTCGAACACCTATACGGATTCTCCTGCACAGTGGCAGATATGTAAATACGGGGTTTACATACCATTTCTTGCGCAATTCGGTTCGAACACTCGAACACCTATACGGATTCTCCTGCACAGTGGCAGATATGTAAATACGGGGTTTACATACCATTTCTTGCGCAATACGGTTCGAACACTCGAACACCTATACGGATTCTCCTGCACAGTGGCAGATATGTTAATACGGGGTTTACATACCATTTCTTGCGCAATACGGTTCGAACACTCGAACACCTATACGGATTCTCCTGCACAGTGGCAGATATGTAAATACGGGGTTTACATACCATTTCTTGCGCATTACGGTTCGAACACTCGAACACCTATACGGATTCTCCTGCACAGTGGCAGATATGTAAATACGGGGTTTACATACCATTTCTTGCGCAATACGGTTCGAACACTCGAACACCTATACGGATTCTCCTGCACAGTGGCAGATATGTAAATATGAGGTTTACTTACCATTTCTTGCGAAATACGTTTCGAACACTCGAACACCTATACGGATTCTCCTGCACAGTGGCAGATATGTAAATACGGGGTTTACATACCATTTCTTGCGCAATACGGTTCGAACACTCGAACACCTATACGGATTCTCCTGCACAGTGGCAGATATGTAAATACGGGGTTTACATACCATTTCTTGCGCAATACAGTTCGAACACTCGAAAACCTATACGGATTCTCCTGCACAGTGGCAGATATGTAAATGCGGGGTTTACATACCATTTCTTGCGCATTACGGTTCGAACACTCGAACACCTATACGGATTCTCTTGCACAGTGGTAGATATGTAAATACGGGGTTTACATACCATTTCTTGCGCATTACGGTTCGAACACTCGAACACCTATACGGATTCTCCTGCGCAGTGGCAGATATGTAAATACGGGGTTTCAGTACCATTTCTTTTGCAATACGGTTCGAACACTCGAACACCTATACGGATTCTCCTGCACAGTGGCAGATCTGTAAATACGGGGTTTACATACCATTTCTTGCGCAATACGGTTCGAACACTCGAACACCTATACGGATTCTCCTGCACAGTCGCAGATATGTAAATACGGGGTTTACATACCATTTCTTGCGCAATACGGTTCGAACACTCGAAAACCTATACGGATTCTCCTGCACAGTGGCAGATATGTAAATGCGGGGTTTACATACCATTTCTTGCGCATTACGGTTCGAACACTCGAACACCTATACGGATTCTCTTGCACAGTGGTAGATATGTAAATACGGGGTTTACATACCATTTCTTGCGCATTACGGTTCGAACACTCGAACACCTATACGGATTCTCCTGCGCAGTGGCAGATATGTAAATACGGGGTTTCAGTACCATTTCTTTTGCAATACGGTTCGAACACTCGAACACCTATACGGATTCTCCTGCACAGTGGCAGATCTGTAAATACGGGGTTTACGTACAATTTCTTGCGCAATACGGTTCGAACACTCGAACACCTATACGGATTCTCCTGCACAGTGGCAGATATGTAAATACGGGGTTTACATACAATTTCTTGCGCAATACGGTTCGAACACTCGAACACCTATACGGATTCTCCTGCACAGTGGCAGATATGTAAATACGGGGTTTACATACCATTTCTTGCGCAATACGGTTCGAACACTCGAACACCTATACGGATTCTCCTGCACAGTGGCAGATATGTAAATATGAGGTTTACTTACCATTTCTTGCGAAATACGGTTCGAACACTCGAACACCTATACGGATTCTCCTACACAGTGGCAGATATGTAAATACGGGGTTTACATACCATTTCTTGTGCAATACGGTTCGAACACTCGAACACCTATACGGATTCTCCTGCACAGTGGCAGATATGTAAATACGGGGTTTACATACCATTTCTTGCGCATTACGGTTCGAACACTCGAACACCTATACGGATTCTCCTGCACAGTGGCAGATATGTAAATACGGGGTTCACATACCATTTCTTGCGCATTACGGTTCGAACACTCGAACACCTATACGGATTCTCCTGCACAGTGGCAGATATGTAAATACGGGGTTTACATACCATTTCTTGCGCATTACGGTTCGAACACTCGAACACCTATACGGATTCTCCTGCGCAGTGGCAGATATGCAAATACGGGGTTTCCGTACCATTTCTTTTGCAATACGGTTCGAACACTCGAACACCTATACGGATTCTCCTGCACAGTGGCAGATATGTAAATACGGGGTTGACGTACCATTTCTTGCGCAATACGGTTCGAACACTCGAACACCTATACGGATTCTCCTGCATAGTGGCAGATATGTAAATATGAGGTTTACTTACCATTTCTTGCGAAATACGGTTCGAACACTCGAACACCTATACGGATTCTCCTGCACAGTGGCAGATATGTAAATACGGGGTTTACATACCATTTCTTGCGCAATACGGTTCGAACACTCGAACACCTATACGGATTCTCCTGCACAGTGGCAGATATGTAAATACGGGGTTTACATACCATTTCTTGCGCAGTACGGTTCGAACACTCGAACACCTATACGGATTCTCCTGCACAGTGGCAGATATGTAAATACGGGGTTTACATACCATTTCTTGCGCATTACGGTTCGAACACTCGAACACCTATACGGATTCTCCTGCACAGTGGCAGATATGTAAATACGGGGTTTACATACCATTTCTTGCGCATTACGGTTCGAACACTCGAACACCTATACGGATTCTCATGCGCAGTGGCAGTTATGTAAATACGGGTTTTCCGTACCAATTCTTGCGCAATACGGTTCGAACACTCGAACACCTATACGGATTCTCCTGCACAGTGGCAGATATGTAAATATGAGGTTTACTTACCATTTCTTGCGAAATACGGTTCGAACACTCGAACACCTATACGGATTCTACTGCACAGTGGCAGATATGTAAATACGGAGTTTACATACCATTTCTTGCGCAATACGGTTCGAACACTCGAACACCTATACGGATTCTCCTGCACAGTGGCAGATATGTAAATACGGAGTTTACATACCATTTCTTGCGCAATACGGTTCGAACACTCGAACACCTATACGGATTCTCCTGCACAGTGGCAGATATGTAAATACGGGGTTTACATACCATTTCTTGCGCATTACGGTTCGAACACTCGAACACCTATACGGATTCTCCTGCACAGTGGCAGATATGTAAATACGGGGTTTACATACCATTTCTTGCGCATTACGGTTCGAACACTCGAACACCTATACGGATTCTCCTTCGCAGTGGCAGTTATGTAAATACGGGTTTTCCGTACCATTTCTTGCGTAATACGGTTCGAACACTCGAACACCTATACGGATTCTCCTGCACAGTGGCAGATATGTAAATACGGGGTTTACGTACCATTTCTTGCGCAATACGGTTCGAACAATCGAACACCTATACGGATTCTCCTGCACAGTGGCAGATATGTAAATACGGGGTTTACATACCATTTCTTGCGCAATACGGTTCGAACACTCGAACACCTATACGGATTCTCCTGCACAGTGGCAGATATGTAAATACGGGGTTTACATACCATTTCTTGCGCATTACGGTTCGAACACTCGAACACCTATACGGATTCTCCTGCACAGTGGCAGATATGTAAATACGGGGTTTACATACCATTTCTTGCGCAATACGGTTCGAACACTCGAACACCTATACGGATTCTCCTGCACAGTGGCAGATATGTAAATATGAGGTTTACTTACCATTTCTTGCGAAATACGGTTCGAACACTCGAACACCTATACGGATTCTCCTACACAGTGGCAGATATGTAAATACGGGGTTTACATACCATTTCTCGTGCAATACGGCTCGAACACTCGAACACCTATACGGATTCTCCTGCACAGTGGCAGATATGTAAATACGGGGTTTACATACCATTTCTTGCGCATTACGGTTCGAACACTCGAACACCTATACGGATTCTCCTGCACAGTGGCAGATATGTAAATACGGGGTTTACATACCATTTCTTGCGCATTACGGTTCGAACACTCGAACACCTATACGGATTCTCCTGCACAGTGGCAGATATGTAAATACGGGGTTTACATACCATTTCTTGCGCATTACGGTTCGAACACTCGAACACCTATACGGATTCTCCTGCGTAGTGGCAGATATGCAAATACGGGGTTTCCGTACCATTTCTTTTGCAATACGGTTCGAACACTCGAACACCTATACGGATTCTCCTGCACAGTGGCAGATATGTAAATACGGGGTTGACGTACCATTTCTTGCGCAATACGGTTCGAACACTCGAACACCTATACGGATTCTCCTGCATAGTGGCAGATATGTAAATATGAGGTTTACTTACCATTTCTTGCGAAATACGGTTCGAACACTCGAACACCTATACGGATTCTCCTGCACAGTGGCAGATATGTAAATACGGGGTTTACATACCATTTCTTGCGCAATACGGTTCGAACACTCGAACACCTATACGGATTCTCCTGCACAGTGGCAGATATGTAAATACGGGGTTTACATACCATTTCTTGCGCAATACGGTTCGAACACTCGAACACCTATACGGATTCTCCTGCACAGTGGCAGATATGTAAATACGGGGTTTACATACTATTTCTTGCGCATTACGGTTCGAACACTCGAACACCTATACGGATTCTCCTGCACAGTGGCAGATATGTAAATATGAGGTTTACTTACCATTTCTTGCGAAATACGGTTCGAACACTCGAACACCTATACGGATTCTCCTGCACAGTGGCAGATATGTAAATACGGGGTTTACATACCATTTCTTGCGCAATACGGTTCGAACACTCGAACACCTATACGGATTCTCCTGCACAGTGGCAGATATGTAAATACGGGGTTTACATACCATTTCTTGCGCATTACGGTTCGAACACTCGAACACCTATACGGATTCTCCTGCACAGTGGCAGATATGTAAATACGGGGTTTACATACCATTTCTTGCGCAATACGGTTCGAACACTCGAACACCTATACGGATTCTCCTGCACAGTGGCAGATATGTAAATATGAGGTTTACTTACCATTTCTTGCGAAATACGGTTCGAACACTCGAACACCTATACGGATTCTCCTACACAGTGGCAGATATGTAAATACGGGGTTTACATACCATTTCTCGTGCAATACGGCTCGAACACTCGAACACCTATACGGATTCTCCTGCACAGTGGCAGATATGTAAATACGGGGTTTACATACCATTTCTTGCGCATTACGGTTCGAACACTCGAACACCTATACGGATTCTCCTGCACAGTGGCAGATATGTAAATACGGGGTTTACATACCATTTCTTGCGCATTACGGTTCGAACACTCGAACACCTATACGGATTCTCCTGCACAGTGGCAGATATGTAAATACGGGGTTTACATACCATTTCTTGCGCATTACGGTTCGAACACTCGAACACCTATACGGATTCTCCTGCGTAGTGGCAGATATGCAAATACGGGGTTTCCGTACCATTTCTTTTGCAATACGGTTCGAACACTCGAACACCTATACGGATTCTCCTGCACAGTGGCAGATATGTAAATACGGGGTTGACGTACCATTTCTTGCGCAATACGGTTCGAACACTCGAACACCTATACGGATTCTCCTGCATAGTGGCAGATATGTAAATATGAGGTTTACTTACCATTTCTTGCGAAATACGGTTCGAACACTCGAACACTTATACGGATTCTCCTGCACAGTGGCAGATATGTAAATACGGGGTTTACATACCATTTCTTGCGCAATACGGTTCGAACACTCGAACACCTATACGGATTCTCCTGCACAGTGGCAGATATGTAAATACGGGGTTTACATACCATTTCTTGCGCATTACGGTTCGAACACTCGAACACCTATACGGATTCTCCTGCACAGTGGCAGATATGTAAATACGGGGTTTACATACCATTTCTTGCGCAATACGGTTCGAACACTCGAACACCTATACGGATTCTCCTGCACAGTGGCAGATATGTAAATACGGGGTTTACATACCATTTCTTGCGCATTACGGTTCGAACACTCGAACACCTATACGGATTCTCCTGCACAGTGGCAGATATGTAAATATGAGGTTTACTTACCATTTCTTGCGAAATACGGTTCGAACACTCGAACACCTATACGGATTCTCCTGCACAGTGGCAGATATGTAAATACGGGGTTTACATACCATTTCTTGCGCAATACGGTTCGAACACTCGAACACCTATACGGATTCTCCTGCACAGTGGCAGATATGTAAATACGGGGTTTACATACCATTTCTTGCGCATTACGGTTCGAACACTCGAACACCTATACGGATTCTCCTGCACAGTGGCAGATATGTAAATACGGGGTTTACATACCATTTCTTGCGCAATACGGTTCGAACACTCGAACACCTATACGGATTCTCCTGCACAGTGGCAGATATGTAAATATGAGGTTTACTTACCATTTCTTGCGAAATACGGTTCGAACACTCGAACACCTATACGGATTCTCCTACACAGTGGCAGATATGTAAATACGGGGTTTACATACCATTTCTCGTGCAATACGGCTCGAACACTCGAACACCTATACGGATTCTCCTGCACAGTGGCAGATATGTAAATACGGGGTTTACATACCATTTCTTGCGCATTACGGTTCGAACACTCGAACACCTATACGGATTCTCCTGCACAGTGGCAGATATGTAAATACGGGGTTTACATACCATTTCTTGCGCATTACGGTTCGAACACTCGAACACCTATACGGATTCTCCTGCACAGTGGCAGATATGTAAATACGGGGTTTACATACCATTTCTTGCGCATTACGGTTCGAACACTCGAACACCTATACGGATTCTCCTGCGTAGTGGCAGATATGCAAATACGGGGTTTCCGTACCATTTCTTTTGCAATACGGTTCGAACACTCGAACACCTATACGGATTCTCCTGCACAGTGGCAGATATGTAAATACGGGGTTGACGTACCATTTCTTGCGCAATACGGTTCGAACACTCGAACACCTATACGGATTCTCCTGCATAGTGGCAGATATGTAAATATGAGGTTTACTTACCATTTCTTGCGAAATACGGTTCGAACACTCGAACACCTATACGGATTCTCCTGCACAGTGGCAGATATGTAAATACGGGGTTTACATACCATTTCTTGCGCAATACGGTTCGAACACTCGAACACCTATACGGATTCTCCTGCACAGTGGCAGATATGTAAATACGGGGTTTACATACCATTTCTTGCGCAATACGGTTCGAACACTCGAACACCTATACGGATTCTCCTGCACAGTGGCAGATATGTAAATACGGGGTTTACATACCATTTCTTGCGCATTACGGTTCGAACACTCGAACACCTATACGGATTCTCCTGCACAGTGGCAGATATGTAAATACGGGGTTTACATACCATTTCTTGCGCATTACGGTTCGAACACTCGAACACCTATACGGATTCTCCTGCGCAGTGGCAGATATGCAAATACGGGGTTTCCGTACCATTTCTTTTGCAATACGGTTCGAACACTCGAACACCTATACGGATTCTCCTGCACAGTGGCAGATATGTAAATACGGGGTTGACGTACCATTTCTTGCGCAATACGGTTCGAACACTCGAACACCTATACGGATTCTCCTGCATAATGGCAGATATGTAAATATGAGGTTTACTTACCATTTCTTGCGAAATACGGTTCGAACACTCGAACACCTATACGGATTCTCCTACACAGTGGCAGATATGTAAATACGGGGTTTACATACCATTTCTCGTGCAATACGGCTCGAACACTCGAACACCTATACGGATTCTCCTGCACAGTGGCAGATATGTAAATACGGGGTTTACATACCATTTCTTGCGCATTACGGTTCGAACACTCGAACACCTATACGGATTCTCCTGCACAGTGGCAGATATGTAAATACGGGGTTTACATACCATTTCTTGCGCATTACGGTTCGAACACTCGAACACCTATACGGATTCTCCTGCACAGTGGCAGATATGTAAATACGGGGTTTACATACCATTTCTTGCGCATTACGGTTCGAACACTCGAACACCTATACGGATTCTCCTGCACAGTGGCAGATATGTAAATACGGGGTTTACATACCATTTCTTGCGCATTACGGTTCGAACACTCGAACACCTATACGGATTCTCCTGCGCAGTGGCAGTTATGTAAATACGGGTTTTCCGTACCATTTCTTGCGCAATACGGTTCGAACACTCGAACACCTATACGGATTCTCCTGCACAGTGGCAGATATGTAAATACGGGGTTTACATACCATTTCTTGCGGAATACGGTTCGAACACTCGAACACCTATACGGATTCTCCTGCACAGTGGCAGATATGTAAATACGGGGTTTACATACCATTTCTTGCGCAATACGGTTCGAACACTCGAACACCTATACGGATTCTCCTGCACAGTGGCAGATATGTAAATACGGGGTTTACATACCATTTCTTGCGCAATACGGTTCGAACACTCGAACACCTATACGGATTCTCCTGCACAGTGGCAGATATGTAAATACGGGGTTTACATACCATTTCTTGCGCATTACGGTTCGAACACTCGAACCCCTATACGGATTCTCCTGCACAGTGGCAGATATGTAAATACGGGGTTTACATACCATTTCTTGCGCATTACGGTTCGAACACTCGAACACCTATACGGATTCTCCTGCGCAGTGGCAGTTATGTAAATACGGGTTTTCCGTACCATTTCTTGCGCAATACGGTTCGAACACTCGAACACCTATACGGATTCTCCTGCACAGTGGCAGATATGTAAATACGGGGTTTACGTACCATTTCTTGCGCAATACGGTTCGAACAATCGAACACCTATACGGATTCTCCTGCACAGTGGCAGATATGTAAATACGGGGTTTACATACCATTTCTTGCGCAATACGGTTCGAACACTCGAACACCTATACGGATTCTCCTGCACAGTGGCAGATATGTAAATACGGGGTTTACATACCATTTCTTGCGCATTACGGTTCGAACACTCGAACACCTATACGGATTCTCCTGCACAGTGGCAGATATGTAAATACGGTGTTTACATACCATTTCTTGCGCAATACGGTTCGAACACTCGAACGCCTATACGGATTCTCCTGCACAGTGGCAGATATGTAAATACGGGGTTTACATACCATTTCTTGCACAATACGGTTCGAACACTCGAACACCTATACGGATTCTCCTGCACAGTGGCAGATATGTAAATACGGGGTTTACATACCATTTCTTGCGCAATACGGTTCGAACACTCGAAAACCTATACGGATTCTCCTGCACAGTGGCAGATATGTAAATGCGGGGTTTACATACCATTTCTTGCGCATTACGGTTCGAACACTCGAACACCTATACGGATTCTCTTGCACAGTGGTAGATATGTAAATACGGGGTTTACATACCATTTCTTGCGCATTACGGTTCGAACACTCGAACACCTATACGGATTCTCCTGCACAGTGGCAGATATGTAAATACGGGGTTTACATACCATTTCTTGCGCATTACGGTTCGAACACTCGAACACCTATACGGATTCTCCTGCGCAGTGGCAGTTATGTAAATACGGGTTTTCCGTACCATTTCTTGCGCAATACGGTTCGAACACTCGAACACCTATACGGATTCTCCTGCACAGTGGCAGATATGTAAATATGAGGTTTACTTACCATTTCTTGCGAAATACGGTTCGAACACTCGAACACCTATACGGATTCTCCTGCACAGTGGCAGATATGTAAATACGGGGTTTACATACCATTTCTTGCGCAATACGGTTCGAACACTCGAACACCTATACGGATTCTCCTGCACAGTGGCAGATATGTAAATACGGGGTTTACATACCATTTCTTGCGCAATACGGTTCGAACACTCGAACACCTATACGGATTCTCCTGCACAGTGGCAGATATGTAAATACGGGGTTTACATACCATTTCTTGCGCAATACGGTTCGAACACTCGAACACCTATACGGATTCTCCTGCACAGTGGCAGATATGTAAATACGGGGTTTACATACCATTTCTTGCGCATTACGGTTCGAACACTCGAACACCTATACGGATTCTCCTGCACAGTGGCAGATATGTAAATACGGGGTTTACATACCATTTCTTGCGCAATACGGTTCGAACACTCGAACACCTATACGGATTCTCCTGCACAGTGGCAGATATGTAAATATGAGGTTTACTTACCATTTCTTGCGAAATACGTTTCGAACACTCGAACACCTATACGGATTCTCCTGCACAGTGGCAGATATGTAAATACGGGGTTTACATACCATTTCTTGCGCAATACGGTTCGAACACTCGAACACCTATACGGATTCTCCTGCACAGTGGCAGATATGTAAATACGGGGTTTACATACCATTTCTTGCGCAATACGGTTCGAACACTCGAAAACCTATACGGATTCTCCTGCACAGTGGCAGATATGTAAATGCGGGGTTTACATACCATTTCTTGCGCATTACGGTTCGAACACTCGAACACCTATACGGATTCTCTTGCACAGTGGTAGATATGTAAATACGGGGTTTACATACCATTTCTTGCGCATTACGGTTCGAACACTCGAACACCTATACGGATTCTCCTGCGCAGTGGCAGATATGTAAATACGGGGTTTCAGTACCATTTCTTTTGCAATACGGTTCGAACACTCGAACACCTATACGGATTCTCCTGCACAGTGGCAGATCTGTAAATACGGGGTTTACATACCATTTCTTGCGCAATACGGTTCGAACACTCGAACACCTATACGGATTCTCCTGCACAGTGGCAGATATGTAAATACGGGGTTTACATACCATTTCTTGCGCAATACGGTTCGAACACTCGAAAACCTATACGGATTCTCCTGCACAGTGGCAGATATGTAAATGCGGGGTTTACATACCATTTCTTGCGCATTACGGTTCGAACACTCGAACACCTATACGGATTCTCTTGCACAGTGGTAGATATGTAAATACGGGGTTTACATACCATTTCTTGCGCATTACGGTTCGAACACTCGAACACCTATACGGATTCTCCTGCGCAGTGGCAGATATGTAAATACGGGGTTTCAGTACCATTTCTTTTGCAATACGGTTCGAACACTCGAACACCTATACGGATTCTCCTGCACAGTGGCAGATCTGTAAATACGGGGTTTACGTACAATTTCTTGCGCAATACGGTTCGAACACTCGAACACCTATACGGATTCTCCTGCACAGTGGCAGATATGTAAATACGGGGTTTACATACAATTTCTTGCGCAATACGGTTCGAACACTCGAACACCTATACGGATTCTCCTGCACAGTGGCAGATATGTAAATACGGGGTTTACATACCATTTCTTGCGCAATACGGTTCGAACACTCGAACACCTATACGGATTCTCCTGCACAGTGGCAGATATGTAAATATGAGGTTTACTTACCATTTCTTGCGAAATACGGTTCGAACACTCGAACACCTATACGGATTCTCCTACACAGTGGCAGATATGTAAATACGGGGTTTACATACCATTTCTTGTGCAATACGGTTCGAACACTCGAACACCTATACGGATTCTCCTGCACAGTGGCAGATATGTAAATACGGGGTTTACATACCATTTCTTGCGCATTACGGTTCGAACACTCGAACACCTATACGGATTCTCCTGCACAGTGGCAGATATGTAAATACGGGGTTCACATACCATTTCTTGCGCATTACGGTTCGAACACTCGAACACCTATACGGATTCTCCTGCACAGTGGCAGATATGTAAATACGGGGTTTACATACCATTTCTTGCGCATTACGGTTCGAACACTCGAACACCTATACGGATTCTCCTGCGCAGTGGCAGATATGCAAATACGGGGTTTCCGTACCATTTCTTTTGCAATACGGTTCGAACACTCGAACACCTATACGGATTCTCCTGCACAGTGGCAGATATGTAAATACGGGGTTGACGTACCATTTCTTGCGCAATACGGTTCGAACACTCGAACACCTATACGGATTCTCCTGCATAGTGGCAGATATGTAAATATGAGGTTTACTTACCATTTCTTGCGAAATACGGTTCGAACACTCGAACACCAATACGGATTCTCCTGCACAGTGGCAGATATGTAAATACGGGGTTTACATACCATTTCTTGCGCAATACGGTTCGAACACTCGAACACCTATACGGATTCTCCTGCACAGTGGCAGATATGTAAATACGGGGTTTACATACCATTTCTTGCGCATTACGGTTCGAACACTCGAACACCTATACGGATTCTCCTGCACAGTGGCAGATATGTAAATACGGGGTTTACATACCATTTCTTGCGCATTACGGTTCGAACACTCGAACACCTATACGGATTCTCCTGCGCAGTGGCAGTTATGTAAATACGGGTTTTCCGTACCATTTCTTGCGCAATACGGTTCGAACACTCGAACACCTATACGGATTCTCCTGCACAGTGGCAGATATGTAAATATGAGGTTTACTTACCATTTCTTGCGAAATACGGTTCGAACACTCGAACACCTATACGGATTCTCCTGCACAGTGGCAGATATGTAAATACGGGGTTTACATACCATTTCTTGCGCAATACGGTTCGAACACTCGAACACCTATACGGATTCTCCTGCACAGTGGCAGATATGTAAATACGGGGTTTACATACCATTTCTTGCGCAATACGGTTCGAACACTCGAACACCGATACGGATTCTCCTGCACAGTGGCAGATATGTAAATACGGGGTTTACATACCATTTCTTGCGCATTACGGTTCGAACACTCGAACACCTATACGGATTCTCCTGCACAGTGGCAGATATGTAAATACGGGGTTTACATACCATTTCTTGCGCATTACGGTTCGAACACTCGAACACCTATACGGATTCTCCTGCGCAGTGGCAGTTATGTAAATACGGGTTTTCCGTACCATTTCTTGCGCAATACGGTTCGAACACTCGAACACCTATACGGATTCTCCTGCACAGTGGCAGATATGTAAATATGAGGTTTACTTGCCATTTCTTGCGAAATACGGTTCGAACACTCGAACACCTATACGGATTCTCCTGCACAGTGGCAGATATGTAAATACGGGGTTTACATACCATTTCTTGCGCAATACGGTTCGAACACTCGAACACCTATACGGATTCTCCTGCACAGTGGCAGATATGTAAATACGGGGTTTACATACCATTTCTTGCGCAATACGGTTCGAACACTCGAACACCTATACGGATTCTCCTGCACAGTGGCAGATATGTAAATACGGGGTTTACATACCATTTCTTGCGCAATACGGTTCGAACACTCGAACACCTATACGGATTCTCCTGCACAGTGGCCGATATGTAAATACGGGGTTTACATACCATTTCTTGCGCATTACGGTTCGAACACTCGAACACCTATACGGATTCTCCTGCACAGTGGCAGATATGTAAATACGGGGTTTACATACCATTTCTTGCGCAATACGGTTCGAACACTCGAACACCTATACGGATTCTCCTGCACAGTGGCAGATATGTAAATATGAGGTTTACTTACCATTTCTTGCGAAATACGTTTCGAACACTCGAACACCTATACGGATTCTCCTGCACAGTGGCAGATATGTAAATACGGGGTTTACATACCATTTCTTGCGCAATACGGTTCGAACACTCGAACACCTATACGGATTCTACTGCACAGTGGCAGATATGTAAATACGGGGTTTACATACCATTTCTTGCGCAATACGGTTCGAACACTCGAAAACCTATACGGATTCTCCTGCACAGTGGCAGATATGTAAATGCGGGGTTTACATACCATTTCTTGCGCATTACGGTTCGAACACTCGAACACCTATACGGATTCTCTTGCACAGTGGTAGATATGTAAATACGGGGTTTACATACCATTTCTTGCGCATTACGATTCGAACACTCGAACACCTATACGGATTCTCCTGCGCAGTGGCAGTTATGTAAATACGGGTTTTCCGTACCATTTCTTGCGCAATACGGTTCGAACACTCGAACACCTATACGGATTCTCCTGCACAGTGGCAGATATGTAAATATGAGGTTTACTTACCATTTCTTGCGAAATACGGTTCGAACACTCGAACACCTATACGGATTCTCCTGCACAGTGGCAGATATGTAAATACGGGGTTTACATACCATTTCTTGCGCAATACGGTTCGAACACTCGAACACCTATACGGATTCTCCTGCACAGTGGCAGATATGTAAATACGGGGTTTACATACCATTTCTTGCGCAATACGGTTCGAACACTCGAACACCTATACGGATTCTCCTGCACAGTGGCAGATATGTAAATACGGGGTTTACATACCATTTCTTGCGCAATACGGTTCAAACACTCGAACACCTATACGGATTCTCCTGCACAGTGGCAGATATGTAAATACGGGGTTTACATACCATTTCTTGCGCATTACGGTTCGAACACTCGAACACCTATACGGATTCTCCTGCACAGTGGCAGATATGTAAATACGGGGTTTACATACCATTTCTTGCGCAATACGGTTCGAACACTCGAACACCTATACGGATTCTCCTGCACAGTGGCAGATATGTAAATATGAGGTTTACTTACCATTTCTTGCGAAATACGTTTCGAACACTCGAACACCTATACGGATTCTCCTGCACAGTGGCAGATATGTAAATACGGGGTTTACATACCATTTCTTGCGCAATACGGTTCGAACACTCGAACACCTATACGGATTCTCCTGCACAGTGGCAGATATGTAAATACGGGGTTTACATACCATTTCTTGCGCAATACGGTTCGAACACTCGAAAACCTATACGGATTCTCCTGCACAGTGGCAGATATGTAAATGCGGGGTTTACATACCATTTCTTGCGCATTACGGTTCGAACACTCGAACACCTATACGGATTCTCTTGCACAGTGGTAGATATGTAAATACGGGGTTTACATACCATTTCTTGCGCATTACGGTTCGAACACTCGAACACCTATACGGATTCTCCTGCGCAGTGGCAGATATGTAAATACGGGGTTTCAGTACCATTTCTTTTGCAATACGGTTCGAACACTCGAACACCTATACGGATTCTCTTGCACAGTGGCAGATCTGTAAATACGGGGTTTACATACCATTTCTTGCGCAATACGGTTCGAACACTCGAACACCTATACGGATTCTCCTGCACAGTGGCAGATATGTAAATACGGGGTTTACATACCATTTCTTGCGCAATACGGTTCGAACACTCGAAAACCTATACGGATTCTCCTGCACAGTGGCAGATATGTAAATGCGGGGTTTACATACCATTTCTTGCGCATTACGGTTCGAACACTCGAACACCTATACGGATTCTCTTGCACAGTGGTAGATATGTAAATACGGGGTTTACATACCATTTCTTGCGCATTACGGTTCGAACACTCGAACACCTATACGGATTCTCCTGCGCAGTGGCAGATATGTAAATACGGGGTTTCAGTACCATTTTTTTGCAATACGGTTCGAACACTCGAACACCTATACGGATTCTCCTGCACAGTGGCAGATCTGTAAATACGGGGTTTACGTACAATTTCTTGCGCAATACGGTTCGAACACTCGAACACCTATACGGATTCTCCTGCACAGTGGCAGATATGTAAATACGGGGTTTACATACAATTTCTTGCGCAATACGGTTCGAACACTCGAACACCTATACGGATTCTCCTGCACAGTGGCAGATATGTAAATACGGGGTTTACATACCATTTCTTGCGCAATACGGTTCGAACACTCGAACACCTATACGGATTCTCCTGCACAGTGGCAGATATGTAAATATGAGGTTTACTTACCATTTCTTGCGAAATACGGTTCGAACACTCGAACACCTATACGGATTCTCCTACACAGTGGCAGATATGTAAATACGGGGTTTACATACCATTTCTTGGGCAATACGGTTCGAACACTCGAACACCTATACGGATTCTCCTGCACAGTGGCAGATATGTAAATACGGGGTTTACATACCATTTCTTGCGCATTACGGTTCGAACACTCGAACACCTATACGGATTCTCCTGCACAGTGGCAGATATGTAAATACGGGGTTCACATACCATTTCTTGCGCATTACGGTTCGAACACTCGAACACCTATACGGATTCTCCTGCACAGTGGCAGATATGTAAATACGGGGTTTACATACCATTTCTTGCGCATTACGGTTCGAACACTCGAACACCTATACGGATTCTCCTGCGCAGTGGCAGATATGCAAATACGGGGTTTCCGTACCGTTTGTTTTGCAATACGGTTCGAACACTCGAACACCTATACGGATTCTCCTGCACAGTGGCAGATATGTAAATACGGGGTTGACGTACCATTTCTTGCGCAATACGGTTCGAACACTCGAACACCTATACGGATTCTCCAGCATAGTGGCAGATATGTAAATATGAGGTTTACTTACCATTTCTTGCGAAATACGGTTCGAACACTCGAACACCTATACGGATTCTCCTGCACAGTGGCAGATATGTAAATACGGGGTTTACATACCATTTCTTGCGCAATACGGTTCGAACACTCGAACACCTATACGGATTCTCCTGCACAGTGGCAGATATGTAAATACGGGGTTTACATACCATTTCTTGCGCAATACGGTTCGAACACCCGAACACCTATACGGATTCTCCTGCACAGTGGCAGATATGTAAATACGGGGTTTACATACCATTTCTTGCGGATTACGGTTCGAACACTCGAACACCTATACGGATTCTCCTGCACAGTGGCAGATATGTAAATACGGGGTTTACATACCATTTCTTGCGCATTACGGTTCGAACACTCGAACACCTATACGGATTCTCCTGCGCAGTGGCAGTTATGTAAATACGGGTTTTCCGTACCATTTCTTGCGCAATACGGTTCGAACACTCGAACACCTATACGGATTCTCCTGCACAGTGGCAGATATGTAAATATGAGGTTTACTTACCATTTCTTGCGAAATACGGTTCGAACACTCGAACACCTATACGGATTCTCCTGCACAGTGGCAGATATGTAAATACGGGGTTTACATACCATTTCTTGCGCAATACGGTTCGAACACTCGAACACCTATACGGATTCTCCTGCACAGTGGCAGATATGTAAATACAGGGTTTACATACCATTTCTTGCGCAATACGGTTCGAACACTCGAACACCTATACGGATTCTCCTGCACAGTGGCAGATATGTAAATACGGGGTTTACATACCATTTCTTGCGCATTACGGTTCGAACACTCGAACACCTATACGGATTCTCCTGCACAGTGGCAGATATATAAATACGGGGTTTACATACCATTTCTTGCGCATTACGGTTCGAACACTCGAACACCTATACGGATTCTCCTGCGCAGTGGCAGTTATGTAAATACGGGTTTTCCGTACCATTTCTTGCGCAATACGGTTCGAACACTCGAACACCTATACGGATTCTCCTGCACAGTGGCAGATATGTAAATACGGGGTTTACGTACCATTTCTTGCGCAATACGGTTCGAACAATCGAACACCTATACGGATTCTCCTGCACAGTGGCAGATATGTAAATACGGGGTTTACATACCATTTCTTGCGCAATACGGTTCGAACACTCGAACACCTATACGGATTCTCCTGCACAGTGGCAGATATGTAAATACGGGGTTTACATACCATTTCTTGCGCATTACGGTTCGAACACTCGAACACCTATACGGATTCTCCTGGACAGTGGCAGATATGTAAATACGGTGTTTACATACCATTTCTTGCGCATTACGGTTCGAACACTCGAACACCTATACGGATTCTCCTGCACAGTGGCAGATATGTAAATACGGGGTTCACATACCATTTCTTGCGCATTACGGTTCGAACACTCGAACACCTATACGGATTCTCCTGCACAGTGGCAGATATGTAAATACGGGGTTTACATACCATTTCTTGCGCATTACGGTTCGAACACTCGAACACCTATACGGATTCTCCTGCGCAGTGGCAGATATGCAAATACGGGGTTTCCGTACCGTTTCTTTTGCAATACGGTTCGAACACTCGAACACCTATACGGATTCTCCTGCACAGTGGCAGATATGTAAATACGGGGTTGACGTACCATTTCTTGCGCAATACGGTTCGAACACTCGAACACCTATACGGATTCTCCAGCATAGTGGCAGATATGTAAATATGAGGTTTACTTACCATTTCTTGCGAAATACGGTTCGAACACTCGAACACCTATACGGATTCTCCTGCACAGTGGCAGATATGTAAATACGGGGTTTACATACCATTTCTTGCGCAATACGGTTCGAACACTCGAACACCTATACGGATTCTCCTGCACAGTGGCAGATATGTAAATACGGGGTTTACATACCATTTCTTGCGCAATACGGTTCGAACACTCGAACACCTATACGGATTCTCCTGCACAGTGGCAGATATGTAAATACGGGGTTTACATACCATTTCTTGCGGATTACGGTTCGAACACTCGAACACCTATACGGATTCTCCTGCACAGTGGCAGATATGTAAATACGGGGTTTACATACCATTTCTTGCGCATTACGGTTCGAACACTCGAACACCTATACGGATTCTCCTGCGCAGTGGCAGTTATGTAAATACGGGTTTTCCGTACCATTTCTTGCGCAATACGGTTCGAACACTCGAACACCTATACGGATTCTCCTGCACAGTGGCAGATATGTAAATATGAGGTTTACTTACCATTTCTTGCGAAATACGGTTCGAACACTCGAACACCTATACGGATTCTCCTGCACAGTGGCAGATATGTAAATACGGGGTTTACATACCATTTCTTGCGCAATACGGTTCGAACACTCGAACACCTATACGGATTCTCCTGCACAGTGGCAGATATGTAAATACAGGGTTTACATACCATTTCTTGCGCAATACGGTTCGAACACTCGAACACCTATACGGATTCTCCTGCACAGTGGCAGATATGTAAATACGGGGTTTACATACCATTTCTTGCGCATTACGGTTCGAACACTCGAACACCTATACGGATTCTCCTGCACAGTGGCAGATATGTAAATACGGGGTTTACATACCATTTCTTGCGCATTACGGTTCGAACACTCGAACACCTATACGGATTCTCCTGCGCAGTGGCAGTTATGTAAATACGGGTTTTCCGTACCATTTCTTGCGCAATACGGTTCGAACACTCGAACACCTATACGGATTCTCCTGCACAGTGGCAGATATGTAAATACGGGGTTTACGTACCATTTCTTGCGCAATACGGTTCGAACAATCGAACACCTATACGGATTCTCCTGCACAGTGGCAGATATGTAAATACGGGGTTTACATACCATTTCTTGCGCAATACGGTTCGAACACTCGAACACCTATACGGATTCTCCTGCACAGTGGCAGATATGTAAATACGGGGTTTACATACCATTTCTTGCGCATTACGGTTCGAACACTCGAACACCTATACGGATTCTCCTGGACAGTGGCAGATATGTAAATACGGTGTTTACATAACATTTCTTGCGCATTACGGTTCGAACACTCGAACACCTATACGGATTCTCCTGCGCAGAGGCAGTTATGTAAATACGGGTTTTCCGTACCATTTCTTGCGCAATACGGTTCGAACACTCGAACACCTATACGGATTCTCCTGCACAGTGGCAGATATGTAAATATGAGGTTTACTTACCATTTCTTGCGAAATACGGTTCGAACACTCGAACACCTATACGGATTCTCCTGCACAGTGGCAGATATGTAAATACGGGGTTTACATACCATTTCTTGCGCAATACGGTTCGAACACTCGAACACCTATACGGATTCTCCTGCACAGTGGCAGATATGTAAATACGGGGTTTACATACCATTTCTTGCGCAATACGGTTCGAACACTCGAACACCTATACGGATTCTCCTGCACAGTGGCAAATATGTAAATACGGGGTTTACATACCATTTCTTGCGCAATACGGTTCGAACACTCGAACACCTATACGGATTCTCCTGCACAGTGGCAGATATGTAAATACGGGGTTTACATACCATTTCTTGCGCATTACGGTTCGAACACTCGAACACCTATACGGATTCTCCTGCACAGTGGCAGATATGTAAATACGGGGTTTACATACCATTTCTTGCGCAATACGGTTCGAACACTCGAACACCTATACGGATTCTCCTGCACAGTGGCAGATATGTAAATATGAGGTTTACTTACCATTTCTTGCGAAATACGTTTCGAACACTCGAACACCTATACGGATTCTCCTGCACAGTGGCAGATATGTAAATACGGGGTTTACATACCATTTCTTGCGCAATACGGTTCGAACACTCGAACACCTATACGGATTCTCCTGCACAGTGGCAGATATGTAAATACGGGGTTTACATACCATTTCTTGCGCAATACGGTTCGAACACTCGAAAACCTATACGGATTCTCCTGCACAGTGGCAGATATGTAAATGCGGGGTTTACATACCATTTCTTGCGCATTACGGTTCGAACACTCGAACACCTATACGGATTCTCTTGCACAGTGGTAGATATGTATATACGGGGTTTACATACCATTTCTTGCGCATTACGGTTCGAACACTCGAACACCTGTACGGATTCTCCTGCGCAGTGGCAGATATGTAAATACGGGGTTTCAGTACCATTTCTTTTGCAATACGGTTCGAACACTCGAACACCTATACGGATTCTCTTGCACAGTGGCAGATCTGTAAATACGGGGTTTACATACCATTTCTTGCGCAATACGGTTCGAACACTCGAACACCTATACGGATTCTCCTGCACAGTGGCAGATATGTAAATACGGGGTTTACATACCATTTCTTGCGCAATACGGTTCGAACACTCGAAAACCTATACGGATTCTCCTGCACAGTGGCAGATATGTAAATGCGGGGTTTACATACCATTTCTTGCGCATTACGGTTCGAACACTCGAACACCTATACGGATTCTCTTGCACAGTGGTAGATATGTAAATACGGGGTTTACATACCATTTCTTGCGCATTACGGTTCGAACACTCGAACACCTATACGGATTCTCCTGCGCAGTGGCAGATATGTAAATACGGGGTTTCAGTACCATTTCTTTTGCAATACGGTTCGAACACTCGAACACCTATACGGATTCTCCTGCACAGTGGCAGATCTGTAAATACGGGGTTTACGTACAATTTCTTGCGCAATACGGTTCGAACACTCGAACACCTATACGGATTCTCCTGCACAGTGGCAGATATGTAAATACGGGGTTTACATACAATTTCTTGCGCAATACGGTTCGAACACTCGAACACCTATATGGATTCTCCTGCACAGTGGCAGATATGTAAATACGGGGTTTACATACCATTTCTTGCGCAATACGGTTCGAACACTCGAACACCTATACGGATTCTCCTGCACAGTGGCAGATATGTAAATATGAGGTTTACTTACCATTTCTTGCGAAATACGGTTCGAACACTCGAACACCTATACGGATTCTCCAACACAGTGGCAGATATGTAAATACGGGGTTTACATACCATTTCTTGTGCAATACGGTTCGAACACTCGAACACCTATACGGATTCTCCTGCACAGTGGCAGATATGTAAATACGGGGTTTACATACCATTTCTTGCGCATTACGGTTCGAACACTCGAACACCTATACGGATTCTCCTGCACAGTGGCAGATATGTAAATACGGGGTTCACATACCATTTCTTGCGCATTACGGTTCGAACACTCGAACACCTATACGGATTCTCCTGCACAGTGGCAGATATGTAAATACGGGGTTTACATACCATTTCTTGCGCATTACGGTTCGAACACTCGAACACCTATACGGATTCTCCTGCGCAGTGGCAGATATGCAAATACGGGGTTTCCGTACCATTTCTTTTGCAATACGGTTCGAACACTCGAACACCTATACGGATTCTCCTGCACAGTGGCAGATATGTAAATACGGGGTTGACGTACCATTTCTTGCGCAATACGGTTCGAACACTCGAACACCTATACGGATTCTCCAGCATAGTGGCAGATATGTAAATATGAGGTTTACTTACCATTTCTTGCGAAATACGGTTCGAACACTCGAACACCTATACGGATTCTCCTGCACAGTGGCAGATATGTAAATACGGGGTTTACATACCATTTCTTGCGCAATACGGTTCGAACACTCGAACACCTATACGGATTCTCCTGCACAGTGGCAGATATGTAAATACGGGGTTTACATACCATTTCTTGCGCAATACGGTTCGAACACTCGAACACCTATACGGATTCTCCTGCACAGTGGCAGATATGTAAATACGGGGTTTACATACCATTTCTTACGCATTACGGTTCGAACACTCGAACACCTATACGGATTCTCCTGCACAGTGGCAGATATGTAAATACGGGGTTTACATACCCTTTCTTGCGCATTACGGTTCGAACACTCGAACACCTATACGGATTCTCCTGCGCAGTGGCAGTTATGTAAATACGGGTTTTCCGTACCATTTCTTGCGCAATACGGTTCGAACACTCGAACACCTATACGGATTCTCCTGCACAGTGGCAGATATGTAAATATGAGGTTTACTTACCATTTCTTGCGAAATACGGTTCGAACACTCGAACACCTATACGGATTCTCCTGCACAGTGGCAGATATGTAAATACGGGGTTTACATACCATTTCTTGCGCAATACGGTTCGAACACTCGAACACCTATACGGATTCTCCTGCACAGTGGCAGATATGTAAATACAGGGTTTACATACCATTTCTTGCGCAATACGGTTCGAACACTCGAACACCTATACGGATTCTCCTGCACAGTGGCAGATATGTAAATACGGGGTTTACATACCATTTCTTGCGCATTACGGTTCGAACACTCGAACACCTATACGGATTCTCCTGCACAGTGGCAGATATGTAAATACGGGGTTTACATACCATTTCTTGCGCATTACGGTTCGAACACTCGAACACCTATACGGATTCTCCTGCGCAGTGGCAGTTATGTAAATACGGGTTTTCCGTACCATTTCTTGCGCAATACGGTTCGAACACTCGAACACCTATACGGATTCTCCTGCACAGTGGCAGATATGTAAATACGGGGTTTACGTACCATTTCTTGCGCAATACGGTTCGAACAATCGAACACCTATACGGATTCTCCTGCACAGTGGCAGATATGTAAATACGGGGTTTACATACCATTTCTTGCGCAATACGGTTCGAACACTCGAACACCTATACGGATTCTCCTGCACAGTGGCAGATATGTAAATACGGGGTTTACATACCATTTCTTGCGCATTACGGTTCGAACACTCGAACACCTATACGGATTCTCCTGGACATTGGCAGATATGTAAATACGGTGTTTACATACCATTTCTTGCGCAATACGGTTCGAACAGTCGAAAACCTATACGGATTCTCCTGCACAGTGGCAGATATGTAAATGCGGGGTTTACATACCATTTCTTGCGCATTACGGTTCGAACACTCGAACACCTATACGGATTCTCGTGCACAGTGGTAGATATGTAAATACGGGGTTTACATACCTTTTCTTGCGCATTACGGTTCGAACACTCGAACACCTATACGGATTCTCCTGCGTAGTGGCAGATATGTAAATACGGGGTTTCAGTACCATTTCTTTTGCAATACGGTTCGAACACTCGAACACCTATACGGATTCTCCTGCACAGTGGCAGATATGTAAATACGGGGTTTACGTACCATTTCTTGCGCAATACGGTTCGAACACTCGAACACCTATACGGATTCTCCTGCACAGTGGCAGATATGTAAATACGGGGTTTACATACAATTTCTTGCGCAATACGGTTCGAACACTCGAACACCTATACGGATTCTCCTGCACAGTGGCAGATATGTAAGTACGGGGTTTACATACCATTTCTTGCGCAATACGGTTCGAACACTCGAACACCTATACGGATTCTCCTGCACAGTGGCAGATATGTAAATATGAGGTTTACTTACCATTTCTTGCGAAATACGGTTCGAACACTCGAACACCTATACGGATTCTCCTACACAGTGGCAGATATGTAAATACGGGGTTTACATACCATTTCTTGTGCAATACGGTTCGAACACTCGAACACCTATACGGATTCTCCTGCACAGTGGCAGATATGTAAATACGGGGTTTACATACCATTTCTTGCGCATTACGGTTCGAACACTCGAACACCTATACGGATTCTCCTGCACAGTGGCCGATATGTAAATACGGGCTTTACATACCATTTCTTGCGCATTACGGTTCGAACACTCGAACACCTATACGGATTCTCCTGCGCAGTGGCAGTTATGTAAATACGGGTTTTCCGTACCATTTCTTGCGCAATACGGTTCGAACACTCGAACACCTATACGGATTCTCCTGCACAGTGGCAGATATGTAAATACGGGGTTTACATACCATTTCTTGCGCAATACGGTTTGAACACTCGAACACCTATACGGATTCTCCTGCACAGTGGCAGATATGTAAATACGGGGTTTACATACCATTTCTTGCGCAATACGGTTCGAACACTCGAAAACCTATACGGATTCTCCCGCACAGTGGCAGATATGTAAATGCGGGGTTTACATACCATTTCTTGCGCATTACGGTTCGAACACTCGAACACCTATACGGATTCTCCTGCGCAGTGGCAGATATGTAAATACGGGGTTGACATACCATTTCTTGCGCATTACGGTTCAAACACTCGAACACCTATACGGATTCTCCAGCGCAGTGGCAGATATGTAAATACGGGGTTTCCGTACCATTTCTTTTGCAATACGGTTCGAACACTCGAACACCTATACGGATTCTCCTGCATAGTGGCAGATATGTAAATACGGGGTTGACGTACCATTTCTTGCGCAATACGGTTCGAACACTCGAACACCTATACGGATTCTCCTGCACAGTGGCAGATATGTAAATACGGGGTTTACATACCATTTCTTGCGCAATACGGTTCGAACACTCGAACACCTATACGGATTCTCCTGCACAGTGGCAGATATGTAAATACGGGGTTTACATACCATTTCTTGCGCAATACGGTTCGAACATTCGAACACCTATACGGATTCTCCTGCACAGTGGCAGATATGTAAATACGGGGTTTACATACCATTTCTTGCGCAATACGGTTCGAACACTCGAACACCTATACGGATTCTCCTGCACAGTGGCAGATATGTAAATATGAGGTTTACTTACCATTTCTTGCGAAATACGGTTCGAACACTCGAACACCTATACAGATTCTCCTGCACAGTGGCAGACATGTAAATACGGGGTTTACTTACCATTTCTTGCGCAATACGGTTCGAACACTCGAACACCTATACGGATTCTCCTGCACAGTGGCAGATATGTAAATGCGGGGTTTACATACCATTTCTTGCGCAATACGGTTCGAACACTCGAACACCTATACGGATTCTCCTGCACAGTGGCAGATATGTAAATACGGGGTTTACATACCATTTCTTGCGCATTACGGTTCGAACACTCGAACACCTATACGGATTCTCCTGCACAGTGGCAGATATGTAAATACGGGGATTAGATACCATTTCTTGCGCATTACGGTTCGAACACTCGAACACCTATACGGATTCTCCTGCGCAGTGGCAGATATGTAAATACGGGTTTTCCGTACCATTTCTTGCGCAATACGGTTCGAACACTCGAACACCTATACGGATTCTCCTGCACAGTGGCAGATATGTAAATACGGGGTTTACGTACCATTTCTTGCGCAATACGGTTCGAACACTCGAACACCTATACGGATTCTCCTGCACAGTGGCAGATATATAAATACGGGGTTTACATACAATTTCTTGCGCAATACGGTTCGAACACTCGAACACCTATACGGATTCTCCTGCACAGTGGCAGATATGTAAATACGGGGTTTACATACCATTTCTTGCGCAATACGGTTCGAACACTCGAACACCTATACGGATTCTCCTGCACAGTGGCAGATATGTAAATATGAGGTTTACTTACCATTTCTTGCGAAATACGGTTCGAACACTCGAACACCTATACGGATTCTCCTACACCGTGGCAGATATGTAAATACGGGGTTTACATACCATTTCTTGCGCAATACGGTTCGAACACTCGAACACCTATACGGATTCTCCTGCACAGTGGCAGATATGTAAATACGGGGTTGACATACCATTTCTTGCGCAATACTGTTCGAACACTCGAACACCTACACGGATTCTCCTGCACAGTGGCAGATATGTAAATACGGGGTTTACATACCATTTCTTGCGCATTACGGTTCGAACACTCGAACACCTATACGGATTCTCCTGCACAGTGGCAGATATGTAAATACGCGGTTTACATACCATTTCTTGCGCAATACGGTTCGAACACTCGAAAACCTATACGGATTCTCCTGCACAGTGGCAGATATGTAAATGCGGGGTTTACATACCATTTCTTGCGCATTACGGTTCGAACACTCGAACACCTATACGGATTCTCTTGCACAGTGGCAGATATGTAAATACGGGGTTTACATACCATTTCTTGCGCATTACGGTTCGAAAACTCGAACACCTATACGGATTCTCCTGCGCAGTGGCAGATATGTAAATACGGGGTTTCAGTACCATTTCTTTTGCAATACGGTTCGAACACTCGAACACCTATACGAATTCTCCTGCACAGTGGCAGATATGTAAATACGGGGTTTACGTACCATTTCTTGCGTAATACGGTTCGAACACTCGAACACCTATACGGATTCTCCTGCACAGTTGCAGATTTGTAAATACGGGGTTTACATACAATTTCTTGCGCAATACGGTTCAAACACTCGAACACCTATACGGATTCTCCTGCACAGTGGCAGATATGTAAATACGGGGTTTACATACCATTTCTTGCGCAATACGGTTCGAACACTCGAACACCTATACGGATTCTCCTGCACAGTGGCAGATATGTAAATATGAGGTTTACTTACCGTTTCTTGCGAAATACGGTTCGAACACTCGAACACCTATACGGATTCTCCTGCACAGTGGCAGATATGTAAATGCGGGGTTTACATACCATTTCTTGCGCAATACGGTTCGAACACTCGAACACCTATACGGATTCTCCTGCACAGTGGCAGATATGTAAATACGGGGTTTACATACCATTTCTTGCGCATTACGGTTCGAACACTCGAACACCTATACGGATTCTCCTGCACAGTGGCAGATATGTAAATACGGGGTTTACATACCATTTCTTGCGCATTACGGTTCGAACACTCGAACACCTATATGGATTCTCCTGCGCAGTGGCAGTTATGTAAATACGGGTTTTCCGTACCATTTCTTGCGCAATACGGTTCGAACACTCGAACACCTATACGGATTCTCCTGCACAGTGGCAGATATGTAAATACGGGGTTTACATACCATTTCTTGCGCAATACGGTTCGAACACTCGAAAACCTATACGGATTCTCCCGCACAGTGGCAGATATGTAAATGCGGGGTTTACATACCATTTCTTGCGCATTACGGTTCGAACACTCGAACACCTATACGGATTCTCCTGCACAGTGGCAGATATGTAAATACGGGGTTGACATACCATTTCTTGCGCATTACGGTTCGAACACTCGAACACCTATACGGATTCTCCAGCGCAGTGGCTGATATGTAAATACGGGGTTTCCGTACCATTTCTTTTGCAATACGGTTCGAACACTCGAACACCTATACGGATTCTCCTGCATAGTGGCAGATATGTAAATACGGGGTTGACGTACCATTTCTTGCGCAATACGGTTCGAACACTCGAACACCTATACGGATTCTCCTGCACAGTGGCAGATATGTAAATACGGGGTTTACATACCATTTCTTGCGCAATACGGTTCAAACATTCGAACACCTATACGGATTCTCCTGCACAGTGGCAGATATGTAAATACGGGGTTTACATACCATTTCTTGCGCAATACGGTTCGAACACTCGAACACCTATACGGATTCTCCTGCACAGTGGCAGATATGTAAATATGAGGTTTACTTACCATTTCTTTCGAAATACGGTTCGAACACTCGAACACCTATACAGATTCTCCTGCACAGTGCAGACATGTAAATACGGGGTTTACTTACCATTTCTTGCGCAATACGGTTCGAACACTCGAACACCTATACGGATTCTCCTGCATAGTGGCAGATATGTAAATATGGGGTTTACATACCATTTCTTGCGCAATACGGTTCGAACACTCGGACACCTATACGGATTCTCCTGCACAGTGGCAGATATGTAAATACAGGGTTTACATACCACTTCTTGCGCATTACGGTTCGAACACTCGAACACCTATACGGATTCTCCTGCACAGTGGCAGATATGTAAATACGGGGATTACATACCATTTCTTGCGCATTACGGTTCGAACACTCGAACACCTATACGGATTCTCCTGCGCAGTGGCAGATATGTAAATACGGGTTTTCCGTACCATTTCTTGCGCAATACGGTTCGAACACTCGAACACCTATACGGATTCTCCTGCACAGTGGCAGATATGTAAATACGGGGTTTACGTACCATTTCTTGCGCAATACGGTTCGAACACTCGAACACCTATACGGATTCTCCTGCACAGTGGCAGATATGTAAATACGGGGTTTACATACCATTTCTTGCGCAATACGGTTTGAACACTCGAACACCTATACGGATTCTCCTGCACAGTGGCAGATATGTAAATACGGGGTTTACATACCATTTCTTGCGCAATACGGTTCGAACACTCGAAAACCTATACGGATTCTCCCGCACAGTGGCAGATATGTAAATGCGGGGTTTACATACCATTTCTTGCGCATTACGGTTCGAACACTCGAACACCTATACGGATTCTCCTGCGCAGTGGCAGATATGTAAATACGGGGTTGACATACCATTTCTTGCGCATTACGGTTCGAACACTCGAACACCTATACGGATTCTCCAGCGCAGTGGCAGATATGTAAATACGGGGTTTCCGTACCATTTCTTTTGCAATACGGTTCGAACACTCGAACACCTATACGGATTCTCCTGCATAGTGGCAGATATGTAAATACGGGGTTGACGTACCATTTCTTGCGCAATACGGTTCGAACACTCGAACACCTATACGGATTCTCCTGCACAGTGGCAGATATGTAAATACGGGGTTTACATACCATTTCTTGCGCAATACGGTTCGAACACTCGAACACCTATACGGATTCTCCTGCACAGTGGCAGATATGTAAATACGGGGTTTACATACCATTTCTTGCGCAATACGGTTCGAACATTCGAACACCTATACGGATTCTCCTGCACAGTGGCAGATATGTAAATACGGGGTTTACATACCATTTCTTGCGCAATACGGTTCGAACACTCGAACACCTATACGGATTCTCCTGCACAGTGGCAGATATGTAAATATGAGGTTTACTTACCATTTCTTGCGAAATACGGTTCGAACACTCGAACACCTATACAGATTCTCCTGCACAGTGGCAGACATGTAAATACGGGGTTTACTTACCATTTCTTGCGCAATACGGTTCGAACACTCGAACACCTATACGGATTCTCCTGCACAGTGGCAGATATGTAAATGCGGGGTTTACATACCATTTCTTGCGCAATACGGTTCGAACACTCGAACACCTATACGGATTCTCCTGCACAGTGGCAGATATGTAAATACGGGGTTTACATACCATTTCTTGCGCATTACGGTTCGAACACTCGAACACCTATACGGATTCTCCTGCACAGTGGCAGATATGTAAATACGGGGTTGACATACCATTTCTTGCGCATTACGGTTCGAACACTCGAACACCTATACGGATTCTCCAGCGCAGTGGCTGATATGTAAATACGGGGTTTCCGTACCATTTCTTTTGCAATACGGTTCGAACACTCGAACACCTATACGGATTCTCCTGCATAGTGGCAGATATGTAAATACGGGGTTGACGTACCATTTCTTGCGCAATACGGTTCGAACACTCGAACACCTATACGGATTCTCCTGCACAGTGGCAGATATGTAAATACGGGGTTTACATACCATTTCTTGCGCAATACGGTTCAAACATTCGAACACCTATACGGATTCTCCTGCACAGTGGCAGATATGTAAATACGGGGTTTACATACCATTTCTTGCGCAATACGGTTCGAACACTCGAACACCTATACGGATTCTCCTGCACAGTGGCAGATATGTAAATATGAGGTTTACTTACCATTTCTTTCGAAATACGGTTCGAACACTCGAACACCTATACAGATTCTCCTGCACAGTGCAGACATGTAAATACGGGGTTTACTTACCATTTCTTGCGCAATACGGTTCGAACACTCGAACACCTATACGGATTCTCCTGCATAGTGGCAGATATGTAAATATGGGGTTTACATACCATTTCTTGCGCAATACGGTTCGAACACTCGGACACCTATACGGATTCTCCTGCACAGTGGCAGATATGTAAATACAGGGTTTACATACCACTTCTTGCGCATTACGGTTCGAACACTCGAACACCTATACGGATTCTCCTGCACAGTGGCAGATATGTAAATACGGGGATTACATACCATTTCTTGCGCATTACGGTTCGAACACTCGAACACCTATACGGATTCTCCTGCGCAGTGGCAGATATGTAAATACGGGTTTTCCGTACCATTTCTTGCGCAATACGGTTCGAACACTCGAACACCTATACGGATTCTCCTGCACAGTGGCAGATATGTAAATACGGGGTTTACGTACCATTTCTTGCGCAATACGGTTCGAACACTCGAACACCTATACGGATTCTCCTGCACAGTGGCAGATATGTAAATACGGGGTTTACATACCATTTCTTGCGCAATACGGTTTGAACACTCGAACACCTATACGGATTCTCCTGCACAGTGGCAGATATGTAAATACGGGGTTTACATACCATTTCTTGCGCAATACGGTTCGAACACTCGAAAACCTATACGGATTCTCCCGCACAGTGGCAGATATGTAAATGCGGGGTTTACATACCATTTCTTGCGCATTACGGTTCGAACACTCGAACACCTATACGGATTCTCCTGCGCAGTGGCAGATATGTAAATACGGGGTTGACATACCATTTCTTGCGCATTACGGTTCGAACACTCGAACACCTATACGGATTCTCCAGCGCAGTGGCAGATATGTAAATACGGGGTTTCCGTACCATTTCTTTTGCAATACGGTTCGAACACTCGAACACCTATACGGATTCTCCTGCATAGTGGCAGATATGTAAATACGGGGTTGACGTACCATTTCTTGCGCAATACGGTTCGAACACTCGAACACCTATACGGATTCTCCTGCACAGTGGCAGATATGTAAATACGGGGTTTACATACCATTTCTTGCGCAATACGGTTCGAACACTCGAACACCTATACGGATTCTCCTGCACAGTGGCAGATATGTAAATACGGGGTTTACATACCATTTCTTGCGCAATACGGTTCGAACATTCGAACACCTATACGGATTCTCCTGCACAGTGGCAGATATGTAAATACGGGGTTTACATACCATTTCTTGCGCAATACGGTTCGAACACTCGAACACCTATACGGATTCTCCTGCACAGTGGCAGATATGTAAATATGAGGTTTACTTACCATTTCTTGCGAAATACGGTTCGAACACTCGAACACCTATACAGATTCTCCTGCACAGTGGCAGACATGTAAATACGGGGTTTACTTACCATTTCTTGCGCAATACGGTTCGAACACTCGAACACCTATACGGATTCTCCTGCACAGTGGCAGATATGTAAATGCGGGGTTTACATACCATTTCTTGCGCAATACGGTTCGAACACTCGAACACCTATACGGATTCTCCTGCACAGTGGCAGATATGTAAATACGGGGTTTACATACCATTTCTTGCGCATTACGGTTCGAACACTCGAACACCTATACGGATTCTCCTGCACAGTGGCAGATATGTAAATACGGGGATTAGATACCATTTCTTGCGCATTACGGTTCGAACACTCGAACACCTATACGGATTCTCCTGCGCAGTGGCAGATATGTAAATACGGGTTTTCCGTACCATTTCTTGCGCAATACGGTTCGAACACTCGAACACCTATACGGATTCTCCTGCACAGTGGCAGATATGTAAATACGGGGTTTACGTACCATTTCTTGCGCAATACGGTTCGAACACTCGAACACCTATACGGATTCTCCTGCACAGTGGCAGATATATAAATACGGGGTTTACATACAATTTCTTGCGCAATACGGTTCGAACACTCGAACACCTATACGGATTCTCCTGCACAGTGGCAGATATGTAAATACGGGGTTTACATACCATTTCTTGCGCAATACGGTTCAAACATTCGAACACCTATACGGATTCTCCTGCACAGTGGCAGATATGTAAATACGGGGTTTACATACCATTTCTTGCGCAATACGGTTCGAACACTCGAACACCTATACGGATTCTCCTGCACAGTGGCAGATATGTAAATATGAGGTTTACTTACCATTTCTTTCGAAATACGGTTCGAACACTCGAACACCTATACAGATTCTCCTGCACAGTGCAGACATGTAAATACGGGGTTTACTTACCATTTCTTGCGCAATACGGTTCGAACACTCGAACACCTATACGGATTCTCCTGCATAGTGGCAGATATGTAAATATGGGGTTTACATACCATTTCTTGCGCAATACGGTTCGAACACTCGGACACCTATACGGATTCTCCTGCACAGTGGCAGATATGTAAATACAGGGTTTACATACCACTTCTTGCGCATTACGGTTCGAACACTCGAACACCTATACGGATTCTCCTGCACAGTGGCAGATATGTAAATACGGGGATTACATACCATTTCTTGCGCATTACGGTTCGAACACTCGAACACCTATACGGATTCTCCTGCGCAGTGGCAGATATGTAAATACGGGTTTTCCGTACCATTTCTTGCGCAATACGGTTCGAACACTCGAACACCTATACGGATTCTCCTGCACAGTGGCAGATATGTAAATACGGGGTTTACGTACCATTTCTTGCGCAATACGGTTCGAACACTCGAACACCTATACGGATTCTCCTGCACAGTGGCAGATATGTAAATACGGGGTTTACATACCATTTCTTGCGCAATACGGTTTGAACACTCGAACACCTATACGGATTCTCCTGCACAGTGGCAGATATGTAAATACGGGGTTTACATACCATTTCTTGCGCAATACGGTTCGAACACTCGAAAACCTATACGGATTCTCCCGCACAGTGGCAGATATGTAAATGCGGGGTTTACATACCATTTCTTGCGCATTACGGTTCGAACACTCGAACACCTATACGGATTCTCCTGCGCAGTGGCAGATATGTAAATACGGGGTTGACATACCATTTCTTGCGCATTACGGTTCGAACACTCGAACACCTATACGGATTCTCCAGCGCAGTGGCAGATATGTAAATACGGGGTTTCCGTACCATTTCTTTTGCAATACGGTTCGAACACTCGAACACCTATACGGATTCTCCTGCATAGTGGCAGATATGTAAATACGGGGTTGACGTACCATTTCTTGCGCAATACGGTTCGAACACTCGAACACCTATACGGATTCTCCTGCACAGTGGCAGATATGTAAATACGGGGTTTACATACCATTTCTTGCGCAATACGGTTCGAACACTCGAACACCTATACGGATTCTCCTGCACAGTGGCAGATATGTAAATACGGGGTTTACATACCATTTCTTGCGCAATACGGTTCGAACATTCGAACACCTATACGGATTCTCCTGCACAGTGGCAGATATGTAAATACGGGGTTTACATACCATTTCTTGCGCAATACGGTTCGAACACTCGAACACCTATACGGATTCTCCTGCACAGTGGCAGATATGTAAATATGAGATTTACTTACCATTTCTTGCGAAATACGGTTCGAACACTCGACCACCTATACAGATTCTCCTGCACAGTGGCAGACATGTAAATACGGGGTTTACTTACCATTTCTTGCGCAATACGGTTCGAACACTCGAACACCTATACGGATTCTCCTGCACAGTGGCAGATATGTAAATACGGGGTTTACATACCATTTCTTGCGCAATACGGTTCGAACACTCGAACACCTATACGGATTCTCCTACACAGTGGCAGATATGTAAATACGGGGTTTACATACCATTTCTTGCGCATTACGGTTCGAACACTCGAACACCTATACGGATTCTCCTGCACAGTGGCAGATATGTAAATACGGGGATTAGATACCATTTCTTGCGCATTACGGTTCGAACACTCGAACACCTATACGGATTCTCCTGCGCAGTGGCAGATATGTAAATACGGGTTTTCCGTACCATTTCTTGCGCAATACGGTTCGAACACTCGAACACCTATACGGATTCTCCTGCACAGTGGCAGATATGTAAATACGGGGTTTACGTACCATTTCTTGCGCAATACGGTTCGAACACTCGAACACCTATACGGATTCTCCTGCACAGTGGCAGATATATAAATACGGGGTTTACATACAATTTCTTGCGCAATACGGTTCGAACACTCGAACACCTATACGGATTCTCCTGCACAGTGGCAGATATGTAAATACGGGGTTTACATACCATTTCTTGCGCAATACGGTTCGAACACTCGAACACCTATACGGATTCTCCTGCACAGTGGCAGATATGTAAATATGAGGTTTACTTACCATTTCTTGCGAAATACGGTTCGAACACTCGAACACCTATACGGATTCTCCTACACCGTGGCAGATATGTAAATACGGGGTTTACATACCATTTCTTGCGCAATACGGTTCGAACACTCGAACACCTATACGGATTCTCCTGCACAGTGGCAGATATGTAAATACGGGGTTGACATACCATTTCTTGCGCAATACTGTTCGAACACTCGAACACCTACACGGATTCTCCTGCACAGTGGCAGATATGTAAATACGGGGTTTACATACCATTTCTTGCGCATTACGGTTCGAACACTCGAACACCTATACGGATTCTCCTGCACAGTGGCAGATATGTAAATACGCGGTTTACATACCATTTCTTGCGCAATACGGTTCGAACACTCGAAAACCTATACGGATTCTCCTGCACAGTGGCAGATATGTAAATGCGGGGTTTACATACCATTTCTTGCGCATTACGGTTCGAACACTCGAACACCTATACGGATTCTCGTGCACAGTGGCAGATATGTAAATACGGGGTTTACATACCATTTCTTGCGCATTACGGTTCGAAAACTCGAACACCTATACGGATTCTCCTGCGCAGTGGCAGATATGTAAATACGGGGTTTCAGTACCATTTCTTTTGCAATACGGTTCGAACACTCGAACACCTATACGAATTCTCCTGCACAGTGGCAGATATGTAAATACGGGGTTTACGTACCATTTCTTGCGTAATACGGTTCGAACACTCGAACACCTATACGGATTCTCCTGCACAGTTGCAGATTTGTAAATACGGGGTTTACATACAATTTCTTGCGCAATACGGTTCAAACACTCGAACACCTATACGGATTCTCCTGCACAGTGGCAGATATGTAAATACGGGGTTTACATACCATTTCTTGCGCAATACGGTTCGAACACTCGAACACCTATACGGATTCTCCTGCACAGTGGCAGATATGTAAATATGAGGTTTACTTACCGTTTCTTGCGAAATACGGTTCGAACACTCGAACACCTATACGGATTCTCCTGCACAGTGGCAGATATGTAAATGCGGGGTTTACATACCATTTCTTGCGCAATACGGTTCGAACACTCGAACACCTATACGGATTCTCCTGCACAGTGGCAGATATGTAAATACGGGGTTTACATACCATTTCTTGCGCATTACGGTTCGAACACTCGAACACCTATACGGATTCTCCTGCACAGTGGCAGATATGTAAATACGGGGTTTACATACCATTTCTTGCGCATTACGGTTCGAACACTCGAACACCTATATGGATTCTCCTGCGCAGTGGCAGTTATGTAAATACGGGTTTTCCGTACCATTTCTTGCGCAATACGGTTCGAACACTCGAACACCTATACGGATTCTCCTGCACAGTGGCAGATATGTAAATACGGGGTTTACATACCATTTCTTGCGCAATACGGTTCGAACACTCGAAAACCTATACGGATTCTCCCGCACAGTGGCAGATATGTAAATGCGGGGTTTACATACCATTTCTTGCGCATTACGGTTCGAACACTCGAACACCTATACGGATTCTCCTGCACAGTGGCAGATATGTAAATACGGGGTTGACATACCATTTCTTGCGCATTACGGTTCGAACACTCGAACACCTATACGGATTCTCCAGCGCAGTGGCTGATATGTAAATACGGGGTTTCCGTACCATTTCTTTTGCAATACGGTTCGAACACTCGAACACCTATACGGATTCTCCTGCATAGTGGCAGATATGTAAATACGGGGTTGACGTACCATTTCTTGCGCAATACGGTTCGAACACTCGAACACCTATACGGATTCTCCTGCACAGTGGCAGATATGTAAATACGGGGTTTACATACCATTTCTTGCGCAATACGGTTCAAACATTCGAACACCTATACGGATTCTCCTGCACAGTGGCAGATATGTAAATACGGGGTTTACATACCATTTCTTGCGCAATACGGTTCGAACACTCGAACACCTATACGGATTCTCCTGCACAGTGGCAGATATGTAAATATGAGGTTTACTTACCATTTCTTTCGAAATACGGTTCGAACACTCGAACACCTATACAGATTCTCCTGCACAGTGCAGACATGTAAATACGGGGTTTACTTACCATTTCTTGCGCAATACGGTTCGAACACTCGAACACCTATACGGATTCTCCTGCATAGTGGCAGATATGTAAATATGGGGTTTACATACCATTTCTTGCGCAATACGGTTCGAACACTCGGACACCTATACGGATTCTCCTGCACAGTGGCAGATATGTAAATACAGGGTTTACATACCACTTCTTGCGCATTACGGTTCGAACACTCGAACACCTATACGGATTCTCCTGCACAGTGGCAGATATGTAAATACGGGGATTACATACCATTTCTTGCGCATTACGGTTCGAACACTCGAACACCTATACGGATTCTCCTGCGCAGTGGCAGATATGTAAATACGGGTTTTCCGTACCATTTCTTGCGCAATACGGTTCGAACACTCGAACACCTATACGGATTCTCCTGCACAGTGGCAGATATGTAAATACGGGGTTTACGTACCATTTCTTGCGCAATACGGTTCGAACACTCGAACACCTATACGGATTCTCCTGCACAGTGGCAGATATGTAAATACGGGGTTTACATACAATTTCTTGCGCAATACGGTTCGCACACTCGAACACCTATACGGATTCTCCTGCACAGTGGCAGATATGTAAATACGGGGTTTACATACCATTTCTTGCGCAATACGGTTCGAACACTCGAACACCTATACGGATTCTCCTGCACAGTGGCAGATATGTAAATATTAGGTTTACTTACCATTTCTTGCGAAATACGGTTCGAACACTCGAACACCTATACGGATTCTCCTACACAGTGGCAGATATGTAAATACGGGGTTTACATACCATTTCTTGTGCAATACGGTTCGAACACTCGAACACCTATACGGATTCTCCTGCACAGTGGCAGATATGTAAATACGGGGTTTACATACCATTTCTTGCGCATTACGGTTCGAACACTCGAACACCTATACGGATTCTCCTGCACAGTGGCAGATATGTAAATACGGGGTTTACATACCATTTCTTGCGCATTACGGTTCGAACACTCGAACACCTATACGGATTGTCCTGCGCAGTGGCAGTTATGTAAATACGGGTTTTCCGTACCATTTCTTGCGCAATACGGTTCGAACACTCGAACACCTATACGGATTCTCCTGCACAGTGGCAGATATGTAAATACGGGGTTTACGTACCATTTCTTGCGCAATACGGTTCGAACACTCGAACACCTATACGGATTCTCCTGCACAGTGGCAGATATGTAAATACGGGGTTTACATACAATTTCTTGCGCAATACGGTTCGCACACTCGAACACCTATACGGATTCTCCTGCACAGTGGCAGATATGTAAATACGGGGTTTACATACCATTTCTTGCGCAATACGGTTCGAACACTCGAACACCTATACGGATTCTCCTGCACAGTGGCAGATATGTAAATATTAGGTTTACTTACCATTTCTTGCGAAATACGGTTCGAACACTCGAACACCTATACGGATTCTCCTACACAGTGGCAGATATGTAAATACGGGGTTTACATACCATTTCTTGTGCAATACGGTTCGAACACTCGAACACCTATACGGATTCTCCTGCACAGTGGCAGATATGTAAATACGGGGTTTACATACCATTTCTTGCGCATTACGGTTCGAACACTCGAACACCTATACGGATTCTCCTGCACAGTGGCAGATATGTAAATACGGGGTTTACATACCATTTCTTGCGCATTACGGTTCGAACACTCGAACACCTATACGGATTGTCCTGCGCAGTGGCAGTTATGTAAATACGGGTTTTCCGTACCATTTCTTGCGCAATACGGTTCGAACACTCGAACACCTATACGGATTCTCCTGCACAGTGGCAGATATGTAAATACGGGGTTTACATACCATTTCTTGCGCAATACGGTTCGAACACTCGAACACCTATACGGATTCTCCTGCACAGTGGCAGATATGTAAATACGGGGTTTACATACCATTTCTTGCGCAATACGGTTCGAACACTCGAAAACCAATACGGATTCTCCCGCACAGTGGCAGATATGTAAATGTGGGGTTTAGATACCATTTCTTGCGCATTACGGTTCGAACACTCGAACACCTATACAGATTCTCCTGCACAGTGGCAGATATGTAAATACGGGGTTGACATACCATTTCTTGCGCATTACGGTTCGAACACTCGAACACCTATACGGATTCTCCAACGCAGTGGCAGATATGTAAATACGGGGTTTCCGTACCATTTCTTTTGCAATACGGTTCGAACACTCGAACACCTATACGGATTCTCCTGCATAGTGGCAGATATGTAAGTACGGGGTTGACGTACCATTTCTTGCGCAATACGGTTCGAACACTCGAACGCCTATACGGATTCTCCTGCACAGTGGCAGATATGTAAATATGAGGTTTACTTACCATTTCTTGCGAAATACGGTTCGAACACTCGAACACCTATACGGATTCTCCTACACAGTGGCAGATATGTAAATACGGGGTTTACATACCATTTCTTGCGCAATACGGTTCGAACACTCGAAAACCTATACGGATTCTCCCACACAGTGGCAGATATGTAAATGCGGGGTTTACATACCATTTCTTGCGCATTACGGTTCAAACACTCGAACACCTATACGGATTCTCCTGCACAGTGGCTGATATGTAAATACGGGGTTGACATACCATTTCTTGCGCATTACGGTTCGAACACTCGAACACCTATACGGATTCTCCAGCGCAGTGGCAGATATGTAAATACGGGGTTTCCGTACCATTTCTTTTGCAATACGGTTCGAACACTCGAACACCTATACGGATTCTCCTGCATTGTGGCAGATATGTAAATACGGGGTTGACGTACCATTTCTTGCGCAATACGGTTCGAACACTCGAACACCTATACGGATTCTCCTGCACAGTGGCAGATATGTAAATACGGGGTTTACATACCATTTCTTGCGCAATACGGTTCGAACATTCGAACACCTATACGGATTCTCCTGCACAGTGGCAGATATGTAAATACGGGGTTTACGTACCATTTCTTGCGCAATACGGTTCGAACACTCGAACACCTATACGGATTCTCCTGCACAGTGGCAGATATGTAAATATGAGGTTTACTTACCATTTCTTGCGAAATACGGTTCGAACACTCGAACACCTATACAGATTCTCCTGCACAGTGCAGACATGTAAATACGGGGTTTACTTACCATTTCTTGCGCAATACGGTTCGAACACTCGAACACCTATACGGATTCTCCGGCACAGTGGCAGATATGTAAATATGGGGTTTACATATCATTTCTTGCGCAATACGGTTCGAACACTCGGACACCTATACGGATTCTCCTGCACAGTGGCAGATATGTAAATACAGGGTTTACATACCACTTCTTGCGCATTACGGTTCGAACACTCGAACACCTATACGGATTCTCCTGCACAGTGGCAGATATGTAAATACGGGGATTACATACCATTTCTTGCGCATTACGGTTCGAACACTCGAACACCTATACGGATTCTCCTGCGCAGTGGCAGATATGTAAATACGGGTTTTCCGTACCATTTCTTGCGCAATACGGTTCGAACACTCGAACACCTATACGGATTCTCCTGCACAGTGGCAGATATGTAAATACGGGGTTTACGTACCATTTCTTGCGCAATACGGTTCGAACACTCGAACACCTATACGGATTCTCCTGCACAGTGGCAGATATGTAAATACGGGGTTTACATACAATTTCTTGCGCAATACGGTTCGAACACTCGAACACCTATACGGATTCTCCTGCACAGTGGCAGATATGTAAATACGGGGTTTACATACCATTTCTTGCGCAATACGGTTCGAACACTCGAACACCTATACGGATTCTCCTGCACAGTGGCAGATATGTAAATATGAGGTTTACTTACCATTTCTTGCGAAATACGGTTCGAACACTCGAACACCTATACGGATTCTCCTACACAGTGGCAGATATGTAAATACGGGGTTTACATACCATTTCTTGCGCAATACGGTTCGAACACTCGAACACCTATACGGATTCTCCTGCACAGTGGCAGATATGTAAATACGGGGTTTACATACCATTTCTTGCGCAATACGGTTCGAACACTCGAACACCTAAACGGATTCTCCTGCACAGTGGCAGATATGTAAATACGGGGTTTACATACCATTTCTTGCGCATTACGGTTCGAACACTCGAACACCTTTACGGATTCTCCTGCACAGTGGCAGATATATAAATACGGGGTTTACATACCATTTCTTGCGCAATACGGTTCGAACACTCGAAAACCTATACGGATTCTCCTGCACAGTGGCAGATATGTAAATGCGGGGTTTACATACCATTTCTTGCGCATTACGGGTCGAACACTCGAACACCTATACGGATTCTCTTGCACAGTGGCAGATATGTAAATCCGGGGTTTACATACCATTTCTTGCGCATTACGGTTCGAAAACTCGAACACCTATACGGATTCTCCTGCGCAGTGGCAGATATGTAAATACGGGGTTTCAGTACCATTTCTTTTGCAATACGGTTCGAACACTCGAACACCTATACGGATTCTCCTGCACAGTGGCAGATATGTAAATACGGGGTTTACGTACCATTTCTTGCGCAATACGGTTCGAACACTCGAACACCTATACGGATTCTCCTGCACAGTGGCAGATATGTAAATACGGGCTTTACATACAATTTCTTGCGCAATACGGTTCGAACACTCGAACACCTATACGGATTCTCCTGCACAGTGGCAGATATGTAAATACGGGGTTTACATACCATTTCTTGCGCAATACGGTTCGAACACTCGAACACCTATACGGATTCTTCTGCACAGTGGCAGATATGTAAATATGAGGTTTACTTACCATTTCTTGCGAAATACGGTTCGAACACTCGAACACCTATACGGATTCTCCTACACAGTGGCAGATATGTAAATACGGGGTTTACATACCATTTCTTGTGCAATACGGTTCGAACACTCGAACACCTATACGGATTCTCCTGCACAGTGGCAGATATGTAAATACGGGGTTTACATACCATTTCTTGCGCATTACGGTTCGAACACTTGAACACCTATACGGATTCTCCTGCACAGTGGCAGATATGTAAATACGGGGTTTACATACCATTTCTTGCGCATTACGGTTCGAACACTCGAACACCTATACGGATTCTCCTGCGCAGTGGCAGTTATGTAAATACGGGTTTTCCGTACCATTTCTTGCGCAATACGGTTCGAACACTCGAACACCTATACGGATTCTCCTGCACAGTGGCAGATATGTAAATACGGGGTTTACATACCATTTCTTGCGCAATACGGTTCGAACAGTCGAACACCTATACGGATTCTCCTGCACAGTGGCAGATATGTAAATACGGGGTTTACATACCATTTCTTGCGCAATACGGTTCGAACACTCGAAAACCTATACGGATTCTCCCGCACAGTGGCAGATATGTAAATGCGGGGTTTACATACCATTTCTTGCGCATTACGGTTCGAACACTCGAACACCTATACGGATTCTCCTGCACAGTGGCAGATATGTAAATACGGGGTTGACATACCATTTCTTGCGCATTACGGTTCGAACACTCGAACACCTATACGGATTCTCCAACGCAGTGGCAGATATGTAAATACGGGGTTTCCGTACCATTTCTTTTGCAATACGGTTCGAACACTCGAACACCTATACGGATTCTCCTGCATAGTGGCAGATATGTAAATACGGGGTTGACGTACCATTTCTTGCGCAATACGGTTCGAACACTCGAACGCCTATACGGATTCTCCTGCACAGTGGCAGATATGTAAATACGGGGTTTACATACCATTTCTTGCGCAATACGGTTCGAACACTCGAACACCTATACGGATTCTCCTGCACAGTGGCAGATATGTAAATACGGGGTTTACATACCATTTCTTGCGCAATACGGTTCGAACATTCGAACACCTATACGGATTCTCCTGCACAGTGGCAGATATGTAAATACGGGGTTTACATACCATTTCTTGCGCAATACGGTTCGAACACTCGAACACCTATACGGATTCTCCTGCACAGTGGCAGATATGTAAATATGAGGTTTACTTACCATTTCTTGCGAAATACGGTTCGAACACTCGAACACCTATACAGATTCTCCTGCACAGTGGCACACATGTAAATACGGGGTTTACTTACCATTTCTTGCGCAATACGGTTCGAACACTCGAACACCTATACGGATTCTCCTGCACAGTGGCAGATATGTAAATATGGGGTTTACATACCATTTCTTGCGCAATACGGTTCGAACACTCGAACACCAATACGGATTCTCCTGCACAGTGGCAGATTTGTAAATACAGGGTTTATATACCATTTCTTGCGCATTACGGTTCGAACACTCGAACACCTATACGGATTCTCCTGCACAGTGGCAGATATGTAAATACGGGGATTACATACCATTTCTTGCGCATTACGGTTCGAACACTCGAACACCAATACGGATTCTCCTGCGCAGTGGCAGATATGTAAATACGGGTTTTCCGTACCATTTCTTGCGCAATACGGTTCGAACACTCGAACACCTATACGGATTCTCCTGCACAGTGGCAGATATGTAAATACGGGGTTTACGTACCATTTCTTGCGCAATACGGTTCGAACACTCGAACACCTATACGGATTCTCCTGCACAGTGGCAGATATGTAAATACGGGGTTTACATACAATTTCTTGCGCAATATGATTCGAACACTCGAACACCTATACGGATTCTCCTGCACAGTGGCAGATATGTAAATACGGGGTTTACATACCATTTCTTGCGCAATACGGTTCGAACACTCGAACACCTATACGGATTCTCCTGCACAGTGGCAGATATGTAAATATGAGGTTTACTTACCATTTCTGGCGAAATACGGTTCGAACACTCGAACACCTATACGGATTCTCCTACACAGTGGCAGATATGTAAATACGGGGTTTACATACCATTTCTTGCGCAATACGGTTCGAACACTCGAACACCTATACGGATTCTCCTGTACAGTGGCAGATATGTAAATACGGGGTTTACATACCATTTCTTGCGCAATACGGTTCGAACACTCGAACACCAACACGGATTCTCCTGCACAGTGGCAGATATGTAAATACGGGGTTTACATACCATTTCTTGCGCATTACGGTTCGAACACTCGAACACCTATACGGATTCTCCTGCACAGTGGCAGATATGTAAATACGGGGTTTACATACCATTTCTTGCGCAATACGGTTCGAACACTCGAAAAGCTATACGGATTCTCCTGCACAGTGGCAGATATGTAAATGCGGGGTTTACATACCATTTCTTGCGCATTACGGTTCGAACACTCGAACACCTATACGGATTCTCCTGCGCAGTGGCAGATATGTAAATACGGGGTTTCAGTACCATTTCTTTTGCAGTACGGTTCGAACACTCGAACACCTATACGGATTCTCCTGCACAGTGGCAGATATGTAAATACGGGGTTTACGTACCATTTCTTGCGCAATACGGTTCGAACACTCGAACACCTATACGGATTCTCCTGCACAGTGGCAGATATGTAAATACGGGGTTTACGTACCATTTCTTGCGCAATACGGTTCGAACACTCGAACACCTATACGGATTCTCCTGCACAGTGGCAGATATGTAAATACGGGGTTTACATACCATTTCTTGCGCATTACGGTTCGAACACTCGAACACCTGTACGGATTCTCCTGCAGAGTGGCAGATATGTAAATACGGTGTTTACTTACCATTTCTTGCGAAATACGGTTCGAACACTCGAACACCTATACGGATTCTCCTACACAGTGGCAGATATGTAAATACGGGGTTTACATACCATTTCTTGCGCAATACGGTTCGAACACTCGAACACCTATACGGATTCTCCTGCACAGTGGCAGATATGTAAATACGGGGTTTACATACCATTTCTTGCGCAATACGGTTCGAACACTCGAACACCTAAACGGATTCTCCTGCACAGTGGCAGATATGTAAATACGGGGTTTACATACCATTTCTTGCGCATTACGGTTCGAACACTCGAACACCTTTACGGATTCTCCTGCACAGTGGCAGATATATAAATACGGGGTTTACATACCATTTCTTGCGCAATACGGTTCGAACACTCGAAAACCTATACGGATTCTCCTGCACAGTGGCAGATATGTAAATGCGGGGTTTACATACCATTTCTTGCGCATTACGGGTCGAACACTCGAACACCTATACGGATTCTCTTGCACAGTGGCAGATATGTAAATCCGGGGTTTACATACCATTTCTTGCGCATTACGGTTCGAAAACTCGAACACCTATACGGATTCTCCTGCGCAGTGGCAGATATGTAAATACGGGGTTTCAGTACCATTTCTTTTGCAATACGGTTCGAACACTCGAACACCTATACGGATTCTCCTGCACAGTGGCAGATATGTAAATACGGGGTTTACGTACCATTTCTTGCGCAATACGGTTCGAACACTCGAACACCTATACGGATTCTCCTGCACAGTGGCAGATATGTAAATACGGGCTTTACATACAATTTCTTGCGCAATACGGTTCGAACACTCGAACACCTATACGGATTCTCCTGCACAGTGGCAGATATGTAAATACGGGGTTTACATACCATTTCTTGCGCAATACGGTTCGAACACTCGAACACCTATACGGATTCTTCTGCACAGTGGCAGATATGTAAATATGAGGTTTACTTACCATTTCTTGCGAAATACGGTTCGAACACTCGAACACCTATACGGATTCTCCTACACAGTGGCAGATATGTAAATACGGGGTTTACATACCATTTCTTGTGCAATACGGTTCGAACACTCGAACACCTATACGGATTCTCCTGCACAGTGGCAGATATGTAAATACGGGGTTTACATACCATTTCTTGCGCATTACGGTTCGAACACTTGAACACCTATACGGATTCTCCTGCACAGTGGCAGATATGTAAATACGGGGTTTACATACCATTTCTTGCGCATTACGGTTCGAACACTCGAACACCTATACGGATTCTCCTGCGCAGTGGCAGTTATGTAAATACGGGTTTTCCGTACCATTTCTTGCGCAATACGGTTCGAACACTCGAACACCTATACGGATTCTCCTGCACAGTGGCAGATATGTAAATACGGGGTTTACATACCATTTCTTGCGCAATACGGTTCGAACAGTCGAACACCTATACGGATTCTCCTGCACAGTGGCAGATATGTAAATACGGGGTTTACATACCATTTCTTGCGCAATACGGTTCGAACACTCGAAAACCTATACGGATTCTCCCGCACAGTGGCAGATATGTAAATGCGGGGTTTACATACCATTTCTTGCGCATTACGGTTCGAACACTCGAACACCTATACGGATTCTCCTGCACAGTGGCAGATATGTAAATACGGGGTTGACATACCATTTCTTGCGCATTACGGTTCGAACACTCGAACACCTATACGGATTCTCCAACGCAGTGGCAGATATGTAAATACGGGGTTTCCGTACCATTTCTTTTGCAATACGGTTCGAACACTCGAACACCTATACGGATTCTCCTGCATAGTGGCAGATATGTAAATACGGGGTTGACGTACCATTTCTTGCGCAATACGGTTCGAACACTCGAACGCCTATACGGATTCTCCTGCACAGTGGCAGATATGTAAATACGGGGTTTACATACCATTTCTTGCGCAATACGGTTCGAACACTCGAACACCTATACGGATTCTCCTGCACAGTGGCAGATATGTAAATACGGGGTTTACATACCATTTCTTGCGCAATACGGTTCGAACATTCGAACACCTATACGGATTCTCCTGCACAGTGGCAGATATGTAAATACGGGGTTTACATACCATTTCTTGCGCAATACGGTTCGAACACTCGAACACCTATACGGATTCTCCTGTACAGTGGCAGATATGTAAATACGGGGTTTACATACCATTTCTTGCGCAATACGGTTCGAACACTCGAACACCAACACGGATTCTCCTGCACAGTGGCAGATATGTAAATACGGGGTTTACATACCATTTCTTGCGCATTACGGTTCGAACACTCGAACACCTATACGGATTCTCCTGCACAGTGGCAGATATGTAAATACGGGGTTTACATACCATTTCTTGCGCAATACGGTTCGAACACTCGAAAAGCTATACGGATTCTCCTGCACAGTGGCAGATATGTAAATGCGGGGTTTACATACCATTTCTTGCGCATTACGGTTCGAACACTCGAACACCTATACGGATTCTCCTGCGCAGTGGCAGATATGTAAATACGGGGTTTCAGTACCATTTCTTTTGCAGTACGGTTCGAACACTCGAACACCTATACGGATTCTCCTGCACAGTGGCAGATATGTAAATACGGGGTTTACGTACCATTTCTTGCGCAATACGGTTCGAACACTCGAACACCTATACGGATTCTCCTGCACAGTGGCAGATATGTAAATACGGGGTTTACGTACCATTTCTTGCGCAATACGGTTCGAACACTCGAACACCTATACGGATTCTCCTGCACAGTGGCAGATATGTAAATACGGGGTTTACATACCATTTCTTGCGCATTACGGTTCGAACACTCGAACACCTGTACGGATTCTCCTGCAGAGTGGCAGATATGTAAATACGGTGTTTACATACCATTTCTTGCGCAATACGGTTCGAACACTCGAACACCTATACGGATTCTCCTACGCAGTGGCAGATATGTAAATACGGGTTTTCCGTACCATTTCTTGCGCAATACGGTTCGAACACTCGAACACCTATACGGATTCTCCTGCACAGTGGCAGATATGTAAATACGGGGTTTACGTACCATTTCTTGCGCAATACGGTTCGAACACTCGAACACCTATACGGATTCTCCTGCACAGTGGCAGATATGTAAATACGGGGTTTACATACAATTTCTTGCGCAATACGGTTCGAACACTCGAACACCTATACGGATTCTCCTGCACAGTGGCAGATATGTAAATACGGGGTTTACGTACCATTTCTTGCGCAATACGATTCGAACACTCGAACACCTATACGGATTCTCCTGCACAGTGGCAGATATGTAAATACGCGGTTTACGTACCATTTCTTGCGCAATACGGTTCGAACACTCGAACACCTATACGGATTCTCCTGCACAGTGGCAGATATGTAAATACGGGGTTTACATACCATTTCTTGCGCATTACGGTTCGAACACTCGAACACCTATACGGATTCTCCTGCACAGTGGCAGATATGTAAATGCGGGGTTTACATACCATTTCTTGCGCAATACGGTTCGAACACTCGAACACCTATACGGATTCTCCAGCACAGTGGCAGATATGTAAATATGAGGTTTACTTACCATTTCTTGCGAAATACGGTTCGAACACTCGAACACCTATACGGATTCTCCTGCACAGTGGCAGATATGTAAATACGGGGTTTACATACCATTTCTTGCGCAATACGGTTCGAACACTCGAACACCTATACGGATTCTCCTGCACAGTGGCAGATATGTAAATACGGGGTTTACGTACCATTTCTTGCGCAATACGGTTCGAACACTCGAACACCTATGCGGATTCTCCTGCACAGTGGCAGATATGTAAATACGGGGTTTACATACAATTTCTTGCGCAATACGGTTCGAACACTCGAACACCTATACGGATTCTCCTGCACAGTGGCAGATATGTAAATACGGGGTTTACGTACCATTTCTTGCGCAATACGGTTCGAACACTCGAACACCTATACAGATTCTCCTGCACAGTGGCAGATATGTAAATACGGGGTTTACGTACCATTTCTTGCGCAATACGGTTCGAACACTCGAACACCTATACGGATTCTCCTGCACAGTGGCAGATATGTAAATACGGGGTTTACATACCATTTCTTGCGCATTACGGTTCGAACACTCGAACACCTATACGGATTCTCCTGCACAGTGGCAGATATGTAAATGCGGGGTTTACATACCATTTCTTGCGCAATACGGTTCGAACACTCGAACACCTATACGGATTCTCCAGCACAGTGGCAGATATGTAAATATGAGGTTTACTTACCATTTCTTGCGAAATACGGTTCGAACACTCGAACACCTATACGGATTCTCCTGCACAGTGGCAGATATGTAAATACGGGGTTTACATACCATTTCTTGCGCAATACGGTTCGAACACTCGAACACCTATACGGATTCTCCGGCACAGTGGCAGATATGTAAATACGGGGTTTACAAACCATTTCTTGCGCAATACGGTTCGAACACTCGAACACCTATACGGATTCTCCTGCACAGTGGCAGATATGTAAATACGGGGTTTACATACCATTTCTTGCGCATTACGGTTCGAACACTCGAACACCTATACGGATTCTCCAGCACAGTGGCAGATATGTAAATACGGGGTTTACATACCATTTCTTGCGCAATACGGTTCGAACACTCGAACACCTATACGGATTCTCCTGCACAGTGGCAGATATGTAAATACGGGGTTTACATACCATTTCTTGCGCATTACGGTTCGAACACTCGAACACCTATACGGATTCTCCTGCACAGTGGCAGATATGTAAATACGGGGTTTACATACCATTTCTTGCGCAATACGGTTTGAACACTCGAACACCTATACGGATTCTCCTGCACAGTGGCAGATACGTAAATACGGGGTTTACATACCATTTCTTGCGCATTACGGTTCGAACACTCGAACACCTATACGGATTCTCCTCCACAGTGGCAGATATGTAAATACGGGGTTTACATACCATTTCTTGCGCAATACGGTTCGAACACTCGAACACCTATACGGATTCTCCTGCACAGTGGCAGATATGTAAATACGGGGTTTACATACCATTTCTTGCGCATTACGGTTCGAACACTCGAACACCTATACGGATTCTCCTGCACAGTGGCAGATATGTAAATACGGGGTTTACGTACCATTTCTTGCGCAATACGGTTCGAACACTCGAACACCTATACGGATTCTCCTGCACAGTGGCAGATATGTAAATACGGGGTTTACGTACCATTTCTTGCGCAATACGGTTCGAACACTCGAACACCTATACGGATTCTCCTGCACAGTGGCAGATATGTAAATACGGGGTTTACATACCATTTCTTGCGCATTACGGTTCGAACACTCGAACACCTATACGGATTCTCCTGCACAGTGGCAGATATGTAAATGCGGGGTTTACATACCATTTCTTGCGCAATACGGTTCGAACACTCGAACACCTATACGGATTCTCCAGCACAGTGGCAGATATGTAAATATGAGGTTTACTTACCATTTCTTGCGAAATACGGTTCGAACACTCGAACACCTATACGGCTTCTCCTGCACAGTGGCAGATATGTAAATACGGGGTTTACATACCATTTCTTGCGCAATACGGTTCGAACACTCGAACACCTATACGGATTCTCCGGCACTGTGGCAGATATGTAAATACGGGGTTTACAAACCATTTCTTGCGCAATACGGTTCGAACACTCGAACACCTATACGGATTCTCCTGCACAGTGGCAGATATGTAAATACGGGGTTTACATACCATTTCTTGCGCATTACGGTTCGAACACTCGAACACCTATACGGATTCTCCAGCACAGTGGCAGATATGTAAATACGGGGTTTACATACCATTTCTTGCGCAATACGGTTCGAACACTCGAACACCTATACGGATTCTCCTGCACAGTGGCAGATATGTAAATACGGGGTTTACATACCATTTCTTGCGCATTACGGTTCGAACACTCGAACACCTATACGGATTCTCCTGCACAGTGGCAGATATGTAAATGCGGGGTTTACATACCATTTCTTGCGCAATACGGTTCGAACACTCGAACACCTATACGGATTCTCCAGCACAGTGGCAGATATGTAAATATGAGGTTTACTTACCATTTCTTGCGAAATACGGTTCGAACACTCGAACACCTATACGGATTCTCCTGCACAGTGGCAGATATGTAAATACGGGGTTTACATACCATTTCTTGCGCAATACGGTTCGAACACTCGAACACCTATACGGATTCTCCGGCACAGTGGCAGATATGTAAATACGGGGTTTACAAACCATTTCTTGCGCAATACGGTTCGAACACTCGAACACCTATACGGATTCTCCTGCACAGTGGCAGATATGTAAATACGGGGTTTACATACCATTTCTTGCGCATTACGGTTCGAACACTCGAACACCTATACGGATTCTCCAGCACAGTGGCAGATATGTAAATACGGGGTTTACATACCATTTCTTGCGCAATACGGTTCGAACACTCGAACACCTATACGGATTCTCCTGCACAGTGGCAGATATGTAAATACGGGGTTTACATACCATTTCTTGCGCATTACGGTTCGAACACTCGAACACCTATACGGATTCTCCTGCACAGTGGCAGATATGTAAATACGGGGTTTACGTACCATTTCTTGCGCAATACGGTTCGAACACTCGAACACCTATACGGATTCTCCTGCACAGTGGCAGATATGTAAATACGGGGTTTACGTACCATTTCTTGCGCAATACGGTTCGAACACTCGAACACCTATGCGGATTCTCCTGCACAGTGGCAGATATGTAAATATGGGGTTTACATACAATTTCTTGCGCAATACGGTTCGAACACTCGAACACCTATACGGATTCTCCTGCACAGTGGCAGATATGTAAATACGGGGTTTACGTACCATTTCTTGCGCAATACGGTTCGAACACTCGAACACCTATACGGATTCTCCTGCACAGTGGCAGATATGTAAATACGGGGTTTACGTACCATTTCTTGCGCAATACGGTTCGAACACTCGAACACCTATACGGATTCTCCTGCACAGTGGCAGATATGTAAATACGGGGTTTACATACCATTTCTTGCGCATTACGGTTCGAACACTCGAACACCTATACGGATTCTCCTGCACAGTGGCAGATATGTAAATGCGGGGTTTACATACCATTTCTTGCGCAATACGGTTCGAACACTCGAACACCTATACGGATTCTCCTGCACAGTGGCAGATATGTAAATACGGGGTTTACGTACCATTTCTTGCGCAATACGGTTCGAACACTCGAACACCTATACGGATTCTCCTGCACAGTGGCAGATATGTAAATACGGGGTTTACATACAATTTCTTGCGCAATATGATTCGAACACTCGAACACCTATACGGATTCTCCTGCACAGTGGCAGATATGTAAATACGGGGTTTACATACCATTTCTTGCGCAATACGGTTCGAACACTCGAACACCTATACGGATTCTCCTGCACAGTGGCAGATATGTAAATATGAGGTTTACTTACCATTTCTGGCGAAATACGGTTCGAACACTCGAACACCTATACGGATTCTCCTACACAGTGGCAGATATGTAAATACGGGGTTTACATACCATTTCTTGCGCAATACGGTTCGAACACTCGAACACCTATACGGATTCTCCTGTACAGTGGCAGATATGTAAATACGGGGTTTACATACCATTTCTTGCGCAATACGGTTCGAACACTCGAACACCTATACGGATTCTCCTGCACAGTGGCAGATATGTAAATACGGGGTTTACATACCATTTCTTGCGCAATACGGTTTGAACACTCGAACACCTATACGGATTCTCCTGCACAGTGGCAGATACGTAAATACGGGGTTTACATACCATTTCTTGCGCATTACGGTTCGAACACTCGAACACCTATACGGATTCTCCTCCACAGTGGCAGATATGTAAATACGGGGTTTACATACCATTTCTTGCGCAATACGGTTCGAACACTCGAACACCTATACGGATTCTCCTGCACAGTGGCAGATATGTAAATACGGGGTTTACATACCATTTCTTGCGCAATACGGTTCGAACACTCGAACACCTATACGGATTCTCCTGCACAGTGGCAGATATGTAAATACGGGGTTTACGTACCATTTCTTGCGCAATACGGTTCGAACACTCGAACACCTATACGGATTCTCCTGCACAGTGGCAGATATGTAAATACGGGGTTTACGTACCATTTCTTGCGCATTACGGTTCGAACACTCGAACACCTATACGGATTCTCCTGCACAGTGGCAGATATGTAAATACGGGGTTTACATACCATTTCTTGCGCAATACGGTTCGAACACTCGAACACCTATACGGATTCTCCAGCACAGTGGCAGATATGTAAATATGAGGTTTACATACCATTTCTTGCGAAATACGGTTCGAACACTCGAACACCTATACGGCTTCTCCTGCACAGTGGCAGATATGTAAATACGGGGTTTACATACCATTTCTTGCGCAATACGGTTCGAACACTCGAACACCTATACGGCTTCTCCGGCACAGTGGCAGATATGTAAATACGGGGTTTACAAACCATTTCTTGCGCAATACGGTTCGAACACTCGAACACCTATACGGATTCTCCTGCACAGTGGCAGATATGTAAATACGGGGTTTACAAACCATTTCTTGCGCAATACGGTTCGAACACTCGAACACCTATACGGATTCTCCTGCACAGTGGCAGATATGTAAATACGGGGTTTACATACCATTTCTTGCGCAATACGGTTCGAACACTCGAACACCTATACGGATTCTCCTGCACAGTGGCAGATATGTAAATACGGGGTTTACATACCATTTCTTGCGCAATACGGTTCGAACACTCGAACACCTATACGGATTCTCCTGCACAGTGGCAGATATGTAAATACGGGGTTTACATACCATTTCTTGCGCATTACGGTTCGAACACTCGAACACCTATACGGATTCTCCTGCACAGTGGCAGATATGTAAATGCGGGGTTTACATACCATTTCTTGCGCAATACGGTTCGAACACTCGAACACCTATACGGATTCTCCAGCACAGTGGCAGATATGTAAATATGAGGTTTACTTACCATTTCTTGCGAAATACGGTTCGAACACTCGAACACCTATACGGATTCTCCTGCACAGTGGCAGATATGTAAATACGGGGTTTACATACCATTTCTTGCGCAATACGGTTCGAACACTCGAACACCTATACGGATTCTCCGGCACAGTGGCAGATATGTAAATACGGGGTTTACAAACCATTTCTTGCGCAATACGGTTCGAACACTCGAACACCTATACGGATTCTCCTGCACAGTGGCAGATATGTAAATACGGGGTTTACATACCATTTCTTGCGCATTACGGTTCGAACACTCGAACACCTATACGGATTCTCCAGCACAGTGGCAGATATGTAAATACGGGGTTTACATACCATTTCTTGCGCAATACGGTTCGAACACTCGAACACCTATACGGATTCTCCTGCACAGTGGCAGATATGTAAATACGGGGTTTACGTACCATTTCTTGCGCAATACGGTTCGAACACTCGAACACCTATGCGGATTCTCCTGCACAGTGGCAGATATGTAAATACGGGGTTTACATACAATTTCTTGCGCAATACGGTTCGAACACTCGAACACCTATACGGATTCTCCTGCACAGTGGCAGATATGTAAATACGGGGTTTACGTACCATTTCTTGCGCAATACGGTTCGAACACTCGAACACCTATACGGATTCTCCTGCACAGTGGCAGATATGTAAATACGGGGTTTACGTACTATTTCTTGCGCAATACGGTTCGAACACTCGAACACCTATACGGATTCTCCTGCACAGTGGCAGATATGTAAATACGGGGTTTACATACCATTTCTTGCGCATTACGGTTCGAACACTCGAACACCTATACGGATTCTCCTGCACAGCGGCAGATATGTAAATGCGGGGTTTACATACCATTTCTTGCGCAATACGGTTCGAACACTCGAACACCTATACGGATTCTCCTGCACAGTGGCAGATATGTAAATACGGGGTTTACGTACCATTTCTTGCGCAATACGGTTCGAACACTCGAACACCTATACGGATTCTCCTGCACAGTGGCAGATATGTAAATACGGGGTTTACATACAATTTCTTGCGCAATATGATTCGAACACTCGAACACCTATACGGATTCTCCTGCACAGTGGCAGATATGTAAATACGGGGTTTACATACCATTTCTTGCGCAATACGGTTCGAACACTCGAACACCTATACGGATTCTCCTGCACAGTGGCAGATATGTAAATATGAGGTTTACTTACCATTTCTGGCGAAATACGGTTCGAACACTCGAACACCTATACGGATTCTCCTACACAGTGGCAGATATGTAAATACGGGGTTTACATACCATTTCTTGCGCAATACGGTTCGAACACTCGAACACCTATACGGATTCTCCTGTACAGTGGCAGATATGTAAATACGGGGTTTACATACCATTTCTTGCGCAATACGGTTCGAACACTCGAACACCTATACGGATTCTCCTGCACAGTGGCAGATATGTAAATACGGGGTTTACATACCATTTCTTGCGCAATACGGTTTGAACACTCGAACACCTATACGGATTCTCCTGCACAGTGGCAGATACGTAAATACGGGGTTTACATACCATTTCTTGCGCATTACGGTTCGAACACTCGAACACCTATACGGATTCTCCTCCACAGTGGCAGATATGTAAATACGGGGTTTACATACCATTTCTTGCGCAATACGGTTCGAACACTCGAACACCTATACGGATTCTCCTGCACAGTGGCAGATATGTAAATACGGGGTTTACATACCATTTCTTGCGCATTACGGTTCGAACACTCGAACACCTATACGGATTCTCCTGCACAGTGGCAGATATGTAAATACGGGGTTTACGTACCATTTCTTGCGCAATACGGTTCGAACACTCGAACACCTATACGGATTCTCCTGCACAGTGGCAGATATGTAAATACGGGGTTTACGTACCATTTCTTGCGCAATACGGTTCGAACACTCGAACACCTATACGGATTCTCCTGCACAGTGGCAGATATGTAAATACGGGGTTTACATACCATTTCTTGCGCATTACGGTTCGAACACTCGAACACCTATACGGATTCTCCTGCACAGTGGCAGATATGTAAATGCGGGGTTTACATACCATTTCTTGCGCAATACGGTTCGAACACTCGAACACCTATACGGATTCTCCAGCACAGTGGCAGATATGTAAATATGAGGTTTACTTACCATTTCTTGCGAAATACGGTTCGAACACTCGAACACCTATACGGCTTCTCCTGCACAGTGGCAGATATGTAAATACGGGGTTTACATACCATTTCTTGCGCAATACGGTTCGAACACTCGAACACCTATACGGATTCTCCGGCACAGTGGCAGATATGTAAATACGGGGTTTACAAACCATTTCTTGCGCAATACGGTTCGAACACTCGAACACCTATACGGATTCTCCTGCACAGTGGCAGATATGTAAATACGGGGTTTACATACCATTTCTTGCGCATTACGGTTCGAACACTCGAACACCTATACGGATTCTCCAGCACAGTGGCAGATATGTAAATACGGGGTTTACATACCATTTCTTGCGCAATACGGTTCGAACACTCGAACACCTATACGGATTCTCCTGCACAGTGGCAGATATGTAAATACGGGGTTTACATACCATTTCTTGCGCATTACGGTTCGAACACTCGAACACCTATACGGATTCTCCTGCACAGTGGCAGATATGTAAATGCGGGGTTTACATACCATTTCTTGCGCAATACGGTTCGAACACTCGAACACCTATACGGATTCTCCAGCACAGTGGCAGATATGTAAATATGAGGTTTACTTACCATTTCTTGCGAAATACGGTTCGAACACTCGAACACCTATACGGATTCTCCTGCACAGTGGCAGATATGTAAATACGGGGTTTACATACCATTTCTTGCGCAATACGGTTCGAACACTCGAAAACCTATACGGATTCTCCGGCACAGTGGCAGATATGTAAATACGGGGTTTACAAACCATTTCTTGCGCAATACGGTTCGAACACTCGAACACCTATACGGATTCTCCTGCACAGTGGCAGATATGTAAATACGGGGTTTACATACCATTTCTTGCGCATTACGGTTCGAACACTCGAACACCTATACGGATTCTCCAGCACAGTGGCAGATATGTAAATACGGGGTTTACATACCATTTCTTGCGCAATACGGTTCGAACACTCGAACACCTATACGGATTCTCCTGCACAGTGGCAGATATGTAAATACGGGGTTTACATACCATTTCTTGCGCATTACGGTTCGAACACTCGAACACCTATACGGATTCTCCTGCACAGTGGCAGATATGTAAATGCGGGGTTTACATACCATTTCTTGCGCAATACGGTTCGAACACTCGAACACCTATACGGATTCTCCTGCACAGTGGCAGATATGTAAATACGGGGTTTACGTACCATTTCTTGCGCAATACGGTTCGAACACTCGAACACCTATACGGATTCTCCTGCACAGTGGCAGATATGTAAATACGGGGTTTACATACAATTTCTTGCGCAATAGGATTCGAACACTCGAACACCTATACGGATTCTCCTGCACAGTGGCAGATATGTAAATACGGGGTTTACATACCATTTCTTGCGCAATACGGTTCGAACACTCGAACACCTATACGGATTCTCCTGCACAGTGGCAGATATGTAAATATGAGGTTTACTTACCATTTCTGGCGAAATACGGTTCGAACACTCGAACACCTATACGGATTCTCCTACACAGTGGCAGATATGTAAATACGGGGTTTACATACCATTTCTTGCGCAATACGGTTCGAACACTCGAACACCTATACGGATTCTCCTGTACAGTGGCAGATATGTAAATACGGGGTTTACATACCATTTCTTGCGCAATACGGTTCGAACACTCGAACACCTATACGGATTCTCCTGCACAGTGGCAGATATGTAAATACGGGGTTTACATACCATTTCTTGCGCAATACGGTTCGAACACTCGAACACCTATACGGATTCTCCTGCACAGTGGCAGATATGTAAATATGAGGTTTACTTACCATTTCTGGCGAAATACGGTTCGAACACTCGAACACCTATACGGATTCTCCTCCACAGTGGCAGATATGTAAATACGGGGTTTACATACCATTTCTTGCGCAATACGGTTCGAACACTCGAACACCTATACGGATTCTCCTGTACAGTGGCAGATATGTAAATACGGGGTTTACATACCATTTCTTGCGCAATACGGTTCGAACACTCGAACACCTATACGGATTCTCCTGCACAGTGGCAGATATGTAAATACGGGGTTTACATACCATTTCTTGCGCAATACGGTTTGAACACTCGAACACCTATACGGATTCTCCTGCACAGTGGCAGATACGTAAATACGGGGTTTACATACCATTTCTTGCGCATTACGGTTCGAACACTCGAACACCTATACGGATTCTCCTCCACAGTGGCAGATATGTAAATACGGGGTTTACATACCATTTCTTGCGCAATACGGTTCGAACACTCGAACACCTATACGGATTCTCCTGCACAGTGGCAGATATGTAAATACGGGGTTTACATACCATTTCTTGCGCAATACGGTTCGAACACTCGAACACCTATACGGATTCTCCTGCACAGTGGCAGATATGTAAATACGGGGTTTACGTACCATTTCTTGCGCAATACGGTTCGAACACTCGAACACCTATACGGATTCTCCTGCACAGTGGCAGATATGTAAATACGGGGTTTACGTACCATTTCTTGCGCATTACGGTTCGAACACTCGAACACCTATACGGATTCTCCTGCACAGTGGCAGATATGTAAATACGGGGTTTACATACCATTTCTTGCGCAATACGGTTCGAACACTCGAACACCTATACGGATTCTCCAGCACAGTGGCAGATATGTAAATATGAGGTTTACATACCATTTCTTGCGAAATACGGTTCGAACACTCGAACACCTATACGGCTTCTCCTGCACAGTGGCAGATATGTAAATACGGGGTTTACATACCATTTCTTGCGCAATACGGTTCGAACACTCGAACACCTATACGGCTTCTCCGGCACAGTGGCAGATATGTAAATACGGGGTTTACAAACCATTTCTTGCGCAATACGGTTCGAACACTCGAACACCTATACGGATTCTCCTGCACAGTGGCAGATATGTAAATACGGGGTTTACAAACCATTTCTTGCGCAATACGGTTCGAACACTCGAACACCTATACGGATTCTCCTGCACAGTGGCAGATATGTAAATACGGGGTTTACATACCATTTCTTGCGCAATACGGTTCGAACACTCGAACACCTATACGGATTCTCCTGCACAGTGGCAGATATGTAAATACGGGGTTTACATACCATTTCTTGCGCAATACGGTTCGAACACTCGAACACCTATACGGATTCTCCTGCACAGTGGCAGATATGTAAATACGGGGTTTACATACCATTTCTTGCGCATTACGGTTCGAACACTCGAACACCTATACGGATTCTCCTGCACAGTGGCAGATATGTAAATGCGGGGTTTACATACCATTTCTTGCGCAATACGGTTCGAACACTCGAACACCTATACGGATTCTCCAGCACAGTGGCAGATATGTAAATATGAGGTTTACTTACCATTTCTTGCGAAATACGGTTCGAACACTCGAACACCTATACGGATTCTCCTGCACAGTGGCAGATATGTAAATACGGGGTTTACATACCATTTCTTGCGCAATACGGTTCGAACACTCGAACACCTATACGGATTCTCCGGCACAGTGGCAGATATGTAAATACGGGGTTTACAAACCATTTCTTGCGCAATACGGTTCGAACACTCGAACACCTATACGGATTCTCCTGCACAGTGGCAGATATGTAAATACGGGGTTTACATACCATTTCTTGCGCATTACGGTTCGAACACTCGAACACCTATACGGATTCTCCAGCACAGTGGCAGATATGTAAATACGGGGTTTACATACCATTTCTTGCGCAATACGGTTCGAACACTCGAACACCTATACGGATTCTCCTGCACAGTGGCAGATATGTAAATACGGGGTTTACGTACCATTTCTTGCGCAATACGGTTCGAACACTCGAACACCTATGCGGATTCTCCTGCACAGTGGCAGATATGTAAATACGGGGTTTACATACAATTTCTTGCGCAATACGGTTCGAACACTCGAACACCTATACGGATTCTCCTGCACAGTGGCAGATATGTAAATACGGGGTTTACGTACCATTTCTTGCGCAATACGGTTCGAACACTCGAACACCTATACGGATTCTCCTGCACAGTGGCAGATATGTAAATACGGGGTTTACGTACCATTTCTTGCGCAATACGGTTCGAACACTCGAACACCTATACGGATTCTCCTGCACAGTGGCAGATATGTAAATACGGGGTTTACATACCATTTCTTGCGCATTACGGTTCGAACACTCGAACACCTATACGGATTCTCCTGCACAGCGGCAGATATGTAAATGCGGGGTTTACATACCATTTCTTGCGCAATACGGTTCGAACACTCGAACACCTATACGGATTCTCCTGCACAGTGGCAGATATGTAAATACGGGGTTTACGTACCATTTCTTGCGCAATACGGTTCGAACACTCGAACACCTATACGGATTCTCCTGCACAGTGGCAGATATGTAAATACGGGGTTTACATACAATTTCTTGCGCAATATGATTCGAACACTCGAACACCTATACGGATTCTCCTGCACAGTGGCAGATATGTAAATACGGGGTTTACATACAATTTCTTGCGCAATATGATTCGAACACTCGAACACCTATACGGATTCTCCTGCACAGTGGCAGATATGTAAATACGGGGTTTACATACCATTTCTTGCGCAATACGGTTCGAACACTCGAACACCTATACGGATTCTCCTGCACAGTGGCAGATATGTAAATACGGGGTTTACATACCATTTCTTGCGCAATACGGTTCGAACACTCGAACACCTATACGGATTCTCCTGCACAGTGGCAGATATGTAAATATGAGGTTTACTTACCATTTCTGGCGAAATACGGTTCGAACACTCGAACACCTATACGGATTCTCCTACACAGTGGCAGATATGTAAATATGGGGTTTACATACCATTTCTTGCGCAATACGGTTCGAACACTCGAACACCTATACGGATTCTCCTGTACAGTGGCAGATATGTAAATACGGGGTTTACATACCATTTCTTGCGCAATACGGTTCGAACACTCGAACACCTATACGGATTCTCCTGCACAGTGGCAGATATGTAAATACGGGGTTTACATACCATTTCTTGCGCAATACGGTTTGAACACTCGAACACCTATACGGATTCTCCTGCACAGTGGCAGATACGTAAATACGGGGTTTACATACCATTTCTTGCGCATTACGGTTCGAACACTCGAACACCTATACGGATTCTCCTCCACAGTGGCAGATATGTAAATACGGGGTTTACATACCATTTCTTGCGCAATACGGTTCGAACACTCGAACACCTATACGGATTCTCCTGCACAGTGGCAGATATGTAAATACGGGGTTTACATACCATTTCTTGCGCATTACGGTTCGAACACTCGAACACCTATACGGATTCTCCTGCACAGTGGCAGATATGTAAATACGGGGTTTACGTACCATTTCTTGCGCAATACGGTTCGAACACTCGAACACCTATACGGATTCTCCTGCACAGTGGCAGATATGTAAATACGGGGTTTACGTACCATTTCTTGCGCAATACGGTTCGAACACTCGAACACCTATACGGATTCTCCTGCACAGTGGCAGATATGTAAATACGGGGTTTACATACCATTTCTTGCGCATTACGGTTCGAACACTCGAACACCTATACGGATTCTCCTGCACAGTGGCAGATATGTAAATGCGGGGTTTACATACCATTTCTTGCGCAATACGGTTCGAACACTCGAACACCTATACGGATTCTCCAGCACAGTGGCAGATATGTAAATATGAGGTTTACTTACCATTTCTTGCGAAATACGGTTCGAACACTCGAACACCTATACGGCTTCTCCTGCACAGTGGCAGATATGTAAATACGGGGTTTACATACCATTTCTTGCGCAATACGGTTCGAACACTCGAACACCTATACGGATTCTCCGGCACAGTGGCAGATATGTAAATACGGGGTTTACAAACCATTTCTTGCGCAATACGGTTCGAACACTCGAACACCTATACGGATTCTCCTGCACAGTGGCAGATATGTAAATACGGGGTTTACATACCATTTCTTGCGCATTACGGTTCGAACACTCGAACACCTATACGGATTCTCCAGCACAGTGGCAGATATGTAAATACGGGGTTTACATACCATTTCTTGCGCAATACGGTTCGAACACTCGAACACCTATACGGATTCTCCTGCACAGTGGCAGATATGTAAATACGGGGTTTACATACCATTTCTTGCGCATTACGGTTCGAACACTCGAACACCTATACGGATTCTCCTGCACAGTGGCAGATATGTAAATGCGGGGTTTACATACCATTTCTTGCGCAATACGGTTCGAACACTCGAACACCTATACGGATTCTCCAGCACAGTGGCAGATATGTAAATATGAGGTTTACTTACCATTTCTTGCGAAATACGGTTCGAACACTCGAACACCTATACGGATTCTCCTGCACAGTGGCAGATATGTAAATACGGGGTTTACATACCATTTCTTGCGCAATACGGTTCGAACACTCGAAAACCTATACGGATTCTCCGGCACAGTGGCAGATATGTAAATACGGGGTTTACAAACCATTTCTTGCGCAATACGGTTCGAACACTCGAACACCTATACGGATTCTCCTGCACAGTGGCAGATATGTAAATACGGGGTTTACATACCATTTCTTGCGCATTACGGTTCGAACACTCGAACACCTATACGGATTCTCCAGCACAGTGGCAGATATGTAAATACGGGGTTTACATACCATTTCTTGCGCAATACGGTTCGAACACTCGAACACCTATACGGATTCTCCTGCACAGTGGCAGATATGTAAATACGGGGTTTACATACCATTTCTTGCGCATTACGGTTCGAACACTCGAACACCTATACGGATTCTCCTGCACAGTGGCAGATATGTAAATACGGGGTTTACATACCATTTCTTGCGCAATACGGTTTGAACACTCGAACACCTATACGGATTCTCCTGCACAGTGGCAGATACGTAAATACGGGGTTTACATACCATTTCTTGCGCATTACGGTTCGAACACTCGAACACCTATACGGATTCTCCTCCACAGTGGCAGATATGTAAATACGGGGTTTACATACCATTTCTTGCGCAATACGGTTCGAACACTCGAACACCTATACGGATTCTCCTGCACAGTGGCAGATATGTAAATACGGGGTTTACATACCATTTCTTGCGCATTACGGTTCGAACACTCGAACACCTATACGGATTCTCCTGCACAGTGGCAGATATGTAAATACGGGGTTTACGTACCATTTCTTGCGCAATACGGTTCGAACACTCGAACACTTATACTGATTCTCCTGCACAGTGGCAGATATGTAAATACGGGGTTTACGTACCATTTCTTGCGCAATACGGTTCGAACACTCGAACACCTATACGGATTCTCCTGCACAGTGGCAGATATGTAAATACGGGGTTTACATACCATTTCTTGCGCATTACGGTTCGAACACTCGAACACCTATACGGATTCTCCTGCACAGTGGCAGATATGTAAATGCGGGGTTTACATACCATTTCTTGCGCAATACGGTTCGAACACTCGAACACCTATACGGATTCTCCAGCACAGTGGCAGATATGTAAATATGAGGTTTACTTACCATTTCTTGCGAAATACGGTTCGAACACTCGAACACCTATACGGATTCTCCTGCACAGTGGCAGATATGTAAATACGGGGTTTACATACCATTTCTTGCGCAATACGGTTCGAACACTCGAACACCTATACGGATTCTCCGGCACAGTGGCAGATATGTAAATACGGGGTTTACAAACCATTTCTTGCGCAATACGGTTCGAACACTCGAACACCTATACGGATTCTCCTGCACAGTGGCAGATATGTAAATACGGGGTTTACATACCATTTCTTGCGCATTACGGTTCGAACACTCGAACACCTATACGGATTCTCCAGCACAGTGGCAGATATGTAAATACGGGGTTTACATACCATTTCTTGCGCAATACGGTTCGAACACTCGAACACCTATACGGATTCTCCTGCACAGTGGCAGATATGTAAATACGGGGTTTACATACCATTTCTTGCGCATTACGGTTCGAACACTCGAACACCTATACGGATTCTCCTGCACAGTGGCAGATATGTAAATACGGGGTTTACATACCATTTCTTGCGCAATACGGTTTGAACACTCGAACACCTATACGGATTCTCCTGCACAGTGGCAGATACGTAAATACGGGGTTTACATACCATTTCTTGCGCATTACGGTTCGAACACTCGAACACCTATACGGATTCTCCTCCACAGTGGCAGATATGTAAATACGGGGTTTACATACCATTTCTTGCGCAATACGGTTCGAACACTCGAACACCTATACGGATTCTCCTGCACAGTGGCAGACATGTAAATACGGGGTTTACATACCATTTCTTGCGCATTACGGTTCGAACACTCGAACACCTATACGGATTCTCCTGCACAGTGGCAGATATGTAAATACGGTGTTTACATACCATTTCTTGCGCAATACGGTTCGAACACTCGAACACCTATACGGATTCTCCTGCACAGTGGCAGATATGTAAATATGAGGTTTACTTACCATTTCTTGCGAAATACGGTTCGAACACTCGAACACCTATACGGATTCTCCTACACAGTGGCAGATATGTAAATACGGGGTTTACATACCATTTCTTGTGCAATACGGTTCGAACACTCGAACACCTATACGGATTCTCCTGCACAGTGGCAGATATGTAAATACGGGGTTTACATACCATTTCTTGCGCATTACGGTTCGAACACTCGAACACCTATACAGATTCTCCTGCACAGTGGCAGATATGTAAATACGGTGTTTACATACCATTTCTTGCGCAATACGGTTCGAACACTCGAACACCTATACGGATTCTCCTGCACAGTGGCAGATATGTAAATATGAGGTTTACTTACCATTTCTTGCGAAATACGGTTCGAACACTCGAACACCTATACGGATTCTCCTACACAGTGGCAGATATGTAAATACGGGGTTTACATACCATTTCTTGTGCAATACGGTTCGAACACTCGAACACCTATACGGATTCTCCTGCACAGTGGCAGATATGTAAATACGGGGTTTACATACCATTTCTTGCGCATTACGGTTCGAACACTCGAACACCTATACGGATTCTCCTGCACAGTGGCAGATATGTAAATACGGGGTTTACATACCATTTCTTGCGCATTACGGTTCGAACACTCGAACACCTATACGGATTCTCCTGCACAGTGGCAGATATGTAAATACGGGGTTTACATACCATTTCTTGCGCAATACGGTTTGAACACTCGAACACCTATACGGATTCTCCGGCACAGTGGCAGATATGTAAATACGGGGTTTACAAACCATTTCTTGCGCAATACGGTTCGAACACTCGAACACCTATACGGATTCTCCTGCACAGTGGCAGATATGTAAATACGGGGTTTACATACCATTTCTTGCGCATTACGGTTCGAACACTCGAACACCTATACGGATTCTCCAGCACAGTGGCAGATATGTAAATACGGGGTTTACATACCATTTCTTGCGCAATACGGTTCGAACACTCGAACACCTATACGGATTCTCCTGCACAGTGGCAGATATGTAAATACGGGGTTTACATACCATTTCTTGCGCATTACGGTTCGAACACTCGAACACCTATACGGATTCTCCTGCACAGTGGCAGATATGTAAATACGGGGTTTACATACCATTTCTTGCGCAATACGGTTTGAACACTCGAACACCTATACGGATTCTCCTGCACAGTGGCAGATACGTAAATACGGGGTTTACATACCATTTCTTGCGCATTACGGTTCGAACACTCGAACACCTATACGGATTCTCCTCCACAGTGGCAGATATGTAAATACGGGGTTTACATACCATTTCTTGCGCAATACGGTTCGAACACTCGAACACCTATACGGATTCTCCTGCACAGTGGCAGATATGTAAATACGGGGTTTACATACCATTTCTTGCGCATTACGGTTCGAACACTCGAACACCTATACGGATTCTCCTGCACAGTGGCAGATATGTAAATACGGGGTTTACGTACCATTTCTTGCGCAATACGGTTCGAACACTCGAACACCTATACTGATTCTCCTGCATAGTGGCAGATATGTAAATACGGGGTTTACGTACCATTTCTTGCGCAATACGGTTCGAACACTCGAACACCTATACGGATTCTCCTGCACAGTGGCAGATATGTAAATACGGGGTTTACATACCATTTCTTGCGCATTACGGTTCGAACACTCGAACACCTATACGGATTCTCCTGCACAGTGGCAGATATGTAAATGCGGGGTTTACATACCATTTCTTGCGCAATACGGTTCGAACACTCGAACACCTATACGGATTCTCCAGCACAGTGGCAGATATGTAAATATGAGGTTTACTTACCATTTCTTGCGAAATACGGTTCGAACACTCGAACACCTATACGGATTCTCCTGCACAGTGGCAGATATGTAAATACGGGGTTTACATACCATTTCTTGCGCAATACGGTTCGAACACTCGAACACCTATACGGATTCTCCGGCACAGTGGCAGATATGTAAATACGGGGTTTACAAACCATTTCTTGCGCAATACGGTTCGAACACTCGAACACCTATACGGATTCTCCTGCACAGTGGCAGATATGTAAATACGGGGTTTACATACCATTTCTTGCGCATTACGGTTCGAACACTCGAACACCTATACGGATTCTCCAGCACAGTGGCAGATATGTAAATACGGGGTTTACATACCATTTCTTGCGCAATACGGTTCGAACACTCGAACACCTATACGGATTCTCCTGCACAGTGGCAGATATGTAAATACGGGGTTTACATACCATTTCTTGCGCATTACGGTTCGAACACTCGAACACCTATACGGATTCTCCTGCACAGTGGCAGATATGTAAATACGGGGTTTACATACCATTTCTTGCGCAATACGGTTTGAACACTCGAACACCTATACGGATTCTCCTGCACAGTGGCAGATACGTAAATACGGGGTTTACATACCATTTCTTGCGCATTACGGTTCGAACACTCGAACACCTATACGGATTCTCCTCCACAGTGGCAGATATGTAAATACGGGGTTTACATACCATTTCTTGCGCAATACGGTTCGAACACTCGAACACCTATACGGATTCTCCTGCACAGTGGCAGACATGTAAATACGGGGTTTACATACCATTTCTTGCGCATTACGGTTCGAACACTCGAACACCTATACGGATTCTCCTGCACAGTGGCAGATATGTAAATACGGTGTTTACATACCATTTCTTGCGCAATACGGTTCGAACACTCGAACACCTATACGGATTCTCCTGCACAGTGGCAGATATGTAAATATGAGGTTTACTTACCATTTCTTGCGAAATACGGTTCGAACACTCGAACACCTATACGGATTCTCCTACACAGTGGCAGATATGTAAATACGGGGTTTACATACCATTTCTTGTGCAATACGGTTCGAACACTCGAACACCTATACGGATTCTCCTGCACAGTGGCAGATATGTAAATACGGGGTTTACATACCATTTCTTGCGCATTACGGTTCGAACACTCGAACACCTATACAGATTCTCCTGCACAGTGGCAGATATGTAAATACGGTGTTTACATACCATTTCTTGCGCAATACGGTTCGAACACTCGAACACCTATACGGATTCTCCTGCACAGTGGCAGATATGTAAATATGAGGTTTACTTACCATTTCTTGCGAAATACGGTTCGAACACTCGAACACCTATACGGATTCTCCTACACAGTGGCAGATATGTAAATACGGGGTTTACATACCATTTCTTATGCAATACGGTTCGAACACTCGAACACCTATACGGATTCTCCTGCACAGTGGCAGATATGTAAATACGGGGTTTACATACCATTTCTTGCGCATTACGGTTCGAACACTCGAACACCTATACGGATTCTCCTGCACAGTGGCAGATATGTAAATACGGGGTTTACATACCATTTCTTGCGCATTACGGTTCGAACACTCGAACACCTATACGGATTCTCCTGCACAGTGGCAGATATGTAAATACGGGGTTTACATACCATTTCTTGCGCAATACGGTTTGAACACTCGAACACCTATACGGATTCTCCGGCACAGTGGCAGATATGTAAATACGGGGTTTACAAACCATTTCTTGCGCAATACGGTTCGAACACTCGAACACCTATACGGATTCTCCTGCACAGTGGCAGATATGTAAATACGGGGTTTACATACCATTTCTTGCGCATTACGGTTCGAACACTCGAACACCTATACGGATTCTCCAGCACAGTGGCAGATATGTAAATACGGGGTTTACATACCATTTCTTGCGCAATACGGTTCGAACACTCGAACACCTATACGGATTCTCCTGCACAGTGGCAGATATGTAAATACGGGGTTTACATACCATTTCTTGCGCATTACGGTTCGAACACTCGAACACCTATACGGATTCTCCTGCACAGTGGCAGATATGTAAATACGGGGTTTACATACCATTTCTTGCGCAATACGGTTTGAACACTCGAACACCTATACGGATTCTCCTGCACAGTGGCAGATACGTAAATACGGGGTTTACATACCATTTCTTGCGCATTACGGTTCGAACACTCGAACACCTATACGGATTCTCCTCCACAGTGGCAGATATGTAAATACGGGGTTTACATACCATTTCTTGCGCAATACGGTTCGAACACTCGAACACCTATACGGATTCTCCTGCACAGTGGCAGATATGTAAATACGGGGTTTACATACCATTTCTTGCGCATTACGGTTCGAACACTCGAACACCTATACGGATTCTCCTGCACAGTGGCAGATATGTAAATACGGGGTTTACGTACCATTTCTTGCGCAATACGGTTCGAACACTCGAACACCTATACTGATTCTCCTGCACAGTGGCAGATATGTAAATACGGGGTTTACGTACCATTTCTTGCGCAATACGGTTCGAACACTCGAACACCTATACGGATTCTCCTGCACAGTGGCAGATATGTAAATACGGGGTTTACATACCATTTCTTGCGCATTACGGTTCGAACACTCGAACACCTATACGGATTCTCCTGCACAGTGGCAGATATGTAAATGCGGGGTTTACATACCATTTCTTGCGCAATACGGTTCGAACACTCGAACACCTATACGGATTCTCCAGCACAGTGGCAGATATGTAAATATGAGGTTTACTTACCATTTCTTGCGAAATACGGTTCGAACACTCGAACACCTATACGGATTCTCCTGCACAGTGGCAGATATGTAAATACGGGGTTTACATACCATTTCTTGCGCAATACGGTTCGAACACTCGAACACCTATACGGATTCTCCGGCACAGTGGCAGATATGTAAATACGGGGTTTACAAACCATTTCTTGCGCAATACGGTTCGAACACTCGAACACCTATACGGATTCTCCTGCACAGTGGCAGATATGTAAATACGGGGTTTACATACCATTTCTTGCGCATTACGGTTCGAACACTCGAACACCTATACGGATTCTCCAGCACAGTGGCAGATATGTAAATACGGGGTTTACATACCATTTCTTGCGCAATACGGTTCGAACACTCGAACACCTATACGGATTCTCCTGCACAGTGGCAGATACGTAAATACGGGGTTTACATACCATTTCTTGCGCATTACGGTTCGAACACTCGAACACCTATACGGATTCTCCTCCACAGTGGCAGATATGTAAATACGGGGTTTACATACCATTTCTTGCGCAATACGGTTCGAACACTCGAACACCTATACGGATTCTCCTGCACAGTGGCAGACATGTAAATACGGGGTTTACATACCATTTCTTGCGCATTACGGTTCGAACACTCGAACACCTATACGGATTCTCCTGCACAGTGGCAGATATGTAAATACGGTGTTTACATACCATTTCTTGCGCAATACGGTTCGAACACTCGAACACCTATACGGATTCTCCTGCACAGTGGCAGATATGTAAATATGAGGTTTACTTACCATTTCTTGCGAAATACGGTTCGAACACTCGAACACCTATACGGATTCTCCTACACAGTGGCAGATATGTAAATACGGGGTTTACATACCATTTCTTGTGCAATACGGTTCGAACACTCGAACACCTATACGGATTCTCCTGCACAGTGGCAGATATGTAAATACGGGGTTTACATACCATTTCTTGCGCATTACGGTTCGAACACTCGAACACCTATACAGATTCTCCTGCACAGTGGCAGATATGTAAATACGGTGTTTACATACCATTTCTTGCGCAATACGGTTCGAACACTCGAACACCTATACGGATTCTCCTGCACAGTGGCAGATATGTAAATATGAGGTTTACTTACCATTTCTTGCGAAATACGGTTCGAACACTCGAACACCTATACGGATTCTCCTACACAGTGGCAGATATGTAAATACGGGGTTTACATACCATTTCTTGTGCAATACGGTTCGAACACTCGAACACCTATACGGATTCTCCTGCACAGTGGCAGATATGTAAATACGGGGTTTACATACCATTTCTTGCGCATTACGGTTCGAACACTCGAACACCTATACGGATTCTCCTGCACAGTGGCAGATATGTAAATACGGGGTTTACATACCATTTCTTGCGCATTACGGTTCGAACACTCGAACACCTATACGGATTCTCCTGCACAGTGGCAGATATGTAAATACGGGGTTTACATACCATTTCTTGCGCAATACGGTTTGAACACTCGAACACCTATACGGATTCTCCGGCACAGTGGCAGATATGTAAATACGGGGTTTACAAACCATTTCTTGCGCAATACGGTTCGAACACTCGAACACCTATACGGATTCTCCTGCACAGTGGCAGATATGTAAATACGGGGTTTACATACCATTTCTTGCGCATTACGGTTCGAACACTCGAACACCTATACGGATTCTCCAGCACAGTGGCAGATATGTAAATACGGGGTTTACATACCATTTCTTGCGCAATACGGTTCGAACACTCGAACACCTATACGGATTCTCCTGCACAGTGGCAGATATGTAAATACGGGGTTTACATACCATTTCTTGCGCATTACGGTTCGAACACTCGAACACCTATACGGATTCTCCTGCACAGTGGCAGATATGTAAATACGGGGTTTACATACCATTTCTTGCGCAATACGGTTTGAACACTCGAACACCTATACGGATTCTCCTGCACAGTGGCAGATACGTAAATACGGGGTTTACATACCATTTCTTGCGCATTACGGTTCGAACACTCGAACACCTATACGGATTCTCCTCCACAGTGGCAGATATGTAAATACGGGGTTTACATACCATTTCTTGCGCAATACGGTTCGAACACTCGAACACCTATACGGATTCTCCTGCACAGTGGCAGATATGTAAATACGGGGTTTACATACCATTTCTTGCGCATTACGGTTCGAACACTCGAACACCTATACGGATTCTCCTGCACAGTGGCAGATATGTAAATACGGGGTTTACGTACCATTTCTTGCGCAATACGGTTCGAACACTCGAACACCTATACTGATTCTCCTGCACAGTGGCAGATATGTAAATACGGGGTTTACGTACCATTTCTTGCGCAATACGGTTCGAACACTCGAACACCTATACGGATTCTCCTGCACAGTGGCAGATATGTAAATACGGGGTTTACATACCATTTCTTGCGCATTACGGTTCGAACACTCGAACACCTATACGGATTCTCCTGCACAGTGGCAGATATGTAAATGCGTGGTTTACATACCATTTCTTGCGCAATACGGTTCGAACACTCGAACACCTATACGGATTCTCCAGCACAGTGGCAGATATGTAAATATGAGGTTTACTTACCATTTCTTGCGAAATACGGTTCGAACACTCGAACACCTATACGGATTCTCCTGCACAGTGGCAGATATGTAAATACGGGGTTTACATACCATTTCTTGCGCAATACGGTTCGAACACTCGAACACCTATACGGATTCTCCGGCACAGTGGCAGATATGTAAATACGGGGTTTACAAACCATTTCTTGCGCAATACGGTTCGAACACTCGAACACCTATACGGATTCTCCTGCACAGTGGCAGATATGTAAATACGGGGTTTACATACCATTTCTTGCGCATTACGGTTCGAACACTCGAACACCTATACGGATTCTCCAGCACAGTGGCAGATATGTAAATACGGGGTTTACATACCATTTCTTGCGCAATACGGTTCGAACACTCGAACACCTATACGGATTCTCCTGCACAGTGGCAGATATGTAAATACGGGGTTTACATACCATTTCTTGCGCATTACGGTTCGAACACTCGAACACCTATACGGATTCTCCTGCACAGTGGCAGATATGTAAATACGGGGTTTACATACCATTTCTTGCGCAATACGGTTCGAACACTCGAACACCTATACGGATTCTCCTGCACAGTGGCAGATACGTAAATACGGGGTTTACATACCATTTCTTGCGCATTACGGTTCGAACACTCGAACACCTATACGGATTCTCCTCCACAGTGGCAGATATGTAAATACGGGGTTTACATACCATTTCTTGCGCAATACGGTTCGAACACTCGAACACCTATACGGATTCTCCTGCACAGTGGCAGACATGTAAATACGGGGTTTACATACCATTTCTTGCGCATTACGGTTCGAACACTCGAACACCTATACGGATTCTCCTGCACAGTGGCAGATATGTAAATACGGTGTTTACATACCATTTCTTGCGCAATACGGTTCGAACACTCGAACACCTATACGGATTCTCCTGCACAGTGGCAGATATGTAAATATGAGGTTTACTTACCATTTCTTGCGAAATACGGTTCGAACACTCGAACACCTATACGGATTCTCCTACACAGTGGCAGATATGTAAATACGGGGTTTACATACCATTTCTTGTGCAATACGGTTCGAACACTCGAACACCTATACGGATTCTCCTGCACAGTGGCAGATATGTAAATACGGGGTTTACATACCATTTCTTGCGCATTACGGTTCGAACACTCGAACACCTATACAGATTCTCCTGCACAGTGGCAGATATGTAAATACGGTGTTTACATACCATTTCTTGCGCAATACGGTTCGAACACTCGAACACCTATACGGATTCTCCTGCACAGTGGCAGATATGTAAATATGAGGTTTACTTACCATTTCTTGCGAAATACGGTTCGAACACTCGAACACCTATACGGATTCTCCTACACAGTGGCAGATATGTAAATACGGGGTTTACATACCATTTCTTGTGCAATACGGTTCGAACACTCGAACACCTATACGGATTCTCCTGCACAGTGGCAGATATGTAAATACGGGGTTTACATACCATTTCTTGCGCATTACGGTTCGAACACTCGAACACCTATACGGATTCTCCTGCACAGTGGCAGATATGTAAATACGGGGTTTACATACCATTTCTTGCGCATTACGGTTCGAACACTCGAACACCTATACGGATTCTCCTGCACAGTGGCAGATATGTAAATACGGGGTTTACATACCATTTCTTGCGCAATACGGTTTGAACACTCGAACACCTATACGGATTCTCCGGCACAGTGGCAGATATGTAAATACGGGGTTTACAAACCATTTCTTGCGCAATACGGTTCGAACACTCGAACACCTATACGGATTCTCCTGCACAGTGGCAGATATGTAAATACGGGGTTTACATACCATTTCTTGCGCATTACGGTTCGAACACTCGAACACCTATACGGATTCTCCAGCACAGTGGCAGATATGTAAATACGGGGTTTACATACCATTTCTTGCGCAATACGGTTCGAACACTCGAACACCTATACGGATTCTCCTGCACAGTGGCAGATATGTAAATACGGGGTTTACATACCATTTCTTGCGCATTACGGTTCGAACACTCGAACACCTATACGGATTCTCCTGCACAGTGGCAGATATGTAAATACGGGGTTTACATACCATTTCTTGCGCAATACGGTTTGAACACTCGAACACCTATACGGATTCTCCTGCACAGTGGCAGATACGTAAATACGGGGTTTACATACCATTTCTTGCGCATTACGGTTCGAACACTCGAACACCTATACGGATTCTCCTCCACAGTGGCAGATATGTAAATACGGGGTTTACATACCATTTCTTGCGCAATACGGTTCGAACACTCGAACACCTATACGGATTCTCCTGCACAGTGGCAGATATGTAAATACGGGGTTTACATACCATTTCTTGCGCATTACGGTTCGAACACTCGAACACCTATACGGATTCTCCTGCACAGTGGCAGATATGTAAATACGGGGTTTACGTACCATTTCTTGCGCAATACGGTTCGAACACTCGAACACCTATACTGATTCTCCTGCACAGTGGCAGATATGTAAATACGGGGTTTACGTACCATTTCTTGCGCAATACGGTTCGAACACTCGAACACCTATACGGATTCTCCTGCACAGTGGCAGACATGTAAATACGGGGTTTACATACCATTTCTTGCGCATTACGGTTCGAACACTCGAACACCTATACGGATTCTCCTGCACAGTGGCAGATATGTAAATACGGTGTTTACATACCATTTCTTGCGCAATACGGTTCGAACACTCGAACACCTATACGGATTCTCCTGCACAGTGGCAGATATGTAAATATGAGGTTTACTTACCATTTCTTGCGAAATACGGTTCGAACACTCGAACACCTATACGGATTCTCCTACACAGTGGCAGATATGTAAATACGGGGTTTACATACCATTTCTTGTGCAATACGGTTCGAACACTCGAACACCTATACGGATTCTCCTGCACAGTGGCAGATATGTAAATACGGGGTTTACATACCATTTCTTGCGCATTACGGTTCGAACACTCGAACACCTATACAGATTCTCCTGCACAGTGGCAGATATGTAAATACGGTGTTTACATACCATTTCTTGCGCAATACGGTTCGAACACTCGAACACCTATACGGATTCTCCTGCACAGTGGCAGATATGTAAATATGAGGTTTACTTACCATTTCTTGCGAAATACGGTTCGAACACTCGAACACCTATACGGATTCTCCTACACAGTGGCAGATATGTAAATACGGGGTTTACATACCATTTCTTGTGCAATACGGTTCGAACACTCGAACACCTATACGGATTCTCCTGCACAGTGGCAGATATGTAAATACGGGGTTTACATACCATTTCTTGCGCATTACGGTTCGAACACTCGAACACCTATACGGATTCTCCTGCACAGTGGCAGATATGTAAATACGGGGTTTACATACCATTTCTTGCGCATTACGGTTCGAACACTCGAACACCTATACGGATTCTCCTGCACAGTGGCAGATATGTAAATACGGGGTTTACATACCATTTCTTGCGCAATACGGTTTGAACACTCGAACACCTATACGGATTCTCCTGCACAGTGGCAGATACGTAAATACGGGGTTTACATACCATTTCTTGCGCATTACGGTTCGAACACTCGAACACCTATACGGATTCTCCTCCACAGTGGCAGATATGTAAATACGGGGTTTACATACCATTTCTTGCGCAATACGGTTCGAACACTCGAACACCTATACGGATTCTCCTGCACAGTGGCAGATATGTAAATACGGGGTTTACATACCATTTCTTGCGCATTACGGTTCGAACACTCGAACACCTATACGGATTCTCCTGCACAGTGGCAGATATGTAAATACGGGGTTTACGTACCATTTCTTGCGCAATACGGTTCGAACACTCGAACACCTATACGGATTCTCCTGCACAGTGGCAGATATGTAAATACGGGGTTTACGTACCATTTCTTGCGCAATACGGTTCGAACACTCGAACACCTATACGGATTCTCCTGCACAGTGGCAGATATGTAAATACGGGGTTTACATACCATTTCTTGCGCATTACGGTTCGAACACTCGAACACATATACGGATTCTCCTGCACAGTGGCAGATATGTAAATGCGGGGTTTACATACCATTTCTTGCGCAATACGGTTCGAACACTCGAACACCTATACGGATTCTCCAGCACAGTGGCAGATATGTAAATATGAGGTTTACTTACCATTTCTTGCGAAATACGGTTCGAACACTCGAACACCTATACGGATTCTCCTGCACAGTGGCAGATATGTAAATACGGGGTTTACATACCATTTCTTGCGCAATACGGTTCGAACACTCGAACACCTATACGGATTCTCCGGCACAGTGGCAGATATGTAAATACGGGGTTTACAAACCATTTCTTGCGCAATACGGTTCGAACACTCGAACACCTATACGGATTCTCCTGCACAGTGGCAGATATGTAAATACGGGGTTTACATACCATTTCTTGCGCATTACGGTTCGAACACTCGAACACCTATACGGATTCTCCAGCACAGTGGCAGATATGTAAATACGGGGTTTACATACCATTTCTTGCGCAATACGGTTCGAACACTCGAACACCTATACGGATTCTCCTGCACAGTGGCAGATTTGTAAATACGGGGTTTACATACCATTTCTTGCGCATTACGGTTCGAACACTCGAACACCTATACGGATTCTCCTGCACAGTGGCAGATATGTAAATACGGGGTTTACATACCATTTCTTGCGCAATACGGTTTGAACACTCGAACACCTATACGGATTCTCCTGCACAGTGGCAGATACGTAAATACGGGGTTTACATACCATTTCTTGCGCATTACGGTTCGAACACTCGAACACCTATACGGATTCTCCTCCACAGTGGCAGATATGTCAATACGGGGTTTACATACCATTTCTTGCGCAATACGGTTCGAACACTCGAACACCTATACGGATTCTCCTGCACAGTGGCAGATATGTAAATACGGGGTTTACATACCATTTCTTGCGCATTACGGTTCGAACACTCGAACACCTATACGGATTCTCCTGCACAGTGGCAGATATGTAAATACGGTGTTTACATACCATTTCTTGCGCAATACGGTTCGAACACTCGAACACCTATACGGATTCTCCTGCACAGTGGCAGATATGTAAATATGAGGTTTACTTACCATTTCTTGCGAAATACGGTTCGAACACTCGAACACCTATACGGATTCTCCTACACAGTGGCAGATATGTAAATACGGGGTTTACATACCATTTCTTGTGCAATACGGTTCGAACACTCGAACACCTATACGGATTCTCCTGCACAGTGGCAGATATGTAAATACGGGGTTTACATACCATTTCTTGCGCATTACGGTTCGAACACTCGAACACCTATACAGATTCTCCTGCACAGTGGCAGATATGTAAATACGGTGTTTACATACCATTTCTTGCGCAATACGGTTCGAACACTCGAACACCTATACGGATTCTCCTGCACAGTGGCAGATATGTAAATATGAGGTTTACTTACCATTTCTTGCGAAATACGGTTCGAACACTCGAACACCTATACGGATTCTCCTACACAGTGGCAGATATGTAAATACGGGGTTTACATACCATTTCTTGTGCAATACGGTTCGAACACTCGAACACCTATACGGATTCTCCTGCACAGTGGCAGATATGTAAATACGGGGTTTACATACCATTTCTTGCGCATTACGGTTCGAACACTCGAACACCTATACGGATTCTCCTGCACAGTGGCAGATATGTAAATACGGGGTTTACATACCATTTCTTGCGCATTACGGTTCGAACACTCGAACACCTATACGGATTCTCCTGCACAGTGGCAGATATGTAAATACGGGGTTTACATACCATTTCTTGCGCAATACGGTTTGAACACTCGAACACCTATACGGATTCTCCTGCACAGTGGCAGATACGTAAATACGGGGTTTACATACCATTTCTTGCGCATTACGGTTCGAACACTCGAACACCTATACGGATTCTCCTCCACAGTGGCAGATATGTAAATACGGGGTTTACATACCATTTCTTGCGCAATACGGTTCGAACACTCGAACACCTATACGGATTCTCCTGCACAGTGGCAGATATGTAAATACGGGGTTTACATACCATTTCTTGCGCATTACGGTTCGAACACTCGAACACCTATACGGATTCTCCTGCACAGTGGCAGATATGTAAATACGGGGTTTACGTACCATTTCTTGCGCAATACGGTTCGAACACTCGAACACCTATACGGATTCTCCTGCACAGTGGCAGATATGTAAATACGGGGTTTACGTACCATTTCTTGCGCAATACGGTTCGAACACTCGAACACCTATACGGATTCTCCTGCACAGTGGCAGATATGTAAATACGGGGTTTACATACCATTTCTTGCGCATTACGGTTCGAACACTCGAACACCTATACGGATTCTCCTGCACAGTGGCAGATATGTAAATGCGGGGTTTACATACCATTTCTTGCGCAATACGGTTCGAACACTCGAACACCTATACGGATTCTCCAGCACAGTGGCAGATATGTAAATATGAGGTTTACTTACCATTTCTTGCGAAATACGGTTCGAACACTCGAACACCTATACGGATTCTCCTGCACAGTGGCAGATATGTAAATACGGGGTTTACATACCATTTCTTGCGCAATACGGTTCGAACACTCGAACACCTATACGGATTCTCCGGCACAGTGGCAGATATGTAAATACGGGGTTTACAAACCATTTCTTGCGCAATACGGTTCGAACACTCGAACACCTATACGGATTCTCCTGCACAGTGGCAGATATGTAAATACGGGGTTTACATACCATTTCTTGCGCATTACGGTTCGAACACTCGAACACCTATACGGATTCTCCAGCACAGTGGCAGATATGTAAATACGGGGTTTACATACCATTTCTTGCGCAATACGGTTCGAACACTCGAACACCTATACGGATTCTCCTGCACAGTGGCAGATATGTAAATACGGGGTTTACATACCATTTCTTGCGCATTACGGTTCGAACACTCGAACACCTATACGGATTCTCCTGCACAGTGGCAGATATGTAAATACGGGGTTTACATACCATTTCTTGCGCAATACGGTTTGAACACTCGAACACCTATACGGATTCTCCTGCACAGTGGCAGATACGTAAATACGGGGTTTACATACCATTTCTTGCGCATTACGGTTCGAACACTCGAACACCTATACGGATTCTCCTCCACAGTGGCAGATATGTAAATACGGGGTTTACATACCATTTCTTGCGCAATACGGTTCGAACACTCGAACACCTATACGGATTCTCCTGCACAGTGGCAGATATGTAAATACGGGGTTTACATACCATTTCTTGCGCATTACGGTTCGAACACTCGAACACCTATACGGATTCTCCTGCACAGTGGCAGATATGTAAATACGGTGTTTACATACCATTTCTTGCGCAATACGGTTCGAACACTCGAACACCTATACGGATTCTCCTGCACAGTGGCAGATATGTAAATATGAGGTTTACTTACCATTTCTTGCGAAATACGGTTCGAACACTCGAACACCTATACGGATTCTCCTACACAGTGGCAGATATGTAAATACGGGGTTTACATACCATTTCTTGTGCAATACGGTTCGAACACTCGAACACCTATACGGATTCTCCTGCACAGTGGCAGATATGTAAATACGGGGTTTACATACCATTTCTTGCGCATTACGGTTCGAACACTCGAACACCTATACGGATTCTCCTGCACAGTGGCAGATATGTAAATACGGTGTTTACATACCATTTCTTGCGCAATACGGTTCGAACACTCGAACACCTATACGGATTCTCCTGCACAGTGGCAGATATGTAAATATGAGGTTTACTTACCATTTCTTGCGAAATACGGTTCGAACACTCGAACACCTATACGGATTCTTCTACACAGTGGCAGATATGTAAATACGGGGTTTACATACCATTTCTTGTGCAATACGGTTCGAACACTCGAACACCTATACGGATTCTCCTGCACAGTGGCAGATATGTAAATACGGGGTTTACATACCATTTCTTGCGCATTACGGTTCGAACACTCGAACACCTATACGGATTCTCCTGCACAGTGGCAGATATGTAAATACGGTGTTTACATACCATTTCTTGCGCAATACGGTTCGAACACTCGAACACCTATACGGATTCTCCTGCACAGTGGCAGATATGTAAATATGAGGTTTACTTACCATTTCTTGCGAAATACGGTTCGAACACTCGAACACCTATACGGATTCTCCTACACAGTGGCAGATATGTAAATACGGGGTTTACATACCATTTCTTGTGCAATACGGTTCGAACACTCGAACACCTATACGGATTCTCCTGCACAGTGGCAGATATGTAAATACGGGGTTTACATACCATTTCTTGCGCATTACGGTTCGAACACTCGAACACCTATACGGATTCTCCTGCACAGTGGCAGATATGTAAATACGGGGTTTACATACCATTTCTTGCGCATTACGGTTCGAACACTCGAACACCTATACGGATTCTCCTGCGCAGTGGCAGTTATGTAAATACGGGTTTTCCGTACCATTTCTTGCGCAATACGGTTCGAACACTCGAACACCTATACGGATTCTCCTGCATAGTGGCAGATATGTAAATACGGGGTTTACATACCATTTCTTGCGCAATACGGTTCGAACACTCGAACACCTATACGGATTCTCCTGTACAGTGGCAGATATGTAAATACGGGGTTTACATACCATTTCTTGCGCAATACGGTTCGAACACTCGAAAACCTATACGGATTCTCCCGCACAGTGGCAGATATGTAAATGCGGGGTTTACATACCATTTCTTGCGCATTACGGTTCGAACACTCGAACACCTATACGGATTCTCCTGCACAGTGGCAGATATGTAAATACGGGGTTGACATACCATTTCTTGCGCATTACGGTTCGAACACTCGAACACCTATACGGATTCTCCTGCACAGTGGCAGATATGTAAATACGGGGTTTACGTACCATTTCTTGCGCAATACGGTTCGAACACTCGAACACCTATACGGATTCTCCTGCACAGTGGCAGATATGTAAATACGGGGTTTACATATCATTTCTTGCGCATTACGGTTCGAACACTCGAACACCTATACGGATTCTCCTGCACAGTGGCAGATATGTAAATGCGGGGTTTACATACCATTTCTTGCGCAATACGGTTCGAACACTCGAACACCTATACGGATTCTCCAGCACAGTGGCAGATATGTAAATATGAGGTTTACTAACCATTTCTTGCGAAATACGGTTCGAACACTCGAACACCTATACGGATTCTCCTGCACAGTGGCAGATATGTAAATACGGGGTTTACATACCATTTCTTGCGCAATACGGTTCGAACACTCGAACACTTATACGGATTCTCCGGCACAGTGGCAGATATGTAAATACGGGGTTTACAAACCATTTCTTGCGCAATACGGTTCGAACACTCGAACACCTATACGGATTCTCCTGCACAGTGGCAGATATGTAAATACGGGGTTTACATACCATTTCTTGCGCATTACGGTTCGAACACTCGAACACCTATACGGATTCTCCAGCACAGTGGCAGATATGTAAATACGGGGTTTACATACCATTTCTTGCGCAATACGGTTCGAACACTCGAACACCTATACGGATTCTCCTGCACAGTGGCAGATATGTAAATACGGGGTTTACATACCATTTCTTGCGCATTACGGTTCGAACACTCGAACACCTATACGGATTCTCCTGCACAGTGGCAGATATGTAAATACGGGGTTTACATACCATTTCTTGCGCAATACGGTTTGAACACTCGAACACCTATACGGATTCTCCTGCAGAGTGGCAGATATGTAAATACGGTGTTTACATACCATTTCTTGCGCAATACGGTTCGAACACTCGAACACCTATACGGATTCTTCTACGCAGTGGCAGATATGTAAATACGGGTTTTCCGTACCATTTCTTGCGCAATACGGTTCGAACACTCGAACACCTATACGGATTCTCCTGCACAGTGGCAGATATGTAAATACGGGGTGTACGTACCATTTCTTGCGCAATACGGTTCGAACACTCGAACACCTATACGGATTCTCCTGCACAGTGGCAGATATGTAAATACGGGGTTTACATACAATTTCTTGCGCAATACGGTTCGAACACTCGAACACCTATACGGATTCTCCTGCACAGTGGCAGATATGTAAATACGGGGTTTACGTACCATTTCTTGCGCAATACGGTTCGAACACTCGAACACCTATACGGATTCTCCGGCACAGTGGCAGATATGTAAATACGGGGTTTACATACCATTTCTTGCGCAATACGGTTCGAACACTCGAACACCTATACGGATTCTCCTGCACAGTGGCAGATATGTAAATACGGGGTTTACATACCATTTCTTGCGCATTACGGTTCGAACACTCGAACACCTATACGGATTCTCCAGCACAGTGGCAGATATGTAAATACGGGGTTTACATACCATTTCTTGCGCAATACGGTTCGAACACTCGAACACCTATACGGATTCTCCTGCACAGTGGCAGATATGTAAATACGGGGTTTACATATCATTTCTTGCGTATTACGGTTCGAACACTCGAACACCTATACGGATTCTCCTGCACAGTGGCAGATATGTAAATACGGGGTTTACATACCATTTCTTGCGCAATACGGTTCGAACACTCGAACACCTATACGGATTCTCCTGCACAGTGGCAGATACGTAAATACGGGGTTTACATACCATTTCTTGCGCATTACGGTTCGAACACTCGAACACCTATACGGATTCTCCTCCACAGTGGCAGATATGTAAATACGGGGTTTACATACCATTTCTTGCGCAATACGGTTCGAACACTCGAACACCTATACGGATTCTCCTGCACAGTGGCAGATATGTAAATACGGGGTTTACATACCATTTCTTGCGCATTACGGTTTGAACACTCGAACACCTATACGGATTCTCCTGCACAGTGGCAGATATGTAAATACGGTGTTTACATACCATTTCTTGCGCAATACGGTTCGAACACCCGAACACCTATACGGATTCTCCTGCGCAGTGGCAGATATGTAAATACGGGTTTTCCGTACCATTTCTTGCGCAATACGGGTCGAACACTCGAACACCTATACGGATTCTCTTGCACAGTGGCAGATATGTAAATACGGGTTTTCCGTACCATTTCTTGCGCAATACGGTTCGAACACCTATACGGATTCTCCTGCACAGTGGCAGATATGTAAATACGGGGTTTACATACTATTTCTTGCGCAATACGGTTCGAACACTCGAACACCTATACGGATTCTCCTGCACAGTGGCAGATATGTAAATACGGGGTTTACATACCATTTCTTGCGCATTACGGTTCGAACACTCGAACACCTATACGGATTCTCCTGCACAGTGGCAGATATGTAAATACGGGGTTTACATACCATTTCTTGCGCATTACGGTTCGAACACTCGAACACCTATACGGATTCTCCTGCGCAGTGGCAGTTATGTAAATACGGGTTTTCCGTACCATTTCTTGCGCAATACGGTTCGAACACTCGAACACCTATACGGATTCTCCTGCATAGTGGCAGATATGTAAATACGGGGTTTACATACCATTTCTTGCGCAATACGGTTCGAACACTCGAACACCTATACGGATTCTCCTGTACAGTGGCAGATATGTAAATACGGGGTTTACATACCATTTCTTGCGCAATACGGTTCGAACACTCGAAAACCTATACGGATTCTCCCGCACAGTGGCAGATATGTAAATGCGGGGTTTACATACCATTTCTTGCGCATTACGGTTCGAACACTCGAACACCTATACGGATTCTCCTGCACAGTGGCAGATATGTAAATACGGGGTTGACATACCATTTCTTGCGCATTACGGTTCGAACACTCGAACACCTATACGGATTCTCCTGCACAGTGGCAGATATGTAAATACGGGGTTTACGTACCATTTCTTGCGCAATACGGTTCGAACACTCGAACACCTATACGGATTCTCCTGCACAGTGGCAGATATGTAAATACGGGGTTTACATATCATTTCTTGCGCATTACGGTTCGAACACTCGAACACCTATACGGATTCTCCTGCACAGTGGCAGATATGTAAATGCGGGGTTTACATACCATTTCTTGCGCAATACGGTTCGAACACTCGAACACCTATACGGATTCTCCAGCACAGTGGCAGATATGTAAATATGAGGTTTACTAACCATTTCTTGCGAAATACGGTTCGAACACTCGAACACCTATACGGATTCTCCTGCACAGTGGCAGATATGTAAATACGGGGTTTACATACCATTTCTTGCGCAATACGGTTCGAACACTCGAACACCTATACGGATTCTCCGGCACAGTGGCAGATATGTAAATACGGGGTTTACAAACCATTTCTTGCGCAATACGGTTCGAACACTCGAACACCTATACGGATTCTCCTGCACAGTGGCAGATATGTAAATACGGGGTTTACATACCATTTCTTGCGCATTACGGTTCGAACACTCGAACACCTATACGGATTCTCCAGCACAGTGGCAGATATGTAAATACGGGGTTTACATACCATTTCTTGCGCAATACGGTTCGAACACTCGAACACCTATACGGATTCTCCTGCACAGTGGCAGATATGTAAATACGGGGTTTACATACCATTTCTTGCGCATTACGGTTCGAACACTCGAACACCTATACGGATTCTCCTGCACAGTGGCAGATATGTAAATACGGGGTTTACATACCATTTCTTGCGCAATACGGTTTGAACACTCGAACACCTATACGGATTCTCCTGCAGAGTGGCAGATATGTAAATACGGTGTTTACATACCATTTCTTGCGCAATACGGTTCGAACACTCGAACACCTATACGGATTCTTCTACGCAGTGGCAGATATGTAAATACGGGTTTTCCGTACCATTTCTTGCGCAATACGGTTCGAACACTCGAACACCTATACGGATTCTCCTGCACAGTGGCAGATATGTAAATACGGGGTGTACGTACCATTTCTTGCGCAATACGGTTCGAACACTCGAACACCTATACGGATTCTCCTGCACAGTGGCAGATATGTAAATACGGGGTTTACATACAATTTCTTGCGCAATACGGTTCGAACACTCGAACACCTATACGGATTCTCCTGCACAGTGGCAGATATGTAAATACGGGGTTTACGTACCATTTCTTGCGCAATACGGTTCGAACACTCGAACACCTATACGGATTCTCCGGCACAGTGGCAGATATGTAAATACGGGGTTTACATACCATTTCTTGCGCAATACGGTTCGAACACTCGAACACCTATACGGATTCTCCTGCACAGTGGCAGATATGTAAATACGGGGTTTACATACCATTTCTTGCGCATTACGGTTCGAACACTCGAACACCTATACGGATTCTCCAGCACAGTGGCAGATATGTAAATACGGGGTTTACATACCATTTCTTGCGCAATACGGTTCGAACACTCGAACACCTATACGGATTCTCCTGCACAGTGGCAGATATGTAAATACGGGGTTTACATATCATTTCTTGCGTATTACGGTTCGAACACTCGAACACCTATACGGATTCTCCTGCACAGTGGCAGATATGTAAATACGGGGTTTACATACCATTTCTTGCGCAATACGGTTCGAACACTCGAACACCTATACGGATTCTCCTGCACAGTGGCAGATACGTAAATACGGGGTTTACATACCATTTCTTGCGCATTACGGTTCGAACACTCGAACACCTATACGGATTCTCCTCCACAGTGGCAGATATGTAAATACGGGGTTTACATACCATTTCTTGCGCAATACGGTTCGAACACTCGAACACCTATACGGATTCTCCTGCACAGTGGCAGATATGTAAATACGGGGTTTACATACCATTTCTTGCGCATTACGGTTTGAACACTCGAACACCTATACGGATTCTCCTGCACAGTGGCAGATATGTAAATACGGTGTTTACATACCATTTCTTGCGCAATACGGTTCGAACACCCGAACACCTATACGGATTCTCCTGCGCAGTGGCAGATATGTAAATACGGGTTTTCCGTACCATTTCTTGCGCAATACGGGTCGAACACTCGAACACCTATACGGATTCTCTTGCACAGTGGCAGATATGTAAATACGGGTTTTCCGTACCATTTCTTGCGCAATACGGTTCGAACACCTATACGGATTCTCCTGCACAGTGGCAGATATGTAAATACGGGGTTTACATACTATTTCTTGCGCAATACGGTTCGAACACTCGAACACCTATACGGATTCTCCTGCACAGTGGCAGATATGTAAATACGGGGTTTACATACCATTTCTTGCGCATTACGGTTCGAACACTCGAACACCTATACGGATTCTCCTGCACAGTGGCAGATATGTAAATACGGGGTTTACATACCATTTCTTGCGCATTACGGTTCGAACACTCGAACACCTATACGGATTCTCCTGCGCAGTGGCAGTTATGTAAATACGGGTTTTCCGTACCATTTCTTGCGCAATACGGTTCGAACACTCGAACACCTATACGGATTCTCCTGCATAGTGGCAGATATGTAAATACGGGGTTTACATACCATTTCTTGCGCAATACGGTTCGAACACTCGAACACCTATACGGATTCTCCTGTACAGTGGCAGATATGTAAATACGGGGTTTACATACCATTTCTTGCGCAATACGGTTCGAACACTCGAAAACCTATACGGATTCTCCCGCACAGTGGCAGATATGTAAATGCGGGGTTTACATACCATTTCTTGCGCATTACGGTTCGAACACTCGAACACCTATACGGATTCTCCTGCACAGTGGCAGATATGTAAATACGGGGTTGACATACCATTTCTTGCGCATTACGGTTCGAACACTCGAACACCTATACGGATTCTCCTGCACAGTGGCAGATATGTAAATACGGGGTTTACGTACCATTTCTTGCGCAATACGGTTCGAACACTCGAACACCTATACGGATTCTCCTGCACAGTGGCAGATATGTAAATACGGGGTTTACATATCATTTCTTGCGCATTACGGTTCGAACACTCGAACACCTATACGGATTCTCCTGCACAGTGGCAGATATGTAAATGCGGGGTTTACATACCATTTCTTGCGCAATACGGTTCGAACACTCGAACACCTATACGGATTCTCCAGCACAGTGGCAGATATGTAAATATGAGGTTTACTAACCATTTCTTGCGAAATACGGTTCGAACACTCGAACACCTATACGGATTCTCCTGCACAGTGGCAGATATGTAAATACGGGGTTTACATACCATTTCTTGCGCAATACGGTTCGAACACTCGAACACCTATACGGATTCTCCGGCACAGTGGCAGATATGTAAATACGGGGTTTACAAACCATTTCTTGCGCAATACGGTTCGAACACTCGAACACCTATACGGATTCTCCTGCACAGTGGCAGATATGTAAATACGGGGTTTACATACCATTTCTTGCGCATTACGGTTCGAACACTCGAACACCTATACGGATTCTCCAGCACAGTGGCAGATATGTAAATACGGGGTTTACATACCATTTCTTGCGCAATACGGTTCGAACACTCGAACACCTATACGGATTCTCCTGCACAGTGGCAGATATGTAAATACGGGGTTTACATACCATTTCTTGCGCATTACGGTTCGAACACTCGAACACCTATACGGATTCTCCTGCACAGTGGCAGATATGTAAATACGGGGTTTACATACCATTTCTTGCGCAATACGGTTTGAACACTCGAACACCTATACGGATTCTCCTGCAGAGTGGCAGATATGTAAATACGGTGTTTACATACCATTTCTTGCGCAATACGGTTCGAACACTCGAACACCTATACGGATTCTTCTACGCAGTGGCAGATATGTAAATACGGGTTTTCCGTACCATTTCTTGCGCAATACGGTTCGAACACTCGAACACCTATACGGATTCTCCTGCACAGTGGCAGATATGTAAATACGGGGTGTACGTACCATTTCTTGCGCAATACGGTTCGAACACTCGAACACCTATACGGATTCTCCTGCACAGTGGCAGATATGTAAATACGGGGTTTACATACAATTTCTTGCGCAATACGGTTCGAACACTCGAACACCTATACGGATTCTCCTGCACAGTGGCAGATATGTAAATACGGGGTTTACGTACCATTTCTTGCGCAATACGGTTCGAACACTCGAACACCTATACGGATTCTCCGGCACAGTGGCAGATATGTAAATACGGGGTTTACATACCATTTCTTGCGCAATACGGTTCGAACACTCGAACACCTATACGGATTCTCCTGCACAGTGGCAGATATGTAAATACGGGGTTTACATACCATTTCTTGCGCATTACGGTTCGAACACTCGAACACCTATACGGATTCTCCAGCACAGTGGCAGATATGTAAATACGGGGTTTACATACCATTTCTTGCGCAATACGGTTCGAACACTCGAACACCTATACGGATTCTCCTGCACAGTGGCAGATATGTAAATACGGGGTTTACATATCATTTCTTGCGTATTACGGTTCGAACACTCGAACACCTATACGGATTCTCCTGCACAGTGGCAGATATGTAAATACGGGGTTTACATACCATTTCTTGCGCAATACGGTTCGAACACTCGAACACCTATACGGATTCTCCTGCACAGTGGCAGATACGTAAATACGGGGTTTACATACCATTTCTTGCGCATTACGGTTCGAACACTCGAACACCTATACGGATTCTCCTCCACAGTGGCAGATATGTAAATACGGGGTTTACATACCATTTCTTGCGCAATACGGTTCGAACACTCGAACACCTATACGGATTCTCCTGCACAGTGGCAGATATGTAAATACGGGGTTTACATACCATTTCTTGCGCATTACGGTTTGAACACTCGAACACCTATACGGATTCTCCTGCACAGTGGCAGATATGTAAATACGGTGTTTACATACCATTTCTTGCGCAATACGGTTCGAACACCCGAACACCTATACGGATTCTCCTGCGCAGTGGCAGATATGTAAATACGGGTTTTCCGTACCATTTCTTGCGCAATACGGGTCGAACACTCGAACACCTATACGGATTCTCTTGCACAGTGGCAGATATGTAAATACGGGTTTTCCGTACCATTTCTTGCGCAATACGGTTCGAACACCTATACGGATTCTCCTGCACAGTGGCAGATATGTAAATACGGGGTTTACATACTATTTCTTGCGCAATACGGTTCGAACACTCGAACACCTATACGGATTCTCCTGCACAGTGGCAGATATGTAAATACGGGGTTTACATACCATTTCTTGCGCATTACGGTTCGAACACTCGAACACCTATACGGATTCTCCTGCACAGTGGCAGATATGTAAATACGGGGTTTACATACCATTTCTTGCGCATTACGGTTCGAACACTCGAACACCTATACGGATTCTCCTGCGCAGTGGCAGTTATGTAAATACGGGTTTTCCGTACCATTTCTTGCGCAATACGGTTCGAACACTCGAACACCTATACGGATTCTCCTGCATAGTGGCAGATATGTAAATACGGGGTTTACATACCATTTCTTGCGCAATACGGTTCGAACACTCGAACACCTATACGGATTCTCCTGTACAGTGGCAGATATGTAAATACGGGGTTTACATACCATTTCTTGCGCAATACGGTTCGAACACTCGAAAACCTATACGGATTCTCCCGCACAGTGGCAGATATGTAAATGCGGGGTTTACATACCATTTCTTGCGCATTACGGTTCGAACACTCGAACACCTATACGGATTCTCCTGCACAGTGGCAGATATGTAAATACGGGGTTGACATACCATTTCTTGCGCATTACGGTTCGAACACTCGAACACCTATACGGATTCTCCTGCACAGTGGCAGATATGTAAATACGGGGTTTACGTACCATTTCTTGCGCAATACGGTTCGAACACTCGAACACCTATACGGATTCTCCTGCACAGTGGCAGATATGTAAATACGGGGTTTACATATCATTTCTTGCGCATTACGGTTCGAACACTCGAACACCTATACGGATTCTCCTGCACAGTGGCAGATATGTAAATGCGGGGTTTACATACCATTTCTTGCGCAATACGGTTCGAACACTCGAACACCTATACGGATTCTCCAGCACAGTGGCAGATATGTAAATATGAGGTTTACTAACCATTTCTTGCGAAATACGGTTCGAACACTCGAACACCTATACGGATTCTCCTGCACAGTGGCAGATATGTAAATACGGGGTTTACATACCATTTCTTGCGCAATACGGTTCGAACACTCGAACACCTATACGGATTCTCCGGCACAGTGGCAGATATGTAAATACGGGGTTTACAAACCATTTCTTGCGCAATACGGTTCGAACACTCGAACACCTATACGGATTCTCCTGCACAGTGGCAGATATGTAAATACGGGGTTTACATACCATTTCTTGCGCATTACGGTTCGAACACTCGAACACCTATACGGATTCTCCAGCACAGTGGCAGATATGTAAATACGGGGTTTACATACCATTTCTTGCGCAATACGGTTCGAACACTCGAACACCTATACGGATTCTCCTGCACAGTGGCAGATATGTAAATACGGGGTTTACATACCATTTCTTGCGCATTACGGTTCGAACACTCGAACACCTATACGGATTCTCCTGCACAGTGGCAGATATGTAAATACGGGGTTTACATACCATTTCTTGCGCAATACGGTTTGAACACTCGAACACCTATACGGATTCTCCTGCAGAGTGGCAGATATGTAAATACGGTGTTTACATACCATTTCTTGCGCAATACGGTTCGAACACTCGAACACCTATACGGATTCTTCTACGCAGTGGCAGATATGTAAATACGGGTTTTCCGTACCATTTCTTGCGCAATACGGTTCGAACACTCGAACACCTATACGGATTCTCCTGCACAGTGGCAGATATGTAAATACGGGGTGTACGTACCATTTCTTGCGCAATACGGTTCGAACACTCGAACACCTATACGGATTCTCCTGCACAGTGGCAGATATGTAAATACGGGGTTTACATACAATTTCTTGCGCAATACGGTTCGAACACTCGAACACCTATACGGATTCTCCTGCACAGTGGCAGATATGTAAATACGGGGTTTACGTACCATTTCTTGCGCAATACGGTTCGAACACTCGAACACCTATACGGATTCTCCGGCACAGTGGCAGATATGTAAATACGGGGTTTACATACCATTTCTTGCGCAATACGGTTCGAACACTCGAACACCTATACGGATTCTCCTGCACAGTGGCAGATATGTAAATACGGGGTTTACATACCATTTCTTGCGCATTACGGTTCGAACACTCGAACACCTATACGGATTCTCCAGCACAGTGGCAGATATGTAAATACGGGGTTTACATACCATTTCTTGCGCAATACGGTTCGAACACTCGAACACCTATACGGATTCTCCTGCACAGTGGCAGATATGTAAATACGGGGTTTACATATCATTTCTTGCGTATTACGGTTCGAACACTCGAACACCTATACGGATTCTCCTGCACAGTGGCAGATATGTAAATACGGGGTTTACATACCATTTCTTGCGCAATACGGTTCGAACACTCGAACACCTATACGGATTCTCCTGCACAGTGGCAGATACGTAAATACGGGGTTTACATACCATTTCTTGCGCATTACGGTTCGAACACTCGAACACCTATACGGATTCTCCTCCACAGTGGCAGATATGTAAATACGGGGTTTACATACCATTTCTTGCGCAATACGGTTCGAACACTCGAACACCTATACGGATTCTCCTGCACAGTGGCAGATATGTAAATACGGGGTTTACATACCATTTCTTGCGCATTACGGTTTGAACACTCGAACACCTATACGGATTCTCCTGCACAGTGGCAGATATGTAAATACGGTGTTTACATACCATTTCTTGCGCAATACGGTTCGAACACCCGAACACCTATACGGATTCTCCTGCGCAGTGGCAGATATGTAAATACGGGTTTTCCGTACCATTTCTTGCGCAATACGGGTCGAACACTCGAACACCTATACGGATTCTCTTGCACAGTGGCAGATATGTAAATACGGGTTTTCCGTACCATTTCTTGCGCAATACGGTTCGAACACCTATACGGATTCTCCTGCACAGTGGCAGATATGTAAATACGGGGTTTACATACTATTTCTTGCGCAATACGGTTCGAACACTCGAACACCTATACGGATTCTCCTGCACAGTGGCAGATATGTAAATACGGGGTTTACATACCATTTCTTGCGCATTACGGTTCGAACACTCGAACACCTATACGAATTCTCCTGCACAGTGGCAGATATGTAAATACGGGGTTTACATACCATTTCTTGCGCAATACGGTTCGAACACTCGAACACCTATACGGATTCTCCTGCAGAGTGGCAGATATGTAAATACGGCGTTTACATACCATTTCTTGCGCAATACGGTTCGAACACTCGAACACCTATACGGATTCTCCTACGCAGTGGCAGATATGTAAATACGGGTTTTCCGTACCATTTCTTGCGCAATACGGTTCGAACACTCGAACACCTATACGGATTCTCCTGCACAGTGGCAGATATGTAAATACGGGGTTTACGTACCATTTCTTGCGCAATACGGTTCGAACACTCGAACACCTATACGGATTCTCCTGCACAGTGGCAGATATGTAAATACGGGGTTTACATACAATTTCTTGTGCAATACGGTTCGAACACTCGAACACCTATACGGATTCTCCTGCACAGTGGCAGATATGTAAATACGGGGTTTACGTACCATTTCTTGCGCAATACGGTTCGAACACTCGAACACCTATACGGATTCTCCTGCACAGTGGCAGATATGTAAATACGGGGTTGACGTACCATTTCTTGCGCAATACGGTTCGAACACTCGAACACCTATACGGATTCTCCTGCACAGTGGCAGATATGTAAATACGGGGTTTACTTACCATTTCTTGCGCATTACGGTTCGAACACTCGAACACCTATACGGATTCTCCTGCACAGTGGCAGAAATGTAAATGCGGGGTTTACATACCGTTTCTTGCGCAATACGGTTCGAACACTCGAACACCTATACGGATTCTCCAGCACAGTGGCAGATATGTAAATATGAGGTTTACTTACCATTTCTTGTGAAATACGGTTCGAACACTCGAACACCTATACGGATTCTCCTGCACAGTGGCAGATATGTAAATACGGGGTTTACATACCATTTCTTGCGCAATACGGTTCGAACACTCGAACACCTATACGGATTCTCCTGCACAGTAGCAGATATGTAAATACGGGGTTTACGTACCATTTCTTGCGCAATACGGTTCGAACACTCGAACACCTATACGGATTCTCCTGCACAGTGGCAGATATGTAAATACGGGGTTTACATACCATTTCTTGCGCATTACGGTTCGAACACTCGAACACCTATACGGATTCTCCTGCACAGTGGCAGATATGTAAATACGGGGTTTACATACCATTTCTTGCGCATTACGGTTCGAACACTCGAACACCTATACGGATTCTCCTGCACAGTGGCAGATATGTAAATACGGGGTTTACATACCATTTCTTGCGCAATACGGTTCGAACACTCGAACACCTATACGGATTCTCCTGCACAGTGGTAGATATATAAATACGGGGTTTACATAACATTTCTTGCGCAATACGGTTCGAACACTCGAACACCTATACGGATTCTCCTGCACAGTGGCAGATATGTAAATACGGGGTTTACGTACCATTTCTTGCGCAATACGGTTCGAACACTCGAACACCTATACGGATTCTCCTGCACAGTGGCAGATATGTAAATACGGGGTTTACGTACCATTTCTTGCGCAATACGGTTCGAACACTCGAACACCTATACGGATTCTCCTGCACAGTGGCAGATATGTAAATACGGGGTTTACATACCATTTCTTGCGCATTACGGTTCGAACACTCGAACACCTATACGGATTCTCCTGCACAGTGGCAGATATGTAAATGCGGGGTTTACATACCGTTTCTTGCGCAATACGGTTCGAACACTCGAACACTTATACGGATTCTCCAGCACAGTGGCAGATATGTAAATATGAGGTTTACTTACCATTTCTTGTGAAATACGGTTCGAACACTCGAACACCTATACGGATTCTCCTACACAGTGGCAGATATGTAAATACGGGGTTTACATACCATTTCTTGCGCAATACGGTTCGAACACTCGAGCACCTATACGGATTCTCCTGCACAGTGGCAGATATGTAAATACGGGGTTTACGTACCATTTCTTGCGCAATACGGTTCGAACACTCGAACACCTATACGGATTCTCCTGCACAGTGGCAGATATGTAAATACGGGGTTTACATACCATTTCTTGCGCATTACGGTTCGAACACTCGAACACCTATACGGATTCCCCTGCACAGTGGCAGATATGTAAATACGGGGTTTACATACCATTTCTTGCGCAATACGGTTCGAACACTCGAACACCTATATGGATTCTCCTGCACAGTGGCAGATATGTAAATACGGGGTTTACATATCATTTCTTGCGCATTACGGTTCGAACACTCGAACACCTATACGGATTCTCCTGCACAGTGGCAGATATGTAAATACGGGGTTTACATACCATTTCTTGCGCAATACGGTTCGAACACTCGAACACCTATACGGATTCTCCTGTACAGTGGCAGATATGTAAATGCGGGGTTTACATACCATTTATTGCGCAATACGGTTCGAACACTCGAACACCTATACGGATTCTCCAGCACAGTGGCAGATATGTAAATATGAGGTTTACTTACCATTTCTTGCGAAATACGGTTCGAACACTCGAACACCTATACGGATTCTCCTGCACAGTGGCAGATATGTAAATACGGGGTTTACATACCATTTCTTGCGCAATACGGTTCGAACACTCGAACACCTATACGGATTCTCCGGCACAGTGGCAGATATGTAAATACGGGGTTTACATACCATTTCTTGCGCAATACGGTTCGAACACTCGAACACCTATACGGATTCTCCTGCACAGTGGCAGATATGTAAATACGGGGTTTACATACCATTTCTTGCGCATTACGGTTCGAACACTCGAACACCTATACGGATTCTCCAGCACAGTGGCAGATATGTAAATACGGGGTTTACATACCATTTCTTGCGCAATACGGTTCGAACACTCGAACACCTATACGGATTCTCCTGCACAGTGGCAGATATGTAAATACGGGGTTTACATATCATTTCTTGCGTATTACGGTTCGAACACTCGAACACCTATACGGATTCTCCTGCACAGTGGCAGATACGTAAATACGGGGTTTACATACCATTTCTTGCGCATTACGGTTCGAACACTCGAACACCTATACGGATTCTCCTCCACAGTGGCAGATATGTAAATACGGGGTTTACATACCATTTCTTGCGCAATACGGTTCGAACACTCGAACACCTATACGGATTCTCCTGCACAGTGGCAGATATGTAAATACGGGGTTTACATACCATTTCTTGCGCATTACGGTTCGAACACTCGAACACCTATACGGATTCTCCTGCACAGTGGCAGATATGTAAATACGGTGTTTACATACCATTTCTTGCGCAATACGGTTCGAACACCCGAACACCTATACGGATTCTCCTGCGCAGTGGCAGATATGTAAATACGGGTTTTCCGTACCATTTCTTGCGCAATACGGGTCGAACACTCGAACACCTATACGGATTCTCCTGCACAGTGGCAGATATGTAAATACGGGTTTTCCGTACCATTTCTTGCGCAATACGGTTCGAACACCTATACGGATTCTCCTGCACAGTGGCAGATATGTAAATACGGGGTTTACATACTATTTCTTGCGCAATACGGTTCGAACACTCGAACACCTATACGGATTCTCCTGCAGAGTGGCAAATATGTAAATACGGGGTTTACATACCATTTCTTGCGCATTACGGTTCGAACACTCGAACACCTATACGAATTCTCCTGCACAGTGGCAGATATGTAAATACGGGGTTTACATACCATTTCTTGCGCAATACGGTTCGAACACTCGAACACCTATACGGATTCTCCTGCACAGTGGCAGATATGTAAATACGGGGTTTACATACCATTTCGTGCGCATTACGGTTCGAACACTCGAACACCTATACGGATTCTCCTGCAGAGTGGCAGATATGTAAATACGGCGTTTACATACCATTTCTTGCGCAATACGGTTCGAACACTCGAACACCTATACGGATTCTCCTACGCAGTGGCAGATATGTAAATACGGGTTTTCCGTACCATTTCTTGCGCAATACGGTTCGAACACTCGAACACCTATACGGATTCTCCTGCACAGTGGCAGATATGTAAATACGGGGTTTACGTACCATTTCTTGCGCAATACGGTTCGAACACTCGAACACCTATACGGATTCTCCTGCACAGTGGCAGATATGTAAATACGGGGTTTACATACAATTTCTTGCGCAATACGGTTCGAACACTCGAACACCTATACGGATTCTCCTGCACAGTGGCAGATATGTAAATACGGGGTTTACGTACCATTTCTTGCGCAATACGGTTCGAACACTCGAACACCTATACGGATTCTCCTGCACAGTGGCAGATATGTAAATACGGGGTTTACGTACCATTTCTTGCGCAATACGGTTCGAACACTCGAACACCTATACGGATTCTCCTGCACAGTGGCAGATATGTAAATACGGGGTTTACATACCATTTCTTGCGCATTACGGTTCGAACACTCGAACACCTATACGGATTCTCCTGCACAGTGGCAGAAATGTAAATGCGGGGTTTACATACCGTTTCTTGCGCAATACGGTTCGAACACTCGAACACCTATACGGATTCTCCAGCACAGTGGCAGATATGTAAATATGAGGTTTACTTACCATTTCTTGTGAAATACGGTTCGAACACTCGAACACCTATACGGATTCTCCTGCACAGTGGCAGATATGTAAATACGGGGTTTACATACCATTTCTTGCGCAATACGGTTCGAACACTCGAACACCTATACGGATTCTCCTGCACAGTAGCAGATATGTAAATACGGGGTTTACGTACCATTTCTTGCGCAATACGGTTCGAACACTAGAACACCTATACGGATTCTCCTGCACAGTGGCAGATATGTAAATACGGGGTTTACATACCATTTCTTGCGCATTACGGTTCGAACACTCGAACACCTATACGGATTCTCCTGCACAGTGGCAGATATGTAAATACGGGGTTTACATACCATTTCTTGCGCATTACGGTTCGAACACTCGAACACCTATACGGATTCTCCTGCACAGTGGCAGATATGTAAATACGGGGTTTACATACCATTTCTTGCGCAATACGGTTCGAACACTCGAACACCTATACGGATTCTCCTGCACAGTGGTAGATATGTAAATACGGGGTTTACATAACATTTCTTGCGCAATACGGTTCGAACACTCGAACACCTATACGGATTCTCCTGCACAGTGGCAGATATGTAAATACGGGGTTTACGTACCATTTCTTGCGCAATACGGTTTGAACACTCGAACACCTATACGGATTCTCCTGCACAGTGGCAGATATGTAAATACGGGGTTTACGTACCATTTCTTGCGCAATACGGTTCGAACACTCGAACACCTATACGGATTCTCCTGCACAGTGGCAGATATGTAAATACGGGGTTTACATACCATTTCTTGCGCATTACGGTTCGAACACTCGAACACCTATACGGATTCTCCTGCACAGTGGCAGATATGTAAATGCGGGGTTTACATACCGTTTCTTGCGCAATACGGTTCGAACACTCGAACACCTATACGGATTCTCCAGCACAGTGGCAGATATGTAAATATGAGGTTTACTTACCATTTCTTGTGAAATACGGTTCGAACACTCGAACACCTATACGGATTCTCCTGCACAGTGGCAGATATGTAAATTCGGGGTTTACATACCATTTCTTGCGCAATACGGTTCGAACACTCGAGCACCTATACGGATTCTCCTGCACAGTGGCAGATATGTAAATACGGGGTTTACGTACCATTTCTTGCGCAATACGGTTCGAACACTCGAACACCTATACGGATTCTCCTGCACAGTGGCAGATATGTAAATACGGGGTTTACATACCATTTCTTGCGCATTACGGTTCGAACACTCGAACACCTATACGGATTCCCCTGCACAGTGGCAGATATGTAAATACGGGGTTTACATACCATTTCTTGCGCAATACGGTTCGAACACTCGAACACCTATACGGATTCTCCTGCACAGTGGCAGATATGTAAATACGGGGTTTACATATCATTTCTTGCGCATTACGGTTCGAACACTCGAACACCTATACGGATTCTCCTGCACAGTGGCAGATATGTAAATACGGGGTTTACATACCATTTCTTGCGCAATACGGTTCGAACACTCGAACACCTATACGGATTCTCCTGCACAGTGGCAGATATGTAAATACGGGGTTTACGTACCATTTCTTGCGCAATACGGTTCGAACACTCGAACACCTATACGGATTCTCCTGCACAGTGGCAGATATGTAAATACGGGGTTTACATACCATTTCTTGCGCATTACGGTTCGAACACTCGAACACCTATACGGATTCTCCTGTACAGTGGCAGATATGTAAATGCGGGGTTTACATACCATTTCTTGCGCAATACGGTTCAAACACTCGAACACCTATACGGATTCTCCAGCACAGTGGCAGATATGTAAATATGAGGTTTACTTACCATTTCTTGCGAAATACGGTTCGAACACTCGAACACCTATACGGATTCTCCTGCACAGTAGCAGATATGTAAATACGGGGTTTACATACCATTTCTTGCGCAATACGGTTCGAACACTCGAACACCTATACGGATTCTCCGGCACAGTGGCAGATATTTAAATACGGGGTTTACATACCATTTCTTGCGCAATACGGTTCGAACACTCGAACACCTATACGGATTCTCCTGCACAGTGGCAGATATGTAAATACGGGGTTTACATACCATTTCTTGCGCATTACGGTTCGAACACTCGAACACCTATACGGATTCTCCAGCACAGTGGCAGATATGTAAATACGGGGTTTACATACCATTTCTTGCGCAATACGGTTCGAACACTCGAACACCTATACGGATTCTCCTGCACAGTGACAGATATGTAAATACGGGGTTTACATATCATTTCTTGCGTATTACGGTTCGAACACTCGAACACCTATACGGATTCTCCTGCACAGTGGCAGATATGTAAATACGGGGTTTACATACCATTTCTTGCGCAATACGGTTCGAACACTCGAACACCTATACGGATTCTCCTGCACAGTGGCAGATACGTAAATACGGGGTTTACATACCATTTCTTGCGCATTACGGTTCGAACACTCGAACACCTATACGGATTCTCCTCCACAGTGGCAGATATGTAAATACGGGGTTTACATACCATTTCTTGCGCAATACGGTTCGAACACTCGAACACCTATACGGATTCTCCTGCACAGTGGCAGATATGTAAATACGGGGTTTACATACCATTTCTTGCGCATTACGGTTCGAACACTCGAACACCTATACGGATTCTCCTGCACAATGGCAGATATGTAAATACGGTGTTTACATACCATTTCTTGCGCAATACGGTTCGAACACCCGAACACCTATACGGATTCTCCTGCGCAGTGGCAGATATGTAAATACGGGTTTTCCGTACCATTTCTTGCGCAATACGGGTCGAACACTCGAACACCTATACGGATTCTCCTGCACAGTGGCAGATATGTAAATACGGGTTTTCCGTACCATTTCTTGCGCAATACGGTTCGAACACCTATACGGATTCTCCTGCACAGTGGCAGATATGTAAATACGGGGTTTACATACTATTTCTTGCGCAATACGGTTCGAACACTCGAACACCTATACGGATTCTCCTGCAGAGTGGCAAATATGTAAATACGGGGTTTACATACCATTTCTTACGCATTACGGTTCGAACACTCGAACACCTATACGAATTCTCCTGCACAGTGGCAGATATGTAAATACGGGGTTTACATACCATTTCTTGCGCAATACGGTTCGAACACTCGAACACCTATACGGATTCTCCTGCACAGTGGCAGATATGTAAATACGGGGTTTACATACCATTTCTTGCGCATTACGGTTCGAACACTCGAACACCTATACGGATTCTCCTGCAGAGTGGCAGATATGTAAATACGGCGTTTACATACCATTTCTTGCGCAATACGGTTCGAACACTCGAACACCTATACGGATTCTCCTACGCAGTGGCAGATATGTAAATACGGGTTTTCCGTACCATTTCTTGCGCAATACGGTTCGAACACTCGAACACCTATACGGATTCTCCTGCACAGTGGCAGATATGTAAATACGGGGTTTACGTACCATTTCTTGCGCAATACGGTTCGAACACTCGAACACCTATACGGATTCTCCTGCACAGTGGCAGATATGTAAATACGGGGTTTACATACAATTTCTTGCGCAATACGGTTCGAACACTCGAACACCTATACGGATTCTCCTGCACAGTGGCAGATATGTAAATACGGGGTTTACGTACCATTTCTTGCGCAATACGGTTCGAACACTCGAACACCTATACGGATTCTCCTGCACAGTGGCAGATATGTAAATACGGGGTTTACGTACCATTTCTTGCGCAATACGGTTCGAACACTCGAACACCTATACGGATTCTCCTGCACAGTGGCAGATATGTAAATACGGGGTTTACATACCATTTCTTGCGCATTACGGTTCGAACACTCGAACACCTATACGGATTCTCCTGCACAGTGGCAGAAATGTAAATGCGGGGTTTACATACCGTTTCTTGCGCAATACGGTTCGAACACTCGAACACCTATACGGATTCTCCAGCACAGTGGCAGATATGTAAATATGAGGTTTACTTACCATTTCTTGTGAAATACGGTTCGAACACTCGAACACCTATACGGATTCTCCTGCACAGTGGCAGATATGTAAATACGGGGTTTACATACCATTTCTTGCGCAATACGGTTCGAACACTCGAACACCTATACGGATTCTCCTGCACAGTAGCAGATATTTAAATATGGGGTTTACGTACCATTTCTTGCGCAATACGGTTCGAACACTCGAACACCTATACGGATTCCCCTGCACAGTGGCAGATATGTAAATACGGGGTTTACATACCATTTCTTGCGCATTACGGTTCGAACACTCGAACACCTATACGGATTCTCCTGCACAGTGGCAGATATGTAAATACGGGGTTTACATACCATTTCTTGCGCATTACGGTTCGAACACTCGAACACCTATACGGATTCTCCTGCACAGTGGCAGATATGTAAATACGGGGTTTACATACCATTTCTTGCGCAATACGGTTCGAACACTCGAACACCTATACGGATTCTCCTGCACAGTGGTAGATATGTAAATACGGGGTTTACATAACATTTCTTGCGCAATACGGTTCGAACACTCGAACACCTATACGGATTCTCCTGCACAGTGGCAGATATGTAAATACGGGGTTTACGTACCATTTCTTGCGCAATACGGTTCGAACACTCGAACACCTATACGGATTCTCCTGCACAGTGGCAGATATGTAAATACGGGGTTTACGTACCATTTCTTGCGCAATACGGTTCGAACACTCGAACACCTATACGGATTCTCCAGCACAGTGGCAGATATGTAAATACGGGGTTTACATACCATTTCTTGCGCATTACGGTTCGAACACTCGAACACCTATACGGATTCTCCTGCACAGTGGCAGATATGTAAATGCGGGGTTTACATACCGTTTCTTGCGCAATACGGTTCGAACACTCGAACACCTATACGGATTCTCCAGCACAGTGGCAGATATGTAAATATGAGGTTTACTTACCATTTCTTGTGAAATACGGTTCGAACACTCGAACACCTATACGGATTCTCCTGCACAGTGGCAGATATGTAAATACGGGGTTTACATACCATTTCTTGCGCAATACGGTTCGAACACTCGAGCACCTATACGGATTCTCCTGCACAGTGGCAGATGTGTAAATACGGGGTTTACGTACCATTTCTTGCGCAATACGGTTCGAACACTCGAACACCTATACGGATTCTCCTGCACAGTGGCAGATATGTAAATACGGGGTTTACATACCATTTCTTGCGCATTACGGTTCGAACACTCGAACACCTATACGGATTCCCCTGCACAGTGGCAGATATGTAAATACGGGGTTTACATACCATTTCTTGCGCAATACGGTTCGAACACTCGAACACCTATACGGATTCTCCTGCACAGTGGCAGATATGTAAATACGGGGTTTACATATCATTTCTTGCGCATTACGGTTCGAACACTCGAACACCTATACGGATTCTCCTGCACAGTGGCAGATATGTAAATACGGGGTTTACATACCATTTCTTGCGCAATACGGTTCGAACACTCGAACACCTATACGGATTCTCCTGCACAGTGGCAGATATGTAAATACGGGGTTTACATACCATTTCTTGCGCATTACGGTTCGAACACTCGAACTCCTATACGGATTCTCCTGCACGGTGGCAGATATGTAAATACGGTGTTTACATACCATTTCTTGCGCAATACGGTTCGAACACTTGAACACCTATACGGATTCTCCTGCGCAGTGGCAGATATGTAAATACGGGTTTTCCGTACCATTTCTTGCGCAATACGGTTCGAACACTCGAACACCTATACGGATTCTCCTGCACAGTGGCAGATATGTAAATACGGGGTTTACGTACCATTTCTTGCGCAATACGGTTCGAACACTCGAACACCTATACGGATTCTCCTGCACAGTGGCAGATATGTAAATACGGGGTTTACATACCATTTCTTGCGCAATACGGTTCGAACACTCGAACACCTATACGGATTCTCCTGCACAGTGGCAGATATGTAAATACGGGGTTTACATACAATTTCTTGCGCATTACGGTTCGAACACTCGAACACCTATACGGATTCTCCTGCACAGTGGCAGATATGTAAATACGGTGTTTACATACCATTTCTTGCGCAATACGGTTCGAACACTCGAACACCTATACGGATTCTCCTGCACAGTGGCAGATATGTAAATATGGGGTTTACTTACCATTTCTTGCGAAACACGGTTCGAACACTCGAACACCTATACGGATTCTCCTGCACAGTGGCAGATATGTAAATACGGGGTTTACATGCCATTTCATACGCATTACGGTTCGAACACTCGAACACCTATACGGATTCTCTTGCACAGTGGCAGATATGTAAATACGGGGTTTACATACCATTTCTCGCGCATTACGGTTCGAACACTCGAACACCTATACGGATTCTCCTGCACAGTGGCAGATATGTAAATACGGTGTTTACATACCATTTCTTGCGCAATACGGTTCGAACACCCGAACACCTATACGGATTCTCCTGCGCAGTGGCAGATATGTAAATACGGGTTTTCCGTACCATTTCTTGCGCAATACGGTTCGAACACTCGAACACCTATACGGATTCTCCTGCACAGTGGCAGATATGTAAATACGGGTTTTCCGTACCATTTCTTGCGCAATACGGTTCGAACACCTATATGGATTCTCCTGCACAGTGGCAGATATGTAAATACGGGGTTTACATACTATTTCTTGCGCAATACGGTTCGAACACTCGAACACCTATACGGATTCTCCTGCAGAGTGGCAAATATGTAAATACGGGGTTTACATACCATTTCTTGCGCATTACGGTTCGAACACTCGAACACCTATACGGATTCTCCTGCACAGTGGCAGATATGTAAATACGGGGTTTACATACCATTTCTTGCGCAATACGGTTCGAACACTCGAACACCTATACGGATTCTCCTGCACAGTGGCAGATATGTAAATACGGGGTTTACATACCATTTCTTGCGCATTACGGTTCGAACACTCGAACACCTATACGGATTCTCCTGCACAGTGGCAGATATGTAAATGCGGGGTTTACATACCGTTTCTTGCGCAATACGGTTCGAACACTCGAACACCTATACGGATTCTCCAGCACAGTGGCAGATATGTAAATATGAGGTTTACTTACCATTTCTTGTGAAATACGGTTCGAACACTCGAACACCTATACGGATTCTCCTGCACAGTGGCAGATATGTAAATACGAGGTTTACATACCATTTCTTGCGCAATACGGTTCGAACACTCGAGCACCTATACGGATTCTCCTGCACAGTGGCAGATATGTAAATACGGGGTTTACGTACCATTTCTTGGGCAATACGGTTCGAACACTCGAACACCTATACGGATTCTCCTGCACAGTGGCAGATATGTAAATACGGGGTTTACATACCATTTCTTGCGCATTACGGTTCGAACACTCGAACACCTATACGGATTCCCCTGCACAGTGGCAGATATGTAAATACGGTGTTTACATACCATTTCTTGCGCAATACGGTTCGAACACCCGAACACCTATACGGATTCTCCTGCGCAGTGGCAGATATGTAAATACGGGTTTTCCGTACCATTTCTTGCGCAATACGGTTCGAACACTCGAACACCTATACGGATTCTCCTGCACAGTGGCAGATATGTAAATACGGGTTTTCCGTACCATTTCTTGCGCAATACGGTTCGAACACCTATATGGATTCTCCTGCACAGTGGCAGATATGTAAATACGGGGTTTACATACTATTTCTTGCGCAATACGGTTCGAACACTCGAACACCTATACGGATTCTCCTGCAGAGTGGCAAATATGTAAATACGGGGTTTACATACCATTTCTTGCGCATTACGGTTCGAACACTCGAACACCTATACGGATTCTCCTGCACAGTGGCAGATATGTAAATACGGGGTTTACATACCATTTCTTGCGCAATACGGTTCGAACACTCGAACACCTATACGGATTCTCCTGCACAGTGGCAGATATGTAAATACGGGGTTTACATACCATTTCTTGCGCATTACGGTTCGAACACTCGAACACCTATACGGATTCTCCTGCACAGTGGCAGATATGTAAATGCGGGGTTTACATACCGTTTCTTGCGCAATACGGTTCGAACACTCGAACACCTATACGGATTCTCCAGCACAGTGGCAGATATGTAAATATGAGGTTTACTTACCATTTCTTGTGAAATACGGTTCGAACACTCGAACACCTATACGGATTCTCCTGCACAGTGGCAGATATGTAAATACGAGGTTTACATACCATTTCTTGCGCAATACGGTTCGAACACTCGAGCACCTATACGGATTCTCCTGCACAGTGGCAGATATGTAAATACGGGGTTTACGTACCATTTCTTGGGCAATACGGTTCGAACACTCGAACACCTATACGGATTCTCCTGCACAGTGGCAGATATGTAAATACGGGGTTTACATACCATTTCTTGCGCATTACGGTTCGAACACTCGAACACCTATACGGATTCCCCTGCACAGTGGCAGATATGTAAATACGGGGTTTACATACCATTTCTTGCGCAATACGGTTCGAACACTCGAACACCTATACGGATTCTCCTGCACAGTGGCAGATATGTAAATACGGGGTTTACATATCATTTCTTGCGCATTACGGTTCGAACACTCGAACACCTATACGGATTCTCCTGCACAGTGGCAGATATGTAAATACAGGGTTTACATACCATTTCTTGCGCAATACGGTTCGAACACTCGAACACCTATACGGATTCTCCTGCACAGTGGCAGATATGTAAATACGGGGTTTACATACCATTTCTTGCGCATTACGGTTCGAACACTCGAACACCTATACGGATTCTCCTGCACGGTGGCAGATATGTAAATACGGTGTTTACATGCCATTTCTTGCGCAATACGGTTCGAACACTTGAACACCTATACGGATTCTCCTGCGCAGTGGCAGATATGTAAATACGGGTTTTCCGTACCATTTCTTGCGCAATACGGTTCGAACACTCGAACACCTATACGGATTCTCCTGCACAGTGGCAGATACGTAAATACGGGGTTTACGTACCATTTCTTGCGCAATACGGTTCGAACACTCGAACACCTATACGGATTCTCCTGCACAGTGGCAGATATGTAAATACGGGGTTTACATACCATTTCTTGCGCAATACGGTTCGAACACTCGAACACCTATACGGATTCTCCTGCACAGTGGCAGATATGTAAATACGGGGTTTACATACAATTTCTTGCGCATTACGGTTCGAACACTCGAACACCTATACGGATTCTCCTGCACAGTGGCAGATATGTAAATACGGTGTTTACATACCATTTCTTGCGCAATACGGTTCGAACACTCGAACACCTATACGGATTCTCCTGCACAGTGGCAGATATGTAAATATGGGGTTTACTTACCATTTCTTGCGAAACACGGTTCGAACACTCGAACACCTATACGGATTCTCCTGCACAGTGGCAGATATGTAAATACGGGGTTTACATGCCATTTCTTACGCATTACGGTTCGAACACTCGAACACCTATACGGATTCTCTTGCACAGTGGCAGATATGTAAATACGGGGTTTACATACCATTTCTTGCGCATTACGGTTCGAACACTCGAACACCTATACGGATTCTCCTGCACAGTGGCAGATATGTAAATACGGTGTTTACATACAATTTCTTGCGCAATACGGTTCGAACACCCGAACACCTATACGGATTCTCCTGCGCAGTGGCAGATATGTAAATACGGGTTTTCCGTACCATTTCTTGCGCAATACGGTTCGAACACTTGAACACCTATACGGATTCTCCTGCGCAGTGGCAGATATGTAAATACGGTGTTTACATACCATTTCTTGCGCAATACGGTTCGAACACTCGAACACCTATACGGATTCTCCTGCACAGTGGCAGATATGTAAATATGGGGTTTACTTACCATTTCTTGCGCAATACGGTTCGAACACTCGAACACCTATACGGATTCTCCTGCACAGTGGCAGATATGTAAATACGGGGTTTACATATCATTTCTTGCGCATTACGGTTCGAACACTCGAACACCTATACGGATTCTCCTGCACAGTGGCAGATATCTAAATACGGGGTTTACATACCATTTCTTGCGCAATATGGTTCGAACACTCGAACACCTATACGGATTCTCCTGCACAGTGGCAGATATGTAAATACGGGGTTTACATACCATTTCTTGCGCATTACGGTTCGAACACTCGAACACCTATACGGATTCTCCTGCACGGTGGCAGATATGTAAATACGGTGTTTACATACCATTTCTTGCGCAATACGGTTCGAACACTTGAACACCTATACGGATTCTCCTGCGCAGTGGCAGATATGTAAATACGGGTTTTCCGTACCATTTCTTGCGCAATACGGTTCGAACACTCGAACACCTATATGGATTCTCCTGCACAGTGGCAGATATGTAAATACGGGGTTTACGTACCATTTCTTGCGCAATACGGTTCGAACACTCGAACACCTATACGGATTCTCCTGCACAGTGGCAGATATGTAAATACGGGGTTTGCATACCATTTCTTGCGCATTACGGTTCGAACACTCGAACACCTATACGGATTCTCCTGCACAGTGGCAGATATGTAAATGCGGGGTTTACATACCGTTTCTTGCGCAATACGGTTCGAACACTCGAACACCTATACGGATTCTCCAGCACAGTGGCAGATATGTAAATATGAGGTTTACTTACCATTTCTTGTGAAATACGGTTCGAACACTCGAACACCTATACGGATTCTCCTGCACAGTGGCAGATATGTAAATACGGGGTTTACATACCATTTCTTGCGCAATACGGTTCGAATACTCGAACACCTATACGGATTCTCCTGCACAGTGGCAGATATGTAAATACGGGGTTTACGTACCATTTCTTGCGCAATACGGTTCGAACACTCGAACACCTATACGGATTCTCCTGCACAGTGGCAGATATATAAATACGGGGTTTACGTACCATTTCTTGCGCAATACGGTTCGAACACTCGAACACCTATACGGATTCTCCTGCACAGTGGCAGATATGTAAATACGGGGTTTACGTACCATTTCTTGCGCAATACGGTTCGAACACTCGAACACCTATACGGATTCTCCTGCACAGTGGCAGATATGTAAATACGGGGTTTACATACCATTTCTTGCGCATTACGGTACGAACACACGAACACCTATACGGATTCTCCTGTACAGTGGCAGATATGTAAATGCGGGGTTTACATACCGTTTCTTGCGCAATACGGTTCGAACACTCGAAAACACCTATACGGATTCTCCAACACAGTGGCAGATATGTAAATATGAGGTTTACTTACCATTTCTTGTGAAATACGGTTCGAACACTCGAACACCTATACGGATTCTCCTGCACAGTGGCAGATATGTAAATACGGGGTTTACATACCATTTCTTGCGCAATACGGTTCGAACACTCGAGCACCTATACGGATTCTCCTGCACAGTAGCAGATATGTAAATACGGGGTTTACGTACCATTTCTTGCGCAATACGGTTCGAACACTCGAACACCTATACGGATTCTCCTGCACAGTGGCAGATATGTAAATACGGGGTTTACATACCATTTCTTGCGCATTACGGTTCGAACACCCGAACACCTATACGGATTCCCCTGCACAGTGGCAGATATGTAAATACGGGGTTTACATACCATTTCTTGCGCAATACGGTTCGAACACTCGAACACCTATACGGATTCTCCTGCACAGTGGCAGATATGTAAATACGGGGTTTACATATCATTTCTTGCGTATTACGGTTCGAACACTCGAACACCTATACGGATTCTCCTGCACAGTGGCAGATATGTAAATACGGGGTTTACATACCATTTCTTGCGCAATACGGTTCGAACACTCGAACACCTATACGGATTCTCCTGCACAGTGGCAGATATGTAAATACGGGGTTTACATACCATTTCTTGCGCAATACGGTTCGAACACTCGAACACCTATACGGATTCTCCAGCACAGTGACAGATATGTAAATACGGGGTTTACATACCATTTCTTGCGCATTACGGTTCGAACACTCGAACACCTATACGGATTCTCCTGCACAGTGGCAGATATGTAAATACGGTGTTTACATACCATTTCTTGCGCAATACGGTTCGAACACTCGAACACCTATACGGATTCTCCTGCACAGTGGCAGATATGTAAATACGGGGTTTACATATCATTTCTTGCGCATTACGGTTCGAACACTCGAACACCTATACGGATTCTCCTGCACAGTGGCAGATATGTAAATACGGGGTTTACATACAATTTGTTGCACAATACGGTTCGAACACTCGAACACCTATACGGATTCTCCTGCACAGTGGCAGATATGTAAATACGGGGTTTACGTACCATTTCTTGCGCTATACGGTTCGAACACTCGAACACCTATACGGATTCTCCTGCACAGTGGCAGATATGTAAATACGGGGTTTACGTACCATTTCTTGCGCAATACGGTTCGAACACTCGAACACCTATACGGATTCTCCTGCACAGTGGCAGATATGTAAATACGGGGTTTACATACCATTTCTTGCGCATTACGGTACGAACACACGAACACCTATACGGATTCTCCTGTACAGTGGCAGATATGTAAATGCGGGGTTTACATACCGTTTCTTGCGCAATACGGTTCGAACACTCGAACACCTATACGGATTCTCCAACACAGTGGCAGATATGTAAATATGAGGTTTACTTACCATTTCTTGTGAAATACGGTTCGAACACTCGAACACCTATACGGATTCTCCTGCACAGTGGCAGATATGTAAATACGGGGTTTACATACCATTTCTTGCGCAATACGGTTCGAACACTCGAGCACCTATACGGATTCTCCTGCACAGTAGCAGATATGTAAATACGGGGTTTACGTACCATTTCTTGCGCAATACGGTTCGAACACTCGAACACCTATACGGATTCTCCTGCACAGTGGCAGATATGTAAATACGGGGTTTACATACCATTTCTTGCGCATTACGGTTCGAACACCCGAACACCTATACGGATTCCCCTGCACAGTGGCAGATATGTAAATACGGGGTTTACATACCACTTCTTGCGCAATACGGTTCGAACACTCGAACACCTATACGGATTCTCCTGCACAGTGGCAGATATGTAAATACGGGGTTTACATATCATTTCTTGCGCATTACGGTTCGAACACTCGAACACCTATACGGATTCTCCTGCACAGTGGCAGATATGTAAATACGGGGTTTACATACCATTTCTTGCGCAATACGGTTCGAACACTCGAACACCTATACGGATTCTCCTGCACAGTGGCAGATATGTAAATACGGGGTTTACATACCATTTCTTGCGCAATACGGTTCGAACACTCGAACACCTATACGGATTCTCCAGCACAGTGACAGATATGTAAATACGGGGTTTACATACCATTTCTTGCGCATTACGGTTCGAACACTCGAACACCTATACGGATTCTCCTGCACAGTGGCAGATATGTAAATACGGTGTTTACATACCATTTCTTGCGCAATACGGTTCGAACACTCGAACACCTATACGGATTCTCCTGCACAGTGGCAGATATGTAAATACGGTGTTTACATACCATTTCTTGCGCAATACGGTTCGAACACTCGAACACCTACACGGATTCTCCTGCACAGTGGCAGATATGTAAATACGGGGTTTACATACCATTTCTTGCGCATTACGGTTCGAACACTCGAACACCTATACGGATTCTCCTGCACAGTGGCAGATATGTAAATACGGGGTTTACATACCATTTCTTGCGCAATACGGTTCGAACACTCGAACACCTATACGGATTCTCCTGCACAGTGGCAGATATGTAAATACGGGGTTTACGTACCATTTCTTGCGCAATACGGTTCGAACACTCGAACACCTATACGGATTCTCCTGCACAGTGGCAGATATGTAAATACGGGGTTTACATACAATTTGTTGCACAATACGGTTCGAACACTCGAACACCTATACGGATTCTCCTGCACAGTGGCAGATATGTAAATACGGGGTTTACGTACCATTTCTTGCGCTATACGGTTCGAACACTCGAACACCTATACGGATTCTCCTGCACAGTGGCAGATATGTAAATACGGGGTTTACGTACCATTTCTTGCGCAATACGGTTCGAACACTCGAACACCTATACGGATTCTCCTGCACAGTGGCAGATATGTAAATACGGGGTTTACATACCATTTCTTGCGCATTACGGTTCGAACACTCGAACACCTATACGGATTCTCCTGCACAGTGGCAGATATGTAAATGCGGGGTTTACATACCGTTTCTTGCGCAATACGGTTCGAACACTCGAACACCTATACGGATTCTCCAACACAGTGGCAGATATGTAAATATGAGGATTACTTACCATTTCTTGTGAAATACGGTTCGAACACTCGAACACCTATACGGATTCTCCTGCACAGTGGCAGATATGTAAATACGGGGTTTACATACCATTTCTTGCGCAATACGGTTCGAACACTCGAACACCTATACGGATTCTCCTGCACAGTGGCAGATATGTAAATACGGGGTTTACGTACCATTTCTTGCGCAATACGGTTCGAACACTCGAACACCTATACGGATTCTCCTGCACAGTGGCAGATATGTAAATACGGGGTTTACATACCATTTCTTGCGCATTACGGTTCGAACACTCGAACACCTATACGGATTCTCCTGCACAGTGGCAGATATGTAAATACGGGGTTTACATACCATTTCTTGCGCATTACGGTTCGAACACTCGAACACCTATACGGATTCTCCTGCACAGTGGCAGATATGTAAATACGGGGTTTACATACCATTTCTTGCGCAATACGGTTCGAACACTCGAACACCTATACGGATTCTCCTGCACAGTGGCAGATATGTAAATACGGGGTTTACATACCATTTCTTGCGCAATACGGTTCGAACACTCGAACACCTATACGGATTCTCCTGCACAGTGGCAGATATGTAAAACGGGGTTTACGTACCATTTCTTGCGCAATACGGTTCGAACACTCGAACACCTATACGGATTCTCCTGCACAGTGGCAGATATGTAAATACGGGGTTTACGTACCATTTCTTGCGCAATAAGGTTCGAACACTCGAACACCTATACGGATTCTCCTGCACAGTGGCAGATATGTAAATACGGGGTTTACATACCATTTCTTGCGCATTACGGTTCGAACACTCGAACACCTATACGGATTCTCCTGCACAGTGGCAGATATGTAAATGCGGGGTTTACATACTGTTTCTTGCGCAATACGGTTCGAACACTCGAACACCTATACGGATTCTCCAGCACAGTGGCAGATATGTAAATATGAGGTTTACTTACCATTTCTTGTGAAATACGGTTCGAACACTCGAACACCTATACGGATTCTCCTGCACAGTGGCAGATATGTAAATACGGGGTTTACATACCATTTCTTGCGCAATACGGTTCGAACACTCGAACACCTATACGGATTCTCCTGCACAGTGGCAGATATGTAAATACGGGGTTTACGTACCATTTCTTGCGCAATACGGTTCGAACACTCGAACACCTATACGGATTCTCCTGCACAGTGGCAGATATGTAAATACGGGGTTTACATACCATTTCTTGCGCATTACGGTTCGAACACTCGAACACCTATACGGATTCCCCTGCACAGTGGCAGATATGTAAATACGGGGCTTACATACCATTTCTTGCGCAATACGGTTCGAACACTCGAACACCTATACGGATTCTCCTGCACAGTGGCAGATATGTAAATACGGGGTTTACATACCATTTCTTGCGCATTACGGTTCGAACACTCGAACACCTATACGGATTCTCCTGCACAGTGGCAGATATGTAAATACGGGGTTCACATACCATTTCTTGCGCAGTACGGTTCGAACACTCGAACACCTATACGGATTCTCCTGCACAGTGGCAGATATGTAAATACGGGGTTTACGTACCATTTCTTGCGCAATACGGTTCGAACACTCGAACACCTATACGGATTCTCCTGCACAGTGGCAGATAGTTAAATACGGGGTTTACATACCATTTCTTGCGCATTACGGTTCGAACACTCGAACACCTATACGGATTCTCCTGCACAGTGGCAGATATGTAAATACGGGGTTTACATACCATTTCTTGCGCATTACGGTTCGAACACTCGAACACCTATACGGATTCTCCTGCACAGTGGCAGATATGTAAATACGGGGTTTACATACAATTTCTTGCGCAATACGGTTCGAACACTCGAACACCTATACGGATTCTCCTGCACAGTGGCAGATATGTAAATACGGGGTTTACATACCATTTCTTGCGCAATACGGTTCGAACACTCGAACACCTATACGGATTCTCCTGCACAGTGGCAGATATGTAAATACGGGGTTTACGTACCATTTCTTGCGCAATACGGTTCGAACACTCGAACACCTATACGGATTCTCCTGCACAGTGGCAGATATGTAAATACGGGGTTTACGTACCATTTCTTGCGCAATACGGTTCGAACACTCGAACACCTATACGGATTCTCCTGCACAGTGGCAGATATGTAAATACGGGGTTTACATACCATTTCTTGCGCATTACGGTTCGAACACTCGAACACCTATACGGATTCTCCTGCACAGTGGCAGATATGTAAATGCGGGGTTTACATACCGTTTCTTGCGCAATACGGTTCGAACACTCGAACACCTATACGGATTCTCCAGCACAGTGGCAGATATGTAAATATGTGGTTTACTTACCATTTCTTGTGAAATACGGTTCGAACACTCGAACACCAATACGGATTCTCCTGCACAGTGGCAGATATGTAAATACGGGGTTTACATACCATTTCTTGCGCAATACGGTTCGAACACTCGAGCACCTATACGGATTCTCCTGCACAGTGGCAGATATGTAAATACGGGGTTTACGTACCATTTCTTGCGCAATACGGTTCGAACACTCGAACAGCTATACGGATTCTCCTGCACAGTGGCAGATATGTAAATACGGAGTTTACATACCATTTCTTGCGCATTACGGTTCGAACACTCGAACACCTATACGGATTCCGCTGCACAGTGGCAGATATGTAAATACGGGGTTTACATACCATTTCTTGCGCAATACGGTTCGAACACTCGAACACCTATACGGATTCTCCTGCACAGTGGCAGATATGTAAATACGGGGTTTACATACCATTTCTTGCGCATTACGGTTCGAACACTCGAACACCTATACGGATTCTCCTGCACAGTGGCAGATATGTAAATACGGGGTTTACATACCATTTCTTGCGCAATACGGTTCGAACACTCGAACACCTATACGGATTCTCCTGCACAGTGGCAGATATGTAAATACGGGGTTTACATACCATTTCTTGCGCATTACGGTTCGAACACTCGAACACCTATACGGATTCTCCTGCACGGTGGCAGATATGTAAATACGGTGTTTACATACCATTTCTTGCGCAATACAGTTCGAACACTTGAACACCTATACGGATTCTCCTGCGCAGTGGCAGATATGTAAATACGGGTTTTCCGTACCATTTCTTGCGCAATACGGTTCGAACACTCGAACACCTATATGGATTCTCCTGCACAGTGGCAGATATGTAAATACGGGGTTTACGTACCATTTCTTGCGCAATACGGTTCGAACACTCGAACACCTATACGGATTCTCCTGCACAGTGGCAGATATGTAAATACGGGGTTTACATACCATTTCTTGCGCAATACGGTTCGAACACTCGAACACCTATACGGATTCTCCTGCACAGTGGCAGATATGTAAATACGGGGTTTACATACAATTTCTTGCGCATTACGGTTCGAACACTCGAACACCTATACGGATTCTCCTGCACAGCGGCAGATATGTAAATACGGTGTTTACATACCATTTCTTGCGCAATACGGTTCGAACACTCGAACACCTATACGGATTCTCCTGCACAGTGGCAGATATGTAAATATGGGGTTTACTTACCATTTCTTGCGAAACACGGTTCGAACACTCGAACACCTATACGGATTCTCCTGCACAGTGGCAGATATGTAAATACGGGGTTTACATACCATTTCTTACGCATTACGGTTCGAACACTCGAACACCTATACGGATTCTCTTGCACAGTGGCAGATATGTAAATACGGGGTTTACATACCATTTCTTGCGCATTACGGTTCGAACACTCGAACAACTATACGGATTCTCCTGCGCGGTGGCAGATATGTAAATACGGGGTTTCAGTACCATTTCTTTTGCAATACGGTTCGAACACTCGAACACCTATACGGATTCTCCTGCACAGTGGCAGATATGTAAATACGGGGTTTACGTACCATTTCTTGCGCAATACGGTTCGAACACTCGAACACCTATACGGATTCTCCTGCACAGTGGCAGATATGTAAATACGGGGTTTACATACAATTTCTTGCGCAATACGGTTCGAAGACTCGAACACCTATACGGATTCTCCTGCACAGTGGCAGATATGTAAATACGGGGTTTACATACCATTTCTTGCGCAATACGGTTCGAACACTCGAACACCTATACGGATTCTCCTGCACAGTGGCAGATATGTAAATACGGGGTTTACATACCATTTCTTGCGCAATACGGTTCGAACACTCGAACACCTATACGGATTCTCCTGCACAGTGGCAGATATGTAAATACGGGGTTTACTTACCATTTCTTGCGAAATACGGTTCGAACAATCGAACACCTATACAGATTCTCCTTCACAGTGGCAGATATGTAAATACGGGGTTTACATACCATTTCTTGCGCAATACGGTTCGAACACTCGAACACCTATACGGATTCTCCTGCACAGTGGCAGATATGTAAATACGGGGTTTACATACCATTTCTTGCGCAATACGGTTCGAACACTCGAACACCTATACGGATTCTCCTGCACAGTGGCAGATATGTAAATACGGGGTTTACATACCATTTCTTGCGCATTACGGTTCGAACACTCGAACACCTATACGGATTCTCCTGCACAGTGGCAGATATGTAAATACGGGGTTTACATACCATTTCTTGCGCAATACGGTTCGAACACTCGAACACCTATACGGATTCTCCTGCACAGTGGCAGATATGTAAATACGGGGTTTACATACCATTTCTTGCGCATTACGGTTCGAACACTCGAACACCTATACGGATTCTCCTGCACAGTGGCAGATATGTAAATACGGGGTTTACATACCATTTCTTGCGGAATACGGTTCGAACACTCGAACACCTATACGGATTCTCCTGCACAGTGGCAGATATGTAAATACGGGGTTTACATACCATTTCTTGCGCATTACGGTTCGAACACTCGAACACCTATACGGATTCTCCTGCACAGTGGCAGATATGTAAATACGGTGTTTACATACCATTTCTTGCGCAATACGGTTCGAACACTCGAACACCTATACGGATTCTCCTGCGCAGTGGCATATATGTAAATACGGGTATTCCGTACCATTTCTTGCGCAATACGGTTCGAACACTTGAACACCTATACGGATTCTCCTGCACAGTGGCAGATATGTAAATACGGGGTTTACGTACCATTTCTTGCACAATACGGTTCGAACACTCGAACACCTATTCGGATTCTCCTGCACAGTGGCAGATATGTAAATACGGGGTTTACATACCATTTCTTGCGCAATACGGTTCGAACACTCGAACACCTATACGGATTCTCCAGCACAGTGGCAGATATGTAAATACGGGGTTTACATACCATTTCTTGCGCATTACGGTTCGAACACTCGAACACCTATACGGATTCCCCTGCACAGTGGCAGATATGTAAATACGGGGCTTACATACCATTTCTTGCGCAATACGGTTCGAACACTCGAACACCTATACGGATTCTCCTGCACAGTGGCAGATATGTAAATACGGGGTTTACATACCATTTCTTGCGCATTACGGTTCGAACACTCGAACACCTATACGGATTCTCCTGCACAGTGGCAGATATGTAAATACGGGGTTCACATACCATTTCTTGCGCAGTACGGTTCGAACACTCGAACACCTATACGGATTCTCCTGCACAGTGGCAGATATGTAAATACGGGGTTTACGTACCATTTCTTGCGCAATACGGTTCGAACACTCGAACACCTATACGGATTCTCCTGCACAGTGGCAGATAGTTAAATACGGGGTTTACATACCATTTCTTGCGCATTACGGTTCGAACACTCGAACACCTATACGGATTCTCCTGCACAGTGGCAGATATGTAAATACGGGGTTTACATACCATTTCTTGCGCATTACGGTTCGAACACTCGAACACCTATACGGATTCTCCTGCACAGTGGCAGATATGTAAATACGGGGTTTACATACCATTTCTTGCGCAATACGGTTCGAACACTCGAACACCTATACGGATTCTCCTGCACAGTGGCAGATATGTAAATACGGGGTTTACATACCATTTCTTGCGCAATACGGTTCGAACACTCGAACACCTATACGGATTCTCCTGCACAGTGGCAGATATGTAAATACGGGGTTTACGTACCATTTCTTGCGCAATACGGTTCGAACACTCGAACACCTATACGGATTCTCCTGCACAGTGGCAGATATGTAAATACGGGGTTTACGTACCATTTCTTGCGCAATACGGTTCGAACACTCGAACACCTATACGGATTCTCCTGCACAGTGGCAGATATGTAAATACGGGGTTTACATACCATTTCTTGCGCATTACGGTTCGAACACTCGAACACCTATACGGATTCTCCTGCACAGTGGCAGATATGTAAATGCGGGGTTTACATACCGTTTCTTGCGCAATACGGTTCGAACACTCGAACACCTATACGGATTCTCCAGCACAGTGGCAGATATGTAAATATGAGGTTTACTTACCATTTCTTGTGAAATACGGTTCGAACACTCGAACACCTATACGGATTCTCCTGCACAGTGGCAGATATGTAAATACGGGGTTTACATACCATTTCTTGCGCAATACGGTTCGAACACTCGAGCACCTATACGGATTCTCCTGCACAGTGGCAGATATGTAAATACGGGGTTTACGTACCATTTCTTGCGCAATACGGTTCGAACACTCGAACACCTATACGGATTCCGCTGCACAGTGGCAGATATGTAAATACGGGGTTTACATACCATTTCTTGCGCAATACGGTTCGAACACTCGAACACCTATACGGATTCTCCTGCACAGTGGCAGATATGTAAATACGGGGTTTACATACCATTTCTTGCGCATTACGGTTCGAACACTCGAACACCTATACGGATTCTCCTGCACAGTGGCAGATATGTAAATACGGGGTTTACATACCATTTCTTGCGCAATACGGTTCGAACACTCGAACACCTATACGGATTCTCCTGCACAGTGGCAGATATGTAAATACGGGGTTTACATACCATTTCTTGCGCATTACGGTTCGAACACTCGAACACCTATACGGATTCTCCTGCACGGTGGCAGATATGTAAATACGGTGTTTACATACCATTTCTTGCGCAATACGGTTCGAACACTTGAACACCTATACGGATTCTCCTGCGCAGTGGCAGATATGTAAATACGGGTTTTCCGTACCATTTCTTGCGCAATACGGTTCGAACACTCGAACACCTATATGGATTCTCCTGCACAGTGGCAGATATGTAAATACGGGGTTTACGTACCATTTCTTGCGCAATACGGTTCGAACACTCGAACACCTATACGGATTCTCCTGCACAGTGGCAGATATGTAAATACGGGGTTTACATACCATTTCTTGCGCAATACGGTTCGAACACTCGAACACCTATACGGATTCTCCTGCACAGTGGCAGATATGTAAATACGGGGTTTACATACAATTTCTTGCGCATTACGGTTCGAACACTCGAACACCTATACGGATTCTCCTGCACAGCGGCAGATATGTAAATACGGTGTTTACATACCATTTCTTGCGCAATACGGTTCGAACACTCGAACACCTATACGGATTCTCCTGCACAGTGGCAGATATGTAAATATGGGGTTTACTTACCATTTCTTGCGAAACACGGTTCGAACACTCGAACACCTATACGGATTCTCCTGCACAGTGGCAGATATGTAAATACGGGGTTTACATACCATTTCTTACGCATTACGGTTCGAACACTCGAACACCTATACGGATTCTCTTGCACAGTGGCAGATATGTAAATACGGGGTTTACATACCATTTCTTGCGCATTACGGTTCGAACACTCGAACAACTATACGGATTCTCCTGCGCGGTGGCAGATATGTAAATACGGGGTTTCAGTACCATTTCTTTTGCAATACGGTTCGAACACTCGAACACCTATACGGATTCTCCTGCACAGTGGCAGATATGTAAATACGGGGTTTACGTACCATTTCTTGCGCAATACGGTTCGAACACTCGAACACCTATACGGATTCTCCTGCACAGTGGCAGATATGTAAATACGGGGTTTACATACAATTTCTTGCGCAATACGGTTCGAAGACTCGAACACCTATACGGATTCTCCTGCACAGTGGCAGATATGTAAATACGGGGTTTACATACCATTTCTTGCGCAATACGGTTCGAACACTCGAACACCTATACGGATTCTCCTGCACAGTGGCAGATATGTAAATACGGGGTTTACATACCATTTCTTGCGCAATACGGTTCGAACACTCGAACACCTATACGGATTCTCCTGCACAGTGGCAGATATGTAAATACGGGGTTTACTTACCATTTCTTGCGAAATACGGTTCGAACAATCGAACACCTATACAGATTCTCCTTCACAGTGGCAGATATGTAAATACGGGGTTTACATACCATTTCTTGCGCAATACGGTTCGAACACTCGAACACCTATACGGATTCTCCTGCACAGTGGCAGATATGTAAATACGGGGTTTACATACCATTTCTTGCGCAATACGGTTCGAACACTCGAACACCTATACGGATTCTCCTGCACAGTGGCAGATATGTAAATACGGGGTTTACATACCATTTCTTGCGCATTACGGTTCGAACACTCGAACACCTATACGGATTCTCCTGCACAGTGGCAGATATGTAAATACGGGGTCTACATACCATTTCTTGCGCAATACGGTTCGAACACTCGAACACCTATACGGATTCTCCTGCACAGTGGCAGATATGTAAATACGGGGTTTACATACCATTTCTTGCGCATTACGGTTCGAACACTCGAACACCTATACGGATTCTCCTGCACAGTGGCAGATATGTAAATACGGGGTTTACATACCATTTCTTGCGGAATACGGTTCGAACACTCGAACACCTATACGGATTCTCCTGCACAGTGGCAGATATGTAAATACGGGGTTTACATACCATTTCTTGCGCATTACGGTTCGAACACTCGAACACCTATACGGATTCTCCTGCACAGTGGCAGATATGTAAATACGGTGTTTACATACCATTTCTTGCGCAATACGGTTCGAACACTCGAACACCTATACGGATTCTCCTGCGCAGTGGCATATATGTAAATACGGGTATTCCGTACCATTTCTTGCGCAATACGGTTCGAACACTTGAACACCTATACGGATTCTCCTGCACAGTGGCAGATATGTAAATACGGGGTTTACGTACCATTTCTTGCACAATACGGTTCGAACACTCGAACACCTATTCGGATTCTCCTGCACAGTGGCAGATATGTAAATACGGGGTTTACATACCATTTCTTGCGCAATACGGTTCGAACACTCGAACACCTATACGGATTCTCCAGCACAGTGGCAGATATGTAAATACGGGGTTTACATACCATTTCTTGCGCATTACGGTTCGAACACTCGAACACCTATACGGATTCTCCTGCACAGTGGCAGATATGTAAATACGGGGTTTACATACCATTTCTTGCGCAATACGGTTCGAACACTCGAACACCTATACGGATTCTCCTGCACAGTGGCAGATATGTAAATACGGGGTTTACATACCATTTCTTGCGCATTACGGTTCGAACACTCGAACACCTATACGGATTCTCCTGCACAGTGGCAGATATGTAAATATGGGGTTTACTAACCATTTCTTGCGCAATACGGTTCGAACACTCGAACACCTATACGGATTCTCCTGCACAGTGGCAGATATGTAAATACGGGGTTTACATACCATTTCTTGCGCAATACGGTTCGAACACTCGAACACCTATACGGATTCTCCTGCACAGTGGCAGATATGTGAATGCGGGGTTTACTTACCATTTCTTGCGAAATACGGTTCGAACAATCGAACACCTATACGGATTCTCCTGCACAGTGGCAGATATGTAAATACGGGATTTACATACCATTTCTTGCGCAATACGATTCGAACACTCGAAAACCTATACGGATTCTCCTGCACAGTGGCAGATATGTAAATACGGGGTTTACATACCATTTCTTGCGCAATACGGTTCGAACACTCGAACACCTATACGGATTCTCCTGCACAGTGGCAGATATGTAAATACGGGGTTTACATACCATTTCTTGCGCAATACGGTTCGAACATTCGAACACCTATACGGATTCTCCTGCACAGTGGCAGATATGTAAATACGGGGTTTACATACCATTTCTTGCGCAATACGGTTCGAACACTCGAACACCTATACGGATTCTCCTGCACAGTGGCAGATATGTAAATATGGGGTTCACATACCATTTCTTGCGCATTACGGTTCGAACACTCGAACACCTATACGGATTCTCCTGCACAGTGGCAGATATGTAAATACGGGGTTTACATACCATTTCTTGCGCAATACGGTTCGAACACTCGAACACCTATACGGATTCTCCTGCACAGTGGCAGATATGTAAATATGGGGTTTACTAACCATTTCTTGCGAAATACGGTTCGAACACTCGAAAACCTCTACGGATTCTCCTGCACAGTGGCAGATATGTAAATATGGGGTTTACATACCATTTCTTGCGAAATACGGTTCGAACACTCGAAAGCGTATACGGATTCTCCTGCACAGTGGCAGATATGTAAATACGGGGTTTACATACCATTTCTTGCGCAATACGGTTCGAACACTCGAACACCTATACGGATTCTCCTGCACAGTGGCAGATATATAAATATGGGGTTTACATACCATTTCTTGCGCAATACGGTTCGAACACTCGAACACCTATACGGATTCTCCTGCACAGTGGCTGATATGTAAATACGGGGTTTACATACCATTTCTTGCGCAATACGGTTCGAACACTCGAAAACCTCTACGGATTCTCCTGCACAGTGGCAGATATGTAAATACGGGGTTTACATACCATTTCTTGCGCAATACGGTTCGAACACTCGAAAACCTATACGGATTCTCCTGCACAGTGGCGGATATGTAAATGCAGGGTTTACATACCATTTCTTGCGCATTACGGTTCGAACACTCGAACACCTATACGGATTCTCCTGCACAGTGGCAGATATGTAAATACGGGGTTTACATACCATTTCTTGCGCAATACGGTTCGAACACTCGAAAACCTCTACGGATTCTCCTGCACAGTGGCAGATCTGTAAATACGGGGTTTACATACCATTTCTTGTGCAATACGGTTCGAACACTCGAAAACCTATACGGATTCTCCTGCACAGTGGCAGATATGTAAATGCGGGGTTTACATACCATTTCTTGCGCATTACGGTTCGAACACTCGAACACCTATACGGATTCTCCTGCACAGTGGCAGATATGTAAATACGGGGTTTACATACCATTTCTTGCGCAATACGGTTCGAACACTCGAACACCTATACGGATTCTCCTGCACAGTGGCAGATATGTAAATACGGGGTTTACATACCATTTCTTGCGCATTACGGTTCGAACACTCGAACACCTATACGGATTCTCCTGCACAGTGGCAGATATGTAAATACGGGGTTTACATACCATTTCTTGCGCATTACGGTTTGAACTCTCGAACACCTATACGGATTCTCCTCCGCAGTGGCAGATATGTAAATACGGGTTTTCCGTACCATTTCTTGCGCAATACGGTTCGAACACTCGAACACCTATACGGATTCTCCTGCACAGTGGCAGATATGTAAATACGGGGTTTACGTACCATTTCTTGCGCAATACGGTGCGAACACTCGAACACCTATACGGATTCTCCTGCACAGTGGCAGATATGTAAATACGGGGTTTACATACCATTTCTTGCGCAATACGGTTCGAACACTCGAACACCTATACGGATTCTCCTGCACAGTGGCAGATATGTAAATACGGGGTTTACATACCATTTCTTGCGCATTACGGTTCGAACACTCGAACACCTATACGGATTCTCCTGCACAGTGGCAGATATGTAAATACGGGGTTTACATACCATTTCTTGCGCATTACGGTTCGAACACTCGAACACCTATACGGATTCTCCTGCACAGTGGCAGATATGTAAATACGGGGTTTACATACCATTCTTGCGCAATACGGTTCGAACACTCGAACACCTATACGGATTCTCCTGCACAGTGGCAGATATGTAAATGCGGGGTTTACTTACCATTTCTTGCGAAATACGGTTCGAACAATCGAACACCTATACGGATTCTCCTGCACAGTGGCAGATATGTAAATACGGGGTTTACATACCATTTCTTGCGCAATACGGTTCGAACACTCGAAAACCTATACGGATTCTCCTGCACAGTGGCAGATATGTAAATACGGGGTTTACATACCATTTCTTGCGCAATACGGTTCGAACACTCGAACACCTATACGGATTCTCCTGCACAGTGGCAGATATGTAAATACGGGGTTTACATACCATTTCTTGCGCAATACGGTTCGAACATTCGAACACCTATACGGATTCTCCTGCACATTGGCAGATATGTAAATACGGGGTTTACATACCATTTCTTGCGAAATACGGTTCGAACACTCGAACACCTATACGGATTCTCCTGCACAGTGGCAGATATGTAAATATGGGGTTTACTTACCGTTTCTTGCGAAATACGGTTCGAACACTCGAACACCTATACGGATTCTCCTGCACAGTGGCAGATATGTAAATATGGGGTTTACAAACCATTTCTTGCGAAATACGGTTCGAACACTCAAACACCTATACGGATTCTCCTGCACAGTGGCAGATATGTTAATACGGGGTTTACATACCATTTCTTGCGCATTACGGTTCGAACACTCGAACACCTATACGGATTCTCCTGCACAGTGGCAGATATGTAAATACGGGGTTTACATACCATTTCTTGCGCATTACGGTTCGAACACTCGAACACCTATACGGATTCTCCTGCACAGTGGCAGATATGTAAATACGGGGTTTACATACCATTTCTTGCGCATTACGGTTTGAACTCTCGAACACCTATACGGATTCTCCTCCGCAGTGGCAGATATGTAAATACGGGGTTTACATACCATTTCTTGCGCAATACGGTTCGAACATTCGAACACCTATACGGATTCTCCTGCACAGTGGCAGATATGTAAATACGGGGTTTACATACCATTTCTTGCGCAATACGGTTCGAACACTCGAACACCTATACGGATTCTCCTGCACAGTGGCAGATATGTAAATATGGGGTTCACATACCATTTCTTGCGCATTACGGTTCGAACACTCGAACACCTATACGGATTCTCCTGCACAGTGGCAGATATGTAAATACGGGGTTTACATACCATTTCTTGCGCAATACGGTTCGAACACTCGAACACCTATACGGATTCTCCTGCACAGTGGCAGATATGTAAATATGGGGTTTACTAACCATTTCTTGCGAAATACGGTTCGAACACTCGAAAACCTCTACGGATTCTCCTGCACAGTGGCAGATATGTAAATATGGGGTTTACATACCATTTCTTGCGAAATACGGTTCGAACACTCGAAAGCGTATACGGATTCTCCTGCACAGTGGCAGATATGTAAATACGGGGTTTACATACCATTTCTTGCGCAATACGGTTCGAACACTCGAACACCTATACGGATTCTCCTGCACAGTGGCAGATATATAAATATGGGGTTTACATACCATTTCTTGCGCAATACGGTTCGAACACTCGAACACCTATACGGATTCTCCTGCACAGTGGCTGATATGTAAATACGGGGTTTACATACCATTTCTTGCGCAATACGGTTCGAACACTCGAAAACCTCTACGGATTCTCCTGCACAGTGGCAGATATGTAAATACGGGGTTTACATACCATTTCTTGCGCAATACGGTTCGAACACTCGAAAACCTATACGGATTCTCCTGCACAGTGGCGGATATGTAAATGCAGGGTTTACATACCATTTCTTGCGCATTACGGTTCGAACACTCGAACACCTATACGGATTCTCCTGCACAGTGGCAGATATGTAAATACGGGGTTTACATACCATTTCTTGCGCAATACGGTTCGAACACTCGAAAACCTCTACGGATTCTCCTGCACAGTGGCAGATCTGTAAATACGGGGTTTACATACCATTTCTTGTGCAATACGGTTCGAACACTCGAAAACCTATACGGATTCTCCTGCACAGTGGCAGATATGTAAATGCGGGGTTTACATACCATTTCTTGCGCATTACGGTTCGAACACTCGAACACCTATACGGATTCTCCTGCACAGTGGCAGATATGTAAATACGGGGTTTACATACCATTTCTTGCGCAATACGGTTCGAACACTCGAACACCTATACGGATTCTCCTGCACAGTGGCAGATATGTAAATACGGGGTTTACATACCATTTCTTGCGCATTACGGTTCGAACACTCGAACACCTATACGGATTCTCCTGCACAGTGGCAGATATGTAAATACGGGGTTTACATACCATTTCTTGCGCATTACGGTTTGAACTCTCGAACACCTATACGGATTCTCCTCCGCAGTGGCAGATATGTAAATACGGGTTTTCCGTACCATTTCTTGCGCAATACGGTTCGAACACTCGAACACCTATACGGATTCTCCTGCACAGTGGCAGATATGTAAATACGGGGTTTACGTACCATTTCTTGCGCAATACGGTGCGAACACTCGAACACCTATACGGATTCTCCTGCACAGTGGCAGATATGTAAATACGGGGTTTACATACCATTTCTTGCGCAATACGGTTCGAACACTCGAACACCTATACGGATTCTCCTGCACAGTGGCAGATATGTAAATACGGGGTTTACATACCATTTCTTGCGCATTACGGTTCGAACACTCGAACACCTATACGGATTCTCCTGCACAGTGGCAGATATGTAAATACGGGGTTTACATACCATTTCTTGCGCATTACGGTTCGAACACTCGAACACCTATACGGATTCTCCTGCACAGTGGCAGATATGTAAATACGGGGTTTACATACCATTCTTGCGCAATACGGTTCGAACACTCGAACACCTATACGGATTCTCCTGCACAGTGGCAGATATGTAAATGCGGGGTTTACTTACCATTTCTTGCGAAATACGGTTCGAACAATCGAACACCTATACGGATTCTCCTGCACAGTGGCAGATATGTAAATACGGGGTTTACATACCATTTCTTGCGCAATACGGTTCGAACACTCGAAAACCTATACGGATTCTCCTGCACAGTGGCAGATATGTAAATACGGGGTTTACATACCATTTCTTGCGCAATACGGTTCGAACACTCGAACACCTATACGGATTCTCCTGCACAGTGGCAGATATGTAAATACGGGGTTTACATACCATTTCTTGCGCAATACGGTTCGAACATTCGAACACCTATACGGATTCTCCTGCACAGTGGCAGATATGTAAATACGGGGTTTACATACCATTTCTTGCGAAATACGGTTCGAACACTCGAACACCTATACGGATTCTCCTGCACAGTGGCAGATATGTAAATATGGGGTTTACTTACCGTTTCTTGCGAAATACGGTTCGAACACTCGAACACCTATACGGATTCTCCTGCACAGTGGCAGATATGTAAATATGGGGTTTACAAACCATTTCTTGCGAAATACGGTTCGAACACTCAAACACCTATACGGATTCTCCTGCACAGTGGCAGATATGTTAATACGGGGTTTACATACCATTTCTTGCGCATTACGGTTCGAACACTCGAACACCTATACGGATTCTCCTGCACAGTGGCAGATATGTAAATACGGGGTTTACATACCATTTCTTGCGCAATACGGTTCGAACACTCGAACACCTATACGGATTCTCCTGCACTGTGGCTGATATGTAAATACGGGGTTTACATACGATTTCTTGCGCAATACGGTTCGAACACTCGAAAACCTCTACGGATTCTCCTGCACAGTGGCAGATCTGTAAATACGGGGTTTACATACCATTTCTTGCGCAATACGGTTCGAACACTCGAAAACCTATACGGATTCTCCTGCACAGTGGCAGATATGTAAATGCGGGGTTTACATACCATTTCTTGCGCATTACGGTTCGAACACTCGAACACCTATACGGATTCTCCTGCACAGTGGCAGATATGTAAATACGGGGTTTACATACCATTTCTTGCGCAATACGGTTCGAACACTCGAACACCTATACGGATTCTCCTGCACAGTGGCAGATATGTAAATACGGGGTTTACATACCATTTCTTGCGCAATACGGTTCGAACACTCGAACACCTATACGGATTCTCCTGCACAGTGGCAGATATGTAAATACGGGGTTTACATACCATTTCTTGCGCAATACGGTTCGAACACTCGAACACCTATACGGATTCTCCTGCACAGTGGCAGATATGTAAATACGGGGTTTACATACCATTTCTTGCGCATTACGGTTCGAACACTCGAACACCTATACGGATTCTCCTGCACAGTGGCAGATATGTAAATACGGGGTTTACATACCATTTCTTGCGCAATACGGTTCGAACACTCGAACACCTATACGGATTCTCCTGCACAGTGGCAGATATGTAAATGCGGGGTTTACTTACCATTTCTTGCGAAATACGGTTCGAACAATCGAACACCTATACGGATTCTCCTGCACAGTGGCAGATATGTAAATACGGGGTTTACATACCATTTCTTGCGCAATACGGTTCGAACACTCGAAAACCTATACGGATTCTACTGTACAGTGGCAGATATGTAATTACGGGGTTTACATACCATTTCTTGCGCAATACGGTTCGAACACTCGAACACCTATACGGATTCTCCTGCACAGTGGCAGATATGTAAATACGGGGTTTACATACCATTTCTTGCGCAATACGGTTCGAACATTCGAACACCTATACGGATTCTCCTGCACAGTGGCAGATATGTAAATACGGGGTTTACATACCATTTCTTGCGCAATACGGTTCGAACACTCGAACACCTATACGGATTCTCCTGCACAGTGGCAGATATGTAAATATGAGGTTTACTTACCATTTCTTGCGAAATACGGTTCGAACACTCGAACACCTATACGGATTCTCCTGCACAGTGGCAGATATGTAAATACGGGGTTTACATACCATTTCTTGCGCAATACGGTTCGAACACTCGAACACCTATACGGATTCTCCTGCACAGTGGCAGATATGTAAATATGGGGTTTACTTACCATTTCTTGCGAAATACGGTTCGAACACTCGAACACCTATACGGATTCTCCTGCACAGTGGCAGATATGTAAATATGGGGTTTACTTACCATTTCTTGCGAAATACGGTTCGAACACTCGAACACCTATACGGATTCTCCTGCACAGTGGCAGATATGTAAATACGGGGTTTACATACCATTTCTTGCGCATTACGGTTCGAACACTCGAACACCTATACGGATTCTCCTGCACAGTGGCAGATATATAAATATGGGGTTTACATACCATTTCTTGCGCAATACGGTTCGAACACTCGAACACCTATACGGATTCTCCTGCACAGTGGCTGATATGTAAATACGGGGTTTACTTACCATTTCTTGCGCAATACGGTTCGAACACTCGAAAACCTCTACGGATTCTCCTGCACAGTGGCAGATATGTAAATACGGGGTTTACATACCATTTCTTGCGCAATACGGTTCGAACACTCGAAAACCTATACGGATTCTCCTGCACAGTGGCGGATATGTAAATGCGGGGTTTACATACCATTTCTTGCGCATTACGGTTCGAACACTCGAACACCTATACGGATTCTCCTGCACAGTGGCAGATATGTAAATACGGGGTTTACATACCATTTCTTGCGCAATACGGTTCGAACACTCGAACACCTATACGGATTCTCCTGCACAGTGGCAGATATGTAAATACGGGGTTTACATACCATTTCTTGCGCATTACGGTTCGAACACTCGAACACCTATACGGATTCTCCTGCACAGTGGCAGATATGTAAATACGGGGTTTACATACCATTTCTTGCGCAATACAGTTCGAACACTCGAACACCTATACAGATTCTCCTGCACAGTGGCAGATATGTAAATACGGGGTTTACATACCATTTCTTGCGCAATACGGTTCGAACACTCGAACACCTATACGGATTCTCCTGCACAGTGGCAGATATGTAAATGCGGGGTTTACTTACCATTTCTTGCGAAATACGGTTCGAACAATCGAACACCTATACGGATTCTCCTGCACAGTGGCAGATATGTAAATACGGGGTTTACATACCATTTCTTGCGCAATACGGTTCGAACACTCGAAAACCTATACGGATTCTCCTGCACAGTGGCAGATATGTAAATACGGGGTTTACATACCATTTCTTGCGCAATACGGTTCGAACACTCGAACACCTATACGGATTCTCCTGCACAGTGGCAGATATGTAAATATGAGGTTTACTTACCATTTCTTGCGAAATACGGTTCGAACACTCGAACACCTATACAGATTCTCCTGCACAGTGGCAGATATGTAAATACGGGGTTTACATACCATTTCTTGCGCAATACGGTTCGAACACTCGAACACCTATACGGATTCTCCTGCACAGTGGCAGATATGTAAATATGGGGTTTACTTACCATTTCTTGCGAAATACGGTTCGAACACTCGAACACCTATACGGATTCTCCTGCACAGTGGCAGATATGTAAATATGGGGTTTACTTACCATTTCTTGCGAAATACGGTTCGAACACTCGAACACCTATACGGATTCTCCTGCACAGTGGCAGATATGTAAATACGGGGTTTACATACCATTTCTTGCGCATTACGGTTCGAACATTCGAACACCTATACGGATTCTCCTGCACAGTGGCAGATATATAAATATGGGGTTTACATACCATTTCTTGCGCAATACGGTTCGAACACTCGAACACCTATACGGATTCTCCTGCACAGTGGCTGATATGTAAATACGGGGTTTACTTACCATTTCTTGCGCAATACGGTTCGAACACTCGAAAACCTCTACGGATTCTCCTGCACAGTGGCAGATATGTAAATACGGGGTTTACATACCATTTCTTGCGCAATACGGTTCGAACACTCGAAAACCTATACGGATTCTCCTGCACAGTGGCGGATATGTAAATGCGGGGTTTACATACCATTTCTTGCGCATTACGGTTCGAACACTCGAACACCTATACGGATTCTCCTGCACAGTGGCAGATATGTAAATACGGGGTTTACATACCATTTCTTGCGCAATACGGTTCGAACACTCGAACACCTATACGGATTCTCCTGCACAGTGGCAGATATGTAAATACGGGGTTTACATACCATTTCTTGCGCATTACGGTTCGAACACTCGAACACCTATACGGATTCTCCTGCACAGTGGCAGATATGTAAATACGGGGTTTACATACCATTTCTTGCGCAATACAGTTCGAACACTCGAACACCTATACAGATTCTCCTGCACAGTGGCAGATATGTAAATACGGGGTTTACATACCATTTCTTGCGCAATACGGTTCGAACACTCGAACACCTATACGGATTCTCCTGCACAGTGGCAGATATGTAAATGCGGGGTTTACTTACCATTTCTTGCGAAATACGGTTCGAACAATCGAACACCTATACGGATTCTCCTGCACAGTGGCAGATATGTAAATACGGGGTTTACATACCATTTCTTGCGCAATACGGTTCGAACACTCGAAAACCTATACGGATTCTCCTGCACAGTGGCAGATATGTAAATACGGGGTTTGTATACCATTTCTTGCGCAATACGGTTCGAACACTCGAACACCTATACGGATTCTCCTGCACAGTGGCAGATATGTAAATATGAGGTTTACTTACCATTTCTTGCGAAATACGGTTCGAACACTCGAACACCTATACGGATTCTCCTGCACAGTGGCAGATATGTAAATACGGGGTTTACATACCATTTCTTGCGCAATACGGTTCGAACACTCGAACACCTATACGGATTCTCCTGCACAGTGGCAGATATGTAAATATGGGGTTTACTTACCATTTCTTGCGAAATACGGTTCGAACACTCGAACACCTATACGGATTCTCCTGCACAGTGGCAGATATGTAAATATGGGGTTTACTTACCATTTCTTGCGAAATACGGTTCGAACACTCGAACACCTATACGGATTCTCCTGCACAGTGGCAGATATGTAAATACGGGGTTTACATACCATTTCTTGCGCATTACGGTTCGAACACTCGAACACCTATACGGATTCTCCTGCACAGTGGCAGATATATAAATATGGGGTTTACATACCATTTCTTGCGCAATACGGTTCGAACACTCGAACACCTATACGGATTCTCCTGCACAGTGGCTGATATGTAAATACGGGGTTTACTTACCATTTCTTGCGCAATACGGTTCGAACACTCGAAAACCTCTACGGATTCTCCTGCACAGTGGCAGATATGTAAATACGGGGTTTACATACCATTTCTTGCGCAATACGGTTCGAACACTCGAAAACCTATACGGATTCTCCTGCACAGTGGCGGATATGTAAATGCGGGGTTTACATAACATTTCTTGCGCATTACGGTTCGAACACTCGAACACCTATACGGATTCTCCTGCACAGTGGCAGATATGTAAATACGGGGTTTACATACCATTTCTTGCGCAATACGGTTCGAACACTCGAACACCTATACGGATTCTACTGCACAGTGGCAGATATGTAAATACGGGGTTTACATACCATTTCTTGCGCATTACGGTTCGAACACTCGAACACCTATACGGATTCCCCTGCACAGTGGCAGATATGTAAATACGGGGTTTACATACCATTTCTTGCGCAATACAGTTCGAACACTCGAACACCTATACGGATTCTCCTGCACAGTGGCAGATATGTAAATACGGGGTTTACATACCATTTCTTGCGCAATACGGTTCGAACACTCGAACACCTATACGGATTCTCCTGCACAGTGGCAGATATGTAAATGCGGGGTTTACTAACCATTTCTTGCGAAATACGGTTCGAACAATCGAACACCTATACGGATTCTCCTGCACAGTGGCAGATATGTAAATACGGGGTTTACATACCATTTCTTGCGCAATACGGTTCGAACACTCGAAAACCTATACGGATTCTCCTGCACAGTGGCAGATATGTAAATACGGGGTTTACATACCATTTCTTGCGCAATACGGTTCGAACACTCGAACAGCTATACGGATTCTCCTGCACAGTGGCAGATATGTAAATACGGGGTTTACATACCATTTCTTGCGCAATACGGTTCGAACATTCGAACACCTATACGGATTCTCCTGCACAGTGGCAGATATGTAAATACGGGGTTTACATACCATTTCTTGCGCAATACGGTTCGAACACTCGAACACCTCTACGGATTCTCCTGCACAGTGGCAGATATGTAAATACGGGGTTTACATACCATTTCTTGCGCAATACGGTTCGAACACTCGAACACCTATACGGATTCTCCTGCACAGTGGCAGATATGTAAATACGGAGTTTACATACCATTTCTTGCGCAATACGGTTCGAACACTCGAACACCTATACGGATTCTCCTGCACAGTGGCAGATATGTAAATACGGGGTTTACATACCATTTCTTGCGCAATACGGTTCGAACATTCGAACACCTATACGGATTCTCCTGCACAGTGGCAGATATGTAAATATGAGGTTTACTTACCATTTCTTGCGAAATACGGTTCGAACACTCGAACACCTATACGGATTCTCCTGCACAGTGGCAGATATGTAAATACGGGGTTTACATACCATTTCTTGCGCATTACGGTTCGAACACTCGAACACCTATACGGATTCTCCTGCACAGTGGCAGATATGTAAATACGGGGTTTACATACCATTTCTTGCGCAATACAGTTCGAACACTCGAACACCTATACAGATTCTCCTGCACAGTGGCAGATATGTAAATACGGGGTTTACATACCATTTCTTGCGCAATACGGTTCGAACACTCGAACACCTATACGGATTCTCCTGCACAGTGGCAGATATGTAAATGCGGGGTTTACTTACCATTTCTTGCGAAATACGGTTCGAACAATCGAACACCTATACGGATTCTCCTGCACAGTGGCAGATATGTAAATACGGGGTTTACATACCATTTCTTGCGCAATACGGTTCGAACACTCGAAAACCTATACGGATTCTCCTGCACAGTGGCAGATATGTAAATACGGGGTTTGTATACCATTTCTTGCGCAATACGGTTCGAACACTCGAACACCTATACGGATTCTCCTGCACAGTGGCAGATATGTAAATATGAGGTTTACTTACCATTTCTTGCGAAATACGGTTCGAACACTCGAACACCTATACGGATTCTCCTGCACAGTGGCAGATATGTAAATACGGGGTTTACATACCATTTCTTGCGCAATACGGTTCGAACACTCGAACACCTATACGGATTCTCCTGCACAGTGGCAGATATGTAAATATGGGGTTTACTTACCATTTCTTGCGAAATACGGTTCGAACACTCGAACACCTATACGGATTCTCCTGCACAGTGGCAGATATGTAAATATGGGGTTTACTTACCATTTCTTGCGAAATACGGTTCGAACACTCGAACACCTATACGGATTCTCCTGCACAGTGGCAGATATGTAAATACGGGGTTTACATACCATTTCTTGCGCATTACGGTTCGAACACTCGAACACCTATACGGATTCTCCTGCACAGTGGCAGATATATAAATATGGGGTTTACATACCATTTCTTGCGCAATACGGTTCGAACACTCGAACACCTATACGGATTCTCCTGCACAGTGGCTGATATGTAAATACGGGGTTTACTTACCATTTCTTGCGCAATACGGTTCGAACACTCGAAAACCTCTACGGATTCTCCTGCACAGTGGCAGATATGTAAATACGGGGTTTACATACCATTTCTTGCGCAATACGGTTCGAACACTCGAAAACCTATACGGATTCTCCTGCACAGTGGCGGATATGTAAATGCGGGGTTTACATAACATTTCTTGCGCATTACGGTTCGAACACTCGAACACCTATACGGATTCTCCTGCACAGTGGCAGATATGTAAATACGGGGTTTACATACCATTTCTTGCGCAATACGGTTCGAACACTCGAACACCTATACGGATTCTACTGCACAGTGGCAGATATGTAAATACGGGGTTTACATACCATTTCTTGCGCATTACGGTTCGAACACTCGAACACCTATACGGATTCCCCTGCACAGTGGCAGATATGTAAATACGGGGTTTACATACCATTTCTTGCGCAATACAGTTCGAACACTCGAACACCTATACGGATTCTCCTGCACAGTGGCAGATATGTAAATACGGGGTTTACATACCATTTCTTGCGCAATACGGTTCGAACACTCGAACACCTATACGGATTCTCCTGCACAGTGGCAGATATGTAAATGCGGGGTTTACTAACCATTTCTTGCGAAATACGGTTCGAACAATCGAACACCTATACGGATTCTCCTGCACAGTGGCAGATATGTAAATACGGGGTTTACATACCATTTCTTGCGCAATACGGTTCGAACACTCGAAAACCTATACGGATTCTCCTGCACAGTGGCAGATATGTAAATACGGGGTTTACATACCATTTCTTGCGCAATACGGTTCGAACACTCGAACAGCTATACGGATTCTCCTGCACAGTGGCAGATATGTAAATACGGGGTTTACATACCATTTCTTGCGCAATACGGTTCGAACATTCGAACACCTATACGGATTCTCCTGCACAGTGGCAGATATGTAAATACGGGGTTTACATACCATTTCTTGCGCAATACGGTTCGAACACTCGAACACCTCTACGGATTCTCCTGCACAGTGGCAGATATGTAAATACGGGGTTTACATACCATTTCTTGCGCAATACGGTTCGAACACTCGAACACCTATACGGATTCTCCTGCACAGTGGCAGATATGTAAATACGGAGTTTACATACCATTTCTTGCGCAATACGGTTCGAACACTCGAACACCTATACGGATTCTCCTGCACAGTGGCAGATATGTAAATACGGGGTTTACATACCATTTCTTGCGCAATACGGTTCGAACATTCGAACACCTATACGGATTCTCCTGCACAGTGGCAGATATGTAAATATGAGGTTTACTTACCATTTCTTGCGAAATACGGTTCGAACACTCGAACACCTATACGGATTCTCCTGCACAGTGGCAGATATGTAAATACGGGGTTTACATACCATTTCTTGCGCAATACGGTTCGAACACTCGAACACCTATACGGATTCTCCTGCACAGTGGCAGATATGTAAATATGGGGTTTACTTACCATTTCTTGCGAAATACGGTTCGAACACTCGAACACCTATACGGATTCTCCTGCACAGTGGCAGATATGTAAATATGGGGTTTACTTACCATTTCTTGCGAAATACGGTTCGAACACACGAACACCTATACGGATTCTCCTGCACAGTGGCAGATATGTAAATACGGGGTTTACATACCATTTCTTGCGCATTACGGTTCGAACACTCGAACACCTATACGGATTCTCCTGCACAGAGGCAGATATATAAATATGGGGTTTACATACCATTTCTTGCGCAATACGGTTCGAACACTCGAACACCTATACGGATTCTCCGGCACAGTGGCTGATATGTAAATACGGGGTTTACATACCATTTCTTGCGCAATACGGTTCGAACACTCGAAAACCTCTACGGATTCTCCTGCACAGTGGCAGATATGTAAATACGGGGTTTACATACCATTTCTTGCGCAATACGGTTCGAACACTCGAAAACCTATACGGATTCTCCTGCACAGTGGCGGATATGTAAATGCGGGGTTTACATACCATTTCTTGCGCATTACGGTTCGAACACTCGAACACCTATACGGATTCTCCTGCACAGTGGCAGATATGTAAATACGGGGTTTACATACCATTTCTTGCGCAATACGGTTCGAACATTCGAACACCTATACGGATTCTCCTGCACAGTGGCAGATATGTAAATATGAGGTTTACTTACCATTTCTTGCGCAATACGGTTCGAACACTCGAACACCTATACGGATTCTCCTGCACAGTGGCAGATATGTAAATACGGGGTTTACATACCATTTCTTGCGCAATACGGTTCGAACACTCGAACACCTATACGGATTCTACTGCACAGTGGCAGATATGTAAATACGGGGTTTACATACCATTTCTTGCGCATTACGGTTCGAACACTCGAACACCTATACGGATTCCCCTGCACAGTGGCAGATATGTAAATACGGGGTTTACATACCATTTCTTGCGCAATACAGTTCGAACACTCGAACACCTATACGGATTCTCCTGCACAGTGGCAGATATGTAAATACGGGGTTTACATACCATTTCTTGCGCAATACGGTTCGAACACTCGAACACCTATACGGATTCTCCTGCACAGTGGCAGATATGTAAATGCGGGGTTTACTAACCATTTCTTGCGAAATACGGTTCGAACAATCGAACACCTATACGGATTCTCCTGCACAGTGGCAGATATGTAAATACGGGGTTTACATACCATTTCTTGCGCAATACGGTTCGAACACTCGAAAACCTATACGGATTCTCCTGCACAGTGGCAGATATGTAAATACGGGGTTTACATACCATTTCTTGCGCAATACGGTTCGAACACTCGAACAGCTATACGGATTCTCCTGCACAGTGGCAGATATGTAAATACGGGGTTTACATACCATTTCTTGCGCAATACGGTTCGAACATTCGAACACCTATACGGATTCTCCTGCACAGTGGCAGATATGTAAATACGGGGTTTACATACCATTTCTTGCGCAATACGGTTCGAACACTCGAACACCTCTACGGATTCTCCTGCACAGTGGCAGATATGTAAATACGGGGTTTACATACCATTTCTTGCGCAATACGGTTCGAACACTCGAACACCTATACGGATTCTCCTGCACAGTGGCAGATATGTAAATACGGAGTTTACATACCATTTCTTGCGCAATACGGTTCGAACACTCGAACACCTATACGGATTCTCCTGCACAGTGGCAGATATGTAAATACGGGGTTTACATTCCATTTCTTGCGCAATACGGTTCGAACATTCGAACACCTATACGGATTCTCCTGCACAGTGGCAGATATGTAAATATGAGGTTTACTTACCATTTCTTGCGAAATACGGTTCGAACACTCGAACACCTATACGGATTCTCCTGCACAGTGGCAGATATGTAAATACGGGGTTTACATACCATTTCTTGCGCAATACGGTTCGAACACTCGAACACCTATACGGATTCTCCTGCACAGTGGCAGATATGTAAATATGGGGTTTACTTACCATTTCTTGCGAAATACGGTTCGAACACTCGAACACCTATACGGATTCTCCTGCACAGTGGCAGATATGTAAATATGGGGTTTACTTACCATTTCTTGCGAAATACGGTTCGAACACACGAACACCTATACGGATTCTCCTGCACAGTGGCAGATATGTAAATACGGGGTTTACATACCATTTCTTGCGCATTACGGTTCGAACACTCGAACACCTATACGGATTCTCCTGCACAGAGGCAGATATATAAATATGGGGTTTACATACCATTTCTTGCGCAATACGGTTCGAACACTCGAACACCTATACGGATTCTCCGGCACAGTGGCTGATATGTAAATACGGGGTTTACATACCATTTCTTGCGCAATACGGTTCGAACACTCGAAAACCTCTACGGATTCTCCTGCACAGTGGCAGATATGTAAATACGGGGTTTACATACCATTTCTTGCGCAATACGGTTCGAACACTCGAAAACCTATACGGATTCTCCTGCACAGTGGCGGATATGTAAATGCGGGGTTTACATACCATTTCTTGCGCATTACGGTTCGAACACTCGAACACCTATACGGATTCTCCTGCACAGTGGCAGATATGTAAATACGGGGTTTACATACCATTTCTTGCGCAATACGGTTCGAACACTCGAACACCTATACGGATTCTCCTGCACAGTGGCAGATATGTAAATACGGGGTTTACATACCATTTCTTGCGCATTACGGTTCGAACACCTATACGGATTCTCCTGCACAGTGGCAGATATGTAAATACGGGGTTTACATACCATTTCTTGCGCATTACGGTTCGAACACTCGAACACCTATACGGATTCTCCTGCACAGTGGCAGATATGTAAATACGGGGTTTACATACCATTTCTTGCGCAATACAGTTCGAACACTCGAACACCTATACGGATTCTCCTGCACAGTGGCAGATATGTAAATGCGGGGTTTACTTACCATTTCTTGCGAAATACGGTTCGAACACTCAAACACCTATACGGATTCTCCTGCACAGTGGCAGATATGTAAATACGGGGTTTACATACCATTTCTTGCGCAATACGGTTCGAACACTCGAACACCTATACGGATTCTCCTGCACAGTGGCTGATATGTAAATACGGGGTTTACATACCATTTCTTGCGCAATACGGTTCGAACACTCGAAAACCTCTACGGATTCTCCTGCACAGTGGCAGATATGTAAATACGGGGTTTACATACCATTTCTTGCGCAATACGGTTCGAACACTCGAAAACCTATACGGATTCTCCTGCACAGTGGCAGATATGTAAATGCGGGGTTTACATACCGTTTCTTGCGCATTACGGTTCGAACACTCGAACACCTATACGGATTCTCCTGCACAGTGGCAGATATGTAAATACGGGGTTTACATACCATTTCTTGCGCATTACTGTTCGAACACTCGAACACCTATACGGATTCTCCTGCACAGTGGCAGATATGTAAATACGGGGTTTACATACCATTTCTTGCGCATTACGGTTCGAACACTCGAACACCTATACGGATTCTCCTACACAGTGGCAGATATGTAAATATGAGGTTTACTTACCATTTCTTGCGAAATACGGTTCGAACACTCGAACACCAATACGGATTCTCCTGCACAGTGGCAGATATGTAAATACGGGGTTTACATTCCTTTTCTTGCGCAATACGGTTCGAACACTCGAACACCTATACGGATTCTCCTGCACAGTGGCAGATATGTAAATATGGGGTTTACTTACCATTTCTTGCGAAATACGGTTCGAACACTCGAACACCTATACGAATTCTCCTGCACAGTGGCAGATATGTAAATATGGGGTTTACTTACCATTTCTTGCGAAATACGGTTCGAACACTCGAACACTTATACGGATTCTCCTGCACAGTGGCAGATATGTAAATACGGGGTTTACATACCATTTCTTGCGCAATACGGTTCGAACACTCGAACACCTATACGGATTCTCCTGCACAGTGGCAGATATGTAAATACGGGGTTTACATACCATTTCTTGCGCATTACGGTTCGAACACCTATACGGATTCTCCTGCACAGTGGCAGATCTGTAAATACGGGGTTTACATACCATTTCTTGCGCATTACGGTTCGAACACTCGAACACCTATACGGATTCTCCTGCACAGTGGCAGATATGTAAATACGGGGTTTACATACCATTTCTTGCGCAATACAGTTCGAACACTCGAACACCTATACGGATTCTCCTGCACAGTGGCAGATATGTAAATACGGGGTTTACATACCATTTCTTGCGCAATACGGTTCGAACACTCGAACACCTATACGGATTCTCCTGCACAGTGGCAGATATGTAAATATGGGGTTTACTTACCATTTCTTGCGAAATACGGTTCGAACACTCGAACACCTATACGGATTCTCCTGCACAGTGGCAGATATGTAAATATGGGGTTTACTTACCATTTCTTGCGAAATACGGTTCGAACACTCGAACACCTATACGGATTCTCCTGCACAGTGGCAGATATGTAAATACGGGGTTTACATACCATTTCTTGCGCATTACGGTTCGAACACTCGAACACCTATACGGATTCTCCTGCACAGTGGCAGATATATAAATATGGGGTTTACATACCATTTCTTGCGCAATACGGTTCGAACACTCGAACACCTATACGGATTCTCCTGCACAGTGGCTGATATGTAAATACGGGGTTTACTTACCATTTCTTGCGCAATACGGTTCGAACACTCGAAAACCTCTACGGATTCTCCTGCACAGTGGCAGATATGTAAATACGGGGTTTACATACCATTTCTTGCGCAATACGGTTCGAACACTCGAAAACCTATACGGATTCTCCTGCACAGTGGCGGATATGTAAATGCGGGGTTTACATAACATTTCTTGCGCATTACGGTTCGAACACTCGAACACCTATACGGATTCTCCTGCACAGTGGCAGATATGTAAATACGGGGTTTACATACCATTTCTTGCGCAATACGGTTCGAACACTCGAACACCTATACGGATTCTCCTGCACAGTGGCAGATATGTAAATACGGGGTTTACATACCATTTCTTGCGCATTACGGTTCGAACACTCGAACACCTATACGGATTCCCCTGCACAGTGGCAGATATGTAAATACGGGGTTTACATACCATTTCTTGCGCAATACAGTTCGAACACTCGAACACCTATACGGATTCTCCTGCACAGTGGCAGATATGTAAATACGGGGTTTACATACCATTTCTTGCGCAATACGGTTCGAACACTCGAACACCTATACGGATTCTCCTGCACAGTGGCAGATATGTAAATGCGGGGTTTACTAACCATTTCTTGCGAAATACGGTTCGAACAATCGAACACCTATACGGATTCTCCTGCACAGTGGCAGATATGTAAATACGGGGTTTACATACCATTTCTTGCGCAATACGGTTCGAACACTCGAAAACCTATACGGATTCTCCTGCACAGTGGCAGATATGTAAATACGGGGTTTACATACCATTTCTTGCGCAATACGGTTCGAACACTCGAACAGCTATACGGATTCTCCTGCACAGTGGCAGATATGTAAATACGGGGTTTACATACCATTTCTTGCGCAATACGGTTCGAACATTCGAACACCTATACGGATTCTCCTGCACAGTGGCAGATATGTAAATACGGGGTTTACATACCATTTCTTGCGCAATACGGTTCGAACACTCGAACACCTCTACGGATTCTCCTGCACAGTGGCAGATATGTAAATACGGGGTTTACATACCATTTCTTGCGCAATACGGTTCGAACACTCGAACACCTATACGGATTCTCCTGCATAGTGGCAGATATGTAAATACGGGGTTTACATACCATTTCTTGCGCAATACGGTTCGAACACTCGAACACCTATACGGATTCTCCTGCACAGTGGCAGATATGTAAATACGGGGTTTACATACCATTTCTTGCGCAATACGGTTCGAACATTCGAACACCTATACGGATTCTCCTGCACAGTGGCAGATATGTAAATATGAGGTTTACTTACCATTTCTTGCGAAATACGGTTCGAACACTCGAACACCTATACGGATTCTCCTGCACAGTGGCAGATATGTAAATACGGGGTTTACATACCATTTCTTGCGCAATACGGTTCGAACACTCGAACACCTATACGGATTCTCCTGCACAGTGGCAGATATGTAAATATGGGGTTTACTTACCATTTCTTGCGAAATACGGTTCGAACACTCGAACACCTATACGGATTCTCCTGCACAGTGGCAGATATGTAAATATGGGGTTTACTTACCATTTCTTGCGAAATACGGTTCGAACACACGAACACCTATACGGATTCTCCTGCGCAGTGGCAGATATGTAAATACGGGGTTTACATACCATTTCTTGCGCATTACGGTTCGAACACTCGAACACCTATACGGATTCTCCTGCACAGTGGCAGATATATAAATATGGGGTTTACATACCATTTCTTGCGCAATACGGTTCGAACACTCGAACACCTATACGGATTCTCCGGCACAGTGGCTGATATGTAAATACGGGGTTTACATACCATTTCTTGCGCAATACGGTTCGAACACTCGAAAACCTCTACGGATTCTCCTGCACAGTGGCAGATATGTAAATACGGGGTTTACATACCATTTCTTGCGCAATACGGTTCGAACACTCGAAAACCTATACGGATTCTCCTGCACAGTGGCGGATATGTAAATGCGGGGTTTACATACCATTTCTTGCGCATTACGGTTCGAACACTCGAACACCTATACGGATTCTCCTGCACAGTGGCAGATATGTAAATACGGGGTTTACATACCATTTCTTGCGCAATACGGTTCGAACACTCGAACACCTATACGGATTCTCCTGCACAGTGGCAGATATGTAAATACGGGGTTTACATACCATTTCTTGCGCATTACGGTTCGAACAACTATACGGATTCTCCTGCACAGTGGCAGATATGTAAATACGGGGTTTACATACCATTTCTTGCGCATTACGGTTCGAACACTCGAACACCTATACGGATTCTCCTGCACAGTGGCAGATATGTAAATACGGGGTTTACATACCATTTCTTGCGCAATACAGTTCGAACACTCGAACACCTATACGGATTCTCCTGCACAGTGGCAGATATGTAAATGCGGGGTTTACTTACCATTTCTTGCGAAATACGGTTCGAACACTCGAACACCTATACGGATTCTCCTGCACAGTGGCAGATATGTAAATACGGGGTTTACATACCATTTCTTGCGCAATACGGTTCGAACACTCGAACACCTATACGGATTCTCCTGCACAGTGGCTGATATGTAAATACGGGGTTTACATACCATTTCTTGCGCAATACGGTTCGAACACTCGAAAACCTCTACGGATTCTCCTGCACAGTGGCAGATATGTAAATACGGGGTTTACATACCATTTCTTGCGCAATACGGTTCGAACACTCGAAAACCTATACGGATTCTCCTGCACAGTGGCAGATATGTAAATGCGGGGTTTACATACCGTTTCTTGCGCATTACGGTTCGAACACTCGAACACCTATACGGATTCTCCTGCACAGTGGCAGATATGTAAATACGGGGTTTACATACCATTTCTTGCGCATTACTGTTCGAACACTCGAACACCAATACGGATTCTCCTGCACAGTGGCAGATATGTAAATACGGGGTTTACATACCATTTCTTGCGCATTACGGTTCGAACACTCGAACACCTATACGGATTCTCCTACACAGTGGCAGATATGTAAGTACGGGTTTTCCGTACCATTTCTTGCGCAATACGGTTCGAACACTCGAACACCTATACGGATTCTCCTACACAGTGGCAGATATGTAAATATGAGGTTTACTTACCATTTCTTGCGAAATACGGTTCGAACACTCGAACACCAATACGGATTCTCCTGCACAGTGGCAGATATGTAAATACGGGGTTTACATACCTTTTCTTGCGCAATACGGTTCGAACACTCGAACGCCTATACGGATTCTCCTGCACAGTGGCAGATATGTAAATATGGGGTTTACTTACCATTTCTTGCGAAATACGGTTCGAACACTCGAACACCTATACGAATTCTCCTGCACAGTGGCAGATATGTAAATATGGGGTTTACTTACCATTTCTTGCGAAATACGGTTCGAACACTCGAACACTTATACGGATTCTCCTGCACAGTGGCAGATATGTAAATACGGGGTTTACATACCATTTCTTGCGCATTACGGTTCGAACACTCGAACACCTATACGGATTCCCCTGCACAGTGGCAGATATGTAAATACGGGGTTTACATACCATTTCTTACGCATTACGGTTCGAACACTCGAACACCTATACGGATTCTCCTGCACAGTGGCAGATATGTAAATACGGGGTTTACATACCATTTCTTGCGCAATACGGTTCGAACACTCGAACACCTATACGGATTCTCCTGCACAGTGGCAGATATGTAAATACGGGGTTTACATACCATTTCTTGCGCATTACGGTTCGAACACTCGAACACCTATACGGATTCTCCTGCACAGTGGCAGATATGTAAATACGGGGTTTACATACCATTTCTTGCGCAATACAGTTCGAACACTCGAACACCTATACGGATTCTCCTGCACAGTGGCAGATATGTAAATGCGGGGTTTACTTACCATTTCTAGCGAAATACGGTTCGAACACTCGAACACCTATACGGATTCTCCTGCACAGTGGCAGATATGTAAATACGGGGTTTACATACCATTTCTTGCGCAATAAGGTTCGAACACTCGAACACCTATACGGATTCTCCTGCACAGTGGCTGATATGTAAATACGGGGTTTACATACCATTTCTTGCGCAATACGGTTCGAACACTCGAAAACCTCTACGGATTCTCCTGCACAGTGGCAGATATGTAAATACGGGGTTTACATACCATTTCTTGCGCAATACGGTTCGAACACTCGAAAACCTATACGGATTCTCCTGCACAGTGGCAGATATGTAAATGCGGGGTTTACATACCGTTTCTAGCGCATTACGGTTCGAACACTCGAACACCTATACGGATTCTCCTGCACAGTGGCAGATATGTAAATACGGGGTTTACATACCCTTTCTTGCGCATTACGGTTCGAACACTCGAACACCTATACGGATTCTCCTGCACAGTGGCAGATATGTAAATACGGGGTTTACATACCATTTCTTGCGCAATACGGTTCGAACACTCGAACACCTATACGGATTCTCCTACACAGTGGCAGATATGTAAATATGAGGTTTACTTACCATTTCTTGCGAAATACGGTTCGAACACTCGAACACCAATACGGATTCTCCTGCACAGTGGCAGATATGTAAATACGGGGTTTACATACCTTTTCTTGCGGCATACGGTTCGAACACTCGAACACCTATACGGATTCTCCTGCACAGTAGCAGATATGTAAATATGGGGTTTACTTACCATTTCTTGCGAAATACGGTTCGAACACTCGAACACCTATACAGATTCTCCTGCACAGTGGCAGATATGTAAATATGGGGTTTACTTACCATTTCTTGCGAAATACGGTTCGAACACTCGAACACTTATACGGATTCTCCTGCACAGTGGCAGATATGTAAATACGGGGTTTACATACCATTTCTTGCGCATTACGGTTCGAACACTCGAACACCTACACGGATTTTCCTGCACAGTGGCTGATATGTAAATACGGGGTTTACATACCATTTCTTGCGCAATACGGTTCGAACAATCGAACACCTATACGGATTCTCCTGCACAGTGGCTGATATGTAAATACGGGGTTTACATACCATTTCTTGCGCAATACGGTTCGAACACTTGAAAACCTCTACGGATTCTCCTGCACAGTGGCAGATATGTAAATACGGGGTTTACATACCATTTCTTGCGCAATACGGTTCGAACACTCGAAAACCTATACGGATTCTCCTGCACAGTGGCAGATATGTAAATGCGGGGTTTACATACCGTTTCTTGCGCATTACGGTTCGAACACTCGAACACCTATACGGATTCTCCTGCACAGTGGCAGATATGTAAATACGGGGTTTACATACCATTTCTTGCGCATTACGGTTCGAACACTCGAACACCTATACGGATTCTCCTGCACAGTGGCAGATATGTAAATACGGGGTTTACATACCATTTCTTGCGCATTACGGTTCGAACACTCGAACACCTATACGGATTCTCCTACGCAGTGGCAGATATGTAAATACGGGTTTTCCGTACCATTTCTTGCGCAATACGGTTCGAACACTCGAACACCTATACGGATTCTCCTGCACAGTGGCAGATATGTAAATACGGGGTTTACATACCATTTCTTGCGCAATACGGTTCGAACACTCGAACACCTATACGGATTCTCCTGCACAGTGGCAGATATATAAATACGGGGTTTACATAGCATTTCTTGCGCATTACGGTTCGAACACTCGAACACCTATACGGATTCTCCTGCACAGTGGCAGATATGTAAATTCGGGGTTCACATACCATTTCTTGCGCATTACGGTTCGAACACTCGAGCACCTATACGGATTCTCGTGCACAGTGGCAGATATGTAAATTCGGGGTTCACATACCATTTCTTGCGCATTACGGTTCGAACAGTCGAACACCTATACGGATTCTCCTACGCAGTGGCAGATATGTAAATACGGGTTTTCCGTACCATTTCTTGCGCAATACGGTTCGAACACTCGAACACCTATACGGATTCTCCTACACAGTGGCAGATATGTAAATATGAGGTTTACTTACCATTTCTTGCGAAATACGGTTCGAACACTCGAACACCAATACGGATTCTCCTGCACAGTGGCAGATATGTAAATACGGGGTTTACATACCTTTTCTTGCGCAATACGGTTCGAACACTCGAACACCTATACGGATTCTCCTGCACAGTGGCAGATATGTAAATATGGGGTTTACTTACCATTTCTTGCGAAATACGGTTCGAACACTCGAACACCTATACGGATTCTCCTACACAGTGGCAGATATGTAAATATGGGGTTTACTTACCATTTCTTGCGAAATACGGTTCGAACACTCGAACACTTATACGGATTCTCCTGCACAGTGGCCGATATGTAAATACGGGGTTTACATACCATTTCTTGCGCATTACGGTTCGTACACTCGAACACCTATACGGATTCTCCTGCACAGTGGCAGATATGTAAATACGGGGTTTACATACCATTTCTTGCGCATTACGGTTCGAACACTCGAACACCTATACGGATTCTCCTGCACAGTGGCAGATATGTAAATACGGGGTTTACATACCATTTCTTGCGCAATACGGTTCGAACACTCGAACACCTATACGGATTCTCCTGCACAGTGGCAGATATGTAAATACGGGGTTTACATACCATTTCTTGCGCATTACGGTTCGAACACTCGAACACCTATACGGATTCTCCTGCACAGTGGCAGATATGTAAATACGGGGTTTACATACCATTTCTTGCGCAATACAGTTCGAACACTCGAAAACCTATACGGATTCTCCTGCACAGTGGCAGATATGTAAATGCGGGGTTTACTTACCATTTCTTGCGAAATACGGTTCGAACACTCGAACACCTATACGGATTCTCCTGCACAGTGGCAGATATGTAAATACGGGGTTTACATACCATTTCTTGCGCAATACGGTTCGAACACTCGAACACCTATACGGATTCTCCTGCACAGTGGCTGATATGTAAATACGGGGTTTACATACCATTTCTTGCGCAATACGGTTCGAACACTCGAAAACCTCTACGGATTATCCTGCACAGTGGCAGATATGTAAATACGGGGTTTACATACCATTTCTTGCGCAATACGGTTCGAACACTCGAAAACCTATACGGATTCTCCTGCACAGTGGCAGATATGTAAATGCGGGGTTTACATACCGTTTCTTGCGCAATACGGTTCGAACACTCGAAAACCTCTACGGATTCTCCTGCACAGTGGCAGATATGTAAATACGTGGTTTACATACCATTTCTTGCGCAATACGGTTCGAACACTCGAACACCTATACGGATTCTCCTGCACAGTGGCAGATATGTAAATATGAGGTTTACTTACCATTTCTTGCGAAATACGTTTCGAACACTCGAACACCTATACGGATTCTCCTGCACAGTGGCAGATATGTAAATACGGGGTTTACATACCATTTCTTGCGCATTACGGTTCGAACAGTCGAACACCTATACGGATTCTCCTACGCAGTGGCAGATATGTAAATACGGGTTTTCCGTACCATTTCTTGCGCAATACGGTTCGAACACTCGAACACCTATACGGATTCTCCTACACAGTGGCAGATATGTAAATATGAGGTTTACTTACCATTTCTTGCGAAATACGGTTCGAACACTCGAACACCAATACGGATTCTCCTGCACAGTGGCAGATATGTAAATACGGGGTTTACATACCTTTTCTTGCGCAATACGGTTCGAACACTCGAACACCTATACGGATTCTCCTGCACAGTGGCAGATATGTAAATATGGGGTTTACTTACCATTTCTTGCGAAATACGGTTCGAACACTCGAACACCTATACGGATTCTCCTGCACAGTGGCAGATATGTAAATATGGGGTTTACTTACCATTTCTTGCGAAATACGGTTCGAACACTCGAACACTTATACGGATTCTCCTGCACAGTGGCAGATATGTAAATACGGGGTTTACATACCATTTCTTGCGCAATACAGTTCGAACACTCGAACACCTATTCGGATTCTCCTGCACAGTGGCAGATATGTAAATGCGGGGTTTACTTACCATTTCTTGCGAAATACGGTTCGAACACTCGAACACCTATACGGATTCTCCTGCACAGTGGCAGATATGTAAATACGGGGTTTACATACCATTTCTTGCGCAATACGGTTCGAACACTCGAACACCTATACGGATTCTCCTGCACAGTGGCTGATATGTAAATACGGGGTTTACATACCATTTCTTGCGCAATACGGTTCGAACACTCGAAAACCTCTACGGATTCTCCTGCACAGTGGCAGATATGTAAATACGGGGTTTACATACCATTTCTTGCGCAATACGGTTCGAACACTCGAAAACCTATACGGATTCTCCTGCACAGTGGCAGATATGTAAATGCGGGGTTTACATACCGTTTCTTGCGCAATACGGTTCGAACACTCGAAAACCTCTACGGATTCTCCTGCACAGTGGCAGATATGTAAATACGTGGTTTACATACCATTTCTTGCGCAATACGGTTCGAACACTCGAACACCTATACGGATTCTCCTGCACAGTGGCAGATATGTAAATATGAGGTTTACTTACCATTTCTTGCGAAATACGTTTCGAACACTCGAACACCTATACGGATTCTCCTGCACAGTGGCAGATATGTAAATACGGGGTTTACCTACCATTTCTTGCGCATTACGGTTCGAACAGTCGAACACCTATACGGATTCTCCTACGCAGTGGCAGATATGTAAATACGGGTTTTCCGTACCATTTCTTGCGCAATACGGTTCGAACACTCGAACACCTATACGGATTCTCCTACACAGTGGCAGATATGTAAATATGAGGTTTACTTACCATTTCTTGCGAAATACGGTTCGAACACTCGAACACCAATACGGATTCTCCTGCACAGTGGCAGATATGTAAATACGGGGTTTACATACCTTTTCTTGCGCAATACGGTTCGAACACTCGAACACCTATACGGATTCTCCTGCACAGTGGCAGATATGTAAATATGGGGTTTACTTACCATTTCTTGCGAAATACGGTTCGAACACTCGAACACCTATACGGATTCTCCTGCACAGTGGCAGATATGTAAATATGGGGTTTACTTACCATTTCTTGCGAAATACGGTTCGAACACTCGAACACTTATACGGATTCTCCTGCACAGTGGCAGATATGTAAATACGGGGTTTACATACCATTTCTTGCGCAATACAGTTCGAACACTCGAACACCTATACGGATTCTCCTGCACAGTGGCAGATATGTAAATGCGGGGTTTACTTACCATTTCTTGCGAAATACGGTTCGAACACTCGAACACCTATACGGATTCTCCTGCACAGTGGCAGATATGTAAATACGGGGTTTACATACCATTTCTTGCGCAATACGGTTCGAACACTCGAACACCTATACGGATTCTCCTGCACAGTGGCTGATATGTAAATACGGGGTTTACATACCATTTCTTGCGCAATACGGTTCGAACACTCGAAAACCTCTACGGATTCTCCTGCACAGTGGCAGATATGTAAATACGGGGTTTACATACCATTTCTTGCGCAATACGGTTCGAACACTCGAAAACCTATACGGATTCTCCTGCACAGTGGCAGATATGTAAATGCGGGGTTTACATACCGTTTCTTGCGCATTACGGTTCGAACACTCGAACACCTATACGGATTCTCCTGCACAGTGGCAGATATGTAAATACGGGGTTTACATACCATTTCTTGCGCATTACGGTTCGAACACTCGAACACCTATACGGATTCTCCTGCACAGTGGCAGATATGTAAATACGGGGTTTACATACCATTTCTTGCGCAATACAGTTCGAACACTCGAACACCTATACGGATTCTCCTGCACAGTGGCAGATATGTAAATGCGGGGTTTACTTACCATTTCTTGCGAAATACGGTTCGAACACTCGAACACCTATACGGATTCTCCTGCACAGTGGCAGATATGTAAATACGGGGTTTACATACCATTTCTTGCGCAATACGGTTCGAACACTCGAACACCTATACGGATTCTCCTGCACAGTGGCTGATATGTAAATACGGGGTTTACATACCATTTCTTGCGCAATACGGTTCGAACACTCGAAAACCTCTACGGATTCTCCTGCACAGTGGCAGATATGTAAATACGGGGTTTACATACCATTTCTTGCGCAATACGGTTCGAACACTCGAAAACCTATACGGATTCTCCTGCAGAGTGGCAGATATGTAAATGCGGGGTTTACATACCGTTTCTTGCGCAATACGGTTCGAACACTCGAAAACCTCTACGGATTCTCCTGCACAGTGGCAGATATGTAAATACGTGGTTTACATACCATTTCTTGCGCAATACGGTTCGAACACTCGAACACCTATACGGATTCTCCTGCACAGTGGCAGATATGTAAATATGAGGTTTACTTACCATTTCTTGCGAAATACGTTTCGAACACTCGAACACCTATACGGATTCTCCTGCACAGTGGCAGATATGTAAATACGGGGTTTACATACCATTTCTTGCGCATTACGGTTCGAACAGTCGAACACCTATACGGATTCTCCTACGCAGTGGCAGATATGTAAATACGGGTTTTCCGTACCATTTCTTGCGCAATACGGTTCGAACACTCGAACACCTATACGGATTCTCCTACACAGTGGCAGATATGTAAATATGAGGTTTACTTACCATTTCTTGCGAAATACGGTTCGAACACTCGAACACCAATACGGATTCTCCTGCACAGTGGCAGATATGTAAATACGGGGTTTACATACCTTTTCTTGCGCAATACGGTTCGAACACTCGAACACCTATACGGATTCTCCTGCACAGTGGCAGATATGTAAATATGGGGTTTACTTACCATTTCTTGCGAAATACGGTTCGAACACTCGAACACCTATACGGATTCTCCTGCACAGTGGCAGATATGTAAATATGGGGTTTACTTACCATTTCTTGCGAAATACGGTTCGAACACTCGAACACTTATACGGATTCTCCTGCACAGTGGCAGATATGTAAATACGGGGTTTACATACCATTTCTTGCGCAATACAGTTCGAACACTCGAACACCTATACGGATTCTCCTGCACAGTGGCAGATATGTAAATGCGGGGTTTACTTACCATTTCTTGCGAAATACGGTTCGAACACTCGAACACCTATACGGATTCTCCTGCACAGTGGCAGATATGTAAATACGGGGTTTACATACCATTTCTTGCGCAATACGGTTCGAACACTCGAACACCTATACGGATTCTCCTGCACAGTGGCTGATATGTAAATACGGGGTTTACATACCATTTCTTGCGCAATACGGTTCGAACACTCGAAAACCTCTACGGATTCTCCTGCACAGTGGCAGATATGTAAATACGGGGTTTACATACCATTTCTTGCGCAATACGGTTCGAACACTCGAAAACCTATACGGATTCTCCTGCACAGTGGCAGATATGTAAATGCGGGGTTTACATACCGTTTCTTGCGCATTACGGTTCGAACACTCGAACACCTATACGGATTCTCCTGCACAGTGGCAGATATGTAAATACGGGGTTTACATACCATTTCTTGCGCATTACGGTTCGAACACTCGAACACCTATACGGATTCTCCTGCACAGTGGCAGATATGTAAATACGGGGTTTACATACCATTTCTTGCGCAATACAGTTCGAACACTCGAACACCTATACGGATTCTCCTGCACAGTGGCAGATATGTAAATGCGGGGTTTACTTACCATTTCTTGCGAAATACGGTTCGAACACTCGAACACCTATACGGATTCTCCTGCACAGTGGCAGATATGTAAATACGGGGTTTACATACCATTTCTTGCGCAATACGGTTCGAACACTCGAACACCTATACGGATTCTCCTGCACAGTGGCTGATATGTAAATACGGGGTTTACATACCATTTCTTGCGCAATACGGTTCGAACACTCGAAAACCTCTACGGATTCTCCTGCACAGTGGCAGATATGTAAATACGGGGTTTACATACCATTTCTTGCGCAATACGGTTCGAACACTCGAAAACCTATACGGATTCTCCTGCACAGTGGCAGATATGTAAATGCGGGGTTTACATACCGTTTCTTGCGCATTACGGTTCGAACACTCGAACACCTATACGGATTCTCCTGCACAGTGGCAGATATGTAAATACGGGGTTTACATACCATTTCTTGCGCATTACGGTTCGAACACTCGAACACCTATACGGATTCTCCTGCACAGTGGCAGATATGTAAATACGGGGTTTACATACCATTTCTTGCGCATTACGGTTCGAACACTCGAACACCTATACGGATTCTCCTACACAGTGGCAGATATGTAAGTGCGGGTTTTCCGTACCATTTCTTGCGCAATACGGTTCGAACACTCGAACACCTATACGGATTCTCCTACACAGTGGCAGATATGTAAATATGAGGTTTACTTACCATTTCTTGCGAAATACGGTTCGAACACTCGAACACCAATACGGATTCTCCTGCACAGTGGCAGATATGTAAATACGGGGTTTACATACCTTTTCTTGCGCAATACGGTTCGAACACTCGAACACCTATACGGATTCTCCTGCACAGTGGCAGATATGTAAATATGGGGTTTACATACCATTTCTTGCGAAATACGGTTCGAACACTCGAACACCTATACGGATTCTCCTGCACAGTGGCAGATATGTAAATATGGGGTTTACTTACCATTTCTTGCGAAATACGGTTCGAACACTCGAACACTTATACGGATTCTCCTGCACAGTGGCAGATATGTAAATACGGGGTTTACATACCATTTCTTGCGCATTACGGTTCGAACACTCGAACACCTATACGGATTCCCCTGCACAGTGGCAGATATGTAAATACGGGGTTTACATACCATTTCTTACGCATTACGGTTCGAACACTCGAACACCTATACGGATTCTCCTGCACAGTGGCAGATATGTAAATACGGGGTTTACATACCATTTCTTGCGCAATACGGTTCGAACACTCGAACACCTATACGGATTCTCCTGCACAGTGGCAGATATGTAAATACGGGGTTTACATACCATTTCTTGCGCATTACGGTTCGAACACTCGAACACCTATACGGATTCTCCTGCACAGTGGCAGATATGTAAATACGGGGTTTACATACCATTTCTTGCGCAATACAGTTCGAACACTCGAACACCTATACGGATTCTCCTGCACAGTGGCAGATATGTAAATGCGGGGTTTACTTACCATTTCTAGCGAAATACGGTTCGAACACTCGAACACCTATACGGATTCTCCTGCACAGTGGCAGATATGTAAATACGGGGTTTACATACCATTTCTTGCGCAATACGGTTCGAACACTCGAACACCTATACGGATTCTCCTGCACAGTGGCTGATATGTAAATACGGGGTTTACATACCATTTCTTGCGCAATACGGTTCGAACACTCGAAAACCTCTACGGATTCTCCTGCACAGTGGCAGATATGTAAATACGGGGTTTACATACCATTTCTTGCGCAATACGGTTCGAACACTCGAAAACCTATACGGATTCTCCTGCACAGTGGCAGATATGTAAATGCGGGGTTTACATACCGTTTCTAGCGCATTACGGTTCGAACACTCGAACACCTATACGGATTCTCCTGCACAGTGGCAGATATGTAAATACGGGGTTTACATACCCTTTCTTGCGCATTACGGTTCGAACACTCGAACACCTATACGGATTCTCCTGCACAGTGGCAGATATGTAAATACGGGGTTTACATACCATTTGTTGCGCATTACGGTTCGAACACTCGAACACCTATACGGATTCTCCTACGCAGTGGCAGATATGTAAATATGGGTTTTCCGTACCATTTCTTGCGCAATACGGTTCGAACACTCGAACACCTATACGGATTCTCCTACACAGTGGCAGATATGTAAATATGAGGTTTACTTACCATTTCTTGCGAAATACGGTTCGAACACTCGAACACCAATACGGATTCTCCTCCACAGTGGCAGATATGTAAATACGGGGTTTACATACCTTTTCTTGCGGCATACGGTTCGAACACTCGAACACCTATACGGATTCTCCTGCACAGTAGCAGATATGTAAATATGGGGTTTACTTACCATTTCTTGCGAAATACGGTTCGAACACTCGAACACCTATACAGATTCTCCTGCACAGTGGCAGATATGTAAATATGGGGTTTACTTACCATTTCTTGCGAAATACGGTTCGAACACTCGAACACTTATACGGATTCTCCTGCACAGTGGCAGATATGTAAATACGGGGTTTACATACCATTTCTTGCGCATTACGGTTCGAACACTCGAACACCTACACGGATTTTCCTGCACAGTGGCTGATATGTAAATACGGGGTTTACATACCATTTCTTGCGCAATACGGTTCGAACAATCGAACACCTATACGGATTCTCCTGCACAGTGGCTGATATGTAAATACGGGGTTTACATACCATTTCTTGCGCAATACGGTTCGAACACTTGAAAACCTCTACGGATTCTCCTGCACAGTGGCAGATATGTAAATACGGGGTTTACATACCATTTCTTGCGCAATACGGTTCGAACACTCGAAAACCTATACGGATTCTCCTGCACAGTGGCAGATATGTAAATGCGGGGTTTACATACCGTTTCTTGCGCATTACGGTTCGAACACTCGAACACCTATACGGATTCTCCTGCACAGTGGCAGATATGTAAATACGGGGTTTACATACCATTTCTTGCGCATTACGGTTCGAACACTCGAACACCTATACGGATTCTCCTGCACAGTGGCAGATATGTAAATACGGGGTTTACATACCATTTCTTGCGCATTACGGTTCGAACACTCGAACACCTATACGGATTCTCCTACGCAGTGGCAGATATGTAAATACGGGTTTTCCGTACCATTTCTTGCGCAATACGGTTCGAACACTCGAACACCTATACGGATTCTCCTGCACAGTGGCAGATATGTAAATACGGGGTTTACATACCATTTCTTGCGCAATACGGTTCGAACACTCGAACACTTATACGGATTCTCCTGCACAGTGGCAGATATATAAATACGGGGTTTACATACCATTTCTTGCGCATTACGGTTCGAACACTCGAACACCTATACGGATTCTCCTGCACAGTGGCAGATATGTAAATACGGGGTTTACATACCATTTCTTGCGCAATACGGTTCGAACACTCGAACACCTATACGGATTCTCCTGCACAGTGGCAGATATGTAAATACGGGGTTTACATACCATTTCTTGCGCAATACGGGTCGAACACTCGAACACCTATACGGATTCTCCTGCACAGTGGCAGATATGTAAATACGGGGTTTACATACCATTTCTTGCGCATTACGGTTCGAACACTCGAACACCTATACGGATTCTCCTGCACAGTGGCAGATATGTAATTACGGGGTTTACATACCATTTCTTGCGCAATACGGTTCGAACACTCGAACACCTATACGGATTCTCCTGCACAGTGGCAGATATGTAAATGCGGGGTTTACTTACCATTTCTTGCGAAATACGGTTCGAACACTCGAGCACCTATACGGATTCTCGTGCACAGTGGCAGATATGTAAATTCGGGGTTCACATACCATTTCTTGCGCATTACGGTTCGAACAGTCGAACACCTATACGGATTCTCCTACGCAGTGGCAGATATGTAAATACGGGTTTTCCGTACCATTTCTTGCGCAATACGGTTCGAACACTCGAACACCTATACGGATTCTCCTACACAGTGGCAGATATGTAAATATGAGGTTTACTTACCATTTCTTTCGAAATACGGTTCGAACACTCGAACACCAATACGGATTCTCCTGCACAGTGGCAGATATGTAAATACGGGGTTTACATACCTTTTCTTGCGCAATACGGTTCGAACACTCGAACACCTATACGGATTCTCCTGCACAGTGGCAGATATGTAAATATGGGGTTTACTTACCATTTCTTGCGAAATACGGTTCGAACACTCGAACACCTATACGGATTCTCCTGCACAGTGGCAGATATGTAAATATGGGGTTTACTTACCATTTCTTGCGAAATACGGTTCGAACACTCGAACACTTATACGGATTCTCCGGCACAGTGGCAGATATGTAAATACGGGGTTTACATACCATTTCTTGCGCATTACGGTTCGTACACTCGAACACCTATACGGATTCTCCTGCACAGTGGCAGATATGTAAATACGGGGTTTACATACCATTTCTTGCGCATTACGGTTCGAACACTCGAACACCTATACGGATTCTCCTGCACAGTGGCAGATATGTAAATACGGGGTTTACATACCATTTCTTGCGCAATACGGTTCGAACACTCGAACACCTATACGGATTCTCCTGCACAGTGGCAGATATGTAAATACGGGGTTTACATACCATTTCTTGCGCATTACGGTTCGAACACTCGAACACCTATACGGATTCTCCTGCACAGTGGCAGATATGTAAATACGGGGTTTACATACCATTTCTTGCGCAATACAGTTCGAACACTCGAAAACCTATACGGATTCTCCTGCACAGTGGCAGATATGTAAATGCGGGGTTTACTTACCATTTCTTGCGAAATACGGTTCGAACACTCGAACACCTATACGGATTCTCCTGCACAGTGGCAGATATGTAAATACGGGGTTTACATACCATTTCTTGCGCAATACGGTTCGAACACTCGAACACCTATACGGATTCTCCTGCACAGTGGCTGATATGTAAATACGGGGTTTACATACCATTTCTTGCGCAATACGGTTCGAACACTCGAAAACCTCTACGGATTCTCCTGCACAGTGGCAGATATGTAAATACGGGGTTTACATACCATTTCTTGCGCAATACGGTTCGAACACTCGAAAACCTATACGGATTCTCCTGCACAGTGGCAGATATGTAAATGCGGGGTTTACATACCGTTTCTTGCGCATTACGGTTCGAACACTCGAACACCTATACGGATTCTCCAGCACAGTGGCAGATATGTAAATACGGGGTTTACATACCATTTCTTGTGCATTACGGTTCGAACACTCGAACACCTATACGGATTCTCCTGCACAGTGGCAGATATGTAAATACGGGGTTTACATACCCTTTCTTGCGCATTACGGTTCGAACACTCGAACACCTATACGGATTCTCCTGCACAGTGGCAGATATGTAAATACGGGGTTTACATACCATTTGTTGCGCATTACGGTTCGAACACTCGAACACCTATACGGATTCTCCTACGCAGTGGCAGATATGTAAATATGGGTTTTCCGTACCATTTCTTGCGCAATACGGTTCGAACACTCGAACACCTATACGGATTCTCCTACACAGTGGCAGATATGTAAATATGAGGTTTACTTACCATTTCTTGCGAAATACGGTTCGAACACTCGAACACCAATACGGATTCTCCTGCACAGTGGCAGATATGTAAATACGGGGTTTACATACCTTTTCTTGCGGCATACGGTTCGAACACTCGAACACCTATACGGATTCTCCTGCACAGTAGCAGATATGTAAATATGGGGTTTACTTACCATTTCTTGCGAAATACGGTTCGAACACTCGAACACCTATACAGATTCTCCTGCACAGTGGCAGATATGTAAATATGGGGTTTACTTACCATTTCTTGCGAAATACGGTTCGAACACTCGAACACTTATACGGATTCTCCTGCACAGTGGCAGATATGTAAATACGGGGTTTACATACCATTTCTTGCGCATTACGGTTCGAACACTCGAACACCTACACGGATTTTCCTGCACAGTGGCTGATATGTAAATACGGGGTTTACATACCATTTCTTGCGCAATACGGTTCGAACAATCGAACACCTATACGGATTCTCCTGCACAGTGGCTGATATGTAAATAGGGGGTTTACATACCATTTCTTGCGCAATACGGTTCGAACACTTGAAAACCTCTACGGATTCTCCTGCACAGTGGCAGATATGTAAATACGGGGTTTACATACCATTTCTTGCGCAATACGGTTCGAACACTCGAAAACCTATACGGATTCTCCTGCACAGTGGCAGATATGTAAATGCGGGGTTTACATACCGTTTCTTGCGCATTACGGTTCGAACACTCGAACACCTATACGGATTCTCCTACACAGTGGCAGATATGTAAATACGGGGTTTACATACCATTTCTTGCGCATTACGGTTCGAACACTCGAACACCTATACGGATTCTCCTGCACAGTGGCAGATATGTAAATACGGGGTTTACATACCATTTCTTGCGCATTACGGTTCAAACACTCGAACACCTATACGGATTCTCCTACGCAGTGGCAGATATGTAAATACGGGTTTTCCGTACCATTTCTTGCGCAATACGGTTCGAACACTCGAACACCTATACGGATTCTCCTGCACAGTGGCAGATATGTAAATACGGGGTTTACATACCATTTCTTGCGCAATACGGTTAGAACACTCGAACACCTATACGGATTCTCCTGCACAGTGGCAGATATATAAATACGGGGTTTACATAGCATTTCTTGCGCATTACGGTTCGAACACTCGAACACCTATACGGATTCTCCTGCACAGTGGCAGATATGTAAATACGGGGTTTACATACCATTTCTTGCGCAATACGGTTCGAACACTCGAACACCTATACGGATTCTCCTGCACAGTGGCAGATATGTAAATACGGGGTTTACATACCATTTCTTGCGCAATACGGGTCGAACACTCGAACACCTATACGGATTCTCCTGCACAGTGGCAGATATGTAAATACGGGGTTTACATACCATTTCTTGCGCATTACGGTTCGAACACTCGAACACCTATACGGATTCTCCTGCACAGTGGCAGATATGTAATTACGGGGTTTACATACCATTTCTTGCGCAATACGGTTCGAACACTCGAACACCTATACGGATTCTCCTGCACAGTGGCAGATATGTAAATGCGGGGTTTACTTACCATTTCTTGCGAAATACGGTTCGAACACTCGAGCACCTATACGGATTCTCGTGCACAGTGGCAGATATGTAAATTCGGGGTTCACATACCATTTCTTGCGCATTACGGTTCGAACAGTCGAACACCTATACGGATTCTCCTACGCAGTGGCAGATATGTAAATACGGGTTTTCCGTACCATTTCTTGCGCAATACGGTTCGAACACTCGAACACCTATACGGATTCTCCTACACAGTGGCAGATATGTAAATATGAGGTTTACTTACCATTTCTTGCGAAATACGGTTCGAACACTCGAACACCAATACGGATTCTCCTGCACAGTGGCAGATATGTAAATACGGGGTTTACATACCTTTTCTTGCGCAATACGGTTCGAACACTCGAACACCTATACGGATTCTCCTGCACAGTGGCAGATATGTAAATATGGGGTTTACTTACCATTTCTTGCGAAATACGGTTCGAACACTCGAACACCTATACGGATTCTCCTGCACAGTGGCAGATATGTAAATATGGGGTTTACTTACCATTTCTTGCGAAATACGGTTCGAACACTCGAACACTTATACGGATTCTCCTGCACAGTGGCAGATATGTAAATACGGGGTTTACATACCATTTCTTGCGCATTACGGTTCGTACACTCGAACACCTATACGGATTCTCCTGCACAGTGGCAGATATGTAAATACGGGGTTTACATACCATTTCTTGCGCATTACGGTTCGAACACTCGAACACCTATACGGATTCTCCTGCACAGTGGCAGATATGTAAATACGGGGTTTACATACCATTTCTTGCGCAATACGGTTCGAACACTCGAACACCTATACGGATTCTCCTGCACAGTGGCAGATATGTAAATACGGGGTTTACATACCATTTCTTGCGCATTACGGTTCGAACACTCGAACACCTATACGGATTCTCCTGCACAGTGGCAGATATGTAAATACGGGGTTTACATACCATTTCTTGCGCAATACAGTTCGAACACTCGAAAACCTATACGGATTCTCCTGCACAGTGGCAGATATGTAAATGCGGGGTTTACTTACCATTTCTTGCGAAATACGGTTCGAACACTCGAACACCTATACGGATTCTCCTGCACAGTGGCAGATATGTAAATACGGGGTTTACATACCATTTCTTGCGCAATACGGTTCGAACACTCGAACACCTATACGGATTCTCCTGCACAGTGGCTGATATGTAAATACGGGGTTTACATACCATTTCTTGCGCAATACGGTTCGAACACTCGAAAACCTCTACGGATTCTCCTGCACAGTGGCAGATATGTAAATACGGGGTTTACATACCATTTCTTGCGCAATACGGTTCGAACACTCGAAAACCTATACGGATTCTCCTGCACAGTGGCAGATATGTAAATGCGGGGTTTACATACCGTTTCTTGTGCATTACGGTTCGAACACTCGAACACCTATACGGATTCTCCTGCACAGTGGCAGATATGTAAATACGGGGTTTACATACCATTTCTTGCGCATTACGGTTCGAACACTCGAACACCTATACGGATTCTCCTGCACAGTGGCAGATATGTAAATACGGGGTTTACATACCATTTCTTGCGCATTACGGTTCGAACAGTCGAACACCTATACGGATTCTCCTACGCAGTGGCAGATATGTAAATACGGGTTTTCCGTACCATTTCTTGCGCAATACGGTTCGAACACTCGAACACCTATACGGATTCTCCTACACAGTGGCAGATATGTAAATATGAGGTTTACTTACCATTTCTTGCGAAATACGGTTCGAACACTCGAACACCAATACGGATTCTCCTGCACAGTGGCAGATATGTAAATACGGGGTTTACATACCTTTTCTTGCGCAATACGGTTCGAACACTCGAACACCTATACGGATTCTCCTGCACAGTGGCAGATATGTAAATATGGGGTTTACTTACCATTTCTTGCGAAATACGGTTCGAACACTCGAACACCTATACGGATTCTCCTGCACAGTGGCAGATATGTAAATATGGGGTTTACTTACCATTTCTTGCGAAATACGGTTCGAACACTCGAACACTTATACGGATTCTCCTGCACAGTGGCAGATATGTAAATACGGGGTTTACATACCATTTCTTGCGCAATACAGTTCGAACACTCGAACACCTATACGGATTCTCCTGCACAGTGGCAGATATGTAAATGCGGGGTTTACTTACCATTTCTTGCGAAATACGGTTCGAACACTCGAACACCTATACGGATTCTCCTGCACAGTGGCAGATATGTAAATACGGGGTTTACATACCATTTCTTGCGCAATACGGTTCGAACACTCGAACACCTATACGGATTCTCCTGCACAGTGGCTGATATGTAAATACGGGGTTTACATACCATTTCTTGCGCAATACGGTTCGAACACTCGAAAACCTCTACGGATTCTCCTGCACAGTGGCAGATATGTAAATACGGGGTTTACATACCATTTCTTGCGCAATACGGTTCGAACACTCGAAAACCTATACGGATTCTCCTGCACAGTGGCAGATATGTAAATGCGGGGTTTACATACCGTTTCTTGCGCATTACGGTTCGAACACTCGAACACCTATACGGATTCTCCTGCACAGTGGCAGATATGTAAATACGGGGTTTACATACCATTTCTTGCGCATTACGGTTCGAACACTCGAACACCTATACGGATTCTCCTGCACAGTGGCAGATATGTAAATACGGGGTTTACATACCATTTCTTGCGCATTACGGTTCGAACACTCGAACACCTATACGGATTCTCCTACGCAGTGGCAGATATGTAAATACGGGTTTTCCGTACCATTTCTTGCGCAATACGGTTCGAACACTCGAACACCTATACGGATTCTCCTGCACAGTGGCAGATATGTAAATATGAGGTTTACTTACCATTTCTTGCGAAATACGGTTCGAACACTCGAACACCAATACGGATTCTCCTGCACAGTGGCAGATATGTAAATACGGGGTTTACATACCTTTTCTTGCGCAATACGGTTCGAACACTCGAACACCTATACGGATTCTCCTGCACAGTGGCAGATATGTAAATATGGGGTTTACTTACCATTTCTTGCGAAATACGGTTCGAACACTCGAACACCTATACGGATTCTCCTGCACAGTGGCAGATATGTAAATATGGGGTTTACTTACCATTTCTTGCGAAATACGGTTCGAACACTCGAACACTTATACGGATTCTCCTGCACAGTGGCAGATATGTAAATACGGGGTTTACATACCATTTCTTGCGCATTACGGTTCGTACACTCGAACACCTATACGGATTCTCCTGCACAGTGGCAGATATGTAAATACGGGGTTTACATACCATTTCTTGCGCATTACGGTTCGAACACTCGAACACCTATACGGATTCTCCTGCACAGTGGCAGATATGTAAATACGGGGTTTACATACCATTTCTTGCGCAATACGGTTCGAACACTCGAACACCTATACGGATTCTCCTGCACAGTGGCAGATATGTAAATACGGGGTTTACATACCATTTCTTGCGCATTACGGTTCGAACACTCGAACACCTATACGGATTCTCCTGCACAGTGGCAGATATGTAAATACGGGGTTTACATACCATTTCTTGCGCAATACAGTTCGAACACTCGAACACCTATACGGATTCTCCTGCACAGTGGCAGATATGTAAATGCGGGGTTTACTTACCATTTCTTGCGAAATACGGTTCGAACACTCGAACACCTATACGGATTCTCCTGCACAGTGGCAGATATGTAAATACGGGGTTTACATACCATTTCTGGCGCAATACGGTTCGAACACTCGAACACCTATACGGATTCTCCTGCACAGTGGCTGATATGTAAATACGGGGTTTACATACCATTTCTTGCGCAATACGGTTCGAACACTCGAAAACCTCTACGGATTCTCCTGCACAGTGGCAGATATGTAAATACGGGGTTTACATACCATTTCTTGCGCAATACGGTTCGAACACTCGAAAACCTATACGGATTCTCCTGCACAGTGGCAGATATGTAAATGCGGGGTTTACATACCGTTTCTTGCGCATTACGGTTCGAACACTCGAACACCTATACGGATTCTCCTGCACAGTGGCAGATATGTAAATACGGGGTTTACATACCCTTTCTTGCGCATTACGGTTCGAACACTCGAACACCTATACGGATTCTCCTGCACAGTGGCAGATATGTAAATACGGGGTTTACATACCATTTGTTGCGCATTACGGTTCGAACACTCGAACACCTATACAGATTCTCCTACGCAGTGGCAGATATGTAAATACGGGTTTTCCGTACCATTTCTTGCGCAATACGGTTCGAACACTCGAACACCTATACGGATTCTCCTACACAGTGGCAGATATGTAAATATGAGGTTTACTTACCATTTCTTCCGAAATACGGTTCGAACACTCGAACACCAATACGGATTCTCCTGCACAGTGGCAGATATGTAAATACGGGGTTTACATACCTTTTCTTGCGGCATACGGTTCGAACACTCGAACACCTATACGGATTCTCCTGCACAGTAGCAGATATGTAAATATGGGGTTTACTTACCATTTCTTGCGAAATACGGTTCGAACACTCGAACACCTATACAGATTCTCCTGCACAGTGGCAGATATGTAAATATGGGGTTTACTTACCATTTCTTGCGAAATACGGTTCGAACACTCGAACACTTATACGGATTCTCCTGCACAGTGGCAGATATGTAAATACGGGGTTTACATACCATTTCTTGCGCATTACGGTTCGAACACTCGAACACCTACACGGATTTTCCTGCACAGTGGCAGATATGTAAATACGGGGTTTACATACCATTTCTTGCGCAATACGGTTCGAACACTCGAACACCTATACGGATTCTCCTGCACAGTAGCTGATATGTAAATACGGGGTTTACATACCATTTCTTGCGCAATACGGTTCGAACACTTGAAAACCTCTACGGATTCTCCTGCACAGTGGCAGATATGTAAATACGGGGTTTACATACCATTTCTTGCGCAATACGGTTCGAACACTCGAAAACCTATACGGATTCTCCTGCACAGTGGCAGATATGTAAATGCGGGGTTTACATACCGTTTCTTGCGCATTACGGTTCGAACACTCGAACACCTATACGGATTCTCCTGCACAGTGGCAGATATGTAAATACGGGGTTTACATACCATTTCTTGCGCATTACGGTTCGAACACTCGAACACCTATACGGATTCTCCTGCACAGTGGCAGATATGTAAATACGGGGTTTACATACCATTTCTTGCGCATTACGGTTCGAACACTCGAACACCTATACGGATACTCCTACGCGGTGGCAGATATGTAAATACGGGTTTTCCGTACCATTTCTTGCGCAATACGGTTCGAACACTCGAACACCTATACGGATTCTCCTGCACAGTGGCAGATATGTAAATACGGGGTTTACATACCATTTCTTGCGCAATACGGTTCGAACACTCGAACACCTATACGGATTCTCCTGCACAGTGGCAGATATATAAATACGGGGTTTACATGGCATTTCTTGCGCATTACGGTTCGAACACTCGAACACCTATACGGATTCTCCTGCACAGTGGCAGATATGTAAATGCGGGATTTACATACCATTTCTTGCGCAATACGGTTCGAACACTCGAACACCTATACGGATTCTCCTGCATAGTGGCAGATATGTAAATACGGGGTTTACATACCATTTCTTGCGCAATACGGGTCGAACACTCGAACACCTATACGGATTCTCCTGCACAGTGGCAGATATGTAAATACGGGGTTTACATGCCATTTCTTGCGCATTACGGTTCGAACACTCGAACACCTATACGGATTCTCCTGCACAGTGGCAGATATGTAATTACGGGGTTTACATACCATTTCTTGCGCAATACGGTTCGAACACTCGAACACCTATACGGATTCTCCTGCACAGTGTCAGATATGTAAATGCGGGGTTTACTTACCATTTCTTGCGAAATACGGTTCGAACACTCGAGCACCTATACGGATTCTCGTGCACAGTGGCAGATATGTAAATTCGGGGTTCACATACCATTTCTTGCGCATTACGGTTCGAACAGTCGAACACCTATACGGATTCTCCTACGCAGTGGCAGATATGTAAATACGGGTTTTCCGTACCATTTCTTGCGCAATACGGTTCGAACACTCGAACACCTATACGGATTCTCCTACACAGTGGCAGATATGTAAATATGAGGTTTACTTACCATTTCTTGCGAAATACGGTTCGAACACTCGAACACCAATACGGATTCTCCTGCACAGTGGCAGATATGTAAATACGGGGTTTACATACCTTTTCTTGCGCAATACGGTTCGAACACTCGAACACCTATACGGATTCTCCTGCACAGTGGCAGATATGTAAATATGGGGTTTACTTACCATTTCTTGCGAAATACGGTTCGAACACTCGAACACCTATACGGATTCTCCTGCACAGTGGCAGATATGTAAATATGGGGTTTACTTACCATTTCTTGTGAAATACGGTTCGAACACTCGAACACTTATACGGATTCTCCTGCACAGTGGCAGATATGTAAATACGGGGTTTACATACCATTTCTTGCGCATTACGGTTCGTACACTCGAACACCTATACGGATTCTCCGGCACAGTGGCAGATATGTAAATACGGGGTTTACATACCATTTCTTGCGCATTACGGTTCGAACACTCGAACACCTATACGGATTCTCCTGCACCGTGGCAGATATGTAAATACGGGGTTTACATACCATTTCTTGCGCAATACGGTTCGAACACTCGAACACCTATACGGATTCTCCTGCACAGTGGCAGATATGTAAATACGGGGTTTACAAACCATTTCTTGCGCATTACGGTTCGAACACTCGAACACCTATACGGATTCTCCTGCACAGTGGCAGATATGTAAATACGGGGTTTACATACCATTTCTTGCGCAATACGGTTCGAACACTCGAACACCTATACGGATTCTCCTGCACAGTGGCAGATATGTAAATACGGGGTTTACATACCATTTCTTGCGCATTACGGTTCGAACAATCGAACACCTATACGGATTCTCCTGCACAGTGGCAGATATGTAAATACGGGGTTTACATACCATTTCTTGCGCAATACAGTTCGAACACTCGAACACCTATACGGATTCTCCTGCACAGTGGCAGATATGTAAATGCGGGGTTTACTTACCATTTCTTGCGAAATACGGTTCGAACACTCGAACACCTATACGGATTCTCCTGCACAGTGACAGATATGTAAATACGGGGTTTACATACCATTTCTTCCGCAATACGGTTCGAACACTCGAACACCTATACGGATTCTCCTGCACAGTGGCTGATATGTAAATACGGGGTTTACATACCATTTCTTGCGCAATACGGTTCGAACACTCGAAAACCTCTACGGATTCTCCTGCACAGTGGCAGATATGTAAATACGGGGTTTACATACCATTTCTTGCGCAATACGGTTCGAACACTCGAAAACCTATACGGATTCTCCTGCACAGTGGCAGATATGTAAATGCGGGGTTTACATACCGTTTCTTGCGCATTACGGTTCGAACACTCGAACACCTATACGGATTCTCCTGCACAGTGGCAGATATGTAAATACGGGGTTTACATACCCTTTCTTGCGCATTACGGTTCGAACACTCGAACACCTATACGGATTCTCCTGCACAGTGGCAGATATGTAAATACGGGGTTTACATACCATTTGTTGCGCATTACGGTTCGAACACTCGAACACCTATACAGATTCTCCTACGCAGTGGCAGATATGTAAATACGGGTTTTCCGTACCATTTCTTGCGCAATACGGTTCGAACACTCGAACACCTATACGGATTCTCCTACACAGTGGCAGATATGTAAATATGAGGTTTACTTACCATTTCTTGCGAAATACGGTTCGAACACTCGAACACCAATACGGATTCTCCTGCACAGTGGCAGATATGTAAATACGGGGTTTACATACCTTTTCTTGCGGCATACGGTTCGAACACTCGAACACCTATACGGATTCTCCTGCACAGTAGCAGATATGTAAATATGGGGTTTACTTACCATTTCTTGCGAAATACGGTTCGAACACTCGAACACCTATACAGATTCTCCTGCACAGTGGCAGATATGTAAATATGGGGTTTACTTACCATTTCTTGCGAAATACGGTTCGAACACTCGAACACTTATACGGATTCTCCTGCACAGTGGCAGATATGTAAATACGGGGTTTACATACCATTTCTTGCGCATTACGGTTCGAACACTCGAACACCTACACGGATTTTCCTGCACAGTGGCAGATATGTAAATACGGGGTTTACATACCATTTCTTGCGCAATACGGTTCGAACACTCGAACACCTATACGGATTCTCCTGCACAGTGGCTGATATGTAAATACGGGGTTTACATACCATTTCTTGCGCAATACGGTTCGAACACTTGAAAACCTCTACGGATTCTCCTGCACAGTGGCAGATATGTAAATACGGGGTTTACATACCATTTCTTGCGCAATACGGTTCGAACACTCGAAAACCTATACGGATTCTCCTGCACAGTGGCAGATATGTAAATGCGGGGTTTACATACCGTTTCTTGCGCATTACGGTTCGAACACTCGAACACCTATACGGATTCTCCTGCACAGTGGCAGATATGTAAATACGGGGTTTACATACCATTTCTTGCGCATTACGGTTCGAACACTCGAACACCTATACGGATTCTCCTGCACAGTGGCAGATATGTAAATACGGGGTTTACATACCATTTCTTGCGCATTACGGTTCGAACACTCGAACACCTATACGGATTCTCCTACGCAGTGGCAGATATGTAAATACGGGTTTTCCGTACCATTTCTTGCGCAATACGGTTCGAACACTCGAACACCTATACGGATTCTCCTGCACAGTGGCAGATATGTAAATACGGGGTTTACATACCATTTCTTGCGCAATACGGTTCGAACACTCGAACACCTATACGGATTCTCCTGCACAGTGGCAGATATATAAATACAGGGTTTACATAGCATTTCTTACGCATTACGGTTCGAACACTCGAACACCTATACGGATTCTCCTGCACAGTGGCAGATATGTAAATACGGGGTTTACATACCATTTCTTGCGCAATACGGTTCGAACACTCGAACACCTATACGGATTCTCCTGCACAGTGGCAGATATGTAAATACGGGGTTTACATACCATTTCTTGCGCAATATGGGTCGAACACTCGAACACCTATACGGATTCTCCTGCACAGTGGCAGATATGTAAATACGGGGTTTACATACCATTTCTTGCGCATTACGGTTCGAACACTCGAACACCTATACGGATTCTCCTGCACAGTGGCAGATATGTAATTACGGGGTTTACATACCATTTCTTGCGCAAAACGGTTCGAACACTCGAACACCTATACGGATTCTCCTGCACAGTGGCAGATATGTAAATGCGGGGTTTACTTACCATTTCTTGCGAAATACGGTTCGAACACTCGAGCACCTATACGGATTCTCGTGCACAGTGGCAGATATGTAAATTCGGGGTTCACATACCATTTCTTGCGCATTACGGTTCGAACAGTCGAACACCTATACGGATTCTCCTACGCAGTGGCAGATATGTAAATACGGGTTTTCCGTACCATTTCTTGCGCAATACGGTTCGAACACTCGAACACCTATACGGATTCTCCTACACAGTGGCAGATATGTAAATATGAGGTTTACTTACCATTTCTTGCGAAATACGGTTCGAACACTCGAACACCAATACGGATTCTCCTGCACAGTGGCAGATATGTAAATACGGGGTTTACATACCTCTTCTTGCGCAATACGGTTCGAACACTCGAACACCTATACGGATTCTCCTGCACAGTGGCAGATATGTAAATATGGGGTTTACTTACCATTTCTTGCGAAATACGGTTCGAACACTCGAACACCTATACGGATTCTCCTGCACAGTGGCAGATATGTAAATATGGGGTTTACTTACCATTTCTTGTGAAATACGGTTCGAACACTCGAACACTTATACGGATTCTCCTGCACAGTGGCAGATATGTAAATACGGGGTTTACATACCATTTCTTGCGCATTACGGTTCGTACACTCGAACACCTATACGGATTCTCCTGCACAGTGGCAGATATGTAAATACGGGGTTTACATACCATTTCTTGCGCATTACGGTTCGAACACTCGAACACCTATACGGATTCTCCTGCACCGTGGCAGATATGTAAATACGGGGTTTACATACCATTTCTTGCGCAATACGGTTCGAACACTCGAACACCTATACGGATTCTCCTGCACAGTGGCAGATATGTAAATACGGGGTTTACATATCATTTCTTGCGCATTACGGTTCGAACACTCGAACACCTATACGGATTCTCCTGCACAGTGGCAGATATGTAAATACGGGGTTTACATACCATTTCTTGCGCAATACAGTTCGAACACTCGAACACCTATACGGATTCTCCTGCACAGTGGCAGATATGTAAATGCGGGGTTTACTTACCATTTCTTGCGAAATACGGTTCGAACACTCGAACACCTATACGGATTCTCCTACACAGTGGCAGATATGTAAATACGGGGTTTACATACCATTTCTTGCGCAATACGGTTCGAACACTCGAACACCTATACGGATTCTCCTGCACAGTGGCTGATATGTAAATACGGGGTTTACATACCATTTCTTGCGCAATACGGTTCGAACACTCGAAAACCTCTACGGATTCTCCTGCACAGTGGCAGATATGTAAATACGGGGTTTACATACCATTTCTTGCGCAATACGGTTCGAACACTCGAAAACCTATACGGATTCTCCTGCACAGTGGCAGATATGTAAATGCGGGGTTTACATACCGTTTCTTGCGCATTACGGTTCGAACACTCGAACACCTATACGGATTCTCCTGCACAGTGACAGATATGTAAATACGGGGTTTACATACCATTTCTTGCGCAATACGGTTCGAACACTCGAACACCTATACGGATTCTCCTGCACAGTGGCAGATATATAAATACGGGGTTTACATAGCATTTCTTGCGCATTACGGTTCGAACACTCGAACACCTATACGGATTCTCCTACACAGTGGCAGATATGTAAATATGAGGTTTACTTACCATTTCTTGCGAAATACGGTTCGAACACTCGAACACCAATACGGATTCTCCTGCACAGTGGCAGATATGTAAATACGGGGTTTACATACCATTTCTTGCGCAATACGGTTCGAACACTCGAACACCTATACGGATTCTCCTGCACAGTGGCTGATATGTAAATACGGGGTTTACATACCATTTCTTGCGCAATACGGTTCGAACACTCGAAAACCTCTACGGATTCTCCTGCACAGTGGCAGATATGTAAATACGGGGTTTACATACCATTTCTTGCGCATTACGGTTCGAACACTCGAACACCTATACGGATTCTCCTGCACAGTGGCAGATATGTAAATACGGGGTTTACATACCATTTCTCGCGCATTACGGTTCGAACACTCGAACACCTATACGGATTCTCCTGCACAGTGGCAGATATGTAAATACGGGGTTTACATACCATTTCTTGCGCATTACGGTTCGAACACTCGAACACCTATACGGATTCTCCTGCACAGTGGCAGATATGTAAATACGGGGTTTACATACCATTTCTTGCGCAATACGGTTCGAACACTCGAACACCTATACGGATTCTCCTGCACAGTGGCAGATATGTAAATGCGGGGTTTACTTACCATTTCTTGCGCAATACGGTTCGAACACTCGAACACCTATACGGATTCTCCTGCACAGTGGCAGATATATAAATACGGGGTTTACATAGCATTTCTTGCGCATTACGGTTCGAACACTCGAACACCTATACGGATTCTCCTACACAGTGGCAGATATGTAAATATGAGGTTTACTTACCATTTCTTGCGAAATACGGTTCGAACACTCGAACACCAATACGGATTCTCCTGCACAGTGGCAGATATGTAAATACGGGGTTTACATACCATTTCTTGCGCAATACGGTTCGAACACTCGAACACCTATACGGATTCTCCTGCACAGTGGCTGATATGTAAATACGGGGTTTACATACCATTTCTTGCGCAATACGGTTCGAACACTCGAAAACCTCTACGGATTCTCCTGCACAGTGGCAGATATGTAAATACGGGGTTTACATACCATTTCTTGCGCATTACGGTTCGAACACTCGAACACCTATACGGATTCTCCTGCACAGTGGCAGATATGTAAATACGGGGTTTACATACCATTTCTCGCGCATTACGGTTCGAACACTCGAACACCTATACGGATTCTCCTGCACAGTGGCAGATATGTAAATACGGGGTTTACATACCATTTCTTGCGCATTACGGTTCGAACACTCGAACACCTATACGGATTCTCCTGCACAGTGGCAGATATGTAAATACGGGGTTTACATACCATTTCTTGCGCAATACAGTTCGAACACTCGAACACCTATACGGATTCTCCTGCACAGTGGCAGATATGTAAATGCGGGGTTTACTTACCATTTCTTGCGAAATACGGTTCGAACACTCGAACACCTATACGGATTCTCCTACACAGTGGCAGATATGTAAATACGGGGTTTACATACCATTTCTTGCGCAATACGGTTCGAACACTCGAACACCTATACGGATTCTCCTGCACAGTGGCTGATATGTAAATACGGGGTTTACATACCATTTCTTGCGCAATACGGTTCGAACACTCGAAAACCTCTACGGATTCTCCTGCACAGTGGCAGATATGTAAATACGGGGTTTACATACCATTTCTTGCGCAATACGGTTCGAACACTCGAAAACCTATACGGATTCTCCTGCACAGTGGCAGATATGTAAATACGGGGTTTACATACCATTTCTTGCGCATTACGGTTCGAACACTCGAACACCTATACGGATTCTCCTGCACAGTGGCAGATATGTAAATACGGGGTTTACATACCATTTCTTGCGCAATACAGTTCGAACACTCGAACACCTATACGGATTCTCCTGCACAGTGGCAGATATGTAAATGCGGGGTTTACTTACCATTTCTTGCGAAATACGGTTCGAACACTCGAACACCTATACGGATTCTCCTACACAGTGGCAGATATGTAAATACGGGGTTTACATACCATTTCTTGCGCAATACGGTTCGAACACTCGAACACCTATACGGATTCTCCTGCACAGTGGCTGATATGTAAATACGGGGTTTACATACCATTTCTTGCGCAATACGGTTCGAACACTCGAAAACCTCTACGGATTCTCCTGCACAGTGGCAGATATGTAAATACGGGGTTTACATACCATTTCTTGCGCAATACGGTTCGAACACTCGAAAACCTATACGGATTCTCCTGCACAGTGGCAGATATGTAAATGCGGGGTTTACATACCGTTTCTTGCGCATTACGGTTCGAACACTCGAACACCTATACGGATTCTCCTGCACAGTGGCAGATATGTAAATACGGGGTTTACATACCATTTCTTGCGCATTACGGTTCGAACACTCGAACACCTATACGGATTCTCCTGCACAGTGGCAGATATGTAAATACGGGGTTTACATACCATTTCTTGCGCATTACGGTTCGAACACTCGAACACCTATACGGATTCTCCTACGCAGTGGCAGATATGTAAATACGGGTTTTCCGTACCATTTCTTGCGCAATACGGTTCGAACACTCGAACACCTATACGGATTCTCCTACACAGTGGCAGATATGTAAATATGAGGTTTACTTACCATTTCTTGCGAAATACGGTTCGAACACTCGAACACCAATACGGATTCTCCTGCACAGTGGCAGATATGTAAATACGGGGTTTACATACCATTTCTTGCGCAATACGGTTCGAACACTCGAAAACCTATACGGATTCTCCTGCACAGTGGCAGATATGTAAATGCGGGGTTTACATACCGTTTCTTGCGCATTACGGTTCGAACACTCGAACACCTATACGGATTCTCCTGCACAGTGGCAGATATGTAAATACGGGGTTTACATACCATTTCTCGCGCATTACGGTTCGAACACTCGAACACCTATACGGATTCTCCTGCACAGTGGCAGATATGTAAATACGGGGTTTACATACCATTTCTTGCGCATTACGGTTCGAACACTCGAACACCTATACGGATTCTCCTACGCAGTGGCAGATATGTAAATACGGGTTTTCCGTACCATTTCTTGCGCAATACGGTTCGAACACTCGAACACCTATACGGATTCTCCTGCACAGTGACAGATATGTAAATACGGGGTTTACATACCATTTCTTGCGCAATACGGTTCGAACACTCGAACACCTATACGGATTCTCCTGCACAGTGGCAGATATATAAATACGGGGTTTACATAGCATTTCTTGCGCATTACGGTTCGAACACTCGAACACCTATACGGATTCTCCTACACAGTGGCAGATATGTAAATATGAGGTTTACTTACCATTTCTTGCGAAATACGGTTCGAACACTCGAACACCAATACGGATTCTCCTGCACAGTGGCAGATATGTAAATACGGGGTTTACATACCTTTTCTTGCGCAATACGGTTCGAACACTCGAACACCTATACGGATTCTCCTGCACAGTGGCTGATATGTAAATACGGGGTTTACATACCATTTCTTGCGCAATACGGTTCGAACACTCGAAAACCTCTACGGATTCTCCTGCACAGTGGCAGATATGTAAATACGGGGTTTACATACCATTTCTTGCGCAATACGGTTCGAACACTCGAAAACCTATACGGATTCTCCTGCACAGTGGCAGATATGTAAATGCGGGGTTTACATACCGTTTCTTGCGCATTACGGTTCGAACACTCGAACACCTATACGGATTCTCCTGCACAGTGGCAGATATGTAAATACGGGGTTTACATACCATTTCTCGCGCATTACGGTTCGAACACTCGAACACCTATACGGATTCTCCTGCACAGTGGCAGATATGTAAATACGGGGTTTACATACCATTTCTTGCGCATTACGGTTCGAACACTCGAACACCTATACGGATTCTCCTACGCAGTGGCAGATATGTAAATACGGGTTTTCCGTACCATTTCTTGCGCAATACGGTTCGAACACTCGAACACCTATACGGATTCTCCTGCACAGTGACAGATATGTAAATACGGGGTTTACATACCATTTCTTGCGCAATACGGTTCGAACACTCGAACACCTATACGGATTCTCCTGCACAGTGGCAGATATATAAATACGGGGTTTACATAGCATTTCTTGCGCATTACGGTTCGAACACTCGAACACCTATACGGATTCTCCTGCACAGTGGCAGATATGTAAATACGGGGTTTACATACCATTTCTTGCGCAATACGGTTCGAACACTCGAACACCTATACGGATTCTCCTGCACAGTGGCAGATATGTAAATACGGGGTTTACATACCATTTCTTGCGCAATACGGGTCGAACACTCGAACACCTATACGGATTCTCCTGCACAGTGGCAGATATGTAAATACGGGGTTTACATACCATTTCTTGCGCATTACGGTTCGAACACTCGAACACCTATACGGATTCTCCTGCACAGTGGCAGATATGTAAATACGGCGTTTACATACCATTTCTTGCGCAATACGGTTCGAACACTCGAACACCTATACGGATTCTCCTGCACAGTGGCAGATATGTAAATGCGGGGTTTACTTACCATTTCTTGCGAAATACGGTTCGAACACTCGAGCACCTATACGGATTCTCGTGCACAGTGGCAGATATGTAAATACGGGGTTCACATACCATTTCTTGCGCATTACGGTTCGAACAGTCGAACACCTATACGGATTCTCCTGCACAGTGGCAGATATGTAAATACGTGGTTTACATACCATTTCTTGCGCAATACGGTTCGAACACTCGAACACCTATACGGATTCTCCTGCACCGTGGCAGATATGTAAATACGGGGTTTACATACCATTTCTTGCGCAATACGGTTCGAACACTCGAAAACCTATACGGATTCTCCTGCACAGTGGCAGATATGTAAATGCGGGGTTTACATACCGTTTCTTGCGCATTACGGTTCGAACACTCGAACACCTATACGGATTCTCCTGCACAGTGGCAGATATGTAAATACGGGGTTTACATACCATTTCTCGGGCATTACGGTTCGAACACTCGAACACCTATACGGATTCTCCTGCACAGTGGCAGATATGTAAATACGGGGTTTACATACCATTTCTTGCGCATTACGGTTCGAACACTCGAACACCTATACGGATTCTCCTACGCAGTGGCAGATATGTAAATACGGGTTTTCCGTACCATTTCTTGCGCAATACGGTTCGAACACTCGAACACCTATACGGATTCTCCTGCACAGTGACAGATATGTAAATACGGGGTTTACATACCATTTCTTGCGCAATACGGTTCGAACACTCGAACACCTATACGGATTCTCCTGCACAGTGGCAGATATATAAATACGGGGTTTACATAGCATTTCTTGCGCATTACGGTTCGAACACTCGAACACCTATACGGATTCTCCTACACAGTGGCAGATATGTAAATATGAGGTTTACTTACCATTTCTTGCGAAATACGGTTCGAACACTCGAACACCAATACGGATTCTCCTGCACAGTGGCAGATATGTAAATACGGGGTTTACATACCTTTTCTTGCGCAATACGGTTCGAACACTCGAACACCTATACGGATTCTCCTGCACAGTGGCAGATATGTAAATATGGGGTTTACTTACCATTTCTTGCGAAATACGGTCCGAACACTCGAACACCTATACGGATTCTCCTGCACAGTGGCAGATATGTAAATATGGGGTTTACTTACCATTTCTTGCGAAATACGGTTCGAACACTCGAACACTTATACGGATTCTCCTACACAGTGGCAGATATGTAAATACGGGGTTTACATACCATTTCTTGCGCATTACGGTTCGAACACTCGAACACCTATACGGATTTTCCTGCACAGTGGCAGATATGTAAATACGGGGTTTACATACCATTTCTTGCGCAATACGGTTCGAACACTCGAACACCTATACGGATTCTCCTGCACAGTGGCTGATATGTAAATACGGGGTTTACATACCATTTCTTGCGCAATACGGTTCGAACACTCGAAAACCTCTACGGATTCTCCTGCACAGTGGCAGATATGTAAATACGGGGTTTACATACCATTTCTTGCGCAATACGGTTCGAACACTCGAAAACCTATACGGATTCTCCTGCACAGTGGCAGATATGTAAATGCGGGGTTTACATACCGTTTCTTGCGCATTACGGTTCGAACACTCGAACACCTATACGGATTCTCCTGCACAGTGGCAGATATGTAAATACGGGGTTTACATACCATTTCTCGCGCATTACGGTTCGAACACTCGAACACCTATACGGATTCTCCTGCACAGTGGCAGATATGTAAATACGGGGTTTACATACCATTTCTTGCGCATTACGGTTCGAACACTCGAACACCTATACGGATTCTCCTACGCAGTGGCAGATATGTAAATACGGGTTTTCCGTACCATTTCTTGCGCAATACGGTTCGAACACTCGAACACCTATACGGATTCTCCTGCACAGTGACAGATATGTAAATACGGGGTTTACATACCATTTCTTGCGCAATACGGTTCGAACACTCGAACACCTATACGGATTCTCCTGCACAGTGGCAGATATATAAATACGGGGTTTACATAGCATTTCTTGCGCATTACGGTTCGAACACTCGAACACCTATACGGATTCTCCTGCACAGTGGCAGATATGTAAATACGGGGTTTACATACCATTTCTTGCGCAATACGGTTCGAACACTCGAACACCTATACGGATTCTCCTGCACAGTGGCAGATATGTAAATACGGGGTTTACATACCATTTCTTGCGCAATACGGGTCGAACACTCGAACACCTATACGGATTCTCCTGCACAGTGGCAGATATGTAAATACGGGGTTTACATACCATTTCTTGCGCATTACGGTTCGAACACTCGAACACCTATACGGATTCTCCTGCACAGTGGCAGATATGTAAATACGGCGTTTACATACCATTTCTTGCGCAATACGGTTCGAACACTCGAACACCTATACGGATTCTCCTGCACAGTGGCAGATATGTAAATGCGGGGTTTACTTACCATTTCTTGCGAAATACGGTTCGAACACTCGAGCACCTATACGGATTCTCGTGCACAGTGGCAGATATGTAAATACGGGGTTCACATACCATTTCTTGCGCATTACGGTTCGAACAGTCGAACACCTATACGGATTCTCCTGCACAGTGGCAGATATGTAAATACGTGGTTTACATACCATTTCTTGCGCAATACGGTTCGAACACTCGAACACCTATACGGATTCTCCTGCACCGTGGCAGATATGTAAATACGGGGTTTACATACCATTTCTTGCGCAATACGGTTCGAACACTCGAAAACCTATACGGATTCTCCTGCACAGTGGCAGATATGTAAATACGGGGTTTACATACCATTTCTTGCGCAATACGGTTCGAACACTCGAAAACCTATACGGATTCTCCTGCACAGTGGCAGATATGTAAATACGGGGTTTACATACCATTTCTTGCGCAATACGGTTCGAACACTCGAACACCTATACGGATTCTCCTGCACAGTGGCAGATATGTAAATATGGGGTTTACTTACCATTTCTTGCGAAAACGGTTCGAACACTCGAACACCTATACGGATTCTCCTGCACAGTGGCTGATATGTAAATACGGCGTTTACATACCATTTCTTGCGCAATACGGTTCGAACACTCGAAAACCTCTACGGATTCTCCTGCACAGTGGCAGATATGTAAATACGGGGTTTACATACCATTTCTTGCGCAATACGGTTCGAACACTCGAAAACCTATACGGATTCTCCTGCACAGTGGCAGATATGTAAATGCGGGGTTTACATACCGTTTCTTGCGCATTACGGTTCGAACACTCGAACACCTATACGGATTCTCCTGCACAGTGGTAGATATGTAAATACGGGGTTTACATACCCTTTCTTGCGCATTACGGTTCGAACACTCGAACACCTATACGGATTCTCCTGCACAGTGGCAGATATGTAAATACGGGGTTTACATACCATTTGTTGCGCATTACGGTTCGAACACTCGAACACCTATACGGATTCTCCTACGCAGTGGCAGATATGTAAATACGGGTTTTCCGTACCATTTCTTGCGCAATACGGTTCGAACACTCGAACACCTATACGGATTCTCCTACACAGTGGCAGATATGTAAATATGAGGTTTACTTACCATTTCTTGCGAAATACGGTTCGAACACTCGAACACCAATACGGATTCTCCTGCACAGTGGCAGATATGTAAATACGGGGTTTACATACCTTTTCTTGCGGCATACGGTTCGAACACTGGAACACCTATACGGATTCTCCTGCACAGTAGCAGATATGTAAATATGGGGTCTACTTACCATTTCTTGCGAAATACGGTTCGAACACTCGAACACCTATACAGATTCTCCTGCACAGTGGCAGATATGTAAATATGGGGTTTACTTACCATTTCTTGCGAAATACGGTTCGAACACTCGAACACTTATACGGATTCTCCTGCACAGTGGCAGATATGTGAATACGGGGTTTACATACCATTTCTTGCGCATTACGGTTCGAACACTCGAACACCTATACGGATTTTCCTGCACAGTGGCAGATATGTAAATACGGGGTTTACATATCATTTCTTGCGCAATACGGTTCGAACACTCGAAAACCTATACGGATTCTCCTGCACAGCGGCAGATATGTAAATACGGGGTTTACATACCATTTCTTGCGCAATACGGTTCGAACACTTGAAAACCTCTACGGATTCTCCTGCACAGTGGCAGATATGTAAATACGGGGTTTACATACCATTTCTTGCGCAATACGGTTCGAACACTCGAAAACCTATACGGATTCTCCTGCACAGTGGCAGATATGTAAATGCGGGGTTTACATACCGTTTCTTGCGCATTACGGTTCGAACACTCGAACACCTATACGGATTCTCCTGCACAGTGGCAGATATGTAAATACGGGGTTTACATACCATTTCTTGCGCATTACGGTTCGAACACTCGAACACCTATACGGATTCTCCTGCACAGTGGCAGATATGTAAATACGGGGTTTACATACCATTTCTTGTGCATTACGGTTCGAACACTCGAACACCTATACGGATTCTCCTACGCAGTGGCAGATATGTAAATACGGGTTTTCCGTACCATTTCTTGCGCAATACGGTTCGAACACTCGAACACCTATACGGATTCTCCTGCACAGTGGCAGATATGTAAATACGGGGTTTACATACCATTTCTTGCGCAATACGGTTCGAACACTCGAACACCTATACGGATTCTCCTGCACAGTGGCAGATATATAAATACGGGGTTTACATAGCATTTCTTGCGCATTACGGTTCGAACACTCGAACACCTATACGGATTCTCCTGCACAGTGGCAGATATGTAAATACGGGGTTTACATACCATTTCTTGCGCAATACGGTTCGAACACTCGAACACCTATACGGATTCTCCTGCACAGTGGCAGATATGTAAATACGGCGTTTACATACCATTTCTTGCGCAATACGGGTCGAACACTCGAACACCTATATGGATTCTCCTGCACAGTGGCAGATATGTAAATACGGGGTTTACATACCATTTCTTGCGCATTACGGTTCGAACACTCGAACACCTATACGGATTCTCCTGCACAGTGGCAGATATGTAAATACGGGGTTTACATACCATTTCTTGCGCAATACGGTTTGAACACTCGAACACCTATACGGATTCTCCTGCACAGTGGCAGATATGTAAATGCGGGGTTTACTTACCATTTCTTGCGAAATACGGTTCGAACACTCGAGCACCTATACGGATTCTCGTGCACAGTGGCAGATATGTAAATTCGGGGTTCACATACCTTTTCTTGCGCATTACGGTTCGAACAGTCGAACACCTATACGGATTCTCCTACGCAGTGGCAGATATGTAAATACGGGTTTTCCGTACCATTTCTTGCGCAATACGGTTCGAACACTCGAACACCTATACGGATTCTCCTACACAGTGGCAGATATGTAAATATGAGGTTTACTTACCATTTCTTGCGAAATACGGTTCGAACACTCGAACACCAATACGGATTCTCCTGCACAGTGGCAGATATGTAAATACGGGGTTTACATACCTTTTCTTGCGCAATACGGTTCGAACACTCGAACACCTATACGGATTCTCCTGCACAGTGGCAGATATGTAAATATGGGGTTTACTTACCATTTCTTGCGAAATACGGTTCGAACACTCGAACACCTATACGGATTCTCCTGCACAGTGGCAGATATGTAAATATGGGGTTTACTTACCATTTCTTGCGAAATACGGTTCGAACACTCGAACACTTATACGGATTCTCCTGCACAGTGGCAGATATGTAAATACGGGGTTTACATACCATTTCTTGCGCATTACGGTTCGAACACTCGAACACCTATACGGATTCTCCTGCACAGTGGCAGATATGTAAATACGGGGTTTACATACCATTTCTTGCGCAATACGGTTCGAACACTCGAACAGCTATACGGATTCTCCTGCACAGTGGCAGATATGTAAATACGGGGTTTACATACCATTTCTTGCGCAATACGGTTCGAACACTCGAACACCTATACGGATTCTCCTGCACAGTGGCAGATATGTAAATACGGGGTTTACATACCATTTCTTGCGCATTACGGTTCGAACACTCGAACACCTATACGGATTCTCCTGCACAGTGGCAGATATGTAAATACGGGGTTTACATACCATTTCTTGCGCAATACAGTTCGAACACTCGAACACCTATACGGATTCTCCTGCACAGTGGCAGATATGTAAATATGGGGTTTACTTACCATTTCTTGCGAAATACGGTTCGAACACTCGAACACCGATACGGATTCTCCTGCACAGTGGCAGATATGTAAATACGGGGTTTACATACCATTTCTTGCGCAATACGGTTCGAACACTCGAACACCTATACGGATTCTCCTGCACAGTGGCTGATATGTAAATACGGGGTTTACATACCATTTCTTGCGCAATACGGTTCGAACACTCGAAAACCTCTACGGATTCTCCTGCACAGTGGCAGATATGTAAATACGGGGTTTACATACCATTTCTTGCGCAATACGGTTCGAACACTCGAAAACCTATACGGATTCTCCTGCACAGTGGCAGATATGTAAATGCGGGGTTTACATACCGTTTCTTGCGCATTACGGTTCGAACACTCGAACACCTATACGGATTCTCCTGCACAGTGGCAGATATGTAAATACGGGGTTTACATACCATTTCTTGCGCATTACGGTTCGACCACTCGAACACCTATACGGATTCTCCTGCACAGTGGCAGATATGTAAATACGGGGTTTACATACCATTTCTTGCGCATTACGGTTCGAACACTCGAACACCTATACGGATTCTCCTACGCAGTGGCAGATATGTAAATACGGGTTTTCCGTACCATTTCTTGCGCAATACGGTTCGAACACTCGAACACCTATACGGATTCTCCTACACAGTGGCAGATATGTAAATATGAGGTTTACTTACCATTTCTTGCGAAATACGGTTCGAACACTCGAACACCAATACGGATTCTCCTGCACAGTGGCAGATATGTAAATACGGGGTTTACATACCTTTTCTTGCGCAATACGGTTCGAACACTCGAACACCTATACGGATTCTCCTGCACAGTGGCAGATATGTAAATATGGGGTTTACTTACCATTTCTTGCGAAATACGGTCCGAACACTCGAACACCTATACGGATTCTCCTGCACAGTGGCAGATATGTAAATATGGGGTTTACTTACCATTTCTTGCGAAATACGGTTCGAACACTCGAACACTTATACGGATTCTCCTGCACAGTGGCAGATATGTAAATACGGGGTTTACATACCATTTCTTGCGCATTACGGTTCGAACACTCGAACACCTATACGGATTTTCCTGCACAGTGGCAGATATGTAAATACGGGGTTTACATACCATTTCTTGCGCAATACGGTTCGAACACTCGAACACCTATACGGATTCTCCTGCACAGTGGCTGATATGTAAATACGGGGTTTACATACCATTTCTTGCGCAATACGGTTCGAACACTCGAAAACCTCTACGGATTCTCCTGCACAGTGGCAGATATGTAAATACGGGGTTTACATACCATTTATTGCGCAATACGGTTCGAACACTCGAAAACCTATACGGATTCTCCTGCACAGTGGCAGATATGTAAATGCGGGGTTTACATACCGTTTCTTGCGCATTACGGTTCGAACACTCGAACACCTATACGGATTCTCCTGCACAGTGGCAGATATGTAAATACGGGGTTTACATACCATTTCTTGCGCATTACGGTTCGAACACTCGAACACCTATACGGATTCTCCTGCACAGTGGCAGATATGTAAATACGGGGTTTACATACCATTTCTTGCGCATTACGGTTCGAACACTCGAACACCTATACGGATTCTCCTGCACAGTGGCAGATATGTAAATACGGGTTTTCCGTACCATTTCTTGCGCAATACGGTTCGAACACTCGAACACCTATACGGATTCTCCTGCACAGTGGCAGATATGTAAATACGGGGTTTACATACCATTTCTTGCGCAATACGGTTCGAACACTCGAACACCTATACGGATTCTCCTGCACAGTGGCAGATATATAAATACGGGGTTTACATAGCATTTCTTTCGCATTACGGTTCGAACACTCGAACACCTATACGGATTCTCCTGCACAGTGGCAGATATGTAAATACGGGGTTTACATACCATTTCTTGCGCAATACGGTTAGAACACTCGAACACCTATACGGATTCTCCTGCACAGTGGCAGATATGTAAATACGGGGTTTACATACCATTTCTTGCGCAATACGGTTCGACCACTCGAACACCTATACGGATTCTCCTGCACAGTGGCAGATATGTAAATACGGGGTTTACATACCATTTCTTGCGCATTACGGTTCGAACACTCGAACACCTATACGGATTCTCCTACGCAGTGGCAGATATGTAAATACGGGTTTTCCGTACCATTTCTTGCGCAATACGGTTCGAACACTCGAACACCTATACGGATTCTCCTACACAGTGGCAGATATGTAAATATGAGGTTTACTTACCATTTCTTGCGAAATACGGTTCGAACACTCGAACACCAATACGGATTCTCCTGCACAGTGGCAGATATGTAAATACGGGGTTTACATACCTTTTCTTGCGCAATACGGTTCGAACACTCGAACACCTATACGGATTCTCCTGCACAGTGGCAGATATGTAAATATGGGGTTTACTTACCATTTCTTGCGAAATACGGTCCGAACACTCGAACACCTATACGGATTCTCCTGCACAGTGGCAGATATGTAAATATGGGGTTTACTTACCATTTCTTGCGAAATACGGTTCGAACACTCGAACACTTATACGGATTCTCCTGCACAGTGGCAGATATGTAAATACGGGGTTTACATACCATTTCTTGCGCATTACGGTTCGAACACTCGAACACCTATACGGATTTTCCTGCACAGTGGCAGATATGTAAATACGGGGTTTACATACCATTTCTTGCGCAATACGGTTCGAACACTCGAACACCTATACGGATTCTCCTGCACAGTGGCTGATATGTAAATACGGGGTTTACATACCATTTCTTGCGCAATACGGTTCGAACACTCGAAAACCTCTACGGATTCTCCTGCACAGTGGCAGATATGTAAATACGGGGTTTACATACCATTTCTTGCGCAATACGGTTCGAACACTCGAAAACCTATACGGATTCTCCTGCACAGTGGCAGATATGTAAATGCGGGGTTTACATACCGTTTCTTGCGCATTACGGTTCGAACACTCGAACACCTATACGGATTCTCCTGCACAGTGGCAGATATGTAAATACGGGGTTTACATACCATTTCTTGCGCATTACGGTTCGAACACTCGAACACCTATACGGATTCTCCTGCACAGTGGCAGATATGTAAATACGGGGTTTACATACCATTTCTTGCGCATTACGGTTCGAACACTCGAACACCTATACGGATTCTCCTGCACAGTGGCAGATATGTAAATACGGGTTTTCCGTACCATTTCTTGCGCAATACGGTTCGAACACTCGAACACCTATACGGATTCTCCTGCACAGTGGCAGATATGTAAATACGGGGTTTCCATACCATTTCTTGCGCAATACGGTTCGAACACTCGAACACCTATACGGATTCTCCTGCACAGTGGCAGATATATAAATACGGGGTTTACATAGCATTTCTTGCGCATTACGGTTCGAACACTCGAACACCTATACGGATTCTCCTGCACAGTGGCAGATATGTAAATACGGGGTTTACATACCATTTCTTGCGCAATACGGTTCGAACACTCGAACACCTATACGGATTCTCCTGCACAGTGGCAGATATGTAAATACGGGGTTTACATACCATTTCTTGCGCAATACGGGTCGAACACTCGAACACCTATACGGATTCTCCTGCACAGTGGCAGATATGTAAATACGGGGTTTACAGACCATTTCTTGCGCATTACGGTTCGAACACTCGAACACCTATACGGATTCTCCTACACAGTGGCAGATATGTAAATACGGCGTTTACATACCATTTCTTGCGCAATACGGTTCGAACACTCGAACACCTATACGGATTCTCCTGCACAGTGGCAGATATGTAAATGCGGGGTTTACTTACCATTTCTTGCGAAATACGGTTCGAACACTCGAGCACCTATACGGATTCTCGTGCACAGTGGCAGATATGTAAATACGGGGTGCACATACCATTTCTTGCGCATTACGGTTCGAACAGTCGAACACCTATACGGATTCTCCTGCACAGTGGCAGATATGTAAATACGTGGTTTACATACCATTTCTTGCGCAATACGGTTCGAACACTCGAACACCTATACGGATTCTCCTGCACAGTGGCAGATATGTAAATACGGGGTTTACATACCATTTCTTGCGCAATACGGTTCGAACACTCGAAAACCTATACGGATTCTCCTGCACAGTGGCAGATATGTAAATACGGGGTTTACATACCATTTCATGCGTAATACGGTTCGAACACTCGGAAACCTATACGGATTCTCCTGCACAGTGGCAGATATGTAAATACGGGGTTTACATACCATTTCTTGCGCAATACGGTTCGAACACTCGAACACCTATACGGATTCTCCTGCACAGTGGCAGATATGTAAATATGGGGTTTACTTACCATTTCTTGCGAAATACGGTTCGAACACTCGAACACCTATACGGATTCTCCTGCACAGTGGCAGATATTTAAATATGGGGTTTACATACCATTTCTTGCGAAATACGGTTCGAACACTCGAACACCTATACGGATTCTCCTGCACAGTGGCAGATATGTAAATACGGGGTTTACATACCATTTCTTGCGCATTACGGTTCGAACACTCGAACACCTATACGGATTCTCCTGCACAGTGGCAGATATGTAAATACGGGGTTTACATACCATTTCTTGCGCAATACGGTTCGAACACTCGAACACCTATACGGATTCTCCTGCACAGTGGCTGATATGTAAATACGGGGTTTACATACGATTTCTTGCGCAATACGGTTCGAACACTCGAAAACCTCTACGGATTCTCCTGCACAGTGGCAGATATGTAAATGCGGGGTTTACATACCATTTCTTGCGCATTGCGGTTCGAACACTCGAACACCTATACGGATTCTCCTGCACAGTGGCAGATATGTAAATACGGGGTTTACATACCATTTCTTGCGCAATACGGTTCGAACACTCGAACACCTATACGGATTCTCCTGCACAGTGGCAGATATGTAAATGCGGGGTTTACATACCGTTTCTTGCGCATTACGGTTCGAACACTCGAACACCTATACGGATTCTCCTGCACAGTGGCAGATATGTAAATACGGGGTTTACATACCATTTCTTGCGCATTACGGTTCGAACACTCGAACACCTATACGGATTCTCCTGCACAGTGGCAGATATGTAAATACGGGGTTTACATACCATTTCTTGCGCATTACGGTTCGAACACTCGAACACCTATACGGATTCTCCTGCACAGTGGCAGATATGTAAATACGGGTTTTCCGTACCATTTCTTGCGCAATACGGTTCGAACACTCGAACACCTATACGGATTCTCCTGCACAGTGGCAGATATGTAAATACGGGGTTTACATACCATTTCTTGCGCAATACGGTTCGAACACTCGAACACCTATACGGATTCTCCTGCACAGTGGCAGATATATAAATACGGGGTTTACATAGCATTTCTTGCGCATTACGGTTCGAACACTCGAACACCTATACGGATTCTCCTGCACAGTGGCAGATATGTAAATACGGGGTTTACATACCATTTCTTGCGCAATACGGTTAGAACACTCGAACACCTATACGGATTCTCCTGCACAGTGGCAGATATGTAAATACGGGGTTTACATACCATTTCTTGCGCATTACGGTTCGACCACTCGAACACCTATACGGATTCTCCTGCACAGTGGCAGATATGTAAATACGGGGTTTACATACCATTTCTTGCGCATTACGGTTCGAACACTCGAACACCTATACGGATTCTCCTACGCAGTGGCAGATATGTAAATACGGGTTTTCCGTACCATTTCTTGCGCAATACGGTTCGAACACTCGAACACCTATACGGATTCTCCTACACAGTGGCAGATATGTAAATATGAGGTTTACTTACCATTTCTTGCGAAATACGGTTCGAACACTCGAACACCAATACGGATTCTCCTGCACAGTGGCAGATATGTAAATACGGGGTTTACATACCTTTTCTTGCGCAATACGGTTCGAACACTCGAACACCTATACGGATTCTCCTGCACAGTGGCAGATATGTAAATATGGGGTTTACTTACCATTTCTTGCGAAATACGGTCCGAACACTCGAACACCTATACGGATTCTCCTGCACAGTGGCAGATATGTAAATATGGGGTTTACTTACCATTTCTTGCGAAATACGGTTCGAACACTCGAACACTTATACGGATTCTCCTGCACAGTGGCAGATATGTAAATACGGGGTTTACATACCATTTCTTGCGCATTACGGTTCGAACACTCGAACACCTATACGGATTTTCCTGCACAGTGGCAGATATGTAAATACGGGGTTTACATACCATTTCTTGCGCAATACGGTTCGAACACTCGAACACCTATACGGATTCTCCTGCACAGTGGCTGATATGTAAATACGGGGTTTACATACCATTTCTTGCGCAATACGGTTCGAACACTCGAAAACCTCTACGGATTCTCCTGCACAGTGGCAGATATGTAAATACGGGGTTTACATACCATTTCTTGCGCAATACGGTTCGAACACTCGAAAACCTATACGGATTCTCCTGCACAGTGGCAGATATGTAAATGCGGGGTTTACATACCGTTTCTTGCGCATTACGGTTCGAACACTCGAACACCTATACGGATTCTCCTGCACAGTGGCAGATATGTAAATACGGGGTTTACATACCATTTCTTGCGCATTACGGTTCGAACACTCGAACACCTATACGGATTCTCCTGCACAGTGGCAGATATGTAAATACGGGGTTTACATACCATTTCTTGCGCATTACGGTTCGAACACTCGAACACCTATACGGATTCTCCTGCACAGTGGCAGATATGTAAATACGGGTTTTCCGTACCATTTCTTGCGCAATACGGTTCGAACACTCGAACACCTATACGGATTCTCCTGCACAGTGGCAGATATGTAAATACGGGGTTTACATACCATTTCTTGCGCAATACGGTTCGAACACTCGAACACCTATACGGATTCTCCTGCACAGTGGCAGATATATAAATACGGGGTTTACATAGCATTTCTTGCGCATTACGGTTCGAACACTCGAACACCTATACGGATTCTCCTGCACAGTGGCAGATATGTAAATACGGGGTTTACATACCATTTCTTGCGCAATACGGTTCGAACACTCGAACACCTATACGGATTCTCCTGCACAGTGGCAGATATGTAAATACGTGGTTTACATACCATTTCTTGCGCAATACGGGTCGAACACTCGAACACCTATACGGATTCTCCTGCACAGTGGCAGATATGTAAATACGGGGTTTACATACCATTTCTTGCGCATTACGGTTCGAACACTCGAACACCTATACGGATTCTCCTACACAGTGGCAGATATGTAAATACGGCGTTTACATACCATTTCTTGCGCAATACGGTTCGAACACTCGAACACCTATACGGATTCTCCTGCACAGTGGCAGATATGTAAATGCGGGGTTTACTTACCATTTCTTGTGAAATACGGTTCGAACACTCGAGCACCTATACGGATTCTCGTGCACAGTGGCAGATATGTAAATACGGGGTTCACATACCATTTCTTGCGCATTACGGTTCGAACAGTCGAACACCTATACGGATTCTCCTGCACAGTGGCAGATATGCAAATACGTGGTTTACATACCATTTCTTGCGCAATACGGTTCGAACACTCGAACACCTATACGGATTCTCCTGCACAGTGGCAGATATGTAAATACGGGGTTTACATACCATTTCTTGCGCAATACGGTTCGAACACTCGAAAACCTATACGGATTCTCCTGCACAGTGGCAGATATGTAAATACGGGGTTTACATACCATTTCATGCGCAATACGGTTCGAACACTCGAAAACCTATACGGATTCTCCTGCACAGTGGCAGATATGTAAATACGGGGTTTACATACCATTTCTTGCGCAATACGGTTCGAACACTCGAACACCTATACGGATTCTCCTGCACAGTGGCAGATATGTAAATATGGGGTTTACTTACCATTTCTTGCGAAATACGGTTCGAACACTCGAACACCTATACGGATTCTCCTGCACAGTGGCAGATATTTAAATATGGGGTTTACATACCATTTCTTGCGAAATACGGTTCGAACACTCGAACACCTATACGGATTCTCCTGCACAGTGGCAGATATGTAAATACGGGGTTTACATACCATTTCTTGCGCAATACGGTTCGAACACTCGAACACCTATACGGATTCTCCTGCACAGTGGCTGATATGTAAATACGGGGTTTACATACGATTTCTTGCGCAATACGGTTCGAACACTCGAAAACCTCTACGGATTCTCCTGCACAGTGGCAGATATGTAAATGCGGGGTTTACATACCATTTCTTGCGCATTGCGGTTCGAACACTCGAACACCTATACGGATTCTCCTGCACAGTGGCAGATATGTAAATACGGGGTTTACATACCATTTCTTGCGCAATACGGTTCGAACACTCGAACACCTATACGGATTCTCCTGCACAGTGGCAGATATGTAAATGCGGGGTTTACATACCGTTTCTTGCGCATTACGGTTCGAACACTCGAACACCTATACGGATTCTCCTGCACAGTGGCAGATATGTAAATACGGGGATTACATACCATTTCTTGCGCATTACGGTTCGAACACTCGAACACCTATACGGATTCTCCTGCACAGTGGCAGATATGTAAATACGGGGTTTACATACCATTTCTTGCGCATTACGGTTCGAACACTCGAACACCTATACAGATTTTCCTGCACAGTGGCAGATATGTAAATACGGGGTTTACATACCATTTCTTGCGCAATACGGTTCGAACACTCGAACACCTATACGGATTCTCCTGCACAGTGGCTGATATGTAAATATGGGGTTTACATACCATTTCTTGCGCAATACGGTTCGAACACTCGAAAACCTCTACGGATTCTCCTGCACAGTGGCAGATATGTAAATACGGGGTTTACATACCATTTCTTGCGCAATACGGTTCGAACACTCGAAAACCTATACGGATTCTCCTGCACAGTGGCAGATATGTAAATGCGGGGTTTACATACCGTTTCTTGCGCATTACGGTTCGAACACTCGAACACCTATACGGATTGTCCTGCACAGTGGCAGATATGTAAATACGGGGTTTACATACCATTTCTTGCTCAATACGGTTCGAACACTCGAACACCTATACGGATTCTCCTGCACAGTGGCATATATGTAAATACGGGGTTTACATACCATTTCTTGCGCATTACGGTTCGAACACTCGAACACCTATACGGATTCTCCTGCACAGTGGCAGATATTTAAATACGGGGTTTACATACCATTTCTTGCGCATTACGGTTCGAACACTCGAACACCTATACGGATTCTCCTACGCAGTGGCGGATATGTAAATACGGGTTTTCCGTACCATTTCTTGCGCAATACGGTTCGAACACTCGAACACCTATACGGATTCTCCTGCACAGTGGCAGATATGTAAATACGGGGTTTACGTACCATTTCTTGCGCAATACGGTTCGAACACTCGAACACCTATACGGATTCTCCTGCACAGTGGCAGATATGTAAATACGGGCTTTACATACCATTTCTTGCGCAATACGGTTCGAACACTCGAACCCCTATACGGATTCTCCTGCACAGTGGCAGATATGTAAATACGGGGTTTACATACCATTTCTTGCGCAATACGGTTCGAACACTCGAACACCTATACGGATTCTCCTGCACAGTGGCAGATATGTAAATACGGGGTTTACATACCATTTCTTGCGCAAAACGGGTCGAACACTCGAACACCTATACGGATTCTCCTGCACAGTGGCAGATATGTAAATACGGGGTTTACATACCATTTCTTGCGCATTACGGTTCGAACACTCGAACACCTATACGGATTCTCCTGCACAGTGGCAGATATGTAAATACGGGGTTTACATACCATTTCTTGCGCAATACGGTTCGAACACTCGAACACCTATACGGATTCTCCTGCACAGCGGCAGATATGTAAATGCGGGGTTTACTTACCATTTCTTGCGAAATACGGTTCGAACACTCGAACACCTATACGGATTCCCCTGCACAGTGGCAGATATGTAAATACGGGGTTTACATACCATTTCTTGCGCATTACGGTTCGAACACTCGAACACCTATACGGATTCTCCTGCACAGTGGCAGTTATGTAAATACGTGGTTTACATACCATTTCTTGCGCAATACGGTTCGAACACTCGAACACCTATACGGATTCTCCTGCACAGTGGCAGATATGTAAATACGGGGTTTACATACCATTTCTTGCGCAATACGGTTCGAACACTCGAACACCTATACGGATTCTCCTGCACAGTGGCAGATATGTAAATATGAGGTTTACTTACCATTTCTTGCGAAATACGTTTCGAACACTCGAACACCTATACGGATTCTCCTGCACAGTGGCAGATATGTAAATACGGGGTTTACATACCATTTCTTGCGCAATACGGTTCGAACACTCGAACACCGATACGGATTCTCCTGCACAGTGGCAGATATGTAAATACGGGGTTTACATACCATTTCTTGCTCAATACGGTTCGAACACTCGAACACCTATACGGATTCTCCTGCACAGTGGCAGATATGTAAATACGGGGTTTACATACCATTTCTTGCGCAATACGGTTCGAACATTCGAACACTTATACGGATTCTCCTGCACAGTGGCAGATATGTAAATACGGGGTTTACGTACCATTTCTTGCGCAATACGGTTCGAACACTCGAACACCTATACGGATTCTCCTGCACAGTGGCAGATATGTAAATATGAGGTTTACCTACCATTTCTTGCGAAATACGGTTCGAACACTCGAACACCTATACGGATTCTCCTGCACAGTGGCAGATATGTAAATACGGGGTTTACATACCATTTCTTGCGCAATACGGTTCAAACACCCGAACACCTATACGGATTCTCCTGCACAGTGGCAGATATGTAAATACGGGGTTTACATACCATTTCTTGCTCAATACGGTTCGAACACTCGAACACCTATACGGATTCTCCTGCACAGTGGCAGATATGTAAATACGGGGTTTACATACCATTTCTTGCGCATTACGGTTCGAACACTCGAACACCTATACGGATTCTCCTGCACAGTGGCAGATATGTAAATACGGGGTTTACATACCATTTCTTGCGCATTACGGTTCGAACAGTCGAACACCGATACGGATTCTCCTACGTAGTGGCGGATATGTAAATACGGGTTTTCCGTACCATTTCTTGCGCAATACGGTTCGAACACTCGAACACCTATACGGATTCTCCTGCACAGTGGCAGATATGTAAATACGGGGTTTACGTACCATTTCTTGCGCAATACGGTTCGAACACTCGAACACCTATACGGATTCTCCTGCACAGTGGCAGATATGTAAATACGGGGTTTACATACCATTTCATGCGCATTACGGTTCGAACACTTGAACACCTATACGGATTCTCCTCCGCAGTGGCGGATATGTAAATACGGGTTTTCCGTACCATTTCTTGCGCAATACGGTTCGAACACTCGAACACCTACACGGATTCTCCTGCACAGTGGCAGATATGTAAATACGGCGTTTACGTACCATTTCTTGCGCAATACGGTTCGAACACTCGAACACCTATACGGATTCTCCTGCACAGTGGCAGATATGTAAATACGGCGTTTACATACCATTTCTTGCGCAATACGGTTCGAACACTCGAACACCTATACGGATTCTCCTGCACAGTGGCAGATATGTAAATACGGGGTTTACATACCATTTCTTGCGCAATACGGTTTGAACACTCGAACACCTATACGGATTCTCCTGCACAGTGGCAGATATATAAATACGGGGTTTACATACCATTTCTTGCGCATTACGGTTCGAACACTCGAACACCTATACGGATTCTCCTGCACAGTGGCAGATATGTAAATACGGGGTTTACATACCATTTCTTGCGCAATACGGTTCGAACACTCGAACACCTATACGGATTCTCCTGCACAGTGGCAGATATGTAAATACGGGGTTTACATACCATTTCTTGCGCAATACGGGTCGAACACTCGAACACCTATACGGATTCTCCTGCACAGTGGCAGATATGTAAATACGAGGTTTACATACCATTTCTTGCGCATTACGGTTCGAACACTCGAACACCTATACGGATTCTCCTGCACAGTGGCAGATATGTAAATACGTGGTTTACATACCGTTTCTTGCGCAATACGGTTCGAACACTCGAACACCTATACGGATTCTCCTGCACAGTGGCAGATATGTAAATACAGGGTTTACATACCATTTCTTGCGCAATACGGTTCGAACACTCGAACACCTATACGGATTCTCCTGCACAGTGGCAGATATGTAAATATGAGGTTTACTTACCATTTCTTGCGAAATACGTTTCGAACACTCGAACACCTATACGGATTCTCCTGCACAGTGGCAGATATGTAAATACGGGGTTTACATACCATTTCTTGCGCAATACGGTTCGAACACTCGAACACCGATACGGATTCTCCTGCACAGTGGCAGATATGTAAATACGGGGTTTACATACCATTTCTTGCTCAATACGGTTCGAACACTCGAACACCTATACGGATTCTCCTGCACAGTGGCAGATATGTAAATACGGGGTTTACATACCATTTCTTGCGCAATACGGTTCGAACATTCGAACACTTATACGGATTCTCCTGCACAGTGGCAGATATGTAAATACGGGGTTTACGTACCATTTCTTGCGCAATACGGTTCGAACACTCGAACACCTATACGGATTCTCCTGCACAGTGGCAGATATGTAAATATGAGGTTTACCTACCATTTCTTGCGAAATACGGTTCGAACACTCGAACACCTATACGGATTCTCCTGCACAGTGGCAGATATGTAAATACGGGGTTTACATACCATTTCTTGCGCAATACGGTTCAAACACCCGAACACCTATACGGATTCTCCTGCACAGTGGCAGATTTGTAAATACGGGGTTTACATACCATTTCTTGCTCAATACGGTTCGAACACTCGAACACCTATACGGATTCTCCTGCACAGTGGCAGATATGTAAATACGGGGTTTACATACCATTTCTTGCGCATTACGGTTCGAACACTCGAACACCTATACGGATTCTCCTGCACAGTGGCAGATATGTAAATACGGGGTTTACATACCATTTCTTGCGCATTACGGTTCGAACAGTCGAACACCGATACGGATTCTCCTACGTAGTGGCGGATATGTAAATACGGGTTTTCCGTACCATTTCTTGCGCAATACGGTTCGAACACTCGAACACCTATACGGATTCTCCTGCACAGTGGCAGATATGTAAATACGGGGTTTACGTACCATTTCTTGCGCAATACGGTTCGAACACTCGAACACCTATACGGATTCTCCTGCACAGTGGCAGATATGTAAATACGGGGTTTACATACCATTTCATGCGCATTACGGTTCGAACACTTGAACACCTATACGGATTCTCCTGCACAGTGGCGGATATGTAAATACGGGTTTTCCGTACCATTTCTTGCGCAATACGGTTCGAACACTCGAACACCTACACGGATTCTCCTGCACAGTGGCAGATATGTAAATACGGCGTTTACGTACCATTTCTTGCGCAATACGGTTCGAACACTCGAACACCTATACGGATTCTCCTGCACAGTGGCAGATATGTAAATACGGCGTTTACATACCATTTCTTGCGCAATACGGTTCGAACACTCGAACACCTATACGGATTCTCCTGCACAGTGGCAGATATGTAAATACGGGGTTTACATACCATTTCTTGCGCAATACGGTTTGAACACTCGAACACCTATACGGATTCTCCTGCACAGTGGCAGATATATAAATACGGGGTTTACATACCATTTCTTGCGCATTACGGTTCGAACACTCGAACACCTATACGGATTCTCCTGCACAGTGGCAGATATGTAAATACGGGGTTTACATACCATTTCTTGCGCAATACGGTTCGAACACTCGAACACCTATACGGATTCTCCTGCACAGTGGCAGATATGTAAATACGGGGTTTACATACCATTTCTTGCGCAATACGGGTCGAACACTCGAACACCTATACGGATTCTCCTGCACAGTGGCAGATATGTAAATACGAGGTTTACATACCATTTCTTGCGCATTACGGTTCGAACACTCGAACACCTATACGGATTCTCCTGCACAGTGGCAGATATGTAAATACGTGGTTTACATACCGTTTCTTGCGCAATACGGTTCGAACACTCGAACACCTATACGGATTCTCCTGCACAGTGGCAGATATGTAAATACGGGGTTTACATACCATTTCTTGCGCAATACGGTTCGAACACTCGAACACCTATACGGATTCTCCTGCACAGTGGCAGATATGTAAATATGAGGTTTACTTACCATTTCTTGCGAAATACGTTTCGAACACTCGAACACCTATACGGATTCTCCTGCACAGTGGCAGATATGTAAATACGGGGTTTACATACCATTTCTTGCGCAATACGGTTCGAACACTCGAACACCGATACGGATTCTCCTGCACAGTGGCAGATATGTAAATACGGGGTTTACATACCATTTCTTGCTCAATACGGTTCGAACACTCGAACACCTATACGGATTCTCCTGCACAGTGGCAGATATGTAAATACGGGGTTTACATACCATTTCTTGCGCAATACGGTTCAAACACTCGAACACCTATACGGATTCTCCTGCACAGTGGCAGATATGTAAATACGGGGTTTACATACCATTTCTTGCTCAATACGGTTCGAACACTCGAACACCTATACGGATTCTCCTGCACAGTGGCAGATATGTAAATACGGGGTTTACATACCATTTCTTGCGCATTACGGTTCGAACACTCGAACACCTATACGGATTCTCCTGCACAGTGGCAGATATGTAAATACGGGGTTTACATACCATTTCTTGCGCATTACGGTTCGAACAGTCGAACACCGATACGGATTCTCCTACGTAGTGGCGGATATGTAAATACGGGTTTTCCGTACCATTTCTTGCGCAATACGGTTCGAACACTCGAACACCTATACGGATTCTCCTGCACAGTGGCAGATATGTAAATACGAGGTTTGCATACCATTTCTTGCGCATTACGGTTCGAACACTCGAACACATATACGGATTCTCCTGCACAGTGGCAGATATGTAAATACGTGGTTTACATACCGTTTCTTGCGCAATACGGTTCGAACACTCGAACACCTATACGGATTCTCCTGCACAGTGGCAGATATGTAAATACGGGGTTTACATACCATTTCTTGCGCAATACGGTTCGAACACTCGAACACCTATACGGATTCTCCTGCACAGTGGCAGATATGTAAATATGAGGTTTACTTACCATTTCTTGCGAAATACGTTTCGAACACTCGAACACCTATACGGATTCTCCTGCACAGTGGCAGATATGTAAATACGGGGTTTACATACCATTTCTTGCGCAATACGGTTCGAACACTCGAACACCGATACGGATTCTCCTGCACAGTGGCAGATATGTAAATACGGGGTTTACATACCATTTCTTGCTCAATACGGTTCGAACACTCGAACACCTATACGGATTCTCCTGCACAGTGGCAGATATGTAAATACGGGGTTTACATACCATTTCTTGCGCAATACGGTTCGAACATTCGAACACTTATACGGATTCTCCTGCACAGTGGCAGATATGTAAATACGGGGTTTACGTACCATTTCTTGCGCAATACGGTTCGAACACTCGAACACCTATACGGATTCTCCTGCACAGTGGCGGATATGTAAATATGAGGTTTTCCTACCATTTCTTGCGAAATACGGTTCGAACACTCGAACACCTATACGGATTCTCCTGCACAGGGGCAGATATGTAAATACGGGGTTTACATACCATTTCTTGCGCAATACGGTTCAAACACTCGAACACCTATACGGATTCTCCTGCACAGTGGCAGATATGTAAATACGGGGTTTACATACCATTTCTTGCTCAATACGGTTCGAACACTCGAACACCTATACGGATTCTCCTGCACAGTGGCAGATATGTAAATACGGGGTTTACATACCATTTCTTGCGCATTACGGTTCGAACACTCGAACACCTATACGGATTCTCCTGCACAGTGGCAGATATGTAAATACGGGGTTTACATACCATTTCTTGCGCATTACGGTTCGAACAGTCGAACACCGATACGGATTCTCCTACGTAGTGGCGGATATGTAAATACGGGTTTTCCGTACCATTTCTTGCGCAATACGGTTCGAACACTCGAACACCTATACGGATTCTCCTGCACAGTGGCAGATATGTAAATACGAGGTTTACATACCATTTCTTGCGCATTACGGTTCGAACACTCGAACACCTATACGGATTCTCCTGCACAGTGGCAGATATGTAAATACGTGGTTTACATACCGTTTCTTGCGCAATACGGTTCGAACACTCGAACACCTATACGGATTCTCCTGCACAGTGGCAGATATGTAAATACGGGGTTTACATACCATTTCTTGCGCAATACGGTTCGAACACTCGAACACCTATACGGATTCTCCTGCACAGTGGCAGATATGTAAATATGAGGTTTACTTACCATTTCTTGCGAAATACGTTTCGAACACTCGAACACCTATACGGATTCTCCTGCACAGTGGCAGATATGTAAATACGGGGTTTACATACCATTTCTTGCGCAATACGGTTCGAACACTCGAACACCGATACGGATTCTCCTGCACAGTGGCAGATATGTAAATACGGGGTTTACATACCATTTCTTGCTCAATACGGTTCGAACACTCGAACACCTATACGGATTCTCCTGCACAGTGGCAGATATGTAAATACGGGGTTTACATACCATTTCTTGCGCAATACGGTTCGAACATTCGAACACTTATACGGATTCTCCTGCACAGTGGCAGATATGTAAATACGGGGTTTACGTACCATTTCTTGCGCAATACGGTTCGAACACTCGAACACCTATACGGATTCTCCTGCACAGTGGCAGATATGTAAATATGAGGTTTTCCTACCATTTCTTGCGAAATACGGTTCGAACACTCGAACACCTATACGGATTCTCCTGCACAGTGGCAGATATGTAAATACGGGGTTTACATACCATTTCTTGCGCAATACGGTTCAAACACTCGAACACCTATACGGATTCTCCTGCACAGTGGCAGATATGTAAATACGGGGTTTACATACCATTTCTTGCTCAATACGGTTCGAACACTCGAACACCTATACGGATTCTCCTGCACAGTGGCAGATATGTAAATACGGGGTTTACATACCATTTCTTGCGCATTACGGTTCGAACACTCGAACACCTATACGGATTCTCCTGCACAGTGGCAGATATGTAAATACGGGGTTTACATACCATTTCTTGCGCATTACGGTTCGAACAGTCGAACACCGATACGGATTCTCCTACGTAGTGGCGGATATGTAAATACGGGTTTTCCGTACCATTTCTTGCGCAATACGGTTCGAACACTCGAACACCTATACGGATTCTCCTGCACAGTGGCAGATATGTAAATACGGGGTTTACGTACCATTTCTTGCGCAATACGGTTCGAACACTCGAACACCTATACGGATTCTCCTGCACAGTGGCAGATATGTAAATACGGGGTTTACATACCATTTCTTGCGCATTACGGTTCGAACACTTGAACACCTATACGGATTCTCCTCCGCAGTGGCGGATATGTAAATACGGGTTTTCCGTACCATTTCTTGCGCAATACGGTTCGAACACTCGAACACCTACACGGATTCTCCTGCACAGTGGCAGATATGTAAATACGGCGTTTACGTACCATTTCTTGCGCAATACGGTTCGAACACTCGAACACCTATACGGATTCTCCTGCACAGTGGCAGATATGTAAATACGGGGTTTACATACCATTTCTTGCGCAATACGGTTCGAACACTCGAACACCTATACGGATTCTCCTGCACAGTGGCAGATATGTAAATACGGGGTTTACATACCATTTCTTGCGCAATACGGTTCGAACACTCGAACACCTATACGGATTCTCCTGCACAGTGGCAGATATATAAATACGGGGTTTACATACCATTTCTTGCGCATTACGGTTCGAACACTCGAACACCTATACGGATTCTCCTGCACAGTGGCAGATATGTAAATACGGGGTTTACATACCATTTCTTGCGCAATACGGTTCGAACACTCGAACACCTATACGGATTCTCCTGCACAGTGGCAGATATGTAAATACGGGGTTTACATACCATTTCTTGCGCAATACGGGTCGAACACTCGAACACCTATACGGATTCTCTTGCACAGTGGCAGATATGTAAATACGAGGTTTACATACCATTTCTTGCGCATTACGGTTCGAACACTCGAACACCTATACGGATTCTCCTGCACAGTGGCAGATATGTAAATACGTGGTTTACATACCGTTTCTTGCGCAATACGGTTCGAACACTCGAACACCTATACGGATTTTCCTGCACAGTGGCAGATATGTAAATACGGGGTTTACATACCATTTCTTGCGCAATACGGTTCGAACACTCGAACACCTATACGGATTCTCCTGCACAGTGGCAGATATGTAAATATGAGGTTTACTTACCATTTCTTGCGAAATACGTTTCGAACACTCGAACACCTATACGGATTCTCCTGCACAGTGGCAGATATGTAAATACGGGGTTTACATACCATTTCTTGCGCAATACGGTTCGAACACTCGAACACCGATACGGATTCTCCTGCACAGTGGCAGATATGTAAATACGGGGTTTACATACCATTTCTTGCGCAATACGGTTCGAACACTCGAACACCTATACGGATTCTCCTGCACAGTGGCAGATATGTAAATATGAGGTTTACTTACCATTTCTTGCGAAATACGTTTCGAACACTCGAACACCTATACGGATTCTCCTGCACAGTGGCAGATATGTAAATACGGGGTTTACATACCATTTCTTGCGCAATACGGTTCGAACACACGAACACCTATACGGATTCTCCTACACAGTGGCAGATATTTAAATACGGGGTTTACATACCATTTCTTGCTCAATACGGTTCGAACACTCGAACACCTATACGGATTCTCCTGCACAGTGGCAGATATGTAAATACGGGGATTACATACCATTTCTTGCGCATTACGGTTCGAACACTCGAACACCTATACGGATTCTCCTGCACAGTGGAAGATATGTAAATACGGGGTTTACATACCATTTCTCGCGCAATACGGTTCGAACACTCGAACACCTATACGGATTCTCCTGCACAGTGGCAGATATGTAAATATGGGGTTTACTTACCATTTCTTGCGAAATACGGTTCGAACACTCGAACACCTATACGGATTCTCCTGCACAGTGGCAGATATTTAAATATGGGGTTTACATACCATTTCTTGCGAAATACGGTTCGAACACTCGAACACCTATACGGATTCTCCTGCACAGTGGCAGATATGTAAATACGGGGTTTACATACCATTTCTTGCGCATTACGGTTCGAACACACGAACACCTATACGGATTCTCCTGCACAGTGGCAGATATGTAAATACGGGGTTTACATACCATTTCTTGCGCAATACGGTTCGAACACTCGAACACCTATACGGATTCTCCTGCACAGTGGCTGATATGTAAATACGGGGTTTACATACGATTTCTTGCGCAATACGGTTCGAACACTCGAAAACCTCTACGGATTCTCCTGCACAGTGGCAGATATGTAAATGCGGGGTTTACATACCATTTCTTGCGCATTGCGGTTCGAACACTCGAACACCTATACGGATTCTCCTGCACAGTGGCAGATATGTAAATACGGGGTTTACATACCATTTCTTGCGCAATACGGTTCGAACACTCGAACACCTATACGGATTCTCCTGCACAGTGGCAGATATGTAAATGCGGGGTTTACATACCGTTTCTTGCGCATTACGGTTCGAACACTCGAACACCTATACGGATTCTCCTGCACAGTGGCAGATATGTAAATACGGGGATTACATACCATTTCTTGCGCATTACGGTTCGAACACTCGAACACCTATACGGATTCTCCTGCACAGTGGCAGATATGTAAATACGGGGTTTACATACCATTTCTTGCGCATTATGGTTCGAACACTCGAACACCTATACGGATTTTCCTGCACAGTGGCAGATATGTAAATACGGGGTTTACATACCATTTCTTGCGCAATACGGTTCGAACACTCGAACACCTATACGGATTCTCCTGCACAGTGGCTGATATGTAAATACGGGGTTTACATACCATTTCTTGCGCAATACGGTTCGAACACTCGAAAACCTCTACGGATTCTCCTGCACAGTGGCAGATATGTAAATACGGGGTTTACATACCATTTCTTGCGCAATACGGTTCGAACACTCGAAAACCTAAACGGATTCTCCTGCACAGTGGCAGATATGTAAATGCGGGGTTTACATACCGTTTCTTGCGCATTACGGTTCGAACCCTCGAACACCTATACGGATTCTCCTGCACAGTGGCAGATATGTAAATACGGGGTTTACATACCATTTCTTGCTCAATACGGTTCGAACACTCGAACACCTATACGGATTCTCCTGCACAGTGGCATATATGTAAATACGGGGTTTACATACCATTTCTTGCGCATTACGGTTCGAACACTCGAACACCTATACGGATTCTCCTGCACAGTGGCAGATATGTAAATACGGGGTTTACATACCATTTCTTGCGCATTACGGTTCGAACACTCGAACACTTATACGGATTCTCCTACGCAGTGGCGGATATGTAAATACGGGTTTTCCGTACCATTTCTTGCGCAATACGGTTCGAACACTCGAACACCTATACGGATTCTCCTGCACAGTGGCAGATATGTAAATACGGGGTTTACGTACCATTTCTTGCGCAATACGGTTCGAACACTCGAACACCTATACGGATTCTCCTGCACAGTGGCAGATATGTAAATACGGGCTTTACATACCATTTCTTGCGCAATACGGTTCGAACACTCGAACACCTATACGGATTCTCCTGCACAGTGGCAGATATGTAAATACGGGGTTTACATACCATTTCTTGCGCAATACGGTTCGAACACTCGAACACCTATACGGATTCTCCTACACAGTGGCAGATATGTAAATACGGGGTTTACATACCATTTCTTGCGCAAAACGGGTCGAACACTCGAACACCTATACGGATTCTCCTGCACAGTGGCAGATATGTAAATACGGGGTTTACATACCATTTCTTGCGCATTACGGTTCGAACACTCGAACACCTATACGGATTCTCCTGCACAGTGGCAGATATGTAAATACGGGGTTTACATACCATTTCTTGCGCAATACGGTTCGAACACTCGAACACCTATACGGATTCTCCTGCACAGCGGCAGATATGTAAATGCGGGGTTTACTTACCATTTCTTGCGAAATACGGTTCGAACACTCGAACACCTATACGGATTCCCCTGCACAGTGGCAGATATGTAAATACGTGGTTTAGATACCATTTCTTGCGCAATACGGTTCGAACACTCGAACACCTATACGGATTCTCCTGCACAGTGGCAGATATGTAAATACGGGGTTTACATACCATTTCTTGCGCAATACGGTTCGAACACTCGAACACCTATACGGATTCTCCTGCACAGTGGCAGATATGTAAATATGAGGTTTACTTACCATTTCTTGCGAAATACGTTTCGAACACTCGAACACCTATACGGATTCTCCTGCACAGTGGCAGATATGTAAATACGGGGTTTACATACCATTTCTTGCGCAATACGGTTCGAACACTCGAACACCGATACGGATTCTCCTGCACAGTGGCAGATATGTAAATACGGGGTTTACATACCATTTCTTGCTCAATACGGTTCGAACACTCGAACACCTATACGGATTCTCCTGCACAGTGGCAGATATGTAAATACGGGGTTTAGATACCATTTCTTGCGCAATACGGTTCGAACATTCGAACACTTATACGGATTCTCCTGCACAGTGGCAGATATGTAAATACGGGGTTTACGTACCATTTCTTGCGCAATACGGTTCGAACACTCGAACACCTATACGGATTCTCCTGCACAGTGGCAGATATGTAAATATGAGGTTTACCTACCATTTCTTGCGAAATACGGTTCGAACACTCGAACACCTATACGGATTCTCCTGCACAGTGGCAGATATGTAAATACGGGGTTTACATACCATTTCTTGCGCAATACGGTTCAAACACTCGAACACCTATACGGATTCTCCTGCACAGTGGCAGATATGTAAATACGGGGTTTACATACCATTTCTTGCTCAATACGGTTCGAACACTCGAACACCTATACGGATTCTCCTGCACAGTGGCAGATATGTAAATACGGGGTTTACATACCATTTCTTGCGCATTACGGTTCGAACACTCGAACACCTATACGGATTCTCCTGCACAGTGGCAGATATGTAAATACGGGGTTTACATACCATTTCTTGCGCATTACGGTTCGAACAGTCGAACACCGATACGGATTCTCCTACGTAGTGGCGGATATGTAAATACGGGTTTTCCGTACCATTTCTTGCGCAATACGGTTCGAACACTCGAACACCTATACGGATTCTCCTGCACAGTGGCAGATATGTAAATACGGGGTTTACGTACCATTTCTTGCGCAATACGGTTCGAACACTCGAACACCTATACGGATTCTCCTGCACAGTGGCAGATATGTAAATACGGGGTTTACATACCATTTCTTGCGCATTACGGTTCGAACACTTGAACACCTATACGGATTCTCCTCCGCAGTGGCGGATATGTAAATACGGGTTTTCCGTACCATTTCTTGCGCAATACGGTTCGAACACTCGAACACCTACACGGATTCTCCTGCACAGTGGCAGATATGTAAATACGGCGTTTACGTACCATTTCTTGCGCAATACGGTTCGAACACTCGAACACCTATACGGATTCTCCTGCACAGTGGCAGATATGTAAATACGGGGTTTACATACCATTTCTTGCGCAATACGGTTCGAACACTCGAACACCTATACGGATTCTCCTGCACAGTGGCAGATATGTAAATACGGGGTTTACATACCATTTCTTGCGCAATACGGTTCGAACACTCGAACACCTATACGGATTCTCCTGCACAGTGGCAGATATATAAATACGGGGTTTACATACCATTTCTTGCGCATTACGGTTCGAACACTCGAACACCTATACGGATTCTCCTGCACAGTGGCAGATATGTAAATACGGGGTTTACATACCATTTCTTGCGCAATACGGTTCGAACACTCGAACACCTATACGGATTCTCCTGCACAGTGGCAGATATGTAAATACGGGGTTTACATACCATTTCTTGCGCAATACGGGTCGAACACTCGAACACCTATACGGATTCTCCTGCACAGTGGCAGATATGTAAATACGAGGTTTACATACCATTTCTTGCGCATTACGGTTCGAACACTCGAACACCTATACGGATTCTCCTGCACAGTGGCAGATATGTAAATACGTGGTTTACATACCGTTTCTTGCGCAATACGGTTCGAACACTCAAACACCTATACGGATTCTCCTGCACAGTGGCAGATATGTAAATACGGGGTTTACATACCATTTCTTGCGCAATACGGTTCGAACACTCGAACACCTATACGGATTCTCCTGCACAGTGGCAGATATGTAAATATGAGGTTTACTTACCATTTCTTGCGAAATACGTTTCGAACACTCGAACACCTATACGGATTCTCCTGCACAGTGGCAGATATGTAAATACGGGGTTTACATACCATTTCTTGCGCAATACGGTTCGAACACTCGAACACCGATACGGATTCTCCTGCACAGTGGCAGATATGTAAATACGGGGTTTACATACCATTTCTTGCTCAATACGGTTCGAACACTCGAACACCTATACGGATTCTCCTGCACAGTGGCAGATATGTAAATACGGGGTTTACATACCATTTCTTGCGCAATACGGTTCGAACATTCGAACACTTATACGGATTCTCCTGCACAGTGGCAGATATGTAAATACGGGGTTTACGTACCATTTCTTGCGCAATACGGTTCGAACACTCGAACACCTATACGGATTCTCCTGCACAGTGGCAGATATGTAAATATGAGGTTTACCTACCATTTCTTGCGAAATACGGTTCGAACACTCGAACACCTATACGGATTCTCCTGCACAGTGGCAGATATGTAAATACGGGGTTTACATACCATTTCTTGCGCAATACGGTTCAAACACTCGAACACCTATACGGATTCTCCTGCACAGTGGCAGATATGTAAATACGGGGTTTACATACCATTTCTTGCTCAATACGGTTCGAACACTCGAACACCTATACGGATTCTCCTGCACAGTGGCAGATATGTAAATACGGGGTTTACATACCATTTCTTGCGCATTACGGTTCGAACACTCGAACACCTATACGGATTCTCCTGCACAGTGGCAGATATGTAAATACGGGGTTTACATACCATTTCTTGCGCATTACGGTTCGAACAGTCGAACACCGATACGGATTCTCCTACGTAGTGGCGGATATGTAAATACGGGTTTTCCGTACCATTTCTTGCGCAATACGGTTCGAACACTCGAACACCTATACGGATTCTCCTGCACAGTGGCAGATATGTAAATACGGGGTTTACGTACCATTTCTTGCGCAATACGGTTCGAACACTCGAACACCTATACGGATTCTCCTGCACAGTGGCAGATATGTAAATACGGGGTTTACGTACCATTTCTTGCGCAATACGGTTCGAACACTCGAACACCTATACGGATTCTCCTGCACAGTGGCAGATATGTAAATATGAGGTTTACTTACCATTTCTTGCGAAATACGTTTCGAACACTCGAACACCTATACGGATTCTCCTGCACAGTGGCAGATATGTAAATACGGGGTTTACATACCATTTCTTGCGCAATACGGTTCGAACACTCGAACACCGATACGGATTCTCCTGCACAGTGGCAGATATGTAAATACGGGGTTTACATACCATTTCTTGCTCAATACGGTTCGAACACTCGAACACCTATACGGATTCTCCTGCACAGTGGCAGATATGTAAATACGGGGTTTACATACCATTTCTTGCGCAATACGGTTCGAACATTCGAACACTTATACGGATTCTCCTGCACAGTGGCAGATATGTAAATACGGGGTTTACGTACCATTTCTTGCGCAATACGGTTCGAACACTCGAACACCTATACGGATTCTCCTGCACAGTGGCAGATATGTAAATATGAGGTTTACCTACCATTTCTAGCGAAATACGGTTCGAACACTCGAACACCTATACGGATTCTCCTGCACAGTGGCAGATATGTAAATACGGGGTTTACATACCATTTCTTGCGCAATACGGTTCAAACACTCGAACACCTATACGGATTCTCCTGCACAGTGGCAGATATGTAAATACGGGGTTTACATACCATTTCTTGCTCAATACGGTTCGAACACTCGAACACCTATACGGATTCTCCTGCACAGTGGCAGATATGTAAATACGGGGTTTACATACCATTTCTTGCGCATTACGGTTCGAACACTCGAACACCTATACGGATTCCCCTGCACAGTGGCAGATATGTAAATACGGGGTTTACATACCATTTCTTGCGCATTACGGTTCGAACAGTCGAACACCGATACGGATTCTCCTACGTAGTGGCGGATATGTAAATACGGGTTTTCCGTACCATTTGTTGCGCAATACGGTTCGAACACTCGAACACCTATACGGATTCTCCTGCACAGTGGCAGATATGTAAATACGGGGTTTACGTACCATTTCTTGCGCAATACGGTTCGAACACTCGAACACCTATACGGATTCTCCTGCACAGTGGCAGATATGTAAATACGGGGTTTACATACCATTTCTTGCGCATTACGGTTCGAACACTTGAACACCTATACGGATTCTCCTCCGCAGTGGCGGATATGTAAATACGGGTTTTCCGTACCATTTCTTGCGCAATACGGTTCGAACACTCGAACACCTACACGGATTCTCCTGCACAGTGGCAGATATGTAAATACGGCGTTTACGTACCATTTCTTGCGCAATACGGTTCGAACACTCGAACACCTATACGGATTCTCCTGCACAGTGGCAGATATGTAAATACGGGGTTTACATACCATTTCTTGCGCAATACGGTTCGAACACTCGAACACCTATACGGATTCTCCTGCACAGTGGCAGATATATAAATACGGGGTTTACATACCATTTCTTGCGCATTACGGTTCGAACACTCGAACACCTATACGGATTCTCCTGCACAGTGGCAGATATGTAAATACGGGGTTTACATACCATTTCTTGCGCAATACGGTTCGAACACTCGAACACCTATACGGATTCTCCTGCACAGTGGCAGATATGTAAATACGGGGTTTACATACCATTTCTTGCGCAATACGGGTCGAACACTCGAACACCTATACGGATTCTCCTGCACAGTGGCAGATATGTAAATACGAGGTTTACATACCATTTCTTGCGCATTACGGTTCGAACACTCGAACACCTATACGGATTCTCCTGCACAGTGGCAGATATGTAAATACGTGGTTTACATACCGTTTCTTGCGCAATACGGTTCGAACACTCGAACACCTATACGGATTCTCCTGCACAGTGGCAGATATGTAAATACGGGGTTTACATACCATTTCTTGCGCAATACGGTTCGAACACTCGAACACCTATACGGATTCTCCTGCACAGTGGCAGATATGTAAATATGAGGTTTACTTACCATTTCTTGCGAAATACGTTTCGAACACTCGAACACCTATACGGATTCTCCTGCACAGTGGCAGATATGTAAATACGGGGTTTACATACCATTTCTTGCGCAATACGGTTCGAACACTCGAACACCGATACGGATTCTCCTGCACAGTGGCAGATATGTAAATACGGGGTTTACATACCATTTCTTGCTCAATACGGTTCGAACACTCGAACACCTATACGGATTCTCCTGCACAGTGGCAGATATGTAAATACGGGGTTTACATACCATTTCTTGCGCAATACGGTTCGAACATTCGAACACTTATACGGATTCTCCTGCACAGTGGCAGATATGTAAATACGGGGTTTACGTACCATTTCTTGCGCAATACGGTTCGAACACTCGAACACCTATACGGATTCTCCTGCACAGTGGCAGATATGTAAATATGAGGTTTACCTACCATTTCTTGCGAAATACGGTTCGAACACTCGAACACCTATACGGATTCTCCTGCACAGTGGCAGATATGTAAATACGGGGTTTACATACCATTTCTTGCGCAATACGGTTCAAACACTCGAACACCTATACGGATTCTCCTGCACAGTGGCAGATATGTAAATACGGGGTTTACATACCATTTCTTGCTCAATACGGTTCGAACACTCGAACACCTATACGGATTCTCCTGCACAGTGGCAGATATGTAAATACGGGGTTTACATACCATTTCTTGCGCATTACGGTTCGAACACTCGAACACCTATACGGATTCTCCTGCACAGTGGCAGATATGTAAATACGGGGTTTACATACCATTTCTTGCGCATTACGGTTCGAACAGTCGAACACCGATACGGATTCTCCTACGTAGTGGCGGATATGTAAATACGGGTTTTCCGTACCATTTCTTGCGCAATACGGTTCGAACACTCGAACACCTATACGGATTCTCCTGCACAGTGGCAGATATGTAAATACGGGGTTTACGTACCATTTCTTGCGCAATACGGTTCGAACACTCGAACACCTATACGGATTCTCCTGCACAGTGGCAGATATGTAAATACGGGGTTTACATACCATTTCTTGCGCATTACGGTTCGAACACTTGAACACCTATACGGATTCTCCTCCGCAGTGGCGGATATGTAAATACGGGTTTTCCGTACCAATTCTTGCGCAATACGGTTCGAACACTCGAACACCTACACGGATTCTCCTGCACAGTGGCAGATATGTAAATACGGCGTTTACGTACCATTTCTTGCGCAATACGGTTCGAACACTCGAACACCTATACGGATTCTCCTGCACAGTGGCAGATATGTAAATACGGGGTTTACATACCATTTCTTGCGCAATACGGTTCGAACACTCGAACACCTATACGGATTCTCCTGCACAGTGGCAGATATGTAAATACGGGGTTTACATACCATTTCTTGCGCAATACGGTTCGAACACTCGAACACCTATACGGATTCTCCTGCACAGTGGCAGATATATAAATACGGGGTTTACATACCATTTCTTGCACATTACGGTTCGAACACTCGAACACCTATACGGATTCTCCTGCACAGTGGCAGATATGTAAATACGGGGTTTACATACCATTTCTTGCGCAATACGGTTCGAACACTCGAACACCTATACGGATTCTCCTGCACAGTGGCAGATATGTAAATACGGGGTTTACATACCATTTCTCGCGCAATACGGGTCGAACACTCGAACACCTATACGGATTCTCCTGCACAGTGGCAGATATGTAAATACGAGGTTTACATACAATTTCTTGCGCATTACGGTTCGAACACTCGAACACCTATACGGATTCTCCTGCACAGTGGCAGATATGTAAATACGTGGTTTACATACCGTTTCTTGCGCAATACGGTTCGAACACTCGAACACCTATACGGATTCTCCTGCACAGTGGCAGATATGTAAATACGGGGTTTACATACCATTTCTTGCGCAATACGGTTCGAACACTCGAACACCGATACGGATTCTCCTGCACAGTGGCAGATATGTAAATACGGGGTTTACATACCATTTCTTGCTCAATACGGTTCGAACACTCGAACACCTATACGGATTCTCCTGCACAGTGGCAGATATGTAAATACGGGGTTTACATACCATTTCTTGCGCAATACGGTTCGAACATTCGAACACTTATACGGATTCTCCTGCACAGTGGCAGATATGTAAATACGGGGTTTACGTACCATTTCTTGCGCAATACGGTTCGAACACTCGAACACCTATACGGATTCTCCTGCACAGTGGCAGATATGTAAATATGAGGTTTACCTACCATTTCTAGCGAAATACGGTTCGAACACTCGAACACCTATACGGATTCTCCTGCACAGTGGCAGATATGTAAATACGGGGTTTACATACCATTTCTTGCGCAATACGGTTCAAACACTCGAACACCTATACGGATTCTCCTGCACAGTGGCAGATATGTAAATACGGGGTTTACATACCATTTCTTGCTCAATACGGTTCGAACACTCGAACACCTATACGGATTCTCCTGCACAGTGGCAGATATGTAAATACGGGGTTTACATACCATTTCTTGCGCATTACGGTTCGAACACTCGAACACCTATACGGATTCCCCTGCACAGTGGCAGATATGTAAATACGGGGTTTACATACCATTTCTTGCGCATTACGGTTCGAACAGTCGAACACCGATACGGATTCTCCTACGTAGTGGCGGATATGTAAATACGGGTTTTCCGTACCATTTGTTGCGCAATACGGTTCGAACACTCGAACACCTATACGGATTCTCCTGCACAGTGGCAGATATGTAAATACGGGGTTTACGTACCATTTCTTGCGCAATACGGTTCGAACACTCGAACACCTATACGGATTCTCCTGCACAGTGGCAGATATGTAAATACGGGGTTTACATACCATTTCTTGCGCATTACGGTTCGAACACTTGAACACCTATACGGATTCTCCTCCGCAGTGGCGGATATGTAAATACGGGTTTTCCGTACCATTTCTTGCGCAATACGGTTCGAACACTCGAACACCTACACGGATTCTCCTGCACAGTGGCAGATATGTAAATACGGCGTTTACGTACCATTTCTTGCGCAATACGGTTCGAACACTCGAACACCTATACGGATTCTCCTGCACAGTGGCAGATATGTAAATACGGGGTTTACATACCATTTCTTGCGCAATACGGTTCGAACACTCGAACACCTATACGGATTCTCCTGCACAGTGGCAGATATATAAATACGGGGTTTACATACCATTTCTTGCGCATTACGGTTCGAACACTCGAACACCTATACGGATTCTCCTGCACAGTGGCAGATATGTAAATACGGGGTTTACATACCATTTCTTGCGCAATACGGTTCGAACACTCGAACACCTATACGGATTCTCCTGCACAGTGGCAGATATGTAAATACGGGGTTTACATACCATTTCTTGCGCAATACGGGTCGAACACTCGAACACCTATACGGATTCTCCTGCACAGTGGCAGATATGTAAATACGAGGTTTACATACCATTTCTTGCGCATTACGGTTCGAACACTCGAACACCTATACGGATTCTCCTGCACAGTGGCAGATATGTAAATACGTGGTTTACATACCGTTTCTTGCGCAATACGGTTCGAACACTCGAACACCTATACGGATTCTCCTGCACAGTGGCAGATATGTAAATACGGGGTTTACATACCATTTCTTGCGCAATACGGTTCGAACACTCGAACACCTATACGGATTCTCCTGCACAGTGGCAGATATGTAAATATGAGGTTTACTTACCATTTCTTGCGAAATACGTTTCGAACACTCGAACACCTATACGGATTCTCCTGCACAGTGGCAGATATGTAAATACGGGGTTTACATACCATTTCTTGCGCAATACGGTTCGAACACTCGAACACCGATACGGATTCTCCTGCACAGTGGCAGATATGTAAATACGGGGTTTACATACCATTTCTTGCTCAATACGGTTCGAACACTCGAACACCTATACGGATTCTCCTGCACAGTGGCAGATATGTAAATACGGGGTTTACATACCATTTCTTGCGCAATACGGTTCGAACATTCGAACACTTATACGGATTCTCCTGCACAGTGGCAGATATGTAAATACGGGGTTTACGTACCATTTCTTGCGCAATACGGTTCGAACACTCGAACACCTATACGGATTCTCCTGCACAGTGGCAGATATGTAAATATGAGGTTTACCTACCATTTCTTGCGAAATACGGTTCGAACACTCGAACACCTATACGGATTCTCCTGCACAGTGGCAGATATGTAAATACGGGGTTTACATACCATTTCTTGCGCAATACGGTTCAAACACTCGAACACCTATACGGATTCTCCTGCACAGTGGCAGATATGTAAATACGGGGTTTACATACCATTTCTTGCTCAATACGGTTCGAACACTCGAACACCTATACGGATTCTCCTGCACAGTGGCAGATATGTAAATACGGGGTTTACATACCATTTCTTGCGCATTACGGTTCGAACACTCGAACACCTATACGGATTCTCCTGCACAGTGGCAGATATGTAAATACGGGGTTTACATACCATTTCTTGCGCATTACGGTTCGAACAGTCGAACACCGATACGGATTCTCCTACGTAGTGGCGGATATGTAAATACGGGTTTTCCGTACCATTTCTTGCGCAATACGGTTCGAACACTCGAACACCTATACGGATTCTCCTGCACAGTGGCAGATATGTAAATACGGGGTTTACGTACCATTTCTTGCGCAATACGGTTCGAACACTCGAACACCTATACGGATTCTCCTGCACAGTGGCAGATATGTAAATACGGGGTTTACATACCATTTCTTGCGCATTACGGTTCGAACACTTGAACACCTATACGGATTCTCCTCCGCAGTGGCGGATATGTAAATACGGGTTTTCCGTACCAATTCTTGCGCAATACGGTTCGAACACTCGAACACCTACACGGATTCTCCTGCACAGTGGCAGATATGTAAATACGGCGTTTACGTACCATTTCTTGCGCAATACGGTTCGAACACTCGAACACCTATACGGATTCTCCTGCACAGTGGCAGATATGTAAATACGGGGTTTACATACCATTTCTTGCGCAATACGGTTCGAACACTCGAACACCTATACGGATTCTCCTGCACAGTGGCAGATATGTAAATACGGGGTTTACATACCATTTCTTGCGCAATACGGTTCGAACACTCGAACACCTATACGGATTCTCCTGCACAGTGGCAGATATATAAATACGGGGTTTACATACCATTTCTTGCACATTACGGTTCGAACACTCGAACACCTATACGGATTCTCCTGCACAGTGGCAGATATGTAAATACGGGGTTTACATACCATTTCTTGCGCAATACGGTTCGAACACTCGAACACCTATACGGATTCTCCTGCACAGTGGCAGATATGTAAATACGGGGTTTACATACCATTTCTCGCGCAATACGGGTCGAACACTCGAACACCTATACGGATTCTCCTGCACAGTGGCAGATATGTAAATACGAGGTTTACATACAATTTCTTGCGCATTACGGTTCGAACACTCGAACACCTATACGGATTCTCCTGCACAGTGGCAGATATGTAAATACGTGGTTTACATACCGTTTCTTGCGCAATACGGTTCGAACACTCGAACACCTATACGGATTCTCCTGCACAGTGGCAGATATGTAAATACGGGGTTTACATACCATTTCTTGCGCAATACGGTTCGAACACTCGAACACCTATACGGATTCTCCTGCACAGTGGCAGATATGTAAATATGAGGTTTACTTACCATTTCTTGCGAAATACGTTTCGAACACTCGAACACCTATACGGATTCTCCTGCACAGTGGCAGATATGTAAATACGGGGTTTACATACCATTTCTTGCGCAATACGGTTCGAACACTCGAACACCTATACGGATTCTCCTACACAGTGGCAGATATTTAAATACGGGGTTTACATACCATTTCTTGCTCAATACGGTTCGAACATTCGAACACCTATACGGATTCTCCTGCACAGTGGCACATATGTAAATACGGGGTTTACATACCATTTCTTGCGCAATACGGTTCGAACACTCGAACACCTATACGGATTCTCCTGCACAGTGGCAGATATGTAAATATGAGGTTTACCTACCATTTCTTGCGAAATACGGTTCGAACACTCGAACACCTATACGGATTCTCCTGCACAGTGGCAGATATGTAAATACGGGGTTTACATACCATTTCTTGCGAAATACGGTTCGAACACTCGAACACTATACGGATTCTCCTGCACAGTGGCAGATATGTAAATACGGGGTTTACATACGATTTCTTGCGAAATACGGTTCGAACACTCGAACACCTATACGGATTCTCCTGCACAGTGGCAGATATGTAAATACGGGGTTTACATAACATTTCTTGCGCAATACGGTTCGAACACTCGAACACCTATATGGATTCTCCTGCACAGTGGCAGATATGTAAATACGGGGTTTACGTACCATTTCTTGCGCAATACGGTTCGAACAGTCGAACACCTATACGGATTCTCCTGCACAGTGGCAGATATGTAAATACGGGGTTTACATACCATTTCTTGCGCAATACGGTTCGAACACTCGAACACCTATACGAATTCTCCTGCACAGTGGCAGATATGTAAATACGGGGTTTACATACCATTTCTTGCGCAATACGGTTCGAACACTCGAACACCTATACGGATTCTCCTGCACAGTGGCAGATATATAAATACGGGGTTTACATACCATTTCTTGCGCATTACGGTTCGAACACTCGAACACCTATACGGATTCTCCTGCACAGTGGCAGATATGTAAATACGGGGTTTACATACCATTTCTTGCGCAATACGGTTCGAACACTCGAACACCTATACGGATTCTCCTGCACAGTGGCAGATATGTAAATACGGGGTTTACATACCATTTCTTGCGCAATACGGGTCGAACACTCGAACACCTATACGGATTCTCCGGCACAGTGGCAGATATGTAAATACGGGGTTTACATACCATTTCTTGCGCATTACGGTTCGAACACTCGAACACCTATACGGATTCTCCTGCACAGTGGCAGATATGTAAATACGGGGTTTACATACCATTTCTTGCGCAATACAGTTCGAAACCTCGAACACCTATACGGATTCTCCTGCACAGCGGCAGATATGTAAATGCGGGGTTTACTTACCATTTCTTGCGAAATACGGTTCGAACACTCGAACACCTATACGGATTCCCCTGCACAGTGGGAGATATGTAAATACGGGGTTTACATACCATTTCTTGCGCATTACGGTTCGAACACTCGAACACCTATACGGATTCTCCTGCACAGTGGCAGATATGTAAATACGTGGTTTACATACCATTTCTTGCGCAATACGGTTCGAACACTCGAACACCTATACGGATTCTCCTGCACAGTGGCAGATATGTAAATACGGGGTTTACATACCATTTCTTGCGCAATACGGTTCGAACACTCGAACACCTATACGGATTCTCCTGCACAGTGGCAGATATGTAAATACGGGGTTTACGTACCATTTCTTGCGCAATACGGTTCGAACAGTCGAACACCTATACGGATTCTCCTGCACAGTGGCAGATATGTAAATACGGGGTTTACATACCATTTCTTGCGCAATACGGGTCGAACACTCGAACACCTATACGGATTCTCCGGCACAGTGGCAGATATGTAAATACGGGGTTTACATACCATTTCTTGCGCATTACGGTTCGAACACTCGAACACCTATACGGATTCTCCTGCACAGTGGCAGATATGTAAATACGGGGTTTACATACCATTTCTTGCGCAATACGGTTCGAACACTCGAACACCTATACGGATTCTCCTGCACAGTGGCAGATATGTAAATATGAGGTTTACTTACCATTTCTTGCGAAATACGTTTCGAACACTCGAACACCTATACGGATTCTCCTGCACAGTGGCAGATATGTAAATACGGGGTTTACATACCATTTCTTGCGCAATACGGTTCGAACACTCGAACACCTATACGGATTCTCCTACACAGTGGCAGATATTTAAATACGGGGTTTACATACCATTTCTTGCTCAATACGGTTCGAACACTCGAACACCTATACGGATTCTCCTGCACAGTGGCAGATATGTAAATACGGGGTTTACATACCATTTCTTGCGCAATACGGTTCGAACATTCGAACACCTATACGGATTCTCCTGCACAGTGGCACATATGTAAATACGGGGTTTACATACCATTTCTTGCGCAATACGGTTCGAACACTCGAACACCTATACGGATTCTCCTGCACAGTGGCAGATATGTAAATATGAGGTTTACCTACCATTTCTTGCGAAATACGGTTCGAACACTCGAACACCTATACGGATTCTCCTGCACAGTGGCAGATATGTAAATACGGGGTTTACATACCATTTCTTGCGAAATACGGTTCGAACACTCGAACACCTATACGGATTCTCCTGCACAGTGGCAGATATGTAAATACGGGGTTTACATACGATTTCTTGCGAAATACGGTTCGAACACTCGAACACCTATACGGATTCTCCTGCACAGTGGCAGATATGTAAATACGGGGTTTACATACCATTTCTTGCGCAATACGGTTCGAACACTCGAACACCTATACGGATTCTCCTGCACAGTGGCAGATATGTAAATACGGGGTTTACGTACCATTTCTTGCGCAATACGGTTCGAACAGTCGAACACCTATACGGATTCTCCTGCACAGTGGCAGATATGTAAATACGGGGTTTACATACCATTTCTTGCGCAATACGGTTCGAACACTCGAACACCCATACGGATTCTCCTGCACAGTGGCAGATATGTAAATACGGGGTTTACATACCATTTCTTGCGCAATACGGGTCGAACACTCGAACACCTATACGGATTCTCCGGCACAGTGGCAGATATGTAAATACGGGGTTTACATACCATTTCTTGCGCATTACGGTTCGAACACTCGAACACCTATACGGATTCTCCTGCATAGTGGCAGATATGTAAATACGGGGTTTACATACCATTTCTTGCGCAATACAGTTCGAAACCTCGAACACCTATACGGATTCTCCTGCACAGCGGCAGATATGTAAATGCGGGGTTTACTTACCATTTCTTGCGAAATACGGTTCGAACACTCGAACACCTATACGGATTCCCCTGCACAGTGGGAGATATGTAAATACGGGGTTTACATACCATTTCTTGCGCATTACGGTTCGAACACTCGAACACCTATACGGATTCTCCTGCACAGTGGCAGATATGTAAATACGTGGTTTACATACCATTTCTTGCGCAATACGGTTCGAACACTCGAACACCTATACGGATTCTCCTGCACAGTGGCAGATATGTAAATACGGGGTTTACATACCATTTCTTGCGCAATACGGTTCGAACACTCGAACACCTATACGGATTCTCCTGCACAGTGGCAGATATGTAAATACGGGGTTTACGTACCATTTCTTGCGCAATACGGTTCGAACAGTCGAACACCTATACGGATTCTCCTGCACAGTGGCAGATATGTAAATACGGGGTTTACATACCATTTCTTGCGCAATACGGGTCGAACACTCGAACACCTATACGGATTCTCCGGCACAGTGGCAGATATGTAAATACGGGGTTTACATACCATTTCTTGCGCATTACGGTTCGAACACTCGAACACCTATACGGATTCTCCTGCACAGTGGCAGATATGTAAATACGGGGTTTACATACCATTTCTTGCGCAATACGGTTCGAACACTCGAACACCTATACGGATTCTCCTGCACAGTGGCAGATATGTAAATATGAGGTTTACTTACCATTTCTTGCGAAATACGTTTCGAACACTCGAACACCTATACGGATTCTCCTGCACAGTGGCAGATATGTAAATACGGGGTTTACATACCATTTCTTGCGCAATACGGTTCGAACACTCGAACACCTATACGGATTCTCCTACACAGTGGCAGATATTTAAATACGGGGTTTACATACCATTTCTTGCTCAATACGGTTCGAACACTCGAACACCTATACGGATTCTCCTGCACAGTGGCAGATATGTAAATACGGGGTTTACATACCATTTCTTGCGCAATACGGTTCGAACATTCGAACACCTATACGGATTCTCCTGCACAGTGGCACATATGTAAATACGGGGTTTACATACCATTTCTTGCGCAATACGGTTCGAACACTCGAACACCTATACGGATTCTCCTGCACAGTGGCAGATATGTAAATATGAGGTTTACCTACCATTTCTTGCGAAATACGGTTCGAACACTCGAACACCTATACGGATTCTCCTGCACAGTGGCAGATATGTAAATACGGGGTTTACATACCATTTCTTGCGAAATACGGTTCGAACACTCGAACACCTATACGGATTCTCCTGCACAGTGGCAGATATGTAAATACGGGGTTTACATACGATTTCTTGCGAAATACGGTTCGAACACTCGAACACCTATACGGATTCTCCTGCACAGTGGCAGATATGTAAATACGGGGTTTACATACCATTTCTTGCGCAATACGGTTCGAACACTCGAACACCTATACGGATTCTCCTGCACAGTGGCAGATATGTAAATACGGGGTTTACATACCATTTCTTGCGCAATACGGTTCGAACATTCGAACACCTATACGGATTCTCCTGCACAGTGGCACATATGTAAATACGGGGTTTACATACCATTTCTTGCGCAATACGGTTCGAACACTCGAACACCTATACGGATTCTCCTGCACAGTGGCAGATATGTAAATATGAGGTTTACCTACCATTTCTTGCGAAATACGGTTCGAACACTCGAACACCTATACGGATTCTCCTGCACAGTGGCAGATATGTAAATACGGGGTTTACATACCATTTCTTGCAAAATACGGTTCGAACACTCGAACACCTATACGGATTCTCCTGCACAGTGGCAGATATGTAAATACGGGGTTTACATACCATTTCTTGCGCAATACGGTTCGAACACTCGAACACCTATACGGATTCTCCTGCACAGTGGCAGATATGTAAATACGGGGTTTACATACCATTTCTTGCGCAATACGGGTCGAACACTCGAACACCTATACGGATTCTCCGGCACAGTGGCAGATATGTAAATACGGGGTTTACATACCATTTCTTGCGCATTACGGTTCGAACACTCGAACACCTATACGGATTCTCCTGCACAGTGGCAGATATGTAAATACGGGGTTTACATACCATTTCTTGCGCAATACAGTTCGAAACCTCGAACACCTATACGGATTCTCCTGCACAGCGGCAGATATGTAAATGCGGGGTTTACTTACCATTTCTTGCGAAATACGGTTCGAACACTCGAACACCTATACGGATTCCCCTGCACAGTGGGAGATATGTAAATACGGGGTTTACATACCATTTCTTGCGCATTACGGTTCGAACACTCGAACACCTATACGGATTCTCCTGCACAGTGGCAGATATGTAAATACGTGGTTTACATACCATTTCTTGCGCAATACGGTTCGAACACTCGAACACCTATACGGATTCTCCTGCACAGTGGCAGATATGTAAATACGGGGTTTACATACCATTTCTTGCGCAATACGGTTCGAACACTCGAACACCTATACGGATTCTCCTGCACAGTGGCAGATATGTAAATACGGGGTTTACGTACCATTTCTTGCGCAATACGGTTCGAACAGTCGAACACCTATACGGATTCTCCTGCACAGTGGCAGATATGTAAATACGGGGTTTACATACCATTTCTTGCGCAATACGGGTCGAACACTCGAACACCTATACGGATTCTCCGGCACAGTGGCAGATATGTAAATACGGGGTTTACATACCATTTCTTGCGCATTACGGTTCGAACACTCGAACACCTATACGGATTCTCCTGCACAGTGGCAGATATGTAAATACGGGGTTTACATACCATTTCATGCGCAATACGGTTCGAACACTCGAACACCTATACGGATTCTCCTGCACAGTGGCAGATATGTAAATATGAGGTTTACTTACCATTTCTTGCGAAATACGTTTCGAACACTCGAACACCTATACGGATTCTCCTGCACAGTGGCAGATATGTAAATACGGGGTTTACATACCATTTCTTGCGCAATACGGTTCGAACACTCGAACACCTATACGGATTCTCCTACACAGTGGCAGATATTTAAATACGGGGTTTACATACCATTTCTTGCTCAATACGGTTCGAACACTCGAACACCTATACGGATTCTCCTGCACAGTGGCAGATATGTAAATACGGGGTTTACATACCATTTCTTGCGCAATACGGTTCGAACATTCGAACACCTATACGGATTCTCCTGCACAGTGGCACATATGTAAATACGGGGTTTACATACCATTTCTTGCGCAATACGGTTCGAACACTCGAACACCTATACGGATTCTCCTGCACAGTGGCAGATATGTAAATATGAGGTTTACCTACCATTTCTTGCGAAATACGGTTCGAACACTCGAACACCTATACGGATTCTCCTGCACAGTGGCAGATATGTAAATACGGGGTTTACATACCATTTCTTGCGAAATACGGTTCGAACACTCGAACACCTATACGGATTCTCCTGCACAGTGGCAGATATGTAAATACGGGGTTTACATACGATTTCTTGCGAAATACGGTTCGAACACTCGAACACCTATACGGATTCTCCTGCACAGTGGCAGATATGTAAATACGGGGTTTACATACCATTTCTTGCGCAATACGGTTCGAACACTCGAACACCTATACGGATTCTCCTGCACAGTGGCAGATATGTAAATACGGGGTTTACGTACCATTTCTTGCGCAATACGGTTCGAACAGTCGAACACCTATACGGATTCTCCTGCACAGTGGCAGATATGTAAATACGGGGTTTACATACCATTTCTTGCGCAATACGGTTCGAACACTCGAACACCTATACGGATTCTCCTGCACAGTGGCAGATATGTAAATACGGGGTTTACATACCATTTCTTGCGCAATACGGTTCGAACACTCGAACACCTATACGGATTCTCCTGCACAGTGGCAGATATATAAATACGGGGTTTACATACCATTTCTTGCGCATTACGGTTCGAACACTCGAACACCTATACGGATTCTCCTGCACAGTGGCAGATATGTAAATACGGGGTTTACATACCATTTCTTGCGCAATACGGTTCGAACACTCGAACACCTATACGGATTCTCCTGCACAGTGGCACATATGTAAATACGGGGTTTACATACCATTTCTTGCGCAATACGGGTCGAACACTCGAACACCTATACGGATTCTCCGGCACAGTGGCAGATATGTAAATACGGGGTTTACATACCATTTCTTGCGCATTACGGTTCGAACACTCGAACACCTATACGGATTCTCCTGCACAGTGGCAGATATGTAAATACGGGGTTTACATACCATTTCTTGCGCAATACAGTTCGAAACCTCGAACACCTATACGGATTCTCCTGCACAGCGGCAGATATGTAAATGCGGGGTTTACTTACCATTTCTTGCGAAATACGGTTCGAACACTCGAACACCTATACGGATTCCCCTGCACAGTGGGAGATATGTAAATACGGGGTTTACATACCATTTCTTGCGCATTACGGTTCGAACACTCGAACACCTATACGGATTCTCCTGCACAGTGGCAGATATGTAAATACGTGGTTTACATACCATTTCTTGCGCAATACGGTTCGAACACTCGAACACCTATACGGATTCTCCTGCACAGTGGCAGATATGTAAATACGGGGTTTACATACCATTTCTTGCGCAATACGGTTCGAACACTCGAACACCTATACGGATTCTCCTGCACAGTGGCAGATATGTAAATACGAGGTTTACATACCATTTCTTGCGCATTACGGTTCGAACACTCGAACACCTATACGGATTCTCCTGCACAGTGGCAGATATGTAAATACGTGGTTTACATACCGTTTCTTGCGCAATACGGTTCGAACACTCGAACACCTATACGGATTCTCCTGCACAGTGGCAGATATGTAAATACGGGGTTTACATACCATTTCTTGCGCAATACGGTTCGAACACTCGAACACCTATACGGATTCTCCTGCACAGTGGCAGATATGTAAATATGAGGTTTACTTACCATTTCTTGCGAAATACGTTTCGAACACTCGAACACCTATACGGATTCTCCTGCACAGTGGCAGATATGTAAATACGGGGTTTACATACCATTTCTTGCGCAATACGGTTCGAACACTCGAACACCTATACGGATTCTCCTGTACAGTGGCAGATATTTAAATACGGGGTTTACATACCATTTCTTGCTCAATACGGTTCGAACACTCGAACACCTATACGGATTCTCCTGCACAGTGGCAGATATGTAAATACGGGGTTTACATACCATTTCTTGCGCAATACGGTTCGAACATTCGAACACCTATACGGATTCTCCTGCACAGTGGCACATATGTAACTACGGGGTTTACATACCATTTCTTGCGCAATACGGTTCGAACACTCGAACACCTATACGGATTCTCCTGCACAGTGGCAGATATGTAAATATGAGGTTTACATACCATTTCTTGCGAAATACGGTTCGAACACTCGAACACCTATACGGATTCTCCTGCACAGTGGCAGATATGTAAATACGGGGTTTACATACCATTTCTTGCGAAATACGGTTCGAACACTCGAACACCTATACGGATTCTCCTGCACAGTGGCAGATATGTAAATACGGGGTTTACATACGATTTCTTGCGAAATACGGTTCGAACACTCGAACACCTATACGGATTCTCCTGCACAGTGGCAGATATGTAAATACGGGGTTTACATACCATTTCTTGCGCAATACGGTTCGAACACTCGAACACCTATACGGATTCTCCTGCACAGTGGCAGATATGTAAATACGTGGTTTACATACCGTTTCTTGCGCAATACGGTTCGAACACTCGAACACCTATACGGATTCTCCTGCACAGTGGCAGATATGTAAATACGGGGTTTACATACCATTTCTTGCGCAATACGGTTCGAACACTCGAACACCTATACGGATTCTCCTGCACAGTGGCAGATATGTAAATACGGGGTTTACGTACCATTTCTTGCGCAATACGGTTCGAACAGTCGAACACCTATACGGATTCTCCTGCACAGTGGCAGATATGTAAATACGGGGTTTACATACCATTTCTTGCGCAATACGGTTCGAACACTCGAACACCTATACGGATTCTCCTGCACAGTGGCAGATATGTAAATACGGGGTTTACATACCATTTCTTGCGCAATACGGTTCGAACACTCGAACACCTATACGGATTCTCCTGCACAGTGGCAGATATATAAATACGGGGTTTACATACCATTTCTTGCGCATTACGGTTCGAACACTCGAACACCTATACGGATTCTCCTGCACAGTGGCAGATATGTAAATACGGGGTTTACATACCATTTCTTGCGCAATACGGTTCGAACACTCGAACACCTATACGGATTCTCCTGCACAGTGGCAGATATGTAAATACGGGGTTTACATACCATTTCTTGCGCAATACGGGTCGAACACTCGAACACCTATACGGATTCTCCGGCACAGTGGCAGATATGTAAATACGGGGTTTACATACCATTTCTTGCGCATTACGGTTCGAACACTCGAACACCTATACGGATTCTCCTGCACAGTGGCAGATATGTAAATACGGGGTTTACATACCATTTCTTGCGCAATACAGTTCGAAACCTCGAACACCTATACGGATTCTCCTGCACAGCGGCAGATATGTAAATGCGGGGTTTACTTACCATTTCTTGCGAAATACGGTTCGAACACTCGAACACCTATACGGATTCCCCTGCACAGTGGGAGATATGTAAATACGGGGTTTACATACCATTTCTTGCGCATTACGGTTCGAACACTCGAACACCTATACGGATTCTCCTGCACAGTGGCAGATATGTAAATACGTGGTTTACATACCATTTCTTGCGCAATACGGTTCGAACACTCGAACACCTATACGGATTCTCCTGCACAGTGGCAGATATGTAAATACGGGGTTTACATACCATTTCTTGCGCAATACGGTTCGAACACTCGAACACCTATACGGATTCTCCTGCACAGTGGCAGATATGTAAATACGAGGTTTACATACCATTTCTTGCGCATTACGGTTCGAACACTCGAACACCTATACGGATTCTCCTGCACAGTGGCAGATATGTAAATACGTGGTTTACATACCGTTTCTTGCGCAATACGGTTCGAACACTCGAACACCTATACGGATTCTCCTGCACAGTGGCAGATATGTAAATACGGGGTTTACATACCATTTCTTGCGCAATACGGTTCGAACACTCGAACACCTATACGGATTCTCCTGCACAGTGGCAGATATGTAAATATGAGGTTTACTTACCATTTCTTGCGAAATACGTTTCGAACACTCGAACACCTATACGGATTCTCCTGCACAGTGGCAGATATGTAAATACGGGGTTTACATACCATTTCTTGCGCAATACGGTTCGAACACTCGAACACCTATACGGATTCTCCTGTACAGTGGCAGATATTTAAATACGGGGTTTACATACCATTTCTTGCTCAATACGGTTCGAACACTCGAACACCTATACGGATTCTCCTGCACAGTGGCAGATATGTAAATACGGGGTTTACATACCATTTCTTGCGCAATACGGTTCGAACATTCGAACACCTATACGGATTCTCCTGCACAGTGGCACATATGTAAATACGGGGTTTACATACCATTTCTTGCGCAATACGGTTCGAACACTCGAACACCTATACGGATTCTCCTGCACAGTGGCAGATATGTAAATATGAGGTTTACATACCATTTCTTGCGAAATACGGTTCGAACACTCGAACACCTATACGGATTCTCCTGCACAGTGGCAGATATGTAAATACGGGGTTTACATACCATTTCTTGCGAAATACGGTTCGAACACTCGAACACCTATACGGATTCTCCTGCACAGTGGCAGATATGTAAATACGGGGTTTACATACGATTTCTTGCGAAATACGGTTCGAACACTCGAACACCTATACGGATTCTCCTGCACAGTGGCAGATATGTAAATACGGGGTTTACATACCATTTCTTGCGCAATACGGTTCGAACACTCGAACACCTATACGGATTCTCCTGCACAGTGGCAGATATGTAAATACGTGGTTTACATACCGTTTCTTGCGCAATACGGTTCGAACACTCGAACACCTATACGGATTCTCCTGCACAGTGGCAGATATGTAAATACGGGGTTTACATACCATTTCTTGCGCAATACGGTTCGAACACTCGAACACCTATACGGATTCTCCTGCACAGTGGCAGATATGTAAATATGAGGTTTACTTACCATTTCTTGCGAAATACGTTTCGAATACTCGAACACCTATACGGATTCTCCTGCACAGTGGCAGATATGTAAATACGGGGTTTACATACCATTTCTTGCGCAATACGGTTCGAACACTCGAACACCTATACGGATTCTCCTGCACAGTGGCAGATATTTAAATACGGGGTTTACATACCATTTCTTGCTCAATACGGTTCGAACACTCGAACACCTATACGGATTCTCCTGCACAGTGGCAGATATGTAAATACGGGGTTTACATACCATTTCTTGCGCAATACGGTTCGAACATTCGAACACCTATACGGATTCTCCTGCATAGTGGCACATATGTAAATACGGGGTTTACATACCATTTCTTGCGCAATACGGTTCGAACACTCGAACACCTATACGGATTCTCCTGCACAGTGGCAGATATGTAAATATGAGGTTTACCTACCATTTCTTGCGAAATACGGTTCGAACACTCGAACACCTATACGGATTCTCCTGCACAGTGGCAGATATGTAAATACGGGGTTTACATACCATTTCTTGCGAAATACGGTTCGAACACTCGAACACCTATACGGATTCTCCTGCACAGTGGCAGATATGTAAATACGGGGTTTACATACGATTTCTTGCGAAATACGGTTCGAACACTCGAACACCTATACGGATTCTCCTGCACAGTGGCAGATATGTAAATACGGGGTTTACATACCATTTCTTGCGCAATACGGTTCGAACACTCGAACACCTATACGGATTCTCCTGCACAGTGGCAGATATGTAAATACGGGGTTTACGTACCATTTCTTGCGCAATACGGTTCGAACAGTCGAACACCTATACGGATTCTCCTGCACAGTGGCAGATATGTAAATACGGGGTTTACATACCATTTCTTGCGCAATACGGTTCGAACACTCGAACACCTATACGGATTCTCCTGCACAGTGGCAGATATGTAAATACGGGGTTTACATACCATTTCTTGCGCAATACGGTTCGAACACTCGAACACCTATACGGATTCTCCTGCACAGTGGCAGATATATAAATACGGGGTTTACATACCATTTCTTGCGCATTAGAGTTCGAACACTCGAACACCTATACGGATTCTCCTGCACAGTGGCAGATATGTAAATACGGGGTTTACATACCATTTCTTGCGCAATACGGTTCGAACACTCGAACACCTATACGGATTCTCCTGCACAGTGGCAGATATGTAAATACGGGGTTTACATACCATTTCTTGCGCAATACGGGTCGAACACTCGAACACCTATACGGATTCTCCGGCACAGTGGCAGATATGTAAATACGGGGTTTACATACCATTTCTTGCGCATTACGGTTCGAACACTCGAACACCTATACGGATTCTCCTGCACAGTGGCAGATATGTAAATACGGGGTTTACATACCATTTCTTGCGCATTACGGTTCGAACACTCGAACACCTATACGGATTCTCCTGCACAGTGGCAGATATGTAAATACGTGGTTTACATACCATTTCTTGCGCAATACGGTTCGAACACTCGAACACCTATACGGATTCTCCTGCACAGTGGCAGATATGTAAATACGGGGTTTACATACCATTTCTTGCGCAATACGGTTCGAACACTCGAACACCTATACGGATTCTCCTGCACAGTGGCAGATATGTAAATATGAGGTTTACTTACCATTTCCTGCGAAATACGTTTCGAACACTCGAACACCTATACGGATTCTCCTGCACAGTGGCAGATATGTAAATACGGGGTTTACAAACCATTTCTTGTGCAATACGGTTCGAACACTCGAACGCCTATACGGATTCTCCTGCACAGTGGCAGATATGTAAATACGGGGTTTACATACCATTTCTTGCTCAATACGGTTCGAACACTCGAACACCTATACGGATTATCCTGCACAGTGGCAGATATGTAAATACGGGGTTTACATACCATTTCTTGCGCAATACGGTTCGAACACTCGAACACCTATACGGATTCTCCTGCACAGTGGCAGATATGTAAATACGGGGTTTACGTACCATTTCTTGCGCAATACGGTTCGAACAGTCGAACACCTATACGGATTCTCCTGCACAGTGGCAGATATGTAAATACGGGGTTTACATACCATTTCTTGCGCAATACGGTTCGAACACTCGAACACCTATACGGATTCTCCTGCACAGTGGCAGATATGTAAATACGGGGTTTACATACCATTTCTTGTGCAATACGGTTCGAACACTCGAACACCTATACGGATTCTCCTGCACAGTGGCAGATATATAAATACGGGGTTTACATACCATTTCTTGCGCATTACGGTTCGAACACTCGAACACCTATACGGATTCTCCTGCACAGTGGCAGATATGTAAATACGGGGTTTACATACCATTTCTTGCGCAATACGGTTCGAACACTCGAACACCTATACGGATTCTCCTGCACAGTGGCAGATATGTAAATACGGGGTTTACATACCATTTCTTGCGCAATACGGGTCGAACACTCGAACACCTATACGGATTCTCCGGCACAGTGGCAGATATGTAAATACGGGGTTTACATACCATTTCTTGCGCATTACGGTTCGAACACTCGAACACCTATACGGATTCTCCTGCACAGTGGCAGATATGTAAATACGGGGTTTACATACCATTTCTTGCGCAATACAGTTCGAAACCTCGAACACCTATACGGATTCTCCTGCACAGCGGCAGATATGTAAATGCGGGGTTTACTTACCATTTCTTGCGAAATACGGTTCGAACACTCGAACACCTATACGGATTCCCCTGCACAGTGGGAGATATGTAAATACGGGGTTTACATACCATTTCTTGCGCATTACGGTTCGAACACTCGAACACCTATACGGATTCTCCTGCACAGTGGCAGATATGTAAATACGTGGTTTACATACCATTTCTTGCGCAATACGGTTCGAACACTCGAACACCTATACGGATTCTCCTGCACAGTGGCAGATATGTAAATACGGGGTTTACATACCATTTCTTGCGCAATACGGTTCGAACACTCGAACACCTATACGGATTCTCCTGCACAGTGGCAGATATGTAAATATGAGGTTTACTTACCATTTCTTGCGAAATACGTTTCGAACACTCGAACACCTATACGGATTCTCCTGCATAGTGGCAGATATGTAAATACGGGGTTTACATACCATTTCTTGCGCAATACGGTTCGAACACTCGAACGCCTATACGGATTCTCCTGCACAGTGGCAGATATGTAAATACGGGGTTTACATACCATTTCTTGCTCAATACGGTTCGAACACTCGAACACCTATACGGATTCTCCTGCACAGTGGCAGATATGTAAATACGGGGTTTACATACCATTTCTTGCGCAATACGGTTCGAACATTCGAACACCTATACGGATTCTCCTGCACAGTGGCAGATATGTAAATACGGGGTTTACATACCATTTCTTGCGCAATACGGTTCGAACACTCGAACACCTATACGGATTCTCCTGCACAGTGGCAGATATGTAAATATGAGGTTTACCTACCATTTTTTGCGAAATACGGTTCGAACACTCGAGCACCTATACGGATTCTCCTGTACAGTGGCAGATATGTAAATACGGGGTTTACATACCATTTCTTGCGCAATACGGTTCGAACACTCGAACACCTATACGGATTCTCCTGCACAGTGGCAGATATGTAAATACGGGGTTTACATACCATTTCTTGCGCAATACGGTTCGAACACTCGAACACCTATACGGATTCTCCTGCACAGTGGCAGATATGTAAATACGGGGTTTACATACCATTTCTTGCGCAATACGGTTCGAACACTCGAACACCTATACGGATTCTCCTGCACAGTGGCAGATATATAAATACGGGATTTACATACCATTTCTTGCGAAATACGGTTCGAGCACTCGAACACCTATACGGATTCTCCTGCACAGTGGCAGATATGTAAATACGGGGTTTACATACGATTTCTTGCGAAATACGGTTCGAACACTCGAACACCTATACGGATTCTCCTGCACAGTGGCAGATATGTAAATACGGGGTTTACATACCATTTCTTGCGCAATACGGTTCGAACACTCGAACACCTATACGGATTCTCCTGCACAGTGGCAGATATGTAAATACGGGGTTTACGTACCATTTCTTGCGCAATACGGTTCGAACAGTCGAACACCTATACGGATTCTCCTGCACAGTGGCAGATATGTAAATACGGGGTTTACATACCATTTCTTGCGCAATACGGTTCGAACACTCGAACACCTATACGGATTCTCCTGCACAGTGGCAGATATGTAAATACGGGGTTTACATACCATTTCTTGCGCAATACGGTTCGAACACTCGAACACCTATACGGATTCTCCTGCACAGTGGCAGATATATAAATACGGGGTTTACATACCATTTCTTGCGCATTACGGTTCGAACACTCGAACACCTATACGGATTCTCCTGCACAGTGGCAGATATGTAAATACGGGGTTTACATACCATTTCTTGCGCAATACGGTTCGAACACTCGAACACCTATACGGATTCTCCTGCACAGTGGCAGATATGTAAATACGGGGTTTACATACCATTTCTTGCGCAATACGGGTCGAACACTCGAACACCTATACGGATTCTCCGGCACAGTGGCAGATATGTAAATACGGGGTTTACATACCATTTCTTGCGCATTACGGTTCGAACACTCGAACACCTATACGGATTCTCCTGCACAGTGGCAGATATGTAAATACGGGGTTTACATACCATTTCTTGCGCAATACAGTTCGAAACCTCGAACACCTATACGGATTCTCCTGCACAGCGGCAGATATGTAAATGCGGGGTTTACTTACCATTTCTTGCGAAATACGGTTCGAACACTCGAACACCTATACGGATTCCCCTGCACAGTGGGAGATATGTAAATACGGGGTTTACATACCATTTCTTGCGCATTACGGTTCGAACACTCGAACACCTATACGGATTCTCCTGCACAGTGGCAGATATGTAAATACGTGGTTTACATACCATTTCTTGCGCAATACGGTTCGAACACTCGAACACCTATACGGATTTTCCTGCACAGTGGCAGATATGTAAATACGGGGTTTACATACCATTTCTTGCGCAATACGGTTCGAACACTCGAACACCTATACGGATTCTCCTGCACAGTGGCAGATATGTAAATACGAGGTTTACATGCCATTTCTTGCGCATTACGGTTCGAACACTCGAACACCTATACGGATTCTCCTGCACAGTGGCAGATATGTAAATACGTGGTTTACATACCGTTTCTTGCGCAATACGGTTCGAACACTCGAACACCTATACGGATTCTCCTGCACAGTGGCAGATATGTAAATACGGGGTTTACATACCATTTCTTGCGCAATACGGTTCGAACACTCGAACACCTATACGGATTCTCCTGCACAGTGGCAGATATGTAAATATGAGGTTTACTTACCATTTCTTGCGAAATACGTTTCGAACACTCGAACACCTATACGGATTCTCCTGCACAGTGGCAGATATGTAAATACGGGGTTTACATACCATTTCTTGCGCAATACGGTTCGAACACTCGAATACCTATACGGATTCTCCTGCACAGTGGCAGATATTTAAATACGGGGTTTACATACCATTTCTTGCTCAATACGGTTCGAACACTCGAACACCTATACGGATTCTCCTGCACAGTGGCAGATATGTAAATACGGGGTTTACATACCATTTCTTGCGCAATACGGTTCGAACATTCGAACACCTATACGGATTCTCCTGCACAGTGGCAGATATGTAAATACGGGGTTTACATACCATTTCTTGCGCAATACGGTTCGAACACTCGAACACCTATACGGATTCTCCTGCACAGTGGCAGATATGTAAATATGAGGTTTACCTACCATTTCTTGCGAAATACGGTTCGAACACTCGAACACCTATACGGATTCTCCTGCACAGTGGCAGATATGTAAATACGGGGTTTACATACCATTTCTTGCGAAATACGGTTCGAATACTCGAACACCTATACGGATTCTCCTGCACAGTGGCAGATATGTAAATACGGGGTTTACATACGATTTCTTGCGAAATACGGTTCGAACACTCGAACACCTATACGGATTCTCCTGCACAGTGGCAGATATGTAAATACGGGGTTTACATACCATTTCTTGCGCAATACGGTTCGAACACTCGAACACCTATACGGATTCTCCTGCACAGTGGCAGATATGTAAATACGTGGTTTACATACCGTTTCTTGCGCAATACGGTTCGAACACTCGAACACCTATACGGATTCTCCTGCACAGTGGCAGATATGTAAATACGGGGTTTACATACCATTTCTTGCGCAATACGGTTCGAACACTCGAACACCTATACGGATTCTCCTGCACAGTGGCAGATATGTAAATATGAGGTTTACTTACCATTTCTTGCGAAATACGTTTCGAACACTCGAACACCTATACGGATTCTCCTGCACAGTGGCAGATATGTAAATACGGGGTTTACATACCATTTCTTGCGCAATACGGTTCGAACACTCGAACACCTATACGGATTCTACTGCACAGTGGCAGATATTTAAATACGGGGTTTACATACCATTTCTTGCTCAATACGGTTCGAACACTGGAACACCTATACGGATTCTCCTGCACAGTGGCAGATATGTAAATACGGGGTTTACATACCATTTCTTGCGCAATACGGTTCGAACATTCGAACACCTATACGGATTCTCCTGCACAGTGGCACATATGTAAATACGGGGTTTACATACCATTTCTTGCGCAATACGGTTCGAACACTCGAACACCTATACGGATTCTCCTGCACAGTGGCAGATATGTAAATATGAGGTTTACCTACCATTTCTTGCGAAATACGGTTCGAACACTCGAACACCTATACGGATTCTCCTGCACAGTGGCAGATATGTAAATACGGGGTTTACATACCATTTCTTGCGAAATACGGTTCGAACACTCGAACACCTATACGGATTCTCCTGTACAGTGGCAGATATGTAAATACGGGGTTTACATACGATTTCTTGCGAAATACGGTTCGAACACTCGAACACCTATACGGATTCTCCTGCACAGTGGCAGATATGTAAATACGGGGTTTACATACCATTTCTTGCGCAATACGGTTCGAACACTCGAACACCTATACGGATTCTCCTGCACAGTGGCAGATATGTACATACGGGGTTTACGTACCATTTCTTGCGCAATACGGTTCGAACAGTCGAACACCTATACGGATTCTCCTGCAAAGTGGCAGATATGTAAATACGGGGTTTACATACCATTTCTTGCGCAATACGGTTCGAACACTCGAACACCTATACGGATTCTCCTGCACAGTGGCAGATATGTAAATACGGGGTTTACATACCATTTCTTGCGCAATACGGTTCGAACACTCGAACACCTATACGGATTCTCCTGCACAGTGGCAGATATATAAATACGGGGTTTACATACCATTTCTTGCGCATTACGGTTCGAACACTCGAACACCTATACGGATTCTCCTGCACAGTGGCAGATATGTAAATACGGGGTTTACATACCATTTCTTGCGCAATACGGTTCGAACACTCGAACACCTATACGGATTCTCCTGCACAGTGGCAGATATGTAAATACGGGGTTTACATACCATTTCTTGCGCAATACGGGTCGAACACTCGAACACCTATACGGATTCTCCGGCACAGTGGCAGATATGTAAATACGGGGTTTACATACCATTTCTTGCGCAATACGGGTCGAACACTCGAACACCTATACGGATTCTCCTGCACAGTGGCAGATATGTAAATACGGGGTTTACATACCATTTCTTGCGCATTATGGTTCGAACACTCGAACACCTATACGGATTCTCCTGCACAGCGGCAGATATGTAAATGCGGGGTTTACTTACATTTCTTGCGAAATACGGTTCGAACACTCGAACACCTATACGGATTCCCCTGCACAGTGGCAGATATGTAAATACGGGGTTTACATACCATTTCTTGCGCATTACGGTTCGAACACTCGAACACCTATACGGATTCTCCTGCACAGTGGCAGATATGTAAATACGTGGTTTACATACCATTTCTTGCGCAATACGGTTCGAACACTCGAACACCTATACGGATTCTCCTGCACAGTGGCAGATATGTAAATACGGGGTTTACATACCATTTCTTGCGCAATACGGTTCGAACACTCGAACACCTATACGGATTCTCCTGCACAGTGGCAGATATGTAAATACGAGGTTTACATGCCATTTCTTGCGCATTACGGTTCGAACACTCGAACACCTATACGGATTCTCCTGCACAGTGGCAGATATGTAAATACGTGGTTTACATACCGTTTCTTGCGCAATACGGTTCGAACACTCGAACACCTATACGGATTCTCCTGCACAGTGGCAGATATGTAAATACGGGGTTTACATACCATTTCTTGCGCAATACGGTTCGAACACTCGAACACCTATACGGATTCTCCTGCACAGTGGCAGATATGTAAATACGGGGTTTACATACCATTTCTTGCGAAATACGTTTCGAACACTCGAACACCTATACGGATTCTCCTGCACAGTGGCAGATATGTAAATATGAGGTTTACCTACCATTTCTTGCGAAATACGGTTCGAACACTCGAGCACCTATACGGATTCTCCTGCACAGTGGCAGATATGTAAATACGGGGTTTACATACCATTTCTTGCGCAATACGGTTCGAACACTCGAACACCTATACGGATTCTCCTGCACAGTGGCAGATATGTAAATACGGGGTTTACATACCATTTCTTGCGCAATACGGTTCGAACACTCGAACACCTATACGGATTCTCCTGCACAGTGGCAGATATGTAAATACGGGGTTTACATACCATTTCTTGCGCAATACGGTTCGAACACTCGAACACCTATACGGATTCTCCTGCACAGTGGCAGATATATAAATACGGGGTTTACATACCATTTCTTGCGCATTACGGTTCGAACACTCGAACACCTATACGGATTCTACTGCACAGTGGCAGATATGTAAATACGGGGTTTACATACCATTTCTTGCGCAATACGGTTCGAACACTCGAACACCTATACGGATTCTCCTGCACAGTGGCAGATATGTAAATACGGGGTTTACATACCATTTCTTGCGCAATACGGGTCGAACACTCGAACACCTATACGGATTCTCCTGCACAGTGGCAGATATGTAAATACGGGGTTTACATACCATTTCTTGCGCATTATGGTTCGAACACTCGAACACCTATACGGATTCTCCTGCACAGCGGCAGATATGTAAATGCGGGGTTTACTTACATTTCTTGCGAAATACGGTTCGAACACTCGAACACCTATACGGATTCCCCTGCACAGTGGCAGATATGTAAATACGGGGTTTACATACCATTTCTTGCGCATTACGGTTCGAACACTCGAACACCTATACGGATTCTCCTGCACAGTGGCAGATATGTAAATACGTGGTTTACATACCATTTCTTGCGCAATACGGTTCGAACACTCGAACACCTATACGGATTCTCCTGCACAGTGGCAGATATGTAAATACGGGGTTTACATACCATTTCTTGCGCAATACGGTTCGAACACTCGAACACCTATACGGATTCTCCTGCACAGTGGCAGATATGTAAATACGGGGTTTACATGCCATTTCTTGCGCATTACGGTTCGAACACTCGAACACCTATACGGATTCTCCTGCACAGTGGCAGATATGTAAATACGTGGTTTACATACCGTTTCTTGCGCAATACGGTTCGAACACTCGAACACCTATACGGATTCTCCTGCACAGTGGCAGATATGTAAATACGGGGTTTACATACCATTTCTTGCGCAATACGGTTCGAACACTCGAACACCTATACGGATTCTCCTGCACAGTGGCAGATATGTAAATATGAGGTTTACTTACCATTTCTTGCGAAATACGTTTCGAACACTCGAACACCTATACGGATTCTCCTGCACAGTGGCAGATATGTAAATACGGGGTTTACATACCATTTCTTGCGCAATACGGTTCGAACACTCGAACACCTATACGGATTCTCCTGCACAGTGGCAGATATTTAAATACGGGGTTTACATACCATTTCTTGCTCAATACGGTTCGAACACTCGAACACCTATACGGATTCTCCTGCACAGTGGCAGATATGTAAATACGGGGTTTACATACCATTTCTTGCGCAATACGGTTCGAACATTCGAACACCTATACGGATTCTCCTGCACAGTGGCACATATGTAAATACGGGGTTTACATACCATTTCTTGCGCAATACGGTTCGAACACTCGAACACCTATACGGATTCTCCTGCACAGTGGCAGATATGTAAATATGAGGTTTACCTACCATTTCTTGCGAAATACGGTTCGAACACTCGAACACCTATACGGATTCTCCTGCACAGTGGCAGATATGTAAATACGGGGTTTACATACCATTTCTTGCTCAATACGGTTCGAACACTCGAACACCTATACGGATTCTCCTGCACAGTGGCAGATATGTAAATACGGGGTTTACATACGATTTCTTGCGAAATACGGTTCGAACACTCGAACACCTATACGGATTCTCCTGCACAGTGGCAGATATGTAAATACGGGGTTTACATACCATTTCTTGCGCAATACGGTTCGAACACTCGAACACCTATACGGATTCTCCTGCACAATGGCAGATATGTAAATACGTGGTTTACCTACCGTTTCTTGCGCAATACGGTTCGAACACTCGAACACCTATACGGATTCTCCTGCACAGTGGCAGATATGTAAATACGGGGTTTACATACCATTTCTTGCGCAATACGGTTCGAACACTCGAACACCTATACGGATTCTCCTGCACAGTGGCAGATATATAAATACGGGGTTTACATACCATTTCTTGCGCATTACGGTTCGAACACTCGAACACCTATGCGGATTCTCCTGCACAGTGGCAGATATGTAAATACGGGGTTTACATACCATTTCTTGCGCAATACGGTTCGAACACTCGAACACCTATACGGATTCTCCTGCACAGTGGCAGATATGTAAATACGGGGTTTACATACCATTTCTTGCGCAATACGGGTCGAACACTCGAACACCTATACGGATTCTCCGGCACAGTGGCAGATATGTAAATACGGGGTTTACATACCATTTCTTGCGCATTACGGTTCGAACACTCGAACACCTATACGGATTCTCCTGCACAGTGGCAGATATGTAAATACGGGGTTTACATACCATTTCTTGCGCAATACAGTTCGAAACCTCGAACACCTATACGGATTCTCCTGCACAGCGGCAGATATGTAAATGCGGGGTTTACTTACCATTTCTTGCGAAATACGGTTCGAACACTCGAACACCTATACGGATTCCCCTGCACAGTGGGAGATATGTAAATACGGGGTTTACATACCATTTCTTGCGCATTACGGTTCGAACACTCGAACACCTATACGGATTCTCCTGCACAGTGGCAGATATGTAAATACGTGGTTTACATACCATTTCTTGCGCAATACGGTTCGAACACTCGAACACCTATACGGATTCTCCTGCACAGTGGCAGATATGTAAATACGGGGTTTACATACCATTTCTTGCGCAATACGGTTCGAACACTCGAACACCTATACGGATTCTCCTGCACAGTGGCAGATACGTAAATATGAGGTTTACTAACCATTTCTTGCGAAATACGTTTCGAACACTCGAACACCTATACGGATTCTCCTGCACAGTGGCAGATATGTAAATACGGGGTTTACATACCATTTCTTGCGCAATACGGTTCGAACACTCGAACGCCTATACGGATTCTCCTGCACAGTGGCAGATATGTAAATACGGGGTTTACATACCATTTCTCGCTCAATACGGTTCGAACACTCGAACACCTATACGGATTCTCCTGCACAATGGCAGATATGTAAATACGGGGTTTACATACCATTTCTTGCGCAATACGGTTCGAACATTCGAACACCTATACGGATTCTCCTGCACAGTGGCAGATATGTAAATACGGGGTTTACATACCATTTCTTGCGCAATACGGTTCGAACACTCGAACACCTATACGGATTCTCCTGCACAGTGGCAGATATGTAAATATGAGGTTTACCTACCATTTCTTGCGAAATACGGTTCGAACACTCGAGCACCTATACGGATTCTCCTGCACAGTGGCAGATATGTAAATACGGGGTTTACATACCATTTCTTGCGCAATACGGTTCGAACACTCGAACACCTATACGGATTCTCCTGCACAGTGGCAGATATGTAAATACGGGGTTTACATACCATTTCTTGCGCAATACGGTTCGAACACTCGAACACCTATACGGATTCTCCTGCACAGTGGCAGATATGTAAATACGGGGTTTACATACCATTTCTTGCGCAATACGGTTCGAACACTCGAACACCTATACGGATTCTCCTGCACAGTGGCAGAAATGTAAATACGGGGTTTACATACCATTTCTTGCGCAATACGGGTCGAACACTCGAACACCTATACGGATTCTCCGGCACAGTGGCAGATATGTAAATACGGGGTTTACATACCATTTCTTGCGCATTACGGTTCGAACACTCGAACACCTATACGGATTCTCCTGCACAGTGGCAGATATGTAAATACGGGGTTTACATACCATTTCTTGCGCAATACAGTTCGAAACCTCGAACACCTATACGGATTCTCCTGCACAGCGGCAGATATGTAAATGCGGGGTTTACTTACCATTTCTTGCGAAATACGGTTCGAACACTGGAACACCTATACGGATTCCCCTGCACAGTGGGAGATATGTAAATACGGGGTTTACATACCATTTCTTGCGCATTACGGTTCGAACACTCGAACACCTATACGGATTCTCCTGCACAGTGGCAGATATGTAAATACGTGGTTTACATACCATTTCTTGCGCAATACGGTTCGAACACTCGAACACCTATACGGATTCTCCTGCACAGTGGCAGATATGTAAATACGGGGTTTACATACCATTTCTTGCGCAATACGGTTCGAACACTCGAACACCTATACGGATTCTCCTGCACAGTGGCAGATACGTAAATATGAGGTTTACTAACCATTTCTTGCGAAATACGTTTCGAACACTCGAACACCTATACGGATTCTCCTGCACAGTGGCAGATATGTAAATACGGGGTTTACATACCATTTCTTGCGCAATACGGTTCGAACACTCGAACGCCTATACGGATTCTCCTGCACAGTGGCAGATATGTAAATACGGGGTTTACATACCATTTCTTGCTCAATACGGTTCGAACACTCGAACACCTATACGGATTCTCCTGCACAATGGCAGATATGTAAATACGGGGTTTACATACCATTTCTTGCGCAATACGGTTCGAACATTCGAACACCTATACGGATTCTCCTGCACAGTGGCAGATATGTAAATACGGGGTTTACATACCATTTCTTGCGCAATACGGTTCGAACACTCGAACACCTATACGGATTCTCCTGCACAGTGGCAGATATGTAAATATGAGGTTTACCTACCATTTCTTGCGAAATACGGTTCGAACACTCGAGCACCTATACGGATTCTCCTGCACAGTGGCAGATATGTAAATACGGGGTTTACATACCATTTCTTGCGCAATACGGTTCGAACACTCGAACACCTATACGGATTCTCCTGCACAGTGGCAGATATGTAAATACGGGGTTTACATACCATTTCTTGCGCAATACGGTTCGAACACTCGAACACCTATACGGATTCTCCTGCACAGTGGCAGATATGTAAATACGGGGTTTACATACCATTTCTTGCGGAATACGGTTCGAACACTCGAACACCTATACGGATTCTCCTGCACAGTGGCAGATATATAAATACGGGGTTTACATACCATTTCTTGCGCATTACGGTTCGAACACTCGAACACCTATACGGATTCTACTGCACAGTGGCAGATATGTAAATACGGGGTTTACATACCATTTCTTGCGCAATACGGTTCGAACACTCGAACACCTATACGGATTCTCCTGCACAGTGGCAGATATGTAAATACGGGGTTTACATACCATTTCTTGCGCAATACGGGTCGAACACTCGAACACCTATACGGATTCTACTGCACAGTGGCAGATATGTAAATACGGGGTTTACATACCATTTCTTGCGCAATACGGTTCGAACACTCGAACACCTATACGGATTCTCCTGCACAGTGGCAGATATGTAAATACGGGGTTTACATACCATTTCTTGCGCAATACGGGTCGAACACTCGAACACCTATACGGATTCTCCTGCACAGTGGCAGATATGTAAATACGGGGTTTACATACCATTTCTTGCGAAATACGGTTCGAACACTCGAACACCTATACGGATTCTCCTGCACAATGGCAGATATGTAAATACGGGGTTTACATACCATTTCTTGCGCAATACGGTTCGAACATTCGAACACCTATACGGATTCTCCTGCACAGTGGCAGATATGTAAATACGAGGTTTACATACCATTTCTTGCGCAATACGGTTCGAACACTCGAACACCTATACGGATTCTCCTGCACAGTGGCAGATATGTAAATATGAGGTTTACCTACCATTTCTTGCGAAATACGGTTCGAACACTCGAGCACCTATACGGATTCTCCTGCACAGTGGCAGATATGTAAATACGGGGTTTACATACCATTTCTTGCGCAATACGGTTCGAACACTCGAACACCTATACGGATTCTCCTGCACAGTGGCAGATATGTAAATACGGGGTTTACATACCATTTCTTGCGCATTATGGTTCGAACACTCGAACACCTATACGGATTCTCCTGCACAGCGGCAGATATGTAAATGCGGGGTTTACTTACCATTTCTTGCGAAATACGGTTCGAACACTCGAACACCTATACGGATTCCCCTGCACAGTGGCAGATATGTAAATACGGGGTTTACATACCATTTCTTGCGCATTACGGTTCGAACACTCGAACACCTATACGGATTCTCCTGCACAGTGGCAGATATGTAAATACGTGGTTTACATACCATTTCTTGCGCAATACGGTTCGAGCACTCGAACACCTATACGGATTCTCCAGCACAGTGGCAGATATGTAAATACGGGGTTTACATACCATTTCTTGCGCAATACGGTTCGAACACTCGAACACCTATACGGATTCTCCTGCACAGTGGCAGATATGTAAATATGAGGTTTACTTACCATTTCTTGCGAAATACGTTTCGAACACTCGAACACTTGTACGGATTCTCCTGCACAGTGGCAGATATGTAAATACGGGGTTTACATACCATTTCTTGCGCAATACGGTTCGAACACTCGAACACCTATACGGATTCTCCTGCACAGTGGCAGATATTTAAATACGGGGTTTACATACCATTTCTTGCTCAATACGGTTCGAACACTCGAACACCTATACGGATTCTCCTGCACAGTGGCAGATATGTAAATACGGGGTTTACATACCATTTCTTGCGCAATACGGTTCGAACATTCGAACACCTATACGGATTCTCCTGCACAGTGGCACATATGTAAATACGGGGTTTACATACCATTTCTTGCACAATACGGTTCGAACATTCGAACACCTATACGGATTCTCCTGCACAGTGGCAGATATGTAAATATGAGGTTTACCTACCATTTCTTGCGAAATACGGTTCGAACACTCGAACACCTATACGGATTCTCCTGCACAGTGGCAGATATGTAAATACGGGGTTTACATACCATTTCTTGCGAAATACGGTTCGAACACTCGAACACCTATACGGATTCTCCTGCACAGTGGCAGATATGTAAATACGGGGTTTACATACCATTTCTTGCGCAATACGGTTCGAACACTCGAACACCTATACGGATTCTCCTGCACAGTGGCAGATATGTAAATACGGGGTTTACATACCATTTCTTGCGCAATACGGTTCGAACACTCGAACACCTATACGGATTCTCCTGCACAGTGGCAGATATGTAAATACGGGGTTTACATACCATTTCTTGCGCAATACGGGTCGAACACTCGAACACCTATACGGATTCTCCGGCACAGTGGCAGATATGTAAATACGGGGTTTACATACCATTTCTTGCGCATTACGGTTCGAACACTCGAACACCTATACGGATTCTCCTGCACAGTGGCAGATATGTAAATACGGGGTTTACATACCATTTCTTGCGCAATACAGTTCGAAACCTCGAACACCTATACGGATTCTCCTGCACAGCGGCAGATATGTAAATGCGGGGTTTACTTACCATTTCTTGCGAAATACGGTTCGAACACTCGAACACCTATACGGATTCCCCTGCACAGTGGGAGATATGTAAATACGGGGTTTACATACCATTTCTTGCGCATTACGGTTCGAACACTCGAACACCTATACGGATTCTCCTGCACAGTGGCAGATATGTAAATACGTGGTTTACATACCATTTCTTGCGCAATACGGTTCGAACACTCGAACACCTATACGGATTCTCCTGCACAGTGGCAGATATGTAAATACGGGGTTTACATACCATTTCTTGCGCAATACGGTTCGAACACTCGAACACCTATACGGATTCTCCTGCACAGTGGCAGATACGTAAATATGAGGTTTACTAACCATTTCTTGCGAAATACGTTTCGAACACTCGAACACCTATACGGATTCTCCTGCACAGTGGCAGATATGTAAATACGGGGTTTACATACCATTTCTTGCGCAATACGGTTCGAACACTCGAACGCCTATACGGATTCTCCTGCACAGTGGCAGATATGTAAATACGGGGTTTACATACCATTTCTTGCTCAATACGGTTCGAACACTCGAACACCTATACGGATTCTCCTGCACAATGGCAGATATGTAAATACGGGGTTTACATACCATTTCTTGCGCAATACGGTTCGAACATTCGAACACCTATACGGATTCTCCTGCACAGTGGCAGATATGTAAATACGGGGTTTACATACCATTTCTTGCGCAATACGGTTCGAACACTCGAACACCTATACGGATTCTCCTGCACAGTGGCAGATATGTAAATATGAGGTTTACCTACCATTTCTTGCGAAATACGGTTCGAACACTCGAGCACCTATACGGATTCTCCTGCACAGTGGCAGATATGTAAATACGGGGTTTACATACCATTTCTTGCGCAATACGGTTCGAACACTCGAACACCTATACGGATTCTCCTGCACAGTGGCAGATATGTAAATACGGGGTTTACATACCATTTCTTGCGCAATACGGTTCGAACACTCGAACACCTATACGGATTCTCCTGCACAGTGGCAGATATGTAAATACGGGGTTTACATACCATTTCTTGCGGAATACGGTTCGAACACTCGAACACCTATACGGATTCTCCTGCACAGTGGCAGATATATAAATACGGGGTTTACATACCATTTCTTGCGCATTACGGTTCGAACACTCGAACACCTATACGGATTCTACTGCACAGTGGCAGATATGTAAATACGGGGTTTACATACCATTTCTTGCGCAATACGGTTCGAACACTCGAACACCTATACGGATTCTCCTGCACAGTGGCAGATATGTAAATACGGGGTTTACATACCATTTCTTGCGCAATACGGGTCGAACACTCGAACACCTATACGGATTCTCCTGCACAGTGGCAGATATGTAAATACGGGGTTTACATACCATTTCTTGCGAAATACAGTTCGAACACTCGAACACCTATACGGATTCTCCTGCACAATGGCAGATATGTAAATACGGGGTTTACATACCATTTCTTGCGCAATACGGTTCGAACATTCGAACACCTATACGGATTCTCCTGCACAGTGGCAGATATGTAAATACGAGGTTTACATACCATTTCTTGCGCAATACGGTTCGAACACTCGAACACCTATACGGATTCTCCTGCACAGTGGCAGATATGTAAATATGAGGTTTACCTACCATTTCTTGCGAAATACGGTTCGAACACTCGAGCACCTATACGGATTCTCCTGCACAGTGGCAGATATGTAAATACGGGGTTTACATACCATTTCTTGCGCAATACGGTTCGAACACTCGAACACCTATACGGATTCTCCTGCACAGTGGCAGATATGTAAATACGGGGTTTACATACCATTTCTTGCGCATTATGGTTCGAACACTCGAACACCTATACGGATTCTCCTGCACAGCGGCAGATATGTAAATGCGGGGTTTACTTACCATTTCTTGCGAAATACGGTTCGAACACTCGAACACCTATACGGATTCCCCTGCACAGTGGCAGATATGTAAATACGGGGTTTACATACCATTTCTTGCGCATTACGGTTCGAACACTCGAACACCTATACGGATTCTCCTGCACAGTGGCAGATATGTAAATACGTGGTTTACATACCATTTCTTGCGCAATACGGTTCGAGCACTCGAACACCTATACGGATTCTCCTGCACAGTGGCAGATATGTAAATACGGGGTTTACATACCATTTCTTGCGCAATACGGTTCGAACACTCGAACACCTATACGGATTCTCCTGCACAGTGGCAGATATGTAAATATGAGGTTTACTTACCATTTCTTGCGAAATACGTTTCGAACACTCGAACACTTGTACGGATTCTCCTGCACAGTGGCAGATATGTAAATACGGGTATTACATACCATTTCTTGCGCAATACGGTTCGAACACTCGAACACCTATACGGATTCTCCTGCACAGTGGCAGATATTTAAATACGGGGTTTACATACCATTTCTTGCTCAATACGGTTCGAACACTCGAACACCTATACGGATTCTCCTGCACAGTGGCAGATATGTAAATACGGGGTTTACATACCATTTCTTGCGCAATACGGTTCGAACATTCGAACACCTATACGGATTCTCCTGCACAGTGGCACATATGTAAATACGGGGTTTACATTCCATTTCTTGCGCAATACGGTTCGAACATTCGAACACCTATACGGATTCTCCTGCACAGTGGCAGATATGTAAATATGAGGTTTACCTACCATTTCTTGCGAAATACGGTTCGAACACTCGAACACCTATACGGATTCTCCTGCACAGTGGCAGATATGTAAATACGGGGTTTACATACCATTTCTTGCGAAATACGGTTCGAACACTCGAACACCTATACGGATTCTCCTGCACAGTGGCAGATATGTAAATACGGGGTTTACATACCATTTCTTCCGCAATACGGTTCGAACACTCGAACACCTATACGGATTCTCCTGCACAGTGGCAGATATGTAAATACGGGGTTTACGTACCATTTCTTGCGCAATACGGTTCGAACAGTCGAACACCTATACGGATTCTCCTGCACAGTGGCAGATATGTAAATACAGGGTTTACTTACCATTTCTTACGCAATACGGTTCGAACACTCGAACACCTATACGGATTCTCTTGCACAGTGGCAGATATGTAAATACGGGGTTTACATACCATTTCTTGCGCAATACGGTTCGAACACTCGAACACCTATACGGATTCTCCTGCACAGTGGCAGATATATAAATACGGGGTTTACATACCATTTCTTGCGCATTACGGTTCGAACACTCGAACACCTATACGGATTCTCCTGCACAGTGGCAGATATGTAAATACGGGGTTTACATACCATTTCTTGCGCAATACGGTTCGAACACTCGAACACCTATACGGATTCTCCTGCACACTGGCAGATATGTAAATACGGGGTTTACATACCATTTCTTGCGCAATACGGGTCGAACACTCGAACACCTATACGGATTCTCCGGCACAGTGGCAGATATGTAAATACGGGGTTTACATACCATTTCTTGCGCATTACGGTTCGAACACTCGAACACCTATACGGATTCTCCTGCACAGTGGCAGATATGTAAATACGGGGTTTACATACCATTTCTTGCGCAATACAGTTCGAAACCTCGAACACCTATACGGATTCTCCTGCACAGCGGCAGATATGTAAATGCGGGGTTTACTTACCATTTCTTGCGAAATACGGTTCGAACACTCAAACACCTATACGGATTCCCCTGCACAGTGGCAGATATGTAAATACGGGGTTTACATACCATTTCTTGCGCATTACGGTTCGAACACTCGAACACCTATACGGATTCTCCTGCACAGTGGCAGATATGTAAATACGTGGTTTACATACCATTTCTTGCGCAATACGGTTCGAACACTCGAACACCTATACGGATTCTCCTGCACAGTGGCAGATATGTAAATACGGGGTTTACATACCATTTCTTGCGCAATACGGTTCGAACACTCGAACACCTATACGGATTCTCCTGCACAGTGGCAGATATGTAAATATGAGGTTTACTTACCATTTCTTGCGAAATACGTTTCGAACACTCGAACACCTATACGGATTCTCCTGCACAGTGGCAGATATGTAAATACGGGGTTTACATACCATTTCTTGCGCAATACGGTTCGAACACTCGAACGCCTATACGGATTCTCCTGCACTGTGGCGGATATGTAAATACGGGGTTTACATACCATTTCTTGCTCAATACGGTTCGAACACTCGAACACCTATACGGATTCTCCTGCACAGTGGCAGATATGTAAATACGGGGTTTACATACCATTTCTTGCGCAATACGGTTCGAACATTCGAACACCTATACGGATTCTCCTGCACAGTGGCAGATATGTAAATACGGGGTTTACATACCATTTCTTGCGCAATACGGTTCGAACACTCGAACACCTATACGGATTCTCCTGCACAGTGGCAGATATGTAAATATGAGGTTTACCTACCATTTCTTGCGAAATACGGTTCGAACACTCGAGCACCTATACGGATTCTCCTGCACAGTGGCAGATATGTAAATACGGGGTTTACATACCATTTCTTGCGCAATACGGTTCGAACACTCGAACACCTATACGGATTCTCCTGCACAGTGGCAGATATGTAAATACGGGGTTTACATACCATTTCTTGCTCAATACGGTTCGAACACTCGAACACCTATACGGATTCTCCTGCACAGTGGCAGATATGTAAATACGGGGTTTACATACCATTTCTTGCGCATTACGGTTCGAACACTCGAATACCTATACGGATTCTCCTGCACAGTGGCAGATATGTAAATACGGGGTTTACATACTATTTCTTGCGCATTACGGTTCGAACACTCGAACACCTATACGGATTCTCCTACGTAGTGGCGGATATGTAAATACGGGTTTTCCGTACCATTTCTTGCGCAATACGGTTCGAACACTCGAACACCTATACGGATTCTCCTGCACAGTGGCAGATATGTAAATACGGGGTTTACGTACCATTTCTTGCGCAATACGGTTCGAACACTCGAACACCTATACGGATTCTCCTGCACAGTGGCAGATATGTAAATACGGGGTTTACGTACCATTTCTTGCGCAATACGGTTCGAACACTCGAACACCTATACGGATTCTCCTGCACAGTGGCAGATATGTAAATACGGGGTTTACATACCATTTCTTGCGCAATACGGTTCGAACACTCGAACACCTATACGGATTCTCCTGCACAGTGGCAGATATGTAAATACGGGGTTTACATACCATTTCTTGCTCAATACGGTTCGAACACTCGAACACCTATACGGATTCTCCAGCACAGTGGTAGATATTTAAATACGGGGTTTACATACCATTTCTTGCGCATTACGGTTCGAACACTCGAACACCTATACGGATTCTCCGGCATAGTGGCAGATATGTAAATACGGGGTTTACATACCATTTCTTGCGCAATACGGTTCGAACACTCGAACACCTATACGGATTCTCCTGCACAGTGGCAGATATGTAAATACGGGGTTTACATACCATTTCTTGCGCAATACGGTTCGAACACTCGAACACCTATACGGATTCTCCTGCACAGTGGCAGATATGTAAATGCGGGGTTTACATACCATTTCTTGCGAAATACGGTTCGAACGCTCGAACACCTATACGGATTCTCCTGCACAGTGGCAGATATGTAAATACGGGGTTTACATACCATTTCTTGCGCAATACGGTTCGAACACTCGAAGACCTATACGGATTCTCCTGCACAGTGGCAGATATGTAAATACGGGGTTTACATACCATTTCTTGCGCAATACGGTTCGAACACTCGAACACCTATACGGATTCTCCTGCACAGTGGCAGATATGTAAATGCGGGGTTTACATACCATTTCTTGCGAAATACGGTTCGAACGCTCGAACACCTATACGGATTCTCCTGCACAGTGGCAGATATGTAAATCCGGGGTTTACATACCATTTCTTGCGCAATACGGTTCGAACACTCGAACACCTATACGGATTCTCCTGCACAGTGGCAGATATGTAAATACGGGGTTTACATACCATTTCTTGCGCAATACGGTTCGAACATTCGAACACCAATACGGATTCTCCTGCACAGTGGCAGATATGTAAATGCGGGTTTTCCGTACCATTTCTTGCGCAATACGGTTCGAACACTCGAACACCTATACGGATTCTCCTGCACAGTGGCAGATATGTAAATACGGGGTTTACGTACCATTTCTTGCGCAATACGGTTCGAACAGTCGAACACCTATACGGATTCTCCTGCACAGTGGCAGATATGTAAATACGGGGTTTACATACCATTTCTTGCTCAATACGGTTCGAACACTCGAACACCTATACGGATTCTCCTGCACAGTGGCAGATATATAAATACGGGGTTTACAAACCATTTCTTGCGCATTACGGTTCGAACACTCGAATACCTATACGGATTCTCCTGCACAGTGGCAGATATGTAAATACGGGGTTTACATACCATTTCTGGCGCATTACGGTTCGAACACTCGAACACCTATACGGATTCTCCTACGTAGTGGCGGATATGTAAATACGGGTTTTCCGTACCATTTCTTGCGCAATACGGTTCGAACACTCGAACACCTATACGGATTCTCCTGCACAGTGGCAGATATGTAAATACGGGGTTTACGTACCATTTCTTGCGCAATACGGTTCGAACACTCGAACACCTATACGGATTCTCCTGCACAGTGGCAGATACATAAATACGGGGTTTACATACCATTTCTTGCGCAATACGGTTCGAACACTCGAACACCTATACGGATTCTCCTGCACAGTGGCAGATATGTAAATACGGGGTTTACATACCATTTCTTGCTCAATACGGTTCGAACACTCGAACACCTATACGGATTCTCCAGCACAGTGGTAGATATGTAAATACGGGGTTTACATACCATTTCTTGCGCATTACGGTTCGAACACTCGAACACCTATACGGATTCTCCTGCACAGTGGCAGATATGTAAATACGGGGTTTACATACCATTTCTTGCGCAATACGGTTCGAACACTCGAACACCTATACGGATTCTCCTGCACAGTGGCAGATATGTAAATACGGGGTTTACATACCATTTCCTGCGCAATACGGTTCGAACACTCGAACAGCTATACGGATTCTCCCGCACAGTGGCAGATATGTAAATGCGGGGTTTACATACCATTTCTTGCGAAATACGGTTCGAACGCTCGAACACCTATACGGATTCTCCTGCACAGTGGCAGATATGTAAATACGGGGTTTACATACCATTTCTTGCGCAATACGGTTCGAACACTCGAACACCTATACGGATTCTCCTGCACAGTGGCAGATATATAAATACAGGGTTTACATACCATTTCTTGCGCATTACGGTTCGAACACTCGAACACCTATACGGATTCTCCTGCACAGTGGCAGATATGTAAATACGGGGTTTACATACCATTTCTTGCGCAATACGGTTCGAACACTCGAACACCTATACGGATTCTCCTGCACAGTGGCAGATATATAAATACAGGGTTTACATACCATTTCTTGCGCATTACGGTTCGAACACTCGAACACCTATACGGATTCTCCTGCACAGTGGCAGATATGTAAATACGGGGTTTACATACCATTTCTTGCGCAATACGGTTCGAACACTCGAACACCTATACGGATTCTCCTGCACAGTGGCAGATATATAAATACAGGGTTTACATACCATTTCTTGCGCATTACGGTTCGAACACTCGAACACCTATACGGATTCTCCTACGCAGTGGCGGATATGTAAATACGGGTTTTCCGTACCATTTCTTGCGCAATACGGTTCGAACACTCGAACACCTATACGGATTCTCCTGCACAGTGGCAGATATGTAAATACGGGGTTTACGTACAATTTCTTGCGCAATACGGTTCGAACAGTCGAACACCTATACGGATTCTCCTGCACAGTGGCAGATATGTAAATACGGGGTTTACATACCATTTCTTGCGCAATACGGTTCGAACACTCGAACACCTATACGGATTCCCCTGCACAGTGGCAGATATGTAAATACGGGGTTTACATACCATTTCTTGCGCAATACGGTTCGAACACTCGAACACCTATACGGATTCTCCTGCACAGTGGCAGATATGTAAATACGGGGTTTACATACCATTTCTTGCGCAATACGGTTCGAACACTCGAACACCTATACGGATTCTCCTGCACAGTGGCAGATATATAAATACGGGGTTTACATACCATTTCTTGCGCATTACGGTTCGAACACTCGAACACCTATACGGATTCTCCTACGCAGTGGCGGATATGTAAATACGGGTTTTCCGTACCATTTCTTGCGCAATACGGTTCGAACACTCGAACACCTATACGGATTCTCCTGCACAGTGGCAGATATGTAAATACGGGGTTTACATACCATTTCTTGCGCAATACGGTTCGAACACTCGAACACCTATACGGATTCTCCTGCACAGTGGCAGATATGTAAATACGGGGTTTACATACCATTTCTTGCGCAATACGGTTCGAACACTCGAACACCTATACGGATTCTCCTGCACAGTGGCAGATATATAAATACGGGGTTTACATACCATTTCTTGCGCATTACGGTTCGAACACTCGAACACCTATACGGATTCTCCTGCACAGTGGCAGATATGTAAATACGGGGTTTACGTACCATTTCTTGCGCAATACGGTTCGAACACTCGAACACCTATACGGATTCTCCTGCACAGTGGCAGATATGTAAATACGGGGTTTACATACCATTTCCTGCGCAATACGGTTCGAACACTCGAACACCTATACGGATTCTCCCGCACAGTGGCAGATATGTAAATGCGGGGTTTACATACCATTTCTTGCGAAATACGGTTCGAACGCTCGAACACCTATACGGATTCTCCTGCACAGTGGCAGATATGTAAATACGGGGTTTACATACCATTTCTTGCGCAATACGGTTCGAACACTCGAACACCTATACGGATTCTCCTGCACAGTGGCAGATATATAAATACAGGGTTTACATACCATTTCTTGCGCATTACGGTTCGAACACTCGAACACCTATACGGATTCTCCTGCACAGTGGCAGATATGTAAATACGGGGTTTACATACCATTTCTTGCGCAATACGGTTCGAACACTCGAACACCTATACGGATTCTCCTGCACAGTGGCAGATATGTAAATACGGGGTTTACATACCATTTCTTGCGCAATACGGTTCGAACACTCGAACACCTATACGGATTCTCCTGCACAGTGGCAGATATATAAATACGGGGTTTACATACCATTTCTTGCGCATTACGGTTCGAACACCCGAACACCTATACGGATTCTCCTACGCAGTGGCGGATATGTAAATACGGGTTTTCCGTACCATTTCTTGCGCAATACGGTTCGAACACTCGAACACCTATACGGATTCTCCTGCACAGTGGCAGATATGTAAATACGGGGTTTACGTACCATTTCTTGCGCAATACGGTTCGAACAGTCGAACACCTATACGGATTCTCCTGTACAGTGGCAGATATGTAAATACGGGGTTTACATACCATTTCTTGCGCAATACGGTTCGAACACTCGAACACCTATACGGATTCTCCTGCACAGTGGCAGATATGTAAATACGGGGTTTACATACCATTTCTTGCGCAATACGGTTCGAACACTCGAACACCTATACGGATTCTCCTGCACAGTGGCAGATATGTAAATACGGGGTTTACATACCATTTCTTGCGCAATACGGTTCGAACACTCGAACACCTATACGGATTCTCCTGCACAGTGGCAGATATATAAATACGGGGTTTACATACCATTTCTTGCGCATTACGGTTCGAACACTCGAACACCTATACGGATTCTCCTACGCAGTGGCGGATATGTAAATACGGGTTTTCCGTACCATTTCTTGCGCAATACGGTTCGAACACTCGAACACCTATACGGATTCTCCTGCACAGTGGCAGATATGTAAATACGGGGTTTACATACCATTTCTTGCGCAATACGGTTCGAACACTCGAACACCTATACGGATTCTCCTGCACAGTGGCAGATATGTAAATACGGGGTTTACGTACCATTTCTTGCGCAATACGGTTCGAACAGTCGAACACCTATACGGATTCTCCTGCACAGTGGCAGATATGTAAATACGGGGTTTACATACCATTTCTTGCGCAATACGGTTCGAACACTCGAACACCTATACGGATTCTCCTGCACAGTGGCAGATATGTAAATACGGGGTTTACATACCATTTCTTGCGCAATACGGTTCGAACACTCGAACACCTATACGGATTCTCCTGCACAGTGGCAGATATATAAATACGGGGTTTACATACCATTTCTTGCGCATTACGGTTCGAACACTCGAACACCTATACGGATTCTCCTGCACAGTGGCAGATATGTAAATACGGGGTTTACATACCATTTCTTGCGCAATACGGTTCGAACACTCGAACACCTATACGGATTCTCCTGCACAGTGGCAGATATGTAAATACGGGGTTTACATACCATTTCTTGCGCAATACGGGTCGAACACTCGAACACCTATACGGATTCTCCGGCACAGTGGCAGATATGTAAATACGGGGTTTACATACCATTTCTTGCGCATTACGGTTCGAACACTCGAACACCTATACGGATTCTCCTGCACAGTGGCAGATATGTAAATACGGGGATTACATACCATTTCTTGCGCAATACAGTTCGAAACCTCGAACACCTATACGGATTCTCCTGCACAGCGGCAGATATGTAAATGCGGGGTTTACTTACCATTTCTTGCGAAATACGGTTCGAACACTCGAACACCTATACGGATTCCCCTGCACAGTGGCAGATATGTAAATACGGGGTTTACATACCATTTCTTGCGCATTACGGTTCGAACACTCGAACACCTATACGGATTCTCCTGCACAGTGGCAGATATGTAAATACGTGGTTTACATACCATTTCTTGCGCAATACGGTTCGAACACTCGAACACCTATACGGATTCTCCTCCACAGTGGCAGATATGTAAATATGAGGTTTACTTACCATTTCTTGCGAAATACGTTTCGAACACTCGAACACCTATACGGATTCTCCTCCACAGTGGCAGATATGTAAATACGGGGTTTACATACCATTTCTTGCGCAATACGGTTCGAACACTCGAACACCTATACGGATTCTCCTGCACAGTGGCAGATATGTAAATACGGGGTTTACATACCATTTCTTGCGCAATACGGTTCGAACACTCGAACACCTATACGGATTCTCCTGCACAGTGGCAGATATATAAATACAGGGTTTACATACCATTTCTTGCGCATTACGGTTCGAACACTCGAACACCTATACGGATTCTCCTACGCAGTGGCGGATATGTAAATACGGGTTTTCCGTACCATTTCTTGCGCAATACGGTTCGAACACTCGAACACCTATACGGATTCTCCTGCACAGTGGCAGATATGTAAATACGGGGTTTACGTACCATTTCCTGCGCAATACGGTTCGAACAGTCGAACACCTATACGGATTCTCCTGCACAGTGGCAGATATGTAAATACGGGGTTTACATACCATTTCTTGCGCAATACGGTTCGAACACTCGAACACCTATACGGATTCCCCTGCACAGTGGCAGATATGTAAATACGGGGTTTACATACCATTTCTTGCGCAATACGGTTCGAACACTCGAACACCTATACGGATTCTCCTGCACAGTGGCAGATATGTAAATACGGGGTTTACATACCATTTCTTGCGCAATACGGTTCGAACACTCGAACACCTATACGGATTCTCCTGCACAGTGGCAGATATATAAATACGGGGTTTACATACCATTTCTTGCGCATTACGGTTCGAACACTCGAACACCTATACGGATTCTCCTACGCAGTGGCGGATATGTAAATACGGGTTTTCCGTACCATTTCTTGCGCAATACGGTTCGAACACTCGAACACCTATACGGATTCTCCTGCACAGTGGCAGATATGTAAATACGGGGTTTACATACCATTTCTTGCGCAATACGGTTCGAACACTCGAACACCTATACGGATTCTCCTGCACAGTGGCAGATATGTAAATACGGGGTTTACATACCATTTCTTGCGCAATACGGTTCGAACACTCGAACACCTATACGGATTCTCCTGCACAGTGGCAGATATATAAATACGGGGTTTACATACCATTTCTTGCGCATTACGGTTCGAACACCCGAACACCTATACGGATTCTCCTACGCAGTGGCGGATATGTAAATACGGGTTTTCCGTACCATTTCTTGCGCAATACGGTTCGAACACTCGAACACCTATACGGATTCTCCTGCACAGTGGCAGATATGTAAATACGGGGTTTATGTACCATTTCTTGCGCAATACGGTTCGAACAGTCGAACACCTATACGGATTCTCCTGTACAGTGGCAGATATGTAAATACGGGGTTTACATACCATTTCTTGGGCAATACGGTTCGAACACTCGAACACCTATACGGATTCTCCTGCACAGTGGCAGATATGTAAATACGGGGTTTACATACCATTTCTTGCGCAATACGGTTCGAACACTCGAACACCTATACGGATTCTCCTGCACAGTGGCAGATATGTAAATACGGGGTTTACATACCATTTCTTGCGCAATACGGTTCGAACACTCGAACACCTATACGGATTCTCCTGCACAGTGGCAGATATGCAAATACGGGGTTTACATACCATTTCTTGCGCAATACGGTTCGAACACTCGAACACCTATACGGATTCTCCTGCACAGTGGCAGATATATAAATACGGGGTTTACATACCATTTCTTGCGCATTACGGTTCGAACACTCGAACACCTATACGGATTCTCCTACGCAGTGGCGGATATGTAAATACGGGTTTTCCGTACCATTTCTTGCGCAATACGGTTCGAACACTCGAACACCTATACGGATTCTCCTGCACAGTGGCAGATATGTAAATACGGGGTTTACGTACCATTTCATGCGCAATACGGTTCGAACAGTCGAACACCTATACGGATTCTCCTGCACAGTGGCAGATATGTAAATACGGGGTTTACATACCATTTCTTGCGCAATACGGTTCGAACACTCGGACACCTATACGGATTCTCCTGCACAGTGGCAGATATGTAAATACGGGGTTTACATACCATTTCTTGCGCAATACGGTTCGAACACTCGAACACCTATACGGATTCTCCTGCACAGTGGCAGATATATAAATACGGGGTTTACATACCATTTCTTGCGCATTACGGTTCTAACACTCGAACACCTATACGGATTCTCCTGCACAGTGGCAGATATGTAAATACGCGGTTTACATACCATTTCTTGCGCAATACGGTTCGAACACTCGAACACCTATACGGATTCTCCTGCACAGTGGCAGATATGTAAATACGGGGTTTACATACCATTTCTTGCGCAATACGGGTCGAACACTCGAACACCTATACGGATTCTCCGGCACAGTGGCAGATATGTAAATACGGGGTTTACATACTATTTCTTGCGCATTACGGTTCGAACACTCGAACACCTATACGGATTCTCCTGCACAGTGGCAGATATGTAAATACGGGGATTACATACCATTTCTTGCGCAATACAGTTCGAAACCTCGAACACCTATACGGATTCTCCTGCACAGCGGCAGATATGTAAATGCGGGGTTTACTTACCATTTCTTGCGAAATACGGTTCGAACACTCGAACACCTATACGGATTCCCCTGCACAGTGGCAGATATGTAAATACGGGGTTTACATACCATTTCTTGCGCATTACGGTTCGAACACTCGAACACCTATACGGATTCTCCTGCACAGTGGCAGATATGTAAATACGTGGTTTACATACCATTTCTTGCGCAATACGGTTCGAACACTCGAACACCTATACGGATTCTCCTGCACAGTGGCAGATATGTAAATACGGGGTTTACATACCATTTCTTGCGCAATACGGTTCGAACACTCGAACACCTATACGGATTCTCCTGCACAGTGGCAGATATGAAAATATGAGGTTTACTTACCATTTCTTGCGAAATACGTTTCGAACACTCGAACACCTATACGGATTCTCCTGCACAGTGGCAGATATGTAAATACGGGGTTTACATACCATTTCTTGCGCAATACGGTTCGAACACTCGAACACCTATACGGATTCTCCTGCACAGTGGCAGATATATAAATACAGGGTTTACATACCATTTCTTGCGCATTACGGTTCGAACACTCGAACACCTATACGGATTCTCCTACGCTGTGGCGGATATGTAAATACGGGTTTTCCGTACCATTTCTTGCGCAATACGGTTCGAACACTCGAACACCTATACGGATTTTCCTGCACAGTGGCAGATATGTAAATACGGGGTTTACGTACCATTTCTTGCGCAACACGGTTCGAACAGTCGAACACCTATACGGATTCTCCTGCACAGTGGCAGATATGTAAATACGGGGTTTACATACCATTTCTTGCGCAATACGGTTCGAACACTCGAACACCTATACGGATTCTCCTGCACAGTGGCAGATATGTAAATACGGGGTTTACATACCATTTCTTGCGCAATACGGTTCGAACACTCGAACACCTATACGGATTCTCCTGCACAGTGGCAGATATGTAAATACGGGGTTTACATACCATTTCTTGCGCAATACGGTTCGAACACTCGAACACCTATACGGATTCTCCTGCACAGTGGCAGATATGTAAATACGGGGTTTACATACCATTTCTTGCGCAATACGGTTCGAACACTCGAACACCTATACGGATTCTCCTGCACAGTGGCAGATATATAAATACGGGGTTTACATACCATTTCTTGCGCATTACAGTTCGAACACCCGAACACCTATACGGATTCTCCTACGCAGTGGCGGATATGTAAATACGGGTTTTCCGTACCATTTCTTGCGCAATACGGTTCGAACACTCGAACACCTATACGGATTCTCCTGCACAGTGGCAGATATGTAAATACGGGGTTTACGTACCATTTCTTGCGCAATACGGTTCGAACAGTCGAACACCTATACGGATTCTCCTGTACAGTGGCAGATATGTAAATACGGGGTTTACATACCATTTCTTGCGCAATACGGTTCGAACACTCGAACACCTATACGGATTCTCCTGCACAGTGGCAGATATGTAAATACGGGGTTTACATACCATTTCTTGCGCAATACGGTTCGAACACTCGAACACCTATACGGATTCTCCTGCACAGTGGCAGATATGTAAATACGGGGTTTACATACCATTTCTTGCGCAATACGGTTCGAACACTCGAACACCTATACGGATTCTCCTGCACAGTGGCAGATATATAAATACGGGGTTTACATACCATTTCTTGCGCATTACGGTTCGAACACTCGAACACCTATACGGATTCTCCTACGCAGTGGCGGATATGTAAATACGGGTTTTCCGTACCATTTCTTGCGCAATACGGTTCGAACACTCGAACACCTATACGGATTCTCCTGCACAGTGGCAGATATGTAAATACGGGGTTTACGTACCATTTCTTGCGCAATACGGTTCGAACAGTCGAACACCTATACGGATTCTCCTGCACAGTGGCAGATATGTAAATACGGGGTTTACATACCATTTCTTGCGCAATACGGTTCGAACACTCGAACACCTATACGGATTCTCCTGCACAGTGGCAGATATGTAAATACGGGGTTTACATACCATTTCTTGCGCAATACGGTTCGAACACTCGAACACCTATACGGATTCTCCTGCACAGTGGCAGATATATAAATACGGGGTTTACATACCATTTCTTGCGCATTACGGTTCGAACACTCGAACACCTATACGGATTCTCCTGCACAGTGGCAGATATGTAAATACGGGGTTTACATACCATTTCTTGCGCAATACGGTTCGAACACTCGAACACCTATACGGATTCTCCTGCACAGTGGCAGATATGTAAATACGGGGTTTACATACCATTTCTTGCGCAATACGGGTCGAACACTCGAACACCTATACGGATTCTCCGGCACAGTGGCAGATATGTAAATACGGGGTTTACATACCATTTCTTGCGCATTACGGTTCGAACACTCGAACACCTATACGGATTCTCCTGCACAGTGGCAGATATGTAAATACGGGGATTACATACCATTTCTTGCGCAATACAGTTCGAAACCTCGAACACCTATAGGGATTCTCCTGCACAGCGGCAGATATGTAAATGCGGGGTTTACTTACCATTTCTTGCGAAATACGGTTCGAACACTCGAACACCTATACGGATTCCCCTGCACAGTGGCAGATATGTAAATACGGGGTTTACATACCATTTCTTGCGCATTACGGTTCGAACACTCGAACACCTATACGGATTCTCCTGCACAGTGGCAGATATGTAAATACGTGGTTTACATACCATTTCTTGCGCAATACGGTTCGAACACTCGAACACCTATACGGATTCTCCTGCACAGTGGCAGATATGTAAATATGAGGTTTACTTACCATTTCTTGCGAAATACGTTTCGAACACTCGAACACCTATACGGATTCTCCTGCACAGTGGCAGATATGTAAATACGGGGTTTACATACCATTTCTTGCGCAATACGGTTCGAACACTCGAACACCTATACGGATTCTCCTGCACAGTGGCAGATATGTAAATACGGGGTTTACATACCATTTCTTGCGCAATACGGTTCGAACACTCGAACACCTATACGGATTCTCCTGCACAGTGGCAGATATATAAATACAGGGTTTACATACCATTTCTTGCGCATTACGGTTCGAACACTCGAACACCTATACGGATTCTCCTACGCAGTGGCGGATATGTAAATACGGGTTTTCCGTACCATTTCTTGCGCAATACGGTTCGAACACTCGAACACCTATACGGATTCTCCTGCACAGTGGAAGATATGTAAATACGGGGTTTACGTACCATTTCTTGCGCAATACGGTTCGAACAGTCGAACACCTATACGGATTCTCCTGCACAGTGGCAGATATGTAAATACGGGGTTTACATACCATTTCTTGCGCAATACGGTTCGAACACTCGAACACCTATACGGATTCTCCTGCACAGTGGCAGATATGTAAATACGGGGTTTACATACCATTTCTTGCGCAATACGGTTCGAACACTCGAACACCTATACGGATTCTCCTGCACAGTGGCAGATATGTAAATACGGGGTTTACATACCATTTCTTGCGCAATACGGTTCGAACACTCGAACACCTATACGGATTCTCCTGCACAGTGGCAGATATATAAATACGGGGTTTACATACCATTTCTTGCGCATTACGGTTCGAACACTCGAACACCTATACGGATTCTCCTACGCAGTGGCGGATATGTAAATACGGGTTTTCCGTACCATTTCTTGCGCAATACGGTTCGAACACTCGAACACCTATACGGATTCTCCTGCACAGTGGCAGATATGTAAATACGGGGTTTACATACCATTTCTTGCGCAATACGGTTCGAACACTCGAACACCTATACGGATTCTCCTGCACAGTGGCAGATATATAAATACGGGGTTTACATACCATTTCTTGCGCATTACAGTTCGAACACCCGAACACCTATACGGATTCTCCTACGCAGTGGCGGATATGTAAATACGGGTTTTCCGTACCATTTCTTGCGCAATACGGTTCGAACACTCGAACACCTATACGGATTCTCCTGCACAGTGGCAGATATGTAAATACGGGGTTTACGTACCATTTCTTGCGCAATACGGTTCGAACAGTCGAACACCTATACGGATTCTCCTGTACAGTGGCAGATATGTAAATACGGGGTTTACATACCATTTCTTGCGCAATACGGTTCGAACACTCGAACACCTATACGGATTCTCCTGCACAGTGGCAGATATGTAAATACGGGGTTTACATACCATTTCTTGCGCAATACGGTTCGAACACTCGAACACCTATACGGATTCTCCTGCACAGTGGCAGATATGTAAATACGGGGTTTACATACCATTTCTTGCGCAATACGGTTCGAACACTCGAACACCTATACGGATTCTCCTGCACAGTGGCAGATATATAAATACGGGGTTTACATACCATTTCTTGCGCATTACGGTTCGAACACTCGAACACCTATACGGATTCTCCTACGCAGTGGCGGATATGTAAATACGGGTTTTCCGTACCATTTCTTGCGCAATACGGTTCGAACACTCGAACACCTATACGGATTCTCCTGCACAGTGGCAGATATGTAAATACGGGGTTTACGTACCATTTCTTGCGCAATACGGTTCGAACAGTCGAACACCTATACGGATTCTCCTGCACAGTGGCAGATATGTAAATACGGGGTTTACATACCATTTCTTGCGCAATACGGTTCGAACACTCGAACACCTATACGGATTCTCCTGCACAGTGGCAGATATGTAAATACGGGGTTTACATACCATTTCTTGCGCAATACGGTTCGAACACTCGAACACCTATACGGATTCTCCTGCACAGTGGCAGATATATAAATACGGGGTTTACATACCATTTCTTGCGCATTACGGTTCGAACACTCGAACACCTATACGGATTCTCCTGCACAGTGGCAGATATGTAAATACGGGGTTTACATACCATTTCTTGCGCAATACGGTTCGAACACTCGAACACCTATACGGATTCTCCTGCACAGTGGCAGATATGTAAATACGGGGTTTACATACCATTTCTTGCGCAATACGGGTCGAACACTCGAACACCTATACGGATTCTCCGGCACAGTGGCAGATATGTAAATACGGGGTTTACATACCATTTCTTGCGCATTACGGTTCGAACACTCGAACACCTATACGGATTCTCCTGCACAGTGGCAGATATGTAAATACGGGGATTACATACCATTTCTTGCGCAATACAGTTCGAAACCTCGAACACCTATAGGGATTCTCCTGCACAGCGGCAGATATGTAAATGCGGGGTTTACTTACCATTTCTTGCGAAATACGGTTCGAACACTCGAACACCTATACGGATTCCCCTGCACAGTGGCAGATATGTAAATACGGGGTTTACATACCATTTCTTGCGCATTACGGTTCGAACACTCGAACACCTATACGGATTCTCCTGCACAGTGGCAGATATGTAAATACGTGGTTTACATACCATTTCTTGCGCAATACGGTTCGAACACTCGAACACCTATACGGATTCTCCTGCACAGTGGCAGATATGTAAATATGAGGTTTACTTACCATTTCTTGCGAAATACGTTTCGAACACTCGAACACCTATACGGATTCTCCTGCACAGTGGCAGATATGTAAATACGGGGTTTACATACCATTTCTTGCGCAATACGGTTCGAACACTCGAACACCTATACGGATTCTCCTGCACAGTGGCAGATATGTAAATACGGGGTTTACATACCATTTCTTGCGCAATACGGTTCGAACACTCGAACACCTATACGGATTCTCCTGCACAGTGGCAGATATATAAATACAGGGTTTACATACCATTTCTTGCGCATTACGGTTCGAACACTCGAACACCTATACGGATTCTCCTACGCAGTGGCGGATATGTAAATACGGGTTTTCCGTACCATTTCTTGCGCAATACGGTTCGAACACTCGAACACCTATACGGATTCTCCTGCACAGTGGAAGATATGTAAATACGGGGTTTACGTACCATTTCTTGCGCAATACGGTTCGAACAGTCGAACACCTATACGGATTCTCCTGCACAGTGGCAGATATGTAAATACGGGGTTTACATACCATTTCTTGCGCAATACGGTTCGAACACTCGAACACCTATACGGATTCTCCTGCACAGTGGCAGATATGTAAATACGGGGTTTACATACCATTTCTTGCGCAATACGGTTCGAACACTCGAACACCTATACGGATTCTCCTGCACAGTGGCAGATATGTAAATACGGGGTTTACATACCATTTCTTGCGCAATACGGTTCGAACACTCGAACACCTATACGGATTCTCCTGCACAGTGGCAGATATATAAATACGGGGTTTACATACCATTTCTTGCGCATTACGGTTCGAACACTCGAACACCTATACGGATTCTCCTACGCAGTGGCGGATATGTAAATACGGGTTTTCCGTACCATTTCTTGCGCAATACGGTTCGAACACTCGAACACCTATACGGATTCTCCTGCACAGTGGCAGATATGTAAATACGGGGTTTACATACCATTTCTTGCGCAATACGGTTCGAACACTCGAACACCTATACGGATTCTCCTGCACAGTGGCAGATATGTAAATACGGGGTTTACATACCATTTCTTGCGCAATACGGTTCGAACACTCGAACACCTATACGGATTCTCCTGCACAGTGGCAGATATATAAATACGGGGTTTACATACCGTTTCTTGCGCATTACGGTTCGAACACCCGAACACCTATACGGATTCTCCTACGCAGTGGCGGATATGTAAATACGGGTTTTCCGTACCATTTCTTGCGCAATACGGTTCGAACACTCGAACACCTATACGGATTCTCCTGCACAGTGGCAGATATGTAAATACGGGGTTTACGTACCATTTCTTGCGCAATACGGTTCGAACAGTCGAACACCTATACGGATTCTCCTGTACAGTGGCAGATATGTAAATACGGGGTTTACATACCATTTCTTGCGCAATACGGTTCGAACACTCGAACACCTATACGGATTCTCCTGCACAGTGGCAGATATGTAAATACGGGGTTTACATACCATTTCTTGCGCAATACGGTTCGAACACTCGAACACCTATACGGATTCTCCTGCACAGTGGCAGATATGTAAATACGGGGTTTACATACCATTTCTTGCGCAATACGGTTCGAACACTCGAACACCTATACGGATTCTCCTGCACAGTGGCAGATATGTAAATACGGGGTTTACATACCATTTCTTGCGCAATACGGTTCGAACACTCGAACACCTATACGGATTCTCCTGCACAGTGGCAGATATATAAATACGGGGTTTACATACCATTTCTTGCGCATTACGGTTCGAACACTCGAACACCTATACGGATTCTCCTGCACAGTGGCAGATATGTAAATACGGGGATTACATACCATTTCTTGCGCAATACAGTTCGAAACCTCGAACACCTATACGGATTCTCCTGCACAGCGGCAGATATGTAAATGCGGGGTTTACTTACCATTTCTTGCGAAATACGGTTCGAACACTCGAACACCTATACGGATTCCCCTGCACAGTGGCAGATATGTAAATACGGGGTTTACATACCATTTCTTGCGCATTACGGTTCGAACACTCGAACACCTATACGGATTCTCCTGCACAGTGGCAGATATGTAAATACGTGGTTTACATACCATTTCTTGCGCAATACGGTTCGAACACTCGAACACCTATACGGATTCTCCTGCACAGTGGCAGATATGTAAATACGGGGTTTACATACCATTTCTTGCGCAATACGGTTCGAACACTCGAACACCTATACGGATTCTCCTGCACAGTGGCAGATATGTAAATATGAGGTTTACTTACCATTTCTTGCGAAATACGTTTCGAACACTCGAACACCTATACGGATTCTCCTGCACAGTGGCAGATATGTAAATACGGGGTTTACATACCATTTCTTGCGCAATACGGTTCGAACACTCGAACACCTATACGGATTCTCCTGCATAGTGGCAGATATATAAATACAGGGTTTACATACCATTTCTTGCGCATTACGGTTCGAACACTCGAACACCTATACGGATTCTCCTACGCTGTGGCGGATATGTAAATACGGGTTTTCCGTACCATTTCTTGCGCAATACGGTTCGAACACTCGAACACCTATACGGATTCTCCTGCACAGTGGCAGATATGTAAATACGGGGTTTACGTACCATTTCTTGCGCAATACGGTTCGAACAGTCGAACACCTATACGGATTCTCCTGCACAGTGGCAGATATGTAAATACGGGGTTTACATACCATTTCTTGCGCAATACGGTTCGAACACTCGAACACCTATACGGATTCTCCTGCACAGTGGCAGATATGTAAATACGGGGTTTACATACCATTTCTTGCGCAATACGGTTCGAACACTCGAACACCTATACGGATTCTCCTGCACAGTGGCAGATATGTAAATACGGGGTTTACATACCATTTCTTGCGCAATACGGTTCGAACACTCGAACACCTATACGGATTCTCCTGCACAGTGGCAGATATGTAAATACGGGGTTTACATACCATTTCTTGCGCAATACGGTTCGAACACTCGAACACCTATACGGATTCTCCTGCACAGTGGCAGATATATAAATACGGGGTTTACATACCATTTCTTGCGCATTACGGTTCGAACACCCGAACACCTATACGGATTCTCCTACGCAGTGGCGGATATGTAAATACGGGTTTTCCGTACCATTTCTTGCGCAATACGGTTCGAACACTCGAACACCTATACGGATTCTCCTGCACAGTGGCAGATATGTAAATACGGGGTTTACGTACCATTTCTTGCGCAATACGGTTCGAACAGTCGAACACCTATACGGATTCTCCTGTACAGTGGCAGATATGTAAATACGGGGTTTACATACCATTTCTTGCGCAATACGGTTCGAACACTCGAACACCTATACGGATTCTCCTGCACAGTGGCAGATATGTAAATACGGGGTTTACATACCATTTCTTGCGCAATACGGTTCGAACACTCGAACACCTATACGGATTCTCCTGCACAGTGGCAGATATGTAAATACGGGGTTTACATACCATTTCTTGCGCAATACGGTTCGAACACTCGAACACCTATACGGATTCTCCTGCACAGTGGCAGATATATAAATACGGGGTTTACATACCATTTCTTGCGCATTACGGTTCGAACACTCGAACACCTATACGGATTCTCCTACGCAGTGGCGGATATGTAAATACGGGTTTTCCGTACCATTTCTTGCGCAATACGGTTCGAACACTCGAACACCTATACGGATTCTCCTGCACAGTGGCAGATATGTAAATACGGGGTTTACGTACCATTTCTTGCGCAATACGGTTCGAACAGTCGAACACCTATACGGATTCTCCTGCACAGTGGCAGATATGTAAATACGGGGTTTACATACCATTTCTTGCGCAATACGGTTCGAACACTCGAACACCTATACGGATTCTCCTGCACAGTGGCAGATATGTAAATACGGGGTTTACATACCATTTCTTGCGCAATACGGTTCGAACACTCGAACACCTATACGGATTCTCCTGCACAGTGGCAGATATATAAATACGGGGTTTACATACCATTTCTTGCGCATTACGGTTCGAACACTCGAACACCTATACGGATTCTCCTGCACAGTGGCAGATATGTAAATACGGGGTTTACATACCATTTCTTGCGCAATACGGTTCGAACACTCGAACACCTATACGGATTCTCCTGCACAGTGGCAGATATGTAAATACGGGGTTTACATACCATTTCTTGCGCAATACGGGTCGAACACTCGAACACCTATACGGATTCTCCGGCACAGTGGCAGATATGTAAATACGGGGTTTACATACCATTTCTTGCGCATTACGGTTCGAACACTCGAACACCTATACGGATTCTCCTGCACAGTGGCAGATATGTAAATACGGGGATTACATACCATTTCTTGCGCAATACAGTTCGAAACCTCGAACACCTATACGGATTCTCCTGCACAGCGGCAGATATGTAAATGCGGGGTTTACTTACCATTTCTTGCGAAATACGGTTCGAACACTCGAACACCTATACGGATTCCCCTGCACAGTGGCAGATATGTAAATACGGGGTTTACATACCATTTCTTGCGCATTACGGTTCGAGCACTCGAACACCTATACGGATTCTCCTGCACAGTGGCAGATATGTAAATACGTGGTTTACATACCATTTCTTGCGCAATACGGTTCGAACACTCGAACACCTATACGGATTCTCCTGCACAGTGGCAGATATGTAAATATGAGGTTTACTTACCATTTCTTGCGAAATACGTTTCGAACACTCGAACACCTATACGGATTCTCCTGCACAGTGGCAGATATGTAAATACGGGGTTTACATACCATTTCTTGCGCAATACGGTTCGAACACTCGAACACCTATACGGATTCTCCTGCACAGTGGCAGATATGTAAATACGGGGTTTACATACCATTTCTTGCGCAATACGGTTCGAACACTCGAACACCTATACGGATTCTCCTGCACAGTGGCAGATATATAAATACAGGGTTTACATACCATTTCTTGCGCATTACGGTTCGAACACTCGAACACCTATACGGATTCTCCTACGCAGTGGCGGATATGTAAATACGGGTTTTCCGTACCATTTCTTGCGCAATACGGTTCGAACACTCGAACACCTATACGGATTCTCCTGCACAGTGGCAGATATGTAAATACGGGGTTTACGTACCATTTCTTGCGCAATACGGTTCGAACAGTCGAACACCTATACGGATTCTCCTGCACAGTGGCAGATATGTAAATACGGGGTTTACATACCATTTCTTGCGCAATACGGTTCGAACACTCGAACACCTATACGGATTCTCCTGCACAGTGGCAGATATATAAATACGGGGTTTACATACCATTTCTTGCGCATTACGGTTCGAACACCCGAACACCTATACGGATTCTCCTACGCAGTGGCGGATATGTAAATACGGGTTTTCCGTACCATTTCTTGCGCAATACGGTTCGAACACTCGAACACCTATACGGATTCTCCTGCACAGTGGCAGATATGTAAATACGGGGTTTACGTACCATTTCTTGCGCAATACGGTTCGAACAGTCGAACACCTATACGGATTCTCCTGTACAGTGGCAGATATGTAAATACGGGGTTTACATACCATTTCTTGCGCAATACGGTTCGAACACTCGAACACCTATACGGATTCTCCTGCACAGTGGCAAATATGTAAATACGGGGTTTACATACCATTTCTTGCGCAATACGGTTCGAACACTCGAACACCTATACGGATTCTCCTGCACAGTGGCAGATATGTAAATACGGGGTTTACATACCATTTCTTGCGCAATACGGTTCGAACACTCGAACACCTATACGGATTCTCCTGCACAGTGGCAGATATATAAATACGGGGTTTACATACCATTTCTTGCGCATTACGGTTCGAACACTCGAACACCTATACGGATTCTCCTACGCAGTGGCGGATATGTAAATACGGGTTTTCCGTACCATTTCTTGCGCAATACGGTTCGAACACTCGAACACCTATACGGATTCTCCTGCACAGTGGCAGATATGTAAATACGGGGTTTACGTACCATTTCTTGCGCAATACGGTTCGAACAGTCGAACACCTATACGGATTCTCCTGCACAGTGGCAGATATGTAAATACGGGGTTTACATACCATTTCTTGCGCAATACGGTTCGAACACTCGAACACCTATACGGATTCTCCTGCACAGTGGCAGATATGTAAATACGGGGTTTACATACCATTTCTTGCGCAATACGGTTCGAACACTCGAACACCTATACGGATTCTCCTGCACAGTGGCAGATATATAAATACGGGGTTTACATACCATTTCTTGCGCATTACGGTTCGAACACTCGAACACCTATACGGATTCTCCTGCACAGTGGCAGATATGTAAATACGGGGTTTACATACCATTTCTTGCGCAATACGGTTCGAACACTCGAACACCTATACGGATTCTCCTGCACAGTGGCAGATATGTAAATACGGGGTTTACATACCATTTCTTGCGCAATACGGGTCGAACACTCGAACACCTATACGGATTCTCCGGCACAGTGGCAGATATGTAAATACGGGGTTTACATACCATTTCTTGCGCATTACGGTTCGAACACTCGAACACCTATACGGATTCTCCTGCACAGTGGCAGATATGTAAATACGGGGATTACATACCATTTCTTGCGCAATACAGTTCGAAACCTCGAACACCTATACGGATTCTCCTGCACAGCGGCAGATATGTAAATGCGGGGTTTACTTACCATTTCTTGCGAAATACGGTTCGAACACTCGAACACCTATACGGATTCCCCTGCACAGTGGCAGATATGTAAATACGGGGTTTACATACCATTTCTTGCGCATTACGGTTCGAACACTCGAACACCTATACGGATTCTCCTGCACAGTGGCAGATATGTAAATACGTGGTTTACATACCATTTCTTGCGCAATACGGTTCGAACACTCGAACACCTATACGGATTCTCCTGCACAGTGGCAGATATGTAAATATGAGGTTTACTTACCATTTCTTGCGAAATACGTTTCGAACACTCGAACACCTATACGGATTCTCCTGCACAGTGGCAGATATGTAAATACGGGGTTTACATACCATTTCTTGCGCAATACGGTTCGAACACTCGAACACCTATACGGATTCTCCTGCACAGTGGCAGATATGTAAATACGGGGTTTACATACCATTTCTTGCGCAATACGGTTCGAACACTCGAACACCTATACGGATTCTCCTGCACAGTGGCAGATATATAAATACAGGGTTTACATACCATTTCTTGCGCATTACGGTTCGAACACTCGAACACCTATACGGATTCTCCTACGCAGTGGCGGATATGTAAATACGGGTTTTCCGTACCATTTCTTGCGCAATACGGTTCGAACACTCGAACACCTATACGGATTCTCCTGCACAGTGGCAGATATGTAAATACGGGGTTTACGTACCATTTCTTGCGCAATACGGTTCGAACAGTCGAACACCTATACGGATTCTCCTGCACAGTGGCAGATATGTAAATACGGGGTTTACATACCATTTCTTGCGCAATACGGTTCGAACACTCGAACACCTATACGGATTCTCCTGCACAGTGGCAGATATGTAAATACGGGGTTTACATACCATTTCTTGCGCAATACGGTTCGAACACTCGAACACCTATACGGATTCTCCTGCACAGTGGCAGATATGTAAATACGGGGTTTACATACCATTTCTTGCGCAATACGGTTCGAACACTCGAACACCTATACGGATTCTCCTGCACAGTGGCAGATATATAAATACGGGGTTTACATACCATTTCTTGCGCATTACGGTTCGAACACTCGAACACCTATACGGATTCTCCTGCACAGTGGCAGATATATAAATACGGGGTTTACATACCATTTCTTGCGCATTACGGTTCGAACACTCGAACACCTATACGGATTCTCCTACGCAGTGGCGGATATGTAAATACGGGTTTTCCGTACCATTTCTTGCGCAATACGGTTCGAACACTCGAACACCTATACGGATTCTCCTGCACAGTGGCAGATATGTAAATACGGGGTTTACATACCATTTCTTGCGCAATACGGTTCGAACACTCGAACACCTATATGGATTCTCCTGCACAGTGGCAGATATGTAAATACGGGGTTTACATACCATTTCTTGCGCAATACGGTTCGAACACTCGAACACCTATACGGATTCTCCTGCACAGTGGCAGATATATAAATACGGGGTTTACATACCATTTCTTGCGCATTACGGTTCGAACACCCGAACACCTATACGGATTCTCCTACGCAGTGGCGGATATGTAAATACGGGTTTTCCGTACCATTTCTTGCGCAATACGGTTCGAACACTCGAACACCTATACGGATTCTCCTGCACAGTGGCAGATATGTAAATACGGGGTTTACGTACCATTTCTTGCGCAATACGGTTCGAACAGTCGAACACCTATACGGATTCTCCTGTACAGTGGCAGATATGTAAATACGGGGTTTACATACCATTTCTTGCGCAATACGGTTCGAACACTCGAACACCTATACGGATTCTCCTGCACAGTGGCAGATATGTAAATACGGGGTTTACATACCATTTCTTGCGCAATACGGTTCGAACACTCGAACACCTATACGGATTCTCCTGCACAGTGGCAGATATATAAATACGGGGTTTACATACCATTTCTTGCGCATTACGGTTCGAACACTCGAACACCTATACGGATTCTCCTGCACAGTGGCAGATATATAAATACGGGGTTTACATACCATTTCTTGCGCATTACGGTTCGAACACTCGAACACCTATACGGATTCTCCTACGCAGTGGCGGATATGTAAATACGGGTTTTCCGTACCATTTCTTGCGCAATACGGTTCGAACACTCGAACACCTATACGGATTCTCCTGCACAGTGGCAGATATGTAAATACGGGGTTTACATACCATTTCTTGCGCAATACGGTTCGAACACTCGAACACCTATACGGATTCTCCTGCACAGTGGCAGATATGTAAATACGGGGTTTACATACCATTTCTTGCGCAATACGGTTCGAACACTCGAACACCTATACGGATTCTCCTGCACAGTGGCAGATATATAAATACGGGGTTTACATACCATTTCTTGCGCATTACGGTTCGAACACCCGAACACCTATACGGATTCTCCTACGCAGTGGCGGATATGTAAATACGGGTTTTCCGTACCATTTCTTGCGCAATACGGTTCGAACACTCGAACACCTATACGGATTCTCCTGCACAGTGGCAGATATGTAAATACGGGGTTTACGTACCATTTCTTGCGCAATACGGTTCGAACAGTCGAACACCTATACGGATTCTCCTGTACAGTGGCAGATATGTAAATACGGGGTTTACATACCATTTCTTGCGCAATACGGTTCGAACACTCGAACACCTATACGGATTCTCCTGCACAGTGGCAGATATGTAAATACGGGGTTTACATACCATTTCTTGCGCAATACGGTTCGAACACTCGAACACCTATACGGATTCTCCTGCACAGTGGCAGATATGTAAATACGGGGTTTACATACCATTTCTTGCGCAATACGGTTCGAACACTCGAACACCTATACGGATTCTCCTGCACAGTGGCAGATATATAAATACGGGGTTTACATACCATTTCTTGCGCATTACGGTTCGAACACTCGAACACCTATACGGATTCTCCTACGCAGTGGCGGATATGTAAATACGGGTTTTCCGTACCATTTCTTGCGCAATACGGTTCGAACACTCGAACACCTATACGGATTCTCCTGCACAGTGGCAGATATGTAAATACGGGGTTTACGTACCATTTCTTGCGCAATACGGTTCGAACAGTCGAACACCTATACGGATTCTCCTGCACAGTGGCAGATATGTAAATACGGGGTTTACATACCATTTCTTGCGCAATACGGTTCGAACACTCGAACACCTATACGGATTCTCCTGCACAGTGGCAGATATGTAAATACGGGGTTTACATACCATTTCTTGCGCAATACGGTTCGAACACTCGAACACCTATACGGATTCTCCTGCACAGTGGCAGATATATAAATACGGGGTTTACATACCATTTCTTGCGCATTACGGTTCGAACACTCGAACACCAATACGGATTCTCCTGCACAGTGGCAGATATGTAAATACGGGGTTTACATACCATTTCTTGCGCAATACGGTTCGAACACTCGAACACCTATACGGATTCTCCTGCACAGTGGCAGATATGTAAATACGGGGTTTACATACCATTTCTTGCGCAATACGGGTCGAACACTCGAACACCTATACGGATTCTCCGGCACAGTGGCAGATATGTAAATACGGGGTTTACATACCATTTCTTGCGCATTACGGTTCGAACACTCGAACACCTATACGGATTCTCCTGCACAGTGGCAGATATGTAAATACGGGGATTACATACCATTTCTTGCGCAATACAGTTCGAAACCTCGAACACCTATACGGATTCTCCTGCACAGCGGCAGATATGTAAATGCGGGGTTTACTTACCATTTCTTGCGAAATACGGTTCGAACACTCGAACACCTATACGGATTCCCCTGCACAGTGGCAGATATGTATATACGGGGTTTACATACCATTTCTTGCGCATTATGGTTCGAACACTCGAACACCTATACGGATTCTCCTGCACAGTGGCAGATATGTAAATACGTGGTTTACATACCATTTCTTGCGCAATACGGTTCGAACACTCGAACACCTATACGGATTCTCCTGCACAGTGGCAGATATGTAAATATGAGGTTTACTTACCATTTCTTGCGAAATACGTTTCGAACACTCGAACACCTATACGGATTCTCCTGCACAGTGGCAGATATGTAAATACGGGGTTTACATACCATTTCTTGCGCAATACGGTTCGAACACTCGAACACCTATACGGATTCTCCTGCACAGTGGCAGATATGTAAATACGGGGTTTACATACCATTTCTTGCGCAATACGGTTCGAACACTCGAACACCTATACGGATTCTCCTGCACAGTGGCAGATATATAAATACAGGGTTTACATACCATTTCTTGCGCATTACGGTTCGAACACTCGAACACCTATACGGATTCTCCTACGCAGTGGCGGATATGTAAATACGGGTTTTCCGTACCATTTCTTGCGCAATACGGTTCGAACACTCGAACACCTATACGGATTCTCCTGCACAGTGGCAGATATGTAAATACGGGGTTTACGTACCATTTCTTGCGCAATACGGTTCGAACAGTCGAACACCTATACGGATTCTCCTGCACAGTGGCAGATATGTAAATACGGGGTTTACCTACCATTTCTTGCGCAATACGGTTCGAACACTCGAACACCTATACGGATTCTCCTGCACAGTGGCAGATATGTAAATACGGGGTTTACATACCATTTCTTGCGCAATACGGTTCGAACACTCGAACACCTATACGGATTCTCCTGCACAGTGGCAGATATGTAAATACGGGGTTTACATACCATTTCTTGCGCAATACGGTTCGAACACTCGAACACCTATACGGATTCTCCTGCACAGTGGCAGATATATAAATACGGGGTTTACATACCATTTCTTGCGCATTACGGTTCGAACACTCGAACACCTATACGGATTCTCCTACGCAGTGGCGGATATGTAAATACGGGTTTTCCGTACCATTTCTTGCGCAATACGGTTCGAACACTCGAACACCTATACGGATTCTCCTGCACAGTGGCAGATATGTAAATACGGGGTTTACGTACCATTTCTTGCGCAATACGGTTCGAACAGTCGAACACCTATACGGATTCTCCTGCACAGTGGCAGATATGTAAATACGGGGTTTACATACCATTTCTTGCGCAATACGGTTCGAACACTCGGACACCTATACGGATTCTCCTGCACAGTGGCAGATATGTAAATACGGGGTTTACATACCATTTCTTGCGCAATACGGTTCGAACACTCGAACACCTATACGGATTCTCCTGCACAGTGGCAGATATATAAATACGGGGTTTACATACCATTTCTTGCGCATTACGGTTCGAACACTCGAACACCTATACGGATTCTCCTGCACAGTGGCAGATATGTAAATACGGGGTTTACATACCATTTCTTGCGCAATACGGTTCGAACACTCGAACACCTATACGGATTCTCCTGCACAGTGGCAGATATGTAAATACGGGGTTTACATACCATTTCTTGCGCAATACGGGTCGAACACTCGAACACCTATACGGATTCTCCGGCACAGTGGCAGATATGTAAATACGGGGTTTACATACCATTTCTTGCGCATTACGGTTCGAACACTCGAACACCTATACGGATTCTCCTGCACAGTGGCAGATATGTAAATACGGGGATTACATACCATTTCTTGCGCAATACAGTTCGAAACCTCGAACACCTATACGGATTCTCCTGCACAGCGGCAGATATGTAAATGCGGGGTTTACTTACCATTTCTTGCGAAATACGGTTCGAACACTCGAACACCTATACGGATTCCCCTGCACAGTGGCAGATATGTAAATACGGGGTTTACATACCATTTCTTGCGCATTACGGTTCGAACACTCGAACACCTATACGGATTCTCCTGCACAGTGGCAGATATGTAAATACGTGGTTTACATACCATTTCTTGCGCAATACGGTTCGAACACTCGAACACCTATACGGATTCTCCTGCACAGTGGCAGATATGTAAATACGGGGTTTACATACCATTTCTTGCGCAATACGGTTCGAACACTCGAACACCTATACGGATTCTCCTGCACAGTGGCAGATATGTAAATATGAGGTTTACTTACCATTTCTTGCGAAATACGTTTCGAACACTCGAACACCTATACGGATTCTCCTGCACCGTGGCAGATATGTAAATACGGGGTTTACATACCATTTCTTGCGCAATACGGTTCGAACACTCGAACACCTATACGGATTCTCCTGCACAGTGGCAGATATATAAATACAGGGTTTACATACCATTTCTTGCGCATTACGGTTCGAACACTCGAACACCTATACGGATTCTCCTGCACAGTGGCAGATATATAAATACGGGGTTTACATACCATTTCTTGCGCATTACGGTTCGAACACTCGAACACCTATACGGATTCTCCTACGCAGTGGCGGATATGTAAATACGGGTTTTCCGTACCATTTCTTGCGCAATACGGTTCGAACACTCGAACACCTATACGGATTCTCCTGCACAGTGGCAGATATGTAAATACGGGGTTTACATACCATTTCTTGCGCAATACGGTTCGAACACTCGAACACCTATACGGATTCTCCTGCACAGTGGCAGATATGTAAATACGGGGTTTACATACCATTTCTTGCGCAATACGGTTCGAACACTCGAACACCTATACGGATTCTCCTGCACAGTGGCAGATATGTAAATGCGGGGTTTACATACCATTTCTTGCGAAATACGGTTCGAACGCTCGAACACCTATACGGATTCTCCTGCACAGTGGCAGATATGTAAATACGGGGTTTACATACCATTTCTTGCGCAATACGGTTCGAACACTCGAACACCTATACGGATTCTCCTGCACAGTGGCAGATATGTAAATACGGGGTTTACATACCATTTCTTGCGCAATACGGTTCGAACACTCGAACACCTATACGGATTCTCCTGCACAGTGGCAGATATGTAAATATGAGGTTTACTTACCATTTCTTGCGAAATACGTTTCGAACACTCGAACACCTATACGGATTCTCCTGCACAGTGGCAGATATGTAAATACGGGGTTTACATACCATTTCTTGCGCAATACGGTTCGAACACTCGAACACCTATACGGATTCTCCTGCACAGTGGCAGATATGTAAATACGGGGTTTACATACCATTTCTTGCGCAATACGGTTCGAACACTCGAACACCTATACGGATTCTCCTGCACAGTGGCAGATATATAAATACAGGGTTTACATACCATTTCTTGCGCATTACGGTTCGAACACTCGAACACCTATACGGATTCTCCTACGCAGTGGCGGATATGTAAATACGGGTTTTTCGTACCATTTCTTGCGCAATACGGTTCGAACACTCGAACACCTATACGGATTCTCCTGCACAGTGGAAGATATGTAAATACGGGGTTTACGTACCATTTCTTGCGCAATACGGTTCGAACAGTCGAACACCTATACGGATTCTCCTGCATAGTGGCAGATATGTAAATACGGGGTTTACATACCATTTCTTGCGCAATACGGTTCGAACACTCGAACACCTATACGGATTCTCCTGCAAAGTGGCAGATATGTAAATACGGGGTTTACATACCATTTCTTGCGCAATACGGTTCGAACACTCGAACACCTATACGGATTCTCCTGCACAGTGGCAGATATGTAAATACGGGGTTTACATACCATTTCTTGCGCAATACGGTTCGAACACTCGAACACCTATACGGATTCTCCTGCACAGTGGCAGATATATAAATACGGGGTTTACATACCATTTCTTGCTTATTACGGTTCGAACACTCGAACACCTATACGGATTCTCCTACGCAGTGGCGGATATGTAAATACGGGTTTTCCGTACCATTTCTTGCGCAATACGGGTCGAACACTCGAACACCTATACGGATTCTCCTGCACAGTGGCAGATATGTAAATACGGGGCTTACGTACCATTTCTTGCGCAATACGGTTCGAACAGTCGAACACCTATACGGATTCTCCTGCACAGTGGCAGATATGTAAATACGGGGTTTACATACCATTTCTTGCGCAATACGGTTCGAACACTCGAACACCTATACGGATTCTCCTGCACAGTGGCAGATATGTAAATACGGGGTTTACATACCATTTCTTGCGCAATATGGTTCGAACACTCGAACACCTATACGGATTCTCCTGCACAGTGGCAGATATGTAAATGCGGGGTTTACATACCATTTCTTGCGAAATACGGTTCGAACGCTCGAACACCTATACGGATTCTCCTGCACAGTGGCAGATATGTAAATACGGGGTTTACATACCATTTCTTGCGCAATACGGTTCGAACACTCGAAGACCTATACGGATTCTCCTGCACAGTGGCAGATATGTAAATACGGGGTTTACATACCATTTCTTGCGCAATACGGTTCGAACACTCGAACACCTATACGGATTCTCCTGCACAGTGGCAGATATGTAAATGCGGGGTTTACATACCATTTCTTGCGAAATACGGTTCGAACGCTCGAACACCTATACGGATTCTCCTGCACAGTGGCAGATATGTAAATACGGGGTTTACATACCATTTCTTGCGCAATACGGTTCGAACAGTCGAACACCTATACGGATTCTCCTGCACAGTGGCAGATATGTAAATACGGGGTTTACATACCATTTCTTGCGCAATACGGTTCGAACACTCGAACACCTATACGGATTCTCCTGCACAGTGGCAGATATGTAAATACGGGGTTTACATACCATTTCTTGCGCAATACGGTTCGAACACTCGAACACCTATACGGATTCTCCTGCACAGTGGCAGATATGTAAATACGGGGTTTACATACCATTTCTTGCGCAATACGGTTCGAACACTCGAACACCTATACGGATTCTCCTGCACAGTGGCAGATATATAAATACGGGGTTTACATACCATTTCTTGCGCATTACGGTTCGAACACTCGAACACCTATTCGGATTCTCCTACGCAGTGGCGGATATGTAAATACGGGTTTTCCGTACCATTTCTTGCGCAATACGGTTCGAACACTCGAACACCTATACGGATTCTCCTGCACAGTGGCAGATATGTAAATACGGGGTTTACGTACCATTTCTTGCGCAATACGGTTCGAACAGTCGAACACCTATACGGATTCTCCTGCACAGTGGCAGATATGTAAATACGGGGTTTACATACCATTTCTTGCGCAATACGGTTCGAACACTCGAACACCTATACGGATTCTCCTGCACAGTGGCAGATATGTAAATACGGGGTTTACATACCATTTCTTGCGCAATACGGTTCGAACACTCGAACACCTATACGGATTCTCCTGCACAGTGGCAGATATATAAATACGGGGTTTACATACCATTTCTTGCGCATTACGGTTCGAACACTCGAACACCTATACGGATTCTCCTGCACAGTGGCAGATATGTAAATACGGGGTTTACATACCATTTCTTGCGCAATACGGTTCGAACACTCGAACACCTATACGGATTCTCCTGCACAGTGGCAGATATGTAAATACGGGGTTTACATACCATTTCTTGCGCAATACGGGTCGAACACTCGAACACCTATACGGATTCTCCGGCACAGTGGCAGATATGTTAATACGGGGTTTACATACCATTTCTTGCGCATTACGGTTCGAACACTCGAACACCTATACGGATTCTCCTGCACAGTGGCAGATATGTAAATACGGGGATTACATACCATTTCTTGCGCAATACAGTTCGAAACCTCGAACACCTATACGGATTCTCCTGCACAGCGGCAGATATGTAAATGCGGGGTTTACTTACCATTTCTTGCGAAATACGGTTCGAACACTCGAACACCTATACGGATTCCCCTGCACAGTGGCAGATATGTAAATACGGGGTTTACATACCATTTCTTGCGCATTACGGTTCGAACACTCGAACACCTATACGGATTCTCCTGCACAGTGGCAGATATGTAAATACGTGGTTTACATACCATTTCTTGCGCAATACGGTTCGAATACTCGAACACCTATACGGATTCTCCTGCACAGTGGCAGATATGTAAATACGGGGTTTACATACCATTTCTTGCGCAATACGGTTCGAACACTCGAACACCTATACGGATTCTCCTGCACAGTGGCAGATATGTAAATATGAGGTTTACTTACCATTTCTTGCGAAATACGTTTCGAACACTCGAACACCTATACGGATTCTCCTGCACAGTGGCAGATATGTAAATACGGGGTTTACATACCATTTCTTGCGCAATACGGTTCGAACACTCGAACACCTATACGGATTCTCCTGCACAGTGGCAGATATATAAATACAGGGTTTACATACCATTTCTTGCGCATTACGGTTCGAACACTCGAACACCTATACGGATTCTCCTACGCTGTGGCGGATATGTAAATACGGGTTTTCCGTACCATTTCTTGCGCAATACGGTTCGAACACTCGAACACCTATACGGATTCTCCTGCACAGTGGCAGATATGTAAATACGGGGTTTACGTACCATTTCTTGCGCAATACGGTTCGAACAGTCGAACACCTATACGGATTCTCCTGCACAGTGGCAGATATGTAAATACGGGGTTTACATACCATTTCTTGCGCAATACGGTTCGAACACTCGAACACCTATACGGATTCTCCTGCACAGTGGCAGATATGTAAATATGGGGTTTACATACCATTTCTTGCGCAATACGGGTCGAACACTCGAACACCTATACGGATTCTCCGGCACAGTGGCAGATATGTAAATACGGGGTTTACATACCATTTCTTGCGCATTACGGTTCGAACACTCGAACACCTATACGGATTCTCCTGCACAGTGGCAGATATGTAAATACGGGGATTACATACCATTTCTTGCGCAATACAGTTCGAAACCTCGAACACCTATACGGATTCTCCTGCACAGCGGCAGATATGTAAATGCGGGGTTTACTTACCATTTCTTGCGAAATACGGTTCGAACACTCGAACACCTATACGGATTCCCCTGCACAGTGGCAGATATGTAAATACGGGGTTTACATTCCATTTCTTGCGCATTACGGTTCGAACACTCGAACACCTATACGGATTCTCCTGCACAGTGGCAGATATGTAAATACGTGGTTTACATACCATTTCTTGCGCAATACAGTTCGAACACTCGAACACCTATACGGATTCTCCTGCACAGTGGCAGATATGTAAATATGGGGTTTACATACCATTTCTTGCGCAATACGGTTCGAACACTCGAACTCCTATACGGATTCTCCTGCACAGTGGCAGATATGTAAATATGAGGTTTACTTACCATTTCTTGCGAAATACGTTTCGAACACTCGAACACCTATACGGATTCTCCTGCACAGTGGCAGATATGTAAATACGGGGTTTACATACCATTTCTTGCGCAATACGGTTCGAACACTCGAACACCTATACGGATTCTCCTGCACAGTGGCAGATATGTAAATACGGGGTTTACATACCATTTCTTGCTCAATACGGTTCGAACACTCGAACACCTATACAGATTCTCCTGCACAGTGGCAGATATGTAAATACGGGGTTTACATACCATTTCTTGCGCAATACGGTTCGAACATTCGAACACCTATACGGATTCTCCTGCACAGTGGCAGATATGTAAATACGGGGTTTACATACCATTTCTTGCGCAATACGGTTCGAACACTCGAACACCTATACGGATTCTCCTGCACAGTGGCAGATATGTAAATATGAGGTTTACCTACCATTTCTTGCGAAATACGGTTCGAACACTCGAACACCTATACGGATTCTCCTGCACAGTGGCAGATATGTAAATACGGGGTTTACATACCATTTCTTGCGCAATACGGTTCGAACACTCGAACACCTATACGGATTCTCCTGCACAGTGGCAGATATGTAAATACGGGGTTTACATACCATTTCTTGCTCAATACGGTTCGAACACTCGAACACCTATACGGATTCTCCTGCACAGTGGCAGATATGTAAATACGGGGTTTACAAACCATTTCTTGCGCATTACGGTTCGAACACTCGAATACCTATACGGATTCTCCTGCACAGTGGCAGATATGTAAATACGGGGTTTACATACCATTTCTTGCGCATTACGGTTCGAACACTCGAACACCTATACGGATTCTCCTACGTAGTGGCGGATATGTAAATACGGGTTTTCCGTACCATTTCTTGCGCAATACGGTTCGAACACTCGAACACCTATACGGATTCTCCTGCACAGTGGCAGATATGTAAATACGGGGTTTACATACCATTTCTTGCGCAATATGGTTCGAACACTCGAACACCTATACGGATTCTCCTGCACAGTGGCAGATATGTAAATATGGGGTTTACATACCATTTCTTGCGCAATACGGTTCGAACACTCGAACTCCTATACGGATTCTCCTGCACAGTGGCAGATATGTAAATATGAGGTTTACTTACCATTTCTTGCGAAATACGTTTCGAACACTCGAACACCTATACGGATTCTCCTGCACAGTGGCAGATATGTAAATACGGGGTTTACATACCATTTCTTGCGCAATACGGTTCGAACACTCGAACACCTATACGGATTCTCCTGCACAGTGGCAGATATGTAAATACGGGGTTTACATACCATTTCTTGCTCAATACGGTTCGAACACTCGAACACCTATACGGATTCTCCTGCACAGTGGCAGATATGTAAATACGGGGTTTACATACCATTTCTTGCGCAATACGGTTCGAACATTCGAACACCTATACGGATTCTCCTGCACAGTGGCAAATATGTAAATACGGGGTTTACATACCATTTCTTGCGCAATACGGTTCGAACACTCGAACACCTATACGGATTCTCCTGCACAGTGGCAGATATGTAAATATGAGGTTTACCTACCATTTCTTGCGAAATACGGTTCGAACACTCGAACACCTATACGGATTCTCCTGCACAGTGGCAGATATGTAAATACGGCGTTTACATACCATTTCTTGCGCAATACGGTTCGAACACTCGAACACCTATACGGATTCTCCTGCACAGTGGCAGATATGTAAATACGGGGTTTACATACCATTTCTTGCTCAATACGGTTCGAACACTCGAACACCTATACGGATTCTCCTGCACAGTGGCAGATATGTAAATACGGGGTTTACAAACCATTTCTTGCGCATTACGGTTCGAACACTCGAATACCTATACGGATTCTCCTGCACAGTGGCAGATATGTAAATACGGGGTTTACATACCATTTCTTGCGCATTACGGTTCGAACACTCGAACACCTATACGGATTCTCCTACGTAGTGGCGGATATGTAAATACGGGTTTTCCGTACCATTTCTTGCGCAATACGGTTCGAACACTCGAACACCTATACGGATTCTCCTGCACAGTGGCAGATATGTAAATACGGGGTTTACATACCATTTCTTGCGCAATACGATTCGAACACTCGAACACCTATACGGATTCTCCTGCACAGTGGCAGATATGTAAATACGGGGTTTACATACCATTTCTTGCGCAATACGGTTCGAACACTCGAACACCTATACGGATTCTCCCGCACAGTGGCAGATATGTAAATGCGGGGTTTACATACCATTTCTTGCGAAATACGGTTCGAACGCTCGAACACCTATACGGATTCTCCTGCACAGTGGCAGATATGTAAATACGGGGTTTACATACCATTTCTTGCGCAATACGGTTCGAACACTCGAACACCTATACGGATTCTCCTGCACAGTGGCAGATATGTAAATACGGGGTTTACATACCATTTCTTGCGCAATACGGTTCGAACACTCGAACACCTATACGGATTCTCCTGCACAGTGGCAGATATGTAAATATGGGGTTTACATACCATTTCTTGCGCAATACGGGTCGAACACTCGAACACCTATACGGATTCTCCGGCACAGTGGCAGATATGTAAATACGGGGTTTACATACCATTTCTTGCGCATTACGGTTCGAACACTCGAACACCTATACGGATTCTCCTGCACAGTGGCAGATATGTAAATACGGGGATTACATACCATTTCTTGCGCAATACAGTTCGAAACCTCGAACACCTATACGGATTCTCCTACACAGCGGCAGATATGTAAATGCGGGGTTTACTTACCATTTCTTGCGAAATACGGTTCGAACACTCGAACACCTATACGGATTCCCCTGCACAGTGGCAGATATGTAAATACGGGGTTTACATACCATTTCTTGCGCAATACGGTTCGAACACTCGAACACCTATACGGATTCTCCTGCACAGTGGCAGATATGTAAATATGAGGTTTACCTACCATTTCTTGCGAAATACGGTTCGAACACTCGAACACCTATACGGATTCTCCTGCACAGTGGCAGATATGTAAATACGGGGTTTACATACCATTTCTTGCGCAATACGGTTCGAACACTCGAACACCTATACGGATTCTCCTGCACAGTGGCAGATATGTAAATACGGGGTTTACATACCATTTCTTGCTCAATACGGTTCGAACACTCGAACACCTATACGGATTCTCCTGCACAGTGGCAGATATGTAAATACGGGGTTTACATACCATTTCTTGCGCATTACGGTTCGAACACTCGAATACCTATACGGATTCTCCTGCACAGTGGCAGATATGTAAATACGGGGTTTACATACCATTTCTTGCGCATTACGGTTCGAACACTCGAACACCTATACGGATTCTCCTACGTAGTGGCGGATATGTAAATACGGGTTTTCCGTACCATTTCTTGCGCAATACGGTTCGAACACTCGAACACCTATACGGATTCTCCTGCACAGTGGCAGATATGTAAATACGGGGTTTACATACCATTTCTTGCGCAATACGGTTCGAACACTCGAACACCTATACGGATTCTCCTGCACAGTGGCAGATATGTAAATACGGGGTTTACATACCATTTCTTGCGCAATATGGTTCGAACACTCGAACACCTATACGGATTCTCCTGCACAGTGGCAGATATGTAAATATGGGGTTTACATACCATTTCTTGCGCAATACGGTTCGAACACTCGAACTCCTATACGGATTCTCCTGCACAGTGGCAGATATGTAAATATGAGGTTTACTTACCATTTCTTGCGAAATACGTTTCGAACACTCGAACACCTATACGGATTCTCCTGCACAGTGGCAGATATGTAAATACGGGGTTTACATACCATTTCTTGCGCAATACGGTTCGAACACTCGAACACCTATACGGATTCTCCTGCACAGTGGCAGATATGTAAATACGGGGTTTACATACCATTTCTTGCTCAATACGGTTCGAACACTCGAACACCTATACGGATTCTCCTGCACAGTGGCAGATATGTAAATACGGGGTTTACATACCATTTCTTGCGCAATACGGTTCGAACATTCGAACACCTATACGGATTCTCCTGCACAGTGGCAGATATGTAAATACGGGGTTTACATACCATTTCTTGCGCAATACGGTTCGAACACTCGAACACCTATACGGATTCTCCTGCACAGTGGCAGATATGTAAATATGAGGTTTACCTACCATTTCTTGCGAAATACGGTTCGAACACTCGAACACCTATACGGATTCTCCTGCACAGTGGCAGATATGTAAATACGGGGTTTACATACCATTTCTTGCGCAATACGGTTCGAACACTCGAACACCTATACGGATTCTCCTGCACAGTGGCAGATATGTAAATACGGGGTTTACATTCCATTTCTTGCTCAATACGGTTCGAACACTCGAACACCTATACGGATTCTCCTGCACAGTGGCAGATATGTAAATACGGGGTTTACAAACCATTTCTTGCGCATTACGGTTCGAACACTCGAATACCTATACGGATTCTCCTGCACAGTGGCAGATATGTAAATACGGGGTTTACATACCATTTCTTGCGCATTACGGTTCGAACACTCGAACACCTATACGGATTCTCCTACGTAGTGGCGGATATGTAAATACGGGTTTTCCGTACCATTTCTTGCGCAATACGGTTCGAACACTCGAACACCTATACGGATTCTCCTGCACAGTGGCAGATATGTAAATACGGGGTTTACATACCATTTCTTGCGCAATACGATTCGAACACTCGAACACCTATACGGATTCTCCTGCACAGTGGCAGATATGTAAATACGGGGTTTACATACCATTTCTTGCGCAATACGGTTCGAACACTCGAACACCTATACGGATTCTCCCGCACAGTGGCAGATATGTAAATGCGGGGTTTACATACCATTTCTTGCGAAATACGGTTCGAACGCTCGAACACCTATACGGATTCTCCTGCACAGTGGCAGATATGTAAATACGGGGTTTACATACCATTTCTTGCGCAATACGGTTCGAACACTCGAACACCTATACGGATTCTCCTGCACAGTGGCAGATATGTAAATACGGGGTTTACATACCATTTCTTGCGCAATACGGTTCGAACACTCGAACACCTATACGGATTCTCCTGCACAGTGGCAGATATGTAAATATGGGGTTTACATACCATTTCTTGCGCAATACGGGTCGAACACTCGAACACCTATACGGATTCTCCGGCACAGTGGCAGATATGTAAATACGGGGTTTACATACCATTTCTTGCGCATTACGGTTCGAACACTCGAACACCTATACGGATTCTCCTGCACAGTGGCAGATATGTAAATACGGGGATTACATACCATTTCTTGCGCAATACAGTTCGAAACCTCGAACACCTATACGGATTCTCCTACACAGCGGCAGATATGTAAATGCGGGGTTTACTTACCATTTCTTGCGAAATACGGTTCGAACACTCGAACACCTATACGGATTCCCCTGCACAGTGGCAGATATGTAAATACGGGGTTTACATTCCATTTCTTGCGCATTACGGTTCGAACACTCGAACACCTATACGGATTCTCCTGCACAGTGGCAGATATGTAAATACGTGGTTTACATACCATTTCTTGCGCAATACGGTTCGAACACTCGAACACCTATACGGATTCTCCTGCACAGTGGCAGATATGTAAATATGGGGTTTACATACCATTTCTTGCGCAATACGGTTCGAACACTCGAACTCCTATACGGATTCTCCTGCACAGTGGCAGATATGTAAATATGAGGTTTACTTACCATTTCTTGCGAAATACGTTTCGAACACTCGAACACCTATACGGATTCTCCTGCACAGTGGCAGATATGTAAATACGGGGTTTACATACCATTTCTTGCGCAATACGGTTCGAACACTCGAACACCTATACGGATTCTCCTGCACAGTGGCAGATATGTAAATACGGGGATTACATACCATTTCTTGCTCAATACGGTTCGAACACTCGAACACCTATACGGATTCTCCTGCACAGTGGCAGATATGTAAATACGGGGTTTACATACCATTTCTTGCGCATTACGGTTCGAACACTCGAATACCTATACGGATTCTCCTGCACAGTGGCAGATATGTAAATACGGGGTTTACATACCATTTCTTGCGCAATACGGTTCGAACACTCGAACACCTATACGGATTCTCCTGCACAGTGGCAGATATGTAAATACGGGGTTTACATAACATTTCTTGCGCAATACGGTTCGAACACTCGAACACCTATACGGATTCTCCTGCACAGTGGCAGATATATAAATACGGGGTTTACATACAATTTCTTGCGCATTACGGTTCGAACACTCGAACACCTATACGGATTCTCCTGCACAGTGGCAGATATGTAAATACGGGGTTTACATACCATTTCTTGCGCAATACGGTTCGAACACTCGAACACCTATACGGATTCTCCTGCACAGTGGCAGATATGTAAATACGGGGTTTACATACCATTTCTTGCGCAATACGGTTCGAACACTCGAACACCTATACGGATTCTCCCGCACAGTGGCAGATATGTAAATGCGGGGTTTACATACCATTTCTTGCGAAATACGGTTCGAACGCTCGAACACCTATACGGATTCTCCTGCACAGTGGCAGATATGTAAATACGGGGTTTACATACCATTTCTTGCGCAATACGGTTCGAACCCTCGAACACCTATACGGATTCTCCTGCACAGTGGCAGACATGTAAATACGGGGTTTACATACCATTTCTTGCGCAATACGGTTCGAACACTCGAACACCTATACGGATTCTCCTGCACAGTGGCAGATATGTAAATGCGGGGTTTACATACCATTTCTTGCGAAATACGGTTCGAACGCTCGAACACCTATACGGATTCTCCTGCACAGTGGCAGATATGTAAATACGGGGTTTACATACCATTTCTTCCGCAATACGGTTCGAACACTCGAACACCTATACGGATTCTCCTGCACAGTGGCAGATATGTAAATACGGGGTTTACATACCATTTCTTGCGCAATACGGTTCGAACACTCGAACACCTATACGGATTCTCCTGCACAGTGGCAGATATGTAAATGCGGGTTTTCCGTACCATTTCTTGCGCAATACGGTTCGAACACTCGAACACCTATACGGATTCTCCTGCACAGTGGCAGATATGTAAATACGGGGTTTACGTACCATTTCTTGCGCAATACGGTTCGAACAGTCGAACACCTATACGGATTCTCCTGCACAGTGGCAGATATGTAAATACGGGGTTTACATACCATTTCTTGCGCAATACGGTTCGAACACTCGAACACCTATACGGATTCTCCTGCACAGTGGCAGATATGTAAATACGGGGTTTACATACCATTTCTTGCGCAATACGGTTCGAACACTCGAACACCTATACGGATTCTCCTGCACAGTGGCAGATATGTAAATGCGGGGTTTACATACCATTTCTTGCGAAATACGGTTCGAACGCTCGAACACCTATACGGATTCTCCTGCACAGTGGCAGATATGTAAATACGGGGTTTACATACCATTTCTTGCGCAATACGGTTCGAACTCTCGAACACCTATACGGATTCTCCGGCACAGTGGCAGATATGTAAATACGGGGTTTACATACCATTTCTTGCGCAATACGGTTCGAACACTCGAACACCTATACGGATTCTCCTGCACAGTGGCAGATATGTAAATGCGGGTTTTCCGTACCATTTCTTGCGCAATACGGTTCGAACACTCGAACACCTATACGGATTCTCCTGCACAGTGGCTGATATGTAAATACGGGGTTTACGTACCATTTCTTGCGCAATACGGTTCGAACAGTCGAACACCTATACGGATTCTCCTGCACAGTGGCAGATATGTAAATACGGGGTTTACATACCATTTCTTGCGCAATACGGTTCGAACACTCGAACACCTATACGGATTCTCCTGCACAGTGGCAGATATGTAAATACGGGGTTTACATAACATTTCTTGCGCAATACGGTTCGAACATTCGAACACCTATACGGATTCTCCTGCACAGTGGCAGATATATAAATACGGGGTTTACATACCATTTCTTGCGCATTACGATTCGAACACTCGAACACCTATACGGATTCTCCTGCACAGTGGCAGATATGTAAATACGGGGTTTACATACCATTTCTTGCGCAATACGGTTCGAACACTCGAACACCTATACGGATTCTCCTGCACAGTGGCAGATATGTAAATACGGGGTTTACATACCATTTCTTGCGCAATACGGTTCGAACACTCGAACACCTATACGGATTCTCCCGCACAGTGGCAGATATGTAAATGCGGGGTTTACATACCATTTCTTGCGAAATACGGTTCGAACGCTCGAACACCTATACGGATTCTCCTGCACAGTGGCAGATATGTAAATACGGGGTTTACATACCATTTCTTGCGCAATACGGTTCGAACACTCGAACACCTATACGGATTCTCCTGCACAGTGGCAGACATGTAAATACGGGGTTTACATACCATTTCTTGCGCAATACGGTTCGAACGCTCGAACACCTATACAGATTCTCCTGCACAGTGGCAGATATGTAAATACGGGGTTTACATACCATTTCTTGCGCATTACGGTTCGAACACTCGAACAGCTATACGAATTCTCCCGCACAGTGGCAGATATGTAAATACGTGGTTTACATACCATTTCTTGCGCAATACGGTTCGAACACTCGAACACCTATACGGATTCTCCTGCACAGTGGCAGATATGTAAATACGGGGTTTACATACCATTTCTTGCGCAATACGGTTCGAACACTCGAACACCTATACGGATTCTCCTGGACAGTGGCAGATATGTAAATACAGGGTTTATATACCATTTCTTGCGCAATACGGTTCGAACACTCGAACACCTATACGGATTCTCCTGTACAGTGGCAGATATGTAAATACGGGGTTTACATACCATTTCTTGCGCAATACGGTTCGAACACTCGAACACCTATACGGATTCTCCTACACAGTGGCAGATATGTAAATATGAGGTTTACTTACCATTTCTTGCGCAATACGGTTCGAACACTCGAACACCTATACGGATTCTCCTGCACAGTGGCAGATATGTAAATACGGGGTTTACATACCATTTCTTGCGCAATACGGTTCGAACACTCGAACACCTATACGGATTCTCCTGCACAGTGGCAGATATGTAAATACGGGGTTTACATACCATTTCTTGCGCATTACGGTTCGAACACTCGAACACCTATACGGATTCTCCTGCACAGTGGCAGATATGTAAATACGGGGTTTACATACCATTTCTTGCGCAATACGGTTCGAACACTCGAACACCTATACGGATTCTCCTGCACAGTGGCAGATATGTAAATACGGGGTTTACATACCATTTCTTGCGCATTACGGTTCGAACACTCGAACACCTATACGGATTCTCCTACGCAGTGGCAGATATGTAAATACGGGTTTTCCGTACCATTTCTTGCGCAATACGGTTCGAACACTCGAACACCTATACGGATTCTTCTGCACAGTGGCAGATATGTAAATGCGGGTTTTCCGTACCATTTCTTGCGCAATACGGTTCGAACACTCGAACACCTATACGGATTCTCCTGCACAGTGGCAGATATGTAAATACGGGGTTTACGTACCATTTCTTGCGCAATACGGTTCGAACAGTCGAACACCTATACGGATTCTCCTGCACAGTGGCAGATATGTAAATACGGGGTTTACATACCATTTCTTGCGCAATACGGTTCGAACACTCGAACACCTATACGGATTCTCCTGCACAGTGGCAGATATGTAAATACGGGGTTTACATACCATTTCTTGCGCAATACGGTTCGAACACTCGAACACCTATACGGATTCTCCTGCACAGTGGCAGATATGTAAATGCGGGGTTTACATACCATTTCTTGCGAAATACGGTTCGAACGCTCGAACACCTATACGGATTCTCCTGCACAGTGGCAGATATGTAAATACGGGGTTTACATACCATTTCTTGCGCAATACGGTTCGAACTCTCGAACACCTATACGGATTCTCCGGCACAGTGGCAGATATGTAAATACGGGGTTTACATACCATTTCTTGCGCAATACGGTTCGAACACTCGAACACCTATACGGATTCTCCTGCACAGTGGCAGATATGTAAATGCGGGTTTTCCGTACCATTTCTTGCGCAATACGGTTCGAACACTCGAACACCTATACGGATTCTCCTGCACAGTGGCTGATATGTAAATACGGGGTTTACGTACCATTTCTTGCGCAATACGGTTCGAACAGTCGAACACCTATACGGATTCTCCTGCACAGTGGCAGATATGTAAATACGGGGTTTACATACCATTTCTTGCGCAATACGGTTCGAACACTCGAACACCTATACGGATTCTCCTGCACAGTGGCAGATATGTAAATACGGGGTTTACATAACATTTCTTGCGCAATACGGTTCGAACATTCGAACACCTATACGGATTCTCCTGCACAGTGGCAGATATATAAATACGGGGTTTACATACCATTTCTTGCGCATTACGATTCGAACACTCGAACACCTATACGGATTCTCCTGCACAGTGGCAGATATGTAAATACGGGGTTTACATACCATTTCTTGCGCAATACGGTTCGAACACTCGAACACCTATACGGATTCTCCTGCACAGTGGCAGATATGTAAATACGGGGTTTACATACCATTTCTTGCGCAATACGGTTCGAACACTCGAACACCTATACGGATTCTCCCGCACAGTGGCAGATATGTAAATGCGGGGTTTACATACCATTTCTTGCGAAATACGGTTCGAACGCTCGAACACCTATACGGATTCTCCTGCACAGTGGCAGATATGTAAATACGGGGTTTACATACCATTTCTTGCGCAATACGGTTCGAACACTCGAACACCTATACGGATTCTCCTGCACAGTGGCAGACATGTAAATACGGGGTTTACATACCATTTCTTGCGCAATACGGTTCGAACGCTCGAACACCTATACAGATTCTCCTGCACAGTGGCAGATATGTAAATACGGGGTTTACATACCATTTCTTGCGCATTACGGTTCGAACACTCGAACACCTATACGAATTCTCCCGCACAGTGGCAGATATGTAAATACGTGGTTTACATACCATTTCTTGCGCAATACGGTTCGAACACTCGAACACCTATACGGATTCTCCTGCACAGTGGCAGATATGTAAATACGGGGTTTACATACCATTTCTTGCGCAATACGGTTCGAACACTCGAACACCTATACGGATTCTCCTGGACAGTGGCAGATATGTAAATACAGGGTTTATATACCATTTCTTGCGCAATACGGTTCGAACACTCGAACACCTATACGGATTCTCCTGTACAGTGGCAGATATGTAAATACGGGGTTTACATACCATTTCTTGCGCAATACGGTTCGAACACTCGAACACCTATACGGATTCTCCTACACAGTGGCAGATATGTAAATATGAGGTTTACTTACCATTTCTTGCGCAATACGGTTCGAACACTCGAACACCTATACGGATTCTCCTGCACAGTGGCAGATATGTAAATACGGGGTTTACATACCATTTCTTGCGCAATACGGTTCGAACACTCGAACACCTATACGGATTCTCCTGCACAGTGGCAGATATGTAAATACGGGGTTTACATACCATTTCTTGCGCATTACGGTTCGAACACTCGAACACCTATACGGATTCTCCTGCACAGTGGCAGATATGTAAATACGGGGTTTACATACCATTTCTTGCGCAATACGGTTCGAACACTCGAACACCTATACGGATTCTCCTGCACAGTGGCAGATATGTAAATACGGGGTTTACATACCATTTCTTGCGCATTACGGTTCGAACACTCGAACACCTATACGGATTCTCCTACGCAGTGGCAGATATGTAAATACGGGTTTTCCGTACCATTTCTTGCGCAATACGGTTCGAACACTCGAACACCTATACGGATTCTCCTGCACAGTGGCAGATATGTAAATACGGGGTTTACGTACCATTTCTTGCGCAATACGGTTCGAACAGTCGAACACCTATACGGATTCTCCTGCACAGTGGCAGATATGTAAATACGGGGTTTACATACCATTTCTTGCGCAATACGGTTCGAACACTCGAACACCTATACGGTTTCTCCTGCACAGTGGCAGATATGTAAATACGGGGTTTACATAACATTTCTTGCGCAATACGGTTCGAACACTCGAACACCTATACGGATTCTCCTGCACAGTGGCAGATATATAAATACGGGGTTTACATACAATTTCTTGCGCATTACGGTTCGAACACTCGAACACCTATACGGATTCTCCTGCACAGTGGCAGATATGTAAATACGGGGTTTACATACCATTTCTTGCGCAATACGGTTCGAACACTCGAACACCTATACGGATTCTCCTGCACAGTGGCAGATATGTAAATACGGGGTTTACATACCATTTCTTGCGCAATACGGTTCGAACACTCGAACACCTATACGGATTCTCCCGCACAGTGGCAGATATGTAAATGCGGGGTTTACATACCATTTCTTGCGAAATACGGTTCGAACGCTCGAACACCTATACGGATTCTCCTGCACAGTGGCAGATATGTAAATACGGGGTTTACATACCATTTCTTGCGCAATACGGTTCGAACCCTCGAACACCTATACGGATTCTCCTGCACAGTGGCAGACATGTAAATACGGGGTTTACATACCATTTCTTGCGCAATACGGTTCGAACACTCGAACACCTATACGGATTCTCCTGCACAGTGGCAGATATGTAAATGCGGGGTTTACATACCATTTCTTGCGAAATACGGTTCGAACGCTCGAACACCTATACGGATTCTCCTGCACAGTGGCAGATATGTAAATACGGGGTTTACATACCATTTCTTCCGCAATACGGTTCGAACACTCGAACACCTATACGGATTCTCCTGCACAGTGGCAGATATGTAAATACGGGGTTTACATACCATTTCTTGCGCAATACGGTTCGAACACTCGAACACCTATACGGATTCTCCTGCACAGTGGCAGATATGTAAATGCGGGTTTTCCGTACCATTTCTTGCGCAATACGGTTCGAACACTCGAACACCTATACGGATTCTCCTGCACAGTGGCAGATATGTAAATACGGGGTTTACGTACCATTTCTTGCGCAATACGGTTCGAACAGTCGAACACCTATACGGATTCTCCTGCACAGTGGCAGATATGTAAATACGGGGTTTACTTACCATTTCTTGCGCAATACGGTTCGAACACTCGAACACCTATACGGATTCTCCTGCACAGTGGCAGATATGTAAATACGGGGTTTACATACCATTTCTTGCGCAATACGGTTCGAACACTCGAACACCTATACGGATTCTCCTGCACAGTGGCAGATATGTAAATGCGGGGTTTACATACCATTTCTTGCGAAATACGGTTCGAACGCTCGAACACCTATACGGATTCTCCTGCACAGTGGCAGATATGTAAATACGGGGTTTACATACCATTTCTTGCGCAATACGGTTCGAACTCTCGAACACCTATACGGATTCTCCTGCACAGTGGCAGATATGTAAATACGGGGTTTACATACCATTTCTTGCGCAATACGGTTCGAACACTCGAACACCTATACGGATTCTCCTGCACAGTGGCAGATATGTAAATGCGGGTTTTCCGTACCATTTCTTGCGCAATACGGTTCGAACACTCGAACACCTATACGGATTCTCCTGCACAGTGGCTGATATGTAAATACGGGGTTTACGTACCATTTCTTGCGCAATACGGTTCGAACAGTCGAACACCTATACGGATTCTCCTGCACAGTGGCAGATATGTAAATACGGGGTTTACATACCATTTCTTGCGCAATACGGTTCGAACACTCGAACACCTATACGGATTCTCCTGCACAGTGGCAGATATGTAAATACGGGGTTTACATAACATTTCTTGCGCAATACGGTTCGAACATTCGAACACCTATACGGATTCTCCTGCACAGTGGCAGATATATAAATACGGGGTTTACATACCATTTCTTGCGCATTACGATTCGAACACTCGAACACCTATACGGATTCTCCTGCACAGTGGCAGATATGTAAATACGGGGTTTACATACCATTTCTTGCGCAATACGGTTCGAACACTCGAACACCTATACGGATTCTCCTGCACAGTGGCAGATATGTAAATACGGGGTTTACATACCATTTCTTGCGCAATACGGTTCGAACACTCGAACACCTATACGGATTCTCCCGCACAGTGGCAGATATGTAAATGCGGGGTTTACATACCATTTCTTGCGAAATACGGTTCGAACGCTCGAACACCTATACGGATTCTCCTGCACAGTGGCAGATATGTAAATACGGGGTTTACATACCATTTCTTGCGCAATACGGTTCGAACACTCGAACACCTATACGGATTCTCCTGCACAGTGGCAGACATGTAAATACGGGGTTTACATACCATTTCTTGCGCAATACGGTTCGAACGCTCGAACACCTATACAGATTCTCCTGCACAGTGGCAGATATGTAAATACGGGGTTTACATACCATTTCTTGCGCATTACGGTTCGAACACTCGAACACCTATACGAATTCTCCCGCACAGTGGCAGATATGTAAATACGTGGTTTACATACCATTTCTTGCGCAATACGGTTCGAACACTCGAACACCTATACGGATTCTCCTGCACAGTGGCAGATATGTAAATACGGGGTTTACATACCATTTCTTGCGCAATACGGTTCGAACACTCGAACACCTATACGGATTCTCCTGGACAGTGGCAGATATGTAAATACAGGGTTTATATACCATTTCTTGCGCAATACGGTTCGAACACTCGAACACCTATACGGATTCTCCTGTACAGTGGCAGATATGTAAATACGGGGTTTACATACCATTTCTTGCGCAATACGGTTCGAACACTCGAACACCTATACGGATTCTCCTACACAGTGGCAGATATGTAAATATGAGGTTTACTTACCATTTCTTGCGCAATACGGTTCGAACACTCGAACACCTATACGGATTCTCCTGCACAGTGGCAGATATGTAAATACGGGGTTTACATACCATTTCTTGCGCAATACGGTTCGAACACTCGAACACCTATACGGATTCTCCTGCACAGTGGCAGATATGTAAATACGGGGTTTACATACCATTTCTTGCGCATTACGGTTCGAACACTCGAACACCTATACGGATTCTCCTGCACAGTGGCAGATATGTAAATACGGGGTTTACATACCATTTCTTGCGCAATACGGTTCGAACACTCGAACACCTATACGGATTCTCCTGCACAGTGGCAGATATGTAAATACGGGGTTTACATACCATTTCTTGCGCATTACGGTTCGAACACTCGAACACCTATACGGATTCTCCTACGCAGTGGCAGATATGTAAATACGGGTTTTCCGTACCATTTCTTGCGCAATACGGTTCGAACACTCGAACACCTATACGGATTCTCCTGCACAGTGGCAGATATGTAAATACGGGGTTTACGTACCATTTCTTGCGCAATACGGTTCGAACAGTCGAACACCTATACGGATTCTCCTGCACAGTGGCAGATATGTAAATACGGGGTTTACATACCATTTCTTGCGCAATACGGTTCGAACACTCGAACACCTATACGGTTTCTCCTGCACAGTGGCAGATATGTAAATACGGGGTTTACATAACATTTCTTGCGCAATACGGTTCGAACACTCGAACACCTATACGGATTCTCCTGCACAGTGGCAGATATATAAATACGGGGTTTACATACAATTTCTTGCGCATTACGGTTCGAACACTCGAACACCTATACGGATTCTCCTGCACAGTGGCAGATATGTAAATACGGGGTTTACATACCATTTCTTGCGCAATACGGTTCGAACACTCGAACACCTATACGGATTCTCCTGCACAGTGGCAGATATGTAAATACGGGGTTTACATACCATTTCTTGCGCAATACGGTTCGAACACTCGAACACCTATACGGATTCTCCCGCACAGTGGCAGATATGTAAATGCGGGGTTTACATACCATTTCTTGCGAAATACGGTTCGAACGCTCGAACACCTATACGGATTCTCCTGCACAGTGGCAGATATGTAAATACGGGGTTTACATACCATTTCTTGCGCAATACGGTTCGAACCCTCGAACACCTATACGGATTCTCCTGCACAGTGGCAGACATGTAAATACGGGGTTTACATACCATTTCTTGCGCAATACGGTTCGAACACTCGAACACCTATACGGATTCTCCTGCACAGTGGCAGATATGTAAATGCGGGGTTTACATACCATTTCTTGCGAAATACGGTTCGAACGCTCGAACACCTATACGGATTCTCCTGCACAGTGGCAGATATGTAAATACGGGGTTTACATACCATTTCTTCCGCAATACGGTTCGAACACTCGAACACCTATACGGATTCTCCTGCACAGTGGCAGATATGTAAATACGGGGTTTACATACCATTTCTTGCGCAATACGGTTCGAACACTCGAACACCTATACGGATTCTCCTGCACAGTGGCAGATATGTAAATGCGGGTTTTCCGTACCATTTCTTGCGCAATACGGTTCGAACACTCGAACACCTATACGGATTCTCCTGCACAGTGGCAGATATGTAAATACGGGGTTTACGTACCATTTCTTGCGCAATACGGTTCGAACAGTCGAACACCTATACGGATTCTCCTGCACAGTGGCAGATATGTAAATACGGGGTTTACTTACCATTTCTTGCGCAATACGGTTCGAACACTCGAACACCTATACGGATTCTCCTGCACAGTGGCAGATATGTAAATACGGGGTTTACATACCATTTCTTGCGCAATACGGTTCGAACACTCGAACACCTATACGGATTCTCCTGCACAGTGGCAGATATGTAAATGCGGGGTTTACATACCATTTCTTGCGAAATACGGTTCGAACGCTCGAACACCTATACGGATTCTCCTGCACAGTGGCAGATATGTAAATACGGGGTTTACATACCATTTCTTGCGCAATACGGTTCGAACTCTCGAACACCTATACGGATTCTCCTGCACAGTGGCAGATATGTAAATACGGGGTTTACATACCATTTCTTGCGCAATACGGTTCGAACACTCGAACACCTATACGGATTCTCCTGCACAGTGGCAGATATGTAAATGCGGGTTTTCCGTACCATTTCTTGCGCAATACGGTTCGAACACTCGAACACCTATACGGATTCTCCTGCACAGTGGCTGATATGTAAATACGGGGTTTACGTACCATTTCTTGCGCAATACGGTTCGAACAGTCGAACACCTATACGGATTCTCCTGCACAGTGGCAGATATGTAAATACGGGGTTTACATACCATTTCTTGCGCAATACGGTTCGAACACTCGAACACCTATACGGATTCTCCTGCACAGTGGCAGATATGTAAATACGGGGTTTACATAACATTTCTTGCGCAATACGGTTCGAACATTCGAACACCTATACGGATTCTCCTGCACAGTGGCAGATATATAAATACGGGGTTTACATACCATTTCTTGCGCATTACGATTCGAACACTCGAACACCTATACGGATTCTCCTGCACAGTGGCAGATATGTAAATACGGGGTTTACATACCATTTCTTGCGCAATACGGTTCGAACACTCGAACACCTATACGGATTCTCCTGCACAGTGGCAGATATGTAAATACGGGGTTTACATACCATTTCTTGCGCAATACGGTTCGAACACTCGAACACCTATACGGATTCTCCCGCACAGTGGCAGATATGTAAATGCGGGGTTTACATACCATTTCTTGCGAAATACGGTTCGAACGCTCGAACACCTATACGGATTCTCCTGCACAGTGGCAGATATGTAAATACGGGGTTTACATACCATTTCTTGCGCAATACGGTTCGAACACTCGAACACCTATACGGATTCTCCTGCACAGTGGCAGACATGTAAATACGGGGTTTACATACCATTTCTTGCGCAATACGGTTCGAACGCTCGAACACCTATACAGATTCTCCTGCACAGTGGCAGATATGTAAATACGGGGTTTACATACCATTTCTTGCGCATTACGGTTCGAACACTCGAACACCTATACGAATTCTCCCGCACAGTGGCAGATATGTAAATACGTGGTTTACATACCATTTCTTGCGCAATACGGTTCGAACACTCGAACACCTATACGGATTCTCCTGCACAGTGGCAGATATGTAAATACGGGGTTTACATACCATTTCTTGCGCAATACGGTTCGAACACTCGAACACCTATACGGATTCTCCTGGACAGTGGCAGATATGTAAATACAGGGTTTATATACCATTTCTTGCGCAATACGGTTCGAACACTCGAACACCTATACGGATTCTCCTGTACAGTGGCAGATATGTAAATACGGGGTTTACATACCATTTCTTGCGCAATACGGTTCGAACACTCGAACACCTATACGGATTCTCCTACACAGTGGCAGATATGTAAATATGAGGTTTACTTACCATTTCTTGCGCAATACGGTTCGAACACTCGAACACCTATACGGATTCTCCTGCACAGTGGCAGATATGTAAATACGGGGTTTACATACCATTTCTTGCGCAATACGGTTCGAACACTCGAACACCTATACGGATTCTCCTGCACAGTGGCAGATATGTAAATACGGGGTTTACATACCATTTCTTGCGCATTACGGTTCGAACACTCGAACACCGATACGGATTCTCCTGCACAGTGGCAGATATGTAAATACGGGGTTTACATACCATTTCTTGCGCAATACGGTTCGAACACTCGAACACCTATACGGATTCTCCTGCACAGTGGCAGATATGTAAATACGGGGTTTACATACCATTTCTTGCGCATTACGGTTCGAACACTCGAACACCTATACGGATTCTCCTACGCAGTGGCAGATATGTAAATACGGGTTTTCCGTACCATTTCTTGCGCAATACGGTTCGAACACTCGAACACCTATACGGATTCTCCTGCACAGTGGCAGATATGTAAATACGGGGTTTACGTACCATTTCTTGCGCAATACGGTTCGAACACTCGAACACCTATACGGATTCTCCTGCACAGTGGCAGATATGTAAATAAGGGGTTTACATACCATTTCTTGCGCACTACGGTTCGAACACTCGAACACCTATACGAATTCTCCTGCACAGTGGCAGATATGTAAATACGTGGTTTACATACCATTTCTTGCGCAATACGGTTCGAACACTCGAACACCTATACGGATTCTCCTGCACAGTGGCAGACTTGTAAATACGGGGTTTACATACCATTTCTTGCGCAATACGGTTCGAACACTCGAACACCTATACGGATTCTCCTGGACAGTGGCAGATATGTAAATACGGGGTTTACATACCATTTCTTGCGCAATACGGTTCGAACACTCGAACACCTATACGGATTCTCCTGCACAGTGGCAGATATGTAAATACGGGGTTTACATACCATTTCTTGCGCAATACGGTTCGAACACTCGAACACCTATACGGATTCTCCTGCACAGTGGCAGATATGTAAATATGAGGTTTACTTACCATTTCTTGCGCAATACGGTTCGAACACTCGAACACCTATACGGATTCTCCTGCATAGTGGCAGATATGTAAATACGGGGTTTACATACCATTTCTTGCGCAATACGGTTCGAACACTCGAACACCTATACGAATTCTCCTGCACAGTGGCAGATATGTAAATACGGGGTTTACATACCATTTCTTGCGCATTACGGTTCGAACACTCGAACACCTATACGGATTCTCCTGCACAGTGGCAGATATGTAAATACGGGGTTTACATACCATTTCTTGCGCAATACGGTTCGAACACTCGAACACCTATACGGATTCTCCTGCACAGTGGCAGATATGTAAATACGGGGTTTACATACCATTTCTTGCGCATTACGGTTCGAACACTCGAACACCTATACGGATTCTCCTACGCAGTGGCAGATATGTAAATACGGGTTTTCCGTACCATTTCTTGCGCAATACGGTTCGAACACTCGAACACCTATACGGATTCTCCTGCACAGTGGCAGATATGTAAATACGGGGTTTACGTACCATTTCTTGCGCAATACGGTTCGAACACTCGAACACCTATACGGATTCTCCTGCACAGTGGCAGATATGTAAATACGGGGTTTACTTACCATTTCTTGCGCAATACGGTTCGAACACTCGAACACCTATACGGATTCTCCTGCACAGTGGCAGATATGTAAATACGGGGTTTACATACCATTTCTTGCGCAATACGGTTCGAACACTCGAACACCTATACGGATTGTCCTGCACAGTGGCAGATATATAAATACGGGGTTTACATACCATTTCTTGCGCATTACGGTTCGAACACTCGAACACCTATACGGATTCTCCTGCACAGTGGCAGATATGTAAATACGGGGTTTACATACCATTTCTTGCGCAATACGGTTCGAACACTCGAACACCTATACGGATTCTCCTGCACAGTGGCAGATATGTAAATACGGGGTTTACATACCATTTCTTGCGCAATACGGTTTGAACACTCGAACACCTATACGGATTCTCCTGCACAGTGGCAGATATATAAATACGGGGTTTACATACCATTTCTTGCGCATTACGGTTCGAACACTCGAACACCTATACGGATTCTCCTGCACAGAGGCAGATATGTAAATACGGGGTTTACATACAATTTCTTGCGCAATACGGTTCGAACACTCGAACACCTATACGGATTCTCCTGCACAGTGGCAGATATGTAAATACGGGGTTTACATACCATTTCTTGCGCAATACGGGTCGAACACTCGAACACCTATACGGATTCTCCTGCACAGTGGCAGATATGTAAATACGGGGTTTACATACCATTTCTTGTGCATTACGGTTCGAACACTCGAACACCTATACGGATTCTCCTGCACAGTGGCAGATATGTAAATACGGGGTTTACATACCATTTCTTGCGCAATACGGTTCGAACACTCGAACACCTATACGGATTCTCCTGCACAGTGGCAGATATGTAAATGCGGGGTTTACTTACCATTTCTTGCGAAATACGGTTCGAACACTCGAACACCTATACGGATTCTCCTGCACAGTGGCAGATATGTAAATACGGGGTTTACATACCATTTCTTGCGCAATACGGTTCGAACACTCGAACACCTATACGGATTCTCCTGCACAGTGGCAGATATGTAAATACGGGGTTTACATACCATTTCTTGCGCAATACGGTTCGAACACTCGAACACCTATACGGATTCTCCTGCACAGTGGCAGATATGTAAATACGGGGTTTACATACCATTTCTTGCGCATTACGGTTCGAACACTCGAACACCTATACGGATTCTCCTGCACAGTGGCAGATATGTAAATACGGGGTTTACATACCATTTCTTGCGCAATACGGTTCGAACACTCGAACACCTATACGGATTTTCCTGCACAGTGGCAGATATGTAAATACGGGGTTTACATACCATTTCTTGCGCATTACGGTTCGAACACTCGAACACCTATACGGATTCTCCTACGCAGTGGCAGATATGTAAATACGGGTTTTCCGTACCATTTCTTGCGCAATACGGTTCGAACACTCGAACACCTATACGGATTCTCCTGCACAGTGGCAGATATGTAAATACGGGGTTTACGTACCATTTCTTGCGCAATACGGTTCGAACACTCGAACACCTATACGGATTCTCCTGCACAGTGGCAGATATGTAAATACGTGGTTTACATACCATTTCTTGCGCAATACGGTTCGAACACTCGAACACCTATACGGATTCTCCTGCACAGTGGCAGACTTGTAAATACGGGGTTTACATACCATTTCTTGCGCAATACGGTTCGAACACTCGAACACCTATACGGATTCTCCTGGACAGTGGCAGATATGTAAATACGGGGTTTACATACCATTTCTTGCGCAATACGGTTCGAACACTCGAACACCTATACGGATTCTCCTGCACAGTGGCAGATATGTAAATACGGGGTTTACATACCATTTCTTGCGCATTACGGTTCGAACACTCGAACACCTATACGGATTCTCCTGCACAGTGGCAGATATGTAAATACGGGGTTTACATACCATTTCTTGCGCAATACGGTTCGAACACTCGAACACCTATACGGATTCTCCTGCACAGTGGCAGATATGTAAATACGGGGTTTACATACCATTTCTTGCGCATTACGGTTCGAACACTCGAACACCTATACGGATTCTCCTACGCAGTGGCAGATATGTAAATACGGGTTTTCCGTACCATTTCTTGCGCAATACGGTTCGAACACTCGAACACCTATACGGATTCTCCTGCACAGTGGCAGATATGTAAATACGGGGTTTACGTACCATTTCTTGCGCAATACGGTTCGAACACTCGAACACCTATACGGATTCTCCTGCACAGTGGCAGATATGTAAATAAGGGGTTTACATACCATTTCTTGCGCACTACGGTTCGAACACTCGAACACCTATACGAATTCTCCTGCACAGTGGCAGATATGTAAATACGTGGTTTACATACCATTTCTTGCGCAATACGGTTCGAACACTCGAACACCTATACGGATTCTCCTGCACAGTGGCAGACTTGTAAATACGGGGTTTACATACCATTTCTTGCGCAATACGGTTCGAACACTCGAACACCTATACGGATTCTCCTGGACAGTGGCAGATATGTAAATACGGGGTTTACATACCATTTCTTGCGCAATACGGTTCGAACACTCGAACACCTATACGGATTCTCCTGCACAGTGGCAGATATGTAAATACGGGGTTTACATACCATTTCTTGCGCAATACGGTTCGAACACTCGAACACCTATACGGATTCTCCTGCACAGTGGCAGATATGTAAATATGAGGTTTACTTACCATTTCTTGCGCAATACGGTTCGAACACTCGAACACCTATACGGATTCTCCTGCATAGTGGCAGATATGTAAATACGGGGTTTACATACCATTTCTTGCGCAATACGGTTCGAACACTCGAACACCTATACGAATTCTCCTGCACAGTGGCAGATATGTAAATACGGGGTTTACATACCATTTCTTGCGCATTACGGTTCGAACACTCGAACACCTATACGGATTCTCCTGCACAGTGGCAGATATGTAAATACGGGGTTTACATACCATTTCTTGCGCAATACGGTTCGAACACTCGAACACCTATACGGATTCTCCTGCACAGTGGCAGATATGTAAATACGGGGTTTACATACCATTTCTTGCGCATTACGGTTCGAACACTCGAACACCTATACGGATTCTCCTACGCAGTGGCAGATATGTAAATACGGGTTTTCCGTACCATTTCTTGCGCAATACGGTTCGAACACTCGAACACCTATACGGATTCTCCTGCACAGTGGCAGATATGTAAATACGGGGTTTACGTACCATTTCTTGCGCAATACGGTTCGAACACTCGAACACCTATACGGATTCTCCTGCACAGTGGCAGATATGTAAATACGGGGTTTACTTACCATTTCTTGCGCAATACGGTTCGAACACTCGAACACCTATACGGATTCTCCTGCACAGTGGCAGATATGTAAATACGGGGTTTACATACCATTTCTTGCGCAATACGGTTCGAACACTCGAACACCAATACGGATTGTCCTGCACAGTGGCAGATATATAAATACGGGGTTTACATACCATTTCTTGCGCATTACGGTTCGAACACTCGAACACCTATACGGATTCTCCTGCACAGTGGCAGATATGTAAATACGGGGTTTACATACCATTTCTTGCGCAATACGGTTCGAACACTCGAACACCTATACGGATTCTCCTGCACAGTGGCAGATATGTAAATACGGGGTTTACATACCATTTCTTGCGCAATACGGTTTGAACACTCGAACACCTATACGGATTCTCCTGCACAGTGGCAGATATATAAATACGGGGTTTACATACCATTTCTTGCGCATTACGGTTCGAACACTCGAACACCTATACGGATTCTCCTGCACAGAGGCAGATATGTAAATACGGGGTTTACATACAATTTCTTGCGCAATACGGTTCGAACACTCGAACACCTATACGGATTCTCCTGCACAGAGGCAGATATGTAAATACGGGGTTTACATACCATTTCTTGCGCAATACGGGTCGAACACTCGAACACCTATACGGATTCTCCTGCACAGTGGCAGATATGTAAATACGGGGTTTACATACCATTTCTTGTGCATTACGGTTCGAACACTCGAACACCTATACGGATTCTCCTGCACAGTGGCAGATATGTAAATACGGGGTTTACATACCATTTCTTGCGCAATACGGTTCGAACACTCGAACACCTATACGGATTCTCCTGCACAGTGGCAGATATGTAAATGCGGGGTTTACTTACCATTTCTTGCGAAATACGGTTCGAACACTCGAACACCTATACGGATTCTCCTGCACAGTGGCAGATATGTAAATACGGGGTTTACATACCATTTCTTGCGCAATACGGTTCGAACACTCGAACACCTATACGGATTCTCCTGCACAGTGGCAGATATGTAAATACGGGGTTTACATACCATTTCTTGCGCAATACGGTTCGAACACTCGAACACCTATACGGATTCTCCTGCACAGTGGCAGATATGTAAATACGGGGTTTACATACCATTTCTTGCGCATTACGGTTCGAACACTCGAACACCTATACGGATTCTCCTGCACAGTGGCAGATATGTAAATACGGGGTTTACATACCATTTCTTGCGCAATACGGTTCGAACACTCGAACACCTATACGGATTGTCCTGCACAGTGGCAGATATATAAATACGGGGTTTACATACCATTTCTTGCGCATTACGGTTCGAACACTCGAACACCTATACGGATTCTCCTGCACAGTGGCAGATATGTAAATACGGGGTTTACATACCATTTCTTGCGCAATACGGTTCGAACACTCGAACACCTATACGGATTCTCCTGCACAGTGGCAGATATGTAAATACGGGGTTTACATACCATTTCTTGCGCAATACGGTTTGAACACTCGAACACCTATACGGATTCTCCTGCACAGTGGCAGATATATAAATACGGGGTTTACATACCATTTCTTGCGCATTACGGTTCGAACACTCGAACACCTATACGGATTCTCCTGCACAGAGGCAGATATGTAAATACGGGGTTTACATACAATTTCTTGCGCAATACGGTTCGAACACTCGAACACCTATACGGATTCTCCTGCACAGTGGCAGATATGTAAATACGGGGTTTACATACCATTTCTTGCGCAATACGGGTCGAACACTCGAACACCTATACGGATTCTCCTGCACAGTGGCAGATATGTAAATACGGGGTTTACATACCATTTCTTGTGCATTACGGTTCGAACACTCGAACACCTATACGGATTCTCCTGCACAGTGGCAGATATGTAAATACGGGGTTTACATACCATTTCTTGCGCAATACGGTTCGAACACTCGAACACCTATACGGATTCTCCTGCACAGTGGCAGATATGTAAATGCGGGGTTTACTTACCATTTCTTGCGAAATACGGTTCGAACACTCGAACACCTATACGGATTCTCCTGCACAGTGGCAGATATGTAAATACGGGGTTTACATACCATTTCTTGCGCAATACGGTTCGAACACTCGAACACCTATACGGATTCTCCTGCACAGTGGCAGATATGTAAATACGGGGTTTACATACCATTTCTTGCGCAATACGGTTCGAACACTCGAACACCTATACGGATTCTCCTGCACAGTGGCAGATATGTAAATACGGGGTTTACATACCATTTCTTGCGCATTACGGTTCGAACACTCGAACACCTATACGGATTCTCCTGCACAGTGGCAGATATGTAAATACGGGGTTTACATACCATTTCTTGCGCAATACGGTTCGAACACTCGAACACCTATACGGATTTTCCTGCACAGTGGCAGATATGTAAATACGGGGTTTACATACCATTTCTTGCGCATTACGGTTCGAACACTCGAACACCTATACGGATTCTCCTACGCAGTGGCAGATATGTAAATACGGGTTTTCCGTACCATTTCTTGCGCAATACGGTTCGAACACTCGAACACCTATACGGATTCTCCTGCACAGTGGCAGATATGTAAATACGGGGTTTACGTACCATTTCTTGCGCAATACGGTTCGAACACTCGAACACCTATACGGATTCTCCTGCACAGTGGCAGATATGTAAATACGTGGTTTACATACCATTTCTTGCGCAATACGGTTCGAACACTCGAACACCTATACGGATTCTCCTGCACAGTGGCAGACTTGTAAATACGGGGTTTACATACCATTTCTTGCGCAATACGGTTCGAACACTCGAACACCTATACGGATTCTCCTGGACAGTGGCAGATATGTAAATACGGGGTTTACATACCATTTCTTGCGCAATACGGTTCGAACACTCGAACACCTATACGGATTCTCCTGCACAGTGGCAGATATGTAAATACGGGGTTTACATACCATTTCTTGCGCATTACGGTTCGAACACTCGAACACCTATACGGATTCTCCTGCACAGTGGCAGATATGTAAATACGGGGTTTACATACCATTTCTTGCGCAATACGGTTCGAACACTCGAACACCTATACGGATTCTCCTGCACAGTGGCAGATATGTAAATACGGGGTTTACATACCATTTCTTGCGCATTACGGTTCGAACACTCGAACACCTATACGGATTCTCCTACGCAGTGGCAGATATGTAAATACGGGTTTTCCGTACCATTTCTTGCGCAATACGGTTCGAACACTCGAACACCTATACGGATTCTCCTGCACAGTGGCAGATATGTAAATACGGGGTTTACGTACCATTTCTTGCGCAATACGGTTCGAACACTCGAACACCTATACGGATTCTCCTGCACGGTGGCAGATATGTAAATAAGGGGTTTACATACCATTTCTTGCGCACTACGGTTCGAACACTCGAACACCTATACGAATTCTCCTGCACAGTGGCAGATATGTAAATACGTGGTTTACATACCATTTCTTGCGCAATACGGTTCGAACACTCGAACACCTATACGGATTCTCCTGCACAGTGGCAGACTTGTAAATACGGGGTTTACATACCATTTCTTGCGCAATACGGTTCGAACACTCGAACACCTATACGGATTCTCCTGGACAGTGGCAGATATGTAAATACGGGGTTTACATACCATTTCTTGCGCAATACGGTTCGAACACTCGAACACCTATACGGATTCTCCTGCACAGTGGCAGATATGTAAATACGGGGTTTACATACCATTTCTTGCGCAATACGGTTCGAACACTCGAACACCTATACGGATTCTCCTGCACAGTGGCAGATATGTAAATATGAGGTTTACTTACCATTTCTTGCGCAATACGGTTCGAACACTCGAACACCTATACGGATTCTCCTGCATAGTGGCAGATATGTAAATACGGGGTTTACATACCATTTCTTGCGCAATACGGTTCGAACACTCGAACACCTATACGAATTCTCCTGCACAGTGGCAGATATGTAAATACGGGGTTTACATACCATTTCTTGCGCATTACGGTTCGAACACTCGAACACCTATACGGATTCTCCTGCACAGTGGCAGATATGTAAATACGGGGTTTACATACCATTTCTTGCGCAATACGGTTCGAACACTCGAACACCTATACGGATTCTCCTGCACAGTGGCAGATATGTAAATACGGGGTTTACATACCATTTCTTGCGCATTACGGTTCGAACACTCGAACACCTATACGGATTCTCCTACGCAGTGGCAGATATGTAAATACGGGTTTTCCGTACCATTTCTTGCGCAATACGGTTCGAACACTCGAACACCTATACGGATTCTCCTGCACAGTGGCAGATATGTAAATACGGGGTTTACGTACCATTTCTTGCGCAATACGGTTCGAACACTCGAACACCTATACGGATTCTCCTGCACAGTGGCAGATATGTAAATACGGGGTTTACTTACCATTTCTTGCGCAATACGGTTCGAACACTCGAACACCTATACGGATTCTCCTGCACAGTGGCAGATATGTAAATACGGGGTTTACATACCATTTCTTGCGCAATACGGTTCGAACACTCGAACACCTATACGGATTGTCCTGCACAGTGGCAGATATATAAATACGGGGTTTACATACCATTTCTTGCGCATTACGGTTCGAACACTCGAACACCTATACGGATTCTCCTGCACAGTGGCAGATATGTAAATACGGGGTTTACATACCATTTCTTGCGCAATACGGTTCGAACACTCGAACACCTATACGGATTCTCCTGCACAGTGGCAGATATGTAAATACGGGGTTTACATACCATTTCTTGCGCAATACGGTTTGAACACTCGAACACCTATACGGATTCTCCTGCACAGTGGCAGATATATAAATACGGGGTTTACATACCATTTCTTGCGCATTACGGTTCGAACACTCGAACACCTATACGGATTCTCCTGCACAGAGGCAGATATGTAAATACGGGGTTTACATACAATTTCTTGCGCAATACGGTTCGAACACTCGAACACCTATACGGATTCTCCTGCACAGAGGCAGATATGTAAATACGGGGTTTACATACCATTTCTTGCGCAATACGGGTCGAACACTCGAACACCTATACGGATTCTCCTGCACAGTGGCAGATATGTAAATACGGGGTTTACATACCATTTCTTGCGCAATACGGTTCGAACACTCGAACACCTATACGGATTCTCCTGCACAGTGGCAGATATGTAAATACGGGGTTTACATACCATTTCTTGCGCATTACGGTTCGAACACTCGAACACCTATACGGATTCTCCTACGCAGTGGCAGATATGTAAATACGGGTTTTCCGTACCATTTCTTGCGCAATACGGTTCGAACACTCGAACACCTATACGGATTCTCCTGCACAGTGGCAGATATGTAAATACGGGGTTTACGTACCATTTCTTGCGCAATACGGTTCGAACACTCGAACACCTATACGGATTCTCCTGCACAGTGGCAGATATGTAAATAAGGGGTTTACATACCATTTCTTGCGCACTACGGTTCGAACACTCGAACACCTATACGAATTCTCCTGCACAGTGGCAGATATGTAAATACGTGGTTTACATACCATTTCTTGCGCAATACGGTTCGAACACTCGAACACCTATACGGATTCTCCTGCACAGTGGCAGACTTGTAAATACGGGGTTTACATACCATTTCTTGCGCAATACGGTTCGAACACTCGAACACCTATACGGATTCTCCTGGACAGTGGCAGATATGTAAATACGGGGTTTACATACCATTTCTTGCGCAATACGGTTCGAACACTCGAACACCTATACGGATTCTCCTGCACAGTGGCAGATATGTAAATACGGGGTTTACATACCATTTCTTGCGCAATACGGTTCGAACACTCGAACACCTATACGGATTCTCCTGCACAGTGGCAGATATGTAAATATGAGGTTTACTTACCATTTCTTGCGCAATACGGTTCGAACACTCGAACACCTATACGGATTCTCCTGCATAGTGGCAGATATGTAAATACGGGGTTTACATACCATTTCTTGCGCAATACGGTTCGAACACTCGAACACCTATACGAATTCTCCTGCACAGTGGCAGATATGTAAATACGGGGTTTACATACCATTTCTTGCGCATTACGGTTCGAACACTCGAACACCTATACGGATTCTCCTGCACAGTGGCAGATATGTAAATACGGGGTTTACATACCATTTCTTGCGCAATACGGTTCGAACACTCGAACACCTATACGGATTCTCCTGCACAGTGGCAGATATGTAAATACGGGGTTTACATACCATTTCTTGCGCATTACGGTTCGAACACTCGAACACCTATACGGATTCTCCTACGCAGTGGCAGATATGTAAATACGGGTTTTCCGTACCATTTCTTGCGCAATACGGTTCGAACACTCGAACACCTATACGGATTCTCCTGCACAGTGGCAGATATGTAAATACGGGGTTTACGTACCATTTCTTGCGCAATACGGTTCGAACACTCGAACACCTATACGGATTCTCCTGCACAGTGGCAGATATGTAAATACGGGGTTTACTTACCATTTCTTGCGCAATACGGTTCGAACACTCGAACACCTATACGGATTCTCCTGCACAGTGGCAGATATGTAAATACGGGGTTTACATACCATTTCTTGCGCAATACGGTTCGAACACTCGAACACCTATACGGATTGTCCTGCACAGTGGCAGATATATAAATACGGGGTTTACATACCATTTCTTGCGCATTACGGTTCGAACACTCGAACACCTATACGGATTCTCCTGCACAGTGGCAGATATGTAAATACGGGGTTTACATACCATTTCTTGCGCAATACGGTTCGAACACTCGAACACCTATACGGATTCTCCTGCACAGTGGCAGATATGTAAATACGGGGTTTACATACCATTTCTTGCGCAATACGGTTTGAACACTCGAACACCTATACGGATTCTCCTGCACAGTGGCAGATATATAAATACGGGGTTTACATACCATTTCTTGCGCATTACGGTTCGAACACTCGAACACCTATACGGATTCTCCTGCACAGAGGCAGATATGTAAATACGGGGTTTACATACAATTTCTTGCGCAATACGGTTCGAACACTCGAACACCTATACGGATTCTCCTGCACAGAGGCAGATATGTAAATACGGGGTTTACATACCATTTCTTGCGCAATACGGGTCGAACACTCGAACACCTATACGGATTCTCCTGCACAGTGGCAGATATGTAAATACGGGGTTTACATACCATTTCTTGTGCATTACGGTTCGAACACTCGAACACCTATACGGATTCTCCTGCACAGTGGCAGATATGTAAATACGGGGTTTACATACCATTTCTTGCGCAATACGGTTCGAACACTCGAACACCTATACGGATTCTCCTGCACAGTGGCAGATATGTAAATGCGGGGTTTACTTACCATTTCTTGCGAAATACGGTTCGAACACTCGAACACCTATACGGATTCTCCTGCACAGTGGCAGATATGTAAATACGGGGTTTACATACCATTTCTTGCGCAATACGGTTCGAACACTCGAACACCTATACGGATTCTCCTGCACAGTGGCAGATATGTAAATACGGGGTTTACATACCATTTCTTGCGCAATACGGTTCGAACACTCGAACACCTATACGGATTCTCCTGCACAGTGGCAGATATGTAAATACGGGGTTTACATACCATTTCTTGCGCATTACGGTTCGAACACTCGAACACCTATACGGATTCTCCTGCACAGTGGCAGATATGTAAATACGGGGTTTACATACCATTTCTTGCGCAATACGGTTCGAACACTCGAACACCTATACGGATTTTCCTGCACAGTGGCAGATATGTAAATACGGGGTTTACATACCATTTCTTGCGCATTACGGTTCGAACACTCGAACACCTATACGGATTCTCCTACGCAGTGGCAGATATGTAAATACGGGTTTTCCGTACCATTTCTTGCGCAATACGGTTCGAACACTCGAACACCTATACGGATTCTCCTGCACAGTGGCAGATATGTAAATACGGGGTTTACGTACCATTTCTTGCGCAATACGGTTCGAACACTCGAACACCTATACGGATTCTCCTGCACAGTGGCAGATATGTAAATACGGGGTTTACATACCATTTCTTGCGCACTACGGTTCGAACACTCGAACACCTATACGAATTCTCCTGCACAGTGGCAGATATGTAAATACGTGGTTTACATACCATTTCTTGCGCAATACGGTTCGAACACTCGAACACCTATACGGATTCTCCTGCACAGTGGCAGACTTGTAAATACGGGGTTTACATACCATTTCTTGCGCAATACGGTTCGAACACTCGAACACCTATACGGATTCTCCTGGACAGTGGCAGATATGTAAATACGGGGTTTACATACCATTTCTTGCGCAATACGGTTCGAACACTCGAACACCTATACGGATTCTCCTGCACAGTGGCAGATATGTAAATACGGGGTTTACATACCATTTCTTGCGCAATACGGTTCGAACACTCGAACACCTATACGGATTCTCCTGCACAGTGGCAGATATGTAAATATGAGGTTTACTTACCATTTCTTGCGCAATACGGTTCGAACACTCGAACACCTATACGGATTCTCCTGCACAGTGGCAGATATGTAAATACGGGGTTTACATACCATTTCTTGCGCAATACGGTTCGAACACTCGAACACCTATACGAATTCTCCTGCACAGTGGCAGATATGTAAATACGGGGTTTACATACCATTTCTTGTGCATTACGGTTCGAACACTCGAACACCTATACGGATTCTCCTGCACAGTGGCAGATATGTAAATACGGGGTTTACATACCATTTCTTGCGCAATACGGTTCGAACACTCGAACACCTATACGGATTCTCCTGCACAGTGGCAGATATGTAAATACGGGGTTTACATACCATTTCTTGCGCATTACGGTTCGAACACTCGAACACCTATACGGATTCTCCTACGCAGTGGCAGATATGTAAATACGGGTTTTCCGTACAATTTCTTGCGCAATACGGTTCGAACACTCGAACACCTATACGGATTCTCCTGCACAGTGGCAGATATGTAAATACGGGGTTTACGTACCATTTCTTGCGCAATACGGTTCGAACACTCGAACACCTATACGGATTCTCCTGCACAGTGGCAGATATGTAAATACGGGGTTTACTTACCATTTCTTGCGCAATACGGTTCGAACACTCGAACACCTATACGGATTCTCCTGCACAGTGGCAGATATGTAAATACGGGGTTTACATACCATTTCTTGCGCAATACGGTTCGAACACTCGAACACCTATACGGATTGTCCTGCACAGTGGCAGATATATAAATACGGGGTTTACATACCATTTCTTGCGCATTACGGTTCGAACACTCGAACACCTATACGGATTCTCCTGCACAGTGGCAGATATGTAAATACGGGGTTTACATACCATTTCTTGCGCAATACGGTTCGAACACTCGAACACCTATACGGATTCTCCTGCACAGTGGCAGATATGTAAATACGGGGTTTACATACCATTTCTTGCGCAATACGGTTTGAACACTCGAACACCTATACGGATTCTCCTGCACAGTGGCAGATATATAAATACGGGGTTTACATACCATTTCTTGCGCATTACGGTTCGAACACTCGAACACCTATACGGATTCTCCTGCACAGAGGCAGATATGTAAATACGGGGTTTACATACAATTTCTTGCGCAATACGGTTCGAACACTCGAACACCTATACGGATTCTCCTGCACAGTGGCAGATATGTAAATACGGGGTTTACATACCATTTCTTGCGCAATACGGGTCGAACACTCGAACACCTATACGGATTCTCCTGCACAGTGGCAGATATGTAAATACGGGGTTTACATACCATTTCTTGTGCATTACGGTTCGAACACTCGAACACCTATACGGATTCTCCTGCACAGTGGCAGATATGTAAATACGGGGTTTACATACCATTTCTTGCGCAATACGGTTCGAACACTCGAACACCTATACGGATTCTCCTGCACAGTGGCAGATATGTAAATGCGGGGTTTACTTACCATTTCTTGCGAAATACGGTTCGAACACTCGAACACCTATACGGATTCTCCTGCACAGTGGCAGATATGTAAATACGGGGTTTACATACCATTTCTTGCGCAATACGGTTCGAACACTCGAACACCTATACGGATTCTCCTGCACAGTGGCAGATATGTAAATACGGGGTTTACATACCATTTCTTGCGCAATACGGTTCGAACACTCGAACACCTATACGGATTCTCCTGCACAGTGGCAGATATGTAAATACGGGGTTTACATACCATTTCTTGCGCATTACGGTTCGAACACTCGAACACCTATACGGATTCTCCTGCACAGTGGCAGATATGTAAATACGGGGTTTACACACCATTTCTTGCGCAATACGGTTCGAACACTCGAACACCTATACGGATTTTCCTGCACAGTGGCAGATATGTAAATACGGGGTTTACATACCATTTCTTGCGCATTACGGTTCGAACACTCGAACACCTATACGGATTCTCCTACGCAGTGGCAGATATGTAAATACGGGTTTTCCGTACCATTTCTTGCGCAATACGGTTCGAACACTCGAACACCTATACGGATTCTCCTGCACAGTGGCAGATATGTAAATACGGGGTTTACGTACCATTTCTTGCGCAATACGGTTCGAACACTCGAACACCTATACGGATTCTCCTGCACAGTGGCAGATATGTAAATACGGGGTTTACATACCATTTCTTGCGCACTACGGTTCGAACACTCGAACACCTATACGAATTCTCCTGCACAGTGGCAGATATGTAATTACGTGGTTTACATACCATTTCTTGCGCAATACGGTTCGAACACTCGAACACCTATACGGATTCTCCTGCACAGTGGCAGACTTGTAAATACGGGGTTTACATACCATTTCTTGCGCAATACGGTTCGAACACTCGAACACCTATACGGATTCTCCTGGACAGTGGCAGATATGTAAATACGGGGTTTACATACCATTTCTTGCGCAATACGGTTCGAACACTCGAACACCTATACGGATTCTCCTGCACAGTGGCAGATATGTAAATACGGGGTTTACATACCATTTCTTGCGCAATACGGTTCGAACACTCGAACACCTATACGGATTCTCCTGCACAGTGGCAGATATGTAAATATGAGGTTTACTTACCATTTCTTGCGCAATACGGTTCGAACACTCGAACACCTATACGGATTCTCCTGCACAGTGGCAGAATTGTAAATACGGGGTTTACATACCATTTCTTGCGCAATACGGTTCGAACACTCGAACACCTATACGAATTCTCCTGCACAGTGGCAGATATGTAAATACGGGGTTTACATACCATTTCTTGCGCATTACGGTTCGAACACTCGAACACCTATACGGATTCTCCTGCACAGTGGCAGATATGTAAATACGGGGTTTACATACCATTTCTTGCGCAATACGGTTCGAACACTCGAACACCTATACGGATTCTCCTGCACAGTGGCAGATATGTAAATACGGGATTTACATACCATTTCTTGCGCATTACGGTTCGAACACTCGAACACCTATACGGATTCTCCTACGCAGTGGCAGATATGTAAATACGGGTTTTCCGTACCATTTCTTGCGCAATACGGTTCGAACACTCGAACACCTATACGGATTCTCCTGCACAGTGGCAGATATGTAAATACGGGGTTTAGGTACCATTTCTTGCGCAATACGGTTCGAACACTCGAACACCTATACGGATTCTCCTGCACAGTGGCAGATATGTAAATACGGGGTTTACTTACCATTTCTTGCGCAATACGGTTCGAACACTCGAACACCTATACGGATTCTCCTGCACAGTGGCAGATATGTAAATACGGGGTTTACATACCATTTCTTGCGCAATACGGTTCGAACACTCGAACACCTATACGGATTGTCCTGCACAGTGGCAGATATATAAATACGGGGTTTACATACCATTTCTTGCGCATTACGGTTCGAACACTCGAACACCTATACGGATTCTCCTGCACAGTGGCAGATATGTAAATACGGGGTTTACATACCATTTCTTGCGCAATACGGTTCGAACACTCGAACACCTATACGGATTCTCCTGCACAGTGGCAGATATGTAAATACGGGGTTTACATACCATTTCTTGCGCAATACGGTTTGAACACTCGAACACCTATACGGATTCTCCTGCACAGTGGCAGATATATAAATACGGGGTTTACATACCATTTCTTGCGCATTACGGTTCGAACACTCGAACACCTATTCGGATTCTCCTGCACAGAGGCAGATATGTAAATACGGGGTTTACATACAATTTCTTGCGCAATACGGTTCGAACACTCGAACACCTATACGGATTCTCCTGCACAGTGGCAGATATGTAAATACGGGGTTTACATACCATTTCTTGCGCAATACGGGTCGAACACTCGAACACCTATACGGATTCTCCTGCACAGTGGCAGATATGTAAATACGGGGTTTACATACCATTTCTTGTGCATTACGGTTCGAACACTCGAACACCTATACGGATTCTCCTGCACAGTGGCAGATATGTAAATACGGGGTTTACATACCATTTCTTGCGCAATACGGTTCGAACACTCGAACACCTATACGGATTCTCCTGCACAGTGGCAGATATGTAAATGCGGGGTTTACTTACCATTTCTTGCGAAATACGGTTCGAACACTCGAACACCTATACGGATTCTCCTGCACAGTGGCAGATATGTAAATACGGGGTTTACATACCATTTCTTGCGCAATACGGTTCGAACACTCGAACACCTATACGGATTCTCCTGCACAGTGGCAGATATGTAAATACGGGGTTTACATACCATTTCTTGCGCATTACGGTTCGAACACTCGAACACCTATACGGATTCTCCTACGCAGTGGCAGATATGTAAATACGGGTTTTCCGTACCATTTCTTGCGCAATACGGTTCGAACACTCGAACACCTATACGGATTCTCCTGCACAGTGGCAGATATGTAAATACGGGGTTTACGTACCATTTCTTGCGCAATACGGTTCGAACACTCGAACACCTATACGGATTCTCCTGCACAGTGGCAGATATGTAAATACGGGGTTTACTTACCATTTCTTGCGGAATACGGTTCGAACACTCGAACACCTATACGGATTCTCCTGCACAGTGGCAGATATGTAAATACGGGGTTTACATACCATTTCTTGCGCAATACGGTTCGAACACTCGAACACCTATACGGATTGTCCTGCACAGTGGCAGATATATAAATACGGGGTTTACATACCATTTCTTGCGCATTACGGTTCGAACACTCGAACACCTATACGGATTCTCCTGCACAGTGGCAGATATGTAAATACGGGGTTTACATACCATTTCTTGCGCAATACGGTTCGAACACTCGAACACCTATACGGATTCTCCTGCACAGTGGCAGATATGTAAATACGGGGTTTACATACCATTTCTTGCGCAATACGGTTTGAACACTCGAACACCTATACGGATTCTCCTGCACAGTGGCAGATATATAAATACGGGGTTTACATACCATTTCTTGCGCATTACGGTTCGAACACTCGAACACCTATACGGATTCTCCTGCACAGAGGCAGATATGTAAATACGGGGTTTACATACAATTTCTTGCGCAATACGGTTCGAACACTCGAACACCTATACGGATTCTCCTGCACAGTGGCAGATATGTAAATACGGGGTTTACATACCATTTCTTGCGCAATACGGGTCGAACACTCGAACACCTATACGGATTCTCCTGCACAGTGGCAGATATGTAAATACGGGGTTTACATACCATTTCTTGTGCATTACGGTTCGAACACTCGAACACCTATACGGATTCTCCTGCACAGTGGCAGATATGTAAATACGGGGTTTACATACCATTTCTTGCGCAATACGGTTCGAACACTCGAACACCTATACGGATTCTCCTGCACAGTGGCAGATATGTAAATGCGGGGTTTACTTACCATTTCTTGCGAAATACGGTTCGAACACTCGAACACCTATACGGATTCTCCTGCACAGTGGCAGATATGTAAATACGGGGTTTACATACCATTTCTTGCGCAATACGGTTCGAACACTCGAACACCTATACGGATTCTCCTGCACAGTGGCAGATATGTAAATACGGGGTTTACATACCATTTCTTGCGCATTACGGTTCGAACACTCGAACACCTATACGGATTCTCCTGCACAGTGGCAGATATGTAAATACGGGGTTTACATACCATTTCTTGCGCAATACGGTTCGAACACTCGAACACCTATACGGATTCTCCTGCACAGTGGCAGATATGTAAATGCGGGGTTTACTTACCATTTCTTGCGAAATACGGTACGAACACACGAACACCTATACGGATTCTCCTGCACAGTGGCAGATATGTAGATACGGGGTTTACATACCATTTCTTGCGCAATACGGTTCGAACACTCGAAAACCTCTACGGATTCTCCTGCACAGTGGCAGATATGTAAATACGGGGTTTACATACCATTTCTTGCGCAATACGGTTCGAACACTCGAAAACCTATACGGATTCTCCAGCACAGTGGCAGATATGTAAATGCGGGGTTTACATAACATTTCTTGCGCAATACGGTTCGAACACTCGAACACCTATACGGATTCTCCTGCACAGTGGCAGATATGTAAATACGGGGTTTACATACCATTTCTTGCGCATTACGGTTCGAACACTCGAACACCTATACGGATTCTCCTGCGCAGTGGCAGATATGTAAATACGGGTTTTCCGTACCATTTCTTGCGCAATACGGTTCGAACACTCGAACACCTATACGGATTCTCCTGCACAGTGGCAGATATGTAAATACGGGGTTTACGTACCATTTCTTGCGCAATACGGTTCGAACACTCGAACACCTATACGGATTCTCCTGCACAGTGGCAGATATGTAAATACGGGGTTTACATACCATTTCTTGCGCAATACGGTTCGAACACTCGAACACCTATACGGATTCTCCTGCACAGTGGCAGATATGTAAATACGTGGTTTACATATCATTTCTTGCGCAATACGGTTCGAACACTCGAACACCTATACGGATTCTCCTGCATAGTGGCAGATATGTAAATATAGGGTTTACATACCATTTCTTGCGCAATACGGTTCGAACACTCGAACACCTATACGGATTCTCCTGCACAGTGGCAGATATGTAAATACGGGGTTTACATACCATTTCTTGCGCAATACGGTTCGAACACTCGAAAACCTCTACGGATTCTCCTGCACAGTGGCAGATATGTAAATACGGGGTTTACATACCATTTCTTGCGCAATACGGTTCGAACACTCGAAAACCTATACGGATTCTCCTGCACAGTGGCAGATATGTAAATGCGGGGTTTACATAACATTTCTTGCGCAATACGGTTCGAACACTCGAACACCTATACGGATTCTCCTGCACAGTGGCAGATATGTAAATACGGGGTTTACGTACCATTTCTTGCGCAATACGGTTCGAACACTCGAACACCTATACGGATTCTCCTGGACAGTGGCAGATATGTAAATACGGGGTTTACATACCATTTCTTGCGCAATACGGTTCGAACACTCGAACACCTATACGGATTATCCTGCACAGTGGCAGATATGTAAATACGGGGTTTACATACCATTTCTTGCGCAATACGGTTCGAACACTCGAACACCTATACGGATTCTCCTGCGCAGTGGCAGATATGTAAATACGGGTTTTCCGTACCATTTCTTGCGCAATACGGTTCGAACACTCGAACACCTATACGGATTCTCCTGCACAGTGGCAGATATGTAAATACGGGGTTTACGTACCATTTCTTGCGCAATACGGTTCGAACACTCGAACACCTATACGGATTCTCCTGCACAGTGGCAGATATGTAAATACGGGGTTTACATACCATTTCTTGCGCAATATGGTTCGAACACTCGAACACCTATACGGATTCTCCTGCACAGTGGCAGATATGTAAATACGTGGTTTACATATCATTTCTTGCGCAATACGGTTCGAACACTCGAACACCTATACGGATTCTCCTGCATAGTGGCAGATATGTAAATATGGGGTTTACATACCATTTCTTGCGCAATACGGTTCGAACACTCGAACACCTATACGGATTCTCCTGCACAGTGGCAGATATGTAAATACGGGGTTTACATACCATTTCTTGCGCAATACGGTTCGAACACTCGAAAACCTCTACGGATTCTCCTGCACAGTGGCAGATATGTAAATACGGGGTTTACATACCATTTCTTGCGCAATACGGTTCGAACACTCGAAAACCTATACGGATTCTCCTGCACAGTGGCAGATATGTAAATGCGGGGTTTACATAACATTTCTTGCGCAATACGGTTCGAACACTCGAACACCTATACGGATTCTCCTGCACAGTGGCAGATATGTAAATACGGGGTTTACGTACCATTTCTTGCGCAATACGGTTCGAACACTCGAACACCTATACGGATTCTCCTGCGCAGTGGCAGATATGTAAATACGGGTTTTCCGTACCATTTCTTGCGCAATACGGTTCGAACACTCGAACACCTATACGGATTCTCCTGCACAGTGGCAGATATGTAAATACGGGGTTTACATACCATTTCTTGCGCAATACGGTTCGAACACTCGAACACCTATACGGATTCTCCTGCACAGTGGCAGATATGTAAATACGTGGTTTACATATCATTTCTTGCGCAATACGGTTCGAACACTCGAACACCTATACGGATTCTCCTGCATAGTGGCAGATATGTAAATATAGGGTTTACATACCATTTCTTGCGCAATACGGTTCGAACACTCGAACACCTATACGGATTCTCCTGCACAGTGGCAGATATGTAAATACGGGGTTTACATACCATTTCTTGCGCAATACGGTTCGAACACTCGAAAACCTCTACGGATTCTCCTGCACAGTGGCAGATATGTAAATACGGGGTTTACATACCATTTCTTGCGCAATACGGTTCGAACACTCGAAAACCTATACGGATTCTCCTGCACAGTGGCAGATATGTAAATGCGGGGTTTACATAACATTTCTTGCGCAATACGGTTCGAACACTCGAACACCTATACGGATTCTCCTGCACAGTGGCAGATATGTAAATACGGGGTTTACGTACCATTTCTTGCGCAATACGGTTCGAACACTCGAACACCTATACGGATTCTCCTGGACAGTGGCAGATATGTAAATACGGGGTTTACATACCATTTCTTGCGCAATACGGTTCGAACACTCGAACACCTATACGGATTATCCTGCACAGTGGCAGATATGTAAATACGGGGTTTACATACCATTTCTTGCGCAATACGGTTCGAACACTCGAACACCTATACGGATTCTCCTGCGCAGTGGCAGATATGTAAATACGGGTTTTCCGTACCATTTCTTGCGCAATACGGTTCGAACACTCGAACACCTATACGGATTCTCCTGCACAGTGGCAGATATGTAAATACGGGGTTTACGTACCATTTCTTGCGCAATACGGTTCGAACACTCGAACACCTATACGGATTCTCCTGCACAGTGGCAGATATGTAAATACGGGGTTTACATACCATTTCTTGCGCAATATGGTTCGAACACTCGAACACCTATACGGATTCTCCTGCACAGTGGCAGATATGTAAATACGTGGTTTACATATCATTTCTTGCGCAATACGGTTCGAACACTCGAACACCTATACGGATTCTCCTGCATAGTGGCAGATATGTAAATATGGGGTTTACATACCATTTCTTGCGCAATACGGTTCGAACACTCGAACACCTATACGGATTCTCCTGCACAGTGGCAGATATGTAAATACGGGGTTTACATACCATTTCTTGCGCAATACGGTTCGAACACTCGAAAACCTCTACGGATTCTCCTGCACAGTGGCAGATATGTAAATACGGGGTTTACATACCATTTCTTGCGCAATACGGTTCGAACACTCGAAAACCTATACGGATTCTCCTGCACAGTGGCAGATATGTAAATGCGGGGTTTACATAACATTTCTTGCGCAATACGGTTCGAACACTCGAACACCTATACGGATTCTCCTGCACAGTGGCAGATATGTAAATACGGGGTTTACGTACCATTTCTTGCGCAATACGGTTCGAACACTCGAACACCTATACGGATTCTCCTGGACAGTGGCAGATATGTAAATACGGGGTTTACATACCATTTCTTGCGCAATACGGTTCGAACACTCGAACACCTATACGGATTCTCCTGCACAGTGGCAGATATGTAAATACGGGGTTTACATACCATTTCTTGCGCAATACGGTTCGAACACTCGAACACCTATACGGATTCTCCTGCACAGTGGCAGATATGTAAATACGGGGTTTACATACCATTTCTTGCGCAATACGGTTCGAACACTCGAACACCTATACGGATTCTCCTGCACAGTTGCAGATATGTAAATACGGGGTTTACATACCATTTCTTGCGCATTACGGTTCGAACACTCGAACACCTATACGGATTCTCCTGCACAGTGGCAGATATGTAAATACGGGGTTTACATACCATTTCTTGCGCAATACGGTTCGAACACTCGAAAACCTCTACGGATTCTCCTGCACAGTGGCAGATATGTAAATACGGGGTTTACATACCATTTCTTGCGCAATACGGTTCGAACACTCGAAAACCTATACGGATTCTCCTGCACAGTGGCAGATATGTAAATGCGGGGTTTACATAACATTTCTTGCGCAATACGGTTCGAACACTCGAACACCTATACGGATTCTCCTGCACAGTGGCAGATATGTAAATACGGGGTTTACGTACCATTTCTTGCGCAATACGGTTCGAACACTCGAACACCTATACGGATTCTCCTGCGCAGTGGCAGATATGTAAATACGGGTTTTCCGTACCATTTCTTGCGCAATACGGTTCGAACACTCGAACACCTATACGGATTCTCCTGCACAGTGGCAGATATGTAAATACGGGGTTTACATACCATTTCTTGCGCAATACGGTTCGAACACTCGAACACCTATACGGATTCTCCTGCACAGTGGCAGATATGTAAATACGTGGTTTATATATCATTTCTTGCGCAATACGGTTCGAACACTCGAACACCTATACGGATTCTCCTGCATAGTGGCAGATATGTAAATATAGGGTTTACATACCATTTCTTGCGCAATACGGTTCGAACACTCGAACACCTATACGGATTCTCCTGCACAGTGGCAGATATGTAAATACGGGGTTTACATACCATTTCTTGCGCAATACGGTTCGAACACTCGAAAACCTCTACGGATTCTCCTGCACAGTGGCAGATATGTAAATACGGGGTTTACATACCATTTCTTGCGCAATACGGTTCGAACACTCGAAAACCTATACGGATTCTCCTGCACAGTGGCAGATATGTAAATGCGGGGTTTACATAACATTTCTTGCGCAATACGGTTCGAACACTCGAACACCTATACGGATTCTCCTGCACAGTGGCAGATATGTAAATACGGGGTTTACGTACCATTTCTTGCGCAATACGGTTCGAACACTCGAACACCTATACGGATTCTCCTGGACAGTGGCAGATATGTAAATACGGGGTTTACATACCATTTCTTGCGCAATACGGTTCGAACACTCGAACACCTATACGGATTATCCTGCACAGTGGCAGATATGTAAATACGGGGTTTACATACCATTTCTTGCGCAATACGGTTCGAACACTCGAACACCTATACGGATTCTCCTGCGCAGTGGCAGATATGTAAATACGGGTTTTCCGTACCATTTCTTGCGCAATACGGTTCGAACACTCGAACACCTATACGGATTCTCCTGCACAGTGGCAGATATGTAAATACGGGGTTTACGTACCATTTCTTGCGCAATACGGTTCGAACACTCGAACACCTATACGGATTCTCCTGCACAGTGGCAGATATGTAAATACGGGGTTTACATACCATTTCTTGCGCAATATGGTTCGAACACTCGAACACCTATACGGATTCTCCTGCACAGTGGCAGATATGTAAATACGTGGTTTACATATCATTTCTTGCGCAATACGGTTCGAACACTCGAACACCTATACGGATTCTCCTGCATAGTGGCAGATATGTAAATATGGGGTTTACATACCATTTCTTGCGCAATACGGTTCGAACACTCGAACACCTATACGGATTCTCCTGCACAGTGGCAGATATGTAAATACGGGGTTTACATACCATTTCTTGCGCAATACGGTTCGAACACTCGAAAACCTCTACGGATTCTCCTGCACAGTGGCAGATATGTAAATACGGGGTTTACATACCATTTCTTGCGCAATACGGTTCGAACACTCGAAAACCTATACGGATTCTCCTGCACAGTGGCAGATATGTAAATGCGGGGTTTACATAACATTTCTTGCGCAATACGGTTCGAACACTCGAACACCTATACGGATTCTCCTGCACAGTGGCAGATATGTAAATACGGGGTTTACGTACCATTTCTTGCGCAATACGGTTCGAACACTCGAACACCTATACGGATTCTCCTGGACAGTGGCAGATATGTAAATACGGGGTTTACATACCATTTCTTGCGCAATACGGTTCGAACACTCGAACACCTATACGGATTCTCCTGCACAGTGGCAGATATGTAAATACGGGGTTTACATACCATTTCTTGCGCAATACGGTTCGAACACTCGAACACCTATACGGATTCTCCTGCACAGTGGCAGATATGTAAATACGGGGTTTACATACCATTTCTTGCGCAATACGGTTCGAACACTCGAACACCTATACGGATTCTCCTGCACAGTTGCAGATATGTAAATACGGGGTTTACATACCATTTCTTGCGCATTACGGTTCGAACACTCGAACACCTATACGGATTCTCCTGCACAGTGGCAGATATGTAAATACGGGGTTTACATACCATTTCTTGCGCATTACGGTTCGAACACTCGAACACCTATACGGATTCTCCTGCACAGTGGCAGATATGTAAATACGGGGTTTACATACCATTTCTTGCTCAATACGGTTCGAACACTCGAACACCTATACGGATTCTCCTGCACAGTGGCAGATATGTAAATACGGGGTTTACATACCATTTCTTGTGCAATACGGTTCGAACACTCGAACACCTATACGGATTCTCCTGCACAGTGGCAGATATGTAAATGCGGGGTTTACATACCATTTCTTGCGAAATACGGTTCGAACGCTCGAACACCTATACGGATTCTCCTGCACAGTGGCAGATATGTAAATGCGGGGTTTACATACCATTTCTTGCGAAATACGGTTCGAACGCTCGAACACCTATACGGATTCTCCTGCACAGTGGCAGATTTGTAAATACGGGGTTTACATACCATTTCTTGCGCATTACGGTTCGAACACTCGAACACCTATACGAATTCTCCTGCACAGTGGCAGATATGTAAATACGTGGTTTACATACCATTTCTTGCGCAATACGGTTCGAACACTCGAACACCTATACGGATTCTCCTGCACAGTGGCAGATATGTAAATACGGGGTTTATATACCATTTCTTGCGCAATACGGTTCGAACACTCGAACACCTATACGGATTCTCCTGCACAGTGGCAGATATGTAAATACGGGGTTTACATACCATTTCTTGCGCAATACGGTTCGAACACTCGAACACCTATACGGATTCTCCTGGACAGTGGCAGATATGTAAATACGGGGTTTACATACCATTTCTTGCGCAATACGGTTCGAACACTCGAACACCAATACGGATTCTCCTGCACAGTGGCAGATATGTAAATACGGGGTTTACATACCATTTCTTGCGCAATACGGTTCGAACACTCGAACACCTATACGGATTCTCCTGCACAGTGGCAGATATGTAAATATGAGGTTTACTTACCATTTCTTGCGCAATACGGTTCGAACACTCGAACACCTATACGGATTCTCCTGCACAGTGGCAGATATGTAAATACGGGGTTTACATACCATTTCTTGCGCAATACGGTTCGAACACTCGAACACCTATACGGATTCTCCTGCACAGTGGCAGATATGTAAATACGTGGTTTACATATCATTTCTTGCGCAATACGGTTCGAACACTCGAACACCTATACGGATTCTCCTGCATAGTGGCAGATATGTAAATATGGGGTTTACATACCATTTCTTGCGCAATACGGTTCGAACACTCGAACACCTATACGGATTCTCCTGCACAGTGGCAGATATGTAAATACGGGGTTTACATACCATTTCTTGCGCAATACGGTTCGAACACTCGAAAACCTCTACGGATTCTCCTGCACAGTGGCAGATATGTAAATACGGGGTTTACATACCATTTCTTGCGCAATACGGTTCGAACACTCGAAAACCTATACGGATTCTCCTGCACAGTGGCAGATATGTAAATGCGGGGTTTACATAACATTTTTTGCGCAATACGGTTCGAACACTCGAACACCTATACGGATTCTCCTGCACAGTGGCAGATATGTAAATACGGGGTTTACGTACCATTTCTTGCGCAATACGGTTCGAACACTCGAACACCTATACGGATTCTCCTGGACAGTGGCAGATATGTAAATACGGGGTTTACATACCATTTCTTGCGCAATACGGTTCGAACACTCGAACACCTATACGGATTCTCCTGCACAGTGGCAGATATGTAAATACGGGGTTTACATACCATTTCTTGCGCAATACGGTTCGAACACTCGAACACCTATACGGATTCTCCTGCATAGTGGCAGATATGTAAATACGGGGTTTACATACCATTTCTTGCGCAATACGGTTCGAACACTCGAACACCTATACGGATTCTCCTGCACAGTTGCAGATATGTAAATACGGGGTTTACATACCATTTCTTGCGCATTACGGTTCGAACACTGGAACACCTATACGGATTCTCCTGCACAGTGGCAGATATGTAAATACGGGGTTTACATACCATTTCTTGCTCAATACGGTTCGAACACTCGAACACCTATACGGATTCTCCAGCACAGTGGTAGATATGTAAATACGGGGTTTACATACCATTTCTTGCGCAATACGGTTCGAACACTCGAACACCTATACGGATTCTCCTGCACAGTGGCAGATATGTAAATACGGGGTTTATATACCATTTCTTGCGCAATACGGTTCGAACACTCGAACACCTATACGGATTCTCCTGCACAGTGGCAGATATGTAAATACGGGGTTTACATACCATTTCTTGCGCAATACGGTTCGAACACTCGAACACCTATACGGATTCTCCTGGACAGTGGCAGATATGTAAATACGGGGTTTACATACCATTTCTTGCGCAATACGGTTCGAACACTCGAACACCAATACGGATTCTTCTGCACAGTGGCAGATATGTAAATACGGGGTTTACATACCATTTCTTGCGCAATACGGTTCGAACACTCGAACACCTATACGGATTCTCCTGCACAGTGGCAGATATGTAAATATGAGGTTTACTTACCATTTCTTGCGCAATACGGTTCGAACACTCGAACACCTATACGGATTCTCCTGCACAGTGGCAGATATGTAAATACGGGGTTTACATACCATTTCTTGCGCAATACGGTTCGAACACTCGAACACCTATACGGATTCTCCTGCACAGTGGCAGATATGTAAATACGGGGTTTACATACCATTTCTTGCGCAATACGGTTCGAACACTCGAACACCTATACGGATTCTCCTGCACAGTGGCAGATATGTAAATGCGGGGTTTACTTACCATTTCTTGCGAAATACGGTACGAACACTCGAACACCTATACGGATTCTCCTGCACAGTGGCAGATATGTAGATACGGGGTTTACATACCATTTCTTGCGCAATACGGTTCGAACACTCGAAAACCTCTACGGATTCTCCTGCACAGTGGCAGATAAGTAAATACGGGGTGTACATACCATTTCTTGCGCAATACGGTTCGAACACTCGAAAACCTATACGGATTCTCCTGCACAGTGGCAGATATGTAAATGCAGGGTTTACATAACATTTCTTGCGCAATGCGGTTCGAACACTCGAACACCTATACGGATTCTCCTGCACAGTGGCAGATATGTAAATACGGGGTTTACATACCATTTCTTGCGCATTACGGTTCGAACACTCGAACACCTATACGGATTCTCCTGTGCAGTGGCAGATATGTAAATACGGGTTTTCCGTACCATTTCTTGCGCAATACGGTTCGAACACTCGAACACCTATACGGATTCTCCTGCACAGTGGCAGATATGTAAATACGGGGTTTACGTACCATTTCTTGCGCAATACGGTTCGAACACTCGAACACCTATACGGATTCTCCTGCACAGTGGCAGATATGTAAATACGGGGTTTACATACCATTTCTTGCGCAATACGGTTCGAACACTCGAACACCTATACGGATTCTCCTGCACAGTGGCAGATATGTAAATACGTGGTTTACATATCATTTCTTGCGCAATACGGTTCGAACACTCGAACACCTATACGGATTCTCCTGCATAGTGGCAGATATGTAAATATGGGGTTTACATACCATTTCTTGCGCAATACGGTTCGAACACTCGAACACCTATACGGATTCTCCTGCACAGTGGCAGATATGTAAATACGGGGTTTACATACCATTTCTTGCGCAATACGGTTCGAACACTCGAAAACCTCTACGGATTCTCCTGCACCGTGGCAGATATGTAAATACGGGGTTTACATACCATTTCTTGCGCAATACGGTTCGAACACTCGAAAACCTATACGGATTCTCCTGCACAGTGGCAGATATGTAAATGCGGGGTTTACATAACATTTCTTGCGCAATACGGTTCGAACACTCGAACACCTATACGGATTCTCCTGCACAGTGGCAGATATGTAAATACGGGGTTTACGTACCATTTCTTGCGCAATACGGTTCGAACACTCGAACACCTATACGGATTCTCCTGCACAGTGGCAGATATGTAAATACGGGGTTTACATACCATTTCTTGCTCAATACGGTTCGAACACTCGAACACCTATACGGATTCTCCAGCACAGTGGTAGATATGTAAATACGGGGTTTACATACCATTTCTTGCGCATTACGGTTCGAACACTCGAACACCTATACGGATTCTCCTGCACTGTGGCAGATATGTAAATACGGGGTTTACATACCATTTCTTGCGCAATACGGTTCGAACACTCGAACACCTATACGGATTCTCCTGCACAGTGGCAGATATGTAAATACGGGGTTTACATACCATTTCTTGCGCAATACGGTTCGAACACTCGAACACCTATACGGATTCTCCTGCACAGTGGCAGATATGTAAATGCGGGGTTTACATACCATTTCTTGCGAAATACGGTTCGAACGCTCGAACACCTATACGGATTCTCCTGCACAGTGGCAGATTTGTAAATACGGGGTTTACATACCATTTCTTGCGCATTACGGTTCGAACACTCGAACACCTATACGAATTCTCCTGCACAGTGGCAGATATGTAAATACGTGGTTTACATACCATTTCTTGCGCAATACGGTTCGAACACTCGAACACCTATACGGATTCTCCTGCACAGTGGCAGATATGTAAATACGGGGTTTACATACCATTTCTTGCGCAATACGGTTCGAACACTCGAACACCTATACGGATTCTCCTGCACAGTGGCAGATATGTAAATACGGGGATTACATACCATTTCTTGCGCAATACAGTTCGAAACCTCGAACACCTATACGGATTCTCCTGCACAGCGGCAGATATGTAAATGCGGGGTTTACTTACCATTTCTTGCGAAATACGGTTCGAACACTCGAACACCTATACGGATTCCCCTGCACAGTGGCAGATATGTAAATACGGGGTTTACATTCCATTTCTTGCGCATTACGGTTCGAACACTCGAACACCTATACGGATTCTCCTGCACAGTGGCAGATATGTAAATACGTGGTTTACATACCATTTCTTGCGCAATACGGTTCGAACACTCGAATACCTATACGGATTCTCCTGCACAGTGGAAGATATGTAAATATGGGGTTTACATACCATTTCTTGCGCAATACGGTTCGAACACTCGAACTCCTATACGGATTCTCCTGCACAGTGGCAGATATGTAAATATGAGGTTTACTTACCATTTCTTGCGAAATACGTTTCGAACACTCGAACACCTATACGGATTCTCCTGCACAGTGGCAGATATGTAAATACGGGGTTTACATACCATTTCTTGCGCAATACGGTTCGAACACTCGAACACCTATACGGATTCTCCTGCACAGTGGCAGATATGTAAATACGGGGTTTACATACCATTTCTTGCTCAATACGGTTCGAACACTCGAACACCTATACGGATTCTCCTGCACAGTGGCAGATATGTAAATACGGGGTTTACATACCATTTCTTGCGCAATACGGTTCGAACATTCGAACACCTATACGGATTCTCCTGCACAGTGGCAGATTTGTAAATACGGGGTTTACATACCATTTCTTGCGCAATACGGTTCGAACACTCGAACACCTATACGGATTCTCCTGCACAGTGGCAGATATGTAAATACGGGGTTTACGTACCATTTCTTGCGCAATACGGTTCGAACACTCGAACACCTATACGGATTCTCCTAGACAGTGGCAGATATGTAAATACGGGGTTTACATACCATTTCTTGCGCAATACGGTTCGAACACTCGAACACCTATACGGATTCTCCTGCACAGTGGCAGATATGTAAATACGGGGTTTACATACCATTTCTTGCGCAATACGGTTCGAACACTCGAACACCTATACGGATTCTCCTGCACAGTGGCAGATATGTAAATACGGGGTTTACATACCATTTCTTGCGCAATACGGTTCGAACACTCGAACACCTATACGGATTCTCCTGCACAGTTGCAGATATGTAAATACGGGGTTTACATACCATTTCTTGCGCATTACGGTTCGAACACTCGAACACCTATACGGATTCTCCTGCACAGTGGCAGATATGTAAATACGGGGTTTACATACCATTTCTTGCGCATTACGGTTCGAACACTCGAACACCTATACGGATTCTCCTGCACAGTGGCAGATATGTAAATACGGGGTTTACATACCATTTCTTGCTCAATACGGTTCGAACACTCGAACACCTATACGGATTCTCCAGCACAGTGGTAGATATGTAAATACGGGGTTTACATACCATTTCTTGCGCATTACGGTTCGAACACTCGAACACCTATACGGATTCTCCTGCACAGTGGCAGATATGTAAATACGGGGTTTACATACCATTTCTTGCGCAATACGGTTCGAACACTCGAACACCTATACGGATTCTCCTGCACAGTGGCAGATATGTAAATACGGGGTTTACATACCATTTCTTGCGCAATACGGTTCGAACACTCGAACACCTATACGGATTCTCCAGCACAGTGGTAGATATGTAAATACGGGGTTTACATACCATTTCTTGCGCAATACGGTTCGAACACTCGAACACCTATACGGATTCTCCTGCACAGTGGCAGATATGTAAATACGGGGTTTATATACCATTTCTTGCGCAATACGGTTCGAACACTCGAACACCTATACGGATTCTCCTGCACAGTGGCAGATATGTAAATACGGGGTTTACATACCATTTCTTGCGCAATACGGTTCGAACACTCGAACACCTATACGGATTCTCCTGGACAGTGGCAGATATGTAAATACGGGGTTTACATACCATTTCTTGCGCAATACGGTTCGAACACTCGAACACCAATACGGATTCTTCTGCACAGTGGCAGATATGTAAATACGGGGTTTACATACCATTTCTTGCGCAATACGGTTCGAACACTCGAACACCTATACGGATTCTCCTGCACAGTGGCAGATATGTAAATATGAGGTTTACTTACCATTTCTTGCGCAATACGGTTCGAACACTCGAACACCTATACGGATTCTCCTGCACAGTGGCAGATATGTAAATACGGGGTTTACATACCATTTCTTGCGCAATACGGTTCGAACACTCGAACACCTATACGGATTCTCCTGCACAGTGGCAGATATGTAAATACGGGGTTTACATACCATTTCTTGCGCAATACGGTTCGAACACTCGAACACCTATACGGATTCTCCTGCACAGTGGCAGATATGTAAATGCGGGGTTTACTTACCATTTCTTGCGAAATACGGTACGAACACTCGAACACCTATACGGATTCTCCTGCACAGTGGCAGATATGTAGATACGGGGTTTACATACCATTTCTTGCGCAATACGGTTCGAACACTCGAAAACCTCTACGGATTCTCCTGCACAGTGGCAGATAAGTAAATACGGGGTGTACATACCATTTCTTGCGCAATACGGTTCGAACACTCGAAAACCTATACGGATTCTCCTGCACAGTGGCAGATATGTAAATGCAGGGTTTACATAACATTTCTTGCGCAATGCGGTTCGAACACTCGAACACCTATACGGATTCTCCTGCACAGTGGCAGATATGTAAATACGGGGTTTACATACCATTTCTTGCGCATTACGGTTCGAACACTCGAACACCTATACGGATTCTCCTGTGCAGTGGCAGATATGTAAATACGGGTTTTCCGTACCATTTCTTGCGCAATACGGTTCGAACACTCGAACACCTATACGGATTCTCCTGCACAGTGGCAGATATGTAAATACGGGGTTTACGTACCATTTCTTGCGCAATACGGTTCGAACACTCGAACACCTATACGGATTCTCCTGCACAGTGGCAGATATGTAAATACGGGGTTTACATACCATTTCTTGCGCAATACGGTTCGAACACTCGAACACCTATACGGATTCTCCTGCACAGTGGCAGATATGTAAATACGTGGTTTACATATCATTTCTTGCGCAATACGGTTCGAACACTCGAACACCTATACGGATTCTCCTGCATAGTGGCAGATATGTAAATATGGGGTTTACATACCATTTCTTGCGCAATACGGTTCGAACACTCGAACACCTATACGGATTCTCCTGCACAGTGGCAGATATGTAAATACGGGGTTTACATACCATTTCTTGCGCAATACGGTTCGAACACTCGAAAACCTCTACGGATTCTCCTGCACCGTGGCAGATATGTAAATACGGGGTTTACATACCATTTCTTGCGCAATACGGTTCGAACACTCGAAAACCTATACGGATTCTCCTGCACAGTGGCAGATATGTAAATGCGGGGTTTACATAACATTTCTTGCGCAATACGGTTCGAACACTCGAACACCTATACGGATTCTCCTGCACAGTGGCAGATATGTAAATACGGGGTTTACGTACCATTTCTTGCGCAATACGGTTCGAACACTCGAACACCTATACGGATTCTCCTGCACAGTGGCAGATATGTAAATACGGGGTTTACATACCATTTCTTGCTCAATACGGTTCGAACACTCGAACACCTATACGGATTCTCCAGCACAGTGGTAGATATGTAAATACGGGGTTTACATACCATTTCTTGCGCATTACGGTTCGAACACTCGAACACCTATACGGATTCTCCTGCACTGTGGCAGATATGTAAATACGGGGTTTACATACCATTTCTTGCGCAATACGGTTCGAACACTCGAACACCTATACGGATTCTCCTGCACAGTGGCAGATATGTAAATACGGGGTTTACATACCATTTCTTGCGCAATACGGTTCGAACACTCGAACACCTATACGGATTCTCCTGCACAGTGGCAGATATGTAAATGCGGGGTTTACATACCATTTCTTGCGAAATACGGTTCGAACGCTCGAACACCTATACGGATTCTCCTGCACAGTGGCAGATTTGTAAATACGGGGTTTACATACCATTTCTTGCGCATTACGGTTCGAACACTCGAACACCTATACGAATTCTCCTGCACAGTGGCAGATATGTAAATACGTGGTTTACATACCATTTCTTGCGCAATACGGTTCGAACACTCGAACACCTATACGGATTCTCCTGCACAGTGGCAGATATGTAAATACGGGGTTTACATACCATTTCTTGCGCAATACGGTTCGAACACTCGAACACCTATACGGATTCTCCTGCACAGTGGCAGATATGTAAATACGGGGATTACATACCATTTCTTGCGCAATACAGTTCGAAACCTCGAACACCTATACGGATTCTCCTGCACAGCGGCAGATATGTAAATGCGGGGTTTACTTACCATTTCTTGCGAAATACGGTTCGAACACTCGAACACCTATACGGATTCCCCTGCACAGTGGCAGATATGTAAATACGGGGTTTACATTCCATTTCTTGCGCATTACGGTTCGAACACTCGAACACCTATACGGATTCTCCTGCACAGTGGCAGATATGTAAATACGTGGTTTACATACCATTTCTTGCGCAATACGGTTCGAACACTCGAATACCTATACGGATTCTCCTGCACAGTGGAAGATATGTAAATATGGGGTTTACATACCATTTCTTGCGCAATACGGTTCGAACACTCGAACTCCTATACGGATTCTCCTGCACAGTGGCAGATATGTAAATATGAGGTTTACTTACCATTTCTTGCGAAATACGTTTCGAACACTCGAACACCTATACGGATTCTCCTGCACAGTGGCAGATATGTAAATACGGGGTTTACATACCATTTCTTGCGCAATACGGTTCGAACACTCGAACACCTATACGGATTCTCCTGCACAGTGGCAGATATGTAAATACGGGGTTTACATACCATTTCTTGCTCAATACGGTTCGAACACTCGAACACCTATACGGATTCTCCTGCACAGTGGCAGATATGTAAATACGGGGTTTACATACCATTTCTTGCGCAATACGGTTCGAACATTCGAACACCTATACGGATTCTCCTGCACAGTGGCAGATTTGTAAATACGGGGTTTACATACCATTTCTTGCGCAATACGGTTCGAACACTCGAACACCTATACGGATTCTCCTGCACAGTGGCAGATATGTAAATACGGGGTTTACGTACCATTTCTTGCGCAATACGGTTCGAACACTCGAACACCTATACGGATTCTCCTGGACAGTGGCAGATATGTAAATACGGGGTTTACATACCATTTCTTGCGCAATACGGTTCGAACACTCGAACACCTATACGGATTCTCCTGCACAGTGGCAGATATGTAAATACGGGGTTTACATACCATTTCTTGCGCAATACGGTTCGAACACTCGAACACCTATACGGATTCTCCTGCACAGTGGCAGATATGTAAATACGGGGTTTACATACCATTTCTTGCGCAATACGGTTCGAACACTCGAACACCTATACGGATTCTCCTGCACAGTTGCAGATATGTAAATACGGGGTTTACATACCATTTCTTGCGCATTACGGTTCGAACACTCGAACACCTATACGGATTCTCCTGCACAGTGGCAGATATGTAAATACGGGGTTTACATACCATTTCTTGCGCATTACGGTTCGAACACTCGAACACCTATACGGATTCTCCTGCACAGTGGCAGATATGTAAATACGGGGTTTACATACCATTTCTTGCTCAATACGGTTCGAACACTCGAACACCTATACGGATTCTCCAGCACAGTGGTAGATATGTAAATACGGGGTTTACATACCATTTCTTGCGCATTACGGTTCGAACACTCGAACACCTATACGGATTCTCCTGCACAGTGGCAGATATGTAAATACGGGGTTTACATACCATTTCTTGCGCAATACGGTTCGAACACTCGAACACCTATACGGATTCTCCTGCACAGTGGCAGATATGTAAATACGGGGTTTACATACCATTTCTTGCGCAATACGGTTCGAACACTCGAACACCTATACGGATTCTCCTGCACAGTGGCAGATATGTAAATGCGGGGTTTACATACCATTTCTTGCGAAATACGGTTCGAACGCTCGAACACCTATACGGATTCTCCTGCACAGTGGCAGATTTGTAAATACGGGGTTTACATACCATTTCTTGCGCATTACGGTTCGAACACTCGAACACCTATACGAATTCTCCTGCACAGTGGCAGATATGTAAATACGTGGTTTACATACCATTTCTTGCGCAATACGGTTCGAACACTCGAACACCTATACGGATTCTCCTGCAAAGTGGCAGATACGTAAATACGGGGTTTATATACCATTTCTTGCGCAATACGGTTCGAACACTCGAACACCTATACGGATTCTCCTGCACAGTGGCAGATATGTAAATACGGGGTTTACATACCATTTCTTGCGCAATACGGTTCGAACACTCGAACACCTATACGGATTCTCCTGGACAGTGGCAGATATGTAAATACGGGGTTTACATACCATTTCTTGCGCAATACGGTTCGAACACTCGAACACCAATACGGATTCTCCTGCACAGTGGCAGATATGTAAATACGGGGTTTACATACCATTTCTTGCGCAATACGGTTCGAACACTCGAACACCTATACGGATTCTCCTGCACAGTGGCAGATATGTAAATATGAGGTTTACTTACCATTTCTTGCGCAATACGGTTCGAACACTCGAACACCTATACGGATTCTCCTGCACAGTGGCAGATATGTAAATACGGGGTTTACATACCATTTCTTGCGCAATACGGTTCGAACACTCGAACACCTATACGGATTCTCCTGCACAGTGGCAGATATGTAAATACGTGGTTTACATATCATTTCTTGCGCAATACGGTTCGAACACTCGAACACCTATACGGATTCTCCTGCATAGTGGCAGATATGTAAATATGGGGTTTACATACCATTTCTTGCGCAATACGGTTCGAACACTCGAACACCTATACGGATTCTCCTGCACAGTGGCAGATATGTAAATACGGGGTTTACATACCATTTCTTGCGCAATACGGTTCGAACACTCGAAAACCTCTACGGATTCTCCTGCACAGTGGCAGATATGTAAATACGGGGTTTACATACCATTTCTTGCGCAATACGGTTCGAACACTCGAAAACCTATACGGATTCTCCTGCACAGTGGCAGATATGTAAATGCGGGGTTTACATAACATTTTTTGCGCAATACGGTTCGAACACTCGAACACCTATACGGATTCTCCTGCACAGTGGCAGATATGTAAATACGGGGTTTACGTACCATTTCTTGCGCAATACGGTTCGAACACTCGAACACCTATACGGATTCTCCTGGACAGTGGCAGATATGTAAATACGGGGTTTACATACCATTTCTTGCGCAATACGGTTCGAACACTCGAACACCTGTACGGATTCTCCTGCACAGTGGCAGATATGTAAATACGGGGTTTACATACCATTTCTTGCGCAATACGGTTCGAACACTCGAACACCTATACGGATTCTCCTGCACAGTGGCAGATATGTAAATACGGGGTTTACATACCATTTCTTGCGCAATACGGTTCGAACACTCGAACACCTATACGGATTCTCCTGCACAGTTGCAGATATGTAAATACGGGGTTTACATACCATTTCTTGCGCATTACGGTTCGAACACTCGAACACCTATACGGATTCTCCTGCACAGTGGCAGATATGTAAATACGGGGTTTACATACCATTTCTTGCTCAATACGGTTCGAACACTCGAACACCTATACGGATTCTCCAGCACAGTGGTAGATATGTAAATACGGGGTTTACATACCATTTCTTGCGCAATACGGTTCGAACACTCGAACACCTATACGGATTCTCCTGCACAGTGGCAGATATGTAAATACGGGGTTTATATACCATTTCTTGCGCAATACGGTTCGAACACTCGAACACCTATACGGATTCTCCTGCACAGTGGCAGATATGTAAATACGGGGTTTACATACCATTTCTTGCGCAATACGGTTCGAACACTCGAACACCTATACGGATTCTCCTGGACAGTGGCAGATATGTAAATACGGGGTTTACATACCATTTCTTGCGCAATACGGTTCGAACACTCGAACACCAATACGGATTCTCCTGCACAGTGGCAGATATGTAAATACGGGGTTTACATACCATTTCTTGCGCAATACGGTTCGAACACTCGAACACCTATACGGATTCTCCTGCACAGTGGCAGATATGTAAATATGAGGTTTACTTACCATTTCTTGCGCAATACGGTTCGAACACTCGAACACCTATACGGATTCTCCTGCACAGTGGCAGATATGTAAATACGGGGTTTACATACCATTTCTTGCGCAATACGGTTCGAACACTCGAACACCTATACGGATTCTCCTGCACAGTGGCAGATATGTAAATACGGGGTTTACATACCATTTCTTGCGCAATACGGTTCGAACACTCGAACACCTATACGGATTCTCCTGCACAGTGGCAGATATGTAAATGCGGGGTTTACTTACCATTTCTTGCGAAATACGGTACGAACACTCGAACACCTATACGGATTCTCCTGCACAGTGGCAGATATGTAGATACGGGGTTTACATACCATTTCTTGCGCAATACGGTTCGAACACTCGAAAACCTCTACGGATTCTCCTGCACAGTGGCAGATAAGTAAATACGGGGTGTACATACCATTTCTTGCGCAATACGGTTCGAACACTCGAAAACCTATACGGATTCTCCTGCACAGTGGCAGATATGTAAATGCAGGGTTTACATAACATTTCTTGCGCAATGCGGTTCGAACACTCGAACACCTATACGGATTCTCCTGCACAGTGGCAGATATGTAAATACGGGGTTTACATACCATTTCTTGCGCATTACGGTTCGAACACTCGAACACCTATACGGATTCTCCTGTGCAGTGGCAGATATGTAAATACGGGTTTTCCGTACCATTTCTTGCGCAATACGGTTCGAACACTCGAACACCTATACGGATTCTCCTGCACAGTGGCAGATATGTAAATACGGGGTTTACGTACCATTTCTTGCGCAATACGGTTCGAACACTCGAACACCTATACGGATTCTCCTGCACAGTGGCAGATATGTAAATACGGGGTTTACATACCATTTCTTGCGCAATAAGGTTCGAACACTCGAACACCTATACGGATTCTCCTGCACAGTGGCAGATATGTAAATACGTGGTTTACATATCATTTCTTGCGCAATACGGTTCGAACACTCGAACACCTATACGGATTCTCCTGCATAGTGGCAGATATGTAAATATGGGGTTTACATACCATTTCTTGCGCAATACGGTTCGAACACTCGAACACCTATACGGATTCTCCTGCACAGTGGCAGATATGTAAATACGGGGTTTACATACCATTTCTTGCGCAATACGGTTCGAACACTCGAAAACCTCTACGGATTCTCCTGCACAGTGGCAGATATGTAAATACGGGGTTTACATACCATTTCTTGCGCAATACGGTTCGAACACTCGAAAACCTATACGGATTCTCCTGCACAGTGGCAGATATGTAAATGCGGGGTTTACATAACATTTCTTGCGCAATACGGTTCGAACACTCGAACACCTATACGGATTCTCCTGCACAGTGGCAGATATGTAAATACGGGGTTTACGTACCATTTCTTGCGCAATACGGTTCGAACACTCGAACACCTATACGGATTCTCCTGCACAGTGGCAGATATGTAAATACGGGGTTTACATACCATTTCTTGCTCAATACGGTTCGAACACTCGAACACCTATACGGATTCTCCAGCACAGTGGTAGATATGTAAATACGGGGTTTACATACCATTTCTTGCGCATTACGGTTCGAACACTCGAACACCTATACGGATTCTCCTGCACTGTGGCAGATATGTAAATACGGGGTTTACATACCATTTCTTGCGCAATACGGTTCGAACACTCGAACACTTATACGGATTCTCCTGCACAGTGGCAGATATGTAAATACGGGGTTTACATACCATTTCTTGCGCAATACGGTTCGAACACTCGAACACCTATACGGATTCTCCTGCACAGTGGCAGATATGTAAATGCGGGGTTTACATACCATTTCTTGCGAAATACGGTTCGAACGCTCGAACACCTATACGGATTCTCCTGCACAGTGGCAGATTTGTAAATACGGGGTTTACATACCATTTCTTGCGCATTACGGTTCGAACACTCGAACACCTATACGAATTCTCCTGCACAGTGGCAGATATGTAAATACGTGGTTTACATACCATTTCTTGCGCAATACGGTTCGAACACTCGAACACCTATACGGATTCTCCTGCACAGTGGCAGATATGTAAATACGGGGTTTACATACCATTTCTTGCGCAATACGGTTCGAACACTCGAACACCTATACGGATTCTCCTGCACAGTGGCAGATATGTAAATACGGGGATTACATACCATTTCTTGCGCAATACAGTTCGAAACCTCGAACACCTATACGGATTCTCCTGCACAGCGGCAGATATGTAAATGCGGGGTTTACTTACCATTTCTTGCGAAATACGGTTCGAACACTCGAACACCTATACGGATTCCCCTGCACAGTGGCAGATATGTAAATACGGGGTTTACATTCCATTTCTTGCGCATTACGGTTCGAACACTCGAACACCTATACGGATTCTCCTGCACAGTGGCAGATATGTAAATACGTGGTTTACATACCATTTCTTGCGCAATACGGTTCGAACACTCGAATACCTATACGGATTCTCCTGCACAGTGGAAGATATGTAAATATGGGGTTTACATACCATTTCTTGCGCAATACGGTTCGAACACTCGAACTCCTATACGGATTCTCCTGCACAGTGGCAGATATGTAAATATGAGGTTTACTTACCATTTCTTGCGAAATACGTTTCGAACACTCGAACACCTATACGGATTCTCCTGCACAGTGGCAGATATGTAAATACGGGGTTTACATACCATTTCTTGCGCAATACGGTTCGAACACTCGAACACCTATACGGATTCTCCTGCACAGTGGCAGATATGTAAATACGGGGTTTACATACCATTTCTTGCTCAATACGGTTCGAACACTCGAACACCTATACGGATTCTCCTGCACAGTGGCAGATATGTAAATACGGGGTTTACATACCATTTCTTGCGCAATACGGTTCGAACATTCGAACACCTATACGGATTCTCCTGCACAGTGGCAGATTTGTAAATACGGGGTTTACATACCATTTCATGCGCATTACGGTTCGAACACTCGAACACCTATACGAATTCTCCTGCACAGTGGCAGATATGTAAATACGTGGTTTACATACCATTTCTTGCGCAATACGGTTCGAACACTCGAACACCTATACGGATTCTCCTGCACAGTGGCAGATATGTAAATACGGGGATTACATACCATTTCTTGCGCAATACAGTTCGAAACCTCGAACACCTATACGGATTCTCCTGCACAGCGGCAGATATGTAAATGCGGGGTTTACTTAGCATTTCTTGCGAAATACGGTTCGAACACTCGAACACCTATACGGATTCCCCTGCACAGTGGCAGATATGTAAATACGGGGTTTACATTCCATTTCTTGCGCATTACGGTTCGAACACTCGAACACCTATACGGATTCTCCTGCACAGTGGCAGATATGTAAATACGTGCTTTACATACCATTTCTTGCGCAATACGGTTCGAACACTCGAACACCTATACGGATTCTCCTGCACAGTGGCAGATATGTAAATATGGGGTTTACATACCATTTCTTGCGCAATACGGTTCGAACACTCGAACTCCTATACGGATTCTCCTGCACAGTGGCAGATATGTAAATATGAGGTTTACTTACCATTTCTTGCGAAATACGTTTCGAACACTCGAACACCTATACGGATTCGCCTGCACAGTGGCAGATATGTAAATACGGGGTTTACATACCATTTCTTGCGCAATACGGTTCGAACACTCGAACACCTATACGGATTCTCCTGCACAGTGGCAGATATGTAAATACGGGGTTTACATACCATTTCTTGCTCAATACGGTTCGAACACTCGAACACCTATACGGATTCTCCTGCACAGTGGCAGATATGTAAATACGGGGTTTACATACCATTTCTTGCGCAATACGGTTCGAACATTCGAACACCTATACGGATTCTCCTGCACAGTGGCAGATATGTAAATACGGGGTTTACATACCATTTCTTGCGCAATACGGTTCGAACACTCGAACACCTATACGGATTCTCCTGCACAGTGGCAGATATGTAAATATGAGGTTTACCTACCATTTCTTGCGAAATACGGTTCGAACACTCGAACACCTATACGGATTCTCCTGCACAGTGGCAGATATGTAAATACGGGGTTTACATACCATTTCTTGCGCAATACGGTTCGAACACTCGAACACCTATACGGATTCTCCTACACAGTGGCAGATATGTAAATACGGGGTTTACATACCATTTCTTGCTCAATACGGTTCGAACACTCGAACACCTATACGGATTCTCCTGCACAGTGGCAGATATGTAAATACGGGGTTTACAAACCATTTCTTGCGCATTACGGTTCGAACACTCGAATACCTATACGGATTCTCCTGCACAGTGGCAGATATGTAAATACGGGGTTTACATACCATTTCTTGCGCATTACGGTTCGAACACTCGAACACCTATACGGATTCTCCTACGTAGTGGCGGATATGTAAATACGGGTTTTCCGTACCATTTCTTGCGCAATACGGTTCGAACACTCGAACACCTATACGGATTCTCCTGCACAGTGGCAGATATGTAAATACGGGGTTTACATACCATTTCTTGCGCAATACGGTTCGAACACTCGAACACCTATACGGATTCTCCTGCACAGTGGCAGATATGTAAATACGGGGTTTACATACCATTTCTTGCGCAATACGGTTCGAACACTCGAACACCTATACGGATTCTCCCGCACAGTGGCAGATATGTAAATGCGGGGTTTACATACCATTTCTTGCGAAATACGGTTCGAACACTCGAACACCTATACGGATTCTCCTGCACAGTGGCAGATATGTAAATACGGGGTTTACATACCATTTCTTGCTCAATACGGTTCGAACACTCGAACACCTATACGGATTCTCCAGCACAGTGGTAGATATGTAAATACGGGGTTTACATACCATTTCTTGCGCATTACGGTTCGAACACTCGAACACCTATACGGATTCTCCTGCACAGTGGCAGATATGTAAATACGGGGTTTACATACCATTTCTTGCGCAATACGGTTCGAACACTCGAACACCTATACGGATTCTCCTGCACAGTGGCAGATATGTAAATACGGGGTTTACATACCATTTCTTGCGCAATACGGTTCGAACACTCGAACACCTATACGGATTCTCCTGCACAGTGGCAGATATGTAAATGCGGGGTTTACATACCATTTCTTGCGAAATACGGTTCGAACGCTCGAACACCTATACGGATTCTCCTGCACAGTGGCAGATTTGTAAATACGGGGTTTACATACCATTTCTTGCGCATTACGGTTCGAACACTCGAACACCTATACGAATTCTCCTGCACAGTGGCAGATATGTAAATACGTGGTTTACATACCATTTCTTGCGCAATACGGTTCGAACACTCGAACACCTATACGGATTCTCCTGCACAGTGGCAGATACGTAAATACGGGGTTTATATACCATTTCTTGCGCAATACGGTTCGAACACTCGAACACCTATACGGATTCTCCTGCACAGTGGCAGATATGTAAATACGGGGTTTACATACCATTTCTTGCGCAATACGGTTCGAACACTCGAACACCTATACGGATTCTCCTGGACAGTGGCAGATATGTAAATACGGGGTTTACATACCATTTCTTGCGCAATACGGTTCGAACACTCGAACACCAATACGGATTCTCCTGCACAGTGGCAGATATGTAAATACGGGGTTTACATACCATTTCTTGCGCAATACGGTTCGAACACTCGAACACCTATACGGATTCTCCTGCACAGTGGCAGATATGTAAATATGAGGTTTACTTACCATTTCTTGCGCAATACGGTTCGAACACTCGAACACCTATACGGATTCTCCTGCACAGTGGCAGATATGTAAATACGGGGTTTACATACCATTTCTTGCGCAATACGGTTCGAACACTCGAACACCTATACGGATTCTCCTGCACAGTGGCAGATATGTAAATACGTGGTTTACATATCATTTCTTGCGCAATACGGTTCGAACACTCGAACACCTATACGGATTCTCCTGCATAGTGGCAGATATGTAAATATGGGGTTTACATACCATTTCTTGCGCAATACGGTTCGAACACTCGAACACCTATACGGATTCTCCTGCACAGTGGCAGATATGTAAATACGGGGTTTACATACCATTTCTTGCGCAATACGGTTCGAACACTCGAAAACCTCTACGGATTCTCCTGCACAGTGGCAGATATGTAAATACGGGGTTTACATACCATTTCTTGCGCAATACGGTTCGAACACTCGAAAACCTATACGGATTCTCCTGCACAGTGGCAGATATGTAAATGCGGGGTTTACATAACATTTTTTGCGCAATACGGTTCGAACACTCGAACACCTATACGGATTCTCCTGCACAGTGGCAGATATGTAAATACGGGGTTTACGTACCATTTCTTGCGCAATACGGTTCGAACACTCGAACACCTATACGGATTCTCCTGGACAGTGGCAGATATGTAAATACGGGGTTTACATACCATTTCTTGCGCAATACGGTTCGAACACTCGAACACCTGTACGGATTCTCCTGCACAGTGGCAGATATGTAAATACGGGGTTTACATACCATTTCTTGCGCAATACGGTTCGAACACTCGAACACCTATACGGATTCTCCTGCACAGTGGCAGATATGTAAATACGGGGTTTACATACCATTTCTTGCGCAATACGGTTCGAACACTCGAACACCTATACGGATTCTCCTGCACAGTTGCAGATATGTAAATACGGGGTTTACATACCATTTCTTGCGCATTACGGTTCGAACACTCGAACACCTATACGGATTCTCCTGCACAGTGGCAGATATGTAAATACGGGGTTTACATACCATTTCTTGCTCAATACGGTTCGAACACTCGAACACCTATACGGATTCTCCAGCACAGTGGTAGATATGTAAATACGGGGTTTACATACCATTTCTTGCGCAATACGGTTCGAACACTCGAACACCTATACGGATTCTCCTGCACAGTGGCAGATATGTAAATACGGGGTTTATATACCATTTCTTGCGCAATACGGTTCGAACACTCGAACACCTATACGGATTCTCCTGCACAGTGGCAGATATGTAAATACGGGGTTTACATACCATTTCTTGCGCAATACGGTTCGAACACTCGAACACCTATACGGATTCTCCTGGACAGTGGCAGATATGTAAATACGGGGTTTACATACCATTTCTTGCGCAATACGGTTCGAACACTCGAACACCAATACGGATTCTCCTGCACAGTGGCAGATATGTAAATACGGGGTTTACATACCATTTCTTGCGCAATACGGTTCGAACACTCGAACACCTATACGGATTCTCCTGCACAGTGGCAGATATGTAAATATGAGGTTTACTTACCATTTCTTGCGCAATACGGTTCGAACACTCGAACACCTATACGGATTCTCCTGCACAGTGGCAGATATGTAAATACGGGGTTTACATACCATTTCTTGCGCAATACGGTTCGAACACTCGAACACCTATACGGATTCTCCTGCACAGTGGCAGATATGTAAATACGGGGTTTACATACCATTTCTTGCGCAATACGGTTCGAACACTCGAACACCTATACGGATTCTCCTGCACAGTGGCAGATATGTAAATGCGGGGTTTACTTACCATTTCTTGCGAAATACGGTACGAACACTCGAACACCTATACGGATTCTCCTGCACAGTGGCAGATATGTAGATACGGGGTTTACATACCATTTCTTGCGCAATACGGTTCGAACACTCGAAAACCTCTACGGATTCTCCTGCACAGTGGCAGATAAGTAAATACGGGGTGTACATACCATTTCTTGCGCAATACGGTTCGAACACTCGAAAACCTATACGGATTCTCCTGCACAGTGGCAGATATGTAAATGCAGGGTTTACATAACATTTCTTGCGCAATGCGGTTCGAACACTCGAACACCTATACGGATTCTCCTGCACAGTGGCAGATATGTAAATACGGGGTTTACATACCATTTCTTGCGCATTACGGTTCGAACACTCGAACACCTATACGGATTCTCCTGTGCAGTGGCAGATATGTAAATACGGGTTTTCCGTACCATTTCTTGCGCAATACGGTTCGAACACTCGAACACCTATACGGATTCTCCTGCACAGTGGCAGATATGTAAATACGGGGTTTACGTACCATTTCTTGCGCAATACGGTTCGAACACTCGAACACCTATACGGATTCTCCTGCACAGTGGCAGATATGTAAATACGGGGTTTACATACCATTTCTTGCGCAATAAGGTTCGAACACTCGAACACCTATACGGATTCTCCTGCACAGTGGCAGATATGTAAATACGTGGTTTACATATCATTTCTTGCGCAATACGGTTCGAACACTCGAACACCTATACGGATTCTCCTGCATAGTGGCAGATATGTAAATATGGGGTTTACATACCATTTCTTGCGCAATACGGTTCGAACACTCGAACACCTATACGGATTCTCCTGCACAGTGGCAGATATGTAAATACGGGGTTTACATACCATTTCTTGCGCAATACGGTTCGAACACTCGAAAACCTCTACGGATTCTCCTGCACAGTGGCAGATATGTAAATACGGGGTTTACATACCATTTCTTGCGCAATACGGTTCGAACACTCGAAAACCTATACGGATTCTCCTGCACAGTGGCAGATATGTAAATGCGGGGTTTACATAACATTTCTTGCGCAATACGGTTCGAACACTCGAACACCTATACGGATTCTCCTGCACAGTGGCAGATATGTAAATACGGGGTTTACGTACCATTTCTTGCGCAATACGGTTCGAACACTCGAACACCTATACGGATTCTCCTGCACAGTGGCAGATATGTAAATACGGGGTTTACATACCATTTCTTGCTCAATACGGTTCGAACACTCGAACACCTATACGGATTCTCCAGCACAGTGGTAGATATGTAAATACGGGGTTTACATACCATTTCTTGCGCATTACGGTTCGAACACTCGAACACCTATACGGATTCTCCTGCACTGTGGCAGATATGTAAATACGGGGTTTACATACCATTTCTTGCGCAATACGGTTCGAACACTCGAACACTTATACGGATTCTCCTGCACAGTGGCAGATATGTAAATACGGGGTTTACATACCATTTCTTGCGCAATACGGTTCGAACACTCGAACACCTATACGGATTCTCCTGCACAGTGGCAGATATGTAAATGCGGGGTTTACATACCATTTCTTGCGAAATACGGTTCGAACGCTCGAACACCTATACGGATTCTCCTGCACAGTGGCAGATTTGTAAATACGGGGTTTACATACCATTTCTTGCGCATTACGGTTCGAACACTCGAACACCTATACGAATTCTCCTGCACAGTGGCAGATATGTAAATACGTGGTTTACATACCATTTCTTGCGCAATACGGTTCGAACACTCGAACACCTATACGGATTCTCCTGCACAGTGGCAGATATGTAAATACGGGGTTTACATACCATTTCTTGCGCAATACGGTTCGAACACTCGAACACCTATACGGATTCTCCTGCACAGTGGCAGATATGTAAATACGGGGATTACATACCATTTCTTGCGCAATACAGTTCGAAACCTCGAACACCTATACGGATTCTCCTGCACAGCGGCAGATATGTAAATGCGGGGTTTACTTACCATTTCTTGCGAAATACGGTTCGAACACTCGAACACCTATACGGATTCCCCTGCACAGTGGCAGATATGTAAATACGGGGTTTACATTCCATTTCTTGCGCATTACGGTTCGAACACTCGAACACCTATACGGATTCTCCTGCACAGTGGCAGATATGTAAATACGTGGTTTACATACCATTTCTTGCGCAATACGGTTCGAACACTCGAATACCTATACGGATTCTCCTGCACAGTGGAAGATATGTAAATATGGGGTTTACATACCATTTCTTGCGCAATACGGTTCGAACACTCGAACTCCTATACGGATTCTCCTGCACAGTGGCAGATATGTAAATATGAGGTTTACTTACCATTTCTTGCGAAATACGTTTCGAACACTCGAACACCTATACGGATTCTCCTGCACAGTGGCAGATATGTAAATACGGGGTTTACATACCATTTCTTGCGCAATACGGTTCGAACACTCGAACACCTATACGGATTCTCCTGCACAGTGGCAGATATGTAAATACGGGGTTTACATACCATTTCTTGCTCAATACGGTTCGAACACTCGAACACCTATACGGATTCTCCTGCACAGTGGCAGATATGTAAATACGGGGTTTACATACCATTTCTTGCGCAATACGGTTCGAACATTCGAACACCTATACGGATTCTCCTGCACAGTGGCAGATTTGTAAATACGGGGTTTACATACCATTTCTTGCGCATTACGGTTCGAACACTCGAACACCTATACGAATTCTCCTGCACAGTGGCAGATATGTAAATACGTGGTTTACATACCATTTCTTGCGCAATACGGTTCGAACACTCGAACACCTATACGGATTCTCCTGCACAGTGGCAGATATGTAAATACGGGGATTACATACCATTTCTTGCGCAATACAGTTCGAAACCTCGAACACCTATACGGATTCTCCTGCACAGCGGCAGATATGTAAATGCGGGGTTTACTTACCATTTCTTGCGAAATACGGTTCGAACACTCGAACACCTATACGGATTCCCCTGCACAGTGGCAGATATGTAAATACGGGGTTTACATTCCATTTCTTGCGCATTACGGTTCGAACACTCGAACACCTATACGGATTCTCCTGCACAGTGGCAGATATGTAAATACGTGCTTTACATACCATTTCTTGCGCAATACGGTTCGAACACTCGAACACCTATACGGATTCTCCTGCACAGTGGCAGATATGTAAATATGGGGTTTACATACCATTTCTTGCGCAATACGGTTCGAACACTCGAACTCCTATACGGATTCTCCTGCACAGTGGCAGATATGTAAATATGAGGTTTACTTACCATTTCTTGCGAAATACGTTTCGAACACTCGAACACCTATACGGATTCGCCTGCACAGTGGCAGATATGTAAATACGGGGTTTACATACCATTTCTTGCGCAATACGGTTCGAACACTCGAACACCTATACGGATTCTCCTGCACAGTGGCAGATATGTAAATACGGGGTTTACATACCATTTCTTGCTCAATACGGTTCGAACACTCGAACACCTATACGGATTCTCCTGCACAGTGGCAGATATGTAAATACGGGGTTTACATACCATTTCTTGCGCAATACGGTTCGAACATTCGAACACCTATACGGATTCTCCTGCACAGTGGCAGATATGTAAATACGGGGTTTACATACCATTTCTTGCGCAATACGGTTCGAACACTCGAACACCTATACGGATTCTCCTGCACAGTGGCAGATATGTAAATATGAGGTTTACCTACCATTTCTTGCGAAATACGGTTCGAACACTCGAACACCTATACGGATTCTCCTGCACAGTGGCAGATATGTAAATACGGGGTTTACATACCATTTCTTGCGCAATACGGTTCGAACACTCGAACACCTATACGGATTCTCCTGCACAGTGGCAGATATGTAAATACGGGGTTTACATACCATTTCTTGCTCAATACGGTTCGAACACTCGAACACCTATACGGATTCTCCTGCACAGTGGCAGATATGTAAATACGGGGTTTACAAACCATTTCTTGCGCATTACGGTTCGAACACTCGAATACCTATACGGATTCTCCTGCACAGTGGCAGATATGTAAATACGGGGTTTACATACCATTTCTTGCGCATTACGGTTCGAACACTCGAACACCTATACGGATTCTCCTACGTAGTGGCGGATATGTAAATACGGGTTTTCCGTACCATTTCTTGCGCAATACGGTTCGAACACTCGAACACCTATACGGATTCTCCTGCACAGTGGCAGATATGTAAATACGGGGTTTACATACCATTTCTTGCGCAATACGGTTCGAACACTCGAACACCTATACGGATTCTCCTGCACAGTGGCAGATATGTAAATACGGGGTTTACATACCATTTCTTGCGCAATACGGTTCGAACACTCGAACACCTATACGGATTCTCCCGCACAGTGGCAGATATGTAAATGCGGGGTTTACATACCATTTCTTGCGAAATACGGTTCGAACGCTCGAACACCTATACGGATTCTCCTGCACAGTGGCAGATATGTAAATACGGGGTTTACATACCATTTCTTGCGCAATACGGTTCGAACACTCGAACACCTATACGGATTCTCCTGCACAGTGGCAGATATGTAAATACGGGGTTTACATACCATTTCTTGCGCAATACGGTTCGAACACTCGAACACCTATACGGATTCTCCTGCACAGTGGCAGATATGTAAATGCGGGGTTTACATACCATTTCTTGCGAAATACGGTTCGAACGCTCGAACACCTATACGGATTCTCCTGCACAGTGGCAGATATGTAAATACGGGGTTTACATACCATTTCTTGCGCAATACGGTTCGAACTCTCGAACACCTATACGGATTCTCCTGCACAGTGGCAGATATGTAAATACGGGGTTTACATACCATTTCTTGCGCAATACGGTTCGAACACTCGAACACCTATACGGATTCACCTGCACAGTGGCAGATATGTAAATGCGGGTTTTCCGTACCATTTCTTGCGCAATACGGTTCGAACACTCGAACACCTATACGGATTCTCCTGCACAGTGGCAGATATGTAAATACGGGGTTTACGTACCATTTCTTGCGCAATACGGTTCGAACAGTCGAACACCTATACGGATTCTCCTGCACAGTGGCAGATATGTAAATACGGGGTTTACATACCATTTCTTGCGCAATACGGTTCGAACACTCGAACACCTATACGGATTCTCCTGCACAGTGGCAGATATGTAAATACGGGGTTTACATAACATTTCTTGCGCAATACGGTTCGAACACTCGAACACCTATACGGATTCTCCTGCACAGTGGCAGATATATAAATACGGGGTTTACATACAATTTCTTGCGCATTACGGTTCGAACACTCGAACACCTATACGGATTCTCCTGCACAGTGGCAGATATGTAAATACGGGGTTTACATACCATTTCTTGCGCAATACGGTTCGAACACTCGAACACCTATACGGATTCTCCTGCACAGTGGCAGATATGTAAATACGGGGTTTACATACCATTTCTTGCGCAATACGGTTCGAACACTCGAACACCTATACGGATTCTCCCGCACAGTGGCAGATATGTAAATGCGGGGTTTACATACCATTTCTTGCGAAATACGGTTCGAACGCTCGAACACCTATACGGATTCTCCTGCACAGTGGCAGATATGTAAATACGGGGTTTACATACCATTTCTTGCGCAATACGGTTCGAACACTCGAACACCTATACGGATTCTCCTGCACAGTGGCAGACATGTAAATACGGGGTTTACATACCATTTCTTGCGCAATACGGTTCGAACACTCGAACACCTATACGGATTCTCCTGCACAGTGGCAGATATGTAAATGCGGGGTTTACATACCATTTCTTCCGAAATACGGTTCGAGCGCTCGAACACCTATACGGATTCTCCTGCACAGTGGCAGATATGTAAATACGGGGTTTACATACCATTTCTTCCGCAATACGGTTCGAACACTCGAACACCTATACGGATTCTCCTGCACAGTGGCAGATATGTAAATACGGGGTTTACATACCATTTCTTGCGCAATACGGTTCGAACACTCGAACACCTATACGGATTCTCCTGCACAGTGGCTGATATGTAAATGCGGGTTTTCCGTACCATTTCTTGCGCAATACGGTTCGAACACTCGAACACCTATACGGATTCTCCTGCACAGTGGCAGATATGTAAATACGGGGTTTACGTACCATTTCTTGCGCAATACGGTTCGAACAGTCGAACACCTATACGGATTCTCCTGCACAGTGGCAGATATGTAAATACGGGGTTTACATACCATTTCTTGCGCAATACGGTTCGAACACTCGAACACCTATACGGATTCTCCTGCACAGTGGCAGATATGTAAATACGGGGTTTACATACCATTTCTTGCGCAATACGGTTCGAACACTCGAACACCTATACGGATTCTCCTGCACAGTGGCAGATATGTAAATGCGGGGTTTACATACCATTTCTTGCGAAATACGGTTCGAACGCTCGAACACCTATACGGATTCTCCTGCACAGTGGCAGATATGTAAATACGGGGTTTACATACCATTTCTTGCGCAATACGGTTCGAACTCTCGAACACCTATACGGATTCTCCTGCACAGTGGCAGATATGTAAATACGGGGTTTACATACCATTTCTTGCGCAATACGGTTCGAACACTCGAACACCTATACGGATTCTCCTGCACAGTGGCAGATATGTAAATGCGGGTTTTCCGTACCATTTCTTGCGCAATACGGTTCGAACACTCGAACACCTATACGGATTCTCCTGCACAGTGGCAGATATGTAAATACGGGGTTTACGTACCATTTCTTGCGCAATACGGTTCGAACAGTCGAACACCTATACGGATTCTCCTGCACAGTGGCAGATATGTAAATACGGGGTTTACATACCATTTCTTGCGCAATACGGTTCGAACACTCGAACACCTATATGGATTCTCCTGCACAGTGGCAGATATGTAAATACGGGGTTTACATAACATTTCTTGCGCAATACGGTTCGAACACTCGAACACCTATACGGATTCTCCTGCACAGTGGCAGATATATAAATACGGGGTTTACATACCATTTCTTGCGCATTACGGTTCGAACACTCGAACACCTATACGGATTCTCCTGCACAGTGGCAGATATGTAAATACGGGGTTTACATACCATTTCTTGCGCAATACGGTTCGAACACTCGAACACCTATACGGATTCTCCTGCACAGTGGCAGATATGTAAATACGGGGTTTACATACCATTTCTTGCGCAATACGGTTCGAACACTCGAACACCTATACGGATTCTCCCGCACAGTGGCAGATATGTAAATGCGGGGTTTACATACCATTTCTTGCGAAATACGGTTCGAACGCTCGAACACCTATACGGATTCTCCTGCACAGTGGCAGATATGTAAATACGGGGTTTACATACCATTTCTTGCGCAATACGGTTCGAACACTCGAACACCTATACGGATTCTCCTGCACAGTGGCAGACATGTAAATACGGGGTTTACATACCATTTCTTGCGCAATACGGTTCGAACGCTCGAACACCTATACAGATTCTCCTGCACAGTGGCAGATATGTAAATACGGGGTTTACATACCATTTCTTGCGCATTACGGTTCGAACACTCGAACACCTATACGAATTCTCCCGCACAGTGGCAGATATGTAAATACGTGGTTTACATACCATTTCTTGCGCAATACGGTTCGAACACTCGAACACCTATACGGATTCTCCTGCACAGTGGCAGATATGTAAATACGGGGTTTACATACCATTTCTTGCGCAATACGGTTCGAACACTCGAACACCTATACGGATTCTCCTGGACAGTGGCAGATATGTAAATACGGGGTTTATATACCATTTCTTGCGCAATACGGTTCGAACACTCGAACACCTATACGGATTCTCCTGTACAGTGGCAGATATGTAAATACGGGGTTTACATACCATTTCTTGCGCAATACGGTTCGAACACTCGAACACCTATACGGATTCTCCTACACAGTGGCAGATATGTAAATATGAGGTTTACTTACCATTTCTTGCGCAATACGGTTCGAACACTCGAACACCTATACGGATTCTCCTGCACAGTGGCAGATATGTAAATACGGGGTTTACATACCATTTCTTGCGCAATACGGTTCGAACACTCGAACACCTATACGGATTCTCCTGCACAGTGGCAGATATGTAAATACGGGGTTTACATACCATTTCTTGCGCATTACGGTTCGAACACTCGAACACCTATACGGATTCTCCTGCACAGTGGTAGATATGTAAATACGGGGTTTACATACCATTTCTTGCGCAATACGGTTCGAACACTCGAACACCTATACGGATTCTCCTGCACAGTGGCAGATATGTAAATACGGGGTTTACATACCATTTCTTGCGCATTACGGTTCGAGCACTCGAACACCTATACGGATTCTCGTACGCAGTGGCAGATATGTAAATACGGGTTTTCCGTACCATTTCTTGCGCAATACGGTTCGAACACTCGAACACCTATACGGATTCTCCTGCACAGTGGCAGATATGTAAATACGGGGTTTACGTACCATTTCTTGCGCAATACGGTTCGAACACTCGAACACCTATACGGATTCTCCTGCACAGTGGCAGATATGTAAATACGGGGTTTACATACCATTTCTTGCGCACTACGGTTCGAACACTCGAACACCTATACGAATTCTCCTGCACAGTGGCAGATATGTAAATACGTGGTTTACATACCATTTCTTGCGCAATACGGTTCGAACACTCGAACACCTATACGGATTCTCCTGCACAGTGGCAGACTTGTAAATACGGGGTTTACATACCATTTCTTGCGCAATACGGTTCGAACACTCGAACACCTATACGGATTCTCCTGGACAGTGGCAGATATGTAAATACGGGGTTTACATACCATTTCTTGCGCAATACGGTTCGAACACTCGAACACCTATACGGATTCTCCTGCACAGTGGCAGATATGTAAATACGGGGTTTACATACCATTTCTTGCGCAATACGGTTCGAACACTCGAACACCTATACGGATTCTCCTGCACAGTGGCAGATATGTAAATATGAGGTTTACTTACCATTTCTTGCGCAATACGGTTCGAACACTCGAACACCTATACGGATTCTCCTGCACAGTGGCAGATATGTAAATACGGGGTTTACATACCATTTCTTGCGCAATACGGTTCGAACACTCGAACACCTATACGAATTCTCCTGCACAGTGGCAGATATGTCAATACGGGGTTTACATACCATTTCTTGCGCATTACGGTTCGAACACTCGAACACCTATACGGATTCTCCTGCACAGTGGCAGATATGTAAATACGGGGTTTACATACCATTTCTTGCGCAATACGGTTCGAACACTCGAACACCTATACGGATTCTCCTGCACAGTGGCAGATATGTAAATACGGGGTTTACATACCATTTCTTGCGCATTACGGTTCGAACACTCGAACACCTATACGGATTCTCCTACGCCGTGGCAGATATGTAAATACGGGTTTTCCGTACCATTCCTTGCGCAATACGGTTCGAACACTCGAACACCTATACGGATTCTCCTGCACAGTGGCAGATATGTAAATACGGGGTTTACGTACCATTTCTTGCGCAATACGGTTCGAACACTCGAACACCTATACGGATTCTCCTGCACAGTGGCAGATATGTAAATACGGGGTTTACTTACCATTTCTTGCGCAATACGGTTCGAACACTCGAACACCTATACGGATTCTCCTGCACAGTGGCAGATATGTAAATACGGGGTTTACATACCATTTCTTGCGCAATACGGTTCGAACACTCGAACACCTATACGGATTGTCCTGCACAGTGGCAGATATATAAATACGGGGTTTACATACCATTTCTTGCGCATTACGGTTCGAACACTCGAACACCTATACGGATTCTCCTGCACAGTGGCAGATATGTAAATACGGGGTTTACATACCATTTCTTGCGCAATACGGTTCGAACACTCGAACACCTATACGGATTCTCCTGCACAGTGGCAGATATGTAAATACGGGGTTTACATTCCATTTCTTGCGCAATACGGTTTGAACACTCGAACACCTATACGGATTCTCCTGCACAGTGGCAGATATATAAATACGGGGTTTACATACCATTTTTTGCGCATTACGGTTCGAACACTCGAACACCTATACGGATTCTCCTGCACAGAGGCAGATATGTAAATACGGGGTTTACATACAATTTCTTGCGCAATACGGTTCGAACACTCGAACACCTATACGGATTCTCCTGCACAGTGGCAGATATGTAAATACGGGGTTTACATACCATTTCTTGCGCAATACGGGTCGAACACTCGAACACCTATACGGATTCTCCTGCACAGTGGCAGATATGTAAATACGGGGTTTACATACCATTTCTTGTGCATTACGGTTCGAACACTCGAACACCTATACGGATTCTCCTGCACAGTGGCAGATATGTAAATACGGGGTTTACATACCATTTCTTGCGCAATACGGTTCGAACACTCGAACACCTATACGGATTCTCCTGCACAGTGGCAGATATGTAAATGCGGGGTTTACTTACCATTTCTTGCGAAATACGGTTCGAACACTCGAACACCTATACGGATTCTCCTGCACAGTGGCAGATATGTAAATACGGGGTTTACATACCATTTCTTGCGCAATACGGTTCGAACACTCGAACACCTATACGGATTCTCCTGCACAGTGGCAGATATGTAAATACGGGGTTTACATACCATTTCTTGCGCATTACGGTTCGAACACTCGAACACCTATACGGATTCTCCTGCACAGTGGCAGATATGTAAATACGGGGTTTACATACCATTTCTTGCGCAATACGGTTCGAACACTCGAACACCTATACGGATTCTCCAGCACAGTGGTAGATATGTAAATACGGGGTTGACATACCATTTCTTGCGCATTACGGTTCGAACACTCGAACACCTATACGGATTCTCCTGCACAGTGGCAGATATGTAAATGCGGGGTTTACATACCATTTCTTGCGAAATACGGTTCGAACGCTCGAACACCTATACGGATTCTCCTGCACAGTGGCAGATTTGTAAATACGGGGTTTACATACCATTTCTTGCGCATTACGGTTCGAACACTCGAACACCTATACGAATTCTCCTGCACAGTGGCAGATATGTAAATACGGGGTTTACATACCATTTTTTGCGCATTACGGTTCGAACACTCGAACACCTATACGGATTCTCCTGCACAGAGGCAGATATGTAAATACGGGGTTTACATACAATTTCTTGCGCAATACGGTTCGAACACTCGAACACCTATACGGATTCTCCTGCACAGTGGCAGATATGTAAATACGGGGTTTACATACCATTTCTTGCGCAATACGGGTCGAACACTCGAACACCTATACGGATTCTCCTGCACAGTGGCAGATATGTAAATACGGGGTTTACATACCATTTCTTGTGCATTACGGTTCGAACACTCGAACACCTATACGGATTCTCCTGCACAGTGGCAGATATGTAAATACGGGGTTTACATACCATTTCTTGCGCAATACGGTTCGAACACTCGAACACCTATACGGATTCTCCTGCACAGTGGCAGATATGTAAATGCGGGGTTTACTTACCATTTCTTGCGAAATACGGTTCGAACACTCGAACACCTATACGGATTCTCCTGCACAGTGGCAGATATGTAAATACGGGGTTTACATACCATTTCTTGCGCAATACGGTTCGAACACTCGAACACCTATACGGATTCTCCTGCACAGTGGCAGATATGTAAATACGGGGTTTACATACCATTTCTTGCGCATTACGGTTCGAACACTCGAACACCTATACGGATTCTCCTGCACAGTGGCAGATATGTAAATACGGGGTTTACATACCATTTCTTGCGCAATACGGTTCGAACACTCGAACACCTATACGGATTCTCCAGCACAGTGGTAGATATGTAAATACGGGGTTGACATACCATTTCTTGCGCATTACGGTTCGAACACTCGAACACCTATACGGATTCTCCTGCACAGTGGCAGATATGTAAATGCGGGGTTTACATACCATTTCTTGCGAAATACGGTTCGAACGCTCGAACACCTATACGGATTCTCCTGCACAGTGGCAGATTTGTAAATACGGGGTTTACATACCATTTCTTGCGCATTACGGTTCGAACACTCGAACACCTATACGAATTCTCCTGCACAGTGGCAGATATGTAAATACGTGGTTTACATACCATTTCTTGCGCAATACGGTTCGAACACTCGAACACCTATACGGATTCTCCTGCACAGTGGCAGATATGTAAATACGGGGTTTATATACCATTTCTTGCGCAATACGGTTCGAACACTCGAACACCTATACGGATTCTCCTGCACAGTGGCAGATATGTAAATACGGGGTTTACATACCATTTCTTGCGCAATACGGTTCGAACACTCGAACACCTATACGGATTCTCCTGGACAGTGGCAGATATGTAAATACGGGGTTTACATACCATTTCTTGCGCAATACGGTTCGAACACTCGAACACCAATACGGATTCTCCTGCACAGTGGCAGATATGTAAATACGGGGTTTACATACCATTTCTTGCGCAATACGGTTCGAACACTCGAACACCTATACGGATTCTCCTGCACAGTGGCAGATATGTAAATATGAGGTTTACTTACCATTTCTTGCGCAATACGGTTCGAACACTCGAACACCTATACGGATTCTCCTGCACAGTGGCAGATATGTAAATACGGGGTTTACATACCATTTCTTGCGCAATACGGTTCGAACACTCGAACACCTATACGGATTCTCCTGCACAGTGGCAGATATGTAAATACGGGGTTTACATACCATTTCTTGCGCAATACGGTTCGAACACTCGAACACCTATACGGATTCTCCTGCACAGTGGCAGATATGTAAATGCGGGGTTTACTTACCATTTCTTGCGAAATACGGTACGAACACTTGAACACCTATACGGATTCTCCTGCACAGTGGCAGATATGTAGATACGGGGTTTACATACCATTTCTTGCGCAATACGGTTCGAACACTCGAAAACCTCTACGGATTCTCCTGCACAGTGGCAGATATGTAAATACGGGGTGTACATACCATTTCTTGCGCAATACGGTTCGAACACTCGAAAACCTATACGGATTCTCCTGCACAGTGGCAGATATGTAAATGCAGGGTTTACATAACATTTCTTGCGCAATGCGGTTCGAACACTCGAACACCTATACGGATTCTCCTGCACAGTGGCAGATATGTAAATACGGGGTTTACATACCATTTCTTGCGCATTACGGTTCGAACACTCGAACACCTATACGGATTCTCCTGCGCAGTGGCAGATATGTAAATACGGGTTTTCCGTACCATTTCTTGCGCAATACGGTTCGAACACTCGAACACCTATACGGATTCTCCTGCACAGTGGCAGATATGTAAATACGGGGTTTACGTACCATTTCTTGCGCAATACGGTTCGAACACTCGAACACCTATACGGATTCTCCTGCACAGTGGCAGATATGTAAATACGGGGTTTACATACCATTTCTTGCGCAATACGGTTCGAACACTCGAACACCTATACGGATTCTCCTGCACAGTGGCAGATATGTAAATACGTGGTTTACATATCATTTCTTGCGCAATACGGTTCGAACACTCGAACACCTATACGGATTCTCCTGCATAGTGGCAGATATGTAAATATGGGGTTTACATACCATTTCTTGCGCAATACGGTTCGAACACTCGAACACCTATACGGATTCTCCTGCACAGTGGCAGATATGTAAATACGGGGTTTACATACCATTTCTTGCGCAATACGGTTCGAACACTCGAAAACCTCTACGGATTCTCCTGCACAGTGGCAGATATGTAAATACGGGGTTTACATACCATTTCTTGCGCAATACGGTTCGAACACTCGAAAACCTATACGGATTCTCCTGCACAGTGGCAGATATGTAAATGCGGGGTTTACATAACATTTCTTGCGCAATACGGTTCGAACACTCGAACACCTATACGGATTCTCCTGCACAGTGGCAGATATGTAAATACGGGGTTTACGTACCATTTCTTGCGCAATACGGTTCGAACACTCGAACACCTATACGGATTCTCCTGCACAGTGGCAGATATGTAAATACGGGGTTTACATACCATTTCTTGCTCAATACGGTTCGAACACTCGAACACCTATACGGATTCTCCAGCACAGTGGTAGATATGTAAATACGGGGTTTACATACCATTTCTTGCGCATTACGGTTCGAACACTCGAACACCTATACGGATTCTCCTGCACTGTGGCAGATATGTAAATACGGGGTTTACATACCATTTCATGCGCAATACGGTTCGAACACTCGAACACCTATACGGATTCTCCTGCACAGTGGCAGATATGTAAATACGGGGTTTACATACCATTTCTTGCGCAATACGGTTCGAACACTCGAACACCTATACGGATTCTCCTGCACAGTGGCAGATATGTAAATGCGGGGTTTACATACCATTTCTTGCGAAATACGGTTCGAACGCTCGAACACCTATACGGATTCTCCTGCACAGTGGCAGATTTGTAAATACGGGGTTTACATACCATTTCTTGCGCATTACGGTTCGAACACTCGAACACCTATACGAATTCTCCTGCACAGTGGCAGATATGTAAATACGTGGTTTACATACCATTTCTTGCGCAATACGGTTCGAACACTCGAACACCTATACGGATTCTCCTGCACAGTGGCAGATATGTAAATACGGGGTTTACATACCATTTCTTGCGCAATACGGTTCGAACACTCGAACACCTATACGGATTCTCCTGCACAGTGGCAGATATGTAAATACGGGGTTTACATACCATTTCTTGCGCAATACGGTTCGAACACTCGAACACCTATACGGATTCTCCTGGACAGTGGCAGATATGTAAATACGGGGTTTACATACCATTTCTTGCGCAATACGGTTCGAACACTCGAACACCTATACGGATTCTCCTGCACAGTGGCAGATATGTAAATACGGGGTTTACATACCATTTCTTGCGCAATACGGTTCGAACACTCGAACACCTATACGGATTCTCCTGCACAGTGGCAGATATGTAAATATGAGGTTTACTTACCATTTCTTGCGCAATACGGTTCGAACACTCGAACACCTATACGGATTCTCCTGCACAGTGGCAGATATGTAAATACGGGGTTTACATACCATTTCTTGCGCAATACGGTTCGAACACTCGAACACCTATACGGATTCTCCTGCACAGTGGCAGATATGTAAATACGGGGTTTACATACCATTTCTTGCGCATTACGGTTCGAACACTCGAACACCTATACGGATTCTCCTGCACAGTGGCAGATATGTAAATACGGGGTTTACATACCATTTCTTGCGCAATACGGTTCGAACACTCGAACACCTATACGGATTCTCCTGCACAGTGGCAGATATGTAAATGCGGGGTTTACTTACCATTTCTTGCGAAATACGGTTCGAACACTCGAACACCTATTCGGATTCTCCTGCACAGTGGCAGATATGTAGATACGGGGTTTACATACCATTTCTTGCGCAATACGGTTCGAACACTCGAAAACCTCTACGGATTCTCCTACACAGTGGCAGATATGTAAATACGGGGTTTACATACCATTTCTTGCGCAATACGGTTCGAACACTCGAAAACCTATACGGATTCTCCTGCGCAGTGGCAGATATGTAAATGCGGGGTTTACAGAACATTTCTTGCGCAATACGGTTCGAACACTCGAACACCTATACGGATTCTCCTGCACAGTGGCAGATATGTTAATACGGGGTTTACATACCATTTCTTGCGCATTACGGTTCGAACACTCGAACACCTATACGGATTCTCCTGCACAGTGGCAGATATGTAAATACGGGGTTTACATACCATTTCTTGCGCATTACGGTTCGAACACTCGAACACCTATACTGATTCTCCTGCGCAGTGGCAGATATATAAATACGAGTTTTCCGTACCATTTCTTGCGCAATACGGTTCGAACACTCGAACACCTATACGGATTCTCCTGCACAGTGGCAGATATGTAAATACGGGGTTTACGTACCATTTCTTGCGCAATACGGTTCGAACACTCGAACACCTATACGGATTCTCCTGCACAGTGGCAGATATGTAAATACGGGGTTTACATACCATTTCTTGCGCAATACGGTTCGAACACTCGAACACCTATACGGATTCACCTGCACAGTGGCAGATATGTAAATACGGGGTTTACATATCATTTCTTGCGCAATACGGTCCGAACACTCGAACACCTATACGGATTCTCCTGCACAGTGACAGATATGTAAATACGGGGTTTACATACCATTTCTTGCGCATTACGTTTCGAACACTCGAACACCTATACGGATTCTCCTGCATAGTGGCAGATATGTAAATATGGGGTTTACATACCATTTCTTGCGCAATACGGTTCGAACACTCGAACACCTATACGGATTCTCCTACACAGTGGCAGATATGTAAATACGGGGTTTACGTACCATTTCTTGCGCAATACGGTTCGAACACTCGAACACCTATACGGATTCTCCTGCACAGTGGCAGATATGTAAATACGGGGTTTACATACCATTTCTTGCGCAATACGGTTCGAACACTCGAACACCTATACGGATTCTCCTGCACAGTGGCAGATATGTAAATACGGGGTTTACATACCATTTCTTGCGCAATACGGTTCGAACACTCGAACACCTATACGGATTCACCTGCACAGTGGCAGATATGTAAATACGGGGTTTACATACCATTTCTTGCGAAATACGGTTCGAACGCTCGAACACCTATACGGATTCTCCTGCACAGTGGCAGATTTGTAAATACGGGGTTTACATACCATTTCTTGCGCATTACGGTTCGAACACTCGAACACCTATACGAATTCTCCTGCACAGTGGCAGATATGTAAATACGTGGTTTACATACCATTTCTTGCGCAATACGGTTCGAACACTCGAACACCTATACGGATTCTCCTGCACAGTGGCAGATATGTAAATACGGGGTTTACATACCATTTCTTGCGCAATACGGTTCGAACACTCGAACACCTATACGGATTCTCCTGCACAGTGGCAGATATGTAAATACGGGGTTTACATACCATTTCTTGCGCAATACGGTTCGAACACTCGAACACCTATACGGATTCTCCTGGACAGTGGCAGATATGTAAATACGGGGTTTACATACCATTTCTTGCGCAATACGGTTCGAACACTCGAACACCTATACGGATTCTCCTGCACAGTGGCAGATATGTAAATACGGGGTTTACATACCATTTCTTGCGCAATACGGTTCGAACACTCGAACACCTATACGGATTCTCCTGCACAGTGGCAGATATGTAAATATGAGGTTTACTTACCATTTCTTGCGCAATACGGTTCGAACACTCGAACACCTATACGGATTCTCCTGCACAGTGGCAGATATGTAAATACGGGGTTTACATACCATTTCTTGCGCAATACGGTTCGAACACTCGAACACCTATACGGATTCTCCTGCACAGTGGCAGATATGTAAATACGGGGTTTACATACCATTTCTTGCGCATTACGGTTCGAACACTCGAACACCTATACGGATTCTCCTGCACAGTGGCAGATATGTAAATACGGGGTTTACATACCATTTCTTGCGCAATACGGTTCGAACACTCGAACACCTATACGGATTCTCCTGCACAGTGGCAGATATGTAAATGCGGGGTTTACTTACCATTTCTTGCGAAATACGGTTCGAACACTCGAACACCTATTCGGATTCTCCTGCACAGTGGCAGATATGTAGATACGGGGTTTACATACCATTTCTTGCGCAATACGGTTCGAACACTCGAAAACCTCTACGGATTCTCCTACACAGTGGCAGATATGTAAATACGGGGTTTACATACCATTTCTTGCGCAATACGGTTCGAACACTCGAAAACCTATACGGATTCTCCTGCGCAGTGGCAGATATGTAAATGCGGGGTTTACAGAACATTTCTTGCGCAATACGGTTCGAACACTCGAACACCTATACGGATTCTCCTGCACAGTGGCAGATATGTTAATACGGGGTTTACATACCATTTCTTGCGCATTACGGTTCGAACACTCGAACACCTATACGGATTCTCCTGCACAGTGGCAGATATGTAAATACGGGGTTTACATACCATTTCTTGCGCATTACGGTTCGAACACTCGAACACCTATACTGATTCTCCTGCGCAGTGGCAGATATATAAATACGAGTTTTCCGTACCATTTCTTGCGCAATACGGTTCGAACACTCGAACACCTATACGGATTCTCCTGCACAGTGGCAGATATGTAAATACGGGGTTTACGTACCATTTCTTGCGCAATACGGTTCGAACACTCGAACACCTATACGGATTCTCCTGCACAGTGGCAGATATGTAAATACGGGGTTTACATACCATTTCTTGCGCAATACGGTTCGAACACTCGAACACCTATACGGATTCACCTGCACAGTGGCAGATATGTAAATACGGGGTTTACATATCATTTCTTGCGCAATACGGTTCGAACACTCGAACACCTATACGGATTCTCCTGCATAGTGGCAGATATGTAAATATGGGGTTTACATACCATTTCTTGCGCAATACGGTTCGAACACTCGAACACCTATACGGATTCTCCTGCACAGTGGCAGTTATGTAAATACGGGGTTTACGTACCATTTCTTGCGCAATACGGTTCGAACACTCGAACACCTATACGGATTCTCCTGCACAGTGGCAGATATGTAAATACGGGGTTTACATACCATTTCTTGCGCAATACGGTTCGAACACTCGAACACCTATACGGATTCTCCTGCACAGTGGCAGATATGTAAATACGGGGTTTACATACCATTTCTTGCGCAATACGGTTTGAACACTCGAACACCTATACGGATTCTCCTGCACAGTGGCAGATATATAAATACGGGGTTTACATACCATTTCTTGCGCATTACGGTTCGAACACTCGAACACCTATACGGATTCTCCTGCACAGTGGCAGATATGTAAATACGGGGTTTACATACCATTTCTTGCGCAATACGGTTCGAACACTCGAACACCTATACGGATTCTCCTGCACAGTGGCAGATATGTAAATACGGGGTTTACATACCATTTCTTGCGCAATACGGGTCGAACACTCGAACACCTATACGGATTCTCCTGCAAAGTGGCAGATATGTAAATACGGGGTTTACATACCATTTCTTGCGCAATACGGTTCGAACACTCGAACACCTATACGGATTCTCCTGCACAGTGGCAGATATGTAAATACGGGGTTTACATACCATTTCTTGCGCATTACGGTTCGAACACTCGAACACCTATACGGATTCTCCTGCACAGTGGCAGATATGTAAATACGGGGTTTACATACCATTTCTTGCGCAATACGGTTCGAACACTCGAACACCTATACGGATTCTCCTGCACTGTGGCAGATATGTAAATGCGGGGTTTACTTACCGTTTCTTGCGAAATACGGTTCGAACACTCGAACACCTATTCGGATTCTCCTGCACAGTGGCAGATATGTAGATACGGGGTTTACATACCATTTCTTGCGCAATACGGTTCGAACACTCGAAAACCTCTACGGATTCTCCTACACAGTGGCAGATATGTAAATACGGGGTTTACATACCATTTCTTGCGCAATACGGTTCGAACACTCGAAAACCTATACGGATTCTCCTGCGCAGTGGCAGATATGTAAATGCGGGGTTTACATAACATTTCTTGCGCAATACGGTTCGAACACTCGAACACCTATACGGATTCTCCTGCACAGTGGCAGATATGTTAATACGGGGTTTACATACCATTTCTTGCGCATTACGGTTCGAACACTCGAACACCTATACGGATTCTCCTGCACAGTGGCAGATATGTAAATACGGGGTTTACATACCATTTCTTGCGCATTACGGTTCGAACACTCGAACACCTATACTGATTCTCCTGCGCAGTGGCAGATATATAAATACGAGTTTTCCGTACCATTTCTTGCGCAATACGGTTCGAACACTCGAACACCTATACGGATTCTCCTGCACAGTGGCAGATATGTAAATACGGGGTTTACGTACCATTTCTTGCGCAATACGGTTCGAACACTCGAACACCTATACGGATTCTCCTGCACAGTGGCAGATATGTAAATACGGGGTTTACATACCATTTCTTGCGCAATACGGTTCGAACACTCGAACACCTATACGGATTCACCTGCACAGTGGCAGATATGTAAATACGGGGTTTACATATCATTTCTTGCGCAATACGGTCCGAACACTCGAACACCTATACGGATTCTCCTGCACAGTGACAGATATGTAAATACGGGGTTTACATACCATTTCTTGCGCATTACGTTTCGAACACTCGAACACCTATACGGATTCTCCTGCATAGTGGCAGATATGTAAATATGGGGTTTACATACCATTTCTTGCGCAATACGGTTCGAACACTCGAACACCTATACGGATTCTCCTGCACAGTGGCAGTTATGTAAATACGGGGTTTACGTACCATTTCTTGCGCAATACGGTTCGAACACTCGAACACCTATACGGATTCTCCTGCACAGTGGCAGATATGTAAATACGGGGTTTACATACCATTTCTTCCGCAATACGGTTCGAACACTCGAACACCTATACGGATTCTCCTGCACAGTGGCAGATATGTAAATACGGGGTTTACATACCATTTCTTGCGCAATACGGTTTGAACACTCGAACACCTATACGGATTCTCCTGCACAGTGGCAGATATATAAATACGGGGTTTACATACCATTTCTTGCGCATTACGGTTCGAACACTCGAACACCTATACGGATTCTCCTGCACAGTGGCAGATATGTAAATACGGGGTTTACATACCATTTCTTGCGCAATACGGTTCGAACACTCGAACACCTATACGGATTCTCCTGCATAGTGGCAGATATGTAAATATGGGGTTTACATACCATTTCTTGCGCAATACGGTTCGAACACTCGAACACCTATACGGATTCTCCTGCACAGTGGCAGATATGTAAATACGGGGTTTACATACCATTTCTTGCGCAATACGGTTCGAACACTCGAACACCTATACGGATTCTCCTGCACAGTGGCAGATATGTAAATACGGGGTTTACATACCATTTCTTGCGCAATACGGGTCGAACACTCGAACACCTATACGGATTCTCCTGCAAAGTGGCAGATATGTAAATACGGGGTTTACATACCATTTCTTGCGCAATACGGTTCGAACACTCGAACACCTATACGGATTCTCCTGCACAGTGGCAGATATGTAAATACGGGGTTTACATACCATTTCTTGCGCATTACGGTTCGAACACTCGAACACCTATACGGATTCTCCTGCACAGTGGCAGATATGTAAATACGGGGTTTACATACCATTTCTTGCGCAATACGGTTCGAACACTCGAACACCTATACGGATTCTCCTGCACTGTGGCAGATATGTAAATGCGGGGTTTACTTACCGTTTCTTGCGAAATACGGTTCGAACACTCGAACACCTATTCGGATTCTCCTGCACAGTGGCAGATATGTAGATACGGGGTTTACATACCATTTCTTGCGCAATACGGTTCGAACACTCGAAAACCTCTACGGATTCTCCTACACAGTGGCAGATATGTAAATACGGGGTTTACATACCATTTCTTGCGCAATACGGTTCGAACACTCGAAAACCTATACGGATTCTCCTGCGCAGTGGCAGATATGTAAATGCGGGGTTTACATAACATTTCTTGCGCAATACGGTTCGAACACTCGAACACCTATACGGATTCTCCTGCACAGTGGCAGATATGTTAATACGGGGTTTACATACCATTTCTTGCGCATTACGGTTCGAACACTCGAACACCTATACGGATTCTCCTGCACAGTGGCAGATATGTAAATACGGGGTTTACATACCATTTCTTGCGCATTACGGTTCGAACACTCGAACACCTATACTGATTCTCCTGCGCAGTGGCAGATATATAAATACGAGTTTTCCGTACCATTTCTTGCGCAATACGGTTCGAACACTCGAACACCTATACGGATTCTCCTGCACAGTGGCAGATATGTAAATACGGGGTTTACGTACCATTTCTTGCGCAATACGGTTCGAACACTCGAACACCTATACGGATTCTCCTGCACAGTGGCAGATATGTAAATACGGGGTTTACATACCATTTCTTGCGCAATACGGTTCGAACACTCGAACACCTATACGGATTCACCTGCACAGTGGCAGATATGTAAATACGGGGTTTACATATCATTTCTTGCGCAATACGGTCCGAACACTCGAACACCTATACGGATTCTCCTGCACAGTGACAGATATGTAAATACGGGGTTTACATACCATTTCTTGCGCATTACGTTTCGAACACTCGAACACCTATACGGATTCTCCTGCATAGTGGCAGATATGTAAATATGGGGTTTACATACCATTTCTTGCGCAATACGGTTCGAACACTCGAACACCTATACGGATTCTCCTGCACAGTGGCAGTTATGTAAATACGGGGTTTACGTACCATTTCTTGCGCAATACGGTTCGAACACTCGAACACCTATACGGATTCTCCTGCACAGTGGCAGATATGTAAATACGGGGTTTACATACCATTTCTTCCGCAATACGGTTCGAACACTCGAACACCTATACGGATTCTCCTGCACAGTGGCAGATATGTAAATACGGGGTTTACATACCATTTCTTGCGCAATACGGTTTGAACACTCGAACACCTATACGGATTCTCCTGCACAGTGGCAGATATATAAATACGGGGTTTACATACCATTTCTTGCGCATTACGGTTCGAACACTCGAACACCTATACGGATTCTCCTGCACAGTGGCAGATATGTAAATACGGGGTTTACATACCATTTCTTGCGCAATACGGTTCGAACACTCGAACACCTATACGGATTCTCCTGCACAGTGGCAGATATGTAAATACGGGGTTTACATACCATTTCTTGCGCAATACGGGTCGAACACTCGAACACCTATACGGATTCTCCTGCACAGTGGCAGATATGTAAATACGGGGTTTACATACCATTTCTTGTGCATTACGGTTCGAACACTCGAACACCGATACGGATTCTCCTGCACAGTGGCAGATATGTAAATACGGGGTTTACATACCATTTCTTGCGCAATACGGTTCGAACACTCGAACACCTATACGGATTCTCCTGCACAGTGGCAGATATGTAAATGCGGGGTTTACTTACCATTTCTTGCGAAATACGGTTCGAACACTCGAACACCTATACGGATTCTCCTGCACAGTGGCAGATATGTAAATACGGGGTTTACATACCATTTCTTGCGCAATACGGTTCGAACACTCGAACACCTATACGGATTCTCCTGCACAGTGGCAGATATGTAAATACGGGGTTTACATACCATTTTTTGCGCATTACGGTTCGAACACTCGAACACCTATACGGATTCTCCTGCACAGTGGCAGATATGTAAATACGGGGTTTACATACCATTTCTTGCGCAATACGGTTCGAACACTCGAACACCTATACGGATTCTCCTACACAGTGGCAGATATGTAAATGCGGGGTTTACTTACCATTTCTTGCGAAATACGGTACGAACACTCGAACACCTATACGGATTCTCCTGCACAGTGGCAGATATGTAGATACGGGGTTTACATACCATTTCTTGCGCAATACGGTTCGAACACTCGAAAACCTCTACGGATTCTCCTGCACAGTGGCAGATATGTAAATACGGGGTTTACATACCATTTCTTGCGCAATACGGTTCGAACACTCGAAAACCTATACGGATTCTCCTGCACAGTGGCAGATATGTAAATACGGGGTTTACATACCATTTCTTGCGCAATACGGTTCGAACACTCGAAAACCTCTACGGATTCTCCTGCACAGTGGCAGATATTTAAATACGGGGTTTACATACCATTTCTTGCGCAATACGGTTCGAACACTCGAAAACCTATACGGATTCTCCTGCACAGTGGCAGATATGTAAATGCGGGGTTTACATAACATTTCTTGCGCAATACGGTTCGAACACTCGAACACCTATACGGATTCTCCTGCACAGTGGCAGATATGCAAATACGGGGTTTACGTACCATTTCTTGCGCAATACGGTTCGAACACTCGAACACCTATACGGATTCTCCTGGACAGTGGCAGATATGTAAATACGGGGTTTACATACCATTTCTTGCGCAATACGGTTCGAACACTCGAACACCTATACGGATTCTCCTGCACAGTGGCAGATATGTAAATACGGGGTTTACATACCATTTCTTGCGCAATACGGTTCGAACACTCGAACACCTATACGGATTCTCCTGCACAGTGGCTGATATGTAAATACGGGGTTTACATACCATTTCTTGCGCAATACGGTTCGAACACTCGAACACCTATACGGATTCTCCTGCACAGTTGCAGATATGTAAATACGGGGTTTACATACCATTTCTTGCGCATTACGGTTCGAACACTCGAACACCTATACGGATTCTCCTGCACAGTGGCAGATATGTAAATACGGGGTTTACATACCATTTCTTGCTCAATACGGTTCGAACACTCGAACACCTATACGGATTCTCCAGCACAGTGGTAGATATGTAAATACGGGGTTTACATACCATTTCTTGCGCATTACGGTTCGAACACTCGAACACCTATACGGATTCTCCTGCACAGTGGCAGATATGTAAATACGGGGTTTACATACCATTTCTTGCGCAATACGGTTCGAACACTCGAACACCTATACGGATTCTCCTGCACAGTGGCAGATATGTAAATACGGGGTTTACATACCATTTCTTGCGCAATACGGTTCGAACACTCGAACACCTATACGGATTCTCCTGCACAGTGGCAGATATGTAAATACGGGGTTTACATACCATTTCTTGCGCAATACGGTTCGAACACTCGAAAACCTCTACGGATTCTCCTGCACAGTGGCAGATATGTAAATACGGGGTTTACATACCATTTCTTGCGCAATACGGTTCGAACACTCGAAAACCTATACGGATTCTCCTGCACAGTGGCAGATATGTAAATGCGGGGTTTACATAACATTTCTTGCGCAATACGGTTCGAACACTCGAACACCTATACGGATTCTCCTGCACAGTGGCAGATATGTAAATACGGGGTTTACATACCATTTCTTGCTCAATACGGTTCGAACACTCGAACACCTATACGGATTCTCCAGCACAGTGGTAGATATGTAAATACGGGGTTTACATACCATTTCTTGCGCATTACGGTTCGAACACTCGAACACCTATACGGATTCTCCTGCACTGTGGCAGATATGTAAATACGGGGTTTACATACCATTTCTTGCGCAATACGGTTCGAACACTCGAACACCTATACGGATTCTCCTGCACAGTGGCAGATATGTAAATATGAGGTTTACTTACCATTTCTTGCGCAATACGGTTCGAACACTCGAACACCTATACGGATTCTCCTGCACAGTGGCAGATATGTAAATACGGGGTTTACATACCATTTCTTGCGCAATACGGTTCGAACACTCGAACACCTATACGGATTCTCCTGCACAGTGGCAGATATGTAAATACGGGGTTTACATACCATTTCTTGCGCAATACGGTTCGAACACTCGAACACCTATACGGATTCTCCTGCACAGTGGCAGATATGTAAATGCGGGGTTTACTTACCATTTCTTGCGAAATACGGTACGAACACTCGAACACCTATACGGATTCTCCTGCACAGTCGCAGATATGTAGATACGGGGTTTACATACCATTTCTTGCGCAATACGGTTCGAACACTCGAAAACCTCTACGGATTCTCCTGCACAGTGGCAGATATGTAAATACGGGGTGTACATACCATTTCTTGCGCAATACGGTTCGAACACTCGAAAACCTATACGGATTCTCCTGCACAGTGGCAGATATGTAAATGCAGGGTTTACATAACATTTCTTGCGCAATGCGGTTCGAACACTCGAACACCTATACGGATTCTCCTGCACAGTGGCAGATATGTAAATACGGGGTTTACATACCATTTCTTGCGCATTACGGTTCGAACACTCGAACACCTATACGGATTCTCCTGCGCAGTGGCAGATATGTAAATACGGGTTTTCCGTACCAATCCTTGCGCAATACGGTTCGAACACTCGAACACCTATACGGATTCTCCTGCACAGTGGCAGATATGTAAATACGGGGTTTACGTACCATTTCTTGCGCAATACGGTTCGAACACTCGAACACCTATACGGATTCTCCTGCACAGTGGCAGATATGTAAATACGGGGTTTACATACCATTTCTTGCGCAATACGGTTCGAACACTCGAACACCTATACGGATTCTCCTGCACAGTGGCAGATATGTAAATACGTGGTTTACATATCATTTCTTGCGCAATACGGTTCGAACACTCGAACACCTATACGGATTCTCCTGCATAGTGGCAGATATGTAAATATGGGGTTTACATACCATTTCTTGCGCAATACGGTTCGAACACTCGAACACCTATACGGATTCTCCTGCACAGTGGCAGATATGTAAATACGGGGTTTACATACCATTTCTTGCGCAATACGGTTCGAACACTCGAAAACCTCTACGGATTCTCCTGCACAGTGGCAGATATGTAAATACGGGGTTTACATACCATTTCTTGCGCAATACGGTTCGAACACTCGAAAACCTATACGGATTCTCCTGCACAGTGGCAGATATGTAAATGCGGGGTTTACATAACATTTCTTGCGCAATACGGTTCGAACACTCGAACACCTATACGGATTCTCCTGCACAGTGGCAGATATGTAAATACGGGGTTTACGTACCATTTCTTGCGCAATACGGTTCGAACACTCGAACACCTATACGGATTCTCCTGCACAGTGGCAGATATGTAAATACGGGGTTTACATACCATTTCTTGCTCAATACGGTTCGAACACTCGAACACCTATACGGATTCTCCAGCACAGTGGTAGATATGTAAATACGGGGTTTACATACCATTTCTTGCGCATTACGGTTCGAACACTCGAACACCTATATGGATTCTCCTGGACAGTGGCAGATATGTAAATACGGGGTTTACATACCATTTCTTGCGCAATACGGTTCGAACACTCGAACACCTATACGGATTCTCCTGCACAGTGGCAGATATGTAAATACGGGGTTTACATACCATTTCTTGCGCAATACGGTTCGAACACTCGAACACCTATACGGATTCTCCTGCACAGTGGCAGATATGTAAATACGGGGTTTACATACCATTTCTTGCGCAATACGGTTCGAACACTCGAACACCTATACGGATTCTCCTGGACAGTGGCAGATATGTAAATACGGGGTTTACATACCATTTCTTGCGCAATACGGTTCGAACACTCGAACACCTATACGGATTCTCCTGCACAGTGGCAGATATGTAAATACGGGGTTTACATACCATTTCTTGCGCAATACGGTTCGAACACTCGAACACCTATACGGATTCTCCTGCACAGTGGCAGATATGTAAATATGAGGTTTACTTACCATTTCTTGCGCAATACGGTTCGAACACTCGAACACCTATACGGATTCTCCTGCACAGTGGCAGATATGTAAATACGGGGTTTACATACCATTTCTTGCGCAATACGGTTCGAACACTCGAACACCTATACGGATTCTCCTGCACAGTGGCAGATATGTAAAAACGGGGTTTACATACCATTTCTTGCGCATTACGGTTCGAACACTCGAACACCTATACGGATTCTCCTGCACAGTGGCAGATATGTAAATACGGGGTTTACATACCATTTCTTGCGCAATACGGTTCGAACACTCGAACACCTATACGGATTCTCCTGCACAGTGGCAGATATGTAAATGCGGGGTTTACTTACCATTTCTTGCGAAATACGGTTCGAACACTCGAACACCTATTCGGATTCTCCTGCACAGTGGCAGATATGTAGATACGGGGTTTACATACCATTTCTTGCGCAATACGGTTCGAACACTCGAAAACCTCTACGGATTCTCCTACACAGTGGCAGATATGTAAATACGGGGTTTACATACCATTTCTTGCGCAATACGGTTCGAACACTCGAAAACCTATACGGATTCTCCTGCGCAGTGGCAGATATGTAAATGCGGGGTTTACATAACATTTCTTGCGCAATACGGTTCGAACACTCGAACACCTATACGGATTCTCCTGCACAGTGGCAGATATGTTAATACGGGGTTTACATACCATTTCTTGCGCATTACGGTTCGAACACTCGAACACCTATACGGATTCTCCTGCACAGTGGCAGATATGTAAATACGGGGTTTACATACCATTTCTTGCGCATTACGGTTCGAACACTCGAACACCTATACTGATTCTCCTGCGCAGTGGCAGATATATAAATACGAGTTTTCCGTACCATTTCTTGCGCAATACGGTTCGAACACTCGAACACCTATACGGATTCTCCTGCACAGTGGCAGATATGTAAATACGGGGTTTACGTACCATTTCTTGCGCAATACGGTTCGAACACTCGAACACCTATACGAATTCTCCTGCACAGTGGCAGATATGTAAATACGGGGTTTACATACCATTTCTTGCGCAATACGGTTCGAACACTCGAACACCTATACGGATTCACCTGCACAGTGGCAGATATGTAAATACGGGGTTTACATATCATTTCTTGCGCAATACGGTCCGAACACTCGAACACCTATACGGATTCTCCTGCACAGTGACAGATATGTAAATACGGGGTTTACATACCATTTCTTGCGCATTACGTTTCGAACACTCGAACACCTATACGGATTCTCCTGTATAGTGGCAGATATGTAAATATGGGGTTTACATACCATTTCTTGCGCAATACGGTTCGAACACTCGAACACCTATACGGATTCTCCTGCACAGTGGCAGTTATGTAAATACGGGGTTTACGTACCATTTCTTGCGCAATACGGTTCGAACACTCGAACACCTATACGGATTCTCCTGCACAGTGGCAGATATGTAAATACGGGGTTTACATACCATTTCTTGCGCAATACGGTTCGAACACTCGAACACCTATACGGATTCTCCTGCACAGTGGCAGATATGTAAATACGGGGTTTACATACCATTTCTTGCGCAATACGGTTTGAACACTCGAACACCTATACGGATTCTCCTGCACAGTGGCAGATATATAAATACGGGGTTTACATACCATTTCTTGCGCATTACGGTTCGAACACTCGAACACCTATACGGATTCTCCTGCACAGTGGCAGATATGTAAATACGGGGTTTACATACCATTTCTTGCGCAATACGGTTCGAACACTCGAACACCTATACGGATTCTCCTGCACAGTGGCAGATATGTAAATACGGGGTTTACATACCATTTCTTGCGCAATACGGGTCGAACACTCGAACACCTATACGGATTCTCCTGCAAAGTGGCAGATATGTAAATACGGGGTTTACATACCATTTCTTGCGCAATACGGTTCGAACACTCGAACACCTATACGGATTCTCCTGCACAGTGGCAGATATGTAAATACGGGGTTTACATACCATTTCTTGCGCAATACGGTTCGAACACTCGAACACCTATACGGATTCTCCTGCACAGTGGCAGATATGTAAATACGTGGTTTACATATCATTTCTTGCGCAATACGGTTCGAACACTCGAACACCTATACGGATTCTCCTGCAAAGTGGCAGATATGTAAATATGGGGTTTACATACCATTTCTTGCGCAATACGGTTCGAACACTCGAACACCTATACGGATTCTCCTGCACAGTGGCAGATATGTAAATACGGGGTTTACATACCATTTCTTGCGCAATACGGTTCGAACACTCGAAAACCTCTACGGATTCTCCTGCACAGTGGCAGATATGTAAATACGGGGTTTACATACCATTTCTTGCGCAATACGGTTCGAACATTCGAAAACCTATACGGATTCTCCTGCACAGTGGCAGATATGTAAATGCGGGGTTTACATAACATTTCTTGCGCAATACGGTTCGAACACTCGAACACCTATACGGATTCTCCTGCACAGTGGCAGATATGTAAATACGGGGTTTACGTACCATTTCTTGCGCAATACGGTTCGAACACTCGAACACCTATACGGATTCTCCTGCACAGTGGCAGATATGTAAATACGGGGTTTACATACCATTTCTTGCTCAATACGGTTCGAACACTCGAACACCTATACGGATTCTCCAGCACAGTGGTAGATATGTAAATACGGGGTTTACATACCATTTCTTGCGCATTACGGTTCGAACACTCGAACACCTATACGGATTCTCCTGCACTGTGGCAGATATGTAAATACGGGGTTTACATACCATTTCTTGCGCAATACGGTTCGACCACTCGAACACCTATACGGATTCTCCTGCACAGTGGCAGATATGTAAATACGGGGTTTACATACCATTTCTTGCGCAATACGGTTCGAACACTCGAACACCTATACGGATTCTCCTGCACAGTGGCAGATATGTAAATGCGGGGTTTACATACCATTTCTTGCGAAATACGGTTCGAACGCTCGAACACCTATACGGATTCTCCTGCACAGTGGCAGATTTGTAAATACGGGGTTTACATACCATTTCTTGCGCATTACGGTTCGAACACTCGAACACCTATACGAATTCTCCTGCATAGTGGCAGATATGTAAATACGTGGTTTACATACCATTTCTTGCGCAATACGGTTTGAACACTCGAACACCTATACGGATTCTCCTGCACAGTGGCAGATATGTAAATATGAGGTTTACTTACCATTTCTTGCGCAATACGGTTCGAACACTCGAACACCTATACGGATTCTCCTGCACAGTGGCAGATATGTAAATACGGGGTTTACATACCATTTCTTGCGCAATACGGTTCGAACACTCGAACACCTATACGGATTCTCCTGCACAGTGGCAGATATGTAAAAACGGGGTTTACATACCATTTCTTGCGCATTACGGTTCGAACACTCGAACACCTATACGGATTCTCCTGCACAGTGGCAGATATGTAAATACGGGGTTTACATACCATTTCTTGCGCAATACGGTTCGAACACTCGAACACCTATACGGATTCTCCTGCACAGTGGCAGATATGTAAATGCGGGGTTTACTTACCATTTCTTGCGAAATACGGTTCGAACACTCGAACACCTATTCGGATTCTCCTGCACAGTGGCAGATATGTAGATACGGGGTTTACATACCATTTCTTGCGCAATACGGTTCGAACACTCGAAAACCTCTACGGATTCTCCTACACAGTGGCAGATATGTAAATACGGGGTTTACATACCATTTCTTGCGCAATACGGTTCGAACACTCGAAAACCTATACGGATTCTCCTGCGCAGTGGCAGATATGTAAATGCGGGGTTTACATAACATTTCTTGCGCAATACGGTTCGAACACTCGAACACCTATACGGATTCTCCTGCACAGTGGCAGATATGTTAATACGGGGTTTACATACCATTTCTTGCGCATTACGGTTCGAACACTCGAACACCTATACGGATTCTCCTGCACAGTGGCAGATATGTAAATACGGGGTTTACATACCATTTCTTGCGCATTACGGTTCGAACACTCGAACACCTATACTGATTCTCCTGCGCAGTGGCAGATATATAAATACGAGTTTTCCGTACCATTTCTTGCGCAATACGGTTCGAACACTCGAACACCTATACGGATTCTCCTGTACAGTGGCAGATATGTAAATACGGGGTTTACGTACCATTTCTTGCGCAATACGGTTCGAACACTCGAACACCTATACGAATTCTCCTGCACAGTGGCAGATATGTAAATACGGGGTTTACATACCATTTCTTGCGCAATACGGTTCGAACACTCGAACACCTATACGGATTCACCTGCACAGTGGCAGATATGTAAATACGGGGTTTACATATCATTTCTTGCGCAATACGGTCCGAACACTCGAACACCTATACGGATTCTCCTGCACAGTGACAGATATGTAAATACGGGGTTTACATACCATTTCTTGCGCAGTACGTTTCGAACACTCGAACACCTATACGGATTCTCCTGCATAGTGGCAGATATGTAAATATGGGGTTTACATACCATTTCTTGCGCAATACGGTTCGAACACTCGAACACCTATACGGATTCTCCTGCACAGTGGCAGTTATGTAAATACGGGGTTTACGTACCATTTCTTGCGCAATACGGTTCGAACACTCGAACACCTATACGGATTCTCCTGCACCGTGGCAGATATGTAAATACGGGGTTTACATACCATTTCTTGCGCAATACGGTTCGAACACTCGAACACCTATACGGATTCTCCTGCACAGTGGCAGATATGTAAATACGGGGTTTACATACCATTTCTTGCGCAATACGGTTTGAACACTCGAACACCTATACGGATTCTCCTGCACAGTGGCAGATATATAAATACGGGGTTTACATACCATTTCTTGCGCATTACGGTTCGAACACTCGAACACCTATACGGATTCTCCTGCACAGTGGCAGATATGTAAATACGGGGTTTACATACCATTTCTTGCGCAATACGGTTCGAACACTCGAACACCTATACGGATTCTCCTGCACAGTGGCAGATATGTAAATACGGGGTTTACATACCATTTCTTGCGCAATACGGGTCGAACACTCGAACACCTATACGGATTCTCCTGCAAAGTGGCAGATATGTAAATACGGGGTTTACATACCATTTCTTGCGCAATACGGTTCGAACACTCGAACACCTATACGGATTCTCCTGCACAGTGGCAGATATGTAAATACGGGGTTTACATACCATTTCTTGCGCAATACGGTTCGAACACTCGAACACCTATACGGATTCTCCTGCACAGTGGCAGATATGTAAATACGTGGTTTACATATCATTTCTTGCGCAATACGGTTCGAACACTCGAACACCTATTCGGATTCTCCTGCACAGTGGCAGATATGTAGATACGGGGTTTACATACCATTTCTTGCGCAATACGGTTCGAACACTCGAAAACCTCTACGGATTCTCCTACACAGTGGCAGATATGTAAATACGGGGTTTACATACCATTTCTTGCGCAATACGGTTCGAACACTCGAAAACCTATACGGATTCTCCTGCGCAGTGGCAGATATGTAAATGCGGGGTTTACATAACATTTCTTGCGCAATACGGTTCGAACACTCGAACACCTATACGGATTCTCCTGCACAGTGGCAGATATGTTAATACGGGGTTTACATACCATTTCTTGCGCATTACGGTTCGAACACTCGAACACCTATACGGATTCTCCTGCACAGTGGCAGATATGTAAATACGGGGTTTACATACCATTTCTTGCGCATTACGGTTCGAACACTCGAACACCTATACTGATTCTCCTGCGCAGTGGCAGATATATAAATACGAGTTTTCCGTACCATTTCTTGCGCAATACGGTTCGAACACTCGAACACCTATACGGATTCTCCTGTACAGTGGCAGATATGTAAATACGGGGTTTACGTACCATTTCTTGCGCAATACGGTTCGAACACTCGAACACCTATACGAATTCTCCTGCACAGTGGCAGATATGTAAATACGGGGTTTACATACCATTTCTTGCGCAATACGGTTCGAACACTCGAACACCTATACGGATTCACCTGCACAGTGGCAGATATGTAAATACGGGGTTTACATATCATTTCTTGCGCAATACGGTCCGAACACTCGAACACCTATACGGATTCTCCTGCACAGTGACAGATATGTAAATACGGGGTTTACATACCATTTCTTGCGCATTACGTTTCGAACACTCGAACACCTATACGGATTCTCCTGCATAGTGGCAGATATGTAAATATGGGGTTTACATACCATTTCTTGCGCAATACGGTTCGAACACTCGAACACCTATACGGATTCTCCTGCACAGTGGCAGTTATGTAAATACGGGGTTTACGTACCATTTCTTGCGCAATACGGTTCGAACACTCGAACACCTATACGGATTCTCCTGCACCGTGGCAGATATGTAAATACGGGGTTTACATACCATTTCTTGCGCAATACGGTTCGAACACTCGAACACCTATACGGATTCTCCTGCACAGTGGCAGATATGTAAATACGGGGTTTACATACCATTTCTTGCGCAATACGGTTTGAACACTCGAACACCTATACGGATTCTCCTGCACAGTGGCAGATATATAAATACGGGGTTTACATACCATTTCTTGCGCATTACGGTTCGAACACTCGAACACCTATACGGATTCTCCTGCACAGTGGCAGATATGTAAATACGGGGTTTACATACCATTTCTTGCGCAATACGGTTCGAACACTCGAACACCTATACGGATTCTCCTGCACAGTGGCAGATATGTAAATACGGGGTTTACATACCATTTCTTGCGCAATACGGGTCGAACACTCGAACACCTATACGGATTCTCCTGCAAAGTGGCAGATATGTAAATACGGGGTTTACATACCATTTCTTGCGCAATACGGTTCGAACACTCGAACACCTATACGGATTCTCCTGCACAGTGGCAGATATGTAAATACGGGGTTTACATACCATTTCTTGCGCAATACGGTTCGAACACTCGAACACCTATACGGATTCTCCTGCACAGTGGCAGATATGTAAATACGTGGTTTACATATCATTTCTTGCGCAATACGGTTCGAACACTCGAACACCTATACGGATTCTCCTGCAAAGTGGCAGATATGTAAATATGGGGTTTACATACCATTTCTTGCGCAATACGGTTCGAACACTCGAACACCTATACGGATTCTCCTGCACAGTGGCAGATATGTAAATACGGGGTTTACATACCATTTCTTGCGCAATACGGTTCGAACACTCGAAAACCTCTACGGATTCTCCTGCACAGTGGCAGATATGTAAATACGGGGTTTACATACCATTTCTTGCGCAATACGGTTCGAACATTCGAAAACCTATACGGATTCTCCTGCACAGTGGCAGATATGTAAATGCGGGGTTTACATAACATTTCTTGCGCAATACGGTTCGAACACTCGAACACCTATACGGATTCTCCTGCACAGTGGCAGATATGTAAATACGGGGTTTACGTACCATTTCTTGCGCAATACGGTTCGAACACTCGAACACCTATACGGATTCTCCTGCACAGTGGCAGATATGTAAATACGGGGTTTACATACCATTTCTTGCGCAATACGGTTCGAACACTCGAACACCTATACGGATTCTCCTGCACAGTGGCAGATATGTAAAAACGGGGTTTACATACCATTTCTTGCGCATTACGGTTCGAACACTCGAACACCTATACGGATTCTCCTGCACAGTGGCAGATATGTAAATACGGGGTTTACATACCATTTCTTGCGCAATACGGTTCGAACACTCGAACACCTATACGGATTCTCCTGCACAGTGGCAGATATGTAAATGCGGGGTTTACTTACCATTTCTTGCGAAATACGGTTCGAACACTCGAACACCTATTCGGATTCTCCTGCACAGTGGCAGATATGTAGATACGGGGTTTACATACCATTTCTTGCGCAATACGGTTCGAACACTCGAAAACCTCTACGGATTCTCCTACACAGTGGCAGATATGTAAATACGGGGTTTACATACCATTTCTTGCGCAATACGGTTCGAACACTCGAAAACCTATACGGATTCTCCTGCGCAGTGGCAGATATGTAAATGCGGGGTTTACATAACATTTCTTGCGCAATACGGTTCGAACACTCGAACACCTATACGGATTCTCCTGCACAGTGGCAGATATGTTAATACGGGGTTTACATACCATTTCTTGCGCATTACGGTTCGAACACTTGAACACCTATACGGATTCTCCTGCACAGTGGCAGATATGTAAATACGGGGTTTACATACCATTTCTTGCGCATTACGGTTCGAACACTCGAACACCTATACTGATTCTCCTGCGCAGTGGCAGATATATAAATACGAGTTTTCCGTACCATTTCTTGCGCAATACGGTTCGAACACTCGAACACCTATACGGATTCTCCTGCACAGTGGCAGATATGTAAATACGGGGTTTACGTACCATTTCTTGCGCAATACGGTTCGAACACTCGAACACCTATACGAATTCTCCTGCACAGTGGCAGATATGTAAATACGGGGTTTACATACCATTTCTTGCGCAATACGGTTCGAACACTCGAACACCTATACGGATTCACCTGCACAGTGGCAGATATGTAAATACGGGGTTTACATATCATTTCTTGCGCAATACGGTCCGAACACTCGAACACCTATACGGATTCTCCTGCACAGCGACAGATATGTAAATACGGGGTTTACATACCATTTCTTGCGCATTACGTTTCGAACACTCGAACACCTATACGGATTCTCCTGCATAGTGGCAGATATGTAAATATGGGGTTTACATACCATTTCTTGCGCAATACGGTTCGAACACTCGAACACCTATACGGATTCTCCTGCACAGTGGCAGTTATGTAAATACGGGGTTTACGTACCATTTCTTGCGCAATACGGTTCGAACACTCGAACACCTATACGGATTCTCCTGCACAGTGGCAGATATGTAAATACGGGGTTTACATACCATTTCTTGCGCAATACGGTTCGAACACTCGAACACCTATACGGATTCTCCTGCACAGTGGCAGATATGTAAATACGGGGTTTACATACCATTTCTTGCGCAATACGGTTTGAACACTCGAACACCTATACGGATTCTCCTGCACAGTGGCAGATATATAAATACGGGGTTTACATACCATTTCTTGCGCATTACGGTTCGAACACTCGAACACCTATACGGATTCTCCTGCACAGTGGCAGATATGTAAATACGGGGTTTACATACCATTTCTTGCGCAATACGGTTCGAACACTCGAACACCTATACGGATTCTCCTGCACAGTGGCAGATATGTAAATACGGGGTTTACATACCATTTCTTGCGCAATACGGGTCGAACACTCGAACACCTATACGGATTCTCCTGCAAAGTGGCAGATATGTAAATACGGGGTTTACATACCATTTCTTGCGCAATACGGTTCGAACACTCGAACACCTATACGGATTCTCCTGCACAGTGGCAGATATGTAAATACGGGGTTTACATACCATTTCTTGCGCAATACGGTTCGAACACTCGAACACCTATACGGATTCTCCTGCACAGTGGCAGATATGTAAATACGTGGTTTACATATCATTTCTTGCGCAATACGGTTCGAACACTCGAACACCTATACGGATTCTCCTGCAAAGTGGCAGATATGTAAATATGGGGTTTACATACCATTTCTTGCGCAATACGGTTCGAACACTCGAACACCTATACGGATTCTCCTGCACAGTGGCAGATATGTAAATACGGGGTTTACATACCATTTCTTGCGCAATACGGTTCGAACACTCGAAAACCTCTACGGATTCTCCTGCACAGTGGCAGATATGTAAATACGGGGTTTACATACCATTTCTTGCGCAATACGGTTCGAACATTCGAAAACCTATACGGATTCTCCTGCACAGTGGCAGATATGTAAATGCGGGGTTTACATAACATTTCTTGCGCAATACGGTTCGAACACTCGAACACCTATACGGATTCTCCTGCACAGTGGCAGATATGTAAATACGGGGTTTACGTACCATTTCTTGCGCAATACGGTTCGAACACTCGAACACCTATACGGATTCTCCTGCACAGTGGCAGATATGTAAATACGGGGTTTACATACCATTTCTTGCTCAATACGGTTCGAACACTCGAACACCTATACGGATTCTCCAGCACAGTGGTAGATATGTAAATACGGGGTTTACATACCATTTCTTGCGCATTACGGTTCGAACACTCGAACACCTATACGGATTCTCCTGCACTGTGGCAGATATGTAAATACGGGGTTTACATACCATTTCTTGCGCAATACGGTTCGACCACTCGAACACCTATACGGATTCTCCTGCACAGTGGCAGATATGTAAATACGGGGTTTACATACCATTTCTTGCGCAATACGGTTCGAACACTCGAACACCTATACGGATTCTCCTGCACAGTGGCAGATATGTAAATGCGGGGTTTACATACCATTTCTTGCGAAATACGGTTCGAACGCTCGAACACCTATACGGATTCTCCTGCACAGTGGCAGATTTGTAAATACGGGGTTTACATACCATTTCTTGCGCATTACGGTTCGAACACTCGAACACCTATACGAATTCTCCTGCACAGTGGCAGATATGTAAATACGTGGTTTACATACCATTTCTTGCGGAATACGGTTCGAACACTCGAACACCTATACGGATTCTCCTGCACAGTGGCAGATATGTAAATACGGGGTTTACATACCATTTCTTGCGCAATACGGTTCGAACACTCGAACACCTATACGGATTCTCCTGCACAGTGGCAGATATGTAAATACGGGGTTTACATACCATTTCTTGCGCAATACGGTTCGAACACTCGAACACCTATACGGATTCTCCTGGACAGTGGCAGATATGTAAATACGGGGTTTACATACCATTTCTTGCGCAATACGGTTCGAACACTCGAACACCTATACGGATTCTCCTGCACAGTGGCAGATATGTAAATACGGGGTTTACATACCATTTCTTGCGCAATACGGTTCGAACACTCGAACACCTATACGGATTCTCCTGCACAGTGGCAGATATGTAAATATGAGGTTTACTTACCATTTCTTGCGCAATACGGTTCGAACACTCGAACACCTATACGGATTCTCCTGCACAGTGGCAGATATGTAAATATGGGGTTTACATACCATTTCTTGCGCAATACGGTTCGAACACTCGAACACCTATACGGATTCTCCTGCACAGTGGCAGATATGTAAATACGGGGTTTACATACCATTTCTTGCGCATTACGGTTCGAACACTCGAACACCTATACGGATTCTCCTGCACAGTGGCAGATATGTAAATACGGGGTTTACATACCATTTCTTGCGCAATACGGTTCGAACACTCGAACACCTATACGGATTCTCCTGCACAGTGGCAGATATGTAAATGCGGGGTTTACTTACCATTTCTTGCGAAATACGGTTCGAACACTCGAACACCTATTCGGATTCTCCTGCACAGTGGCAGATATGTAGATACGGGGTTTACATACCATTTCTTGCGCAATACGGTTCGAACACTCGAAAACCTCTACGGATTCTCCTACACAGTGGCAGATATGTAAATACGGGGTTTACATACCATTTCTTGCGCAATACGGTTCGAACACTCGAAAACCTATACGGATTCTCCTGCGCAGTGGCAGATATGTAAATGCGGGGTTTACATAACATTTCTTGCGCAATACGGTTCGAACACTCGAACACCTATACGGATTCTCCTGCACAGTGGCAGATATGTTAATACGGGGTTTACATACCATTTCTTGCGCATTACGGTTCGAACACTCGAACACCTATACGGATTCTCCTGCACAGTGGCAGATATGTAAATACGGGGTTTACATACCATTTCTTGCGCATTACGGTTCGAACACTCGAACACCTATACTGATTCTCCTGCGCAGTGGCAGATATATAAATACGAGTTTTCCGTACCATTTCTTGCGCAATACGGTTCGAACACTCGAACACCTATACGGATTCTCCTGCACAGTGGCAGATATGTAAATACGGGGTTTACGTACCATTTCTTGCGCAATACGGTTCGAACACTCGAACACCTATACGGATTCTCCTGCACAGTGGCAGATATGTAAATACGGGGTTTACATACCATTTCTTGCGCAATACGGTTCGAACACTCGAACACCTATACGGATTCACCTGCACAGTGGCAGATATGTAAATACGGGGTTTACATATCATTTCTTGCGCAATACGGTCCGAACACTCGAACACCTATACGGATTCTCCTGCACAGTGACAGATATGTAAATACGGGGTTTACATACCATTTCTTGCGCGTTACGTTTCGAACACTCGAACACCTATACGGATTCTCCTGCATAGTGGCAGATATGTAAATATGGGGTTTACATACCATTTCTTGCGCAATACGGTTCGAACACTCGAACACCTATACGGATTCTCCTGCACAGTGGCAGTTATGTAAATACGGGGTTTACGTACCATTTCTTGCGCAATACGGTTCGAACACTCGAACACCTATACGGATTCTCCTGCACAGTGGCAGATATGTAAATACGGGGTTTACATACCATTTCTTGCGCAATACGGTTCGAACACTCGAACACCTATACGGATTCTCCTGCATAGTGGCAGATATGTAAATACGGGGTTTACATACCATTTCTTGCGCAATACGGTTCGAACACTCGAACACCTATACGGATTCTCCTGGACAGTGGCAGATATGTAAATACGGGGTTTACATACCATTTCTTGCGCAATACGGTTCGAACACCTATACGGATTCTCCTGCACAGTGGCAGATATATAAATACGGGGTTTACATACCATTTCTTGCGCATTACGGTTCGAACACTCGAACACCTATACGGATTCTCCTGCACAGTGGCAGATATGTAAATACGGGGTTTACATACCATTTCTTGCGCAATACGGTTCGAACACTCGAACACCTATACGGATTCTCCTGCACAGTGGCAGATATGTAAATACGGGGTTTACATACCATTTCTTGCGCAATACGGGTCGAACACTCGAACACCTATACGGATTCTCCTGCACAGTGGCAGATATGTAAATACGGGGTTTACATACCATTTCTTGCGCAATACGGTTCGAACACTCGAACACCTATACGGATTCTCCTGCACAGTGGCAGATATGTAAATACGGGGTTTACATACCATTTCTTGCGCATTACGGTTTGAACACTCGAACACCTATACGGATTCTCCTGCACAGTGGCAGATATATAAATACGGGGTTTACATACCATTTCTTGCGCATTACGGTTCGAACACTCGAACACCTATACGGATTCTCCTGCACAGTGGCAGATATGTAAATATGGGGTTTACATACCATTTCTTGCGCAATACTGTTCGAACACTCGAACACCTATACGGATTCTCCTGCACAGTGGCAGATATGTAAATACGGGGTTTACATACCATTTCTTGCGCAATACGGGTCGAACACTCGAACACCTATACGGATTCTCCTGCACAGTGGCAGATATGTAAATACGGGGTTTACATACCATTTCTTGCGCAATACGGTTCGAACACTCGAACACCTATACGGATTCTCCTGCACAGTGGCAGATATGTAAATACGGGGTTTACATACCATTTCTTGCGCATTACGGTTCGAACACTCGAACACCTATACGGATTCTCCTGCACAGTGGCAGATATGTAAATACGGGGTTTACATACCATTTCTTGCGCAATACGGTTCGAACACTCGAACACCTATACGGATTCTCCTGCACAGTGGCAGATATGTAAATGCGGGGTTTACTTACCATTTCTTGCGAAATACGGTTCGAACACTCGAACACCTATTCGGATTCTCCTGCACAGTGGCAGATATGTAGATACGGGGTTTACATACCATTTCTTGCGCAATACGGTTCGAACACTCGAAAACCTCTACGGATTCTCCTACACAGTGGCAGATATGTAAATACGGGGTTTACATACCATTTCTTGCGCAATACGGTTCGAACACTCGAAAACCTATACGGATTCTCCTGCGCAGTGGCAGATATGTAAATGCGGGGTTTACATAACATTTCTTGCGCAATACGGTTCGAACACTCGAACACCTATACGGATTCTCCTGCACAGTGGCAGATATGTTAATACGGGGTTTACATACCATTTCTTGCGCATTACGGTTCGAACACTCGAACACCTATACGGATTCTCCTGCACAGTGGCAGATATGTAAATACGGGGTTTACATACCATTTCTTGCGCATTACGGTTCGAACACTCGAACACCTATACTGATTCTCCTGCGCAGTGGCAGATATATAAATACGAGTTTTCCGTACCATTTCTTGCGCAATACGGTTCGAACACTCGAACACCTATACGGATTCTCCTGCACAGTGGCAGATATGTAAATACGGGGTTTACGTACCATTTCTTGCGCAATACGGTTCGAACACTCGAACACCTATACGGATTCTCCTGCACAGTGGCAGATATGTAAATACGGGGTTTACATACCATTTCTTGCGCAATACGGTTCGAACACTCGAACACCTATACGGATTCACCTGCACAGTGGCAGATATGTAAATACGGGGTTTACATATCATTTCTTGCGCAATACGGTCCGAACACTCGAACACCTATACGGATTCTCCTGCACAGTGACAGATATGTAAATACGGGGTTTACATACCATTTCTTGCGCATTACGTTTCGAACACTCGAACACCTATACGGATTCTCCTGCATAGTGGCAGATATGTAAATATGGGGTTTACATACCATTTCTTGCGCAATACGGTTCGAACACTCGAACACCTATACGGATTCTCCTGCACAGTGGCAGTTATGTAAATACGGGGTTTACGTACCATTTCTTGCGCAATACGGTTCGAACACTCGAACACCTATACGGATTCTCCTGCACAGTGGCAGATATGTAAATACGGGGTTTACATACCATTTCTTGCGCAATATGGTTCGAACACTCGAACACCTATACGGATTCTCCTGCACAGTAGCAGATATGTAAATACGGGGTTTACATACCATTTCTTGCGCAATACGGTTTGAACACTCGAACACCTATACGGATTCTCCTGCACAGTGGCAGATATATAAATACGGGGTTTACATACCATTTCTTGCGCATTACGGTTCGAACACTCGAACACCTATACGGATTCTCCAGCACAGTGGCAGATATGTAAATACGGGGTTTACATACCATTTCTTGCGCAATACGGTTCGAACACTCGAACACCTATACGGATTCTCCTGCACAGTGGCAGATATGTAAATACGGGGTTTACATACCATTTCTTGCGCAATACGGGTCGAACACTCGAACACCTATACGGATTCTCCTGCACAGTGGCAGATATGTAAATACGGGGTTTACATACCATTTCTTGTGCATTACGGTTCGAACACTCGAACACCTATACGGATTCTCCTGCACAGTGGCAGATATGTAAATACGGGGTTTACATACCATTTCTTGCGCAATACGGTTCGAACCCTCGAACACCTATACGGATTCTCCTGCACAGTGGCAGATATGTAAATACGGGGTTTACATACCATTTTTTGCGCATTACGGTTCGAACACTCGAACACCTATACGGATTCTCCTGCACAGTGGCAGATATGTAAATACGGGGTTTACATACCATTTCTTGCGCAATACGGTTCGAACACTCGAACACCTATACGGATTCTCCTACACAGTGGCAGATATGTAAATGCGGGGTTTACTTACCATTTCTTGCGAAATACGGTACGAACACTCGAACACCTATACGGATTCTCCTGCACAGTGGCAGATATGTAGATACGGGGTTTACATACCATTTCTTGCGCAATACGGTTCGAACACTCGAAAACCTCTACGGATTCTGCTGCACAGTGGCAGATATGTAAATACGGGGTTTACATACCATTTCTTGCGCAATACGGTTCGAACACTCGAAAACCTATACGGATTCTCCTGCACAGTGGCAGATATGTAAATGCGGGGTTTACATAACATTTCTTGCGCAATACGGTTCGAACACTCGAACACCTATACGGATTCTCTTGCACAGTGGCAGATATGTAAATACGGGGTTTACATACCATTTCTTGCGAATTACGGTTCGAACACTCGAACACCTATACGGATTCTCCTGCGCAGTGGCAGATATGTAAATACGGGTTTTCCGTAGCATTTCTTGCGCAATACGGTTCGAACACTCGAACACCTATACGGATTCTCCTGCACAGTGGCAGATATGTAAATACGGGGTTTACGTACCATTTCTTGCGCAATACGGTTCGAACACTCGAACACCTATACGGATTCTCCTGCACAGTGGCAGATATGTAAATACGGGGTTTACATACCATTTCTTGCGCAATACGGTTCGAACACTCGAACACCTATACGGATTCTCCTGCACAGTGGCAGATATGTAGATACGGGGTTTACATACCATTTCTTGCGCAATACGGTTCGAACACTCGAAAACCTCTACGGATTCTGCTGCACAGTGGCAGATATGTAAATACGGGGTTTACATACCATTTCTTGCGCAATACGGTTCGAACACTCGAAAACCTATACGGATTCTGCTGCACAGTGGCAGATATGTAAATACGGGGTTTACATACCATTTCTTGCGCAATACGGTTTGAACACTCGAACACCTATACGGATTCTCCTGCACAGTGGCAGATATGTAAATACGGGGTTTACATACCATTTCTTGCGCAATACGGTTCGAACCCTCGAACACCTATACGGATTCTCCTGCACAGTGGCAGATATGTAAATACGGGGTTTACATACCATTTTTTGCGCATTACGGTTCGAACACTCGAACACCTATACGGATTCTCCTGCACAGTGGCAGATATGTAAATACGGGGTTTACATACCATTTCTTGCGCAATACGGTTCGAACACTCGAACACCTATACGGATTCTCCTACACAGTGGCAGATATGTAAATGCGGGGTTTACTTACCATTTCTTGCGAAATACGGTACGAACACTCGAACACCTATACGGATTCTCCTGCACAGTGGCAGTTATGTAGATACGGGGTTTACATACCATTTCTTGCGCAATACGGTTCGAACACTCGAAAACCTCTACGGATTCTGCTGCACAGTGGCAGATATGTAAATACGGGGTTTACATACCATTTCTTGCGCAATACGGTTTGAACACTCGAACACCTATACGGATTCTCCTGCACAGTGGCAGATATATAAATACGGGGTTTACATACCATTTCTTGCGCATTACGGTTCGAACACTCGAACACCTATACGGATTCTCCAGCACAGTGGCAGATATGTAAATACGGGGTTTACATACCATTTCTTGCGCAATACGGTTCGAACACTCGAACACCTATACGGATTCTCCTGCACAGTGGCAGATATGTAAATACGGGGTTTACATACCATTTCTTGCGCAATACGGGTCGAACACTCGAACACCTATACGGATTCTCCTGCACAGTGGCAGATATGTAAATACGGGGTTTACATACCATTTCTTGTGCATTACGGTTCGAACACTCGAACACCTATACGGATTCTCCTGCACAGTGGCAGATATGTAAATACGGGGTTTACATACCATTTCTTGCGCAATACGGTTCGAACCCTCGAACACCTATACGGATTCTCCTGCACAGTGGCAGATATGTAAATACGGGGTTTACATACCATTTTTTGCGCATTACGGTTCGAACACTCGAACACCTATACGGATTCTCCTGCACAGTGGCAGATATGTAAATACGGGGTTTACATACCATTTCTTGCGCAATACGGTTCGAACACTCGAACACCTATACGGATTCTCCTACACAGTGGCAGATATGTAAATGCGGGGTTTACTTACCATTTCTTGCGAAATACGGTACGAACACTCGAACACCTATACGGATTCTCCTGCACAGTGGCAGATATGTAGATACGGGGTTTACATACCATTTCTTGCGCAATACGGTTCGAACACTCGAAAACCTCTACGGATTCTGCTGCACAGTGGCAGATATGTAAATACGGGGTTTACATACCATTTCTTGCGCAATACGGTTCGAACACTCGAAAACCTATACGGATTCTCCTGCACAGTGGCAGATATGTAAATGCGGGGTTTACATAACATTTCTTGCGCAATACGGTTCGAACACTCGAACACCTATACGGATTCTCTTGCACAGTGGCAGATATGTAAATACGGGGTTTACATACCATTTCTTGCGAATTACGGTTCGAACACTCGAACACCTATACGGATTCTCCTGCGCAGTGGCAGATATGTAAATACGGGTTTTCCGTAGCATTTCTTGCGCAATACGGTTCGAACACTCGAACACCTATACGGATTCTCCTGCACAGTGGCAGATATGTAAATACGGGGTTTACGTACCATTTCTTGCGCAATACGGTTCGAACACTCGAACACCTATACGGATTCTCCTGCACAGTGGCAGATATGTAAATACGGGGTTTACATACCATTTCTTGCGCAATACGGTTCGAACACTCGAACACCTATACGGATTCTCCTGCACAGTGGCAGATATGTAAATACGTGGTTTACATATCATTTCTTGCGCAATACGGTTCGAACACTCGAACACCTATATGGATTCTCCTGCACAGTGGCAGATATGTAAATACGGGGTTTACATACCATTTCTTGCGCATTACGGTTCGAACACTCGAACACCTATACGGATTCTCCTGCATAGTGGCAGATATGTAAATATGGGGTTTACATACCATTTCTTGCGCAATACGGTTCGAACACTCGAACACCTATACGGATTCTCCTGCACAGTGGCAGATATGTAAATACGGGGTTTACATACCATTTCTGGCGCAATACGGTTCGAACACTCGAACACCTATACGGATTCTCCTGCACAGTGGCAGATATGTAAATACGGGGTTTACATACCATTTCTTGCGCATTACGGTTCGAACACTCGAACACCTATACGGATTCTCCTGCACAGTGGTAGATATGTAAATACGGGGTTTACATACCATTTCTTGCGCAATACGGTTCGAACACTCGAACACCTTACGGATTCTCCTGCACAGTGGCTGATATGTAAATGTGGGGTTTACTTACCATTTCTTGTGAAATACGGTTCGAACACTCGAACACCTATACGGATTCTCCTGCACAGTGGCAGATATGTAAATACGGGGTTTACATACCATTTCTTGCTCAATACGGTTCGAACACTCGAACACCTATACGGATTCTCCAGCACAGTGGCAGATATGTAAATACGGGGTTTACATACCATTTCTTGCGCAATACGGTTCGAACACTCGAACACCTATACGGATTCTCCTGCACAGTGGCAGATATGTAAATACGGGGTTTACATACCATTTCTTGCGCATTACGGTTCGAACACTCGAACACCTATACGGATTCTCCTGCACAGTGGCAGATATGTAAATACGGGGTTTACATACCATTTCTTGCGCAATACAGTTCGAACACTCGAACACCTATACGGATTCTCCTGCACAGTGGCAGATATGTAAATGCGGGGTTTACTTACCATTTCTAGCGAAATACGGTTCGAACACTCGAACACCTATACGGATTCTCCTGCACAGTGGCAGATATGTAAATACGGGGTTTACATACCATTTCTTGCGCAATACGGTTCGAACACTCGAACACCTATACGGATTCTCCTGCACAGTGGCAGATATGTAAATACGGGGTTTACATACCATTTCTTGCGCATTACGGTTCGAACACTCGAACACCTATACGGATTCTCCTGCACAGTGGCAGATATGTAAATACGGGGTTTACATACCATTTCTTGCGCAATACGGTTCGAACACTCGAACACCTATACGGATTCTCCTGCACAGTGGCAGATATGTAAATGCGGGGTTTACTTACCATTTCTTGCGAAATACGGTTCGAACACTCGAACACCTATACGGATTCTCCTGCACAGTGGCAGATATGTAGATACGGGGTTTACATACCATTTCTTGCGCAATACGGTTCGAACACTCGAAAACCTCTACGGATTCTCCTGCACAGTGGCAGATATGTAAATACGGGGTTTACATACCATTTCTTGCGCAATACGGTTCGAACACTCGAAAACCTATACGGATTCTCCTGCACAGTGGCAGATATGTAAATGCGGGGTTTACATAACATTTCTTGCGCAATACGGTTCGAACACTCGAACACCTATACGGATTCTCCTGCACAGTGGCAGATATGTAAATACGGGGTTTACATACCATTTCTTGCGCATTACGGTTCGAACACTCGAACACCTATACGGATTCTCCTGCGCAGTGGCAGATATGTAAATACGGGTTTTCCGTAGCATTTCTTGCGCAATACGGTTCGAACACTCGAACACCTATACGGATTCTCCTGCACAGTGGCAGATATGTAAATACAGGGTTTACGTACCATTTCTTGCGCAATACGGTTCGAACACTCGAACACCTACACGGATTCTCCTGCACAGTGGCAGATATGTAAATACAAGGTTTACATACCATTTCTTGCGCAATACGGTTCGAACACTCGAAAACCTCTACGGATTCTCCAGCACAGTGGCAGATATGTAAATACGGGGTTTACATACCATTTCTTGCGCAATACGGTTCGAACACTCGAAAACCTATACGGATTCTCCTGCACAGTGGCAGATATGTAAATGCGGGGTTTACATAACATTTCTTGCGCAATACGGTTCGAACACTCGAACACCTATACGGATTCTCCTGCACAGTGGCAGATATGTAAATACGGGGTTTACGTACCATTTCTTGCGCAATACGGTTCGAACACTCGAACACCTATACGGATTCTCCTGCACAGTGGCAGATATGTAAATACGGGGTTTACATACCATTTCTTGGTCAATACGGTTCGAACACTCGAACACCTATACGGATTCTCCAGCACAGTGGTAGATATGTAAATACGGCGTTTAGATACCATTTCTTGCGCATTACGGTTCGAACACTCGAACACCTATACGGATTCTCCTGCACAGTGGCAGATATGTAATACGGGGTTTACATACCATTTCTTGCGCAATACGGTTCGAACACTCGAACACCTATACGGATTCTCCTGCAAAGTGGCAGATATGTAAATACGGGGTTTACATACCATTTCTTGCGCAATACGGTTCGAACACTCGAACACCTATACGGATTCTCCTGCACCGTGGCAGATATGTAAATGCGGGGTTTACATACCATTTCTTGCGAAATACGGTTCGAACGCTCGAACACCTATACGGATTCTCCTGCACAGTGGCAGATATGTAAATACGGGGTTTACATACCATTTCTTGCGCATTACGGTTCGAACACTCGAACACCTATACGGATTATCCTACGCAGTGGCAGATATGTAAATACGGGTTTAACGTACCATTTCTTGCGCAATACGGTTCGAACACTCGAACACCTATACGGATTCTCCTGCACAGTGGCAGATATGTAAATACGGGGTTTACGTACCATTTCTTGCGCAATACGGTTCGAACACTCGAACACCTATACGGATTCTGCTGCACAGTGGCAGATATGTAAATACGGGGTTTACATACCATTTCTTGCGCAATACGGTTCGAACACTCGAACACCTATACGGATTCTCCTGCACAGTGGCAGATATGTAAATACGGGGTTTACATACCATTTCTTGCGCAATACGGTTCGAACACTCGAACACCTATACGGATTCTCCTGCACCGTGGCAGATATGTAAATGCGGGGTTTACATACCATTTCTTGCGAAATACGGTTCGAACGCTCGAACACCTATACGGATTCTCCTGCACAGTGGCAGATATGTAAATACGGGGTTTACATACCATTTCTTGCGCATTACGGTTCGAACACTCGAACACCTATACGAATTCTCCTGCACAGTGGCAGATATGTAAATACGAGGTTTACATACCATTTCTTGCGCAATACGGTTCGAACACTCGAACACCTATACGGATTCTCCTGCACAGTGGCAGATATGTAAATACGGGGTTTACATACCATTTCTTGCGCAATACGGTTCGAACACTCGAACGCCTATACGGATTCTCCTGCACAGTGGCAGATATGTAAATACGGGGTTTACATACCATTTCTTGCGCAATACGGTTCGAACACTCGAACACCTATACGGATTCTCCTGGACAGTGGCAGATATGTAAATACGGGGTTTACATACCATTTCTTGCGCAATACGGTTCGAACACTCGAACACCTATACGGATTCTCCTGCACAGTGGCAGATATGTAAATACGGGGTTTACATACCATTTCTTGCGCAATACGGTTCGAACACTCGAACACCTATACGGATTCTCCTGCACAGTGGCAGATATGTAAATATGAGGTTTACTTACCATTTCTTGCGCAATACGGTTCGAACACTCGAACACCTATACGGATTCTCCTGCACAGTGGCAGATATGTAAATACGGGGTTTACATACCATTTCTTGCGCAATACGGTTCGAACACTCGAACACCTATACGGATTCTCCTGCACAGTGGCAGATATGTAAATACGGGGTTTACATACCATTTCTTGCGCATTACGGTTCGAACACTCGAAAACCTATACGGATTCTCCTGCACAGTGGCAGATATGTAAATACGGGGTTTACATACCATTTCTTGCGCAATACGGTTCGAACACTCGAACACCTATACGGATTCTCCTGCACAGTGGCAGATATGTAAATACGGGGTTTACATACCATTTCTTGCGCATTACGGTTCGAACACTCGAACACCTATACGGATTATCCTACGCAGTGGCAGATATGTAAATACGGGTTTAACGTACCATTTCTTGCGCAATACGGTTCGAACACTCGAACACCTATACGGATTCTCCTGCACAGTGGCAGATATGTAAATACGGGGTTTACGTACCATTTCTTGCGCAATACGGTTCGAACACTCGAACACCTATACGGATTCTGCTGCACAGTGGCAGATATGTAAATACGGGGTTTACATACCATTTCTTGCGCAATACGGTTCGAACACTCAAACACCTATACGGATTCTCCTGCACAGTGGCAGATATGTAAATACGGGGTTTACATACCATTTCTTGCGCAATACGGTTCGAACACTCGAACACCTATACGGATTCACCTGCACAGTGGCAGATATGTAAATACGGGGTTTACATATCATTTCTTGCGCAATACGGTTCGAACACTCGAACACCTATACGGATTCTCCTGCACAGTGACAGATATGTAAATACGGGGTTTACATATCATTTCTTGCGCATTACGTTTCGAACACTCGAACACCTATACGGATTCTCCTGCATAGTGGCAGATATGTAAATATGGGGTTTACATACCATTTCTTGCGCAATACGGTTCGAACACTCGAACACCTATACGGATTCTCCTGTACAGTGGCAGATATGTAAATACGGGGTTTACGTACCATTTCTTGCGCAATACGGTTCGAACACTCGAACACCTATACGGATTCTCCTGCACAGTGGCAGATATGTAAATACGGGGTTTACATACCATTTCTTGCGCAATACGGTTCGAACACTCGAACACCTATACGGATTCTCCTGCACAGTGGCAGATATGTAAATACGGGGTTTACATACCATTTCTTGCGCAATACGGTTTGAACACTCGAACACCTATACGGATTCTCCTGCACAGTGGCAGATATATAAATACGGGGTTTACATACCATTTCTTGCGCATTACGGTTCGAACACTCGAACACCTATACGGATTCTCCTGCACAGTGGCAGATATGTAAATACGGGGTTTACATACCATTTCTTGCGCAATACGGTTCGAACACTCGAACACCTATACGGATTCTCCTGCACAGTGGCAGATATGTAAATACGGGGTTTACATACCATTTCTTGCGCAATACGGGTCGAACACTCGAACACCTATACGGATTCTGCTGCACAGTGGCAGATATGTAAATACGGGGTTTACATACCATTTCTTGTGCATTACGGTTCGAACACTCGAACACCTATACGGATTCTCCTGCACAGTGGCAGATATGTAAATACGGGGTTTACATACCATTTCTTGCGCAATACGGTTCGAACACTCGAACACCTATACGGATTCTCCTGCACAGTGGCAGATATGTAAATGCGGGGTTTACTTACCATTTCTTGCGAAATACGGTTCGAACACTCGAACACCTATACGGATTCTCCTGCACAGTGGCAGATATGTAAATACGGGGTTTACATACCATTTCTTGCGCAATACGGTTCGAACACACGAAAACCTCTACGGATTCTCCTGCACAGTGGCAGATATGTAAATACGGGGTTTACATACCATTTCTTGCGCAATACGGTTCGAACACTCGAAAACCTATACGGATTCTCCTGCACAGTGGCAGATATGTAAATGCGGGGTTTACATAACATTTCTTGCGCAATACGGTTCGAACACTCGAACACCTATACGGATTCTCCTGCACAGCGGCAGATATGTAAATACGGGGTTTACATACCATTTCTTGCGCATTACGGTTCGAACACTCGAACACCTATACGGATTCTCCTGCGCAGTGGCAGATATGTAAATACGGGTTTTCCGTAGCATTTCTTGCGCAATACGGTTCGAACACTCGAATACCTATACGGATTCTCCTGCACAGTGGCAGATATGTAAATACGGGGTTTACGTACCATTTCTTGCGCAATACGGTTCGAACACTCGAACACCTATACGGATTCTGCTGCACAGTGGCAGATATGTAAATACGGGGTTTACATACCATTTCTTGCGCAATACGGTTCGAACACTCGAACACCTATACGGATTCTCCTGCACAGTGGCAGATATGTAAATACGGGGTTTACATACCATTTCTTGCGCAATACGGTTCGAACACTCGAACACCTATACGGATTCACCTGCACAGTGGCAGATATGTAAATACGGGGTTTACATATCATTTCTTGCGCAATACGGTTCGAACACTCGAACACCTATACGGATTCTCCTGCACAGTGACAGATATGTAAATACGGGGTTTACATATCATTTCTTGCGCATTACGTTTCGAACACTCGAACACCTATACGGATTCTCCTGCATAGTGGCAGATATGTAAATATGGGGTTTACATACCATTTCTTGCGCAATACGGTTCGAACACTCGAACACCTATACGGATTCTCCTGCACAGTGGCAGATATGTAAATACGGGGTTTACGTACCATTTCTTGCGCAATACGGTTCGAACACTCGAACACCTATACGGATTCTCCTGCACAGTGGCAGATATGTAAATACGGGGTTTACATACCATTTCTTGCGCAATACGGTTCGAACACTCGAACACCTATACGGATTCTCCTGCACAGTGGCAGATATGTAAATACGGGGTTTACATACCATTTCTTGCGCAATACGGTTTGAACACTCGAACACCTATACGGATTCTCCTGCACAGTGGCAGATATATAAATACGGGGTTTACATACCATTTCTTGCGCATTACGGTTCGAACACTCGAACACCTATACGGATTCTCCTGCACAGTGGCAGATATGTAAATACGGGGTTTACATACCATTTCTTGCGCAATACGGGTCGAACACTCGAACACCTATACGGATTCTCCTGCACAGTGGCAGATATGTAAATACGGGGTTTACATACCATTTCTTGTGCATTACGGTTCGAACACTCGAACACCTATACGGATTCTCCTGCACAGTGGCAGATATGTAAATACGGGGTTTACATACCATTTCTTGCGCAATACGGTTCGAACACTCGAACACCTATACGGATTCTCCTGCACAGTGGCAGATATGTAAATGCGGGGTTTACTTACCATTTCTTGCGAAATACGGTTCGAACACTCGAACACCTATACGGATTCTCCTGCACAGTGGCAGATATGTAAATACGGGGTTTACATACCATTTCTTGCGCAATACGGTTCGAACACACGAAAACCTCTACGGATTCTCCTGCACAGTGGCAGATATGTAAATACGGGGTTTACATACCATTTCTTGCGCAATACGGTTCGAACACTCGAAAACCTATACGGATTTTCCTGCACAGTGGCAGATATGTAAATGCGGGGTTTACATAACATTTCTTGCGCAATACGGTTCGAACACTCGAACACCTATACGGATTCTCCTGCACAGTGGCAGATATGTAAATACGGGGTTTACATACCATTTCTTGCGCATTACGGTTCGAACACTCGAACACCTATACGGATTCTCCTGCGCAGTGGCAGATATGTAAATACGGGTTTTCCGTAGCATTTCTTGCGCAATACGGTTCGAACACTCGAACACCTATACGGATTCTCCTGCACAGTGGCAGATATGTAAATACGGGGTTTACGTACCATTTCTTGCGCAATACGGTTCGAACACTCGAACACCTATACGGATTCTCCTGCACAGTGGCAGATATGTAAATACGGGGTTTACATACCATTTCTTGCGCAATACGGTTCGAACACTCGAACACCTATACGGATTCTCCTGCACAGTGGCAGATATGTAAATACGTGGTTTACATATCATTTCTTGCGCAATACGGTTCGAACACTCGAACACCTATATGGATTCTCCTGCACAGTGGCAGATATGTAAATACGGGGTTTACATACCATTTCTTGCGCATTACGGTTCGAACACTCGAACACCTATACGGATTCTCCTGCATAGTGGCAGATATGTAAATATGGGGTTTACATACCATTTCTTGCGCAATACGGTTCGAACACTCGAACACCTATACGGATTCTCCTGCACAGTGGCAGATATGTAAATACGGGGTTTACATACCATTTCTGGCGCAATACGGTTCGAACACTCGAACACCTATACGGATTCTCCTGCACAGTGGCAGATATGTAAATACGGGGTTTACATACCATTTCTTGCGCATTACAGTTCGAACACTCGAACACCTATACGGATTCTCCTGCACATTGGCAGATATGTAAATACGGGGTTTACATACCATTTCTTGCGCAATACGGTTCGAACACTCGAACACCTATACGGATTCTCCTGCACAGTGGCAGATATGTAAATGTGGGGTTTACTTACCATTTCTTGTGAAATACGGTTCGAACACTCGAACACCTATACGGATTCTCCTGCACAGTGGCAGATATGTAAATGCGGGGTTTACATACCATTTCTTGCGAAATACGATTCGAACGCTCGAACACCTATACGGATTCTCCTGCACAGTGGCAGATTTGTAAATACGGGGTTTACATACCATTTCTTGCGCATTACGGTTCGAACACTCGAACACCTATACGAATTCTCCTGCACAGTGGCAGATATGTAAATACGTGGTTTACATACCATTTCTTGCGCAATACGGTTCGAACACTCGAACACCTATACGGATTCTCCTGCACAGTGGCAGATATGTAAATACAGGGTTTACATACCATTTCTTGCGCAATACGGTTCGAACACTCGAACACCTATACGGATTCTCCTGCACAGTGGCAGATATGTAAATACGGGGTTTACATACCATTTCTTGCGCAATACGGTTCGAACACTCGAACACCTATACGGATTCTCCTGGACAGTGGCAGATATGTAAATACGGGGTTTACATACCATTTCTTGCGCAATACGGTTCGAACACTCGAACACCTATACGGATTCTCCTGCACAGTGGCAGATATGTAAATACGGGGTTTACATACCATTTCTTGCGCAATACGGTTCGAACACTCGAACACCTATACGGATTCTCCTGCACAGTGGCAGATATGTAAATATGAGGTTTACTTACCATTTCTTGCGCAATACGGTTCGAACACTCGAACACCTATACGGATTCTCCTGCACAGTGGCAGATATGTAAATATGGGGTTTACATACCCTTTCTTTCGCAATACGGTTCGAACACTCGAACACCTATACGGATTCTCCTGCACAGTGGCAGATATGTAAATACGGGGTTTACATACCATTTCTGGCGCAATACGGTTCGAACACTCGAACACCTATACGGATTCTCCTGCACAGTGGCAGATATGTAAATACGGGGTTTACATACCATTTCTTGCGCATTACGGTTCGAACACTCGAACACCTATACGGATTCTCCTGCACATTGGCAGATATGTAAATACGGGGTTTACATACCATTTCTTGCGCAATACGGTTCGAACACTCGAACACCTATACGGATTCTCCTGCACAGTGGCAGATATGTAAATGTGGGGTTTACTTACCATTTCTTGTGAAATACGGTTCGAACACTCGAACACCTATACGGATTCTCCTGCACAGTGGCAGATATGTAAATGCGGGGTTTACATACCATTTCTTGCGAAATACGATTCGAACGCTCGAACACCTATACGGATTCTCCTGCACAGTGGCAGATTTGTAAATACGGGGTTTACATACCATTTCTTGCGCATTACGGTTCGAACACTCGAACACCTATACGAATTCTCCTGCACAGTGGCAGATATGTAAATACGTGGTTTACATACCATTTCTTGCGCAATACGGTTCGAACACTCGAACACCTATACGGATTCTCCTGCACAGTGGCAGATATGTAAATACGGGGTTTACATACCATTTCTTGCGCAATACGGTTCGAACACTCGAACACCTATACGGATTCTCCTGCACAGTGGCAGATATGTAAATATGAGGTTTACTTACCATTTCTTGCGCAATACGGTTCGAACACTCGAACACCTATACGGATTCTCCTGCACAGTGGCAGATATGTAAATGCGGGGTTTACTTACCATTTCTTGCGAAATACGGTTCGAACACTCGAACACCTATTCGGATTCTCCTGCACAGTGGCAGATATGTAAATACGGGGTTTACATACCATTTCTTGTGCATTACAGTTCGAACACTCGAACACCTATACGGATTCTCCTGCACAGTGGCAGATATGTAAATACGGGGTTTACATACCATTTCTTGCGCAATACGGTTCGAACACTCGAACACCTATACGGATTCTCCTGCACAGTGGCAGATATGTAAATGCGGGGTTTACTTACCATTTCTTGCGAAATACGGTTCGAACACTCGAACACCTATACGGATTCTCCTGCACAGTGGCAGATATGTAAATACGGGGTTTACATACCATTTCTTGCGCAATACGGTTCGAACACACGAAAACCTCTACGGATTCTCCTGCACAGTGGCAGATATGTAAATACGGGGTTTACATACCATTTCTTGCGCAATACGGTTCGAACACTCGAAAACCTATACGGATTCTCCTGCACAGTGGCAGATATGTAAATGCGGGGTTTACATAACATTTCTTGCGCAATACGGTTCGAACACTCGAACACCTATACGGATTCTCCTGCACAGCGGCAGATATGTAAATACGGGGTTTACATACCATTTCTTGCGCATTACGGTTCGAACACTCGAACACCTATACGGATTCTCCTGCGCAGTGGCAGATATGTAAATACGGGTTTTCCGTAGCATTTCTTGCGCAATACGGTTCGAACACTCGAATACCTATACGGATTCTCCTGCACAGTGGCAGATATGTAAATACGGGGTTTACGTACCATTTCTTGCGCAATACGGTTCGAACACTCGAACACCTATACGGATTCTGCTGCACAGTGGCAGATATGTAAATACGGGGTTTACATACCATTTCTTGCGCAATACGGTTCGAACACTCGAACACCTATACGGATTCTCCTGCACAGTGGCAGATATGTAAATACGGGGTTTACATACCATTTCTTGCGCAATACGGTTCGAACACTCGAACACCTATACGGATTCACCTGCACAGTGGCAGATATGTAAATACGGGGTTTACATATCATTTCTTGCGCAATACGGTTCGAACACTCGAACACCTATACGGATTCTCCTGCACAGTGACAGATATGTAAATACGGGGTTTACATATCATTTCTTGCGCATTACGTTTCGAACACTCGAACACCTATACGGATTCTCCTGCATAGTGGCAGATATGTAAATATGGGGTTTACATACCATTTCTTGCGCAATACGGTTCGAACACTCGAACACCTATACGGATTCTCCTGCACAGTGGCAGATATGTAAATACGGGGTTTACGTACCATTTCTTGCGCAATACGGTTCGAACACTCGAACACCTATACGGATTCTCCTGCACAGTGGCAGATATGTAAATACGGGGTTTACATACCATTTCTTGCGCAATACGGTTCGAACACTCGAACACCTATACGGATTCTCCTGCACAGTGGCAGATATGTAAATACGGGGTTTACATACCATTTCTTGCGCAATACGGTTTGAACACTCGAACACCTATACGGATTCTCCTGCACAGTGGCAGATATATAAATACGGGGTTTACATACCATTTCTTGCGCATTACGGTTCGAACACTCGAACACCTATACGGATTCTCCTGCACAGTGGCAGATATGTAAATACGGGGTTTACATACCATTTCTTGCGCAATACGGGTCGAACACTCGAACACCTATACGGATTCTCCTGCACAGTGGCAGATATGTAAATACGGGGTTTACATACCATTTCTTGTGCATTACGGTTCGAACACTCGAACACCTATACGGATTCTCCTGCACAGTGGCAGATATGTAAATACGGGGTTTACATACCATTTCTTGCGCAATACGGTTCGAACACTCGAACACCTATACGGATTCTCCTGCACAGTGGCAGATATGTAAATGCGGGGTTTACTTACCATTTCTTGCGAAATACGGTTCGAACACTCGAACACCTATACGGATTCTCCTGCACAGTGGCAGATATGTAAATACGGGGTTTACATACCATTTCTTGCGCAATACGGTTCGAACACACGAAAACCTCTACGGATTCTCCTGCACAGTGGCAGATATGTAAATACGGGGTTTACATACCATTTCTTGCGCAATACGGTTCGAACACTCGAAAACCTATACGGATTTTCCTGCACAGTGGCAGATATGTAAATGCGGGGTTTACATAACATTTCTTGCGCAATACGGTTCGAACACTCGAACACCTATACGGATTCTCCTGCACAGTGGCAGATATGTAAATACGGGGTTTACATACCATTTCTTGCGCATTACGGTTCGAACACTCGAACACCTATACGGATTCTCCTGCGCAGTGGCAGATATGTAAATACGGGTTTTCCGTAGCATTTCTTGCGCAATACGGTTCGAACACTCGAACACCTATACGGATTCTCCTGCACAGTGGCAGATATGTAAATACGGGGTTTACGTACCATTTCTTGCGCAATACGGTTCGAACACTCGAACACCTATACGGATTCTCCTGCACAGTGGCAGATATGTAAATACGGGGTTTACATACCATTTCTTGCGCAATACGGTTCGAACACTCGAACACCTATACGGATTCTCCTGCACAGTGGCAGATATGTAAATACGTGGTTTACATATCATTTCTTGCGCAATACGGTTCGAACACTCGAACACCTATATGGATTCTCCTGCACAGTGGCAGATATGTAAATACGGGGTTTACATACCATTTCTTGCGCAATACGGTTCGAACTCTCGAACACCTATACGGATTCTCCTGCACAGTGGCAGATATGTAAATACGGGGTTTACATACCATTTCTTGCGCAATACGGTTCGAACACTCGAACACCTATACGGATTCTCCTGCACAGTGGCAGATATGTAAATACGGGGTTTACATACCATTTCTTGCGCAATACGGTTCGAACACTCGAACACCTATACGGATTCTCCTGCACAGTGGCAGATATGTAAATATGAGGTTTACTTACCATTTCTTGCGCAATACGGTTCGAACACTCGAACACCTATACGGATTCTCCTGCACAGTGGCAGATATGTAAATATGGGGTTTACATACCATTTCTTGCGCAATACGGTTCGAACACTCGAACACCTATACGGATTCTCCTGCACAGTGGCAGATATGTAAATACGGGGTTTACATACCATTTCTTGCGCATTACGGTTCGAACACTCGAACACCTATACGGATTCTCCTGCACAGTGGCAGATATGTAAATACGGGGTTTACATACCATTTCTTGCGCAATACGGTTCGAACACTCGAACACCTATATGGATTCTCCTGCACAGTGGCAGATATGTAAATGCGGGGTTTACTTACCATTTCTTGCGAAATACGGTTCGAACACTCGAACACCTATTCGGATTCTCCTGCACAGTGGCAGATATGTAGATACGGGGTTTACATACCATTTCTTGCGCAATACGGTTCGAACACTCGAAAACCTCTACGGATTCTCCTACACAGTGGCAGATATGTAAATACGGGGTTTACATACCATTTCTTGCGCAATACGGTTCGAACACTCGAAAACCTATACGGATTCTCCTGCACAGTGGCAGATATGTAAATGCGGGGTTTACATAACATTTCTTGCGCAATACGGTTCGAACACTCGAACACCTATACGGATTCTCCTGCACAGTGGCAGATATGTTAATACGGGGTTTACATACCATTTCTTGCGCATTACGGTTCGAACACTCGAACACCTATACGGATTCTCCTGCACAGTGGCAGATATGTAAATACGGGGTTTACATACCATTTCTTGCGCATTACGGTTCGAACACTCGAACACCTATACTGATTCTCCAGCGCAGTGGCAGATATATAAATACGAGTTTTCCGTACCATTTCTTGCGCAATACGGTTCGAACACTCGAACACCTATACGGATTCTCCTGCACAGTGGCAGATATGTAAATACGGGGTTTACGTACCATTTCTTGCGCAATACGGTTCGAACACTCGAACACCTATACGGATTCTCCTGCACAGCGGCAGATATGTAAATACGGGGTTTACATACCATTTCTTGCGCAATACGGTTCGAACACTCGAACACCTATACGGATTAACCTGCACAGTGGCAGATATGTAAATACGGGGTTTACATATCATTTCTTGCGCAATACGGTTCGAACACTCGAACACCTATACGGATTCTCCTGCACAGTGACAGATATGTAAATACGGGGTTTACATACCATTTCTTGCGCATTACGTTTCGAACACTCGAACACCTATACGGATTCTCCTGCATAGTGGCAGATATGTAAATATGGGGTTTACATACCATTTCTTGCGGAATACGGTTCGAACACTCGAACACCTATACGGATTCTCCTGCACAGTGGCAGATATGTAAATACGGGGTTTACGTACCATTTCTTGCGCAATACGGTTCGAACACTCGAACACCTATACGGATTCTCCTGCACAGTGGCAGATATTTAAATACGGGGTTTACATACCATTTCTTGCGCAATACGGTTCGAACACTCGAACACCTATACGGATTCTCCTGCACAGTGGCAGATATGTAAATACGGGGTTTACATACCATTTCTTGCGCAATACGGTTTGAACACTCGAACACCTATACGGATTCTCCTGCACAGTGGCAGATATATAAATACGGGGTTTACATACCATTTCTTGCGCATTACGGTTCGAACACTCGAACACCTATACGGATTCTCCTGCACAGTGGCAGATATGTAAATACGGGGTTTACATACCATTTCTTGCGCAATACGGTTCGAACACTCGAACACCTATACGGATTCTCCTGCACAGTGGCAGATATGTAAATACGGGGTTTACATACCATTTCTTGCGCAATACGGGTCGAACACTCGAACACCTATACGGATTCTCCTGCACAGTGGCAGATATGTAAATACGGGGTTTACATACCATTTCTTGTGCATTACGGTTCGAACACTCGAACACCTATACGGATTCTCCTGCACAGAGGCAGATATGTAAATACGGGGTCTACATACCATTTCTTGCGCAATACGGTTCGAACACTCGAACACCTATACGGATTCTCCTGCACAGTGGCAGATATGTAAATGCGGGGTTTACTTACCATTTCTTGCGAAATACGGTTCGAACACTCGAACACCTATACGGATTCTCTTGCACAGTGGCAGATATGTAAATACGGGGTTTACATACCATTTCTTGCGCAATACGGTTCGAACACTCGAACACCTATACGGATTCTCCTGCACAGTGGCAGATATGTAAATACGGGGTTTACATACCATTTCTTGCGCATTACGGTTCGAACACTCGAACACCTATACGGATTCTCCTGCACAGTGGCAGATATGTAAATACGGGGTTTACATATCATTTCTTGCGCAATACGGTTCGAACACTCGAACACCTATACGGATTCTCCTGCACAGTGGCAGATATGTAAATGCGGGGTTTACTTACCATTTCTTGCGAAATACGGTACGAACACTCGAACACCTATACGGATTCTCCTGCACAGTGGCAGATATGTAAATACGGGGTTTACATATCATTTCTTGCGCATTACGGTTCGAACACTCGAACACCTATACGGATTCTCCTGCACAGTGGCAGATATGTAAATACGGGGTTTACAAACCATTTCTTGCGCATTACGGTTCGAACACTCGAACACCTATACGGATTCTCCTGCACAGTGGCAGATATGTAAATACGGGGTTTACATATCATTTCTTGCGCAATACGGTTCGAACACTCGAACACCTATACGGATTCTCCTGCACAGTGACAGATATGTAAATACGGGGTTTACATTTCATTTCTTGCGCATTACGTTTCGAACACTCGAACACCTATACGGATTCTCCTGCACAGTGGCAGATATGTAAATACGGGGTTTACATACCATTTCTTGCGCAATACGGTTCGAACACACGAAAACCTCTACGGATTCTCCTGCACAGTGGCAGATATGTAAATACGGGGTTTACATACCATTTCTTGCGCAATACGGTTCGAACACTCGAACACCTATACGGATTCTCCTGCACAGTGGCAGATATGTAAATACGGGGTTTACGTACCATTTCTTGCGCAATACGGTTCGAACACTCGAACACCTATACGGATTCTCCTGCACAGTGGCAGATATGTAAATACGGGGTTTACATACCATTTCTTGCGCAATACGGTTCGAACACTCGAACACCTATACGGATTCTCCTGCACAGTGGCAGATATGTAAATACGGGGTTTACATACCATTTCTTGCGCAATACGGTTTGAACACTCGAACACCTATACGGATTCTCCTGCACAGTGGCAGATATATAAATACGGGGTTTACATACCATTTCTTGCGCATTACGGTTCGAACACTCGAACACCTATACGGATTCTCCTGCACAGTGGCAGATATGTAAATACGGGGTTTACATACCATTTCTTGCGCAATACGGTTCGAACACTCGAACACCTATACGGATTCTCCTGCACAGTGGCAGATATGTAAATACGGGGTTTACATACCATTTCTTGCGCAATACGGGTCGAACACTCGAACACCTATACGGATTCTCCTGCACAGTGGCAGATATGTAAATACGGGGTTTACATACCATTTCTTGTGCATTACGGTTCGAACACTCGAACACCTATACGGATTCTCCTGCACAGAGGCAGATATGTAAATACGGGGTCTACATACCATTTCTTGCGCAATACGGTTCGAACACTCGAACACCTATACGGATTCTCCTGCACAGTGGCAGATATGTAAATGCGGGGTTTACTTACCATTTCTTGCGAAATACGGTTCGAACACTCGAACACCTATACGGATTCTCTTGCACAGTGGCAGATATGTAAATACGGGGTTTACATACCATTTCTTGCGCAATACGGTTCGAACACTCGAACACCTATACGGATTCTCCTGCACAGTGGCAGATATGTAAATACGGGGTTTACATACCATTTCTTGCGCATTACGGTTCGAACACTCGAACACCTATACGGATTCTCCTGCACAGTGGCAGATATGTAAATACGGGGTTTACATATCATTTCTTGCGCAATACGGTTCGAACACTCGAACACCTATACGGATTCTCCTGCACAGTGGCAGATATGTAAATGCGGGGTTTACTTACCATTTCTTGCGAAATACGGTACGAACACTCGAACACCTATACGGATTCTCCTGCACAGTGGCAGATATGTAAATACGGGGTTTACATATCATTTCTTGCGCATTACGGTTCGAACACTCGAACACCTATACGGATTCTCCTGCACAGTGGCAGATATGTAAATACGGGGTTTACAAACCATTTCTTGCGCATTACGGTTCGAACACTCGAACACCTATACGGATTCTCCTGCACAGTGGCAGATATGTAAATACGGGGTTTACATATCATTTCTTGCGCATTACGGTTCGAACACTCGAACACCTATACGGATTCTCCTGCACAGTGGCAGATATGTAAATACGGGGTTTACAAACCATTTCTTGCGCATTACGGTTCGAACACTCGAACACCTATACGGATTCTCCTGCACAGTGGCAGATATGTAAATACGGGGTTTACATATCATTTCTTGCGCAATACGGTTCGAACACTCGAACACCTATACGGATTCTCCTGCACAGTGACAGATATGTAAATACGGGGTTTACATTTCATTTCTTGCGCATTACGTTTCGAACACTCGAACACCTATACGGATTCTCCTGCACAGTGGCAGATATGTAAATACGGGGTTTACATACCATTTCTTGCGCAATACGGTTCGAACACACGAAAACCTCTACGGATTCTCCTGCACAGTGGCAGATATGTAAATACGGGGTTTACATACCATTTCTTGCGCAATACGGTTCGAACACTCGAACACCTATACGGATTCTCCTGCACAGTGGCAGATATGTAAATACGGGGTTTACGTACCATTTCTTGCGCAATACGGTTCGAACACTCGAACACCTATACGGATTCTCCTGCACAGTGGCAGATATGTAAATACGGGGTTTACATACCATTTCTTGCGCAATACGGTTCGAACACTCGAACACCTATACGGATTCTCCTGCACAGTGGCAGATATGTAAATACGGGGTTTACATACCATTTCTTGCGCAATACGGTTTGAACACTCGAACACCTATACGGATTCTCCTGCACAGTGGCAGATATATAAATACGGGGTTTACATACCATTTCTTGCGCATTACGGTTCGAACACTCGAACACCTATACGGATTCTCCTGCACAGTGGCAGATATGTAAATACGGGGTTTACATACCATTTCTTGCGCAATACGGTTCGAACACTCGAACACCTATACGGATTCTCCTGCACAGTGGCAGATATGTGAATACGGGGTTTACATACCATTTCTTGCGCAATACGGGTCGAACACTCGAACACCTATACGGATTCTCCTGCACAGTGGCAGATATGTAAATACGGGGTTTACATACCATTTCTTGTGCATTACGGTTCGAACACTCGAACACCTATACGGATTCTCCTGCACAGAGGCAGATATGTAAATACGGGGTCTACATACCATTTCTTGCGCAATACGGTTCGAACACTCGAACACCTATACGGATTCTCCTGCACAGTGGCAGATATGTAAATGCGGGGTTTACTTACCATTTCTTGCGAAATACGGTTCGAACACTCGAACACCTATACGGATTCTCTTGCACAGTGGCAGATATGTAAATACGGGGTTTACATACCATTTCTTGCGCAATACGGTTCGAACACTCGAACACCTATACGGATTCTCCTGCACAGTGGCAGATATGTAAATACGGGGTTTACATACCATTTCTTGCGCATTACGGTTCGAACACTCGAACACCTATACGGATTCTCCTGCACAGTGGCAGATATGTAAATACGGGGTTTACATATCATTTCTTGCGCAATACGGTTCGAACACTCGAACACCTATACGGATTCTCCTGCACAGTGGCAGATATGTAAATGTGGGGTTTACTTACCATTTCTTGCGAAATACGGTACGAACACTCGAACACCTATACGGATTCTCCTGCACAGTGGCAGATATGTAAATACGGGGTTTACATATCATTTCTTGCGCATTACGGTTCGAACACTCGAACACCTATACGGATTCTCCTGCACAGTGGCAGATATGTAAATACGGGGTTTACAAACCATTTCTTGCGCATTACGGTTCGAACACTCGAACACCTATACGGATTCTCCTGCACAGTGGCAGATATGTAAATACGGGGTTTACATATCATTTCTTGCGCAATACGGTTCGAACACTCGAACACCTATACGGATTCTCCTGCACAGTGACAGATATGTAAATACGGGGTTTACATATCATTTCTTGCGCATTACGTTTCGAACACTCGAACACCTATACGGATTCTCCTGCATAGTGGCAGATATGTAAATATGGGGTTTACATACCATTTCTTGCGCAATACGGTTCGAACACTCGAACACCTATACGGATTCTCCTGCACAGTGGCAGATATGTAAATACGGGGTTTACGTACCATTTCTTGCGCAATACGGTTCGAACACTCGAACACCTATACGGATTCTCCTGCACAGTGGCAGATATGTAAATACGGGGTTTACATACCATTTCTTGCGCAATACGGTTCGAACACTCGAACACCTATACGGATTCTCCTGCACAGTGGCAGATATGTAAATACGGGGTTTACATACCATTTCTTGCGCAATACGGTTTGAACACTCGAACACCTATACGGATTCTCCTGCACAGTGGCAGATATATAAATACGGGGTTTACATACCATTTCTTGCGCATTACGGTTCGAACACTCGAACACCTATACGGATTCTCCTGCACAGTGGCAGATATGTAAATACGGGGTTTACGTACCATTTCTTGCGCAATACGGTTCGAACACTCGAACACCTATACGGATTCTCCTGCACAGTGGCAGATATGTAAATACGGGGTTTACATACCATTTCTTGCGCAATACGGGTCGAACACTCGAACACCTATACGGATTCTCCTGCACAGTGGCAGATATGTAAATACGGGGTTTACATATCATTTCTTGCGCAATACGGTTCGAACACTCGAACACCTATACGGATTCTCCTGCACAGTGACAGATATGTAAATACGGGGTTTACATATCATTTCTTGCGCATTACGTTTCGAACACTCGAACACCTATACGGATTCTCCTGCATAGTGGCAGATATGTAAATATGGGGTTTACATACCATTTCTTGCGCAATACGGTTCGAACACTCGAACACCTATACGGATTCTCCTGCACAGTGGCAGATATGTAAATACGGGGTTTACGTACCATTTCTTGCGCAATACGGTTCGAACACTCGAACACCTATACGGATTCTCCTGCACAGTGGCAGATATGTAAATACGGGGTTTACATACCATTTCTTGCGCAATACGGTTCGAACACTCGAACACCTATACGGATTCTCCTGCACAGTGGCAGATATGTAAATACGGGGTTTACATACCATTTCTTGCGCAATACGGTTTGAACACTCGAACACCTATACGGATTCTCCTGCACAGTGGCAGATATATAAATACGGGGTTTACATACCATTTCTTGCGCATTACGGTTCGAACACTCGAACACCTATACGGATTCTCCTGCACAGTGGCAGATATGTAAATACGGGGTTTACATACCATTTCTTGCGCAATACGGTTCGAACACTCGAACACCTATACGGATTCTCCTGCACAGTGGCAGATATGTAAATACGGGGTTTACATACCATTTCTTGCGCAATACGGGTCGAACACTCGAACACCTATACGGATTCTCCTGCACAGTGGCAGATATGTAAATACGGGGTTTACATACCATTTCTTGTGCATTACGGTTCGAACACTCGAACACCTATACGGATTCTCCTGCACAGTGGCAGATATGTAAATACGGGGTTTACATACCATTTCTTGCGCAATACGGTTCGAACACTCGAACACCTATACGGATTCTCCTGCACAGTGGCAGATATGTAAATGCGGGGTTTACTTACCATTTCTTGCGAAATACGGTTCGAACACTCGAACACCTATACGGATTCTCCTGCACAGTGGCAGATATGTAAATACGGGGTTTACATACCATTTCTTGCGCAATACGGTTCGAACACACGAAAACCTCTACGGATTCTCCTGCACAGTGGCAGATATGTAAATACGGGGTTTACATACCATTTCTTGCGCAATACGGTTCGAACACTCGAAAACCTATACGGATTCTCCTGCACAGTGGCAGATATGTAAATGCGGGGTTTACATAACATTTCTTGCGCAATACGGTTCGAACACTCGAACACCTATACGGATTCTCCTGCACAGTGGCAGATATGTAAATACGGGGTTTACATACCATTTCTTGCGCATTACGGTTCGAACACTCGAACACCTATACGGATTCTCCTGCGCAGTGGCAGATATGTAAATACGGGTTTTCCGTAGCATTTCTTGCGCAATACGGTTCGAACACTCGAACACCTATACGGATTCTCCTGCACAGTGGCAGATATGTAAATACGGGGTTTACGTACCATTTCTTGCGCAATACGGTTCGAACACTCGAACACCTATACGGATTCTCCTGCACAGTGGCAGATATGTAAATACGGGGTTTACATACCATTTCTTGCGCAATACGGTTCGAACACTCGAACACCTATACGGATTCTCCTGCACAGTGGCAGATATGTAAATACGGGGTTTACATACCATTTCTTGCGCATTACGGTTCGAACACTCGAACACCTATACGGATTCTCCTGCATAGTGGCAGATATGTAAATATGGGGTTTACATACCATTTCTTGCGCAATACGGTTCGAACACTCGAACACCTATACGGATTCTCCTGCACAGTGGCAGATATGTAAATACGGGGTTTACATACCATTTCTGGCGCAATACGGTTCGAACACTCGAACACCTATACGGATTCTCCTGCACAGTGGCAGATATGTAAATACGGGGTTTACATACCATTTCTTGCGCATTACGGTTCGAACACTCGAACACCTATACGGATTCTCCTGCACATTGGCAGATATGTAAATACGGGGTTTACATACCATTTCTTGCGCAATACGGTTCGAACACTCGAACACCTATACGGATTCTCCTACACAGTGGCAGATATGTAAATGTGGGGTTTACTTACCATTTCTTGTGAAATACGGTTCGAACACTCGAACACCTATACGGATTCTCCTGCACAGTGGCAGATATGTAAATGCGGGGTTTACATACCATTTCTTGCGAAATACGATTCGAACGCTCGAACACCTATACGGATTCTCCTGCACAGTGGCAGATTTGTAAATACGGGGTTTACATACCATTTCTTGCGCATTACGGTTCGAACACTCGAACACCTATACGAATTCTCCTGCACAGTGGCAGATATGTAAATACGTGGTTTACATACCATTTCTTGCGCAATACGGTTCGAACACTCGAACACCTATACGGATTCTCCTGCACAGTGGCAGATATGTAAATACGGGGTTTACATACCATTTCTTGCGCAATACGGTTCGAACACTCGAACACCTATACGGATTCTCCTGCACAGTGGCAGATATGTAAATACGGGGTTTACATACCATTTCTTGCGCAATACGGTTCGAACACTCGAACACCTATACGGATTCTCCTGGACAGTGGCAGATATGTAAATACGGGGTTTACATACCATTTCTTGCGCAATACGGTTCGAACACTCGAACACCTATACGGATTCTCCTGCACAGTGGCAGATATGTAAATACGGGGTTTACATACCATTTCTTGCGCAATACGGTTCGAACACTCGAACACCTATACGGATTCTCCTGCACAGTGGCAGATATGTAAATATGAGGTTTACTTACCATTTCTTGCGCAATACGGTTCGAACACTCGAACACCTATACGGATTCTCCTGCACAGTGGCAGATATGTAAATATGGGGTTTACATACCATTTCTTGCGCAATACGGTTCGAACACTCGAACACCTATACGGATTCTCCTGCACAGTGGCAGATATCTAAATACGGGGTTTACATACCATTTCTTGCGCATTACGGTTCGAACACTCGAACACCTATACGGATTCTCCTGCACAGTGGCAGATATGTAAATACGGGGTTTACATACCATTTCTTGCGCAATACGGTTCGAACACTCGAACACCTATACGGATTCTCCTGCACAGTGGCAGATATGTAAATGCGGGGTTTACTTACCATTTCTTGCGAAATACGGTTCGAACACTCGAACACCTATTCGGATTCTCCTGCACAGTGGCAGATATGTAGATACGGGGTTTACATACCATTTCTTGCGCAATACGGTTCGAACACTCGAAAACCTCTACGGATTCTCCTACACAGTGGCAGATATGTAAATCCGGGGTTTACATACCATTTCTTGCGCAATACGGTTCGAACACTCGAAAACCTATACGGATTCTCCTGCACAGTGGCAGATATGTAAATGCGGGGTTTACATAACATTTCTTGCGCAATACGGTTCGAACACTCGAACACCTATACGGATTCTCCTGCACAGTGGCAGATATGTTAATACGGGGTTTACATACCATTTCTTGCGCATTACGGTTCGAACACTCGAACACCTATACGGATTCTCCTGCACAGTGGCAGATATGTAAATACGGGGTTTACATACCATTTCTTGCGCATTACGGTTCGAACACTCGAACACCTATACTGATTCTCCAGCGCAGTGGCAGATATATAAATACGAGTTTTCCGTACCATTTCTTGCGCAATACGGTTCGAACACTCGAACACCTATACGGATTCTCCTGCACAGTGGCAGATATGTAAATACGGGGTTTACGTACCATTTCTTGCGCAATACGGTTCGAACACTCGAACACCTATACGGATTCTCCTGCACAGCGGCAGATATGTAAATACGGGGTTTACATACCATTTCTTGCGCAATACGGTTCGAACACTCGAACACCTATACGGATTCACCTGCACAGTGGCAGATATGTAAATACGGGGTTTACATATCATTTCTTGCGCAATACGGTTCGAACACTCGAACACCTATACGGATTCTCCTGCACAGTGACAGATATGTAAATACGGGGTTTACATACCATTTCTTGCGCATTACGTTTCGAACACTCGAACACCTATACGGATTCTCCTGCATAGTGGCAGATATGTAAATATGGGGTTTACATACCATTTCTTGCGGAATACGGTTCGAACACTCGAACACCTATACGGATTCTCCTGCACAGTGGCAGATATGTAAATACGGGGTTTACGTACCATTTCTTGCGCAATACGGTTCGAACACTCGAACACCTATACGGATTCTCCTGCACAGTGGCAGATATGTAAATACGGGGTTTACATACCATTTCTTGCGCAATACGGTTCGAACACTCGAACACCTATACGGATTCTCCTGCACAGTGGCAGATATGTAAATACGGGGTTTACATACCATTTCTTGCGCAATACGGTTTGAACACTCGAACACCTATACGGATTCTCCTGCACAGTGGCAGATATATAAATACGGGGTTTACATACCATTTCTTGCGCATTACGGTTCGAACACTCGAACACCTATACGGATTCTCCTGCACAGTGGCAGATATGTAAATACGGGGTTTACATACCATTTCTTGCGCAATACGGTTCGAACACTCGAACACCTATACGGATTCTCCTGCACAGTGGCAGATATGTAAATACGGGGTTTACATACCATTTCTTGCGCAATACGGGTCGAACACTCGAACACCTATACGGATTCTCCTGCACAGTGGCAGATATGTAAATACGGGGTTTACATACCATTTCTTGTGCATTACGGTTCGAACACTCGAACACCTATACGGATTCTCCTGCACAGAGGCAGATATGTAAATACGGGGTCTACATACCATTTCTTGCGCAATACGGTTCGAACACTCGAACACCTATACGGATTCTCCTGCACAGTGGCAGATATGTAAATGCGGGGTTTACTTACCATTTCTTGCGAAATACGGTTCGAACACTCGAACACCTATACGGATTCTCTTGCACAGTGGCAGATATGTAAATACGGGGTTTACATACCATTTCTTGCGCAATACGGTTCGAACACTCGAACACCTATACGGATTCTCCTGCACAGTGGCAGATATGTAAATACGGGGTTTACATACCATTTCTTGCGCATTACGGTTCGAACACTCGAACACCTATACGGATTCTCCTGCACAGTGGCAGATATGTAAATACGGGGTTTACATATCATTTCTTGCGCAATACGGTTCGAACACTCGAACACCTATACGGATTCTCCTGCACAGTGGCAGATATGTAAATGCGGGGTTTACTTACCATTTCTTGCGAAATACGGTACGAACACTCGAACACCAATACGGATTCTCCTGCACAGTGGCAGATATGTAGATACGGGGTTTACATACCATTTCTTGCGCAATACGGTTCGAACACTCGAAAACCTCTACGGATTCTCCTGCACAGTGGCAGATATGTAAATACGGGGTTTACATACCATTTCTTGCGCAATACGGTTCGAACACTCGAAAACCTATACGGATTCTCCTGCACAGTGGCAGATATGTAAATGCGGGGTTTACATAACATTTCTTGCGCAATACGGTTCGAACACTCGAACACCTATACGGATTCTCCTGCACAGTGGCAGATATGTAAATACGGGGTTTACATACCATTTCTTGCGCATTACGGTTCGAACACTCGAACACCTATACGGATTCTCCTGCGCAGTGGCAGATATGTAAATACGGGTTTTCCGTAGCATTTCTTGCGCAATACGGTTCGAACACTCGAACACCTATACGGATTCTCCTGCACAGTGGCAGATATGTAAATACGGGGTTTACGTACCATTTCTTGCGCAATACGGTTCGAACACTCGAACACCTATACGGATTCTCCTGCACAGTGGCAGATATGTAAATACGGGGTTTACATACCATTTCTTGCGCAATACGGTTCGAACACTCGAACACCTCTACGGATTCTCCTGCACAGTGGCAGATATGTAAATACGTGGTTTACATATCATTTCTTGCGCAATACGGTTCGAACACTCGAACACCTATACGGATTCTCCTGCACAGTGGCAGATATGTAAATACGGGGTTTACATACCATTTCTTGCGCATTACGGTTCGAACACTCGAACACCTATACGGATTCTCCTGCGCAGTGGCAGATATGTAAATGCGGGGTTTACATAACATTTCTTGCGCAATACGGTTCGAACACTCGAACACCTACACGGATTCTCCTGCACAGTGGCAGATATGTAAATACGGGGTTTACATACCATTTCTTGCGCAATACGGTTCGAACACTCGAACACCTATACGGATTCTCCTGCACAGTGGCAGATATGTAAATACGGGGTTTACATACCATTTCTTGCGCAATACGGTTCGAACACTCGAACACCTATACGGATTCTCCTGCACAGTGGCAGATATGTAAATGCGGGGTTTACATACCATTTCTTGCGAAATACGGTTCAAACGCTCGAACACCTATACGGATTCTCCTGCACAGTGGCAGATATGTAAATACGGGGTTTACATACCATTTCTTGCGCATTACGGTTCGAACCCTCGAACACCTATACGAATTCTCCTGCACAGTGGCAGATATGTAAATACGTGGTTTACATACCATTTCTTGCGCAATACGGTTCGAACACTCGAACACCTATACGGATTCTCCTGCACAGTGGCAGATATGTAAATACGGGGTTTACATACCATTTCTTGCGCAATACGGTTCGAACACTCGAACACCTATACGGATTCTCCTGGACAGTGGCAGATATGTAAATACGGGGTTTACATACCATTTCTTGCACAATACGGTTCCAACACTCGAACACCTATACGGATTCTCCTGCACAGTGGCAGATATGTAAATACGGGGTTTACATACCATTTCTTGCGCAATACGGTTCGAACACTCGAACACCTATACGGATTCTCCTGCACAGTGGCAGATATGTAAATATGAGGTTTACTTACCATTTCTTGCGCAATACGGTTCGAACACTCGAACACCTATACGGATTCTCCTGCACAGGGGCAGATATGTAAATACGGGGTTTACATACCATTTCTTGCGCAATACGGTTCGAACACTCGAACACCTATACGGATTCTCCTGCACAGTGGCAGATATGTAAATACGGGGTTTACATACCATTTCTTGCGCATTACGGTTCGAACACTCGAACACCTATACGGATTCTCCTGCACAGTGGCAGATATGTAAATACGGGGTTTACATACCATTTCTTGCGCAATACGGTTCGAACACTCGAACACCTATACGGATTCTCCTGCACAGTGGCAGATATGTAAATACGGGGTTTACATACCATTTCTTGCGCATTACGGTTCGAACACTCGAACACCTATACGGATTCTCCTACGCAGTGGCAGATATGTAAATACGGGTTTAACGTACCATTTCTTGCGCAATACGGTTCGAACACTCGAACACCTATACGGATTCTCCTGCACAGTGGCAGATATGTAAATACGGGGTTTACGTACCATTTCTTGCGCAATACGGTTCGAACACTCGAACACCTATACGGATTCTCCTGCACAGTGGCAGATATGTAGATACGGGGTTTACATACCATTTCTTGCGCAATATGGTTCGAACACTCGAAAACCTCTACGGATTCTCCTGCACAGTGGCAGATATGTAAATACGGGGTTTACATATCATTTCTTGCGCAATACGGTTCGAACACTCGAAAGCCTATACGGATTCTCCTGCACAGTGGCAGATATGTAAATGCGGGGTTTACATAACATTTCTTGCGCAATACGGTTCGAACACTCGAACACCTATACGGATTCTCCTGCACAGTGGCAGATATGTAAATACGGGGTTTACATACCATTTCTTGCGCATTACGGTTCGAACACTCGAACACCTATACGGATTCTCCTGCGCAGTGGCAGATATGTAAATACGGGTTTTCCGTAGCATTTCTTGCGCAATACGGTTCGAACACTCGAACACCTATACGGATTCTCCTGCACAGTGGCAGATATGTAAATACGGGGTTTACGTACCATTTCTTGCGCAATACGGTTCGAACACTCGAACACCTATACGGATTCTCCTGCACAGTGGCAGATATGTAAATACGGGGTTTACATACCATTTCTTGCGCAATACGGTTCGAACACTCGAACACCTATACGGATTCTCCTGCACAGTGGCAGATATGTAAATACGTGGTTTACATATCATTTCTTGCGCAATACGGTTCGAACACTCGAACACCTATACGGATTCTCCTGCACAGTGGCAGATATGTAAATACGGGGTTTACATACCATTTCTTGCGCATTACGGTTCGAACACTCGAACACCTATACGGATTCTCCTACGCAGTGGCAGATATGTAAATGCGGGGTTTACATAACATTTCTTGCGCAATACGGTTCGAACACTCGAACACCTATACGGATTCTCCTGCACAGTGGCAGATATGTAAATACGGGGTTTACATACCATTTCTTGCGCAATACGGTTCGAACACTCGAACACCTATACGGATTCTCCTGCACAGTGGCAGATATGTAAATACGGGGTTTACATACCATTTCTTGCGCAATACGGTTCGAACACTCGAACACCTATACGGATTCTCCTGCACAGTGGCAGATATGTAAATGCGGGGTTTACATACCATTTCTTGCGAAATACGGTTCGAACGCTCGAACACCTATACGGATTCTCCTGCACAGTGGCAGATATGTAAATACGGGGTTTACATACCATTTCTTGCGCATTACGGTTCGAACACTCGAACACCTATACGAATTCTCCTGCACAGTGGCAGATATGTAAATACGTGGTTTACATACCATTTCTTGCGCAATACGGTTCGAACACTCGAACACCTATACGGATTCTCCTGCACAGTGGCAGATATGTAAATACGGGGTTTACATACCATTTCTTGCGCAATACGGTTCGAACACTCGAACACCTATACGGATTCTCCTGGACAGTGGCAGATATGTAAATACGGGGTTTACATACCATTTCTTGCACAATACGGTTCCAACACTCGAACACCTATACGGATTCTCCTGCACAGTGGCAGATATGTAAATACGGGGTTTACATACCATTTCTTGCGCAATACGGTTCGAACACTCGAACACCTATACGGATTCTCCTGCACAGTGGCAGATATGTAAATATGAGGTTTACTTACCATTTCTTGCGCAATACGGTTCGAACACTCGAACACCTATACGGATTCTCCTGCACAGGGGCAGATATGTAAATACGGGGTTTACATACCATTTCTTGCGCAATACGGTTCGAACACTCGAACACCTATACGGATTCTCCTGCACAGTGGCAGATATGTAAATACGGGGTTTACATACCATTTCTTGCGCATTACGGTTCGAACACTCGAACACCTATACGGATTCTCCTGCACAGTGGCAGATATGTAAATACGGGGTTTACATACCATTTCTTGCGCAATACGGTTCGAACACTCGAACACCTATACGGATTCTCCTGCACAGTGGCAGATATGTAAATACGGGGTTTACATACCATTTCTTGCGCATTACGGTTCGAACACTCGAACACCTATACGGATTCTCCTACGCAGTGGCAGATATGTAAATACGGGTTTAACGTACCATTTCTTGCGCAATACGGTTCGAACACTCGAACACCTATACGGATTCTCCTGCACAGTGGCAGATATGTAAATACGGGGTTTACGTACCATTTCTTGCGCAATACGGTTCGAACACTCGAACACCTATACGGATTCTGCTGCACAGTGGCAGATATGTAAATACGGGGTTTACATACCATTTCTTGCGCAATACGGTTCGAACACTCGAACACCTATACGGATTCTCCTGCACAGTGGCAGATATGTAAATACGGGGTTTACATACCATTTCTTGCGCAATACGGTTCGAACACTCGAACACCTATACAGATTCACCTGCACAGTGGCAGATATGTAAATACGGGGTTTACATATCATTTCTTGCGCAATACGGTTCGAACACTCGAACACCTATACGGATTCTCCTGCACAGTGACAGATATGTAAATACGGGGTTTACATACCATTTCTTGCGCATTACGTTTCGAACACTCGAACACCTATACGGATTCTCCTGCATAGTGGCAGATATGTAAATATGGGGTTTACATACCATTTCTTGCGCAATACGGTTCGAACACTCGAACACCTATACGGATTCTCCTGCACAGTGGCAGATATGTAAATACGGGGTTTACGTACCATTTCTTGCGCAATACGGTTCGAACACTCGAACACCTATACGGATTCTCCTGCACAGTGGCAGATATGTAAATACGGGCTTTACATACCATTTCTTGCGCAATACGGTTCGAACACTCGAACACCTATACGGATTCTCCTGCACAGTGGCAGATATGTAAATACGGGGTTTACATACCATTTCTTGCGCAATACGGTTTGAACACTCGAACACCTATACGGATTCTCCTGCACAGTGGCAGATATATAAATACGGGCTTTACATACCATTTCTTGCGCATTACGGTTCGAACACTCGAACACCTATACGGATTCTCCTGCACAGTGGCAGATATGTAAATACGGGGTTTACATATCATTTCTTGCGCAATACGGTTCGAACACTCGAACACCTATACGGATTCTCCTGCACAGTGGCAGATATGTAAATGCGGGGTTTACTTACCATTTCTTGCGAAATACGGTACGAACACTCGAACACCTATACGGATTCTCCTGCACAGTGGCAGATATGTAGATACGGGGTTTACATACCATTTCTTGCGCAATACGGTTCGAACACTCGAAAACCTCTACGGATTCTCCTGCACAGTGGCAGATATGTAAATACAGGGTTTACATACCATTTCTTGCGCAATACGGTTCGAACACTCGAAAACCTATACGGATTCTCCTGCACAGTGGCAGATATGTAAATGCGGGGTTTACATAACATTTCTTGCGCAATACGGTTCGAACACTCGAACACCTATACGGATTCTCCTGCCCAGTGGCAGATATGTAAATACGGGGTTTACATACCATTTCTTGCGCATTACGGTTCGAACACTCGAACACCTATACGGATTCTCCTGCGCAGTGGCAGATATGTAAATACGGGTTTTCCGTAGCATTTCTTGCGCAATACGGTTCGAACACTCGAACACCTATACGGATTCTCCTGCACAGTGGCAGATATGTAAATACGGGGTTTACGTACCATTTCTTGCGCAATACGGTTCGAACACTCGAACACCTATACGGATTCTCCTGCACAGTGGCAGATATGTAAATACGGGGTTTACATACCATTTCTTGCGCAATACGGTTCGAACACTTGAACACCTATACGGATTCTCCTGCACAGTGGCAGATATGTAAATACGTGGTTTACATATCATTTCTTGCGCAATACGGTTCGAACACTCGAACACCTATACGGATTCTCCTGCACAGTGGCAGATATGTAAATACGGGGTTTACATACCATTTCTTGCGCATTACGGTTCGAACACTCGAACACCTATACGGATTCTCCTGCACAGTGGCAGATATGTAAATACGGGGTTTACATACCATTTCTTGCGCAATACGGTTCGAACACTCGAACACCTATACGGATTCTCCTGCACAGTGGCAGATATGTAAATACGGGGTTTACATACCATTTCTTGCGCAATACGGTTCGAACACTCGAACACCTATACGGATTCTCCTGCACAGTGGCAGATATGTAAATACGGGGTTTACATACCATTTCTTGCGCAATACGGTTCGAACACTCGAACACCTATACGGATTCTCCTGCACAGTGGCAGATATGTAAATGCGGGGTTTACATACCATTTCTTGCGAAATACGGTTCGAACGCTCGAACACCTATACGGATTCTCCTGCACAGTGGCAGATATGTAAATACGGGGTTTACATACCATTTCTTGCGCATTACGGTTCGTACACTCGAACACCTATACGAATTCTCCTGCACAGTGGCAGATATGTAAATACGTGGTTTACATACCATTTCTTGCGCAATACGGTTCGAACACTCGAACACCTACACGGATTCTCCTGCACAGTGGCAGATATGTAAATACGGGGTTTACATACCATTTCTTGCGCAATACGGTTCGAACACTCGAACACCTATACGGATTCTCCTGCACAGTGGCAGATATGTAAATACGGGGTTTACATACCATTTCTTGCGCAATACGGTTCGAACACTCGAACACCTATACGGATTCTCCTGGACAGTGGCAGATATGTAAATACGGGGTTTACATACCATTTCTTGCACAATACGGTTCCAACACTCGAACACCTATACGGATTCTCCTGCACAGTGGCAGATATGTAAATACGGGGTTTACATACCATTTCTTGCGCAATACGGTTCGAACACTCGAACACCTATACGGATTCTCCTGCACAGTGGCAGATATGTAAATATGAGGTTTACTTACCATTTCTTGCGCAATACGGTTCGAACACTCGAACACCTATACGGATTCTCCTGCACAGGGGCAGATATGTAAATACGGGGTTTACATACCATTTCTTGCGCAATACGGTTCGAACACTCGAACACCTATACGGATTCTCCTGCACAGTGGCAGATATGTAAATACGGGGTTTACATACCATTTCTTGCGCATTACGGTTCGAACACTCGAACACCTATACGGATTCTCCTGCACAGTGGCAGATATGTAAATACGGGGTTTACATACCATTTCTTGCGCAATACGGTTCGAACACTCGAACACCTATACGGATTCTCCTGCACAGTGGCAGATATGTAAATACGGGGTTTACATACCATTTCTTGCGCATTACGGTTCGAACACTCGAACACCTATACGGATTCTCCTACGCAGTGGCAGATATGTAAATACGGGTTTAACGTACCATTTCTTACGCAATACGGTTCGAACACTCGAACACCTATACGGATTCTCCTGCACAGTGGCAGATATGTAAATACGGGGTTTACGTACCATTTCTTGCGCAATACGGTTCGAACACTCGAACACCTATACGGATTCTGCTGCACAGTGGCAGATATGTAAATACGGGGTTTACATACCATTTCTTGCGCAATACGGTTCGAACACTCGAACACCTATACGGATTCTCCTGCACAGTGGCAGATATGTAAATACGGGGTTTACATACCATTTCTTGCGCAATACGGTTCGAACACTCGAACACCTATATGGATTCACCTGCACAGTGGCAGATATGTAAATACGGGGTTTACATATCATTTCTTGCGCAATACGGTTCGAACACTCGAACACCTATACGGATTCTCCTGCACAGTGACAGATATGTAAATACGGGGTTTACATACCATTTCTTGCGCATTACGTTTCGAACACTCGAACACCTATACGGATTCTCCTGCATAGTGGCAGATATGTAAATATGGGGTTTACATACCATTTCTTGCGCAATACGGTTCGAACACTCGAACACCTATACGGATTCTCCTGCACAGTGGCAGATATGTAAATACGGGGTTTACGTACCATTTCTTGCGCAATACGGTTCGAACACTCGAACACCTATACGGATTCTCCTGCACAGTGGCAGATATGTAAATACGGGGTTTACGTACCATTACTTGCGCAATACGGTTCGAACACTCGAACACCTATACGGATTCTCCTGCACAGTGGCAGATATGTAAATACGGGCTTTACATACCATTTCTTGCGCAATACGGTTCGAACACTCGAACACCTATACGGATTCTCCTGCACAGTGGCAGATATGTAAATACGGGGTTTACATACCATTTCTTGCGCAATACGGTTCGAACACTCGAACACCTATACGGATTCTCCTGCACAGTGGCAGATATGTAAATACGGGGTTTACATACCATTTCTTGCGCAATACGGGTCGAACACTCGAACACCTATACGGATTCTCCTGCACAGTGGCAGATATGTAAATACGGGGTTTACATACCATTTCTTGTGCATTACGGTTCGAACACTCGAACACCTATACGGATTCTCCTGCACAGTGGCAGATATGTAAATACGGGGTTTACATACCATTTCTTGCGCAATACGGTTCGAACACTCGAACACCTATACGGATTCTCCTGCACAGTGGCAGATATGTAAATGCGGGGTTTACTTACCATTTCTTGCGAAATACGGTTCGAACACTCGAACACCTATACGGATTCTCCTGCACAGTGGCAGATATGTAAATACGGGGTTTACATACCATTTCTTGCGCAATACGGTTCGAACACTCGAACACCTATACGGATTCTCCTGCACAGTGGCAGATATGTAAATACGGGGTTTACATACCATTTCTTGCGCATTACGGTTCGAACACTCGAACACCTATACGGATTCTCCTGCACAGTGGCAGATATGTAAATACGGGGTTTACATACCATTTCTTGCGCAATACGGTTCGAACACTCGAACACCTATACGGATTCTCCTGCACAGTGGCAGATATGTAAATGCGGGGTTTACTTACCATTTCTTGCGAAATACGGTACGAACACTCGAACACCTATACGGATTCTCCTGCACAGTGGCAGATATGTAGATACGGGGTTTACATACCATTTCTTGCGCAATACGGTTCGAACACTCGAAAACCTCTACGGATTCTCCTGCACAGTGGCAGATATGTAAATACAGGGTTTACATACCATTTCTTGCGCAATACGGTTCGAACACTCGAAAACCTATACGGATTCTCCTGCACAGTGGCAGATATGTAAATGCGGGGTTTACATAACATTTCTTGCGCAATACGGTTCGAACACTCGAACACCTATACGGATTCTCCTGCACAGTGGCAGATATGTAAATACGGGGTTTACATACCATTTCTTGCGCATTACGGTTCGAACACTCGAACACCTATACGGATTCTCCTGCGCAGTGGCAGATATGTAAATACGGGTTTTCCGTAGCATTTCTTGCGCAATACGGTTCGAACACTCGAACACCTATACGGATTCTCCTGCACAGTGGCAGATATGTAAATACGGGGTTTACGTACCATTTCTTGCGCAATACGGTTCGAACACTCGAACACCTATACGGATTCTCCTGCACAGTGGCAGATATGTAAATACGGGGTTTACATACCATTTCTTGCGCAATACGGTTCGAACACTCGAACACCTATACGGATTCTCCTGCACAGTGGCAGATATGTAAATACGTGGTTTACATATCATTTCTTGCGCAATACGGTTCGAACACTCGAACACCTATATGGATTCTCCTCCACAGTGGCAGATATGTAAATACGGGGTTTACATACCATTTCTTGCGCATTACGGTTCGAACACTCGAACACCTATACGGATTCTCCTGCATAGTGGCAGATATGTAAATATGGGGCTTACATACCATTTCTTGCGCAATACGGTTCGAACACTCGAACACCTATACGGATTCTCCTGCACAGTGGCAGATATGTAAATACGGGGTTTACATACCATTTCTGGCGCAATACGGTTCGAACACTCGAACACCTATACGGATTCTCCTGCACAGTGGCAGATATGTAAATACGGGGTTTACATATCATTTCTTGCGCAATACGGTTCGAACACTCGAACACCTATACGGATTCTCCTGCACAGTGACAGATATGTAAATACGGGGTTTACATACCATTTCTTGCGCATTACGTTTCGAACACTCGAACACCTATACGGATTCTCCTGCATAGTGGCAGATATGTAAATATGGGGTTTACATACCATTTCTTGCGCAATACGGTTCGAACACTCGAACACCTATACGGATTCTCCTGCACAGTGGCAGATATGTAAATACGGGGTTTACGTACCATTTCTTGCGCAATACGGTTCGAACACTCGAACACCTATACGGATTCTCCTGCACAGTGGCAGATATGTAAATACGGGCTTTACATACCATTTCTTGCGCAATACGGTTCGAACACTCGAACACCTATACGGATTCTCCTGCACAGTGGCAGATATGTAAATACGGGGTTTACATACCATTTCTTGCGCAATACGGTTCGAACACTCGAACACCTATACGGATTCTCCTGCACAGTGGCAGATATGTAAATACGGGGTTTACATACCATTTCTTGCGCATTACGGTTCGAACACTCGAACACCTATACGGATTCTCCTGCGCAGTGGCAGATATGTAAATACGGGTTTTCCGTAGCATTTCTTGCGCAATACGGTTCGAACACTCGAACACCTATACGGATTCTCCTGCACAGTGGCAGATATGTAAATACGGGGTTTACGTACCATTTCTTGCGCAATACGGTTCGAACACTCGAACACCTATACGGATTCTCCTGCACAGTGGCAGATATGTAAATACGGGGTTTACATACCATTTCTTGCGCAATACGGTTCGAACACTCGAACACCTATACGGATTCTCCTGCACAGTGGCAGATATGTAAATACGTGGTTTACATATCATTTCTTGCGCAATACGGTTCGAACACTCGAACACCTATATGGATTCTCCTCCACAGTGGCAGATATGTAAATACGGGGTTTACATACCATTTCTTGCGCATTACGGTTCGAACACTCGAACACCTATACGGATTCTCCTGCATAGTGGCAGATATGTAAATATGGGGCTTACATACCATTTCTTGCGCAATACGGTTCGAACACTCGAACACCTATACGGATTCTCCTGCACAGTGGCAGATATGTAAATACGGGGTTTACATACCATTTCTGGCGCAATACGGTTCGAACACTCGAACACCTATACGGATTCTCCTGCACAGTGGCAGATATGTAAATACGGGGTTTACATATCATTTCTTGCGCAATACGGTTCGAACACTCGAACACCTATACGGATTCTCCTGCACAGTGACAGATATGTAAATACGGGGTTTACATACCATTTCTTGCGCATTACGTTTCGAACACTCGAACACCTATACGGATTCTCCTGCATAGTGGCAGATATGTAAATATGGGGTTTACATACCATTTCTTGCGCAATACGGTTCGAACACTCGAACACCTATACGGATTCTCCTGCACAGTGGCAGATATGTAAATACGGGGTTTACGTACCATTTCTTGCGCAATACGGTTCGAACACTCGAACACCTATACGGATTCTCCTGCACAGTGGCAGATATGTAAATACGGGCTTTACATACCATTTCTTGCGCAATACGGTTCGAACACTCGAACACCTATACGGATTCTCCTGCACAGTGGCAGATATGTAAATACGGGGTTTACATACCATTTCTTGCGCAATACGGTTTGAACACTCGAACACCTATACGGATTCTCTTGCACAGTGGCAGATATATAAATACGGGCTTTACATACCATTTCTTGCGCATTACGGTTCGAACACTCGAACACCTATACGGATTCTCCTGCACAGTGGCAGATATGTAAATACGGGGTTTACATACCATTTCTTGCGCAATACGGTTCGAACACTCGAACACCTATACGGATTCTCCTGCACAGTGGCAGATATGTAAATACGGGGTTTACATACCATTTCTTGCGCAATACGGGTCGAACACTCGAACACCTATACGGATTCTCCTGCACAGTGGCAGATATGTAAATACGGGGTTTACATACCATTTCTTGTGCATTACGGTTCGAACACTCGAACACCTATACGGATTCTCCTGCACAGTGGCAGATATGTAAATACGGGGTTTACATACCATTTCTTGCGCAATACGGTTCGAACACTCGAACACCTATACGGATTCTCCTGCACAGTGGCAGATATGTAAATGCGGGGTTTACTTACCATTTCTTGCGAAATACGGTTCGAACACTCGAACACCTATACGGATTCTCCTGCACAGTGGCAGATATGTAAATACGGGGTTTACATACCATTTCTTGCGCAATACGGTTCGAACACTCGAACACCTATACGGATTCTCCTGCACAGTGGCAGATATGTAAATACGGGGTTTACATACCATTTCTTGCGCAATACGGTTCGAACACTCGAACACCTATACGGATTCTCCTGCACAGTGGCAGATATGTAAATGCGGGGTTTACTTACCATTTCTTGCGAAATACGGTACGAACACTCGAACACCTATACGGATTCTCCTGCACAGTGGCAGATATGTAGATACGGGGTTTACATACCATTTCTTGCGCAATACGGTTCGAACACTCGAAAACCTCTACGGATTCTCCTGCACAGTGGCAGATATGTAAATACAGGGTTTACATACCATTTCTTGCGCAATACGGTTCGAACACTCGAAAACCTATACGGATTCTCCTGCACAGTGGCAGATATGTAAATGCGGGGTTTACATAACATTTCTTGCGCAATACGGTTCGAACACTCGAACACCTATACGGATTCTCCTGCACAGTGGCAGATATGTAAATACGGGGTTTACATACCATTTCTTGCGCATTACGGTTCGAACACTCGAACACCTATACGGATTCTCCTGCGCAGTGGCAGATATGTAAATACGGGTTTTCCGTAGCATTTCTTGCGCAATACGGTTCGAACACTCGAACACCTATACGGATTCTCCTGCACAGTGGCAGATATGTAAATACGGGGTTTACGTACCATTTCTTGCGCAATACGGTTCGAACACTCGAACACCTATACGGATTCTCCTGCACAGTGGCAGATATGTAAATACGGGGTTTACATACCATTTCTTGCGCAATACGGTTCGAACACTCGAACACCTATACGGATTCTCCTGCACAGTGGCAGATATGTAAATACGTGGTTTACATATCATTTCTTGCGCAATACGGTTCGAACACTCGAACACCTATATGGATTCTCCTCCACAGTGGCAGATATGTAAATACGGGGTTTACATACCATTTCTTGCGCATTACGGTTCGAACACTCGAACACCTATACGGATTCTCCTGCATAGTGGCAGATATGTAAATATGGGGCTTACATACCATTTCTTGCGCAATACGGTTCGAACACTCGAACACCTATACGGATTCTCCTGCACAGTGGCAGATATGTAAATACGGGGTTTACATACCATTTCTGGCGCAATACGGTTCGAACACTCGAACACCTATACGGATTCTCCTGCACAGTGGCAGATATGTAAATACGGGGTTTACATATCATTTCTTGCGCAATACGGTTCGAACACTCGAACACCTATACGGATTCTCCTGCACAGTGACAGATATGTAAATACGGGGTTTACATACCATTTCTTGCGCATTACGTTTCGAACACTCGAACACCTATACGGATTCTCCTGCATAGTGGCAGATATGTAAATATGGGGTTTACATACCATTTCTTGCGCAATACGGTTCGAACACTCGAACACCTATACGGATTCTCCTGCACAGTGGCAGATATGTAAATACGGGGTTTACGTACCATTTCTTGCGCAATACGGTTCGAACACTCGAACACCTATACGGATTCTCCTGCACAGTGGCAGATATGTAAATACGGGCTTTACATACCATTTCTTGCGCAATACGGTTCGAACACTCGAACACCTATACGGATTCTCCTGCACAGTGGCAGATATGTAAATACGGGGTTTACATACCATTTCTTGCGCAATACGGTTTGAACACTCGAACACCTATACGGATTCTCTTGCACAGTGGCAGATATATAAATACGGGCTTTACATACCATTTCTTGCGCATTACGGTTCGAACACTCGAACACCTATACGGATTCTCCTGCACAGTGGCAGATATGTAAATACGGGGTTTACATACCATTTCTTGCGCAATACGGTTCGAACACTCGAACACCTATACGGATTCTCCTGCACAGTGGCAGATATGTAAATACGGGGTTTACATACCATTTCTTGCGCAATACGGGTCGAACACTCGAACACCTATACGGATTCTCCTGCACAGTGGCAGATATGTAAATACGGGGTTTACATACCATTTCTTGTGCATTACGGTTCGAACACTCGAACACCTATACGGATTCTCCTGCACAGTGGCAGATATGTAAATACGGGGTTTACATACCATTTCTTGCGCAATACGGTTCGAACACTCGAACACCTATACGGATTCTCCTGCACAGTGGCAGATATGTAAATGCGGGGTTTACTTACCATTTCTTGCGAAATACGGTTCGAACACTCGAACACCTATACGGATTCTCCTGCACAGTGGCAGATATGTAAATACGGGGTTTACATACCATTTCTTGCGCAATACGGTTCGAACACTCGAACACCTATACGGATTCTCCTGCACAGTGGCAGATATGTAAATACGGGGTTTACATACCATTTCTTGCGCATTACGGTTCGAACACTCGAACACCTATACGGATTCTCCTGCACAGTGGCAGATATGTAAATACGGGGTTTACATACCATTTCTTGCGCAATACGGTTCGAACACTCGAACACCTATACGGATTCTCCTGCACAGTGGCAGATATGTAAATGCGGGGTTTACTTACCATTTCTTGCGAAATACGGTACGAACACTCGAACACCTATACGGATTCTCCTGCACAGTGGCAGATATGTAGATACGGGGTTTACATACCATTTCTTGCGCAATACGGTTCGAACACTCGAAAACCTCTACGGATTCTCCTGCACAGTGGCAGATATGTAAATACAGGGTTTACATACCATTTCTTGCGCAATACGGTTCGAACACTCGAAAACCTATACGGATTCTCCTGCACAGTGGCAGATATGTAAATGCGGGGTTTACATAACATTTCTTGCGCAATACGGTTCGAACACTCGAACACCTATACGGATTCTCCTGCACAGTGGCAGATATGTAAATACGGGGTTTACATACCATTTCTTGCGCATTACGGTTCGAACACTCGAACACCTATACGGATTCTCCTGCGCAGTGGCAGATATGTAAATACGGGTTTTCCGTAGCATTTCTTGCGCAATACGGTTCGAACACTCGAACACCTATACGGATTCTCCTGCACAGTGGCAGATATGTAAATACGGGGTTTACGTACCATTTCTTGCGCAATACGGTTCGAACACTCGAACACCTATACGGATTCTCCTGCACAGTGGCAGATATGTAAATACGGGGTTTACATACCATTTCTTGCGCAATACGGTTCGAACACTCGAACACCTATACGGATTCTCCTGCACAGTGGCAGATATGTAAATACGTGGTTTACATATCATTTCTTGCGCAATACGGTTCGAACACTCGAACACCTATATGGATTCTCCTCCACAGTGGCAGATATGTAAATACGGGGTTTACATACCATTTCTTGCGCATTACGGTTCGAACACTCGAACACCTATACGGATTCTCCTGCATAGTGGCAGATATGTAAATATGGGGCTTACATACCATTTCTTGCGCAATACGGTTCGAACACTCGAACACCTATACGGATTCTCCTGCACAGTGGCAGATATGTAAATACGGGGTTTACATACCATTTCTGGCGCAATACGGTTCGAACACTCGAACACCTATACGGATTCTCCTGCACAGTGGCAGATATGTAAATACGGGGTTTACATACCATTTCTTGCGCATTACGGTTCGAACACTCGAACACCTATACGGATTCTCCTGCACAGTGGCAGATATGTAAATACGGGGTTTAAATACCATTTCTTGCGCAATACGGTTCGAACACTCGAACACCTATACGGATTCTCCTGCACAGTGGCAGATATGTAAATGTGGGGTTTACTTACCATTTCTTGTGAAATACGGTTCGAACACTCGAACACCTATACGGATTCTCCTGCACAGTGGCAGATATGTAAATACGGGGTTTACATACCATTTCTTGCTCAATACGGTTCGAACACTCGAACACCTATACGGATTCTCCTGCACAGTGGCAGATATGTAAATACGGGGTTTACATACCATTTCTTGCGCAATACGGTTCGAACACTCGAACACCTATACGGATTCTCCTGCACAGTGGCAGATATGTAAATACGTGGTTTACATATCATTTCTTGCGCAATACGGTTCGAACACTCGAACACCTATATGGATTCTCCTGCACAGTGGCAGATATGTAAATACGGGGTTTACATACCATTTCTTGCGCATTACGGTTCGAACACTCGAACACCTATACGGATTCTCCTGCATAGTGGCAGATATGTAAATATGGGGCTTACATACCATTTCTTGCGCAATACGGTTCGAACACTCGAACACCTATACGGATTCTCCTGCACAGTGGCAGATATGTAAATACGGGGTTTACATACCATTTCTGGCGCAATACGGTTCGAACACTCGAACACCTATACGGATTCTCCTGCACAGTGGCAGATATGTAAATACGGGGTTTACATACCATTTCTTGCGCATTACGGTTCGAACACTCGAACACCTATACGGATTCTCCTGCACAGTGGCAGATATGTAAATACGGGGTTTACATACCATTTCTTGCGCAATACGGTTCGAACACTCGAACACCTATACGGATTCTCCTGCACAGTGGCAGATATGTAAATGTGGGGTTTACTTACCATTTCTTGTGAAATACGGTTCGAACACTCGAACACCTATACGGATTCTCCTGCACAGTGGCAGATATGTAAATACGGGGTTTACATACCATTTCTTGCTCAATACGGTTCGAACACTCGAACACCTATACGGATTCTCCAGCACAGTGGCAGATATGTAAATACGGGGTTTACATACCATTTCTTGCGCAATACGGTTCGAACACTCGAACACCTATACGGATTCTCCTGCACAGTGGCAGATATGTAAATACGGGGTTTACATACCATTTCTTGCGCATTACGGTTCGAACACTCGAACACCTATACGGATTCTCCTGCACAGTGGCAGATATGTAAATACGGGGTTTACATACCATTTCTTGCGCAATACAGTTCGAACACTCGAACACCTATACGGATTCTCCTGCACAGTGGCAGATATGTAAATGCGGGGTTTACTTACCATTTCTTGCGAAATACGGTTCGAACACTCGAACACCTATACAGATTCTCCTGCACAGTGGCAGATATGTAAATACGGGGTTTACATACCATTTCTTGCGCAATACGGTTCGAACATTCGAACACCTATACGGATTCTCCTGCACAGTGGCAGATATGTAAATACGGGGTTTACATACCATTTCTTGCGCATTACGGTTCGAACACTCGAACACCTATACGGATTCTCCTGCACAGTGGCAGATATGTAAATACGGGGTTTACATACCATTTCTTGCGCAATACGGTTCGAACACTCGAACACCTATACGGATTCTCCTGCACAGTGGCAGATATGTAAATGCGGGGTTTACTTACCATTTCTTGCGAAATACGGTTCGAACACTCGAACACCTATACGGATTCTCCTGCACAGTGGCAGATATGTAGATACGGGGTTTACATACCATTTCTTGCGGAATACGGTTCGAACACTCGAAAACCTCTACGGATTCTCCTGCACAGTGGCAGATATGTAAATACGGGGTTTACATACCATTTCTTGCGCAATACGGTTCGAACACTCGAAAACCTATACGGATTCTCCTGCACAGTGGCAGATATGTAAATGCGGGGTTTACATAACATTTCTTGCGCAATACGGTTCGAACACTCGAACACCTATACGGATTCTCCTGCACAGTGGCAGATATGTAAATACGGGGTTTACATACCATTTCTTGCGCATTACGGTTCGAACACTCGAACACCTATACGGATTCTCCTGCGCAGTGGCAGATATGTAAATACGGGTTTTCCGTAGCATTTCTTGCGCAATACGGTTCGAACACTCGAACACCTATACGGATTCTCCTGCACAGTGGCAGATATGTAAATACGGGGTTTACGTACCATTTCTTGCGCAATACGGTTCGAACACTCGAACACCTATACGGATTCTCCTGCACAGTGGCAGATATGTAAATACAAGGTTTACATACCATTTCTTGCGCAATACGGTTCGAAAACTCGAAAACCTCTACGGATTCTCCTGCACAGTGGCAGATATGTAAATACGGGGTTTACATACCATTTCTTGCTCAATACGGTTCGAACACTCGAAAACCTATACGGATTCTCCTGCACAGTGGCAGATATGTAAATGCGGGGTTTACATAACATTTCTTGCGCAATACGGTTCGAACACTCGAACACCTATACGGATTCTCCTGCACAGTGGCAGATATGTAAATACGGGGTTTACCTACCATTTCTTGCGCAATACGGTTCGAACACTCGAACACCTATACGGATTCTCCTGCACAGTGGCAGATATGTAAATACGGGGTTTACATACCATTTCTTGCTCAATACGGTTCGAACACTCGAACACCTATACGGATTCTCCAGCACAGTGGTAGATATGTAAATACGGGGTTTACATACCATTTCTTGCGCATTACGGTTCGAACACTCGAACACCTATACGGATTCTCCTGCACAGTGGCAGATATGTAAATACGGGGTTTACATACCATTTCTTGCGCAATACGGTTCGAACACTCGAACACCTATACGGATTCTCCTGCACAGTGGCAGATATGTAAATACGGGGTTTACATACCATTTCTTGCGCAATACGGTTCGAACACTCGAACACCTATACGGATTCTCCTGCACAGTGGCAGATATGTAAATGCGGGGTTTACATACCATTTCTTGCGAAATACGGTTCGAACGCTCGAACACCTATACGGATTCTCCTGCACAGTGGCAGATATGTAAATACGGGGTTTACATACCATTTCTTGCGCATTACGGTTCGAACACTCGAACACCTATACGAATTCTCCTACACAGTGGCAGATATGTAAATACGTGGTTTACATACCATTTCTTGCGCAATACGGTTCGAACACTCGAACACCTATACGGATTCTCCTGGACAGTGGCAGATATGTAAATACGGGGTTTACATACCATTTCTTGCGCAATACGGTTCGAACACTCGAACACCTATACGGATTCTCCTGCACAGTGGCAGATATGTAAATACGGGGTTTACATACCATTTCTTGCGCAATACGGTTCGAACACTCGAACACCTATACGGATTCTCCTGCACAGTGGCAGATATGTAAATATGAGGTTTACTTACCATTTCTTGCGCAATACGGTTCGAACACTCGAACACCTATACGGATTCTCCTGCACAGTGGCAGATATGTAAATACGGGGTTTACATACCATTTCTTGCGCAATACGGTTCGAACACTCGAACACCTATACGGATTCTCCTGCACAGTGGCAGATATGTAAATACGGGGTTTACATACCATTTCTTGCGCATTACGGTTCGAACACTCGAACACCTATACGGATTCTCCTGCACAGTGGCAGATATGTAAATACGGGGTTTACATACCATTTCTTGCGCAATACGGTTCGAACACTCGAACACCTATACGGATTCTCCTGCACAGTGGCAGATATGTAAATACGGGGTTTACATACCATTTCTTGCGCATTACGGTTCGAACACTCGAACACCTATACGGATTCTCCTACGCAGTGGCAGATATGTAAATACGGGTTTTCCGTACCATTTCTTGCGCAATACGGTTCGAACACTCGAACACCTATACGGATTCTCCTGCACAGTGGCAGATATGTAAATACGGGGTTTACGTACCATTTCTTGCGCAATACGGTTCGAACACTCGAACACCTATACGGATTCTGCTGCACAGTGGCAGATATGTAAATACGGGGTTTACATACCATTTCTTGCGCAATACGGTTCGAACACTCGAACACCTATACGGATTCTCCTGCACAGTGGCAGATATGTAAATACGGGGTTTACATACCATTTCTTGCGCAATACGGTTCGAACACTCGAACACCTATACGGATTCTCCTGCACAGTGGCAGATATGTAAATACGGGGTTTACATACCATTTCTTGCGCAATACGGTTCGAACACTCGAACACCTATACGGATTCTCCTGCACAGTGGCAGATATGTAAATACGGGGTTTACATACCATTTCTTGCGCAATACGGGTCGAACACTCGAACACCTATACGGATTCTCCTGCACAGTGGCAGATATGTAAATACGGGGTTTACATACCATTTCTTGTGCATTACGGTTCGAACACTCGAACACCTATACGGATTCTCCTGCACAGTGGCAGATATGTAAATACGGGGTTTACATACCATTTCTTGCGCAATACGGTTCGAACACTCGAACACCTATACGGATTCTCCTGCACAGTGGCAGATATGTAAATGCGGGGTTTACTTACCATTTCTTGCGAAATACGGTTCGAACACTCGAACACCTATACGGATTCTCCTGCACAGTGGCAGATATGTAAATACGGGGTTTACATACCATTTCTTGCGCAATACGGTTCGAACACTCGAACACCTATACGGATTCTCCTGCATAGTGGCAGATATGTAAATACGGGGTTTACATACCATTTCTTGCGCATTACGGTTCGAACACTCGAACACCTATACGGATTCTCCTGCACAGTGGCAGATATGTAAATACGGGGTTTACATACCATTTCTTGCGCAATACGGTTCGAACACTCGAACACCTATACGGATTCTCCTGCACAGTGGCAGATATATAAATACGGGGTTTACATACCATTTCTTGCGCATTACGGTTCGAACACTCGAACACCTATACGGATTCTCCTGCACAGTGGCAGATATGTAAATACGGGGTTTACATACCATTTCTTGCGCAATACGGTTCGAACACTCGAACACCTATACGGATTCTCCTGCACAGTGGCAGATATGTAAATACGGGGTTTACATACCATTTCTTGCGCAATACGGTTCGAACACTCGAACACCAATACGGATTCTCCTGCACAGTGGCAGATATGTAAATACGGGGTTTACATACCATTTCTTGCTCAATACGGTTTGAACACTCGAACACCTATACGGATTCTCCTGCACAGTGGCAGATATGTAAATACGGGGTTTACATACCATTTCTTGCGCATTACGGTTCGAACACTCGAACACCTATACGGATTCTCCTGCACAGTGGCAGATATGTAAATACGGGGTTTACATACCATTTCTTGCGCATTACGGTTCGAACACTCGAACACCTATACGGATTCTCCTACGTAGTGCCAGATATGTAAATACGGGTTTTCCGTACCATTTCTTGCGTAATACGGTTCGAACACTCGAACACCTATACGGATTCTCTTGCACAGTGGCAGATATGTAAATACGGGGTTTACGTACCATTTCTTGCGCAATACGGTTCGAACACTCGAACACCTATACGGATTCTCCTGCACAGTGGCAGATATGTAAATACGGGGTTTACATACCATTTCTTGCGCAATACGGTTCGAACACTCGAACACCTATACGGATTCTCCTGCACAGTGGCAGATATATAAATACGGGGTTTACATACCATTTCTTGCGCATTACGGTTCGAACACTCGAACACCTATACGGATTCTCCTGCACAGTGGCAGATATGTAAATACGGGGTTTACATACCATTTCTTGCGCAATACGGTTCGAACACTCGAACACCTATACGGATTCTCCTGCACAGTGGCAGATATGTAAATACGGGGTTTACATACCATTTCTTACGCAATACGGGACGAACACTCGAAAACCTATACGGATTCTCCTGCACAGTGGCAGATATGTAAATACGGGGTTTACATACCATTTCTTGCGCATTACGGTTCGAACACTCGAACACCTATACGGATTCTCCTGCACAGTGGCAGATATGTAAATACGGGGTTTACATACCATTTCTTGCGCAATACGGTTCGAACACTCGAACACCTATACGGATTCTCCTGCACAGTGGCAGATATGTAAATGCGGGGATTACTTACCATTTCTTGCGAAATACGGTTCGAACACTCGAACACCTATACGGATTCCCCTGCACAGTGGCAGATATGTAAATACGGGGTTTACATACCATTTCTTGCGCATTACGGTTCGAACACTCGAACACCTATACGGATTCTCCTGCACAGTGGCAGATATGGAAATACGTGGTTTACATACCATTTCTTACGCAATACGGTTCGAACACTCGAACACCTATACGGATTCTCCTGCACAGTGGCAGATATGTAAATACGGGGTTTACATACCATTTCTTGCGCAATACGGTTCGAACACTCGAAAACCTATACGGATTCTCCTGCACAGTGGCAGCTTTGTAAATACGGGGTTTACATACCATTTCTTGCGCATTACGGTTCGAACACTCGAACACCTATACGGATTCTCCTGCACAGTGGCAGATATGTAAATACGGGGTTTACGTACCATTTCTTGCGCAATACGGTTCGAACACTCGAACACCTATACGGATTCTCCTGCACAGTGGCAGATATGTAAATGCGGGGTTTACTTACCATTTCTTGCGAAATACGGTTCGAACACTCGAACACCTATACGGATTCCCCTGCACAGTGGCAGATATGTAAATACGGGGTTTACATACCATTTCTTGCTCAATACGGTTTGAACACTCGAACACCTATACGGATTCTCCTGCACAGTGGCAGATATGTAAATACGGGGTTTACATACCATTTCTTGCGCATTACGGTTCGAACACTCGAACACCTATACGGGTTCTCCTGCACAGTGGCAGATATGTAAATACGGGGTTTACATACCATTTCTTGCGCATTACGGTTCGAACACTCGAACACCTATACGGATTCTCCTGCACAGTGGCAGATATGTAAATACGGGGTTTACATACCATTTCTTGCGCATTACGGTTCGAACACTCGAACACCTATACGGATTCTCCTACGTAGTGCCAGATATGTAAATACGGGTTTTCCGTACCATTTCTTGCGCAATACGGTTCGAACACTCGAACACCTATACGGATTCTCTTGCACAGTGGCAGATATGTAAATACGGGGTTTACGTACCATTTCTTGCGCAATACGGTTCGAACACTCGAACACCTATACGGATTCTCCTGCACAGTGGCAGATATGTAAATACGGGGTTTACATACCATTTCTTGCGCAATACGGTTCGAACACTCGAACACCTATACGGATTCTCCTGCACAGTGGCAGATATATAAATACGGGGTTTACATACCATTTCTTGCGCATTACGGTTCGAACACTCGAACACCTATACGGATTCTCCTGCACAGTGGCAGATATGTAAATACGGGGTTTACATACCATTTCTTGCGCAATACGGTTCGAACACTCGAACACCTATACGGATTCTCCTGCACAGTGGCAGATATGTAAATACGGGGTTTACATACCATTTCTTACGCAATACGGGACGAACACTCGAAAACCTATACGGATTCTCCTGCACAGTGGCAGATATGTAAATACGGGGTTTACATACCATTTCTTGCGCATTACGGTTCGAACACTCGAACACCTATACGGATTCTCCTGCACAGTGGCAGATATGTAAATACGGGGTTTACATACCATTTCTTGCGCAATACGGTTCAAACACTCGAACACCTATACGGATTCTCCTGCACAGTGGCAGATATGTAAATGCGGGGATTACTTACCATTTCTTGCGAAATACGGTTCGAACACTCGAACACCTATACGGACTCCCCTGCACAGTGGCAGATATGTAAATACGGGGTTTACATACCATTTCTTGCGCATTACGGTTCGAACACTCGAACACCTATACGGATTCTCCTGCACAGTGGCAGATATGTAAATACGTGGTTTACATACCATTTCTTACGCAATACGGTTCGAACACTCGAACACCTATACGGATTCTCCTGCACAGTGGCAGATATGTAAATACGGGGTTTACATACCATTTCTTGCGCAATACGGTTCGAACACTCGAAAACCTATACGGATTCTCCTGCACAGTGGCAGATTTGTAAATACGGGGTTTACATACCATTTCTTGCGCATTACGGTTCGAACACTCGAACACCTATACGGATTCTCCTGCACAGTGGCAGATATGTAAATACGGGGTTTACGTACCATTTCTTGCGCAATACGGTTCGAACACTCGAACACCTATACGGATTCTCCTGCACAGTGGCAGATATGTAAATGCGGGGTTTACTTACCATTTCTTGCGAAATACGGTTCGAACACTCGAACACCTATACGGATTCCCCTGCACAGTGGCAGATATGCAAATACGGGGTTTACATACCATTTCTTGCGCATTACGGTTCGAACACTCGAACACCTATACGGATTCTCCTTCACAGTGGCAGATATTTAAATACGTGGTTTACATACCATTTCTTGCGCAATACGGTTCGAACACTCGAACACCTATACGGATTCTCCTGCACAGTGGCAGATATGTAAATACGGGGTTTACATACCATTTCTTGCGCAATACGGTTCGAACACTCGAACACCTATACGGATTCTCCTACGTAGTGGCAGATATGTAAATACGGGTTTTCCGTACCATTTCTTGCGCAATACGGTTCGAACACTCGAACACCTATACGGATTCTCTTGCACAGTGGCAGATATGTAAATACGGGGTTTACGTACCATTTCTTGCGCAATACGGTTCGAACACTCGAACACCTATACGGATTCTCCTGCACAGTGGCAGATATGTAAATACGGGGTTTACATACCATTTCTTGCGCAATACGGTTCGAACACTCGAACACCTATACGGATTCTCCTACACAGTGGCAGATATGTAAATACGGGGTTTACATACCATTTCTTGCTCAATACGGTTTGAACACTCGAACACCTATACGGATTCTCCTGCACAGTGGCACATATGTAAATACGGGGTTTACATACCATTTCTTGCGCATTACGGTTCGAACACTCGAACACCTATACGGATTCTCCTGCATAGTGGCAGATATGTAAATACGGGGTTTACATACCATTTCTTGCGCAATACGGTTCGAACACTCGAACACCTATACGGATTCTCCTACGTAGTGGCAGATATGTAAATACGGGTTTTCCGTACCATTTCTTGCGCAATACGGTTCGAACACTCGAACACCTATACGGATTCTCTTGCACAGTGGCAGATATGTAAATACGGGGTTTACGTATCATTTCTTGCGCAATACGGTTCGAACACTCGAACACCTATACGGATTCTCCTGCACAGTGGCAGATATGTAAATACGTGGTTTACATACCATTTCTTGCGCAATACGGTTCGAACACTCGAACACCTATACGGATTCTCCTGCACAGTGGCAGATATATAAATACGGGGTTTACATACCATTTCTTGCGCATTACGGTTCGAACACTCGAACACCTATACGGATTCTCCTGCACAGTGGCAGATATGTAAATACGGGGTTTACATACCATTTCTTGCGCAATACGGTTCGAACACTCGAACACCTATACGGATTCTCCTGCACAGTGGCAGATATGTAAATACGGGGTTTACATACCATTTCTTGCGCAATACGGTTCGAACACTCGAACACCTATACGGATTCTCCTGCACAGTGGCAGATATGTAAATACGGGGTTTACATACCATTTCTTGTGCATTACGGTTCGAACACTCGAACACCTATACGGATTCTCCTGCACAGTGGCAGATATGTAAATACGGGGTTTACATACCATTTCTTGCGCAATACGGTTCGAACACTCGAACACCTATACGGATTCTCCTGCACAGTGGCAGATATGTAAATGCGGGGTTTACTTACCATTTCTTGCGCAATACGGTTCGAACACTCGAACACCTATACGGATTCTCCTGCACAGTGGCTGATATGTAAATACGGGGTTTACATACCATTTCTTGCGCAATACGGTTCGAACACTCGAACACCTATACGGATTCTCCTGCACAGTGGCAGATATGTAAATACGGGGTTTACATACCATTTCTTGCGCATTACGGTTCGAACACTCGAACACCTATACGGATTCTCCTGCACAGTGGCAGATATGTAAATACGGGGTTTACATACCATTTCTTGCGCAATACGGTTCGAACATTCGAACACTTATACGGATTCTCCTGCACAGTGGCAGATATGTAAATACGGGGTTTACATACCATTTCTTGCGCAATACGGTTCGAACACTCGAACACCTATACGGATTCTCCTGCACAGTGGCAGATATGTAAATATGAGGTTTACTTACCATTTCTTGCGAAATACGGTTCGAACACTCGAACACCTATACGGATTCTCCTGCACAGTGGCAGATATGTAAATACGGGGTTTACATACCATTTCTTGCGCAATACGGTTCGAACACTCGAACACCTATACGGATTCTCCTGCACAGTGGCAGATATGTAAATACGGGGTTTACATACCATTTCTTGCTCAATATGGTTTGAACACTCGAACACCTATACGGATTCTCCTGCATAGTGGCAGATATGTAAATACGGGGTTTACATACCATTTCTTGCGCATTACGGTTCGAACACTCGAACACCTATACGGATTCTCCTGCACAGTGGCAGATATGTAAATACGGGGTTTACATACCATTTCTTGCGCATTACGGTTCGAACACTCGAACACCTATACGGATTCTCCTACGTAGTGGCAGATATGTAAATACGGGTTTTCCGTACCATTTCTTGCGCAATACGGTTCGAACACTCGAACACCTATACGGATTCTCTTGCACAGTGGCAGATATGTAAATACGGGGTTTACGTACCATTTCTTGCGCAATACGGTTCGAACACTCGAACACCTATACGGATTCTCCTGCACAGTGGCAGATATGTAAATACGGGGTTTACATACCATTTCTTGCGCAATACGGTTCGAACACTCGAACACCTATACGGATTCTCCTGCCCAGTGGCAGATATATAAATACGGGGTTTACATACCATTTCTTGCGCATTACGGTTCGAACACTCGAACACCTATACGGATTCTCCTGCACAGTGGCAGATATGTAAATACGGGGTTTACATACCATTTCTTGCGCAATACGGTTCGAACACTCGAACACCTATACGGATTCTCCTGCACAGTGGCAGATATGTAAATACGGGGTTTACATACCATTTCTTGCGCAATACGGTTCGAACACTCGAACACCTATACGGATTCTCCTGCCCAGTGGCAGATATATAAATACGGGGTTTACATACCATTTCTTGCGCATTACGGTTCGAACACTCGAACACCTATACGGATTCTCCTGCACAGTGGCAGATATGTAAATACGGGGTTTACATACCATTTCTTACGCAATACGGTTCGAACACTCGAACACCTATACGGATTCTCCTGCACAGTGGCAGATATGTAAATACGGGGTTTACATACCATTTCTTGCGCAATACGGTTCGAACACTCGAACACCTATACGGATTCTCCTGCACAGTGGCAGATATGTAAATACGGGGTTTACATACCATTTCTTGCTCAATATGGTTTGAACACTCGAACACCTATACGGATTCTCCTGCACAGTGGCAGATATGTAAATACGGGGTTTACATACCATTTCTTGCGCATTACGGTTCGAACACTCGAACACCTATACGGATTCTCCTGCACAGTGGCAGATATGTAAATACGGGGTTTACATACCATTTCTTGCGCATTACGGTTCGAACACTCGAACACCTATACGGATTCTCCTACGTAGTGGCAGATATGTAAATACGGGTTTTCCGTACCATTTCTTGCGCAATACGGTTCGAACACTCGAACACCTATACGGATTCTCTTGCACAGTGGCAGATATGTAAATACGGGGTTTACGTACCATTTCTTGCGCAATACGGTTCGAACACTCGAACACCTATACGGATTCTCCTGCACAGTGGCAGATATGTAAATACGGGGTTTACATACCATTTCTTGCGCAATACGGTTCGAACACACGAACACCTATACGGATTCTCCTGCCCAGTGGCAGATATATAAATACGGGGTTTACATACCATTTCTTGCGCATTACTGTTCGAACACTCGAACACCTATACGGATTCTCCTGCACAGTGGCAGATATGTAAATACGGGGTTTACATACCATTTCTTACGCAATACGGTTCGAACACTCGAACACCTATACGGATTCTCCTGCACAGTGGCAGATATGTAAATACGGGGTTTACATACCATTTCTTGCGCAATACGGTTCGAACACTCGAACACCTATACGGATTCTCCTGCACAGTGGCAGATATGTAAATACGGGGTTTACATACCATTTCTTACGCAATACGGGACGAACACTCGAAAACCTATACGGATTCTCCTGCACAGTGGCAGATATGTAAATACGGGGTTTACATACCATTTCTTGCGCATTACGGTTCGAACACTCGAACACCTATACGGATTCTCCTGCACAGTGGCAGATATGTAAATACGGGGTTTACATACCATTTCTTGCGCAATACGGTTCAAACACTCGAACACCTATACGGATTCTCCTGCACAGTGGCAGATATGTAAATGCGGGGATTACTTACCATTTCTTGCGAAATACGGTTCGAACACTCGAACACCTATACGGACTCCCCTGCACAGTGGCAGATATGTAAATACGGGGTTTACATACCATTTCTTGCGCATTACGGTTCGAACACTCGAACACCTATACGGATTCTCCTGCACAGTGGCAGATATGTAAATACGTGGTTTACATACCATTTCTTACGCAATACGGTTCGAACACTCGAACACCTATACGGATTCTCCTGCACAGTGGCAGATATGTAAATACGGGGTTTACATACCATTTCTTGCGCAATACGGTTCGAACACTCGAAAACCTATACGGATTCTCCTGCACAGTGGCAGATTTGTAAATACGGGGTTTACATACCATTTCTTGCGCATTACGGTTCGAACACTCGAACACCTATACGGATTCTCCTGCACAGTGGCAGATATGTAAATACGGGGTTTACGTACCATTTCTTGCGCAATACGGTTCGAACACTCGAACACCTATACGGATTCTCCTGCACAGTGGCAGATATGTAAATGCGGGGTTTACTTACCATTTCTTGCGAAATACGGTTCGAACACTCGAACACCTATACGGATTCCCCTGCACAGTGGCAGATATGCAAATACGGGGTTTACATACCATTTCTTGCGCATTACGGTTCGAACACTCGAACACCTATACGGATTCTCCTTCACAGTGGCAGATATTTAAATACGTGGTTTACATACCATTTCTTGCGCAATACGGTTCGAACACTCGAACACCTATACGGATTCTCCTGCACAGTGGCAGATATGTAAATACGGGGTTTACATACCATTTCTTGCGCAATACGGTTCGAACACTCGAACACCTATACGGATTCTCCTACGTAGTGGCAGATATGTAAATACGGGTTTTCCGTACCATTTCTTGCGCAATACGGTTCGAACACTCGAACACCTATACGGATTCTATTGCACAGTGGCAGATATGTAAATACGGGGTTTACGTACCATTTCTTGCGCAATACGGTTCGAACACTCGAACACCTATACGGATTCTCCTGCACAGTGGCAGATATGTAAATACGGGGTTTACATACCATTTCTTGCGCAATACGGTTCGAACACTCGAACACCTATACGGATTCTCCTACACAGTGGCAGATATGTAAATACGGGGTTTACATACCATTTCTTGCTCAATACGGTTTGAACACTCGAACACCTATACGGATTCTCCTGCACAGTGGCACATATGTAAATACGGGGTTTACATACCATTTCTTGCGCATTACGGTTCGAACACTCGAACACCTATACGGATTCTCCTGCATAGTGGCAGATATGTAAATACGGGGTTTACATACCATTTCTTGCGCAATACGGTTCGAACACTCGAACACCTATACGGATTCTCCTACGTAGTGGCAGATATGTAAATACGGGTTTTCCGTACCATTTCTTGCGCAATACGGTTCGAACACTCGAACACCTATACGGATTCTCTTGCACAGTGGCAGATATGTAAATACGGGGTTTACGTATCATTTCTTGCGCAATACGGTTCGAACACTCGAACACCTATACGGATTCTCCTGCACAGTGGCAGATATGTAAATACGTGGTTTACATACCATTTCTTGCGCAATACGGTTCGAACACTCGAACACCTATACGGATTCTCCTGCACAGTGGCAGATATATAAATACGGGGTTTACATACCATTTCTTGCGCATTACGGTTCGAACACTCGAACACCTATACGGATTCTCCTGCACAGTGGCAGATATGTAAATACGGGGTTTACATACCATTTCTTGCGCAATACGGTTCGAACACTCGAACACCTATACGGATTCTCCTGCACAGTGGCAGATATGTAAATACGGGGTTTACATACCATTTCTTGCGCAATACGGTTCGAACACTCGAACACCTATACGGATTCTCCTGCACAGTGGCAGATATGTAAATACGGGGTTTACATACCATTTCTTGTGCATTACGGTTCGAACACTCGAACACCTATACGGATTCTCCTGCACAGTGGCAGATATGTAAATACGGGGTTTACATACCATTTCTTGCGCAATACGGTTCGAACACTCGAACACCTATACGGATTCTCCTGCACAGTGGCAGATATGTAAATGCGGGGTTTACTTACCATTTCTTGCGCAATACGGTTCGAACACTCGAACACCTATACGGATTCTCCTGCACAGTGGCTGATATGTAAATACGGGGTTTACATACCATTTCTTGCGCAATACGGTTCGAACACTCGAACACCTATACGGATTCTCCTGCACAGTGGCAGATATGTAAATACGGGGTTTACATACCATTTCTTGCGCATTACGGTTCGAACACTCGAACACCTATACGGATTCTCCTGCACAGTGGCAGATATGTAAATACGGGGTTTACATACCATTTCTTGCGCAATACGGTTCGAACATTCGAACACTTATACGGATTCTCCTGCACAGTGGCAGATATGTAAATACGGGGTTTACATACCATTTCTTGCGCAATACGGTTCGAACACTCGAACACCTATACGGATTCTCCTGCACAGTGGCAGATATGTAAATATGAGGTTTACTTACCATTTCTTGCGAAATACGGTTCGAACACTCGAACACCTATACGGATTCTCCTGCACAGTGGCAGATATGTAAATACGGGGTTTACATACCATTTCTTGCGCAATACGGTTCGAACACTCGAACACCTATACGGATTCTCCTGCACAGTGGCAGATATGTAAATACGGGGTTTACATACCATTTCTTGCTCAATATGGTTTGAACACTCGAACACCTATACGGATTCTCCTGCACAGTGGCAGATATGTAAATACGGGGTTTACATACCATTTCTTGCGCATTACGGTTCGAACACTCGAACACCTATACGGATTCTCCTGCACAGTGGCAGATATGTAAATACGGGGTTTACATACCATTTCTTGCGCATTACGGTTCGAACACTCGAACACCTATACGGATTCTCCTACGTAGTGGCAGATATGTAAATACGGGTTTTCCGTACCATTTCTTGCGCAATACGGTTCGAACACTCGAACACCTATACGGATTCTCTTGCACAGTGGCAGATATGTAAATACGGGGTTTACGTACCATTTCTTGCGCAATACGGTTCGAACACTCGAACACCTATACGGATTCTCCTGCACAGTGGCAGATATGTAAATACGGGGTTTACATACCATTTCTTGCGCAATACGGTTCGAACACTCGAACACCTATACGGATTCTCCTGCCCAGTGGCAGATATATAAATACGGGGTTTACATTCCATTTCTTGCGCATTACGGTTCGAACACTCGAACACCTATACGGATTCTCCTGCATAGTGGCAGATATGTAAATACGGGGTTTACATACCATTTCTTACGCAATACGGTTCGAACACTCGAACACCTATACGGATTCTCCTGCACAGCGGCAGATATGTAAATACGGGGTTTACATACCATTTCTTGCGCAATACGGTTCGAACACTCGAACACCTATACGGATTCTCCTGCACAGTGGCAGATATGTAAATACGGGGTTTACATACCATTTCTTGCTCAATACGGTTTGAACACTCGAACACCTATACGGATTCTCCTGCACAGTGGCAGATATGTAAATACGGGGTTTACATACCATTTCTTGCGCAATACGGTTCGAACACTCGAACACCTATACGGTTTCTCCTGCACAGTGGCAGATATGTAAATGCGGGGTTTACTTACCATTTCTTGCGAAATACGGTTCGAACACTCGAACACCTATACGGATTCTCCTGCACAGTGGCAGATATGTAGATACGGGGTTTACATACCATTTCTTGCGCAATACGGTTCGAACACTCGAAAACCTCTACGGATTCTCCTGCACAGTGGCAGATATGTAAATACGGGGTTTACATACCATTTCTTGCGCAATACGGTTCGAACACTCGAAAACCTATACGGATTCTCCTACACAGTGGCAGATATGTAAATGCGGGGTTTACAGAACATTTCTTGCGCAATACGGTTCGAACACTCGAACACCTATACGGATTCTCCTGCACAGTGGCAGATATGTTAATACGGGGTTTACATACCATTTCTTGCGCATTACGGTTCGAACACTCGAACACCTATACGGATTCTCCTGCACAGTGGCAGATATGTAAATACGGGGTTTACATACCATTTCTTGCGCAATACGGTTCGAACACTCGAACACCTATACGGATTCTCCTGCACAGTGGCAGATATGTAAATACGGGGTTTACATACCATTTCTTGCGCATTACGGTTCGAACACTCGAACACCTATACGGATTCTCCTGCACAGTGGCAGATATGTAAATACGGGGTTTACATACCATTTCTTGCGCAATACGGTTCGAACACTCGAACACCTATACGGATTCTCCTGCACAGTGGCAAATATGTAAATGCGGGGTTTACTTACCATTTCTTGCGAAATACGGTTCGAACACTCGAACACCTATACGGATTCTCCTGCACAGTGGCAGATATGTAGATACGGGGTTTACATACCATTTCTTGCGCAATACGGTTCGAACACTCGAAAACCTCTACGGATTCTCCTGCACAGTGGCAGATATGTAAATACGGGGTTTACATACCATTTCTTGTGCAATACGGTTCGAACACTCGAAAACCTATACGGATTCTCCTGCACAGTGGCAGACATGTAAATGCGGGGTTTACATAACATTTCTTGCGCAATACGGTTCGAACACTCGAACACCTATACGGATTCTCCTGCACAGTGGCAGATATGTAAATACGGGGTTTACATACCATTTCTTGCGCATTACGGTTCGAACACTCGAACACCTATACGGATTCTCCTGCGCAGTGGCAGATATGTAAATACGGGTTTTCCGTAGCATTTCTTGCGCAATACGGTTCGAACACTCGAACACCTATACGGATTCTCCTGCACAGTGGCAGATATGTAAATACGGGGTTTACGTACCATTTCTTGCGCAATACGGTTCGAACACTCGAACACCTATACGAATTCTCCTGCACAGTGGCAGATATGTAAATACAAGGTTTACATACCATTTCTTGCGCAATACGGTTCGAACACTCGAAAACCTCTACAGATTCTCCGGCACAGTGGCAGATATGTAAATACGGGGTTTACATACCATTTCTTGAGCAATACGGTTCGAACACTCGAAAACCTATACGGATTCTCCTGCACAGTGGCAGATATGTAAATGCGGGGTTTACATAACATTTCTTGCGCAATACGGTTCGAACACTCTAACACCTATACGGATTCTCCTGCACAGTGGCAGATATGTAAATACGGGGTTTACGTACCATTTCTTGCGCAATACGGTTCGAACACTCGAACACCTATACGGATTCTCCTGCACAGTGGCAGATATATAAATACGGGGTTTACATACCATTTCTTGCTCAATACGGTTCGAACACTCGAACACCTATACGGATTCTCCAGCACAGTGGTAGATATGTAAATACGGGGTTTACATACCATTTCTTGCGCATTACGGTTCGAACACTCGAACACCTATACGGATTCTCCTGCACAGTGGCAGATATGTAAATACGGGGTTTACATACCATTTCTTGCGCAATACGGTTCGAACACTCGAACACCTATACGGATTCTCCTGCACAGTGGCAGATATGTAAATACGGGGTTTACATACCATTTCTTGCGCAATACGGTTCGAACACTCGAACACCTATACGGATTCTCCTGCACAGTGGCAGATATGTAAATGCGGGGTTTACATACCATTTCTTGCGAAATACGGTTCGAACGCTCGAACACCTATACGGATTCTCCTGCACAGTGGCAGATATGTAAATACGGGGTTTACATACCATTTCTTGCGCATTACGGTTCGAACACTCGAACACCTATACGAATTCTCCTGCACAGTGGCAGATATGTAAATACGTGGTTTACATACCATTTCTTGCGCAATACGGTTCGAACACTCGAACACCTATACGGATTCTCCTGCTCAGTGGCAGATATGTAAATACGGGGTTTACATACCATTTCTTGCGCAATACGGTTCGAACACTCGAACACCTATACGGATTCTCCTGCACAGTGGCAGATATGTAAATACGGGGTTTACGTACCATTTCTTGCGCAATACGGTTCGAACACTCGAACACCTATACGGATTCTCCTGCACAGTGGCAGATATGTAAATACAAGGTTTACATACCATTTCTTGCGCAATACGGTTCGAACACTCGAAAACCTCTACGGATTCTCCTGCACAGTGGCAGATATGTAAATACGGGGTTTACATACCATTTCTTGCGCAATACGGTTCGAACACTCGAAAACCTATACGGATTCTCCGGCTCAGTGGCAGATATGTAAATACGGGGTTTACGTACCATTTCTTGCGCAATACGGTTCGAACACTCGAACACCTATACGGATTCTCCTGCACAGTGGCAGATATGTAAATACGGGGTTTACATACCATTTCTTGCGCAATACGGTTCGAACACTCGAACACCTATACGGATTCTCCTGCACAGTGGCAGATATGTAAATACGGGGTTTACATACCATTTCTTGCGCATTACGGTTCGAACACTCGAACACCTATACGGATTCTCCTGCACAGTGGCAGATATGTAAATACGGGGTTTACATACCATTTCTTGCGCAATACGGTTCGAACACTCGAACACCTATACGGTTTCTCCTGCACAGTGGCAGATATGTAAATGCGGGGTTTACTTACCATTTCTTGCGAAATACGGTTCGAACACTCGAACACCTATACGGATTCTCCTGCACAGTGGCAGATATGTAGATACGGGGTTTACATACCATTTCTTGCGCAATACGGTTCGAACACTCGAAAACCTCTACGGATTCTCCTGCACAGTGGCAGATATGTAAATACGGGGTTTACATACCATTTCTTGCGCAATACGGTTCGAACACTCGAAAACCTATACGGATTCTTCTACACAGTGGCAGATATGTAAATGCGGGGTTTACAGAACATTTCTTGCGCAATACGGTTCGAACACTCGAACACCTATACGGATTCTCCTGCACAGTGGCAGATATGTTAATACGGGGTTTACATACCATTTCTTGCGCATTACGGTTCGAACACTCGAACACCTATACGGATTCTCCTGCACAGTGGCAGATATGTAAATACGGGGTTTACATACCATTTCTTGCGCAATACGGTTCGAACACTCGAACACCTATACGGATTCTCCTGCACAGTGGCGGATATGTAAATACGGGGTTTACATACCATTTCTTGCGCATTAAAGTTCGAACACTCGAACACCTATACGGATTCTCCTGCACAGTGGCAGATATGTAAATACGGGGTTTACATACCATTTCTTGCGCAATACGGTTCGAACACTCGAACACCTATACGGATTCTCCTGCACAGTGGCAGATATGTAAATGCTGGGTTTACTTACCATTTCTTGCAAAATACGGTTCGAACACTCGAACACCTATACGGATTCTCCTGCACAGTGGCAGATATGTAGATACGGGGTTTACATACCATTTCTTGCGCAATACGGTTCGAACACTCGAAAACCTCTACGGATTCTCCTGCACAGTGGCAGATATGTAAATAAGGGGTTTACAAACCATTTCTTGCGCAATACGGTTCGAACACTCGAAAACCTATACGGATTCTCCTGCACAGTGGCAGATATGTAAATGCGGGGTTTACATAACATTTCTTGCGCAATACGGTTCGAACACTCGAACACCTATACGGATTCTCCTGCACAGTGGCAGATATGTAAATACGGGGTTTACATACCATTTCTTGCGCATTACGGTTCGAACACTCGAACACCTATACGGATTCTCCTGCGCAGTGGCAGATATGTAAATACGGGTTTTCCGTAGCATTTCTTGCGCAATACGGTTCGAACACTCGAACACCTATACGGATTCTCCTGCGCAGTGGCAGATATGTAAATACGGGGTTTACGTACCATTTCTTGCGCAATACGGTTCGAACACTCGAACACCTATACGGATTCTCCTGCACAGTGGCAGATATGTAAATACAAGGTTTACATACCATTTCTTGCGCAATACGGTTCGAACACTCGAAAACCTCTACGGATTCTCCTGCACAGTGGCAGATATGTAAATACGGGGTTTACATACCATTTCTTGCGCAATACGGTTCGAACACTCGAAAACCTATACGGATTCTCCTGCACAGTGGCAGATATGTAAATGCGGGGTTTACATAACATTTCTTGCGCAATACGGTTCGAACACTCGAACACCTATACGGATTCTCCTGCACAGTGGCAGATATGTAAATACGGGGTTTACGTACCATTTCTTGCGCAATACGGTTCGAACACTCGAACACCTATACGGATTCTCCTGCACAGTGGCAGATATGTAAATACGGGGTTTACATACCATTTCTTGCTCAATACGGTTCGAACACTCGAACACCTATACGGATTCTCCAGCACAGTGGTAGATATGTAAATACGGGGTTTACATACCATTTCTTGCGCATTACGGTTCGAACACTCGAACACCTATACGGATTCTCCTGCACAGTGGCAGATATGTAAATACGGGGTTTACATACCATTTCTTGCGCAATACGGTTCGAACACTCGAACACCTATACGGATTCTCCTGCACAGTGGCAGATATGTAAATACGGGGTTTACATACCATTTCTTGCGCAATACGGTTCGAACACTCGAACACCTATACGGATTCTCCTGCACAGTGGCAGATATGTAAATGCGGGGTTTACATACCATTTCTTGCGAAATACGGTTCGAACGCTCGAACACCTATACGGATTCTCCTGCACAGTGGCAGATATGTAAATACGGGGTTTACATACCATTTCTTGCGCATTACGGTTCGAACACTCGAACACCTATACGAATTCTCCTGCACAGTGGCAGATATGTAAATACGTGGTTTACATACCATTTCTTGCGCAATACGGTTCGAACACTCGAACACCTATACGGATTCTCCTGCTCAGTGGCAGATATGTAAATACGGGGTTTACATACCATTTCTTGCGCAATACGGTTCGAACACTCGAACACCTATACGGATTCTCCTGCACAGTGGCAGATATGTAAATACGGGGTTTACATACCATTTCTTGCGCAATACGGTTCGAACACTCGAACACCTATACGGATTCTCCTGGACAGTGGCAGATATGTAAATACGGGGTTTACATACCATTTCTTGCGCAATACGGTTCGAACACTCGAACACCTATACGGATTCTCCTGCACAGTGGCAGATATGTAAATACGGGGTTTACATACCATTTCTTGCGCAATACGGTTCGAACACTCGAACACCTATACGGATTCTCCTGCACAGTGGCAGATATGTAAATATGAGGTTTACTTACCATTTCTTGCGCAATACGGTTCGAACACTCGAACACCTATACGGATTCTCCTGCACAGTGGCAGATATGTAAATACGGGGTTTACATACCATTTCTTGCCCAATACGGTTCGAACACTCGAACACCTATACGGATTCTCCTGCACAGTGGCAGATATGTAAATACGGGATTTACATACCATTTCTTGCGCATTACGGTTCGAACACTCGAACACCTATACGGATTCTCCTGCACAGTGGCAGATATGTAAATACGGGGTTTACATACCATTTCTTGCGCAATACGGTTCGAACACTCGAACACCTATACGGATTCTCCTGCACAGTGGCAGATATGTAAATACGGGGTTTACATACCATTTCTTGCGCATTACGGTTCGAACACTCGAACACCTGTACGGATTCTCCTACGCAGTGGCAGATATGTAAATACGGGTTTTCCGTACCATTTCTTGCGCAATACGGCTCGAACACTCGAACACCTATACGGATTCTCCTGCACTGTGGCAGATATGTAAATACGGGGTTTACGTACCATTTCTTGCGCAATACGGTTCGAACACTCGAACACCTATACGGATTCTGCTGCACAGTGGCAGATATGTAAATACGGGGTTTACATACCATTTCTTGCGCAATACGGTTCGAACACTCGAACACCTATACGGATTCTCCTGCACAGTGGCAGATATGTAAATACGGGGTTTACATACCATTTCTTGCGCAATACGGTTCGAACACTCGAACACCTATACGGATTCTCCTGCACAATGGCAGATATATAAATACGGGGTTTACATACCATTTCTTGCGCATTACGGTTCGAACACTCGAACACCTATACGGATTCTCCTGCACAGTGGCAGATATGTAAATACGGGGTTTACATACCATTTCTTGCGCAATACGGTTCGAACACTCGAACACCTATACGGATTCTCCTGCACAGTGGCAGATATGTAAATACGGGGTTTACATACCATTTCTTGCGCAATACGGGTCGAACACTCGAACACCTATACGGATTCTCCTGCACAGTGGCAGATATGTAAATACGGGGTTTACATACCATTTCTTATGCATTACGGTTCGAACACTCGAACACCTATACGGATTCTCCTGCACAGTGGCAGATATGTAAATACGGGGTTTACATACCATTTCTTGCGCATTACGGTTCGAACACTCGAACACCTATACGGATTCTCCTGCACAGTGGCAGATATGTAAATACGGGGTTTACATACCATTTCTTGCGCAATACGGTTCGAACACTCGAACACCTATACGGATTCTCCTGCACAGTGGCAGATATGTAAATACGGGGTTTACATACCATTTCTTACGCAATACGGGTCGAACACTCGAAAACCTATACGGATTCTCCTGCACAGTGGCAGATATGTAAATACGGGGTTTACATACCATTTCTTGCGCATTACGGTTCGAACACTCGAACACCTATACGGATTCTCCTGCACAGTGGCAGATATGTAAATACGGGGTTTACATACCATTTCTTGCGCAATACGGTTCGAACACTCGAACACCTATACAGATTCTCCTGCACAGTGGCAGATATGTAAATGCGGGGTTTACTTACCATTTCTTGCGAAATACGGTTCGAACACTCGAACACCTATACGGATTCCCCTGCACAGTGGCAGATATGTAAATACGGGGTTTACATACCATTTCTTGCGCATTACGGTTCGAACACTCGAACACCTATACGGATTCTCCTGCACAGTGGCAGATATGTAAATACGTGGTTTACATGCCATTTCTTGCGCAATACGGTTCGAACACTCGAACACCTATACGGATTCTCCTGCACAGTGGCAGATATGTAAATACGGGGTTTACATACCATTTCTTGCGCATTACGGTTCGAACACTCGAACACCTATACGGATTCTCCTGCACAGTGGCAGATATGTAAATACGGGGTTTACATACCATTTCTTGCGCAATACGGTTCGAACATTCGAACACCTATACGGATTCTCCTGCACAGTGGCAGATATGTAAATACGGGGTTTATATACCATTTCTTGCGCAATACGGTTCGAACACTCGAACACCTATACGGATTCTCCTGCACAGTGGCAGATATGTAAATATGAGGTTTACTTACCATTTCTTGCGAAATACGGTTCGAACACTCGAACACCTATACGGATTCTCCTGCACAGTGGCAGATATGTAAATACGGGGTTTACATACCATTTCTTGCTCAATACGGTTTGAACACTCGAACACCTATACGGATTCTCCTGCACAGTGGCAGATATGTAAATACGGGGTTTACATACCATTTCTTGCGCATTACGGTTCGAACACTCGAACACCTATACGGATTCTCCTGCACAGTGGCAGATATGTAAATACGGGGTTTACATACCATTTCTTGCGCATTACGGTTCGAACACTCGAACACCTATACGGATTCTCCTACGTAGTGGCAGATATGTAAATACGGGTTTTCCGTACCATTTCTTGCGCAATACGGTTCGAACAGTCGAACACCTATACGGATTCTCTTGCACAGTGGCAGATATGTAAATACGGGGTTTACGTACCATTTCTTGCGCAATACGGTTCGAACACTCGAACACCTATACGGATTCTCCTGCACAGTGGCAGATATGTAAATACGGGGTTTACATACCATTTCTTGCGCAATACGGTTCGAACACTCGAACACCTATACGGATTCTCCTGCACAGTGGCAGATATGTAAATACGGGGTTTACATACCATTTCTTGCGCAATACGGTTCGAACACTCGAACACCTATACGGATTCTCCTGCACAGTGGCAGATATATAAATACGGGGTTTACATACCATTTCTTGCGCATTACGGTTCGAACACTCGAACACCTATACGGATTCTCCTGCACAGTGGCAGATATGTAAATACGGGGTTTACATACCATTTCTTGCGCAATACGGTTCGAACACTCGAACACCTATACGGATTCTCCTGCACAGTGGCAGATATGTAAATACGGGGTTTACATACCATTTCTTACGCAATACGGGTCGAACACTCGAAAACCTATACGGATTCTCCTGCACAGTGGCAGATATGTAAATACGGGGTTTACATACCATTTCTTGCGCATTACGGTTCGAACACTCGAACACCTATACGGATTCTCCTGCACAGTGGCAGATATGTAAATACGGGGTTTACATACCATTTCTTGCGCAATACGGTTCGAACACTCGAACACCTATACGGATTCTCCTGCACAGTGGAAGATATGTAAATGCGGGGTTTACTTACCATTTCTTGCGAAATACGGTTCGAACACTCGAACACCTATACGGATTCCCCTGCACAGTGGCAGATATGTAAATACGGGGTTTACATACCATTTCTTGCGCATTACGGTTCGAACACTCGAACACCTATACGGATTCTCCTGCACAGTGGCAGATATGTAAATACGTGGTTTACATGCCATTTCTTGCGCAATACGGTTCGAACACTCGAACACCTATACGGATTCTCCTGCACAGTGGCAGATATGTAAATACGGGGTTTACATACCATTTCTTGCGCAATACGGTTCGAACACTCGAAAACCTATACGGATTCTCCTGCACAGTGGCAGATTTGTAAATACGGGGTTTACATACCATTTCTTGCGCATTACGGTTCGAACACTCGAACACCCATACGGATTCTCCTGCACAGTGGCTGATATGTAAATACGGGGTTTACGTACCATTTCTTGCGCAATACGGTTCGAACACTCGAACACCTATACGGATTCTCCTGCACAGTGGCAGATATGTAAATGCGGGGTTTACTTACCATTTCTTGCGAAATACGGTTCGAACACTCGAACACCTATACGGATTCCCCTGCACAGTGGCAGATATGTAAATACGGGGTTTACATACCATTTCTTGCGCATTACGGTTCGAACACTCGAACACCTATACGGATTCTCCTTCACAGTGGCAGATATGTAAATACGTGGATTACATACCATTTCTTGCGCAATACGGTTCGAACACTCGAACACCGATACGGATTCTCCTGCACAGTGGCAGATATGTAAATACGGGGTTTACATACCATTTCTTGCGCAATACGGTTCGACCACTCGAAAACCTATACGGATTCTCCTACACAGTGGCAGATTTGTAAATACGGGGTTTACATACCATTTCTTGCGCATTACGTTTCGAACACTCGAACACCTATACGGATTCTCCTGCACAGTGGCAGATATGTAAATACGGGGTTTACGTACCATTTCTTGCGCAATACGGTTCGAACACTCGAACACCTATACGGATTCTCCTGCACAGTGGCAGATATGTAAATACGGGGTTTACATACCATTTCTTGCGCAATACGGTTCGAACACTCGAACACCTATACGGATTCTCCTACACAGTGGCAGATATGTAAATACGGGGTTTACATACCATTTCTTGCGCATTACGGTTCGAACACTCGAACACCTATACGGATTCTCCTGCACAGTGGCAGATATGTAAATACGGGGTTTACATACCATTTCTTGCGCAATACGGTTCGAACACTCGAACACCTATACGGTTTCTCCTGCACAGTGGCAGATATGTAAATGCGGGGTTTACTTACCATTTCTTGCGAAATACGGTTCGAACACTCGAACACCTATACGGATTCTCCTGCACAGTGGCAGATATGTAGATACGGGGTTTACATACCATTTCTTGCGCAATACGGTTCGAACACTCGAAAACCTCTACGGATTCTCCTGCACAGTGGCAGATATGTAAATACGGGGTTTACATACCATTTCTTGCGCAATACGGTTCGAACACTCGAAAACCTATACGGATTCTCCTACACAGTGGCAGATATGTAAATGCGGGGTTTACAGAACATTTCTTGCGCAATACGGTTCGAACACTCGAACACCTATACGGATTCTCCTGCACAGTGGCAGATATGTTAATACGGGGTTTACATACCATTTCTTGCGCATTACGGTTCGAACACTCGAACACCTATACGGATTCTCCTGCACAGTGGCAGATATGTAAATACGGGGTTTACATACCATTTCTTGCGCATTACGGTTCGAACAGTCGAACACCTATACGGATTCTCCTGCGCAGTGGCAGATATGTAAATACGGATTTTCCGTACCATTTCTTGCGCAATACGGTTCGAACACTCGAACACCTATACGGATTCTCGTACACAGTGGCAGATATGTAAATACGGGGTTTACGTACCATTTTTTGCTCAATACGGTTCGAACACTCGAACACCTATACGGATTCTCCTGCACAGTGGCAGATATGTAAATACGGGGTTTACATACCATTTCTTGCGCAATACGGTTCGACCACTCGAAAACCTATACGGATTCTCCTGCACAGTGGCAGATTTGTAAATACGGGGTTTACATACCATTTCTTGCGCATTACGGTTCGAACACTCGAACACCTATACGGATTCTCCTGCACAGTGGCAGATATGTAAATACGGGGTTTACGTACCATTTCTTGCGCAATACGGTTCGAACACTCGAACACCTATACGGATTCTCCTGCACAGTGGCAGATATGTAAATACGGGGTTTACATACCATTTCTTGCGCAATACGGTTCGAACACTCGAACACCTATACGGATTCTCCTACACAGTGGCAGATATGTAAATACGGGGTTTACATACCATTTCTTGCGCATTACGGTTCGAACACTCGAACACCTATACGGATTCTCCTGCACAGTGGCAGATATGTAAATACGCGGTTTACATACCATTTCTTGCGCAATACGGTTCGAACACTCGAACACCTATACGGTTTCTCCTGCACAGTGGCAGATATGTAAATGCGGGGTTTACTTACCATTTCTTGCGAAATACAGTTCGAACACTCGAACACCTATACGGATTCTCCTGCACAGTGGCAGATATGTAGATACGGGGTTTACATACCATTTCTTGCGCAATACGGTTCGAACACTGGAAAACCTCTACGGATTCTCCTGCACAGTGGCAGATATGTAAATACGGGGTTTACATACCATTTCTTGCGCAATACGGTTCGAACACTCGAAAACCTATACGGATTCTCCTACACAGTGGCAGATATGTAAATGCGGGGTTTACAGAACATTTCTTGCGCAATACGGTTCGAACACTCGAACACCTATACGGATTCTCCTGCACAGTGGCAGATATGTTAATACGGGGTTTACATACCATTTCTTGCGCATTACGGTTCGAACACTCGAACACCTATACGGATTCTCCTGCACAGTGGCAGATATGTAAATACGGGGTTTACATACCATTTCTTTCGCATTACGGTTCGAACAGTCGAACACCTATACGGATTCTCCTGCGCAGTGGCAGATATGTAAATACGGGTTTTCCGTACCATTTCTTGCGCAATACGGTTCGAACACTCGAACACCTATACGGATTCTCCTGCACAGTGGCAGATATGTAAATACGGGGTTTACGTACCATTTTTTGCTCAATACGGTTCGAACACTCGAACACCTATACGGATTCTCCTGCACAGTGGCAGATATGTAAATACGGGGTTTACATACCATTTCTTGCGCAATACCGTTCGAACACTCGAACACCTATACGGATTCTCCTGCACAGTGGCAGATATGTAAATACGGGGTTTACATACCATTTCTTGCGCAATACGGTTCGAACACTCGAACACCTATATGGATTCTCCTGCACAGTGGCAGATATGTAAATACGGGGTTTACATACCATTTCTTGCGCATTACGGTTCGAACACTCGAACACCTATACGGATTCTCCTGCACAGTGGCAGATATGTAAATACGGGGTTTACATACCATTTCTTGCGCAATACGGTTCGAACACTCGAACACCTATACGGATTCTCCTACACAGTGGCAGATATGTAAATGTGGGGTTTACTTACCATTTCTTGCGAAATACGGTTCGAACACTCGAACACCTATACGGATTCTCCTGCACAGTGGCAGATATGTAAATACGGGGTTTACATACCATTTCTTGCGCATTACGGTTCGAACACTCGAACACCTATACGGATTCTCCTGCACAGTGGCAGATATATAAATACGGGGTTTACATACCATTTCTTGCGCATTACGGTTCGAACACTCGAACACCTATACGGATTCTCCTGCACAGTGGCAGATATGTAAATACGGGGTTTACATACCATTTCTTGCGCAATACGGTTCGAACACTCGAACACCTATACGGATTCTCCTGCACAGTGGCAGATATGTAAATACGGGGTTTACATACCATTTCTTGCGCATTACGGTTCGAACACTCGAACACCTATACGGATTCTCCTGCACAGTGGCAGATATGTAAATACGGGGTTTACATACCATTTCTTGCGCATTACGGTTCGAAAACTCGAACACCTATACGGATTCTCCTGCGCAGTGGCAGATATGTAAATACGGGTTTTCCGTACCATTTGTTGCGCAATACGGTTCGAACACTCGAACACCTATACGGATTCTCTTACACAGTGGCAGATATGTAAATACGGGGCTTACGTACCATTTTTTGCTCAATACGGTTCGAACACTCGAACACCTATACGGATTCTCCTGCACAGTGGCAGATATGTAAATACGGGGTTTACCTACCATTTCTTGCGCAATACGGTTCGAACACTCGAACACCTATACGGATTCTCCTGCACAGTGGCAGATATGTAAATACGGGGTTTACATACCATTTCTTGCGCAATACGGTTCGAACACTCGAACACCTATACGGATTCTCCTGCACAGTGGCAGATATGTAAATACGGGGTTTACGTACCATTTCTTGCGCATTACGGTTCGAACACTCGAACACCTATACGGATTCTCCTGCACAGTGGCAGATATGTAAATACGGGGTTTACATACCATTTCTTGCGCAATACGGTTCGAACACTCGAACACCTATACGGATTCTCCTGCACAGTGGCAGATATGTAAATACGGGGTTTACATACCATTTCTTGCGCAATACGGTTCGAACACTCGAACACCTATACGGATTCTCCTGCACAGTGGCAGATATGTAAATACGGGGTTTACATACCATTTCTTGCGCATTACGGTTCGAACACTCGAACACCTATACGGATTCTCCTGCACAGTGGCAGATATGTAAATACGGGGTTTACATACCATTTCTTGCGCAATACGGTTCGAACACTCGAACACCTATACGGATTCTCCTGCACAGTGGCAGATATGTAAATGTGGGGTTTACTTACCATTTCTTGCGAAATACGGTTCGAACACTCGAACACCTATACGGATTCTCCTGCACAGTGGCAGATATGTAAATACGGGGTTTACATACCATTTCTTGCTCAATACGGTTCGAACACTCGAACACCTATACGGAATCTCCTGCACAGTGGCAGATATGTAAATACGGGGTTTACATACCATTTCTTGCGCATTACGGTTCGAACACTCGAACACCGATACGGATTCTCCTGCACAGTGGCAGATATGTAAATACGGGGTTTACATACCATTTCTTGCGCATTACGGTTCGAACACTCGAACACCTATACGGATTCTCCTGCACAGTGGCAGATATGTTAATACGGGGTTTACATACCATTTCTTGCGCATTACGGTTCGAACACTCGAACACCTATACGGATTCTCCTGCACAGTGGCAGATATGTAAATACGGGGTTTACATACCATTTCTTTCGCATTACGGTTCGAACAGTCGAACACCTATACGGATTCTCCTGCGCAGTGGTAGATATGTAAATACGGGTTTTCCGTACCATTTCTTGCGCAATACGGTTCGAACACTCGAACACCTATACGGATTCTCCTGCACAGTGGCAGATATGTAAATACGGGGTTTACGTACCATTTTTTGCTCAATACGGTTCGAACACTCGAACACCTATACGGATTCTCCTGCACAGTGGCAGGTATGTAAATACGGGGTTTACATACCATTTCTTGCGCAATACCGTTCGAACACTCGAACACCTATACGGATTCTCCTGCACAGTGGCAGATATGTAAATACGGGGTTTACATACCATTTCTTGCGCAATACGGTTCGAACACTCGAACACCAATATGGATTCTCCTGCACAGTGGCAGATATGTAAATACGGGGTTTACATACCATTTCTTGCGCATTACGGTTCGAACACTCGAACACCTATACGGATTCTCCTGCACAGTGGCAGATATGTAAATACGGGGTTTACATACCATTTCTTGCGCAATACGGTTCGAACACTCGAACACCTATACGGATTCTCCTACACAGTGGCAGATATGTAAATGTGGGGTTTACTTACCATTTCTTGCGAAATACGGTTCGAACACTCGAACACCTATACGGATTCTCCTGCACAGTGGCAGATATGTAAATACGGGGTTTACATACCATTTCTTGCGCATTACGGTTCGAACACTCGAACACCTATACGGATTCTCCTGCACAGTGGCAGATATATAAATACGGGGTTTACATACCATTTCTTGCGCATTACGGTTCGAACACTCGAACACCTATACGGATTCTCCTGCACAGTGGCAGATATGTAAATACGGGGTTTACATACCATTTCTTGCGCAATACGGTTCGAACACTCGAACATCTATACGGATTCTCCTGCACAGTGGCAGATATGTAAATACGGGGTTTACATACCATTTCTTGCGCATTACGGTTCGAACACTCGAACACCTATACGGATTCTCCTGCACAGTGGCAGATATGTAAATACGGGGTTTACATACCATTTCTTGCGCATTACGGTTCGAAAACTCGAACACCTATACGGATTCTCCTGCGCAGTGGCAGATATGTAAATACGGGTTTTCCGTACCATTTGTTGCGCAATACGGTTCGAACACTCGAACACCTATACGGATTCTCTTACACAGTGGCAGATATGTAAATACGGGGCTTACGTACCATTTTTTGCTCAATACGGTTCGAACACTCGAACACCTATACGGATTCTCCTGCACAGTGGCAGATATGTAAATACGGGGTTTACATACCATTTCTTGCGCAATACGGTTCGAACACTCGAACACCTATACGGATTCTCCTGCACAGTGGCAGATATGTAAATACGGGGTTTACATACCATTTCTTGCGCAATACGGTTCGAACACTCGAACACCTATACGGTTTCTCCTGCACAGTGGCAGATATGTAAATGCGGGGTTTACTTACCATTTCTTGCGAAATACGGTTCGAACACTCGAACACCTATACGGATTCTCCTGCACAGTGGCAGATATGTAGATACGGGGTTTACATACCATTTCTTGCGCAATACGGTTCGAACACTCGAAAACCTCTACGGATTCTCCTGCACAGTGGCAGATATGTAAATACGGGGTTTACATACCATTTCTTGCGCAATACGGTTCGAACACTCGAAAACCTATACGGATTCTCCTACACAGTGGCAGATATGTAAATGCGGGGTTTACAGAACATTTCTTGCGCAATACGGTTCGAACACTCGAACACCTATACGGATTCTCCTGCACAGTGGCAGATATGTTAATACGGGGTTTACATACCATTTCTTGCGCATTACGGTTCGAACACTCGAACACCTATACGGATTCTCCTGCACAGTGGCAGATATGTAAATACGGGGTTTACATACCATTTCTTGCGCATTACGGTTCGAACAGTCGAACACCTATACGGATTCTCCTGCGCAGTGGCAGATATGTAAATACGGATTTTCCGTACCATTTCTTGCGCAATACGGTTCGAACACTCGAACACCTATACGGATTCTCGTACACAGTGGCAGATATGTAAATACGGGGTTTACGTACCATTTTTTGCTCAATACGGTTCGAACACTCGAACACCTATACGGATTCTCCTGCACAGTGGCAGATATGTAAATACGGGGTTTACATACCATTTCTTGCGCAATACGGTTCGACCACTCGAAAACCTATACGGATTCTCCTGCACAGTGGCAGATTTGTAAATACGGGGTTTACATACCATTTCTTGCGCATTACGGTTCGAACACTCGAACACCTATACGGATTCTCCTGCACAGTGGCAGATATGTAAATACGGGGTTTACGTACCATTTCTTGCGCAATACGGTTCGAACACTCGAACACCTATACGGATTCTCCTGCACAGTGGCAGATATGTAAATACGGGGTTTACATACCATTTCTTGCGCAATACGGTTCGAACACTCGAACACCTATACGGATTCTCCTACACAGTGGCAGATATGTAAATACGGGGTTTACATACCATTTCTTGCGCATTACGGTTCGAACACTCGAACACCTATACGGATTCTCCTGCACAGTGGCAGATATGTAAATACGCGGTTTACATACCATTTCTTGCGCAATACGGTTCGAACACTCGAACACCTATACGGTTTCTCCTGCACAGTGGCAGATATGTAAATGCGGGGTTTACTTACCATTTCTTGCGAAATACAGTTCGAACACTCGAACACCTATACGGATTCTCCTGCACAGTGGCAGATATGTAGATACGGGGTTTACATACCATTTCTTGCGCAATACGGTTCGAACACTGGAAAACCTCTACGGATTCTCCTGCACAGTGGCAGATATGTAAATACGGGGTTTACATACCATTTCTTGCGCAATACGGTTCGAACACTCGAAAACCTATACGGATTCTCCTACACAGTGGCAGATATGTAAATGCGGGGTTTACAGAACATTTCTTGCGCAATACGGTTCGAACACTCGAACACCTATACGGATTCTCCTGCACAGTGGCAGATATGTTAATACGGGGTTTACATACCATTTCTTGCGCATTACGGTTCGAACACTCGAACACCTATACGGATTCTCCTGCACAGTGGCAGATATGTAAATACGGGGTTTACATACCATTTCTTTCGCATTACGGTTCGAACAGTCGAACACCTATACGGATTCTCCTGCGCAGTGGCAGATATGTAAATACGGGTTTTCCGTACCATTTCTTGCGCAATACGGTTCGAACACTCGAACACCTATACGGATTCTCCTGCACAGTGGCAGATATGTAAATACGGGGTTTACGTACCATTTTTTGCTCAATACGGTTCGAACACTCGAACACCTATACGGATTCTCCTGCACAGTGGCAGATATGTAAATACGGGGTTTACATACCATTTCTTGCGCAATACCGTTCGAACACTCGAACACCTATACGGATTCTCCTGCACAGTGGCAGATATGTAAATACGGGGTTTACATACCATTTCTTGCGCAATACGGTTCGAACACTCGAACACCTATATGGATTCTCCTGCACAGTGGCAGATATGTAAATACGGGGTTTACATACCATTTCTTGCGCATTACGGTTCGAACACTCGAACACCTATACGGATTCTCCTGCACAGTGGCAGATATGTAAATACGGGGTTTACATACCATTTCTTGCGCAATACGGTTCGAACACTCGAACACCTATACGGATTCTCCTACACAGTGGCAGATATGTAAATGTGGGGTTTACTTACCATTTCTTGCGAAATACGGTTCGAACACTCGAACACCTATACGGATTCTCCTGCACAGTGGCAGATATGTAAATACGGGGTTTACATACCATTTCTTGCGCATTACGGTTCGAACACTCGAACACCTATACGGATTCTCCTGCACAGTGGCAGATATATAAATACGGGGTTTACATACCATTTCTTGCGCATTACGGTTCGAACACTCGAACACCTATACGGATTCTCCTGCACAGTGGCAGATATGTAAATACGGGGTTTACATACCATTTCTTGCGCAATACGGTTCGAACACTCGAACACCTATACGGATTCTCCTGCACAGTGGCAGATATGTAAATACGGGGTTTACATACCATTTCTTGCGCATTACGGTTCGAACACTCGAACACCTATACGGATTCTCCTGCACAGTGGCAGATATGTAAATACGGGGTTTACATACCATTTCTTGCGCATTACGGTTCGAAAACTCGAACACCTATACGGATTCTCCTGCGCAGTGGCAGATATGTAAATACGGGTTTTCCGTACCATTTGTTGCGCAATACGGTTCGAACACTCGAACACCTATACGGATTCTCTTACACAGTGGCAGATATGTAAATACGGGGCTTACGTACCATTTTTTGCTCAATACGGTTCGAACACTCGAACACCTATACGGATTCTCCTGCACAGTGGCAGATATGTAAATACGGGGTTTACATACCATTTCTTGCGCAATACGGTTCGAACACTCGAACACCTATACGGATTCTCCTGCACAGTGGCAGATATGTAAATACGGGGTTTACATACCATTTCTTGCGCAATACGGTTCGAACACTCGAACACCTATACGGATTCTCCTGCACAGTGGCAGATATGTAAATACGGGGTTTACGTACCATTTCTTGCGCATTACGGTTCGAACACTCGAACACCTATACGGATTCTCCTGCACAGTGGCAGATATGTAAATACGGGGTTTACATACCATTTCTTGCGCAATACGGTTCGAACACTCGAACACCTATACGGATTCTCCTGCACAGTGGCAGATATGTAAATACGGGGTTTACATACCATTTCTTGCGCAATACGGTTCGAACACTCGAACACCTATACGGATTCTCCTGCACAGTGGCAGATATGTAAATACGGGGTTTACATACCATTTCTTGCGCATTACGGTTCGAACACTCGAACACCTATACGGATTCTCCTGCACAGTGGCAGATATGTAAATACGGGGTTTACATACCATTTCTTGCGCAATACGGTTCGAACACTCGAACACCTATACGGATTCTCCTGCACAGTGGCAGATATGTAAATGTGGGGTTTACTTACCATTTCTTGCGAAATACGGTTCGAACACTCGAACACCTATACGGATTCTCCTGCACAGTGGCAGATATGTAAATACGGGGTTTACATACCATTTCTTGCTCAATACGGTTCGAACACTCGAACACCTATACGGAATCTCCTGCACAGTGGCAGATATGTAAATACGGGGTTTACATACCATTTCTTGCGCATTACGGTTCGAACACTCGAACACCGATACGGATTCTCCTGCACAGTGGCAGATATGTAAATACGGGGTTTACATACCATTTCTTGCGCATTACGGTTCGAACACTCGAACACCTATACGGATTCTCCTGCACAGTGGCAGATATGTTAATACGGGGTTTACATACCATTTCTTGCGCATTACGGTTCGAACACTCGAACACCTATACGGATTCTCCTGCACAGTGGCAGATATGTAAATACGGGGTTTACATACCATTTCTTTCGCATTACGGTTCGAACAGTCGAACACCTATACGGATTCTCCTGCGCAGTGGTAGATATGTAAATACGGGTTTTCCGTACCATTTCTTGCGCAATACGGTTCGAACACTCGAACACCTATACGGATTCTCCTGCACAGTGGCAGATATGTAAATACGGGGTTTACGTACCATTTTTTGCTCAATACGGTTCGAACACTCGAACACCTATACGGATTCTCCTGCACAGTGGCAGGTATGTAAATACGGGGTTTACATACCATTTCTTGCGCAATACCGTTCGAACACTCGAACACCTATACGGATTCTCCTGCACAGTGGCAGATATGTAAATACGGGGTTTACATACCATTTCTTGCGCAATACGGTTCGAACACTCGAACACCTATATGGATTCTCCTGCACAGTGGCAGATATGTAAATACGGGGTTTACATACCATTTCTTGCGCATTACGGTTCGAACACTCGAACACCTATACGGATTCTCCTGCACAGTGGCAGATATGTAAATACGGGGTTTACATACCATTTCTTGCGCAATACGGTTCGAACACTCGAACACCTATACGGATTCTCCTACACAGTGGCAGATATGTAAATGTGGGGTTTACTTACCATTTCTTGCGAAATACGGTTCGAACACTCGAACACCTATACGGATTCTCCTGCACAGTGGCAGATATGTAAATACGGGGTTTACATACCATTTCTTGCGCATTACGGTTCGAACAGTCGAACACCTATACGGATTCTCCTACACAGTGGCAGATATGTAAATGTGGGGTTTACTTACCATTTCTTGCGAAATACGGTTCGAACACTCGAACACCTATACGGATTCTCCTGCACAGTGGCAGATATGTAAATACGGGGTTTACATACCATTTCTTGCGCATTACGGTTCGAACACTCGAACACCTATACGGATTCTCCTGCACAGTGGCAGATATATAAATACGGGGTTTACATACCATTTCTTGCGCATTACGGTTCGAACACTCGAACACCTATACGGATTCTCCTGCACAGTGGCAGATATGTAAATACGGGGTTTACATACCATTTCTTGCGCAATACGGTTCGAACACTCGAACATCTATACGGATTCTCCTGCACAGTGGCAGATATGTAAATACGGGGTTTACATACCATTTCTTGCGCATTACGGTTCGAACACTCGAACACCTATACGGATTCTCCTGCACAGTGGCAGATATGTAAATACGGGGTTTACATACCATTTCTTGCGCATTACGGTTCGAAAACTCGAACACCTATACGGATTCTCCTGCGCAGTGGCAGATATGTAAATACGGGTTTTCCGTACCATTTGTTGCGCAATACGGTTCGAACACTCGAACACCTATACGGATTCTCTTACACAGTGGCATATATGTAAATACGGGGCTTACGTACCATTTTTTGCTCAATACGGTTCGAACACTCGAACACCTATACGGATTCTCCTGCACAGTGGCAGATATGTAAATACGGGGTTTACATACCATTTCTTGCGCAATACGGTTCGAACACTCGAACACCTATACGGATTCTCCTGCACAGTGGCAGATATGTAAATACGGGGTTTACATACCATTTCTTGCGCAATACGGTTCGAACACTCGAACACCTATACGGATTCTCCTGCACAGTGGCAGATATGTAAATATGGGGTTTACATACCATTTCTTGCGCATTACGGTTCGAACACTCGAACACCTATACGGATTCTCCTGCACAGTGGCAGATATGAAAATACGGGGTTTACATACCATTTCTTGCGCAATACGGTTCGAACACTCGAACACCTATACGGATTCTCCTGCACAGTGGCAGATATGTAAATACGGGGTTTACATACCATTTCTTGCGCAATACGGTTCGAACACTCGAACACCTATACGGATTCTCCTGCACAGTGGCAGATATGTAAATACGGGGTTTACATACCATTTCTTGCGCATTACGGTTCGAACACTCGAACACCTATACGGATTCTCCTGCACAGTGGCAGATATGTAAATACGGGGTTTACATACCATTTCTTGCGCAATACGGTTCGAACACTCGAACACCAATACGAATTCTCCTGCACAGTGGCAGATATGTAAATGTGGGGTTTACTTACCATTTCTTGCGAAATACGGTTCGAACACTCGAACACCTATACGGATTCTCCTGCACAGTGGCAGATATGTAAATACGGGGTTTACATACCATTTCTTGCGCAATACGGTTCGAACACTCGAACACCTATACGGATTCTCCTGCACAGTGGCAGATATGTAAATACGGGGTTTACATACCATTTCTTGCGCAATACGGTTCGAACACTCGAACACCTATACGGATTCTCCTGCACAGTGGCAGATATGTAAATACGGGGTTTACATACCATTTCTTGCGCATTACGGTTCGAACACTCGAACACCTATACGGATTCTCCTGCACAGTGGCAGATATGTAAATACGTGGTTTACATACCATTTCTTGCGCAATACGGTTCGAACACTCGAACACCGATACGGATTCTCCTGCACAGTGGCAGATATGTAAATACGGGGTTTACATACCATTTCTTGCGCAATACGGTTCGACCACTCGAAAACCTATACGGATTCTCCTACACAGTGGCAGATTTGTAAATACGGGGTTTACATACCATTTCTTGCGCATTACGTTTCGAACACTCGAACACCTATACGGATTCTCCTGCACAGTGGCAGATATGTAAATACGGGGTTTACGTACCATTTCTTGCGCAATACGGTTCGAACACTCGAACACCTATACGGATTCTCCTGCACAGTGGCAGATATGTAAATACGGGGTTTACATACCATTTCTTGCGCAATACGGTTCGAACACTCGAACACCTATACGGATTCTCCTACACAGTGGCAGATATGTAAATACGGGGTTTACATACCATTTCTTGCGCATTACGGTTCGAACACTCGAACACCTATACGGATTCTCCTGCACAGTGGCAGATATGTAAATACGGGGTTTACATACCATTTCTTGCGCAATACGGTTCGAACACTCGAACACCTATACGGTTTCTCCTGCACAGTGGCAGATATGTAAATGCGGGGTTTACTTACCATTTCTTGCGAAATACGGTTCGAACACTCGAACACCTATACGGATTCTCCTGCACAGTGGCAGATATGTAGATACGGGGTTTACATACCATTTCTTGCGCAATACGGTTCGAACACTCGAAAACCTCTACGGATTCTCCTGCACAGTGGCAGATATGTAAATACGGGGTTTACATACCATTTCTTGCGCAATACGGTTCGAACACTCGAAAACCTATACGGATTCTCCTACACAGTGGCAGATATGTAAATGCGGGGTTTACAGAACATTTCTTGCGCAATACGGTTCGAACACTCGAACACCTATACGGATTCTCCTGCACAGTGGCAGATATGTTAATACGGGGTTTACATACCATTTCTTGCGCATTACGGTTCGAACACTCGAACACCTATACGGATTCTCCTGCACAGTGGCAGATATGTAAATACGGGGTTTACATACCATTTCTTGCGCATTACGGTTCGAACAGTCGAACACCTATACGGATTCTCCTGCGCAGTGGCAGATATGTAAATACGGATTTTCCGTACCATTTCTTGCGCAATACGGTTCGAACACTCGAACACCTATACGGATTCTCGTACACAGTGGCAGATATGTAAATACGGGGTTTACGTACCATTTTTTGCTCAATACGGTTCGAACACTCGAACACCTATACGGATTCTCCTGCACAGTGGCAGATATGTAAATACGGGGTTTACATACCATTTCTTGCGCAATACGGTTCGACCACTCGAAAACCTATACGGATTCTCCTGCACAGTGGCAGATTTGTAAATACGGGGTTTACATACCATTTCTTGCGCATTACGGTTCGAACACTCGAACACCTATACGGATTCTCCTGCACAGTGGCAGATATGTAAATACGGGGTTTACGTACCATTTCTTGCGCAATACGGTTCGAACACTCGAACACCTATACGGATTCTCCTGCACAGTGGCAGATATGTAAATACGGGGTTTACATACCATTTCTTGCGCAATACGGTTCGAACACTCGAACACCTATACGGATTCTCCTGCACAGTGGCAGATATGTAAATACGGGGTTTACATACCATTTCTTTCGCATTACGGTTCGAACAGTCGAACACCTATACGGATTCTCCTGCGCAGTGGCAGATATGTAAATACGGGTTTTCCGTACCATTTCTTGCGCAATACGGTTCGAACACTCGAACACCTATACGGATTCTCCTGCACAGTGGCAGATATGTAAATACGGGGTTTACGTACCATTTTTTGCTCAATACGGTTCGAACACTCGAACACCTATACGGATTCTCCTGCACAGTGGCAGATATGTAAATACGGGGTTTACATACCATTTCTTGCGCAATACCGTTCGAACACTCGAACACCTATACGGATTCTCCTGCACAGTGGCAGATATGTAAATACGGGGTTTACATACCATTTCTTGCGCAATACGGTTCGAACACTCGAACACCTATATGGATTCTCCTGCACAGTGGCAGATATGTAAATACGGGGTTTACATACCATTTCTTGCGCATTACGGTTCGAACACTCGAACACCTATACGGATTCTCCTGCACAGTGGCAGATATGTAAATACGGGGTTTACATACCATTTCTTGCGCAATACGGTTCGAACACTCGAACACCTATACGGATTCTCCTACACAGTGGCAGATATGTAAATGTGGGGTTTACTTACCATTTCTTGCGAAATACGGTTCGAACACTCGAACACCTATACGGATTCTCCTGCACAGTGGCAGATATGTAAATACGGGGTTTACATACCATTTCTTGCGCATTACGGTTCGAACACTCGAACACCTATACGGATTCTCCTGCACAGTGGCAGATATATAAATACGGGGTTTACATACCATTTCTTGCGCATTACGGTTCGAACACTCGAACACCTATACGGATTCTCCTGCACAGTGGCAGATATGTAAATACGGGGTTTACATACCATTTCTTGCGCAATACGGTTCGAACACTCGAACACCTATACGGATTCTCCTGCACAGTGGCAGATATGTAAATACGGGGTTTACATACCATTTCTTGCGCAATACGGTTCGAACACTCGAACACCTATACGGATTCTCCTGCACAGTGGCAGATATGTAAATACGGGGTTTACATACCATTTCTTGCGCATTACGGTTCGAACACTCGAACACCTATACGGATTCTCCTGCACAGTGGCAGATATGTAAATACGGGGTTTACATACCATTTCTTGCGCAATACGGTTCGAACACTCGAACACCTATACGGATTCTCCTACACAGTGGCAGATATGTAAATGTGGGGTTTACTTACCATTTCTTGCGAAATACGGTTCGAACACTCGAACACCTATACGGATTCTCCTGCACAGTGGCAGATATGTAAATACGGGGTTTACATACCATTTCTTGCGCATTACGGTTCGAACACTCGAACACCTATACGGATTCTCCTGCACAGTGGCAGATATATAAATACGGGGTTTACATACCATTTCTTGCGCATTACGGTTCGAACACTCGAACACCTATACGGATTCTCCTGCACAGTGGCAGATATGTAAATACGGGGTTTACATACCATTTCTTGCGCAATACGGTTCGAACACTCGAACACCTATACGGATTCTCCTGCACAGTGGCAGATATGTAAATACGGGGTTTACATACCATTTCTTGCGCATTACGGTTCGAACACTCGAACACCTATACGGATTCTCCTGCACAGTGGCAGATATGTAAATACGGGGTTTACATACCATTTCTTGCGCATTACGGTTCGAAAACTCGAACACCTATACGGATTCTCCTGCGCAGTGGCAGATATGTAAATACGGGTTTTCCGTACCATTTGTTGCGCAATACGGTTCGAACACTCGAACACCTATACGGATTCTCTTACACAGTGGCAGATATGTAAATACGGGGCTTACGTACCATTTTTTGCTCAATACGGTTCGAACACTCGAACACCTATACGGATTCTCCTGCACAGTGGCAGATATGTAAATACGGGGTTTACATACCATTTCTTGCGCAATACGGTTCGAACACTCGAACACCTATACGGATTCTCCTGCACAGTGGCAGATATGTAAATACGGGGTTTACATACCATTTCTTGCGCAATACGGTTCGAACACTCGAACACCTATACGGATTCTCCTGCACAGTGGCAGATATGTAAATACGGGGTTTACGTACCATTTCTTGCGCATTACGGTTCGAACACTCGAACACCTATACGGATTCTCCTGCACAGTGGCAGATATGTAAATACGGGGTTTACATACCATTTCTTGCGCAATACGGTTCGAACACTCGAACACCTATACGGATTCTCCTGCACAGTGGCAGATATGTAAATACGGGGTTTACATACCATTTCTTGCGCAATACGGTTCGAACACTCGAACACCTATACGGATTCTCCTGCCCAGTGGCAGATATATAAATACGGGGTTTACATACCATTTCTTGCGCATTACGGTTCGAACACTCGAACACCTATACGGATTCTCCTGCACAGTGGCAGATATGTAAATACGGGGTTTACATACCATTTCTTGCGCAATACGGTTCGAACACTCGAACACCTATACGGATTCTCCTGCACAGTGGCAGATATGTAAATACGGGGTTTACATACCATTTCTTGCGCAATACGGTTCGAACACTCGAACACCTATACGGATTCTCCTGCCCAGTGGCAGATATATAAATACGGGGTTTACATACCATTTCTTGCGCATTACGGTTCGAACACTCGAACACCTATACGGATTCTCCTGCACAGTGGCAGATATGTAAATACGGGGTTTACATACCATTTCTTACGCAATACGGTTCGAACACTCGAACACCTATACGGATTCTCCTGCACAGTGGCAGATATGTAAATACGGGGTTTACATACCATTTCTTGCGCAATACGGTTCGAACACTCGAACACCTATACGGATTCTCCTGCACAGTGGCAGATATGTTAATACGGGGTTTACATACCATTTCTTGCGCATTACGGTTCGAACACTCGAACACCTATACGGATTCTCCTGCACAGTGGCAGATATGTAAATACGGGGTTTACATACCATTTCTTTCGCATTACGGTTCGAACAGTCGAACACCTATACGGATTCTCCTGCGCAGTGGTAGATATGTAAATACGGGTTTTCCGTACCATTTCTTGCGCAATACGGTTCGAACACTCGAACACCTATACGGATTCTCCTGCACAGTGGCAGATATGTAAATACGGGGTTTACGTACCATTTTTTGCTCAATACGGTTCGAACACTCGAACACCTATACGGATTCTCCTGCACAGTGGCAGGTATGTAAATACGGGGTTTACATACCATTTCTTGCGCAATACCGTTCGAACACTCGAACACCTATACGGATTCTCCTGCACAGTGGCAGATATGTAAATACGGGGTTTACATACCATTTCTTGCGCAATACGGTTCGAACACTCGAACACCTATACGGATTCTCCTGCACAGTGGCAGATATGTAAATACGGGGTTTACATACCATTTCTTGCGCATTACGGTTCGAACACTCGAACACCTATACGGATTCTCCTGCACAGTGGCAGATATGTAAATACGGGGTTTACATACCATTTCTTGCGCATTACGGTTCGAAAACTCGAACACCTATACGGATTCTCCTGCGCAGTGGCAGATATGTAAATACGGGTTTTCCGTACCATTTGTTGCGCAATACGGTTCGAACACTCGAACACCTATACGGATTCTCTTACACAGTGGCAGATATGTAAATACGGGGCTTACGTACCATTTTTTGCTCAATACGGTTCGAACACTCGAACACCTATACGGATTCTCCTGCACAGTGGCAGATATGTAAATACGGGGTTTACATACCATTTCTTGCGCAATACGGTTCGAACACTCGAACACCTATACGGATTCTCCTGCACAGTGGCAGATATGTAAATACGGGGTTTACATACCATTTCTTGCGCAATACGGTTCGAACACTCGAACACCTATACGGATTCTCCTGCACAGTGGCAGATATGTAAATACGGGGTTTACGTACCATTTCTTGCGCATTACGGTTCGAACACTCGAACACCTATACGGATTCTCCTGCACAGTGGCAGATATGTAAATACGGGGTTTACATACCATTTCTTGCGCAATACGGTTCGAACACTCGAACACCTATACGGATTCTCCTGCACAGTGGCAGATATGTAAATACGGGGTTTACATACCATTTCTTGCGCAATACGGTTCGAACACTCGAACACCTATACGGATTCTCCTGCACAGTGGCAGATATGTAAATACGGGGTTTACATACCATTTCTTGCGCATTACGGTTCGAACACTCGAACACCTATACGGATTCTCCTGCACAGTGGCAGATATGTAAATACGGGGTTTACATACCATTTCTTGCGCAATACGGTTCGAACACTCGAACACCTATACGGATTCTCCTGCACAGTGGCAGATATGTAAATGTGGGGTTTACTTACCATTTCTTGCGAAATACGGTTCGAACACTCGAACACCTATACGGATTCTCCTGCACAGTGGCAGATATGTAAATACGGGGTTTACATACCATTTCTTGCTCAATACGGTTCGAACACTCGAACACCTATACGGAATCTCCTGCACAGTGGCAGATATGTAAATACGGGGTTTACATACCATTTCTTGCGCATTACGGTTCGAACACTCGAACACCGATACGGATTCTCCTGCACAGTGGCAGATATGTAAATACGGGGTTTACATACCATTTCTTGCGCATTACGGTTCGAACACTCGAACACCTATACGGATTCTCCTGCACAGTGGCAGATATGTTAATACGGGGTTTACATACCATTTCTTGCGCATTACGGTTCGAACACTCGAACACCTATACGGATTCTCCTGCACAGTGGCAGATATGTAAATACGGGGTTTACATACCATTTCTTTCGCATTACGGTTCGAACAGTCGAACACCTATACGGATTCTCCTGCGCAGTGGTAGATATGTAAATACGGGTTTTCCGTACCATTTCTTGCGCAATACGGTTCGAACACTCGAACACCTATACGGATTCTCCTGCACAGTGGCAGATATGTAAATACGGGGTTTACGTACCATTTTTTGCTCAATACGGTTCGAACACTCGAACACCTATACGGATTCTCCTGCACAGTGGCAGGTATGTAAATACGGGGTTTACATACCATTTCTTGCGCAATACCGTTCGAACACTCGAACACCTATACGGATTCTCCTGCACAGTGGCAGATATGTAAATACGGGGTTTACATACCATTTCTTGCGCAATACGGTTCGAACACTCGAACACCTATATGGATTCTCCTGCACAGTGGCAGATATGTAAATACGGGGTTTACATACCATTTCTTGCGCATTACGGTTCGAACACTCGAACACCTATACGGATTCTCCTGCACAGTGGCAGATATGTAAATACGGGGTTTACATACCATTTCTTGCGCAATAAGGTTCGAACACTCGAACACCTATACGGATTCTCCTACACAGTGGCAGATATGTAAATGTGGGGTTTACTTACCATTTCTTGCGAAATACGGTTCGAACACTCGAACACCTATACGGATTCTCCTGCACAGTGGCAGATATGTAAATACGGGGTTTACATACCATTTCTTGCGCATTACGGTTCGAACACTCGAACACCTATACGGATTCTCCTGCACAGTGGCAGATATATAAATACGGGGTTTACATACCATTTCTTGCGCATTACGGTTCGAACACTCGAACACCTATACGGATTCTCCTGCACAGTGGCAGATATGTAAATACGGGGTTTACATACCATTTCTTGCGCAATACGGTTCGAACACTCGAACATCTATACGGATTCTCCTGCACAGTGGCAGATATGTAAATACGGGGTTTACATACCATTTCTTGCGCATTACGGTTCGAACACTCGAACACCTATACGGATTCTCCTGCACAGTGGCAGATATGTAAATACGGGGTTTACATACCATTTCTTGCGCATTACGGTTCGAAAACTCGAACACCTATACGGATTCTCCTGCGCAGTGGCAGATATGTAAATACGGGTTTTCCGTACCATTTGTTGCGCAATACGGTTCGAACACTCGAACACCTATACGGATTCTCTTACACAGTGGCAGATATGTAAATACGGGGCTTACGTACCATTTTTTGCTCAATACGGTTCGAACACTCGAACACCTATACGGATTCTCCTGCACAGTGGCAGATATGTAAATACGGGGTTTACATACCATTTCTTGCGCAATACGGTTCGAACACTCGAACACCTATACGGATTCTCCTGCACAGTGGCAGATATGTAAATACGGGGTTTACATACCATTTCTTGCGCAATACGGTTCGAACACTCGAACACCTATACGGATTCTCCTGCACAGTGGCAGATATGTAAATATGGGGTTTACATACCATTTCTTGCGCATTACGGTTCGAACACTCGAACACCTATACGGATTCTCCTGCACAGTGGCAGATATGAAAATACGGGGTTTACATACCATTTCTTGCGCAATACGGTTCGAACACTCGAACACCTATACGGATTCTCCTGCACAGTGGCAGATATGTAAATACGGGGTTTACATACCATTTCTTGCGCAATACGGTTCGAACACTCGAACACCTATACGGATTCTCCTGCACAGTGGCAGATATGTAAATACGGGGTTTACATACCATTTCTTGCGCATTACGGTTCGAACACTCGAACACCTATACGGATTCTCCTGCACAGTGGCAGATATGTAAATACGGGGTTTACATACCATTTCTTGCGCAATACGGTTCGAACACTCGAACACCAATACGGATTCTCCTGCACAGTGGCAGATATGTAAATGTGGGGTTTACTTACCATTTCTTGCGAAATACGGTTCGAACACTCGAACACCTATACGGATTCTCCTGCATAGTGGCAGATATGTAAATACGGGGTTTACATACCATTTCTTGCTCAATATGGTTCGAACACTCGAACACCTATACGGAATCTCCTGCACAGTGGCAGATATGTAAATACGGGGTTTACATACCATTTCTTGCGCATTACGGTTCGAACACTCGAACACCGATACGGATTCTCCTGCACAGTGGCAGATATGTAAATACGGGGTTTACATACCATTTCTTGCGCATTACGGTTCGAACACTCGAACACCTATACGGATTCTCCTCCGCAGTGGCAGATATGTAAATACGGGTTTTCCGTACCATTTCTTGCGCAATACGGTTCGAACACTCGAACACCTATACGGATTCTCCTGCACAGTGGCAGATATGTAAATACGGGATTTACGTACCATTTCTTGCGTAATACGGTTCGAACACTCGAACACCTATACGGATTCTCCTGCACAGTGGCAGATATGTAAATACGGGGTTTACATACCATTTCTTGCGCAATACGGTTCGAACACTCGAACACCTATACGGTTTCTCCTGCACAGTGGCAGATATGTAAATGCGGGGTTTACTTACCATTTCTTGCGAAATACGGTTCGAACACTCGAACACCTATACGGATTCTCCTGCACAGTGGCAGATATGTAGATACGGGGTTTACATACCATTTCTTGCGCAATACGGTTCGAACACTCGAAAACCTCTACGGATTCTCCTGCACAGTGGCAGATATGTAAATACGGGGTTTACATACCATTTCTTGCGCAATACGGTTCGAACACTCGAAAACCTATACGGATTCTCCAACACAGTGGCAGATATGTAAATGCAGGGTTTACAGAACATTTCTTGCGCAATACGGTTCGAACACTCGAATACCTATACGGATTCTCCTGCACAGTGGCAGATATGTTAATACGGGGTTTATATACCATTTCTTGCGCATTACGGTTCGAACACTCGAACACCTATACGGATTCTCCTGCACAGTGGCAGATATGTAAATACGGGGTTTACATACCATTTCTTGCGCATTACGGTTCGAACACTCGAACACCTATACGGATTCTCCTGCGCAGTGGCAGATATGTAAATACGGGGTTTACATACCATTTCTTGCGCAATACGGTTCGAACACTCGAACACCTATACGGATTCTCCTGCACAGTGGCAGATATGTAAATACGGGGTTTACATACCATTTCTTGCGCATTACGGTTCGAACACTCGAACACCTATACGGATTCTCCTGCACAGTGGCAGATATATAAATACGGGGTTTACATACCATTTCTTGCGCATTACGGTTCGAACACTCGAACACCTATACGGATTCTCCTGCACAGTGGCAGATATGTAAACACGGGGTTTACATACCATTTCTTGCGCAATACGGTTCGAACACTTGAACATCTATACGGATTCTCCTGCACAGTGGCAGATATGTAAATACGGGGTTTACATACCATTTCTTGCGCATTACGGTTCGAACACTCGAACACCTATACGGATTCTCCTGCACAGTGGCAGATATGTAAATACGGGGTTTACATACCATTTCTTGCGCATTACGGTTCGAACACTCGAACACCTATACGGATTCTCCTGCGCAGTGGCAGATATGTAAATACGGGTTTTCCGTACCATTTGTTGCGCAATACGGTTCGAACACTCGAACACCTATACGGATTCTCTTACACAGTGGCAGATATGTAAATACGGGGCTTACGTACCATTTTTTGCTCAATACGGTTCGAACACTCGAACACCTATACGGATTCTCCTGCACAGTGGCAGATATGTAAATACGGGGTTTACATACCATTTCTTGCGCAATACGGTTCGAACACTCGAACACCTATACGGATTCTCCTGCACAGTGGCAGATATGTAAATACGGGGTTTACATACCATTTCTTGCGCAATACGGTTCGAACACTCGAACACCTATACGGATTCTCCTGCACAGTGGCAGATATGTAAATACGGGGTTTACATACCATTTCTTGCGCATTACGGTTCGAACGCTCGAACACCTATACGGATTCTCCTGCACAGTGGCAGATATGTAAATACGGGGTTTACATACCATTTCTTGCGCAATACGGTTCGAACACTCGAACACCTATACGGATTCTCCTGCACAGTGGCAGATATGTAAATACGGGGTTTACATACCATTTCTTGCGCAATACGGTTCGAACACTCGAACACCTATACGGATTCTCCTGCACAGTGGCAGATATGTAAATACGGGGTTTACATACCATTTCTTGCGCATTACGGTTCGAACACTCGAACACCTATACGGATTCTCCTGCACAGTGGCAGATATGTAAATACGGGGTTTACATACCATTTCTTGCGCAATACGGTTCGAACACTCGAACACCTATACGGATTCTCCTGCACAGTGGCAGATATGTAAATGTGGGGTTTACTTACCATTTCTTGCGAAATACGGTTCGAACACTCGAACACCTATACGGATTCTCCTGCACAGTGGCAGATATGTAAATACGGGGTTTACATACCATTTCTTGCTCAATACGGTTCGAACACTCGAACACCTATACGGAATCTCCTGCACAGTGGCAGATATGTAAATACGGGGTTTACATACCATTTCTTGCGTATTACGGTTCGAACACTCGAACACCGATACGGATTCTCCTGCACAGTGGCAGATATGTAAATACGGGGTTTACATACCATTTCTTGCGCATTACGGTTCGAACACTCGAACACCTATACGGATTCTCCTCCGCAGTGGCAGATATGTAAATATGGGTTTTCCGTACCATTTCTTGCGCAATACGGTTCGAACACTCGAACACCTATACGGATTCTCCTGCACAGTGGCAGATATGTAAATACGGGATTTACGTACCATTTCTTGCGTAATACGGTTCGAACACTCGAACACCTATACGGATTCTCCTGCACAGTGGCAGATATGTAAATACGGGGTTTACATACCATTTCTTGCGCAATACGGTTCGAACACTCGAACACCTATACGGTTTCTCCTGCACAGTGGCAGATATGTAAATGCGGGGTTTACTTACCATTTCTTGCGAAATACGGTTCGAACACTCGAACACCTATACGGATTCTCCTGCACAGTGGCAGATATGTAGATACGGGGTTTACATACCATTTCTTGCGCAATACGGTTCGAACACTCGAAAACCTCTACGGATTCTCCTGCACAGTGGCAGATATGTAAATACGGGGTTTACATACCATTTCTTGCGCAATACGGTTCGAACACTCGAAAACCTATACGGATTCTCCAACACAGTAGCAGATATGTAAATGCAGGGTTTACAGAACATTTCTTGCGCAATACGGTTCGAACACTCGAACACCTATACGGATTCTCCTGCACAGTGGCAGATATGTTAATACGGGGTTTATATACCATTTCTTGCGCATTACGGTTCGAACACTCGAACACCTATACGGATTCTCCTGCACAGTGGCAGATATGTAAATACGGGGTTTACATACCATTTCTTGCGCATTACGGTTCGAACACTCGAACACCTATACGGATTCTCCTGCGCAGTGGCAGATATGTAAATACGGGTTTTCCGTACCATTTCTTGCGCAATACGGTTCGAACACTCGAACACCTATACGGATTCTCCTACACAGTGGCAGATATGTAAATACGGGGTTTACGTACCATTTTTTCCTCAATACGGTTCGAACACTCGAACACCTATACGGATTCTCCTACACAGTGGCAGATATGTAAATACGGGGTTTACATACCATTTCTTGCGCAATACGGTTCGAACACTCGAACACCTATACGGATTCTCCTGCACAGTGGCAGATATGTAAATACGGGGTTTACATACCATTTCTTGCGCAATACGGTTCGAACACTCGAACACCTATACGGATTCTCCAGCACAGTGGCAGATATGTAAATACGGGGTTTACATACCATTTCTTGCGCATTACGGTTCGAACACTCGAACACCTATACGGATTCTCCTGCACAGTGGCAGATATGTAAATACGGGGTTTACATACCATTTCTTGCGCATTACGGTTCGAACACTCGAACACCGATACGGATTCTCCTGCACAGTGGCAGATATGTAAATACGGGGTTTACATACCATTCCTTGCGCATTACGGTTCGAACACTCGAACACCTATACGGATTCTCCTCCGCAGTGGCAGATATGTAAATACGGGTTTTTCGTACCATTTCTTGCGCAATACGGTTCGAACACTCGAACACCTATACGGATTCTCCTGCACAGTGGCAGATATGTAAATACGGGATTTACGTACCATTTCTTGCGCAATACGGTTCGAACACTCGAACACCTATACGGATTCTCCTGCACAGTGGCAGATATGTAAATACCGGGTTTACATACCATTTCTTGCGCAATACGGTTCGAACACTCGAACACCTATACGGATTCTCCTGCGCAGTGGCAGATATGTAAATACGGGTTTTCCGTACCATTTCTTGCGCAATACGGTTCGAACACTCGAACACCTATACGGATTCTCCTACACAGTGGCAGATATGTAAATACGGGGTTTACGTACCATTTTTTGCTCAATACGGTTCGAACACTCGAACACCTATACGGATTCTCCTACACAGTGGCAGATATGTAAATACGGGGTTTACATACCATTTCTTGCGCAATACGGTTCGAACACTCGAACACCTATACGGATTCTCCTGCACAGTGGCAGATATGTAAATACGGGGTTTACATACCATTTCTTGCGCAATACGGTTCGAACACTCGAACACCTATACGGATTCTCCTGCACAGTGGCAGATATGTAAATACGGGGTTTACATACCATTTCTTGCGCATTACGGTTAGAACACTCGAACACCTATACGGATTCTCCTGCACAGTGGCAGATATGTAAATACGGGGTTTACATACCATTTCTTGCGCATTACGGTTCGAACACTCGAACACCGATACGGATTCACCTGCACAGTGGCAGATATGTAAATACGGGGTTTACATACCATTTCTTGCGCATTACGGTTCGAACACTCGAACACCTATACGGATTCTCCTCCGCAGTGGCAGATATGTAAATACGGGTTTTCCATACCATTTCTTGCGCAATACGGTTCGAACACTCGAACACCTATACGGATTCTCCTGCACAGTGGCAGATATGTAAATACGGGATTTACGTACCATTTCTTGCGCAATACGGTTCGAACACTCGAACACGTATACGGATTCTCCTGCACAGTGGCAGATATGTAAATACGGGGTTTACATACCATTTCTTGCGCAATACGGTTCGAACACTCGAACACCTATACGGATTCTCCTGCACAGTGGCAGATATGTAAATGTGGGGTTTACTTACCATTTCTTGCGAAATACGGTTCGAACACTCGAACACCTATACGGATTCTCCTGCACAGTGGCAGATATGTAAATACGGGGTTTACATACCATTTCTTGCTCAATACGGTTCGAACACTCGAACACCTATACGGATTCTCCTGCACAGTGGCAGATATGTAAATACGGGGTTTACATACCATTTCTTGCGCATTACGGTTCGAACACTCGAACACCGATACGGATTCTCCTGCACAGTGGCAGATATGTAAATACGGGGTTTACATACCATTTCTTGCGCATTACGGTTCGAACACTCGAACACCTATACGGATTCTCCTCCACAATGGCAGAGATGTAAATACGGGTTTTCCGTACCATTTCTTGCGCAATACGGTTCGAACACTCGAACACCTATACGGATTCTCCTGCACAGTGGCAGATATGTAAATACGGGATTTACGTACCATTTCTTGCGCAATACGGTTCGAACACTCGAACACCTATACGGATTCTCCTGCACAGTGGCAGATATGTAAATACGGGGTTTACATACCATTTCCTGCGCAATACGGTTCGAACACTCGAACACCTATACGGATTCTCCAGCACAGTGGCAGATATGTAAATACGGGGTTTACATACCATTTCTTGCGCAATACGGTTCGAACACTCGAACACCTATACGGATTCTCCTGCACAGTGGCAGATATGTAAATACGGGGTTTACATACCATTTCTTGCGCATTACGGTTCGAACACTCGAACACCTATACGGATTCACCTGCACAGTGGCAGATATGTAAATACGGGGTTTACATACCATTTCTTGCGCAATACGGTTCGAACACTCGAACACCTATACGGATTCTCCTGCACAGTGGCAGATATGTAAATGCGGTTTTACTTACCATTTCTTGCGAAATACGGTTCGAACACTCGAGCACCTATACGGATTCTCGTGCACAGTGGCAGATATGTAAATACGGGGTTCACATACCATTTCTTGCGCATTACGGTTCGAACAGTCGAACACCTATACGGATTCTACTGCACAGTGGCAGATATGTAAATACGGGGTTTACATACCATTTCTTGCGCATTACGGTTCGAACACTCGAACACGTATACGGATTCTCCTGCACAGTGGCAGATATGTAAATACGGGGTTTACATACCATTTCTTGCGCAATACGGTTCGAACACTCGAACACCTATACGGATTCTCCAGCACAGTGGCAGATATGTAAATATGGGGTTTACTTACCATTTCTTGCGAAATACGGTTCGAACACTCGAACACCTATACGGATTCTCCTGCACAGTGGCAGATATGTAAATACGGGATTTACATACCATTTCTTGCTCAATACGGTTCGAACACTCGAACACCTATACGGATTCTCCTGCACAGTGGCAGATATGTAAATACGGGGTTTACATACCATTTCTTGCGCATTACGGTTCGAACACTCGAACACCGATACGGATTCTCCTGCACAGTGGCAGATATGTAAATACGGGGTTTACATACCATTTCTTGCGCATTACGGTTCGAACACTCGAACACCTATACGGATTCTCCTCCGCAGTGGCAGATATGTAAATACGGGTTTTCCGAACCATTTCTTGCGCAATATGGTTCGAACACTCGAACACCTATACGGATTCTCCTGCACAGTGGCAGATATGTAAATACGGGATTTACGTACCATTTCTTGCGCAATACGGTTCGAACACTCGAACACCTATACGGATTCTCCTGCACAGTGGCAGATATGTAAATACGGGGTTTACATACCATTTCTTGCGCAATACGGTTCGAACACTCGAACACCTATACGGTTTCTCCTGCACAGTGGCAGATATGTAAATGCGGGGTTTACTTACCATTTCTTGCGAAATACGGTTCGAACACTCGAACACCTATACGGATTCTCCTGCACAGTGGCAGATATGTAGATACGGGGTTTACATACCATTTCTTGCGCAATACGGTTCGAACACTCGAAAACCTCTACGGATTCTCCTGCACAGTGGCAGATATGTAAATACGGGGTTTACATACCATTTCTTGCGCAATACGGTTCGAACACTCGAAAACCTATACGGATTCTCCAACACAGTGGCAGATATGTAAATGCAGGGTTTACAGAACATTTCTTGCGCAATACGGTTCGAACACTCGAACACCTATACGGATTCTCCTGCACAGTGGCAGATATGTTAATACGGGGTTTATATACCATTTCTTGTGCATTACGGTTCGAACACTCGAACACCTATACGGATTCTCCTGCACAGTGGCAGATATGTAAATATGGGGTTTACATACCATTTCTTGCGCATTACGGTTCGAACACTCGAACACCTATACGGATTCTCCTGCGCAGTGGCAGATATGTAAATACGGGTTTTCCGTACCATTTCTTGCGCAATACGGTTCGAACACTCGAACACCTATACGGATTCTCCTACACAGAGGCAGATATGTAAATACGGGGTTTACGTACCATTTTTTGCTCAATACGGTTCGAACACTCGAACACCTATACGGATTCTCCTACACAGTGGCAGATATGTAAATACGGGGTTTACATACCATTTCTTGCGCAATACGGTTCGAACACTCAAACACCTATACGGATTCTCCTGCACAGTGGCAGATATGTAAATACGGGGTTTACATACCATTTCTTGCGCAATACGGTTCGAACAGTCGAACACCTATACGGATTCTCCAGCACAGTGGCAGATATGTAAATACGGGGTTTACATACCATTTCTTGCGCATTACGGTTCGAACACTCGAACACCTATACGGATTCTCCTGCACAGTGGCAGATATGTAAATACGGGGTTTACATACCATTTCTTGCGCATTACGGTTCGAACACTCGAACACCGATACGGATTCTCCTGCACAGTGGCAGATATGTAAATACGGGGTTTACATACCATTCCTTGCGCATTACGGTTCGAACACTCGAACACCTATACGGATTCTCCTCCGCAGTGGCAGATATGTAAATACGGGTTTTCCGTACCATTTCTTGCGCAATACGGTTCGAACACTCGAACACCTATACGGATTCTCCAGCACAGTGGCAGATATGTAAATACGGGATTTACGTACCATTTCTTGCGCAATACGGTTCGAACACTCGAACACCTATACGGATTCTCCTGCACAGTGGCAGATATGTAAATACGGGGTTTACATACCATTTCTTGCGCAATACGGTTCGAACACTCGAACACCTATACGGATTCTCCTGCGCAGCGGCAGATATGTAAATACGGGTTTTCCGTACCATTTCTTGCGCAATACGGTTCGAACACTCGAACACGTACACGGATTCTCCTGCACAGTGGCAGATATGTAAATACGGGGTTTACATACCATTTCTTGCGCAATACGGTTCGAACACTCGAACACCTATACGGATTATCCTGCACAGTGGCAGATATGTAAATGTGGGGTCTACTTACCATTTCTTGCGAAATACGGTTCGAACACTCGAACACCTATACGGATTCTCCTGCACAGTGGCAGATATGTAAATACGGGGTTTACATACCATTTCTTGCTCAATACGGTTCGAACACTCGAACACCTATACGGATTCTCCTGCACAGTGGCAGATATGTAAATACGGGGTTTACATACCATTTCTTGCGCATTACGGTTCGAACACTCGAACACCGATACGGATTCTCCTGCACAGTGGCAGATATGTAAATACGGGGTTTACATACCATTTCTTGCGCATTACGGTTCGAACACTCGAACACCTATACGGATTCTCCTGCGCAGTGGCAGATATGTAAATACGGGTTTTCCGTACCATTTCTTGCGCATTACGGTTCGAACACTCGAACACCTATACGGATTCTCCTGCACAGTGGCAGATATGTAAATACGGGATTTACGTACCATTTCTTGCGCAATACGGTTCGAACACTCGAACACCTATACGGATTCTCCTGCACAGTGGCAGATATGTAAATACGGGGTTTACATACCATTTCTTGCGCAATACGGTTCGAACACTCGAACACCTATACGGATTCTCCAGCACAGTGGCAGATATGTAAATACGAGGTTTACATACCATTTCTTGCGCAATACGGTTCGAACACTCGAACACCTATACGGATTCTCCTGCACAGTGGCAGATATGTAAATGTGGGGTTTACTTACCATTTCTTGCGAAATACGGTTCGAACACTCGAACACCTATACGGATTCTCCTGCACAGTGGCAGATATGTAAATACGGGGTTTACATACCATTTCTTGCTCAATACGGTTCGAACACTCGAACACCTATACGGATTCTCCTGCACAGTGGCAGATATGTAAATACGGGGTTTACATACCATTTCTTGCGCATTACGGTTCGAACACTCGAACACCGATGCGGATTCTCCTGCACAGTGGCAGATATGTAAATACGGGGTTTACATACCATTTCTTGCGCATTACGGTTCGAACACTCGAACACCTATACGGATTCTCCTCCGCAGTGGCAGATATGTAAACACGGGTTTTTCGTACCATTTCTTGCGCATTACGGTTCGAACACTCGAACACCTATACGGATTCTCCTGCACAGTGGCAGATATGTAAATACGGGATTTACGTACCATTTCTTGCGCAATACGGTTCGAACACTCGAACACCTATACGGATTCTCCTGCACAGTGGCAGATATGTAAATACGGGATTTACGTACCATTTCTTGCGCAATACGGTTCGAACACTCGAACACGTATACGGATTCTCCTGCACAGTGGCAGATATGTAAATACGGGGTTTACATACCATTTCTTGCGCAATACGGTTCGAACACTCGAACACCTATACGGATTCTCCAGCACAGTGGCAGATATGTAAATGTGGGGTTTACTTACCATTTCTTGCGAAATACGGTTCGAACACTCGAACACCTATACGGATTCTCCTGCACAGTGGCAGATATGTAAATACGGGGTTTACATACCATTTCTTGCGCATTACGGTTCGAACACTCGAACACCGATACGGATTCTCCTGCACAGTGGCAGATATGTAAATACGGGGTTTACATACCATTCCTTGCGCATTACGGTTCGAACACTCGAACACCTATACGGATTCTCCTCCGCAGTGGCAGATATGTAAATACGGGTTTTCCGTACCATTTCTTGCGCAATACGGTTCGAACACTCGAACACCTATACGGATTCTCCTGCACAGTGGCAGATATGTAAATACGGGATTTACGTGCCATTTCTTGCGCAATACGGTTCGAACACTCGAACACCTATACGGATTCTCCTGCACAGTGGCAGATATGTAAATACGGGGTTTACATACCATTTCTTGCGCAATACGGTTCGAACACTCGAACACCTATACGGATTCTCCTGCGCAGCGGCAGATATGTAAATACGGGTTTTCCGTACCATTTCTTGCGCAATACGGTTCGAACACTCGAACACGTACACGGATTCTCCTGCACAGTGGCAGATATGTAAATACGGGGTTTACATACCAGTTCTTGCGCAATACGGTTCGAACACTCGAACACCTATACGGATTCTCCTGCACAGTGGCAGATATGTAAATGTGGGGTTTACTTACCATTTCTTGCGAAATACGGTTCGAACACTCGAACACCTATACGGATTCTCCTGCACAGTGGCAGATATGTAAATACGGGGTTTACATACCATTTCTTGCTCAATACGGTTCGAACACTCGAACACCTATACGGATTCTCCTGCACAGTGGCAGATATGTAAATACGGGGTTTACATACCATTTCTTGCGCATTACGGTTCGAACACTCGAACACCGATACGGATTCTCCTGCACAGTGGCAGATATGTAAATACGGGGTTTACATACCATTTCTTGCGCATTACGGTTCGAACACTCGAACACCTATACGGATTCTCCTCCGCAGTGGCAGATATGTAAATACGGGTTTTCCGTACCATTTCTTGCGCATTACGGTTCGAACACTCGAACACCTATACGGATTCTCCTGCACAGTGGCAGATATGTAAATACGGGATTTACGTACCATTTCTTGCGCAATACGGTTCGAACACTCGAACACCTATACGGATTCTCCTGCACAGTGGCAGATATGTAAATACGGGGTTTACATACCATTTCTTGCGCAATACGGTTCGAACACTCGAACACCTATACGGATTCTCCAGCACAGTGGCAGATATGTAAATACGAGGTTTACATTCCATTTCTTGCGCAATACGGTTCGAACACTCGAACACCTATACGGATTCTCCTGCACAGTGGCAGATATGTAAATGTGGGGTTTACTTACCATTTCTTGCGAAATACGGTTCGAACACTCGAACACCTATACGGATTCTCCTGCACAGTGGCAGATATGTAAATACGGGGTTTACATACCATTTCTTGCTCAATACGGTTCGAACACTCGAACACCTATACGTATTTTCCTGCACAGTGGCAGATATGTAAATACGGGGTTTACATACCATTTCTTGCGCATTACGGTTCGAACACTCGAACACCGATGCGGATTCTCCTGCACAGTGGCAGATATGTAAATACGGGGTTTACATACCATTTCTTGCGCATTACGGTTCGAACACTCGAACACCTATACGGATTCTCCTCCGCAGTGGCAGATATGTAAATACGGGTTTTCCGTACCATTTCTTGCGCATTACGGTTCGAACACTCGAACACCTATACGGATTCTCCTGCACAGTGGCAGATATGTAAATACGGGATTTACGTACCATTTCTTGCGCAATACGGTTCGAACACTCGAACACCTATACGGATTCTCCTGCACAGTGGCAGATATGTAAATACGGGATTTACGTACCATTTCTTGCGCAATACGGTTCGAACACTCGAACACGTATACGGATTCTCCTGCACAGTGGCAGATATGTAAATACGGGGTTTACATACCATTTCTTGCGCAATACGGTTCGAACACTCGAACACCTATACGGATTCTCCAGCACAGTGGCAGATATGTAAATGTGGGGTTTACTTACCATTTCTTGCGAAATACGGTTCGAACACTCGAACACCTATACGGATTCTCCTGCACAGTGGCAGATATGTAAATACGGGGTTTACATACCATTTCTTGCTCAATACGGTTCGAACACTCGAACACCTATACGGATTCTCCTGCACAGTGGCAGATATGTAAATACGGGGTTTACATACCATTTCTTGCGCATTACGGTTCGAACACTCGAACACCGATACGGATTCTCCTGCACAGTGGCAGATATGTAAATACGGGGTTTACATACCATTTCTTGCGCATTACGGTTCGAACACTCGAACACCTATACGGATTCTCCTCCGCAATGGCAGAGATGTAAATACGGGTTTTCCGTACCATTTCTTGCGCAATACGGTTCGAACACTCGAACACCTATACGGATTCTCCTGCACAGTGGCAGATATGTAAATACGGGATTTACGTACCATTTCTTGCGCAATACGGTTCGAACACTCGAACACCTATACGGATTCTCCTGCACAGTGGCAGATATGTAAATACGGGGTTTACATACCATTTCCTGCGCAATACGGTTCGAACACTCGAACACCTATACGGATTCTCCAGCACAGTGGCAGATATGTAAATACGGGGTTTACATACCATTTCTTGCGCAATACGGTTCGAACACTCGAACACCTATACGGATTCTCCTGCACAGTGGCAGATATGTAAATACGGGGTTTACATACCATTTCTTGCGCATTACGGTTCGAACACTCGAACACCTATACGGATTCTCCTGCACAGTGGCAGATATGTAAATACGGGGTTTACATACCATTTCTTGCGCAATACGGTTCGAACACTCGAACACCTATACGGATTCTCCTGCACAGTGGCAGATAAGTAAATGCGGGGTTTACTTACCATTTCTTGCGAAATACGGTTCGAACACTCGAGCACCTATACGGATTCTCGTGCACAGTGGCAGATATGTAAATACGGGGTTCACATACCATTTCTTGCGCATTACGGTTCGAACAGTCGAACACCTATACGGATTCTACTGCACAGTGGCAGATATGTAAATACGGGGTTTACATACCATTTCTTGCGCATTACGGTTCGAACACTCGAACACGTATACGGATTCTCCTGCACAGTGGCAGATATGTAAATACGGGGTTTACATACCATTTCTTGCGCAATACGGTTCGAACACTCGAACACCTATACGGATTCTCCTGCACAGTGGCAGATATGTAAATATGGGGTTTACTTACCATTTCTTGCGAAATACGGTTCGAACACTCGAACACCTATACGGATTCTCCTGCACAGTGGCAGATATGTAAATACGGGGTTTACATACCATTTCTTGCTCAATACGGTTCGAACACTCGAACACCTATACGGATTCTCCTGCACAGTGGCAGATATGTAAATACGGGGTTTACATACCATTTCTTGCGCATTACGGTTCGAACACTCGAACACCGATACGGATTCTCCTACACAGTGGCAGATATGTAAATACGGGGTTTACATACCATTTCTTGCGCATTACGGTTCGAACACTCGAACACCTATACGGATTCTCCTCCGCAGTGGCAGATATGTAAATACGGGTTTTCCGAACCATTTCTTGCGCAATATGGTTCGAACACTCGAACACCTATACGGATTCTCCTGCACAGTGGCAGATATGTAAATACGGGATTTACGTCCCATTTCTTGCGCAATACGGTTCGAACACTCGAACACCTATACGGATTCTCCTGCACAGTGGCAGATATGTAAATACGGGGTTTACATACCATTTCTTGCGCAATACGGTTCGAACACTCGAACACCTATACGGTTTCTCCTGCACAGTGGCAGATATGTAAATGCGGGGTTTACTTACCATTTCTTGCGAAATACGGTTCGAACACTCGAACACCTATACGGATTCTCCTGCACAGTGGCAGATATGTAGATACGGGGTTTACATACCATTTCTTGCGCAATACGGTTCGAACACTCGAAAACCTCTACGGATTCTCCTGCACAGTGGCAGATATGTGAATACGGGGTTTACATACCATTTCTTGCGCAATACGGTTCGAACACTCGAAAACCTATACGGATTCTCCAACACAGTGGCAGATATGTAAATGCAGGGTTTACAGAACATTTCTTGCGCAATACGGTTCGAACACTCGAACACCTATACGGATTCTCCTGCGCAGTGGCAGATATGTAAATACGGGTTTTCCGTACCATTTCTTGCGCAATACGGTTCGAACACTCGAACACCTATACGGATTCTCCTACACAGTGGCAGATATGTAAATACGGGGTTTACGTACCATTTTTTGCTCAATACGGTTCGAACACTCGAACACCTATACGGATTCTCCTACACAGTGGCAGATATGTAAATACGGGGTTTACATACCATTTCTTGCGCAATACGGTTCGAACACTCGAACACCTATACGGATTCTCCTGCACAGTGGCAGATATGTAAATACGGGGTTTACATACCATTTCTTGCGCAATACGGTTCGAACACTCGAACACCTATACGGATTCTCCTGCACAGTGGCAGATATGTAAATACGGGGTTTACATACCATTTCTTGCGCATTACGGTTCGAACACTCGAACACCTATACGGATTCTCCTGCACAGTGGCAGATATGTAAATACGGGGTTTACATACCATTTCTTGCGCATTACGGTTCGAACACTCGAACACCGATACGGATTCACCTGCACAGTGGCAGATATGTAAATACGGGGTGTACATACCATTTCTTGCGCATTACGGTTCGAACACTCGAACACCTATACGGATTCTCCTCCGCAGTGGCAGATATGTAAATACGGGTTTTCCATACCATTTCTTGCGCAATACGGTTCGAACACTCGAACACCTATACGGATTCTCCTGCACAGTGGCAGTTATGTAAATACGGGATTTACGTACCATTTCTTGCGCAATACGGTTCGAACACTCGAACACGTATACGGATTCTCCTGCACAGTGGCAGATATGTAAATACGGGGTTTACATACCATTTCTTGCGCAATACGGTTCGAACACTCGAACACCTATACGGATTCTCCTGCACAGTGGCAGATATGTAAATGTGGGGTTTACTGACCATTTCTTGCGAAATACGGTTCGAACACTCGAACACCTATACGGATTCTCCTGCACAGTGGCAGATATGTAAATACGGGGTTTACATACCATTTCTTGCTCAATACGGTTCGAACACTCGAACACCTATACGGATTCTCCTGCACAGTGGCAGATATGTAAATACGGGGTTTACATACCATTTCTTGCGCATTACGGTTCGAACACTCGAACACCGATACGGATTCTCCTGCACAGTGGCAGATATGTAAATACGGGGTTTACATACCATTTCTTGCGCATTACGGTTCGAACACTCGAACACCTATACGGATTCTCCTCCATAATGGCAGAGATGTAAATACGGGTTTTCCGTACCATTTCTTGCGCAATACGGTTCGAACACTCGAACACCTATACGGATTCTCCTGCACAGTGGCAGATATGTAAATACGGGATTTACGTACCATTTCTTGCGCAATACGGTTCGAACCCTCGAACACCTATACGGATTCTCCTGCACAGTGGCAGATATGTAAATACGGGGTTTACATACCATTTCCTGCGCAATACGGTTCGAACACTCGAACACCTATACGGATTCTCCAGCACAGTGGCAGATATGTAAATACGGGGTTTACATACCATTTCTTGCGCAATACGGTTCGAACACTCGAACACCTATACGGATTCTCCTGCACAGTGGCAGATATGTAAATACGGGGTTTACATACCATTTCTTGCGCATTACGGTTCGAACACTCGAACACCTATACGGATTCTCCTGCACAGTGGCAGATATGTAAATACGGGGTTTACATACCATTTCTTGCGCAATACGGTTCGAACACTCGAACACCTATACGGATTCTCCTGCACAGTGGCAGATATGTAAATGCGGGGTTTACTTACCATTTCTTGCGAAATACGGTTCGAACACTCGAGCACCTATACGGATTCTCGTGCACAGTGGCAGATATGTAAATACGGGGTTCACATACCATTTCTTGCGCATTACGGTTCGAACAGTCGAACACCTATACGGATTCTACTGCACAGTGGCAGATATGTAAATACGGGGTTTACATACCATTTCTTGCGCATTACGGTTCGAACACTCGAACACGTATACGGATTCTCCTGCACAGTGGCAGATATGTAAATACGGGGTTTACATACCATTTCTTGCGCAATACGGTTCGAACACTCGAACACCTATACGGATTCTCCTGCACAGTGGCAGATATGTAAATATGGGGTTTACTTACCATTTCTTGCGAAATACGGTTCGAACACTCGAACACCTATACGGATTCTCCTGCACAGTGGCAGATATGTAAATACGGGGTTTACATACCATTTCTTGCTCAATACGGTTCGAACACTCGAACACCTATACGGATTCTCCTGCACAGTGGCAGATATGTAAATACGGGGTTTACATACCATTTCTTGCGCATTACGGTTCGAACACTCGAACACCGATTCGGATTCTCCTGCACAGTGGCAGATATGTAAATACGGGGTTTACATACCATTTCTTGCGCATTACGGTTCGAACACTCGAACACCGATACGGATTCTCCTGCACAGTGGCAGATATGTAAATACGGGGTTTACATACCATTTCTTGCGCATTACGGTTCGAACACTCGAACACCTATACGGATTCTCCTCCGCAGTGGCAGATATGTAAATACAGGTTTTCCGAACCATTTCTTGCGCAATATGGTTCGAACACTCGAACACCTATACGGATTCTCCTGCACAGTGGCAGATATGTAAATACGGGATTTACGTACCATTTCTTGCGCAATACGGTTCGAACACTCGAACACCTATACGGATTCTCCTGCACAGTGGCAGATATGTAAATGCGGGGTTTACTTACCATTTCTTGCGAAATACGGTTCGAACACTCGAACACCTATACGGATTCTCCTGCACAGTGGCAGATATGTAGATACGGGGTTTACATACCATTTCTTGCGCAATACGGTTCGAACACTCGAAAACCTCTACGGATTCTCCTGCACAGTGGCAGATATGTAAATACGGGGTTTACATACCATTTCTTGCGCAATACGGTTCGAACACTCGAAAACCTATACGGATTCTCCAACACAGTGGCAGATATGTAAATGCAGGGTTTACAGAACATTTCTTGCGCAATACGGTTCGAACACTCGAACACCTATACGGATTCTCCTACACAGTGGCAGATATGTAAATACGGGGTTTACGTACCATTTTTTGCTCAATACGGTTCGAACACTCGAACACCTATACGGATTCTCCTACACAGTGGCAGATATGTAAATACGGGGTTTACATACCATTTCTTGCGCAATACGGTTCGAACACTCGAACACCTATACGGATTCTCCTGCACAGTGGCAGATATGTAAATACGGGGTTTACATACCATTTCTTGCGCAATACGGTTCGAACAGTCGAACACCTATACGGATTCTCCAGCACAGTGGCAGATATGTAAATACGGGGTTTACATACCATTTGTTGCGCATTACGGTTCGAACACTCGAACACCTATACGGATTCTCCTGCACAGTGGCAGATATGTAAATACGGGGTTTACGTACCATTTCTTGCGCATTACGGTTCGAACACTCGAACACCGATACGGATTCTCCTGCACAGTGGCAGATATGTAAATACGGGGTTTACATACCATTTCTTGCGCATTACGGTTCGAACACTCGAACACCTATACGGATTCTCCTCCGCAATGGCAGAGATGTAAATACGGGTTTCCCGTACCATTTCTTGCGCAATACGGTTCGAACACTTGAACACCTATACGGATTCTCCTGCACAGTGGCAGATATGTAAATACGGGATTTACGTACCATTTCTTGCGCAATACGGTTCGAACACTCGAACACCTATACGGATTCTCCTGCACAGTGGCAGATATGTAAATACGGGGTTTACATACCATTTCCTGCGCAATACGGTTCGAACACTCGAACACCTATACGGATTCTCCAGCACAGTGGCAGATATGTAAATACGGGGTTTACATACCATTTCTTGCGCAATACGGTTCGAACACTCGAACACCTATACGGATTCTCCTGCACAGTGGCAGATATGTAAATACGGGGTTTACATACCATTTCTTGCGCATTACGGTTCGAACACTCGAACACCTATACGGATTCTCCTGCACAGTGGCAGATATGTAAATACGGGGTTTACATACCATTTCTTGCGCAATACGGTTCGAACACTCGAACACCTATACGGATTCTCCTGCACAGTGGCAGATATGTAAATGCGGGGTTTACTTACCATTTCTTGCGAAATACGGTTCGAACACTCGAGCACCTATACGGATTCTCGTGCACAGTGGCAGATATGTAAATACGGGGTTCACATACCATTTCTTGCGCATTACGGTTCGAACAGTCGAACACCTATACGGATTCTACTGCACAGTGGCAGATATGTAAATACGGGGTTTACATACCATTTCTTGCGCATTACGGTTCGAACACTCGAACACGTATACGGATTCTCCTGCACAGTGGCAGATATGTAAATACGGGGTTTACATACCATTTCTTGCGCAATACGGTTCGAACACTCGAAAACCTATACGGATTCTCCAACACAGTGGCAGATATGTAAATGCAGGGTTTACAGAACATTTCTTGCGCAATACGGTTCGAACACTCGAACACCTATACGGATTCTCCTGCACAGTGGCAGATATGTTAATACGGGGTTTATATACCATTTCTTGTGCATTACGGTTCGAACACTCGAACACCTATACGGATTCTCCTGCACAGTGGCAGATATGTAAATACGGGGTTTACATACCATTTCTTGCGCATTACGGTTCGAACACTCGAACACCTATACGGATTCTCCTGCGCAGTGGCAGATATGTAAATACGGGTTTTCCGTACCATTTCTTGCGCAATACGGTTCGAACACTCGAACACCTATACGGATTCTCCTACACAGTGGCAGATATGTAAATACGGGTTTACGTACCATTTTTTGCTCAATACGGTTCGAACACTCGAACACCTATACGGATTCTCCTACACAGTGGCAGATATGTAAATACGGGGTTTACATACCATTTCTTGCGCAATACGGTTCGAACACTCGAACACCTATACGGATTCTCCTGCACAGTGGCAGATATGTAAATACGGGGTTTACATACCATTTCTTGCGCAATACGGTTCGAACAGTCGAACACCTATACGGATTCTCCAGCACAGTGGCAGATATGTAAATACGGGGTTTACATACCATTTCTTGCGCATTACGGTTCGAACACTCGAACACCTATACGGATTCTCCTGCACAGTGGCAGATATGTAAATACGGGGTTTACATACCATTTCTTGCGCATTACGGTTCGAACACTCGAACACCGATACGGATTCTCCTGCACAGTGGCAGATATGTAAATACGGGGTTTACAAACCATTTCTTGCGCATTACGGTTCGAACACTCAAACACCTATACGGATTCTCCTCCGCAATGGCAGAGATGTAAATACGGGTTTTCCGTACCATTTCTTGCGCAATACGGTTCGAACACTCGAACACCTATACGGATTCTCCTGCACAGTGGCAGATATGTAAATACGGGATTTACGTACCATTTCTTGCGCAATACGGTTCGAACACTCGAACACCTATACGGATTCTCCTGCACAGTGGCAGATATGTAAATACGGGGTTTACATACCATTTCCTGCGCAATACGGTTCGAACACTCGAACACCTATACGGATTCTCCAGCACAGTGGCAGATATGTAAATACGGGGTTTACATACCATTTCTTGCGCAATACGGTTCGAACACTCGAACACCTATACGGATTCTCCTGCACAGTGGCAGATATGTAAATACGGGGTTTACATACCATTTCTTGCGCATTACGGTTCGAACACTCGAACACCTATACGGATTCTCCTGCACAGTGGCAGATATGTAAATACGGGGTTTACATACCATTTCTTGCGCAATACGGTTCGAACACTCGAACACCTATACGGATTCTCCTGCACAGTGGCAGATATGTAAATGCGGGGTTTACTTACCATTTCTTGCGAAATACGGTTCGAACACTCGAGCACCTATACGGATTCTCGTGCACAGTGGCAGATATGTAAATACGGGGTTCACATACCATTTCTTGCGCATTACGGTTCGAACAGTCGAACACCTATACGGATTCTACTGCACAGTGGCAGATATGTAAATACGGGGTTTACATACGATTTCTTGCGCATTACGGTTCGAACACTCGAACACGTATACGGATTCTCCTGCACAGTGGCAGATATGTAAATACGGGGTTTACATACCATTTCTTGCGCAATACGGTTCGAACACTCGAACACCTATACGGATTCTCCTGCACAGTGGCAGATATGTAAATATGGGGTTTACTTACCATTTCTTGCGAAATACGGTTCGAACACTCGAACACCTATACAGATTCTCCTGCACAGTGGCAGATATGTAAATACGGGGTTTACATACCATTTCTTGCTCAATACGGTTCGAACACTCGAACACCTATACGGATTCTCCTGCACAGTGGCAGATATGTAAATACGGGGTTTACATACCATTTCTTGCGCATTACGGTTCGAACACTCGAACACCGATACGGATTCTCCTGCACAGTGGCAGATATGTAAATACGGGGTTTACATACCATTTCTTGCGCATTACGGTTCGAACACTCGAACACCTATACGGATTCTCCTCCGCAGTGGCAGATATGTAAATACGGGTTTTCCGAACCATTTCTTGCGCAATATGGTTCGAACACTCGAACACCTATACGGATTCTCCTGCACAGTGGCAGATATGTAAATACGGGATTTACGTACCATTTCTTGCGCAATACGGTTCGAACACTCGAACACCTATACGGATTCTCCTGCACAGTGGCAGATATGTAAATACGGGGTTTACATACCATTTCTTGCGCAATACGGTTCGAACACTCGAACACCTATACGGTTTCTCCTGCACAGTGGTAGATATGTAAATGCGGGGTTTACTTACCATTTCTTGCGAAATACGGTTCGAACACTCGAACACCTATACGGATTCTCCTGCACAGTGGCAGATATGTAGATACGGGGTTTACATACCATTTTTGCGCAATACGGTTCGAACACTCGAAAACCTCTACGGATTCTCCTGCACAGTGGCAGATATGTAAATACGGGGTTTACATACCATTTCTTGCGCAATACGGTTCGAACACTCGAAAACCTATACGGATTCTCCAACACAGTGGCAGATATGTAAATGCAGGGTTTACAGAACATTTCTTGCGCAATACGGTTCGAACACTCGAACACCTATACGGATTCTCCTGCACAGTGGCAGATATGTTAATACGGGGTTTATATACCATTTCTTGTGCATTACGGTTCGAACACTCGAACACCTATACGGATTCTCCTGCACAGTGGCAGATATGTAAATACGGGGTTTACATACCATTTCTTGCGCATTACGGTTCGAACACTCGAACACCTATACGGATTCTCCTGCGTAGTGGCAGATATGTAAATACGGGTTTTCCGTACCATTTCTTGCGCAATACGGTTCGAACACTCGAACACCTATACGGATTCTCCTACACAGTGGCAGATATGTAAATACGGGGTTTACGTACCATTTTTTGCTCAATACGGTTCGAACACTCGAACACCTATACGGATTCTCCTACACAGTGGCAGATATGTAAATACGGGGTTTACATACCATTTCTTGCGCAATACGGTTCGAACACTCGAACACCTATACGGATTCTCCAGCACAGTGGCAGATATGTAAATACGGGGTTTACATACCATTTCTTGCGCATTACGGTTCGAACACTCGAACACCTATACGGATTCTCCTGCACAGTGGCAGATATGTAAATACGGGGTTTACATACCATTTCTTGCGCATTACGGTTCGAACACTCGAACACCGATACGGATTCTCCTGCACAGTGGCAGATATGTAAATACGGGGTTTACATACCATTCCTTGCGCATTACGGTTCGAACACTCGAACACCTAGACGGATTCTCCTCCGCAGTGGCAGATATGTAAATACGGGTTTTCCGTACCATTTCTTGCGCAATACGGTTCGAACACTCGAACACCTATACGGATTCTCCTGCACAGTGGCAGATATGTAAATACGGGATTTACGTACCATTTCTTGCGCAATACGGTTCGAACACTCGAACACCTATACGGATTCTCCTGCACAGTGGCAGATATGTAAATACGGGGTTTACCTACCATTTCTTGCGCAATACGGTTCGAACACTCGAACACCTATACGGATTCTCCTGCGCAGTGGCAGATATGTAAATACGGGTTTTCCGTACCATTTCTTGCGCAATACGGTTCGAACACTCGAACACCTATACGGATTCTCCTGCACAGTGGCAGATATGTAAATACGGGATTTACGTACCATTTCTTGCGAAATACGGTTCGAACACTCGAACACCTATACGGATTCTCCTGCACAGTGGCAGATATGTAGATACGGGGTTTACATACCATTTTTGCGCAATACGGTTCGAACACTCGAAAACCTCTACGGATTCTCCTGCACAGTGGCAGATATGTAAATACGGGGTTTACATACCATTTCTTGCGCAATACGGTTCGAACACTCGAAAACCTATACGGATTCTCCAACACAGTGGCAGATATGTTAATACGGGGTTTATATACCATTTCTTGTGCATTACGGTTCGAACACTCGAACACCTATACGGATTCTCCTGCACAGTGGCAGATATGTTAATACGGGGTTTATATACCATTTCTTGTGCATTACGGTTCGAACACTCGAACACCTATACGGATTCTCCTGCACAGTGGCAGATATGTAAATACGGGGTTTACATACCATTTCTTGCGCATTACGGTTCGAACACTCGAACACCTATACGGATTCTCCTGCGCAGTGGCAGATATGTAAATACGGGTTTTCCGTACCATTTCTTGCGCAATACGGTTCGAACACTCGAACACCTATACGGATTCTCCTACACAGTGGCAGATATGTAAATACGGGGTTTACGTTCCATTTTTTGCTCAATACGGTTCGAACACTCGAACACCTATACGGATTCTCCTGCACAGTGGCAGATATGTAAATACGGGATTTACGTACCATTTCTTGCGCAATACGGTTCGAACACTCGAACACCTATACGGAGTCTCCTGCACAGTGGCAGATATGTAAATACGGGGTTTACATACCATTTCCTGCGCAATACGGTTCGAACACTCGAACACCTATACGGATTCTCCAGCACAGTGGCAGATATGTAAATACGGGGTTTACATACCATTTCTTGCGCAATACGGTTCGAACACTCGAACACCTATACGGATTCTCCTGCACAGTGGCAGATATGTAAATACGGGGTTTACATACCATTTCTTGCGCATTACGGTTCGAACACTCGAACACCTATACGGATTCTCCTGCACAGTGGCAGATATGTAAATACGGGGTTTACATACCATTTCTTGCGCAATACGGTTCGAACACTCGAACACCTATACGGATTCTCCTGCACAGTGGCAGATATGTAAATGCGGGGTTTACTTACCATTTCTTGCGAAATACGGTTCGAACACTCGAGCACCTATACGGATTCTCGTGCACAGTGGCAGATATGTAAATACGGGGTTCACATACCATTTCTTGCGCATTACGGTTCGAACAGTCGAACACCTATACGGATTCTACTGCACAGTGGCAGATATGTAAATACGGGGTTTACATACGATTTCTTGCGCATTACGGTTCGAACACTCGAACACGTATACGGATTCTCCTGCACAGTGGCAGATATGTAAATACGGGGTTTACATACCATTTCTTGCGCAATACGGTTCGAACACTCGAACACCTATACGGATTCTCCTGCACAGTGGCAGATATGTAAATATGGGGTTTACTTACCATTTCTTGCGAAATACGGTTCGAACACTCGAACACCTATACAGATTCTCCTGCACAGTGGCAGATATGTAAATACGGGGTTTACATACCATTTCTTGCTCAATACGGTTCGAACACTCGAACACCTATACGGATTCTCCTGCACAGTGGCAGATATGTAAATACGGGGTTTACATACCATTTCTTGCGCATTACGGTTCGAACACTCGAACACCGATACGGATTCTCCTGCACAGTGGCAGATATGTAAATACGGGGTTTACATACCATTTCTTGCGCATTACGGTTCGAACACTCGAACACCTATACGGATTCTCCTCCGCAGTGGCAGATATGTAAATACGGGTTTTCCGAACCATTTCTTGCGCAATATGGTTCGAACACTCGAACACCTATACGGATTCTCCTGCACAGTGGCAGATATGTAAATACGGGATTTACGTACCATTTCTTGCGCAATACGGTTCGAACACTCGAACACCTATACGGATTCTCCTGCACAGTGGCAGATATGTAAATACGGGGTTTACATACCATTTCTTGCGCAATACGGTTCGAACACTCGAACACCTATACGGTTTCTCCTGCACAGTGGTAGATATGTAAATGCGGGGTTTACTTACCATTTCTTGCGAAATACGGTTCGAACACTCGAACACCTATACGGATTCTCCTGCACAGTGGCAGATATGTAGATACGGGGTTTACATACCATTTTTGCGCAATACGGTTCGAACACTCGAAAACCTCTACGGATTCTCCTGCACAGTGGCAGATATGTAAATACGGGGTTTACATACCATTTCTTGCGCAATACGGTTCGAACACTCGAAAACCTATACGGATTCTCCAACACAGTGGCAGATATGTAAATGCAGGGTTTACAGAACATTTCTTGCGCAATACGGTTCGAACACTCGAACACCTATACGGATTCTCCTGCACAGTGGCAGATATGTTAATACGGGGTTTATATACCATTTCTTGTGCATTACGGTTCGAACACTCGAACACCTATACGGATTCTCCTGCACAGTGGCAGATATGTAAATACGGGGTTTACATACCATTTCTTGCGCATTACGGTTCGAACACTCGAACACCTATACGGATTCTCCTGCGTAGTGGCAGATATGTAAATACGGGTTTTCCGTACCATTTCTTGCGCAATACGGTTCGAACACTCGAACACCTATACGGATTCTCCTACACAGTGGCAGATATGTAAATACGGGGTTTACGTACCATTTTTTGCTCAATACGGTTCGAACACTCGAACACCTATACGGATTCTCCTACACAGTGGCAGATATGTAAATACGGGGTTTACATACCATTTCTTGCGCAATACGGTTCGAACACTCGAACACCTATACGGATTCTCCAGCACAGTGGCAGATATGTAAATACGGGGTTTACATACCATTTCTTGCGCATTACGGTTCGAACACTCGAACACCTATACGGATTCTCCTGCACAGTGGCAGATATGTAAATACGGGGTTTACATACCATTTCTTGCGCATTACGGTTCGAACACTCGAACACCGATACGGATTCTCCTGCACAGTGGCAGATATGTAAATACGGGGTTTACATACCATTCCTTGCGCATTACGGTTCGAACACTCGAACACCTAGACGGATTCTCCTCCGCAGTGGCAGATATGTAAATACGGGTTTTCCGTACCATTTCTTGCGCAATACGGTTCGAACACTCGAACACCTATACGGATTCTCCTGCACAGTGGCAGATATGTAAATACGGGATTTACGTACCATTTCTTGCGCAATACGGTTCGAACACTCGAACACCTATACGGATTCTCCTGCACAGTGGCAGATATGTAAATACGGGGTTTACCTACCATTTCTTGCGCAATACGGTTCGAACACTCGAACACCTATACGGATTCTCCTGCGCAGTGGCAGATATGTAAATACGGGTTTTCCGTACCATTTCTTGCGCAATACGGTTCGAACACTCGAACACCTATACGGATTCTCCTGCACAGTGGCAGATATGTAAATACGGGATTTACGTACCATTTCTTGCGAAATACGGTTCGAACACTCGAACACCTATACGGATTCTCCTGCACAGTGGCAGATATGTAGATACGGGGTTTACATACCATTTTTGCGCAATACGGTTCGAACACTCGAAAACCTCTACGGATTCTCCTGCACAGTGGCAGATATGTAAATACGGGGTTTACATACCATTTCTTGCGCAATACGGTTCGAACACTCGAAAACCTATACGGATTCTCCAACACAGTGGCAGATATGTTAATACGGGGTTTATATACCATTTCTTGTGCATTACGGTTCGAACACTCGAACACCTATACGGATTCTCCTGCACAGTGGCAGATATGTTAATACGGGGTTTATATACCATTTCTTGTGCATTACGGTTCGAACACTCGAACACCTATACGGATTCTCCTGCACAGTGGCAGATATGTAAATACGGGGTTTACATACCATTTCTTGCGCATTACGGTTCGAACACTCGAACACCTATACGGATTCTCCTGCGCAGTGGCAGATATGTAAATACGGGTTTTCCGTACCATTTCTTGCGCAATACGGTTCGAACACTCGAACACCTATACGGATTCTCCTACACAGTGGCAGATATGTAAATGCAGGGTTTACAGAACATTTCTTGCGCAATACGGTTCGAACACTCGAACACCTATACGGATTCTCCTGCACAGTGGCAGATATGTTAATACGGGGTTTATATACCATTTCTTGTGCATTACGGTTCGAACACTCGAACACCTATACGGATTCTCCTGCACAGTGGCAGATATGTAAATACGGGGTTTACATACCATTTCTTGCGCATTACGGTTCGAACACTCGAACACCTATACGGATTCTCCTGCGCAGTGGCAGATATGTAAATACGGGTTTTCCGTACCATTTCTTGCGCAATACGGTTCGAACACTCGAACACCTATACGGATTCTCCTACACAGTGGCAGATATGTAAATACGGGGTTTACGTTCCATTTTTTGCTCAATACGGTTCGAACACTCGAACACCTATACGGATTCTCCTGCACAGTGGCAGATATGTAAATACGGGATTTACGTACCATTTCTTGCGCAATACGGTTCGAACACTCGAACACCTATACGGATTCTCCTGCACAGTGGCAGATATGTAAATACGGGGTTTACATACCATTTCCTGCGCAATACGGTTCGAACACTCGAACACCTATACGGATTCTCCAGCACAGTGGCAGATATGTAAATACGGGGTTTACATACCATTTCTTGCGCAATACGGTTCGAACACTCGAACACCTATACGGATTCTCCTGCACAGTGGCAGATATGTAAATACGGGGTTTACATACCATTTCTTGCGCATTACGGTTCGAACACTCGGACACCTATACGGATTCTCCTGCACAGTGGCAGATATGTAAATACGGGGTTTACATACCATTTCTTGCGCAATACGGTTCGAACACTCGAACACCTATACGGATTCTCCTGCACAGTGGCAGATATGTAAATGCGGGGTTTACTTACCATTTCTTGCGAAATACGGTTCGAACACTCGAGCACCTATACGGATTCTCGTGCACAGTGGCAGATATGTAAATACGGGGTTCACATACCATTTCTTGCGCATTACGGTTCGAACAGTCGAACACCTATACGGATTCTACTGCACAGTGGCAGATATGTAAATACGGGGTTTACATACCATTTCTTACGCATTACGGTTCGAACACTCGAACACGTATACGGATTCTCCTGCACAGTGGCAGATATGTAAATACGGGGTTTACATACCATTTCTTGCGCAATACGGTTCGAACACTCGAACACCTATACGGATTCTCCTGCACAGTGGCAGATATGTAAATATGGGGTTTACTTACCATTTCTTGCGAAATACGGTTCGAACACTCGAACACCTATACAGATTCTCCTGCACAGTGGCAGATATGTAAATACGGGGTTTACATACCATTTCTTGCTCAATACGGTTCGAACACTCGAACACCTATACAGATTCTCCTGCACAGTGGCAGATATGTAAATACGGGGTTTACATACCATTTCTTGCGCATTACGGTTCGAACACTCGAACACCGATACGGATTCTCCTGCACAGTGGCAGATATGTAAATACGGGGTTTACATACCATTTCTTGCGCATTACGGTTCGAACACTCGAACACCTATACGGATTCTCCTCCGCAGTGGCAGATATGTAAATACGGGTTTTCCGAACCATTTCTTGCGCAATATGGTTCGAACACTCGAACACCTATACGGATTCTCCTGCACAGTGGCAGATATGTAAATACGGGATTTACGTACCATTTCTTGCGCAATACGGTTCGAACACTCGAACACCTATACGGATTCTCCTGCACAGTGGCAGATATGTAAATACGGGGTTTACATACCATTTCTTGCGCAATACGGTTCGAACACTCGAACACCTATACGGTTTCTCCTGCACAGTGGTAGATATGTAAATGCGGGGTTTACTTACCATTTCTTGCGAAATACGGTTCGAACACTCGAACACCTATACGGATTCTCCTGCACAGTGGCAGATATGTAGATACGGGGTTTACATACCATTTTTGCGCAATACGGTTCGAACACTCGAAAACCTCTACGGATTCTCCTGCACAGTGGCAGATATGTAAATACGGGGTTTACATACCATTTCTTGCGCAATACGGTTCGAACACTCGAAAACCTATACGGATTCTCCAACACAGTGGCAGATATGTAAATGCAGGGTTTACAGAACATTTCTTGCGCAATACGGTTCGAACACTCGAACACCTATACGGATTCTCCTGCACAGTGGCAGATATGTTAATACGGGGTTTATATACCATTTCTTGTGCATTACGGTTCGAACACTCGAACACCTATACGGATTCTCCTGCACAGTGGCAGATATGTAAATACGGGGTTTACATACCATTTCTTGCGCATTACGGTTCGAACACTCGAACACCTATACGGATTCTCCTGCGCAGTGGCAGATATGTAAATACGGGTTTTCCGTACCATTTCTTGCGCAATACGGTTCGAACACTCGAACACCTATACGGATTCTCCTACACAGTGGCAGATATGTAAATACGGGGTTTACGTACCATTTTTTGCTCAATACGGTTCGAACACTCGAACACCTATACGGATTCTCCTACACAGTGGCAGATATGTAAATACGGGGTTTACATACCATTTCTTGCGCAATACGGTTCGAACACTCGAACACCTATACGGATTCTCCAGCACAGTGGCAGATATGTAAATACGGGGTTTACATACCATTTCTTGCGCATTACGGTTCGAACACTCGAACACCTATACGGATTCTCCTGCACAGTGGCAGATATGTAAATACGGGGTTTACATACCATTTCTTGCGCATTACGGTTCGAACACTCGAACACCGATACGGATTCTCCTGCACAGTGGCAGATATGTAAATACGGGGTTTACATACCATTCCTTGCGCATTACGGTTCGAACACTCGAACACCAAGACGGATTCTCCTCCGCAGTGGCAGATATGTAAATACGGGTTTTCCGTACCATTTCTTGCGCAATACGGTTCGAACACTCGAACACCTATACGGATTCTCCTGCACAGTGGCAGATATGTAAATACGGGATTTACGTACCATTTCTTGCGCAATACGGTTCGAACACTCGAACACCTATACGGATTCTCCTGCACAGTGGCAGATATGTAAATACGGGGTTTACCTACCATTTCTTGCGCAATACGGTTCGAACACTCGAACACCTATACGGATTCTCCTGCGCAGTGGCAGATATGTAAATACGGGTTTTCCGTACCATTTCTTGCGCAATACGGTTCGAACACTCGAACACCTATACGGATTCTCCTGCACAGTGGCAGATATGTAAATACGGGGTTTACGTACCATTTTTTGCTCAATACGGTTCGAACACTCGAACACCTATACGGATTCTCCTACACAGTGGCAGATATGCAAATACGGGGTTTACATACCATTTCTTGCGCAATACGGTTCGAACACTCGAACACCTATACGGATTCTCCTGCACAGTGGCAGATATGTAAATACGGGGTTTACATACCATTTCTTGCGCAATACGGTTCGAACACTCGAACACCTATACGGATTCTCCTGCACAGTGGCAGATATGTAAATACGGGGTTTACATACCATTTCTTGCGCATTACGGTTCGAACACTCGAACACCTATACGGATTCTCCTGCACAGTGGCAGATATGTAAATACGGGGTTTACATACCATTTCTTGCGCATTACGGTTCGAACACTCGAACACCGATACGGATTCTCCTGCACAGTGGCAGATATGTAAATACGGGGTTTACATACCATTTCTTGCGCATTACGGTTCGAACACTCGAACACCTATACGGATTCTCCTCCGCAGTGGCAGATATGTAAATACGGGTTTTCCGTACCATTTCTTGCGCAATACGGTTCGAACACTCGAACACCTATACGGATTCTCCTGCACAGTGGCAGATATGTAAATACGGGATTTACGTACCATTTCTTGCGCAATACGGTTCGAACACTCGAACACGTATACGGATTCTCCTGCACAGTGGCAGATATGTAAATACGGGGTTTACATACCATTTCTTGCGCAATACGGTTCGAACACTCGAACACCTATACGGATTCTCCTGCACAGTGGCAGATATGTAAATGTGGGGTTTACTTTCCATTTCTTGCGAAATACGGTTCGAACACTCGAACACCTATACGGATTCTCCTGCACAGTGGCAGATATGTAAATACGGGGTTTACATACCATTTCTTGCTCAATACGGTTCGAACACTCGAACACCTATACGGATTCTCCTGCACAGTGGCAGATATGTAAATACGGGGTTTACATACCATTTCTTGCGCATTACGGTTCGAACACTCGAACACCTATACGGATTCTCCTGCGCAGTGGCAGATATGTAAATACGGGTTTTCCGTACCATTTCTTGCGCAATACGGTTCGAACACTCGAACACCTATACGGATTCTCCTACACAGTGGCAGATATGTAAATACGGGGTTTACGTACCATTTTTTGCTCAATACGGTTCGAACACTCGAACACCTATACGGATTCTCCTACACAGTGGCAGATATGTAAATACGGGGTTTACATACCATTTCTTGCGCAATACGGTTCGAACACTCGAACACCTATACGGATTCTCCTGCACAGTGGCAGATATGTAAATACGGGGTTTACATACCATTTCTTGCGCAATACGGTTCGAACAGTCGAACACCTATACGGATTCTCCAGCACAGTGGCAGATATGTAAATACGGGGTTTACATACCATTTCTTGCGCATTACGGTTCGAACACTCGAACACCTATACGGATTCTCCTGCACAGTGGCAGATATGTAAATACGGGGTTTACATACCATTTCTTGCGCATTACGGTTCGAACACTCGAACACCGATACGGATTCTCCTGCACAGTGGCAGATATGTAAATACGGGGTTTACATACCATTCCTTGCGCATTACGGTTCGAACACTCGAACACCTATACGGATTCTCCTCCGCAGTGGCAGATATGTAAATACGGGTTTTCCGTACCATTTCTTGCGCAATACGGTTCGAACACTCGAACACCTATACGGATTCTCCTGCACAGTGGCAGATATGTAAATACGGGATTTACGTACCATTTCTTGCGCAATACGGTTCGAACACTCGAACACCTATACGGATTCTCCTGCACAGTGGTAGATATGTAAATACGGGGTTTACATACCATTTCTTGCGCAATACGGTTCGAACACTCGAACACCTATACGGATTCTCCTGCGCAGTGGCAGATATGTAAATACGGGTTTTCCGTACCATTTCTTGCGCAATACGGTTCGAACACTCGAACACCTATACGGATTCTCCTACACAGTGGCAGATATGTAAATACGGGGTTTACGTACCATTTTTTGCTCAATACGGTTCGAACACTCGAACACCTATACGGATTCTCCTACACAGTGGCAGATATGTAAATACGGGGTTTACATACCATTTCTTGCGCAATACGGTTCGAACACTCGAACACCTATACGGATTCTCCTGCACAGTGGCAGATATGTAAATACGGGGTTTACATGCCATTTCTTGCCCAATACGGTTCGAACACTCGAACACCTATACGGATTCTCCTACACAGTGGCAGATATGTAAATACGGGGTTTACATACCATTTCTTGCGCATTACGGTTCGAACACTCGAACACCTATACGGATTCTCCTGCACAGTGGCAGATATGTAAATACGGGGTTTACATACCATTTCTTGCGCATTACGGTTCGAACACTCGAACACCGATACGGATTCTCCTGCACAGTGGCAGATATGTAAATACGGGGTTTACATACCATTTCTTGCGCATTACGGTTCGAACACTCGAACACCTATACGGATTCTCCTCCGCAGTGGCAGATATGTAAATACGGGTTTTCCGTACCATTTCTTGCGCAATACGGTTCGAACACTCGAACACCTATACGGATTCTCCTGCACAGTGGCAGATATGTAAATACGGGATTTACGTACCATTTCTTGCGCAATACGGTTCGAACACTCGAACACGTATACGGATTCTCCTGCACAGTGGCAGATATGTAAATACGGGGTTTACATACCATTTCTTGCGCAATACGGTTCGAACACTCGAACACCTATACGGATTCTCCTGCACAGTGGCAGATATGTAAATGTGGGGTTTACTTACCATTTCTTGCGAAATACGGTTCGAACACTCGAACACCTATACGGATTCTCCTGCACAGTGGCAGATATGTAAATACGGGGTTTACATACCATTTCTTGCTCAATACGGTTCGAACACTCGAACACCTATACGGATTCTCCTGCACAGTGGCAGATATGTAAATACGGTGTTTACATACCATTTCTTGCGCATTACGGTTCGAACACTCGAACACCGATACGGATTCTCCTGCACAGTGGCAGATATGTAAATACGGGGTTTACATACCATTTCTTGCGCATTACGGTTCGAACACTCGAACACCTATACGGATTCTCCTCCGCAGTGGCAGATATGTAAATACGGGTTTTCCGTACCATTTCTTGCGCATTACGGTTCGAACACTCGAACACCTATACGGATTCTCCTGCACAGTGGCAGATATGTAAATACGGGATTTACGTACCATTTCTTGCGCAATACGGTTCGAACACTCGAACACCTATACGGATTCTCCTGCACAGTGGCAGATATGTAAATACGGGGTTTACATACCATTTCTTGCGCAATACGGTTCGAACACTCGAACACCTATACGGATTCTCCAGCACAGTGGCAGATATGTAAATACGAGGTTTACATACCATTTCTTGCGCAATACGGTTCGAACACTCGAACACCTATACGGATTCTCCTGCACAGTGGCAGATATGTAAATACGGGGTTTACATACCATTTCTTGCGCATTACGGTTCGAACACTCGAACACCTATACGCATTCTCCTGCACAGTGGCAGATATGTAAATACGGGGTTTACATACCATTTCTTGCGCAATACGGTTCTAACACTCGAACACCTATACGGATTCTCCTGCACAGTGGCAGATATGTAAATACGGGGTTTACGTACCATTTCTTGCGCAATACGGTTCGAACACTCGAACACCTAAACGGATTCTCCTGCACAGTGGCAGATATGTAAATACGGGGTTTACATACCATTTCTTGCGCATTACGGTTCGAACACTCGAACACCTATACGGATTCTCCTGCACAGTGGCAGATATGTAAATACGGGGTTTACATACCATTTCTTGCGCAATACGGTTCGAACACTCGAACACCTATACGGATTCTCCTGCACAGTGGCAGATATGTAAATGTGGGGTTTACTTACCATTTCTTGCGAAATACGGTTCGAACACTCGAACACCTATACGGATTCTCCTGCACAGTGGTAGATATGTAAATACGGGGTTTACATACCATTTCTTGCTCAATACGGTTCGAACACTCGAACACCTATACGGATTCTCCTGCACACTGGCAGATATGTAAATACGGGGTTTACATACCATTTCTTGCACATTACGGTTCGAACACTCGAACACCGATACGGATTCTCCTGCACAGTGGTAGATATGTAAATACGGGGTTTACATACCATTTCTTGCGCATTACGGTTCGAACACTCGAACACCTATACGGATTCTCCTGCACAGTGGCAGATATGTAAATACGGGGTTTACATACCATTTCTTGCGCATTACGGTTCGAACACTCGAACACCTATACGGATTCTCCTGCACAGTGGCAGATATGTAAATACGGGGTTTACATACCATTTCTTGCGCAATACGATTCGAACACTCGAACACCTATACGGATTCTCCTGCACAGTGGCAGATATGTAAATACGGGGTTTACATACCATTTCTTGCGCAATACGGTTCGAACACTCGAACACCTATACGGATTCTCCTGCACAGTGGCAGATATGTAAATGTGGGGTTTACTTACCATTTCTTGCGAAATACAGTTCGAACACTCGAACACCTATACGGATTCTCCTGCACAGTGGCAGATATGTAAATACGGGGTTTACATACCATTTCTTGCTCAATACGGTTCGAACACTCGAACACCTATACGGATTCTCCTGCACAGTGGCAGATATGTAAATACGGGGTTTACATACCATTTCTTGCGCATTACGGTTCGAACACTCGAACACCGATACGGATTCTCCTGCACAGTGGCAGATATGTAAATACGGGATTTACATACCATTTCTTGCGCATTACGGTTCGAACACTCAAACACCTATACGGATTCTCCTCCGCAGTGGCAGATATGTAAATACGGGTTTTCCGTACCATTTCTTGCGCAATACGGTTCGAACACTCGAACACCTATACGGATTCTCCTGCACAGTGGCAGATATGTAAATACGGGATTTACGTACCATTTCTTGCGCAATACGGTTCGAACACTCGAACACCTATACGGATTCTCCTGCACAGTGGCAGATATGTAAATACGGGGTTTACATACCATTTCTTGCGCATTACGGTTCGAACACTCGAACACCTATACGGATTCTCCTGCACAGTGGCAGATATGTAAATACGGGGTTTACATACCATTTCATGCGCAATACGGTTCGAACACTCGAACACCTATACGGATTCTCCTGCACAGTGGCAGATATGTAAATACGGGGTTTACATACCATTTCTTGCGCATTACGGTTCGAACACTCGAACACCTATACGGATTCTCCTGCACAGTGGCAGATATGTAAATGTGGGGTTTACTTACCATTTCTTGCGAAATACGGTTCGAACACTCGAACACCTATACGGATTCTCCTGCACAGTGGCAGATATGTAAATACGGGGTTTACATACCATTTCTTGCGCATTACGGTTCGAACACTCGAACACCTATACGGATTCTCCTCCGCAGTGGCAGATATGTAAATACGGGTTTTCCGTACCATTTCTTGCGCAATACGGTTCGAACACTCGAACACCTATACGGATTCTCCTGCACAGTGGCAGATATGTAAATACGGGATTTACGTACCATTTCTTGCGCAATACGGTTCGAACACTCGAACACCTATACGGATTCTCCTGCACAGTGGTAGATATGTAAATACGGGGTTTACATACCATTTCTTGCGCAATACGGTTCGAACACTCGAACACCTATACGGATTCTCCTGCACAGTGGCAGATATGTAAATACGGGGTTTACATACCATTTCTTGCGCAATACGGTTCGAACACTCGAACACCTATACGGATTCTCCTGCACAGTGGCAGATATGTAAATACGGGGTTTACATACCATTTCTTGCGCATTACGGTTCGAACACTCGAACACCTATACGGATTCTCCTGCACAGTGGCAGATATGTAAATACGGGGTTTACATACCATTTCTTGCGCAATACGGTTCGAACACTCGAACACCTATACGGATTCTCCTGCACAGTGGCAGATATGTAAATACGGGGTTTACATACCATTTCTTGCGCAATACGGTTCGAACACTCGAACACCTATACGGATTCTCCTGCACAGTGGCAGATATGTAAATACGGGGTTTACATACCATTTCATGCGCAATACGGTTCGAACACTCGAACACCTATACGGATTCTCCTGCACAGTGGCAGATATGTAAATGTGGGGTTTACTTACCATTTCTTGCGAAATACGGTTCGAACACTCGAACACCTATACGGATTCTCCTGCACAGTGGCAGATATGTAAATACGGGGTTTACATACCATTTCTTGCTCAATACGGTTCGAACACTCGAACACCTATACGGATTCTCCTGCACAGTGGCAGATATGTAAATACGGGGTTTACATACCATTTCTTGCGCATTACGGTTCGAACACTCGAACACCGATACGGATTCTCCTGCACAGTGGCAGATATGTAAATACGGGGTTTACATACCATTTCTTGCGCATTACGGTTCGAACACTCGAACACCTATACGGATTCTCCTGCACAGTGGCAGATATGTAAATACGGGGTTTACATACCACTTCTTGCGCAATACGGTTTGAACACTCGAACACCTATACGGATTCTCCTGCACAGTGGCAGATATGTAAATACGGGGTTTACATACCATTTCTTGCGCAATACGGTTCGAACACTCGAACACCTATACGGATTCTCCTGCACAGTGGCAGATATGTAAATACGGGGTTTACATACCATTTCTTGCGCATTACGGTTCGAACACTCGAACACCTATACGGATTCTCCTGCACAGTGGCAGATATGTAAATACGGGGTTTACATACCATTTCTTGCGCAATACGGTTCGAACACTCGAACACCTATACGGATTCTCCTGCACAGTGGCAGATATGTAAATACGGGGTTTACATACCATTTCTTGCGCATTACGGTTCGAACACTCGAACACCTATACGGATTCTCCTGCACAGTGGCAGATATGTAAATACGGGGTTTACATACCATTTCTTGCGCAATACGGTTCGAACACTCGAACACCTATACGGATTCTCCTGCACAGTGGCTGATATGTAAATACGGGGTTTACATACCATTTCTTGCGCAATACGGTTCGAACACTCGAACACCTATACGGATTCTCCTGCACAGTGGCAGATATGTAAATACGGGGTTTACATACCATTTCTTGCGCATTACGGTTCGAACACTCGAACACCTATACGGATTCTCCTGCACAGTGGCAGATATGTAAATACGGGGTTTACATACCATTTCTTGCGCAATACGGTTCGAACACTCGAACACCTATACGGATTCTCCTGCACAGTGGCAGATATGTAAATGTGGGGTTTACTTACCATTTCTTGCGAAATACGGTTCGAACACTCGAACACCTATACGGATTCTCCTGCACAGTGGCAGATATGTAAATACGGGGTTTACATACCATTTCTTGCTCAATACGGTTCGAACACTCGAACACCTATACGGATTCTCCTGCACAGTGGCAGATATGTAAATACGGGGTTTACATACCATTTCTTGCGCATTACGGTTCGAACACTCGAACACCTATACGGATTCTCCTCCGCAGTGGCAGATATGTAAATACGGGTTTTCCGTACCATTTCTTGCGCAATACGGTTCGAACACTCGAACACCTATACGGATTCTCCTGCACAGTGGCAGATATGTAAATACGGGATTTACGTACCATTTCTTGCGCAATACGGTTCGAACACTCGAACACCTATACGGATTCTCCTGCACAGTGGTAGATATGTAAATACGGGGTTTACATACCATTTCTTGCGCAATACGGTTCGAACACTCGAACACCTATACGGATTCTCCTGCACAGTGGCAGATATGTAAATACGGGGTTTACATACCATTTCTTGCGCAATACGGTTCGAACACTCGAACACCTATACGGATTCTCCTGCACAGTGGCAGATATGTAAATACGGGGTTTACATACCATTTCTTGCGCATTACGGTTCGAACACTCGAACACCTATACGGATTCTCCTGCACAGTGGCAGATATGTAAATACGGGGTTTACATACCATTTCTTGCGCAATACGGTTCGAACACTCGAACACCTATACGGATTCTCCTGCACAGTGGCAGATATGTAAATACGGGGTTTACATACCATTTCTTGCGCAATACGGTTCGAACACTCGAACACCTATACGGATTCTCCTGCACAGTGGCAGATATGTAAATGTGGGGTTTACTTACCATTTCTTGCGAAATACGGTTCGAACACTCAAACACCTATACGGATTCTCCTGCACAGTGGCAGATATGTAAATACGGGGTTTACATACCATTTCTTGCTCAATACGGTTCGAACACTCGAACACCTATACGGATTCTCCTGCACAGTGGCAGATATGTAAATACGGGGTTTACATACCATTTCTTGCACATTACGGTTCGAACACTCGAACACCGATACGGATTCTCCTGCACAGTGGCAGATATGTAAATACGGGATTTACGTACCATTTCTTGCGCAATACGGTTCGAACACTCGAACACCTATACGGATTCTCCTGCACAGTGGTAGATATGTAAATACGGGGTTTACATACCATTTCTTGCGCAATACGGTTCGAACACTCGAACACCTATACGGATTCTCCTGCACAGTGGCAGATATGTAAATACGGGGTTTACATACCATTTCTTGCGCAATACGGTTCGAACACTCGAACACCTATACGGATTCTCCTGCACAGTGGCAGATATGTAAATACGGGGTTTACATACCATTTCTTGCGCATTACGGTTCGAACACTCGAACACCTATACGGATTCTCCTGCACAGTGGCAGATATGTAAATACGGGGTTTACATACCATTTCTTGCGCAATACGGTTCGAACACTCGAACACCTATACGGATTCTCCTGCACAGTGGCAGATATGTAAATACGGGGTTTACATACCGTTTCTTACGCATTACGGTTCGAACACTCGAACACCGATACGGATTCTCCTGCACAGTGGCAGATATGTAAATACGGGGTTTACATACCATTTCTTGCGCAATACGGTTCGAACACTCGAACACCTATACGGATTCTCCTGCACAGTGGCAGATATGTAAATACGGGGTTTACATACCGTTTCTTGCGCATTACGGTTCGAACACTCGAACACCGATACAGATTCTCCTGCACAGTGGCAGATATGTAAATACGGGGTTTACATACCATTTCATGCGCAATATGGTTCGAACACTCGAACACCTATACGGATTCTCCTGCACAGTGGCAGATATGTAAATGTGGGGTTTACTTACCATTTCTTGCGAAATACGGTTCGAACACTCGAACACCTATACGAATTCTCCTGCACAGTGGCAGATATGTAAATACGGGGTTTACATACCATTTCTTGCTCAAAACGCTTCGAACACTCGAACACCGATACGGATTCTCCTGCACAGTGGCAGATATGTAAATACGGGGTTTACATACCATTTCTTGCGCATTACGGTTCGAACACTCGAACACCTATACGGATTCTCCTCCGCAGTGGCAGATATGTAAATACGTGTTTTCCGTACCATTTCTTGCGCAATACGGTTCGAACACTCGAACACCTATACGGATTCTCCTGCACAGTGGCAGATATGTAAATACGGGGTTTACGTACCATTTCTTGCGCAATACGGTTCGAACACTCGAACACCTATACGGATTCTCCTGCACAATGGCAGATATGTAAATACGGGGTTTACATACCATTTCTTGCGCAATACGGTTCGAACGCTCGAACACCTATACGGATTCTCCTGCACAGTGGTAGATATGTAAATACGGGGTTTACATACCATTTCTTGCGCAATACGGTTCGAACACTCGAACACCTATACGGATTCTCCTGCACAGTGGCAGATATGTAAATACGGGGTTTACATACCATTTCTTGCGCAATACGGTTCGAACACTCGAACACCTATACGGATTCTCCTGCACAGTGGCAGATATGTAAATACGAGGTTTACATACCATTTCTTGCGCATTACGGTTCGAACACTCGAACACCTATACGGATTCTCCTGCACAGTGGCAGATATGTAAATACGGGGTTCACATACCATTTCTTGCGCAATACTGTTCGAACACTCGAACACCTATACGGATTCTCCTGCACAGTGGCAGATATGTAAATACGGGGTTTACATACCATTTCTTGCGCAATACGGTTCGAACACTCGAACACCTATACGGATTCTCCTGCACAGTGGCAGATATGTAAATACGGGGTTTACATGCCATTTCTTGCGCATTACGGTTCGAACACTCGAACACCTATACGGATTCTCCTGCACAGTGGCAGATATGTAAATACGGGGTTTACATACCATTTCTTGCGCAATACGGTTCGAACACTCGAACACCTATACGGATTCTCCTGCACAGTGGCAGATATGTAAATGTGGGGTTTACTTACCATTTCTTGCGAAATACGGTTCGAACACTCGAACACCTATACGGATTCTCCTGCACAGTGGCAGATATGTAAATACGGGGTTTACATACCATTTCTTGCTCAATACGGTTCGAACACTCGAACACCTATACGGATTCTCCTGCACAGTGGCAGATTTGTAAATACCGGGTTTACATACCATTTCTTGCGCATTACGGTTCGAACACTCGAACACCTATACGGATTCTCCTACACAGTGGCAGATATGTAAATACGGGGTTTACATACCATTTCTTGCGCAATACGGTTCGAACACTCGAACACCTATACGGATTCTCCTGCACAGTGGCAGATACGTAAATGTGGGGTTTACTTACCATTTCTTGCGAAATACGGTTCGAACACTCGAACACCTATACGGATTCTCCTGCACAGTGGCAGATATGTAAATACGGGGTTTACATACCATTTCTTGCGCATTACGGTTCGAACACTCGAACACCGATACGGATTCTCCTGCACAGTGGCAGATATGTAAATACGGGGTTTACATACCATTTCTTGCGCAATACGGTTCGAACACTCGAACACCTATACGGATTCTCCTGCACAGTGGCAGATACGTAAATGTGGGGTTTACTTACCATTTCTTGCGAAATACGGTTCGAACACTCGAACACCTATACGGATTCTCCTGCACAGTGGCAGATATGTAAATACGGGGTTTACATACCATTTCTTGCGCATTACGGTTCGAACACTCGAACACCTATACGGATTCTCCTGCACAGTGGCAGGTATGTAAATACGGGGTTTACATACCATTTCTTGCGCAATACGGTTCGAACACTCGAACACCTATACGGATTCTCCTGCACAGTGGCAGATATGTAAATGTGGGGTTTACTTACCATTTCTTGCGAAATACGGTTCGAACACTCGAACACCTATACGGATTCTCCTGCACAATGGCAGATATGTAAATACGGGGTTTACATACCATTTCTTGCTCAATACGGTTCGAACACTCGAACACCTATACGGATTCTCCTGCACAGTGGCAGATATGTAAATACGGGGTTTACATACCATTTCTTGCGCATTACGGTTTGAACACTCGAACACCGATACGGATTCTCCTGCACAGTGGCAGATATGTAAATACGGGGTTTACATACCATTTCTTGCGCATTACGGTTCGAACACTCGAACACCTATACGGATTCTCCTCCGCAGTGGCAGATATGTAAATACGGGTTTTCCGTACCATTTCTTGCGCAATACGGTTCGAACACTCGAACACCTATACGGATTCTCCTGCACAGTGGCAGATATGTAAATACGGGGTTTACGTACCATTTCTTGCGCATTACGGTTCGAACACTCGAACACCTATACGGATTCTCCTGCACAGTGGCAGATATGTAAATATGGGGTTTACATACCATTTCTTGCGCAATACGGTTCGAACACTCGAACACCTATACGGATTCTCCTGCACAGTGGCAGATATGTAAATACGGGGTTTACATACCATTTCTTGCGCAATACGGTTCGAACACTCGAACACCTATACGGATTCTCCTGCACAGTGGTAGATATGTAAATACGGGATTTACATACCATTTCTTGCGCAATACGGTTCGAACACTCGAACACCTATACGGATTCTCCTGCACAGTGGCAGATATGTAAATACGGGGTTTACATTCCATTTCTTGCGCATTACGGTTCGAACACTCGAACACCTATACGGATTTTCCTGCACAGTGGCAGATATGTAAATACGGGGTTTACATACCATTTCTTGCGCATTACGGTTCGAACACTCGAACACCTATACGGATTCTCCTACGCAGCGGCAGATTTGGAAATACGGGTTTTCCGTACCATTTCTTGTTCAATACGGTTCGAACACTCGAACACCTATACGGATTCTCCTGCACAGTGGCAGATATTTAAATACGGGGTTTACATACCATTTCTTGCGCAATACGGTTCGAACACTCGAACACCTATACGGATTCTCCTGCACAGTGGCAGATATGTAAATGTGGGGTTTACTTACCATTTCTTGCAAAATACGGTTCGAACACTCGAACACCTATACGGATTCTCCTGCACAGTGGCAGATATGTAAATACGGGGTTTACATACCATTTCTTGCGCAATACGATTTGAACACTCGAACACCTATACGGATTCTCCTGCACAGTGGCAGATATGTAAATACGGGGTTTACATACCATTTCTTGCGCAATACGGTTCGAACACTCGAACACCTATACGGATTCTCCTGCACAGTGGCAGATTTGTAAATGTGGGGTTTACTTACCATTTCTTGCGAAATACGGTTCGAACACTCGAACACCTATACGGATTCTCCTGCACAGCGGCAGATATGTAAATACGGGGTTTACATACCATTTCTTGCGCAATACGGTTCGAACACTCGAACACCTATACGGATTCTCCTGCACAGTGGCAGATATGTAAATACGGGGTTTACATACCATTTCTTGCGCATTACGGTTCGAACACTCGAACACCTATACGGATTCTCCTGCATAGTGGCAGATATGTAAATACGGGGTTTACATACCATTTCTTGCGCAATACGGTTCGAACACTCGAACACCTATACGGATTCTCCTGCACAGTGGCAAATATGTAAATACGGGGTTTACATACCATTTCTTGCGCATTACGGTTCGAACACTCGAACACCTATACGGATTCTCCTGCACAGTGGCAGATATGTAAATACGTGGTTCACATACCATTTCTTGGGCAATACGGTTCGAACACTCGAACACCTATACGGATTCTCCTGCACAGTGGCAGATATGTAAATACGGGGTTTACATACCATTTCTTGCGCAATACGGTTCGTACACTCGAAAACCTATACGGATTCTCCTGCACAGTGGCAGATATGTAAATACGGGGTTTACATACCATTTCTTGCGCAATACGGTTCGAACACTCGAACACCTATACGGATTCTCCTGCACAGTGGCAGATATGTAAATACGGGGTTTACATACCATTTCTTGCGCAATACGGTTCGAACGTTCGAACACCTATACGGATTCTCCTGCACAGTGGCAGATATGTAAATACGGGGTTTACATACCATTTCTTGCGCAATACGGTTCGAACACTCGAACACCTATACGGATTCTCCTGCACAGAGGCAGATATGTAAATATGAGGTTTACTTACCATTTCTTGCGAAATACGGTTCGAACAATCGAACACGTATACGGATTCTCCTGCACAGTGGCAGATATGTAAATACGGGGTTTACATACCATTTCTTGCGGAATACGGTTCGAACATTCGAACACCTATACGGATTCTCCTGCACAGTGGCAGATATGTAAATACGGGGTTTACATACCATTTCTTGCGCAATACGGTTCGAACACTCGAACACCTATACGGATTCTCCTGCACTGAGGCAGATATGTAAATATGAGGTTTACTTACCATTTCTTGCGAAATACGGTTCGAACAATCGAACACCTATACGGATTCTCCTGCACAGTGGCAGATATGTAAATACGGGGTTTACATACCATTTCTTGCGCAATACGGTTCGAACACTCGAACACCTATACGGATTCTCCTGCACAGTGGCAGATATGTAAATACGGGGTTTACATACCATTTCTTGCGCATTACGGTTCGAACACTCGAACACCTATACGGATTCTCCTCCGCAGTGGCAGATATGTAAATACGGGTTTTCCGTACCATTTCTTGCGCAATACGGTTCGAACACTCGAACACCTATACGGATTCTCCTGCACAGTGGCAGATATGTAAATACGGGGTTTACGTACCATTTCTTGCGCATTACGGTTCGAACACTCGAACACCTATACGGATTCTCCTGCACAATGGCAGATATGTAAATATGGGGTTTACATAGCATTTCTTGCGCAATACGGTTCGAACACTCGAACACCTATACGGATTCTCCTGCACAGTGGTAGATATGTAAATACGGGGTTTACATACCATTTCTTGCGCAATACGGTTCGAACACTCGAACACCTATACGGATTCTCCTGCACAGTGGCAGATATGTAAATACGGGGTTTACATACCATTTCTTGCGCAATACGGTTCGAACACTCGAACACCTATACGGATTCTCCTGCACAGTGGTAGATATGTAAATACGGGGTTTACATACCATTTCTTGCGCAATACGGTTCGAACACTCGAACACCTATACGGATTCTCCTGCACAGTGGCAGATATGTAAATACGGGGTTTACATACCATTTCTTACGTATTACGGTTCGAACACTCGAACACCTATACGGATTCTCCTGCACAGTGGCAGATACGTAAATACGGGGTTTACATACCATTTCTTGCGCATTACGGTTCGAACACTCGAACACCTATACGGATTCTCCTGCACAGTGGCAGATATGTAAATACGGGGTTTACATACCATTTCTTGCGCAATACGGTTCGAACACTCGAACACCTATACGGATTCTCCTGCACAGTGGCAGATATGTAAATACGGGGTTTACATACCATTTCTTGCGCAATACGGTTCGAACACTCGAACACCTATACGGATTCTCCTGCACAGTGGCAGATATGTAAATACGGGGTTTACATACCATTTCTTGCGCATTACGGTTCGAACACTCGAACACCTATACGGATTCTCCTGCACAGTGGCAGGTATGTAAATACGGGGTTTACATACCATTTCTTGCGCAATACGGTTCGAACACTCGAACACCTATACGGATTCTCCTGCACAGTGGCAGATATGTAAATGTGGGGTTTACTTACCATTTCTTGCGAAATACGGTTCGAACACTCGAACACCTATACGGATTCTTCTGCACAATGGCAGATATGTAAATACGGGGTTTACATACCATTTCTTGCTCAATACGGTTCGAACACTCGAACACCTATACGGATTCTCCTGCACAGTGGCAGATATGTAAATACGGGGTTTACGTACCATTTCTTGCGCATTACGGTTCGAACACTCGAACACCTATACGGATTCTCCTGCACAGTGGCAGATATGTAAATACGGGGTTTACATACCATTTCTTGCGCAATACGGTTTGAACACTCGAACACCTATACGGATTCTCCTGCACAGTGGCAGATATGTAAATACGGGGTTTACATACCATTTCTTGCGCATTACGGTTCGAACACTCGAACACCTATACGGATTCTCCTGCACAGTGGCAGATATGTAAATACGGGGTTTACATACCATTTCTTGCGCAATACGGTTCGAACACTCGAACACCTATACGGATTCTCCTGCACAGTGGCAGATATGTAAATACGGGGTTTACATACCATTTCTTGCGCATTACGGTTCGAACACTCGAACACCTATACGGATTCTCCTGCACAGTGGCAGATATGTAAATACGTGGTTTACATACCATTTCTTGGGCAATACGGTTCGAACACTCGAACACCTATACGGATTCTCCTGCACAGTGGCAGATATGTAAATACGGGGTTTACATACCATTTCTTGCGCAATACGGTTCGTACACTCGAAAACCTATACGGATTCTCCTGCACAGTGGCAGATATGTAAATACGGGGTTTACATACCATTTCTTGCGCAATACGGTTCGAACACTCGAACACCTATACGGATTCTCCTGCACAGTGGCAGATATGTAAATACGGGGTTTACATACCATTTCTTGCGCAATACGGTTCGAACATTCGAACACCTATACGGATTCTCCTGCACAGTGGCAGATATGTAAATACGGGGTTTACATACCATTTCTTGCGCAATACGGTTCGAACACTCGAACACCTATACGGATTCTCCTGCACAGTGGCAGATATGTAAATGTGGGGTTTACTTACCATTTCTTGCGAAATACGGTTCGAACACTCGAACACCTATACGGATTCTCCTGCACAATGGCAGATATGTAAATACGGGGTTTACATACCATTTCTTGCTCAATACGGTTCGAACACTCGAACACCTATACGGATTCTCCTGCACAGTGGCAGATATGTAAATACGGGGTTTACGTACCATTTCTTGCGCATTACGGTTCGAACACTCGAACACCTATACGGATTCTCCTGCACAGTGGCAGATATGTAAATATGGGGTTTACATACCATTTCTTGCGCAATACGGTTCGCACACTCGAACACCTATACGGATTCTCCTGCACAGTGGCAGATATGTAAATACGGGGTTTACATACCATTTCTTGCGCAATACGGTTCGAACACTCGAACACCTATACGGATTCTCCTGCACAGTGGTAGATATGTAAATACGGGATTTACATACAATTTCTTGCGCAATACGGTTCGAACACTCGAACACCTATACGGATTCTCCTGCACAGTGGCAGATATGTAAATACGGGGTTTACATACCATTTCTTGCGCATTACGGTTCGAACACTCGAACACCTATACGGATTCTCCTGCACAGTGGCAGATATGTAAATACGGGGTTTACATACCATTTCTTGCGCATTACGGTTCGAACACTCGAACACCTATACGGATTCTCCTACGCAGTGGCAGATTTGTAAATACGGGTTTTCCGTACCATTTCTTGCGCAATACGGTTTGAACACTCGAACACCTATACGGATTCTCCTGCACAGTGGCAGATATGTAAATACGGGGTTTACATACCATTTCTTGCGCAATACGGTTCGAACACTCGAACACCTATACGGATTCTCCTGCACAGTGGCAGATATGTAAATGTGGGGTTTACTTACCATTTCTTGCGAAATACGGTTCGAACACTCGAACACCTATACGGATTCTCCTGCACAGTGGCAGATATGTAAATACGGGGTTTACATACCATTTCTTGCGCAATACGGTTTGAACACTCGAACACCTATACGGATTCTCCTGCACAGTGGCAGATATGTAAATACGGGGTTTACATACCATTTCTTGCGCATTACGGTTCGAACACTCGAACACCTATACGGATTCTCCTGCACAGTGGCAGATATGTAAATACGGGGTTTACATACCATTTCTTGCGCAATACGGTTCGAACACTCGAACACCTATACGGATTCTCCTGCACAGTGGCAGATATGTAAATACGGGGTTTACATACCATTTCTTGCGCATTACGGTTCGAACACTCGAACACCTATACGGATTCTCCTGCACAGTGGCAGATATGTAAATACGTGGTTTACATACCATTTCTTGGGCAATACGGTTCGAACACTCGAACACCTATACGGATTCTCCTGCACAGTGGCAGATATGTAAATACGGGGTTTACATACCATTTCTTGCGCAATACGGTTCGTACACTCGAAAACCTATACGGATTCTCCTGCACAGTGGCAGATATGTAAATACGGGGTTTACATACCATTTCTTGCGCAATACGGTTCGAACACTCGAACACCTATACGGATTCTCCTGCACAGTGGCAGATATGTAAATACGGGGTTTACATACCATTTCTTGCGCAATACGGTTCGAACATTCGAACACCTATACGGATTCTCCTGCACAGTGGCAGATATGTAAATACGGGGTTTACATACCATTTCTTGCGCAATACGGTTCGAACATTCGAACACCTATACGGATTCTCCTGCACAGTGGCAGATATGTAAATACGGGGTTTACATACCATTTCTTGCGCATTACGGTTCGAACACTCGAACACCTATACGGATTCTCCTGCACAGTGGCAGATATGTAAATACGGGGTTTACATACCATTTCTTGCGCAATACGGTTCGAACACTCGAACACCTATACGGATTCTCCTGCACAGTGGCAAATATGTAAATACGGGGTTTACATACCATTTCTTGCGCATTACGGTTCGAACACTCGAACACCTATACGGATTCTCCTGCACAGTGGCAGATATGTAAATGTGGGGTTTACTTACCATTTCTTGCGAAATACGGTTCGAACACTCGAACACCTATACGGATTCTCCTGCACAGTGGCAGATATGTAAATACGGGGTTTACATACCATTTCTTGCGCAATACGGTTTGAACACTCGAACACCTATACGGATTCTCCTGCACAGTGGCAGATATGTAAATACGGGGTTTACATACCATTTCTTGCGCATTACGGTTCGAACACTCGAACACCTATACGGATTCTCCTGCACAGTGGCAGATATGTAAATACGGGGTTTACATACCATTTCTTGCGCAATACGGTTCGAACACTCGAACACCTATACGGATTCTCCTGCACAGTGGCAGATATGTAAATACGGGGTTTACATACCATTTCTTGCGCATTACGGTTCGAACACTCGAACACCTATACGGATTCTCCTGCACAGTGGCAGATATGTAAATACGTGGTTTACATACCATTTCTTGGGCAATACGGTTCGAACACTCGAACACCTATACGGATTCTCCTGCACAGTGGCAGATATGTAAATACGGGGTTTACATACCATTTCTTGCGCAATACGGTTCGTACACTCGAAAACCTATACGGATTCTCCTGCACAGTGGCAGATATGTAAATACGGGGTTTACATACCATTTCTTGCGCAATACGGTTCGAACACTCGAACACCTATACGGATTCTCCTGCACAGTGGCAGATATGTAAATACGGGGTTTACATACCATTTCTTGCGCAATACGGTTCGAACATTCGAACACCTATACGGATTCTCCTGCACAGTGGCAGATATGTAAATACGGGGTTTACATACCATTTCTTGCGCAATACGGTTCGAACACTCGAACACCTATACGGATTCTCCTGCACAGTGGCAGATATGTAAATGTGGGGTTTACTTACCATTTCTTGCGAAATACGGTTCGAACACTCGAACACCTATACGGATTCTCCTGCACAATGGCAGATATGTAAATACGGGGTTTACATACCATTTCTTGCTCAATACGGTTCGAACACTCGAACACCTATACGGATTCTCCTGCACAGTGGCAGATATGTAAATACGGGGTTTACGTACCATTTCTTGCGCATTACGGTTCGAACACTCGAACACCTATACGGATTCTCCTGCACAGTGGCAGATATGTAAATATGGGGTTTACATACCATTTCTTGCGCAATACGGTTCGCACACTCGAACACCTATACGGATTCTCCTGCACAGTGGCAGATATGTAAATACGGGGTTTACATACCATTTCTTGCGCAATACGGTTCGAACACTCGAACACCTATACGGATTCTCCTGCACAGTGGTAGATATGTAAATACGGGATTTACATACAATTTCTTGCGCAATACGGTTCGAACACTCGAACACCTATACGGATTCTCCTGCACAGTGGCAGATATGTAAATACGGGGTTTACATACCATTTCTTGCGCATTACGGTTCGAACACTCGAACACCTATACGGATTCTCCTGCACAGTGGCAGATATGTAAATACGGGGTTTACATACCATTTCTTGCGCATTACGGTTCGAACACTCGAACACCTATACGGATTCTCCTACGCAGTGGCAGATTTGTAAATACGGGTTTTCCGTACCATTTCTTGCGCAATACGGTTTGAACACTCGAACACCTATACGGATTCTCCTGCACAGTGGCAGATATGTAAATACGGGGTTTACATACCATTTCTTGCGCAATACGGTTCGAACACTCGAACACCTATACGGATTCTCCTGCACAGTGGCAGATATGTAAATGTGGGGTTTACTTACCATTTCTTGCGAAATACGGTTCGAACACTCGAACACCTATACGGATTCTCCTGCACAGTGGCAGATATGTAAATACGGGGTTTACATACCATTTCTTGCGCAATACGGTTTGAACACTCGAACACCTATACGGATTCTCCTGCACAGTGGCAGATATGTAAATACGGGGTTTACATACCATTTCTTGCGCATTACGGTTCGAACACTCGAACACCTATACGGATTCTCCTGCACAGTGGCAGATATGTAAATACGGGGTTTACATACCATTTCTTGCGCAATACGGTTCGAACACTCGAACACCTATACGGATTCTCCTGCACAGTGGCAGATATGTAAATACGGGGTTTACATACCATTTCTTGCGCATTACGGTTCGAACACTCGAACACCTATACGGATTCTCCTGCACAGTGGCAGATATGTAAATACGTGGTTTACATACCATTTCTTGGGCAATACGGTTCGAACACTCGAACACCTATACGGATTCTCCTGCACAGTGGCAGATATGTAAATACGGGGTTTACATACCATTTCTTGCGCAATACGGTTCGTACACTCGAAAACCTATACGGATTCTCCTGCACAGTGGCAGATATGTAAATACGGGGTTTACATACCATTTCTTGCGCAATACGGTTCGAACACTCGAACACCTATACGGATTCTCCTGCACAGTGGCAGATATGTAAATACGGGGTTTACATACCATTTCTTGCGCAATACGGTTCGAACATTCGAACACCTATACGGATTCTCCTGCACAGTGGCAGATATGTAAATACGGGGTTTACATACCATTTCTTGCGCAATACGGTTCGAACATTCGAACACCTATACGGATTCTCCTGCACAGTGGCAGATATGTAAATACGGGGTTTACATACCATTTCTTGCGCATTACGGTTCGAACACTCGAACACCTATACGGATTCTCCTGCACAGTGGCAGATATGTAAATACGGGGTTTACATACCATTTCTTGCGCAATACGGTTCGAACACTCGAACACCTATACGGATTCTCCTGCACAGTGGCAGATATGTAAATACGGGGTTTACATACCATTTCTTGCGCATTACGGTTCGAACACTCGAACACCTATACGGATTCTCCTGCACAGTGGCAGGTATGTAAATACGTGGTTTACATACCATTTCTTGGGCAATACGGTTCGAACACTCGAACACCTATACGGATTCTCCTGCACAGTGGCAGATATGTAAATACGGGGTTTACATACCATTTCTTGCGCAATACGGTTCGTACACTCGAAAACCTATACGGATTCTCCTGCACAGTGGCAGATATGTAAATACGGGGTTTACATACCATTTCTTGCGCAATACGGTTCGAACACTCGAACACCTATACGGATTCTCCTGCACAGTGGCAGATATGTAAATACGGGGTTTACATACCATTTCTTGCGCAATACGGTTCGAACATTCGAACACCTATACGGATTCTCCTGCACAGTGGCAGATATGTAAATACGGGGTTTACATACCATTTCTTGCGCAATACGGTTCGAACACTCGAACACCTATACGGATTCTCCTGCACAGAGGCAGATATGTAAATACGAGGTTTACTTACCATTTCTTGCGAAATACGGTTCGAACAATCGAACACCTATACGGATTCTCCTGCACAGTGGCAGATATATAAATACGGGGTTTACATACCATTTCTTGCGCAATACGGTTCGAACACTCGAACACCTATACGGATTCTCCTGCACAGTGGCAGATATGTAAATACGGGGTTTACATACCATTTCTTGCTCAATACGGTTCGAACACTCGAACACCTATACGGATTCTCCTGCACAGTGGCAGATATGTAAATACGGGGTTTACATACCATTTCTTGCGCATTACGGTTCGAACACTCGAACACCTATACGGATTCTCCTGCACAGTGGCAGATATGTAAATACGGGGTTTACATACCATTTCTTGCGCATTACGGTTCGAACACTCGAACACCTATACGGATTCTCCTACGCAGTGGCAGATATGTAAATACGGGTTTTCCGTACCATTTCTTGCGCAAAACGGTTCGAACACTCGAACATCTATACGGATTCTCCTGCACAGTGGCAGATATGTAAATACGGGGTTTACGTACCATTTCTTGCGCAATACGGTTCGAACACTCGAACACCTATACGGATTCTCCTGCACAGTGGCAGATATGTAAATACGGGGTTTACATACCATTTCTTGCGCAATACGGTTCGAACACTCGAACACCTATACGGATTCTCCTGCACAGCGGCAGATATGTAAATACGGGGTTTACATACCATTTCTTGCGCAATACGGTTCGAACACTCGAACACCTATACGGATTCTCCTGCACAGTGGCAGATATGTAAATACGGGGTTTACATACCATTTCTTGCGCATTACGGTTCGAACACTCGAACACCTATACGGATTCTCCTGCACAGTGGCAGATATGTAAATGCGGGGTTTACATAACATTTCTTGCGCAATACGGTTCGAACACTCGAACACCTATACGGATTCTTCTGCACAGTGGCAGATATGTTAATACGGGGTTTACATACCATTTCTTGCGCATTACGGTTCGAACACTCGAACACCTATACGGATTCTCCTGCACAGTGGCAGATATGTAAATACGGGGTTTACATACCATTTCTTGCGCAATACGGTTCGAACACTCGAAAACCTATACGGATTCTCCTACAAAGTGGCAGATATGTAAATGCGGGGTTTACATAACATTTCTTGCGCAATACGGTTCGAACACTCGAACACCTATACGGATTCTCCTGCACAGTGGCAGATATGTAAATGCGGGGTTTACATAACATTTCTTGCGCAATACGGTTCGAACACTCGAACACCTATACGGATTCTCCTGCACAGTGGCAGATATGTAAATACGGGGTTTACATACCATTTCTTGCGCAATACGGTTCGAACATTCGAACACCTATACGGATTCTCCTGCACAGTGGCAGATATGTAAATACGGGGTTTACATACCATTTCTTGCGCAATACGGTTCGAACACTCGAACACCTATACGGATTCTCCTGCACAGAGGCAGATATGTAAATACGAGGTTTACTTACCATTTCTTGCGAAATACGGTTCGAACAATCGAACACCTATACGGATTCTCCTGCACAGTGGCAGATATATAAATACGGGGTTTACATACCATTTCTTGCGCAATACGGTTCGAACACTCGAACACCTATACGGATTCTCCTGCACAGTGGCAGATATGTAAATACGGGGTTTACATACCATTTCTTGCTCAATACGGTTCGAACACTCGAACACCTATACGGATTCTCCTGCACAGTGGCAGATATGTAAATACGGGGTTTACATATCATTTCTTGCGCATTACGGTTCGAACACTCGAACACCTATACGGATTCTCCTGCACAGTGGCAGATATGTAAATACGGGGTTTACATACCATTTCTTGCGCAATACGGTTCGAACACTCGAACACCTATACGGATTCTCCTGCACAGTGGCAGATATGTAAATACGGGGTTTACATACCATTTCTTGCGCAATACGGTTCGAACATTCGAACACCTATACGGATTCTCCTGCACAGTGGCAGATATGTAAATACGGGGTTTACATACCATTTCTTGCGCAATACGGTTCGAACACTCGAACACCTATACGGATTCTCCTGCACAGAGGCAGATATGTAAATACGAGGTTTACTTACCATTTCTTGCGAAATACGGTTCGAACAATCGAACACCTATACGGATTCTCCTGCACAGTGGCAGATATATAAATACGGGGTTTACATACCATTTCTTGCGCAATACGGTTCGAACACTCGAACACCTATACGGATTCTCCTGCACAGTGGCAGATATGTAAATACGGGGTTTACATACCATTTCTTGCTCAATACGGTTCGAACACTCGAACACCTATACGGATTCTCCTGCACAGTGGCAGATATGTAAATACGGGGTTTACATACCATTTCTTGCGCATTACGGTTCGAACACTCGAACACCTATACGGATTCTCCTGCACAGTGGCAGATATGTAAATACGGGGTTTACATACCATTTCTTGCGCATTACGGTTCGAACACTCGAACACCTATACGGATTCTCCTACGCAGTGGCAGATATGTAAATACGGGTTTTCCGTACCATTTCTTGCGCAAAACGGTTCGAACACTCGAACATCTATACGGATTCTCCTGCACAGTGGCAGATATGTAAATACGGGGTTTACGTACCATTTCTTGCGCAATACGGTTCGAACACTCGAACACCTATACGGATTCTCCTGCACAGTGGCAGATATGTAAATACGGGGTTTACATACCATTTCTTGCGCAATACGGTTCGAACACTCGAACACCTATACGGATTCTCCTGCACAGTGGCAGATATGTAAATACGGGGTTTACATACCATTTCTTGCGCAATACGGTTCGAACACTCGAACACCTATACGGATTCTCCTGCACAGTGGCAGATATGTAAATACGGGGTTTACTTACCATTTCTTGCGCATTACGGTTCGAACACTCGAACACCTATACGGATTCTCCTGCACAGTGGCAGATATGTAAATGCGGGGTTTACATAACATTTCTTGCGCAATACGGTTCGAACACTCGAACACCTATACGGATTCTCCTGCACAGTGGCAGATATGTTAATACGGGGTTTACATACCATTTCTTGCGCATTACGGTTCGAACACTCGAACACCTATACGGATTCTCCTGCACAGTGGCAGATATGTAAATACGGGGTTTACATACCATTTCTTGCGCAATACGGTTCGAACACTCGAAAACCTATACGGATTCTCCTGCACAGTGGCAGATATGTAAATACGGGGTTTACATAACATTTCTTGCGCATTACGGTTCGAACACTCGAACACCTATACGGATTCTCCTGCACAGTGGCAGATATGTAAATGCGGGGTTTACATAACATTTCTTGCGCAATACGGTTCGAACACTCGAACACCTATACGGATTCTTCTGCACAGTGGCAGATATGTTAATACGGGGTTTACATACCATTTCTTGCGCAATACGGTTCGTACACTCGAAAACCTATACGGATTCTCCTGCACAGTGGCAGATATGTAAATACGGGGTTTACATACCATTTCTTGCGCAATACGGTTCGAACACTCGAACACCTATACGGATTCTCCTGCACAGTGGCAGATATGTAAATACGGGGTTTACATACCATTTCTTGCGCAATACGGTTCGAACATTCGAACACCTATACGGATTCTCCTGCACAGTGGCAGATATGTAAATACGGGGTTTACATACCATTTCTTGCGCAATACGGTTCGAACACTCGAACACCTATACGGATTCTCCTGCACAGTGGCAGATATGTAAATGTGGGGTTTACTTACCATTTCTTGCGAAATACGGTTCGAACACTCGAACACCTATACGGATTCTCCTGCACAATGGCAGATATGTAAATACGGGGTTTACATACCATTTCTTGCTCAATACGGTTCGAACACTCGAACACCTATACGGATTCTCCTGCACAGTGGCAGATATGTAAATACGGGGTTTACGTACCATTTCTTGCGCATTACGGTTCGAACACTCGAACACCTATACGGATTCTCCTGCACAGTGGCAGATATGTAAATATGGGGTTTACATACCATTTCTTGCGCAATACGGTTCGCACACTCGAACACCTATACGGATTCTCCTGCACAGTGGCAGATATGTAAATACGGGGTTTACATACCATTTCTTGCGCAATACGGTTCGAACACTCGAACACCTATACGGATTCTCCTGCACAGTGGTAGATATGTAAATACGGGATTTACATACAATTTCTTGCGCAATACGGTTCGAACACTCGAACACCTATACGGATTCTCCTGCACAGTGGCAGATATGTAAATACGGGGTTTACATACCATTTCTTGCGCATTACGGTTCGAACACTCGAACACCTATACGGATTCTCCTGCACAGTGGCAGATATGTAAATACGGGGTTTACATACCATTTCTTGCGCATTACGGTTCGAACACTCGAACACCTATACGGATTCTCCTACGCAGTGGCAGATTTGTAAATACGGGTTTTCCGTACCATTTCTTGCGCAATACGGTTTGAACACTCGAACACCTATACGGATTCTCCTGCACAGTGGCAGATATGTAAATACGGGGTTTACATACCATTTCTTGCGCAATACGGTTCGAACACTCGAACACCTATACGGATTCTCCTGCACAGTGGCAGATATGTAAATGTGGGGTTTACTTACCATTTCTTGCGAAATACGGTTCGAACACTCGAACACCTATACGGATTCTCCTGCACAGTGGCAGATATGTAAATACGGGGTTTACATACCATTTCTTGCGCAATACGGTTTGAACACTCGAACACCTATACGGATTCTCCTGCACAGTGGCAGATATGTAAATACGGGGTTTACATACCATTTCTTGCGCATTACGGTTCGAACACTCGAACACCTATACGGATTCTCCTGCACAGTGGCAGATATGTAAATACGGGGTTTACATACCATTTCTTGCGCAATACGGTTCGAACACTCGAACACCTATACGGATTCTCCTGCACAGTGGCAGATATGTAAATACGGGGTTTACATACCATTTCTTGCGCATTACGGTTCGAACACTCGAACACCTATACGGATTCTCCTGCACAGTGGCAGATATGTAAATACGTGGTTTACTTACCATTTCTTGGGCAATACGGTTCGAACACTCGAACACCTATACGGATTCTCCTGCACAGTGGCAGATATGTAAATACGGGGTTTACATACCATTTCTTGCGCAATACGGTTCGTACACTCGAAAACCTATACGGATTCTCCTGCACAGTGGCAGATATGTAAATACGGGGTTTACATACCATTTCTTGCGCAATACGGTTCGAACACTCGAACACCTATACGGATTCTCCTGCACAGTGGCAGATATGTAAATACGGGGTTTACATACCATTTCTTGCGCAATACGGTTCGAACATTCGAACACCTATACGGATTCTCCTGCACAGTGGCAGATATGTAAATACGGGGTTTACATACCATTTCTTGCGCAATACGGTTCGAACATTCGAACACCTATACGGATTCTCCTGCACAGTGGCAGATATGTAAATACGGGGTTTACATACCATTTCTTGCGCATTACGGTTCGAACACTCGAACACCTATACGGATTCTCCTGCACAGTGGCAGATATGTAAATACGGGGTTTACATACCATTTCTTGCGCAATACGGTTCGAACACTCGAACACCTATACGGATTCTCCTGCACAGTGGCAGATATGTAAATACGGGGTTTACATACCATTTCTTGCGCATTACGGTTCGAACACTCGAACACCTATACGGATTCTCCTGCACAGTGGCAGATATGTAAATACGGGGTTTACATACCATTTCTTGCGCAATACGGTTCGAACACTCGAACACCTATACGGATTCTCCTGCACAGTGGCAGATATGTAAATACGGGGTTTACATACCATTTCTTGCGCATTACGGTTCGAACACTCGAACACCTATACGGATTCTCCTGCACAGTGGCAGATATGTAAATACGTGGTTTACATACCATTTCTTGGGCAATACGGTTCGAACACTCGAACACCTATACGGATTCTCCTGCACAGTGGCAGATATGTAAATACGGGGTTTACATACCATTTCTTGCGCAATACGGTTCGTACACTCGAAAACCTATACGGATTCTCCTGCACAGTGGCAGATATGTTAATACGGGGTTTACATACCATTTCTTGCGCAATACGGTTCGAACACTCGAACACCTATACGGATTCTCCTGCACAGTGGCAGATATGTAAATACGGGGTTTACATACCATTTCTTGCGCATTACGGTTCGAACACTCGAACACCTATACGGATTCTCCTGCGCAGTGGCAGATATGTAAATACGGGTTTTCCGTACCATTTCTTGCGCAATACGGTTCGAACACTCGAACACCTATACGGATTCTCCTACACAGTGGCAGATATGTAAATACGGGGTTTACGTACCATTTCTTGCTCAATACGGTTCTAACACTCGAACACCTATACGGATTCTCCTGCACAGTGGCAGATATGTAAATACGGGGTTTACATACCATTTCTTGCGCAATACGGTTCGAACACTCGAACACCTATACGGATTCTCCTGCACAGTGGCAGATATGTAAATACGGGGTTTACATACCATTTCTTGCGCAATACGGTTCGAACTCTCGAACACCTATACGGGTTCTCCTACACAGTGGCAGATATGTAAATACGGGGTTTACATACCATTTCTTGCGCATTACGGTTCGAACACTCGAACACCTATACGGATTCTCCTGCACAGTGGCAGATATGTAAATACGGGGTTTACATACCATTTCTTGCTCAATACGGTTCGAACACTCGAACACCTATACGGATTCTCCTGCACAGTGGCAGATATGTAAATACGGGGTTTACATACCATTTCTTGCGCAATACGGTTCGAACACTCGAACACCTATACGGATTCTCCTGCACAGTGGCAGATATGTAAATACGGGGTTTACATACCATTTCTTGCGCATTACGGTTCGAACACTCGAACACCTATACGGATTCTCCTGCACAGTGGCAGATATGTAAATACGGGGTTTACATACCATTTCTTTCGCAATACGGTTCGAACACTCGAACACCTATACGGATTCTCCTGCACAGTGGCAGATATGTAAATGTGGGGTTTACTTACCATTTCTTGCGAAATACGGTTCGAACACTCGAACACCTATACGGATTCTCCTGCACAGTGGAAGATATGTAAATACGGGGTTTACATACCATTTCTTGCGCAATACGGTTCGAACACTCGAACACCTATACGGATTCTCCTGCACAGTGGCAGATTTGTAAATGTGGGGTTTACTTACCATTTCTTGCGAAATACGGTTCGAACACTCGAACACCTATACGGATTCTCCTGCACAGCGGCAGATATGTAAATACGGGGTTTACATACCATTTCTTGCGCAATACGGTTCGAACACTCGAACACCTATACGGATTCTCCTGCACAGTGGCAGATATGTAAATACGGGGTTTACATACCATTTCTTGCGCATTACGGTTCGAACACTCGAACACCTATACGGATTCTCCTGCATAGTGGCAGATATGTAAATACGGGGTTTACATACCATTTCTTGCGCAATACGGTTTGAACACTCGAACACCTATACGGATTCTCCTGCACAGTGGCAAATATGTAAATACGGGGTTTACATACCATTTCTTGCGCATTACGGTTCGAACACTCGAACACCTATACGGATTCTCCTGCACAGTGGCAGATATGTAAATACGTGGTTCACATACCATTTCTTGGGCAATACGGTTCGAACACTCGAACACCTATACGGATTCTCCTGCACAGTGGCAGATATGTAAATACGGGGTTTACATACCATTTCTTGCGCAATACGGTTCGTACACTCGAAAACCTATACGGATTCTCCTGCACAGTGGCAGATATGTAAATACGGGGTTTACATACCATTTCTTGCGCAATACGGTTCGAACACTCGAACACCTATACGGATTCTCCTGCACAGTGGCAGATATGTAAATACGGGGTTTACATACCATTTCTTGCGCAATACGGTTCGAACGTTCGAACACCTATACGGATTCTCCTGCACAGTGGCAGATATGTAAATACGGGGTTTACATACCATTTCTTGCGCAATACGGTTCGAACACTCGAACACCTATACGGATTCTCCTGCACAGAGGCAGATATGTAAATATGAGGTTTACTTACCATTTCTTGCGAAATACGGTTCGAACAATCGAACACGTATACGGATTCTCCTGCACAGTGGCAGATATGTAAATACGGGGTTTACATACCATTTCTTGCGGAATACGGTTCGAACATTCGAACACCTATACGGATTCTCCTGCACAGTGGCAGATATGTAAATACGGGGTTTACATACCATTTCTTGCGCAATACGGTTCGAACACTCGAACACCTATACGGATTCTCCTGCACTGAGGCAGATATGTAAATATGAGGTTTACTTACCATTTCTTGCGAAATACGGTTCGAACAATCGAACACCTATACGGATTCTCCTGCACAGTGGCAGATATGTAAATACGGGGTTTACATACCATTTCTTGCGCAATACGGTTCGAACACTCGAACACCTATACGGATTCTCCTGCACAGTGGCAGATATGTAAATACGGGGTTTACATACCATTTCTTGCGCATTACGGTTCGAACACTCGAACACCTATACGGATTCTCCTCCGCAGTGGCAGATATGTAAATACGGGTTTTCCGTACCATTTCTTGCGCAATACGGTTCGAACACTCGAACACCTATACGGATTCTCCTGCACAGTGGCAGATATGTAAATACGGGGTTTACGTACCATTTCTTGCGCATTACGGTTCGAACACTCGAACACCTATACGGATTCTCCTGCACAATGGCAGATATGTAAATATGGGGTTTACATACCATTTCTTGCGCAATACGGTTCGAACACTCGAACACCTATACGGATTCTCCTGCACAGTGGTAGATATGTAAATACGGGGTTTACATACCATTTCTTGCGCAATACGGTTCGAACACTCGAACACCTATACGGATTCTCCTGCACAGTGGCAGATATGTAAATACGGGGTTTACATACCATTTCTTGCGCAATACGGTTCGAACACTCGAACACCTATACGGATTCTCCTGCACAGTGGTAGATATGTAAATACGGGGTTTACATACCATTTCTTGCGCAATACGGTTCGAACACTCGAACACCTATACGGATTCTCCTGCACAGTGGCAGATATGTAAATACGGGGTTTACATACCATTTCTTGCGTATTACGGTTCGAACACTCGAACACCTATACGGATTCTCCTGCACAGTGGCAGATACGTAAATACGGGGTTTACATACCATTTCTTGCGCATTACGGTTCGAACACTCGAACACCTATACGGATTCTCCTGCACAGTGGCAGATATGTAAATACGGGGTTTACATACCATTTCTTGCGCAATACGGTTCGAACACTCGAACACCTATACGGATTCTCCTGCACAGTGGCAGATATGTAAATACGGGGTTTACATACCATTTCTTGCGCAATACGGTTCGAACACTCGAACACCTATACGGATTCTCCTGCACAGTGGCAGATATGTAAATACGGGGTTTACATACCATTTCTTGCGCATTACGGTTCGAACACTCGAACACCTATACGGATTCTCCTGCACAGTGGCAGGTATGTAAATACGGGGTTTACATACCATTTCTTGCGCAATACGGTTCGAACACTCGAACACCTATACGGATTCTCCTGCACAGTGGCAGATATGTAAATGTGGGGTTTACTTACCATTTCTTGCGAAATACGGTTCGAACACTCGAACACCTATACGGATTCTCCTGCACAATGGCAGATATGTAAATACGGGGTTTACATACCATTTCTTGCTCAATACGGTTCGAACACTCGAACACCTATACGGATTCTCCTGCACAGTGGCAGATATGTAAATACGGGGTTTACGTACCATTTCTTGCGCATTACGGTTCGAACACTCGAACACCTATACGGATTCTCCTGCACAGTGGCAGATATGTAAATATGGGGTTTACATACCATTTCTTGCGCAATACGGTTCGAACACTCGAACACCTATACGGATTCTCCTGCACAGTGGCAGATATGTAAATACGGGGTTTACATACCATTTCTTGCGCAATACGGTTCGAACACTCGAACACCTATACGGATTCTCCTGCACAGTGGTAGATATGTAAATACGGGATTTACATACAATTTCTTGCGCAATACGGTTCGAACACTCGAACACCTATACGGATTCTCCTGCACAGTGGCAGATATGTAAATACGGGGTTTACATACCATTTCTTGCGCATTACGGTTCGAACACTCGAACACCTATACGGATTCTCCTGCACAGTGGCAGATATGTAAATACGGGGTTTACATACCATTTCTTGCGCATTACGGTTCGAACACTCGAACACCTATACGGATTCTCCTACGCAGTGGCAGATTTGTAAATACGGGTTTTCCGTACCATTTCTTGCGCAATACGGTTTGAACACTCGAACACCTATACGGATTCTCCTGCACAGTGGCAGATATGTAAATACGGGGTTTACATACCATTTCTTGCGCAATACGGTTCGAACACTCGAACACCTATACGGATTCTCCTGCACAGTGGCAGATATGTAAATGTGGGGTTTACTTACCATTTCTTGCGAAATACGGTTCGAACACTCGAACACCTATACGGATTCTCCTGCACAGTGGCAGATATGTAAATACGGGGTTTACATACCATTTCTTGCGCAATACGGTTTGAACACTCGAACACCTATACGGATTCTCCTGCACAGTGGCAGATATGTAAATACGGGGTTTACATACCATTTCTTGCGCATTACGGTTCGAACACTCGAACACCTATACGGATTCTCCTGCACAGTGGCAGATATGTAAATACGGGGTTTACATACCATTTCTTGCGCAATACGGTTCGAACACTCGAACACCTATACGGATTCTCCTGCACAGTGGCAGATATGTAAATACGGGGTTTACATACCATTTCTTGCGCATTACGGTTCGAACACTCGAACACCTATACGGATTCTCCTGCACAGTGGCAGATATGTAAATACGTGGTTTACATACCATTTCTTGGGCAATACGGTTCGAACACTCGAACACCTATACGGATTCTCCTGCACAGTGGCAGATATGTAAATACGGGGTTTACATACCATTTCTTGCGCAATACGGTTCGTACACTCGAAAACCTATACGGATTCTCCTGCACAGTGGCAGATATGTAAATACGGGCTTTACATACCATTTCTTGCGCAATACGGTTCGAACACTCGAACACCTATACGGATTCTCCTGCACAGTGGCAGATATGTAAATACGGGGTTTACATACCATTTCTTGCGCAATACGGTTCGAACATTCGAACACCTATACGGATTCTCCTGCACAGTGGCAGATATGTAAATACGGGGTTTACATACCATTTCTTGCGCAATACGGTTCGAACACTCGAACACCTATACGGATTCTCCTGCACAGAGGCAGATATGTAAATACGAGGTTTACTTACCATTTCTTGCGAAATACGGTTCGAACAATCGAACACCTATACGGATTCTCCTGCACAGTGGCAGATATGTAAATACGGGGTTTACATACCATTTCTTGCGCAATACGGTTCGAACACTCGAACACCTATACGGATTCTCCTGCACAGTGGCAGATATGTAAATACGGGGTTTACATACCATTTCTTGCTCAATACGGTTCGAACACTCGAACACCTATACGGATTCTCCTGCACAGTGGCAGATATGTAAATACGGGGTTTACATACCATTTCTTGCGCATTACGGTTCGAACACTCGAACACCTATACGGATTCTCCTGCACAGTGGCAGATATGTAAATACGGGGTTTACATACCATTTCTTGCGCATTACGGTTCGAACACTCGAACACCTATACGGATTCTCCTACGCAGTGGCAGATATGTAAATACGGGTTTTCCGTACCATTTCTTGCGCAAAACGGTTCGAACACTCGAACATCTATACGGATTCTCCTGCACAGTGGCAGATATGTAAATACGGGGTTTACGTACCATTTCTTGCGCAATACGGTTCGAACACTCGAACACCTATACGGATTCTCCTGCACAGTGGCAGATATGTAAATACGGGGTTTACATACCATTTCTTGCGCAATACGGTTCGAACACTCGAACACCTATACGGATTCTCCTGCACAGTGGCAGATATGTAAATACGGGGTTTACATACCATTTCTTGCGCAATACGGTTCGAACACTCGAACACCTATACGGATTCTCCTGCACAGTGGCAGATATGTAAATACGGGGTTTACATACCATTTCTTGCGCATTACGGTTCGAACACTCGAACACCTATACGGATTCTCCTGCACAGTGGCAGATATGTAAATACGGGGTTTACATACCATTTCTTGCGCAATACGGTTCGAACACTCGAACACCTATACGGTTTCTCCTGCACAGTGGCAGATATGTAAATGCGGGGTTTACTTACCATTTCTTGCGAAATACGGTTCGAACACTCGAACACCTATACGGATTCTCCTGCACAGTGGCAGATATGTAGATACGGGGTTTACATACCATTTCTTGCGCAATACGGTTCGAACACTCGAAAACCTCTACGGATTCTCCTGCACAGTGGCAGATATGTAAATACGGGGTTTACATACCATTTCTTGCGCAATACGGTTCGAACACTCGAAAACCTATACGGATTCTCCTACAAAGTGGCAGATATGTAAATGCGGGGTTTACATAACATTTCTTGCGCAATACGGTTCGAACACTCGAACACCTATACGGATTCTTCTGCACAGTGGCAGATATGTTAATACGGGGTTTACATACCATTTCTTGCGCATTACGGTTCGAACACTCGAACACCTATACGGATTCTCCTGCACAGTGGCAGATATGTAAATACGGGGTTTACATACCATTTCTTGCGCATTACGGTTCGAACACTCGAACACCTATACGGATTCTCCTGCGCAGTGGCAGATATGTAAATACGGGTTTTCCGTACCATTTCTTGCGCAATACGGTTCGAACACTCGAACACCTATACGGATTCTCCTACACAGTGGCAGATATGTAAATACGGGGTTTACGTACCATTTCTTGCTCAATACGGTTCTAACACTCGAACACCTATACGGATTCTCCTGCACAGTGGCAGATATGTAAATACGGGGTTTACATACCATTTCTTGCGCAATACGGTTCGAACACTCGAACACCTATACGGATTCTCCTGCACAGTGGCAGATATGTAAATACGGGGTTTACATACCATTTCTTGCGCAATACGGTTCGAACTCTCGAACACCTATACGGATTCTCCTACACAGTGGCAGATATGTAAATACGGGGTTTACATACCATTTCTTGCGCATTACGGTTCGAACACTCGAACACCTATACGGATTCTCCAGCACAGTGGCAGATATGTAAATACGGGGTTTACATACCATTTCTTGCTCAATACGGTTCGAACACTCGAACACCTATACGGATTCTCCTGCACAGTGGCAGATATGTAAATACGGGGTTTACATACCATTTCTTGCGCAATACGGTTCGAACACTCGAACACCTATACGGATTCTCCTGCACAGTGGCAGATATGTAAATACGGGGTTTACATACCATTTCTTGCGCATTACGGTTCGAACACTCGAACACCTATACGGATTCTCCTGCACAGTGGCAGATATGTAAATACGGGGTTTACATACCATTTCTTTCGCAATACGGTTCGAACACTCGAACACCTATACGGATTCTCCTGCACAGTGGCAGATATGTAAATGTGGGGTTTACTTACCATTTCTTGCGAAATACGGTTCGAACACTCGAACACCTATACGGATTCTCCTGCACAGTGGCAGATATGTAAATACGGGGTTTACATACCATTTCTTGCGCATTACGGTTCGAACACTCGAACACCTATACGGATTCTCCTGCACAGTGGCAGATATGTAAATACGGGGTTTACATACCATTTCTTGCGCATTACGGTTCGAACACTCGAACACCGATACGGATTCTCCTGCACAATGGCAGATATGTAAATACGAGGTTTACATACCATTTGTTGCGCAATACGGTTCGAACACTCGAACACCTATACGGATTCTCCTGCACAGTGGCAGATATGTAAATACGGGGTTTACATACCATTTCTTGCGCAATACGGTTCGAACACTCGAACACCTATACGGATTCTCCTGCACAGTGGCAGATATGTAAATGTGGGGTTTACTTACCATTTCCTGCGAAATACGGTTCGAACACTCGAACACCTATACGGATTCTCCTGCACAGTGGCAGATATGTAAATACGGGGTTTACATACCATTTCTTGCGCAATACGGTTCGAACACTCGAACACCTATACGGATTCTCCTGCAAAGTGGCAGATATGTAAATGCGGGGTTTACATAACATTTCTTGCGCAATACGGTTCGAACACTCGAACACCTATACGGATTCTTCTGCACAGTGGCAGATATGTTAATACGGGGTTTACATACCATTTCTTGCGCATTACGGTTCGAACACTCGAACACCTATACGGATTCTCCTGCACAGTGGCAGATATGTAAATACGGGGTTTACATACCATTTCTTGCGCATTACGGTTCGAACAGTCGAACACCGATACGGATTCTCCTGCGCAGTGGCAGATATGTAAATACGGGTTTTCCGTACCATTTCTTGCGCAATACGGTTCGAACACTCGAACACCTATACGGATTCTCCTACACAGTGGCAGATATGTAAATACGGGGTTTACGTACCATTTCTTGCTCAATACGGTTCTAACACTCGAACACCTATACGGATTCTCCTGCACAGTGGCAGATATGTAAATACGGGGTTTACATACCATTTCTTGCGCAATATGGTTCGAACACTCGAACACCTATACGGATTCTCCTGCACAGTGGCAGATATGTAAATACGGGGTTTACATACCATTTCTTGCGCAATACGGTTCGAACACTCGAACACCTATACGGATTCTCCTACACAGTGGCAGATATGTAAATACGGGGTTTACATACCATTTCTTGCGCATTACGGTTCGAACACTCGAACACCTATACGGATTCTCCTGCACAGTGGCAGATATGTAAATACGGGGTTTACATGCCATTTCTTGCGCAATACGGTTCGAACACTCGAACACCTATACGGATTCTCTTGCACAGTGGCAGATATGTAAATGTGGGGTTTACTTACCATTTCTTGCGAAATACGGTTCGAACACTCGAACACCTATACGGATTCTCCTGCACAGTGGCAGATATGTAAATACGGGGTTTACATACCATTTCTTACGCAATACGGTTCGAACACTCGAACACCTATACGGATTCTCCTGCACAGTGGCAGATATGTAAATACGGGGTTTACATACCATTTCTTGCGCATTACGGTTCGAACACTCGAACACCTATACGGATTCTCCTGCACAGTGGCAGATATGTAAATACGGGGTTTACATACCATTTCTTGGGCAATACGGTTCGAACACTCGAACACCTATACGGATTCTCCTGCACAGTGGCAGATATGTAAATGCGGGGTATACTTACCATTTCTTGCGAAATACGGTTCCAACACTCGAACACCTATACGGATTCTCCTGCACAGTGGTAGATATGTAAATACGGGGTTTACATACCATTTCTTGCGCATTACGGTTCGAACACTCGAACACCTACACGGATTCTCCGGCACAGTGGCAGATATGTAAATACGTGGTTTACATACCATTTCTTGCGGAATACAGTTCGAACACTCGAACACCTATACGGATTCTCCTGCACAGTGGCAGATATGTAAATACGGGGTTTACATACCATTTCTTGCGCCATACGGTTCGAACACTCGAAAACCTATACGGATTCTCCTGCACAGTGGCAGATATGTAAATACGGGGTTTACATACCATTTCTTGCGCAATACGGTTCGAACACTCGAACACCTATACGGATTCTCCTGCACAGTGGCAGATATGTAAATACGGGGTTTACATACCATTTCTTGCGCAATACGGCTCGAACATTCGAACACCTATACGGATTCTCCTGCACAGTGGCAGATATGTAAATACGGGGTTTACATACCATTTCTTGCGCAATACGGTTCGAACACTCGAACACCTATACGGATTCTCCTGCACAGAGGCAGATATGTAAATATGAGGTTTACTTACCATTTCTTGCGAAATACGGTTCGAACACTCGAACACCTATACGGATTCTCCTGCACAGTGGCAGATATGTAAAAACGGGGTTTACATACCATTTCTTGCGCAATACGGTTCGAACACTCGAACACCTATACGGATTCTCCTGCACAGTGGCAGATATGTAAATACGGGGTTTACATACCATTTCTAGCTCAATACGGTTCGAACACTCGAACACCTATACGGATTCTCCTGCACAGTGGCAGATATGTAAATACGGGGTTTACATACCATTTCTTCCGCATTACGGTTCGAACACTCGAACACCTATACGGATTCTCCTGCACAGTGGCAGATATGTAAATACGGGGTTTACATACCATTTCTTGCGCATTACGGTTCGAACACTCGAACACCTATACGGATTCTCCTACGCAGTGGCAGATATGTAAATACGGGTTTTCCGTACCATTTCTTGCGCAATACGGTTCGAACACTCGAACATCTATACGGATTCTCCTGCACAGTGGCAGATATGTAAATACGGGGTTTACGTACCATTTCTTGCACAATACGGCTCAAACACTCGAACACCTATACGGATTCTCCTGCACAGTGGCAGATATGTAAATACGGGGTTTACATACCATTTCTTGCGCAATACGGTTCGAACACTCGAACACCTATACGGATTCTCCTGCACAGTGGCAGATATGTAAATAAGGGGTTTACATACCATTTCTTGCGCAATACGGTTCGAACACTCGAACACCTATACGGATTCTCCTGCACAGTGGCAGATATATAAATACGGGGTTTACATACCATTTCTTGCGCATTACGGTTCGAACACTCGAACACCTAAACGGATTCTCCTGCACAGTGGCAGATATGTAAATACGGGGTTTACATACCATTTCTTGCGCAATACGGTTTGAACACTGGAACACCTGTACGGATTCTCCTGCACAGTGGCAGATATGTAAATACGGGGTTTACATACCATTTGTTGCGCAATACGGGTCGAACACTCGAACACCTATACGGATTCTCCTGCACAGTGGCAGATATGTAAATACGGGGTTTACATGCCATTTCTTGTGCATTACGGTTCGAACACTCGAACACCTATACGGATTCTCCTGCACAGTGGCAGATATGTAAATACGGGGTTTACATACCATTTCTTGCGCAATACGGTTCGAACACTCGAACACCTATACGGATTCTCCTGCACAGTGGTAGATATGTAAATACGGGGTTTACATACCATTTCTTGCGCATTACGGTTCGAACACTCGAACACCTATACGGATTCTCCGGCACAGTGGCAGATATGTAAATACGTGGTTTACATACCATTTCTTGCGGAATACGGTTCGAACACTCGAACACCTATACGGATTCTCCTGCACAGTGGCAGATATGTAAATACGGGGTTTACATACCATTTCTTGCGCAATACGGTTCGAACACTCGAACACCTATACGGATTCTCCTGCACAGTGGCAGATATGTAAATACGGTGTTTACATACCATTTCTTGCGCAATACGGTTCGAACATTCGAACACCTATACGGATTCTCCTGCACAGTGGCAGATATGTAAATACGGGGTTTACATACCATTTCTTGCGCAATACGGTTCGAACACTCGAACACCTATACGGATTCTCCTGCACAGAGGCAGATATGTAAATATGAGGTTTACCTACCATTTCTTGCGAAATACGGTTCGAACACTCGAACACCTATACGGATTCTCCTGTACAGTGGCAGATATGTAAATACGGGGTTTACATACCATTTCTTGCGCAATACGGTTCGAACACTCGAAAACCTATACGGATTCTCCTACAAAGTGGCAGATATGTAAATGCGGGGTTTACATAACATTTCTTGCGCAATACGGTTCGAACACTCGAACACCTATACGGATTCTTCTGCACAGTGGCAGATATGTTAATACGGGGTTTACATACCATTTCTTGCGCATTACGGTTCGAACACTCGAACACCTACACGGATTCTCCTGCACAGTGGCAGATATGTAAATACGGGGTTTACATACCATTTCTTGCGCATTACGGTTCGAACACTCGAACACCTATACGGATTCTCCTGCACAGTGGCAGATATGTAAATACGGGGTTTACATACCATTTCTTGCGCAATACGGTTCGAACACTCGAACACCTATACGGATTCTCTTGCACAGTGGCAGATATGTAAATGTGGGGTTTACTTACCATTTCTTGCGAAATACGGTTCGAACACTCGAACACCTATACGGATTCTCCTGCACAGTGGCAGATATGTAAATACGGGGTTTACATACCATTTCTTGCGCAATACGGTTCGAACACTCGAACACCTATACGGATTCTCCTGCACAGTGGCAGATATGTAAATACGGGGTTTACATACCATTTCTTGCGCATTACGGTTCGAACACTCGAACACCTATACGGATTCTCCTGCACAGTGGCAGATATGTAAATACGGGGTTTACATACCATTTCTTGCTCAATACGGTTCGAACACTCGAACACCTATACGGATTCTCCTGCACAGTGGCAGATATGTAAATGCGGGGTTTACTTACCATTTCTTGCGAAATACGGTTCCAACACTCGAACACCTATACGGATTCTCCTGCACAGTGGTAGATATGTAAATACGGGGTTTACATACCATTTCTTGCGCATTACGGTTCGAACACTCGAACACCTATACGGATTCTCCGGCACAGTGGCAGATATGTAAATACGTGGTTTACATACCATTTCTTGCGGAATACGGTTCGAACACTCGAACACCTATACGGATTCTCCTGCACAGTGGCAGATATGTAAATACGGGGTTTACATACCATTTCTTGCGCCATACGGTTCGAACACTCGAAAACCTATACGGATTCTCCTGCACAGTGGCATATATGTAAATACGGGGTTTACATACCATTTCTTGCGCAATACGGTTCGAACACTCGAACACCTATACGGATTCTCCTGCACAGTGGCAGATATGTAAATACGGGGTTTACATACCATTTCTTGCGCAATACGGCTCGAACATTCGAACACCTATACGGATTCTCCTGCACAGTGGCAGATATGTAAATACGGGGTTTACATACCATTTCTTGCGCAATACGGTTCGAACACTCGAACACCTATACGGATTCTCCTGCACAGACGCAGATATGTAAATATGAGGTTTACTTACCATTTCTTGCGAAATACGGTTCGAACACTCGAACACCTATACGGATTCTCCTGCACAGTGGCAGATATGTAAATACGGGGTTTACATACCATTTCTTGCGCAATACGGTTCGAACCCTCGAAAACCTATACGGATTCTCCTACAAAGTGGCAGATATGTAAATGCGGGGTTTACATAGCATTTCTTGCGCAATACGGTTCGAACACTCGAACACCTATACGGATTCTTCTGCACAGTGGCAGATATGTTAATACGGGGTTTACATACCATTTCTTGCACATTACGGTTCGAACACTCGAACACCTATACGGATTCTCCTGCACAGTGGCAGATATGTAAATACGGGGTTTACGTACCATTTCTTGCGCATTACGGTTCGAACACTCGAACACCTATACGGATTCTCCTGCGCAGTGGCAGATATGTAAATACGGGTTTTCCGTACCATTTCTTGCACAATACGGTTCGAACACTCGAACACCTATACGGATTCTCCTACACAGTGGCAGATATGTAAATACGGGGTTTACGTACCATTTCTTGCTCAATACGGTTCTAACACTCGAACACCTATATGGATTCTCCTGCACAGTGGCAGATATGTAAATACAGGGTTTACATACCATTTCTTGCGCAATACGGTTCGAACACTCGAACACCTATACGGATTCTCCTGCATAGTGGCAGATATGTAAATACGGGGTTTACATACCATTTCTTGCGCATTACGGTTCGAACACTCGAACACCTATACGGATTCTCCTGCACAGTGGCAGATATGTAAATACGGGGTTTACATACCATTTCTTGCGCAATACGGTTCGAACACTCGAACACCTATACGGATTCTCCTGCACAGTGGCAGATATGTAAATGCGGGGTTTACTTACCATTTCTTGCGAAATACGGTTCCAACACTCGAACACCTATACGGATTCTCCTGCACAGTGGTAGATATGTAAATACGGGGTTCACATACCATTTCTTGCGCATTACGGTTCGAACACTCGAACACCTATACGGATTCTCCGGCACAGTGGCAGATATGTAAATACGTGGTTTACATACCATTTCTTGCGGAATACGGTTCGAACACTCGAACACCTATACGGATTCTCCTGCACAGTGGCAGATATGTAAATACGGGGTTTACATACCATTTCTTGCGCCATACGGTTCGAACACTAGAAAACCTATACGGATTCTCCTGCACAGTGGCATATATGTAAATACGGGGTTTACATACCATTTCTTGCGCAATACGGTTCGAACACTCGAACACCTATACGGATTCTCCTGCACAGTGGCAGATATGTAAATACGGGGTTTACATACCATTTCTTGCGCAATACGGCTCGAACATTCGAACACCTATACGGATTCTCCTGCACAGTGGCAGATATGTAAATATGGGGTTTACATACCATTTCTTGCGCAATACGGTTCGAACACTCGAACACCTATACGGATTCTCCTGCACAGAGGCAGATATGTAAATATGAGGTTTACTTACCATTTCTTGCGAAATACGGTTCGAACACTCGAACACCTATACGGATTCTCCTGCACAGTGGCAGATATGTAAATACGGGGTTTACATACCATTTCTTGCGCAATACGGTTCGAACACTCGAAAACCTATACGGATTCTCCTACAAAGTGGCAGATATGTAAATGCAGGGTTTACATAACATTTCTTGCGCAATACGGTTCGAACACTCGAACACCTATACGGATTCTTCTGCACAGTGGCAGATATGTTAATACGGGGTTTACATACCATTTCTTGCGCATTACGGTTCGAACACTCGAACACCTATACGGATTCTCCTGCACAGTGGCAGATATGTAAATACGGGGTTTACATACCATTTCTTGCGCATTACGGTTCGAACACTCGAACACCTATACGGATTCTCCTGCGCAGTGGCAGATATGTAAATACGGGTTTTCCGTACCATTTCTTGCGCAATACGGTTCGAACACTCGAACACCTATACGGATTCTCCTACACAGTGGCAGATATGTAAATACGGGGTTTACGTACCATTTCTTGCTCAATACGGTTCGAACACTCGAACACCTATACGGATTCTCCTGCACAGTGGCAGATATGTAAATACGGGGTTTACATACCATTTCTTGCGCAATACGGCTCGAACATTCGAACACCTATACGGATTCTCCTGCACAGTGGCAGATATGTAAATACGGGGTTTACATACCATTTCTTGCGCAATACGGTTCGAACACTCGAACACCTATACGGATTCTCCTGCACAGACGCAGATATGTAAATATGAGGTTTACTTACCATTTCTTGCGAAATACGGTTCGAACACTCGAACACCTATACGGATTCTCCTGCACAGTGGCAGATATGTAAATACGGGGTTTACATACCATTTCTTGCGCAATACGGTTCGAACACTCGAACACCTATACGGATTCTCCTACACAGTGGCAGATATGTAAATACGGGGTTTACGTACCATTTCTTGCTCAATACGGTTCTAACACTCGAACACCTATACGGATTCTCCTGCACAGTGGCAGATATGTAAATACGGGGTTTACATACCATTTCTTGCGCAATACGGTTCGAACACTCGAACACCTATACGGATTCTCCTGCATAGTGGCAGATATGTAAATACGGGGTTTACATACCATTTCTTGCGCATTACGGTTCGAACACTCGAACACCTATACGGATTCTCCTGCACAGTGGCAGATATGTAAATACGGGGTTTACATACCATTTCTTGCGCAATACGGTTCGAACACTCGAACACCTATACGGATTCTCCTGCACCGTGGCAGATATGTAAATGCGGGGTTTACTTACCATTTCTTGCGAAATACGGTTCCAACACTCGAACACCTATACGGATTCCCCTGCACAGTGGTAGATATGTAAATACGGGGTTCACATACCATTTCTTGCGCATTACGGTTCGAACACTCGAACACCTATACGGATTCTCCGGCACAGTGGCAGATATGTAAATACGTGGTTTACATACCATTTCTTGCGGAATACGGTTCGAACACTCGAACACCTATACGGATTCTCCTGCACAGTGGCAGATATGTAAATACGGGGTTTACATACCATTTCTTGCGCCATACGGTTCGAACACTAGAAAACCTATACGGATTCTCCTGCACAGTGGCATATATGTAAATACGGGGTTTACATACCATTTCTTGCGCAATACGGTTCGAACACTCGAACACCTATACGGATTCTCCTGCACAGTGGCAGATATGTAAATACGGGGTTTACATACCATTTCTTGCGCAATACGGCTCGAACATTCGAACACCTATACGGATTCTCCTGCACAGTGGCAGATATGTAAATATGGGGTTTACATACCATTTCTTGCGCAATACGGTTCGAACACTCGAACACCTATACGGATTCTCCTGCACAGAGGCAGATATGTAAATATGAGGTTTACTTACCATTTCTTGCGAAATACGGTTCGAACACTCGAACACCTATACGGATTCTCCTGCACAGTGGCAGATATGTAAATACGGGGTTTACATACCATTTCTTGCGCAATACGGTTCGAACACTCGAAAACCTATACGGATTCTCCTACAAAGTGGCAGATATGTAAATGCGGGGTTTACATAACATTTCTTGCGCAATACGGTTCGAACACTCGAACACCTATACGGATTCTCCTGCACAGACGCAGATATGTAAATATGAGGTTTACTTACCATTTCTTGCGAAATACGGTTCGAACACTCGAACACCTATACGGATTCTCCTGCACAGTGGCAGATATGTAAATACGGGGTTTACATACCATTTCTTGCGCAATACGGTTCGAACCCTCGAAAACCTATACGGATTCTCCTACAAAGTGGCAGATATGTAAATGCGGGGTTTACATAGCATTTCTTGCGCAATACGGTTCGAACACTCGAACACCTATACGGATTCTTCTGCACAGTGGCAGATATGTTAATACGGGGTTTACATACCATTTCTTGCACATTACGGTTCGAACACTCGAACACCTATACGGATTCTCCTGCACAGTGGCAGATATGTAAATACGGGGTTTACGTACCATTTCTTGCGCATTACGGTTCGAACACTCGAACACCTATACGGATTCTCCTGCGCAGTGGCAGATATGTAAATACGGGTTTTCCGTACCATTTCTTGCACAATACGGTTCGAACACTCGAACACCTATACGGATTCTCCTACACAGTGGCAGATATGTAAATACGGGGTTTACGTACCATTTCTTGCTCAATACGGTTCTAACACTCGAACACCTATATGGATTCTCCTGCACAGTGGCAGATATGTAAATACAGGGTTTACATACCATTTCTTGCGCAATACGGTTCGAACACTCGAACACCTATACGGATTCTCCTGCATAGTGGCAGATATGTAAATACGGGGTTTACATACCATTTCTTGCGCATTACGGTTCGAACACTCGAACACCTATACGGATTCTCCTGCACAGTGGCAGATATGTAAATACGGGGTTTACATACCATTTCTTGCGCAATACGGTTCGAACACTCGAACACCTATACGGATTCTCCTGCACAGTGGCAGATATGTAAATGCGGGGTTTACTTACCATTTCTTGCGAAATACGGTTCCAACACTCGAACACCTATACGGATTCTCCTGCACAGTGGTAGATATGTAAATACGGGGTTCACATACCATTTCTTGCGCATTACGGTTCGAACACTCGAACACCTATACGGATTCTCCGGCACAGTGGCAGATATGTAAATACGTGGTTTATATACCATTTCTTGCGGAATACGGTTCGAACACTCGAACACCTATACGGATTCTCCTGCACAGTGGCAGATATGTAAATACGGGGTTTACATACCATTTCTTGCGCCATACGGTTCGAACACTAGAAAACCTATACGGATTCTCCTGCACAGTGGCATATATGTAAATACGGGGTTTACATACCATTTCTTGCGCAATACGGTTCGAACACTCGAACACCTATACGGATTCTCCTGCACAGTGGCAGATATGTAAATACGGGGTTTACATACCATTTCTTGCGCAATACGGCTCGAACATTCGAACACCTATACGGATTCTCCTGCACAGTGGCAGATATGTAAATATGGGGTTTACATACCATTTCTTGCGCAATACGGTTCGAACACTCGAACACCTATACGGATTCTCCTGCACAGAGGCAGATATGTAAATATGAGGTTTACTTACCATTTCTTGCGAAATACGGTTCGAACACTCGAACACCTATACGGATTCTCCTGCACAGTGGCAGATATGTAAATACGGGGTTTACATACCATTTCTTGCGCAATACGGTTCGAACACTCGAAAACCTATACGGATTCTCCTACAAAGTGGCAGATATGTAAATGCAGGGTTTACATAACATTTCTTGCGCAATACGGTTCGAACACTCGAACACCTATACGGATTCTTCTGCACAGTGGCAGATATGTTAATACGGGGTTTACATACCATTTCTTGCGCATTACGGTTCGAACACTCGAACACCTATACGGATTCTCCTGCACAGTGGCAGATATGTAAATACGGGGTTTACATACCATTTCTTGCGCATTACGGTTCGAACACTCGAACACCTATACGGATTCTCCTGCACCGTGGCAGATATGTAAATGCGGGGTTTACTTACCATTTCTTGCGAAATACGGTTCCAACACTCGAACACCTATACGGATTCCCCTGCACAGTGGTAGATATGTAAATACGGGGTTCACATACCATTTCTTGCGCATTACGGTTCGAACACTCGAACACCTATACGGATTCTCCGGCACAGTGGTAGATATGTAAATACGTGGTTTACATACCATTTCTTGCGGAATACGGTTCGAACACTCGAACACCTATACGGATTCTCCTGCACAGTGGCAGATATGTAAATACGGGGTTTACATACCATTTCTTGCGCCATACGGTTCGAACACTAGAAAACCTATACGGATTCTCCTGCACAGTGGCATATATGTAAATACGGGGTTTACATACCATTTCTTGCGCAATACGGTTCGAACACTCGAACACCTATACGGATTCTCCTGCACAGTGGCAGATATGTAAATACGGGGTTTACATACCATTTCTTGCGCAATACGGCTCGAACATTCGAACACCTATACGGATTCTCCTGCACAGTGGCAGATATGTAAATATGGGGTTTACATACCATTTCTTGCGCAATACGGTTCGAACACTCGAACACCTATACGGATTCTCCTGCACAGAGGCAGATATGTAAATATGAGGTTTACTTACCATTTCTTGCGAAATACGGTTCGAACACTCGAACACCTATACGGATTCTCCTGCACAGTGGCAGATATGTAAATACGGGGTTTACATACCATTTCTTGCGCAATACGGTTCGAACACTCGAAAACCTATACGGATTCTCCTACAAAGTGGCAGATATGTAAATGCGGGGTTTACATAACATTTCTTGCGCAATACGGTTCGAACACTCGAACACCTATACGGATTCTCCTGCACAGACGCAGATATGTAAATATGAGGTTTACTTACCATTTCTTGCGAAATACGGTTCGAACACTCGAACACCTATACGGATTCTCCTGCACAGTGGCAGATATGTAAATACGGGGTTTACATACCATTTCTTGCGCAATACGGTTCGAACCCTCGAAAACCTATACGGATTCTCCTACAAAGTGGCAGATATGTAAATGCGGGGTTTACATAGCATTTCTTGCGCAATACGGTTCGAACACTCGAACACCTATACGGATTCTTCTGCACAGTGGCAGATATGTTAATACGGGGTTTACATACCATTTCTTGCACATTACGGTTCGAACACTCGAACACCTATACGGATTCTCCTGCACAGTGGCAGATATGTAAATACGGGGTTTACGTACCATTTCTTGCGCATTACGGTTCGAACACTCGAACACCTATACGGATTCTCCTGCGCAGTGGCAGATATGTAAATACGGGTTTTCCGTACCATTTCTTGCACAATACGGTTCGAACACTCGAACACCTATACGGATTCTCCTACACAGTGGCAGATATGTAAATACGGGGTTTACGTACCATTTCTTGCTCAATACGGTTCTAACACTCGAACACCTATATGGATTCTCCTGCACAGTGGCAGATATGTAAATACAGGGTTTACATACCATTTCTTGCGCAATACGGTTCGAACACTCGAACACCTATACGGATTCTCCTGCATAGTGGCAGATATGTAAATACGGGGTTTACATACCATTTCTTGCGCATTACGGTTCGAACACTCGAACACCTATACGGATTCTCCTACACAGTGGCAGATATGTAAATACGGGGTTTACATACCATTTCTTGCGCAATACGGTTCGAACACTCGAACACCTATACGGATTCTCCTGCACAGTGGCAGATATGTAAATGCGGGGTTTACTTACCATTTCTTGCGAAATACGGTTCCAACACTCGAACACCTATACGGATTCTCCTGCACAGTGGTAGATATGTAAATACGGGGTTCACATACCATTTCTTGCGCATTACGGTTCGAACACTCGAACACCTATACGGATTCTCCGGCACAGTGGCAGATATGTAAATACGTGGTTTATATACCATTTCTTGCGGAATACGGTTCGAACACTCGAACACCTATACGGATTCTCCTGCACAGTGGCAGATATGTAAATACGGGGTTTACATACCATTTCTTGCGCCATACGGTTCGAACACTAGAAAACCTATACGGATTCTCCTGCACAGTGGCATATATGTAAATACGGGGTTTACATACCATTTCTTGCGCAATACGGTTCGAACACTCGAACACCTATACGGATTCTCCTGCACAGTGGCAGATATGTAAATACGGGGTTTACATACCATTTCTTGCGCAATACGGCTCGAACATTCGAACACCTATACGGATTCTCCTGCACAGTGGCAGATATGTAAATATGGGGTTTACATACCATTTCTTGCGCAATACGGTTCGAACACTCGAACACCTATACGGATTCTCCTGCACAGAGGCAGATATGTAAATATGAGGTTTACTTACCATTTCTTGCGAAATACGGTTCGAACACTCGAACACCTATACGGATTCTCCTGCACAGTGGCAGATATGTAAATACGGGGTTTACATACCATTTCTTGCGCAATACGGTTCGAACACTCGAAAACCTATACGGATTCTCCTACAAAGTGGCAGATATGTAAATGCAGGGTTTACATAACATTTCTTGCGCAATACGGTTCGAACACTCGAACACCTATACGGATTCTTCTGCACAGTGGCAGATATGTTAATACGGGGTTTACATACCATTTCTTGCGCATTACGGTTCGAACACTCGAACACCTATACGGATTCTCCTGCACAGTGGCAGATATGTAAATACGGGGTTTACATACCATTTCTTGCGCATTACGGTTCGAACACTCGAACACCTATACGGATTCTCCTGCGCAGTGGCAGATATGTAAATACGGGTTTTCCGTACCATTTCTTGCGCAATACGGTTCGAACACTCGAACACCTATACGGATTCTCCTACACAGTGGCAGATATGTAAATACGGGGTTTACGTACCATTTCTTGCTCAATACGGTTCGAACACTCGAACACCTATACGGATTCTCCTGCACAGTGGCAGATATGTAAATACGGGGTTTACATACCATTTCTTGCGCAATACGGCTCGAACATTCGAACACCTATACGGATTCTCCTGCACAGTGGCAGATATGTAAATACGGGGTTTACATACCATTTCTTGCGCAATACGGTTCGAACACTCGAACACCTATACGGATTCTCCTGCACAGACGCAGATATGTAAATATGAGGTTTACTTACCATTTCTTGCGAAATACGGTTCGAACACTCGAACACCTATACGGATTCTCCTGCACAGTGGCAGATATGTAAATACGGGGTTTACATACCATTTCTTGCGCAATACGGTTCGAACACTCGAACACCTATACGGATTCTCCTACACAGTGGCAGATATGTAAATACGGGGTTTACGTACCATTTCTTGCTCAATACGGTTCTAACACTCGAACACCTATACGGATTCTCCTGCACAGTGGCAGATATGTAAATACGGGGTTTACATACCATTTCTTGCGCAATACGGTTCGAACACTCGAACACCTATACGGATTCTCCTGCATAGTGGCAGATATGTAAATACGGGGTTTACATACCATTTCTTGCGCATTACGGTTCGAACACTCGAACACCTATACGGATTCTCCTGCACAGTGGCAGATATGTAAATACGGGGTTTACATACCATTTCTTGCGCAATACGGTTCGAACACTCGAACACCTATACGGATTCTCCTGCACCGTGGCAGATATGTAAATGCGGGGTTTACTTACCATTTCTTGCGAAATACGGTTCCAACACTCGAACACCTATACGGATTCCCCTGCACAGTGGTAGATATGTAAATACGGGGTTCACATACCATTTCTTGCGCATTACGGTTCGAACACTCGAACACCTATACGGATTCTCCGGCACAGTGGCAGATATGTAAATACGTGGTTTACATACCATTTCTTGCGGAATACGGTTCGAACACTCGAACACCTATACGGATTCTCCTGCACAGTGGCAGATATGTAAATACGGGGTTTACATACCATTTCTTGCGCCATACGGTTCGAACACTAGAAAACCTATACGGATTCTCCTGCACAGTGGCATATATGTAAATACGGGGTTTACATACCATTTCTTGCGCAATACGGTTCGAACACTCGAACACCTATACGGATTCTCCTGCACAGTGGCAGATATGTAAATACGGGGTTTACATACCATTTCTTGCGCAATACGGCTCGAACATTCGAACACCTATACGGATTCTCCTGCACAGTGGCAGATATGTAAATATGGGGTTTACATACCATTTCTTGCGCAATACGGTTCGAACACTCGAACACCTATACGGATTCTCCTGCACAGAGGCAGATATGTAAATATGAGGTTTACTTACCATTTCTTGCGAAATACGGTTCGAACACTCGAACACCTATACGGATTCTCCTGCACAGTGGCAGATATGTAAATACGGGGTTTACATACCATTTCTTGCGCAATACGGTTCGAACACTCGAAAACCTATACGGATTCTCCTACAAAGTGGCAGATATGTAAATGCGGGGTTTACATAACATTTCTTGCGCAATACGGTTCGAACACTCGAACACCTATACGGATTCTTCTGCACAGTGGCAGATATGTTAATACGGGGTTTACATACCATTTCTTGCGCATTACGGTTCGAACACTCGAACACCTATACGGATTCTCCTGCACAGTGGCAGATATGTAAATACGGGGTTTACATACCATTTCTTGCGCATTACGGTTCGAACACTCGAACACCTATACGGATTCTCCTGCGCAGTGGCAGATATGTAAATACGGGTTTTCCGTACCATTTCTTGCGCAATACGGTTCGAACACTCGAACACCTATACGGATTCTCCTACACAGTGGCAGATATGTAAATACGGGGTTTACGTACCATTTCTTGCTCAATACGGTTCTAACACTCGAACACCTATACGGATTCTCCTGCACAGTGGCAGATATGTAAATACGGGGTTTACATACCATTTCTTGCGCATTACGGTTTGAACACTCGAACACCAATACGGATTCTCCTGCACAGTGGCAGATATGTAAATACGGGGTTTACATACCATTTCTTGCGCAATACGGTTCGAACACTCGAACACCTATACGGATTCTCCTGCACAGTGGCAGATATGTAAATGCGGGGTTTACTTACCATTTCTTGCGAAATACGGTTCCAACACTCGAACACCTATACGGATTCTCCTGCACAGTGGTAGATATGTAAATACGGGGTTTACATACCATTTCTTGCGCATTACGGTTCGAACACTCGAACACCTATACGGATTCTCCGGCACAGTGGCAGATATGTAAATACGTGGTTTACATACCATTTCTTGCGGAATACGGTTCGAACACTCGAACACCTATACGGATTCTCCTGCACAGTGGCAGATATGTAAATACGGGGTTTACATACCATTTCTTGCGCCATACGGTTCGAACACTCGAACACCTATACGGATTCTCCTGCACAGTGGCAGATATGTAAATACGGGGTTTACATACCATTTCTTGCGCAATACGGCTCGAACATTCGAACAAGTATACGGATTCTCCTGCACAGTGGCAGATATGTAAATACGGGGTTTACATACCATTTCTTGCGCAATACGGTTCGAACACTCGAACACCTATACGGATTCTCCTGCACAGAGGCAGATATGTAAATATGAGGTTTACTTACCATTTCTTGCGAAATACGGTTCGAACACTCGAACACCTATACGGATTCTCCTGCACAGTGGCAGATATGTAAATACGGGGTTTACATACCATTTCTTGCGCAATACGTTTCGAACACTCGAAAACCTATACGGATTCTTCTACAAAGTGGCAGATATGTAAATGCGGGGTTTACATAACATTTCTTGCGCAATACGGTTCGAACACTCGAACACCTATACGGATTCTTCTGCACAGTGGCAGATATGTTAATACGGGGTTTACATACCATTTCTTGCGCATTACGGTTCGAACACTCGAACACCTATACGGATTCTCCTGCACAGTGGCAGATATGTAAATACGGGGTTTACATACCATTTCTTGCGCATTACGGTTCGAACACTCGAACACCTATACGGATTCTCCTGCGCAGTGGCAGATATGTAAATACGGGTTTTCCGTACCATTTCTTGCGCAATACGGTTCGAACACTCGAACACCTATACGGATTCTCCTACACAGTGGCAGATATGTAAATACGGGGTTTACGTACCATTTCTTGCTCAATACGGTTCTAACACTCGAACACCTATACGGATTCTCCTGCACAGTGGTAGATATGTAAATACGGGGTTTACATACCATTTCTTGCGCAATACGGTTCGAACACTCGAACACCTATACGGATTCTCCTGCACAGTGGCAGATATGTAAATACGGGGTTTACATACCATTTCTTGCGCAATACAGTTCGAACACTCGAACACCTATACGGATTCTCCTACACAGTGGCAGATATGTAAATACGGGGTTTACATACCATTTCTTGCGCATTACGGTTCGAACACTCGAACACCTATACGGATTCTCCTGCACAGTGGCAGATATGTAAATACGGGGTTTACATACCATTTCTTGCGCAATACGGTTCGAACACTCGAACACCTATACGGATTCTCTTGCACAGTGGCAGATATGTAAATGTGGGGTTTACTTACCATTTCTTGCGAAATACGGTTCGAACACTCGAACACCTATACGGATTCTCCTGCACAGTGGCAGATATGTAAATACGGGGTTTACATACCATTTCTTGCGCAATACGGTTCGAACACTCGAACACCTATACGGATTCTCCTGCACAGTGGCAGATATGTAAATACGGGGTTTACATACCATTTCTTGCGCATTACGGTTCGAACACTCGAACACCTATACGGATTCTCCTGCACAGTGGCAGATATGTAAATACGGGGTTTACATACCATTTCTTGCGCAATACGGTTCGAACACTCGAACACCTATACGGATTCTCCTGCACAGTGGCAGATATGTAAATGCGGGGTTTACTTACCATTTCTTGCGAAATACGGTTCCAACACTCGAACACCTATACGGATTCTCCTGCACAGTGGTAGATATGTAAATACGGGGTTTACATACCATTTCTTGCGCATTACGGTTCGAACACTCGAACACCTATACGGATTCTCTGGCACAGTGGCAGATATGTAAATACGTGGTTTACATACCATTTCTTGCGGAATACGGTTCGAACACTCGAACACCTATACGGATTCTCCTGCACAGTGGCAGATATGTAAATACGGGGTTTACATACCATTTCTTGCGCCATACGGTTCGAACACTCGAAAACCTATACGGATTCTCCTGCACAGTGGCATATATGTAAATACGGGGTTTACATACCATTTCTTGCGCAATACGGTTCGAACACTCGAACACCTATACGGATTCTCCTGCACAGTGGTAGATATGTAAATACGGGGTTTACATACCATTTCTTGCGCAATACGGCTCGAACATTCGAACACCTATACGGATTCTCCTGCACAGTGGCAGATATGTAAATACGGGGTTTACATACCATTTCTTGCGCAATACGGTTCGAACACTCGAACACCTATACGGATTCTCCTGCACAGTGGCAGATATGTAAATACGGGGTTTACATACCATTTCTTGCGCATTACGGTTCGAACACTCGAACACCTATACGGATTCTCCTGCACAGTGGCAGATATGTAAATACGGGGTTTACATACCATTTCTTGCGCAATACGGTTCGAACACTCGAACACCTATACGGATTCTCCTGCACAGTGGCAGATATGTAAATGCGGGGTTTACTTACCATTTCTTGCGAAATACGGTTCCAACACTCGAACACCTATACGGATTCTCCTGCACAGTGGTAGATATGTAAATACGGGGTTTACATACCATTTCTTGCGCATTACGGTTCGAACACTCGAACACCTATACGGATTCTCTGGCACAGTGGCAGATATGTAAATACGTGGTTTACATACCATTTCTTGCGGAATACGGTTCGAACACTCGAACACCTATACGGATTCTCCTGCACAGTGGCAGATATGTAAATACGGGGTTTACATACCATTTCTTGCGCCATACGGTTCGAACACTCGAAAACCTATACGGATTCTCCTGCACAGTGGCATATATGTAAATACGGGGTTTACATACCATTTCTTGCGCAATACGGTTCGAACACTCGAACACCTATACGGATTCTCCTGCACAGTGGTAGATATGTAAATACGGGGTTTACATACCATTTCTTGCGCAATACGGCTCGAACATTCGAACACCTATACGGATTCTCCTGCACAGTGGCAGATATGTAAATACGGGGTTTACATACCATTTCTTGCGCAATACGGTTCGAACACTCGAACACCTATTCGGATTCTCCTGCACAGAGGCAGATATGTAAATATGAGGTTTACTTACCATTTCTTGCGAAATACGGTTCGAACACTCGAACACCTATACGGATTCTCCTGCACAGTGGCAGATATGTAAATACGGGGTTTACATACCATTTCTTGCGCAATACGGTTCGAACACTCGAACACCTATACGGATTCTCCTGCACAGTGGCAGATATGTAAATACGGGGTTTACATACCATTTCTAGCTCAATACGGTTCGAACACTCGAACACCTATACGGATTCTCCTGCACAGTGGCAGATATGTAAATACGGGGTTTACATACCATTTCTTCCGCATTACGGTTCGAACACTCGAACACCTATACGGATTCTCCTGCACAGTGGCAGATATGTAAATACGGGGTTTACATACCATTTCTTGCGCATTACGGTTCGAACACTCGAACACCTATACGGATTCTCCTACGCAGTGGCAGATATGTAAATACGGGTTTTCCGTACCATTTCTTGCGCAATACGGTTTGAACACTCGAACATCTATACGGATTCTCCTGCACAGTGGCAGATATGTAAATACGGGGTTTACGTACCATTTCTTGCGCAATACGGCTCGAACACTCGAACACCTATACGGATTCTCCTGCACAGTGGCAGATATGTAAATACGGGGTTTACATACCATTTCTTGCGCAATACGGTTCGAACACTCGAACACCTATACGGATTCTCCTGCACAGTGGCAGATATATAAATACGGGGTTTACATACCATTTCTTGCGCAATACGGTTCGAACACTCGAACACCTATACGGATTCTCCTGCACAGTGGCAGATATGTAAATACGGGGTTTACATACCATTTCTTGCGCAATACGGTTCGAACACTCGAACACCTATACGGATTCTCCTGCACAGTGGCAGATATATAAATACGGGGTTTACATACCATTTCTTGCGCATTACGGTTCGAACACTCGAACACCTATACGGATTCTCCGGCACAGTGGCAGATATGTAAATACGGGGTTTACATACCATTTCTTGCGCAATACGGTTTGAACACTCGAACACCTATACGGATTCTCCTGCACAGTGGCAGATATGTAAATACGGGGTTTACATACCATTTGTTGCGCAATACGGGTCGAACACTCGAACACCTATACGGATTCTCCTGCACAGTGGCAGATATGTAAATACGGGGTTTACATGCCATTTCTTGTGCATTACGGTTCGAACACTCGAACACCTATACGGATTCTCCTGCACAGTGGCAGATATGTAAATACGGGGTTTACATACCATTTCTTGCGCAATACGGTTCGAACACTCGAACACCTATACCGATTCTCCTGCGCAGTGGCAGATATGTAAATACGGGTTTTCCGTACCATTTCTTGCGCAATACGGTTCGAACACTCGAACACCTATACGGATTCTCCTGCGCAGTGGCAGATATGTAAATACGGGGTTTACGTACCATTTGTTGCGCAATACGGGTCGAACACTCGAACACCTATACGGATTCTCCTGCACAGTGGCAGATATGTAAATACGGGGTTTACATGCCATTTCTTGTGCATTACGGTTCGAACACTCGAACACCTATACGGATTCTCCTGCACAGTGGCAGATATGTAAATACGGGGTTTACATACCATTTCTTGCGCAATACGGTTCGAACACTCGAACACCTATACGGATTCTCCTGCACAGTGGCAGATATGTAAATGCGGGGTTTACTTACCATTTCTTGCGAAATACGGTTCGAACACTCGAACACCTATACGGATTCTCCTGCACAGTGGCAGATATGTAAATGCGGGGTTTACATACCATTTCTTGCGCATTACGGTTCGAACACTCGAACACCTATACGGATTCTCCTACACAGTGGCAGATATGTAAATACGTGGTTTACATACCATTTCTTGCGCAATACGGTTCGAACACTCGAACACCTATACGGATTCTCCTGCACAGTGGCAGATATGTAAATACGGGGTTTACATACCATTTCTTGCGCAATACGGTTCGAACACTCGAAAACCTATACGGATTCTCCTGCACAGTGGCAGATATGTAAATACGGGGTTTACATACCATTTCTTGCGCAATACGGTTCGAACACTCGAAAACCTTTACGGATTCTCCTGCACAGTGGCAGATATGTAAATACGGGGTTTACATACCATTTCTTGCGCAATACGGTTCGAACACTCGAACACCTATACGGATTCTCCTGCACAGTGGCAGATATGTAAATATGGGGTTTACTTACCATTTCTTGCGAAATACGGTTCGAACACTCGAACACCTATACGGATTCTCCTGCACAGTGGCAGATATGTAAATATGGGGTTTACTTACTATTTCTTGCGAAATACGGTTCGAACACTCGAACACATATACGGATTCTCCTGCACAGTGGCAGATATGTAAATACGGGGTTTACATACCATTTCTTGCGCATTACGGTTCGAACACTCGAACACCTATACGGATTCTCCTGCACAGTGGCAGATATGTAAATACGGGGTTTACATACCATTTCTTGCGCAATACGGTTCGAACACTCGAACACCTATACGGATTCTCCTGCACAGTGGCAGATATGTAGATACGGTGTTTACATACCATTTCTTGCGCAATACGGTTCGAACACTCGAACACCCATACCGATTCTCCTGCGCAGTGGCAGATATGTAAATACGGGTTTTCCGTACCATTTCTTGCGCAATACGGTTCGAACACTCGAACACCTATACGGATTCTCCTGCGCAGTGGCAGATATGTAAATACGGGGTTTACGTACCATTTGTTGCGCAATACGGGTCGAACACTCGAACACCTATACGGATTCTCCTGCACAGTGGCAGATATGTAAATACGGGGTTTACATGCCATTTCTTGTGCATTACGGTTCGAACACTCGAACACCTATACGGATTCTCCTGCACAGTGGCAGATATGTAAATACGGGGTTTACGTACCATTTCTTGCGCAATACGGCTCGAACACTCGAACACCTATACGGATTCTCCTGCACAGTGGCAGATATGTAAATACGGGGTTTACATACCATTTCTTGCGCAATACGGTTCGAACACTCGAACACCTATACGGATTCTCCTGCGCAGTGGCAGATATGTAAATACGGGTTTTCCGTACCATTTCTTGCGCAATACGGTTCGAACACTCGAACACCTATACGGATTCTCCTACACAGTGGCAGATATGTAAATACGGGGTTTACGTACCATTTCTTGCTCAATACGGTTCTAACACTCGAACACCTATACGGATTCTCCTGCACAGTGGTAGATATGTAAATACGGGGTTTACATACCATTTCTTGCGCAATACGGTTCGAACACTCGAACACCTATACGGATTCTCCTGCACAGTGGCAGATATGTAAATACGGGGTTTACATACCATTTCTTGCGCAATACGGTTCGAACACTCGAACACCTATACGGATTCTCCTGCACAGTGGCAGATATATAAATACGGGGTATACATACCATTTCTTGCGCAATACGGTTCGAACACTCGAACACCTATACGGATTCTCCTGCACAGTGGCAGATATGTAAATACGGGGTTTACATACCATTTCTTGCGCAATACGGTTCGAACACTCGAACACCTATACGGATTCTCCTGCACAGTGGCAGATATATAAATACGGGGTTTACATACCATTTCTTGCGCATTACGGTTCGAACACTCGAACACCTATACGGATTCTCCTGCACAGTGGCAGATATGTAAATACGGGGTTTACATACCATTTCTTGCGCAATACGGTTTGAACACTCGAACACCTATACGGATTCTCCTGCACAGTGGCAGATATGTAAATACGGGGTTTACATACCATTTGTTGCGCAATACGGGTCGAACACTCGAACACCTATACGGATTCTCCTGCACAGTGGCAGATATGTAAATACGGGGTTTACATGCCATTTCTTGTGCATTACGGTTCGAACACTCGAACACCTATACGGATTCTCCTGCACAGTGGCAGATATGTAAATACGGGGTTTACATACCATTTCTTGCGCAATACGGTTCGAACACTCGAACACCTATACCGATTCTCCTGCGCAGTGGCAGATATGTAAATACGGGTTTTCCGTACCATTTCTTGCGCAATACGGTTCGAACACTCGAACACCTATACGGATTCTCCTGCGCAGTGGCAGATATGTAAATACGGGGTTTACGTACCATTTGTTGCGCAATACGGGTCGAACACTCGAACACCTATACGGATTCTCCTGCACAGTGGCAGATATGTAAATACGGGGTTTACATGCCATTTCTTGTGCATTACGGTTCGAACACTCGAACACCTATACGGATTCTCCTGCACAGTGGCAGATATGTAAATACGGGGTTTACATACCATTTCTTGCGCAATACGGTTCGAACACTCGAACACCTATACGGATTCTCCTGCACAGTGGCAGATATGTAAATGCGGGGTTTACTTACCATTTCTTGCGAAATACGGTTCGAACACTCGAACACCTATACGGATTCTCCTGCACAGTGGCAGATATGTAAATGCGGGGTTTACATACCATTTCTTGCGCATTACGGTTCGAACACTCGAACACCTATACGGATTCTCCTACACAGTGGCAGATATGTAAATACGTGGTTTACATACCATTTCTTGCGCAATACGGTTCGAACACTCGAACACCTATACGGATTCTCCTGCACAGTGGCAGATATGTAAATACGGGGTTTACATACCATTTCTTGCGCAATACGGTTCGAACACTCGAAAACCTATACGGATTCTCCTGCACAGTGGCAGATATGTAAATACGGGGTTTACATACCATTTCTTGCGCAATACGGTTCGAACACTCGAAAACCTTTACGGATTCTCCTGCACAGTGGCAGATATGTAAATACGGGGTTTACAAACCATTTCTTGCGCAATACGGTTCGAACACTCGAACACCTATACGGATTCTCCTGCACAGTGGCAGATATGTAAATATGGGGTTTACTTACCATTTCTTGCGAAATACGGTTCGAACACTCGAACACCTATACGGATTCTCCTGCACAGTGGCAGATATGTAAATATGGGGTTTACTTACCATTTCTTGCGAAATACGGTTCGAACACTCGAACACATATACGGATTCTCCTGCACAGTGGCAGATATGTAAATACGGGGTTTACATACCATTTCTTGCGCATTACGGTTCGAACACTCGAACACCTATACGGATTCTCCTGCACAGTGGCAGATATGTAAATACGGGGTTTACATACCATTTCTTGCGCAATACGGTTCGAACACTCGAACACCTATACGGATTCTCCTGCACAGTGGCAGATATGTAGATACGGTGTTTACATACCATTTCTTGCGCAATACGGTTCGAACACTCGAACACCCATACCGATTCTCCTGCGCAGTGGCAGATATGTAAATACGGGTTTTCCGTACCATTTCTTGCGCAATACGGTTCGAACACTCGAACACCTATACGGATTCTCCTGCGCAGTGGCAGATATGTAAATACGGGGTTTACGTACCATTTGTTGCGCAATACGGGTCGAACACTCGAACACCTATACGGATTCTCCTGCACAGTGGCAGATATGTAAATACGGGGTTTACATGCCATTTCTTGTGCATTACGGTTCGAACACTCGAACACCTATACGGATTCTCCTGCACAGTGGCAGATATGTAAATACGGGGTTTACATACCATTTCTTGCGCAATACGGTTCGAACACTCGAACACCTATACGGATTCTCCTGCACAGTGGCAGATATGTAAATGCGGGGTTTACTTACCATTTCTTGCGAAATACGGTTCGAACACTCGAACACCTATACGGATTCTCCTGCACAGTGGCAGATATGTAAATGCGGGGTTTACATACCATTTCTTGCGCATTACGGTTCGAACACTCGAACACCTATACGGATTCTCCTACACAGTGGCAGATATGTAAATACGTGGTTTACATACCATTTCTTGCGCAATACGGTTCGAACACTCGAACACCTATACGGATTCTCCTGCACAGTGGCAGATATGTAAATACGGGGTTTACATACCATTTCTTGCGCAATACGGTTCGAACACTCGAACACCTATACCGATTCTCCTGCGCAGTGGCAGATATGTAAATACGGGTTTTCCGTACCATTTCTTGCGCAATACGGTTCGAACACTCGAACACCTATACGGATTCTCCTGCGCAGTGGCAGATATGTAAATACGGGGTTTACGTACCATTTGTTGCGCAATACGGGTCGAACACTCGAACACCTATACGGATTCTCCTGCACAGTGGCAGATATGTAAATACGGGGTTTACATGCCATTTCTTGTGCATTACGGTTCGAACACTCGAACACCTATACGGATTCTCCTGCACAGTGGCAGATATGTAAATACGGGGTTTACATACCATTTCTTGCGCAATACGGTTCGAACACTCGAACACCTATACGGATTCTCCTGCACAGTGGCAGATATGTAAATGCGGGGTTTACTTACCATTTCTTGCGAAATACGGTTCGAACACTCGAACACCTATACGGATTCTCCTGCACAGTGGCAGATATGTAAATGCGGGGTTTACATACCATTTCTTGCGCATTACGGTTCGAACACTCGTACACCTATACGGATTCTCCTACACAGTGGCAGATATGTAAATACGTGGTTTACATACCATTTCTTGCGCAATACGGTTCGAACACTCGAACACCTATACGGATTCTCCTGCACAGTGGCAGATATGTAAATACGGGGTTTACATACCATTTCTTGCGCAATACGGTTCGAACACTCGAAAACCTATACGGATTCTCCTGCACAGTGGCAGATATGTAAATACGGGGTTTACATACCATTTCTTGCGCAATACGGTTCGAACACTCGAAAACCTTTACGGATTCTCCTGCACAGTGGCAGATATGTAAATACGGGGTTTACATACCATTTCTTGCGCAATACGGTTCGAACACTCGAACACCTATACGGATTCTCCTGCACAGTGGCAGATATGTAAATATGGGGTTTACTTACCATTTCTTGCGAAATACGGTTCGAACACTCGAACACCTATACGGATTCTCCTGCACAGTGGCAGATATGTAAATATGGGGTTTACTTACCATTTCTTGCGAAATACGGTTCGAACACTCGAACACATATACGGATTCTCCTGCACAGTGGCAGATATGTAAATACGGGGTTTACATACCATTTCTTGCGCATTACGGTTCGAACACTCGAACACCTATACAGATTCTCCTGCACAGTGGCAGATATGTAAATACGGGGTTTACATACCATTTCTTGCGCAATACGGTTCGAACACTCGAACACCTATACGGATTCTCCTGCACAGTGGCAGATATGTAGATACGGTGTTTACATACCATTTCTTGCGCAATACGGTTCGAACACTCGAACACCCATACCGATTCTCCTGCGCAGTGGCAGATATGTAAATACGGGTTTTCCGTACCATTTCTTGCGCAATACGGTTCGAACACTCGAACACCTATACGGATTCTCCTGCGCAGTGGCAGATATGTAAATACGGGGTTTACGTACCATTTCTTGCGCAATACGGTTCGAACACTCGAACACCTATACGGATTCTCCTGCACAGTGGCAGATATGTAAATACGGGGTTTACATACCATTTCTTGCGCAATACGGTTCGAACACTCGAACACCTATACGGATTCTCCTGCACAGTGGCAGATATGTAAATACGGGGTTTACATACCATTTCTTGCGCAATACGGTTCGAACACTCGAACACCTATACGGATTCTCCTGCACAGTGGCAGATATGTAAATACGGGGTTTACATACCATTTCTTGCGCATTACGGTTCGAACACTCGAACACCTATACGGATTCTCCTGCACAGTGGCAGATATGTAAATACGGGGTTTACATACCATTTCTGGCGCAATACGGTTCGAACACTCGAACACCTATACGGATTCTCCTGCACAGTGGCAGATATGTAAATACGGGGTTTACATACCATTTCTTGCGCAATACGGTTCGAACACTCGAACACCTATACGGATTCTCCTGCACAGTGGCAGATATGTAAATACGGGGTTTACATACCATTTCTTGCGCATTACGGTTCGAACACTCGAACACCTATACGGATTCTCCTGCACAGTGGCAGATATGTAAATACGGGGTTTACATACCATTTCTTGCTCAATACGGTTCGAACACTCGAACACCTATACGGATTCTCCTGCACAGTGGCAGATATGTAAATACGGGGTTTACATACCATTTCTTGCGCATTACGGTTCGAACACTCGAACACCGATACGGATTCTCCTGCACAGTGGCAGATATGTAAATACGGGGTTTACATACCATTTCTTGCGCATTACGGTTCGAACACTCGAACACCTATACGGATTCTCCTCCGCAGTGGCAGATATGTAAATACGGGTTTTCCGTACCATTTTTGCGCAATACGGTTCGAACACTCGAACACCTATACGGATTCTCCTGCACAGTGGCAGATATGTAAATACGGGGTTTACATACCATTTCTTGCGAATACGGTTCGAACACTCGAACACCTATACGGATTCTCCTGCACAGTGGCAGATATGTAAATACGGGGTTTACATACCATTTGTTGCGCAATACGGGTCGAACACTCGAACACCTATACGGATTCTCCTGCACAGTGGCAGATATGTAAATACGGGGTTTACATGCCATTTCTTGTGCATTACGGTTCGAACACTCGAACACCTATACGGATTCTCCTGCACAGTGGCAGATATGTAAATACGGGGTTTACATACCATTTCTTGCGCAATACGGTTCGAACACTCGAACACCTATACGGATTCTCCTGCACAGTGGCAGATATGTAAATGCGGGGTTTACTTACCATTTCTTGCGAAATACGGTTCGAACACTCGAACACCTATACGGATTCTCCTGCACAGTGGCAGATATGTAAATGCGGTGTTTACATACCATTTCTTGCGCATTACGGTTCGAACACTCGAACACCTATACGGATTCTCCTACACAGTGGCAGATATGTAAATACGTGGTTTACATACCATTTCTTGCGCAATACGGTTCGAACACTCGAACACCTATACGGATTCTCCTGCACAGTGGCAGATATGTAAATACGGGGTTTACATACCATTTCTTGCGCAATACGGTTCGAACACTCGAAAACCTATACGGATTCTCCTGCACAGTGGCAGATATGTAAATACGGGGTTTACATACCATTTCTTGCGCAATACGGTTCGAACACTCGAAAACCTTTACGGATTCTCCTGCACAGTGGCAGATATGTAAATACGGGGTTTACATACCATTTCTTGCGCAATACGGTTCGAACACTCGAACACCTATACGGATTCTCCTGCACAGTGGCAGATATGTAAATATGGGGTTTACTTACCATTTCTTGCGAAATACGGTTCGAACACTCGAACACCTATACGGATTCTCCTGCACAGTGGCAGATATGTAAATATGGGGTTTACTTACCATTTCTTGCGAAATACGGTTCGAACACTCGAACACATATACGGATTCTCCTGCACAGTGGCAGATATGTAAATACGGGGTTTACATACCATTTCTTGCGCATTACGGTTCGAACACTCGAACACCTATACGGATTCTCCTACACAGTGGCAGATATGTAAATACGGGGTTTACATACCATTTCTTGCGCAATACGGTTCGAACACTCGAACACCTATACGGATTCTCCTGCACAGTGGCAGATATGTAAATATGGGGTTTACTTACCATTTCTTGCGAAATACGGTTCGAACACTCGAACACCTATACGGATTCTCCTGCACAGTGGCAGATATGTAAATATGGGGTTTACTTACCATTTCTTGCGCAATACGGTTCGAACACTCGAACACCTATACGGATTCTCCTGCACAGTGGCAGATATGTAGATACGGTGTTTACATACCATTTCTTGCGCAATACGGTTCGAACACTCGAACACCCATACCGATTCTCCTGCGCAGTGGCAGATATGTAAATACGGGTTTTCCGTACCATTTCTTGCGCAATACGGTTCGAACACTCGAACACCTATACGGATTCTCCTGCGCAGTGGCAGATATGTAAATACGGGGTTTACGTACCATTTCTTGCGCAATACGGTTCGAACACTCGAACACCTATACGGATTCTCCTGCACAGTGGCAGATATGTAAATACGGGGTTTACATACCATTTCTTGCGCAATACGGTTCGAACACTCGAACACCTATACGGATTCTCCTGCACAGTGGCAGATATGTAAATACGGGGTTTACATACCATTTCTTGCGCAATACGGTTCGAACACTCGAACACCTATACGGATTCTCCTGCACTGTGGCAGATATGTAAATACGGGGTTTACATACCATTTCTTGCGCATTACGGTTCGAACACTCGAACACCTATACGGATTCTCCTGCACAGTGGCAGATATGTAAATACGGGGTTTACATACCATTTCTGGCGCAATACGGTTCGAACACTCGAACACCTATACGGATTCTCCTGCACAGTGGCAGATATGTAAATACGGGGTTTACATACCATTTCTTGCGCAATACGGTTCGAACACTCGAACACCTATACGGATTCTCCTGCACAGTGGCAGATATGTAAATACGGGGTTTACATACCATTTCTTGCGCATTACGGTTCGAACACTCGAACACCTATACGGATTCTCCTGCACAGTGGCAGAATAGTAAATACGGGGTTTACATACCATTTCTTGCTCAATACGGTTCGAACACTCGAACACCTATACGGATTCTCCTGCACAGTGGCAGATATGTAAATACGGGGTTTACATACCATTTCTTGCGCATTACGGTTCGAACACTCGAACACCGATACGGATTCTCCTGCACAGTGGCAGATATGTAAATACGGGGTTTACATACCATTTCTTGCGCATTACGGTTCGAACACTCGAACACCTATACGGATTCTCCTCCGCAGTGGCAGATATGTAAATACGGGTTTTCCGTACCATTTTTGCGCAATACGGTTCGAACACTCGAACACCTATACGGATTCTCCTGCACAGTGGCAGATATGTAAATACGGGGTTTACATACCATTTCTTGCGAATACGGTTCGAACACTCGAACACCTATACGGATTCTCCTGCACAGTGGCAGATATGTAAATACGGGGTTTACATACCATTTGTTGCGCAATACGGGTCGAACACTCGAACACCTATACGGATTCTCCTGCACAGTGGCAGATATGTAAATACGGGGTTTACATGCCATTTCTTGTGCATTACGGTTCGAACACTCGAACACCTATACGGATTCTCCTGCACAGTGGCAGATATGTAAATGCGGGGTTTACTTACCATTTCTTGCGAAATACGGTTCGAACACTCGAACACCTATACGGATTCTCCTGCACAGTGGCAGATATGTAAATGCGGTGTTTACTTACCATTTCTTGCGAAATACGGTTCGAACACTCGAACACCTATACGGATTCTCCTGCACAGTGGCAGATATGTAAATGCGGGGTTTACTTACCATTTCTTGCGAAATACGGTTCGAACACTCGAACACCTATACGGATTCTCCTGCACAGTGGCAGATATGTAAATGCGGTGTTTACATACCATTTCTTGCGCATTACGGTTCGAACACTCGAACACCTATACGGATTCTCCTACACAGTGGCAGATATGTAAATACGTGGTTTACATACCATTTCTTGCGCAATACGGTTCGAACACTCGAACACCTATACGGATTCTCCTGCACAGTGGCAGATATGTAAATACGGGGTTTACATACCATTTCTTGCGCAATACGGTTCGAACACTCGAAAACCTATACGGATTCTCCTGCACAGTGGCAGATATGTAAATACGGGGTTTACATACCATTTCTTGCGCAATACGGTTCGAACACTCGAAAACCTTTACGGATTCTCCTGCACAGTGGCAGATATGTAAATACGGGGTTTACATACCATTTCTTGCGCAATACGGTTCGAACACTCGAACACCTATACGGATTCTCCTGCACAGTGGCAGATATGTAAATATGGGGTTTACTTACCATTTCTTGCGAAATACGGTTCGAACACTCGAACACCTATACGGATTCTCCTGCACAGTGGCAGATATGTAAATATGGGGTTTACTTACCATTTCTTGCGAAATACGGTTCGAACACTCGAACACATATACGGATTCTCCTGCACAGTGGCAGATATGTAAATACGGGGTTTACATACCATTTCTTGCGCATTACGGTTCGAACACTCGAACACCTATACGGATTCTCCTGCACAGTGGCAGATATGTAAATACGGGGTTTACATACCATTTCTTGCGCAATACGGTTCGAACACTCGAACACCTATACGGATTCTCCTGCACAGTGGCAGATATGTAGATACGGTGTTTACATACCATTTCTTGCGCAATACGGTTCGAACACTCGAACACCTATACCGATTCTCCTGCGCAGTGGCAGATATGTAAATACGGGTTTTCCGTACCATTTCTTGCGCAATACGGTTCGAACACTCGAAAACCTATACGGATTCTCCTGCACAGTGGCAGATATGTGAATACGGGGTTTACATACCATTTCTTGCGCAATACGGTTCGAACACTCGAAAACCTTTACGGATTCTCCTGCACAGTGGCAGATATGTAAATACGGGGTTTACATACCATTTCTTGCGCAATACGGTTCGAACACTCGAACACCTATACGGATTCTCCTGCACAGTGGCAGATATGTAAATATGGGGTTTACTTACCATTTCTTGCGAAATACGGTTCGAACACTCGAACACCTATACGGATTCTCCTGCACAGTGGCAGATATGTAAATATGGGGTTTACTTACCATTTCTTGCGAAATACGGTTCGAACACTCGAACACATATACGGATTCTCCTGCACAGTGGCAGATATGTAAATACGGGGTTTACATACCATTTCTTGCGCATTACGGTTCGAACACTCGAACACCTATACGGATTCTCCTGCACAGTGGCAGATATGTAAATACGGGGTTTACATACCATTTCTTGCGCAATACGGTTCGAACACTCGAACACCTATACGGATTCTCCTGCACAGTGGCAGATATGTAGATACGGTGTTTACATACCATTTCTTGCGCAATACGGTTCGAACACTCGAACACCTATACCGATTCTCCTGCGCAGTGGCAGATATGTAAATACGGGTTTTCCGTACCATTTCTTGCGCAATACGGTTCGAACACTCGAACACCTATACCGATTCTCCTGCGCAGTGGCAGATATGTAAATACGGGTTTTCCGTACCATTTCTTGCGCAATACGGTTCGAACACTCGAACACCTATACGGATTCTCCTGTACAGTGGCAGATATGTAAATACGGGGTTTACATACCATTTCTTGCGCAATACGGTTCGAACACTCGAACACCTATACGGATTCTCCTGCGCAGTGGCAGATATGTAAATACGGGTTTTCCGTACCATTTCTTGCGCAATACGGTTCGAACACTCGAACACCTATACGGATTCTCCTGTACAGTGGCAGATATGTAAATGTGGGGTTTACTTACCATTTCTTGCGAAATACGGTTCGAACACTCGAACACCTATACGGATTCTCCAGCACAGTGGCAGATATGTAAATATGGTGTTTACATACCATTTCTTGCGCAATACGGTTCGAACACTCGAAAACCTATACGGATTCTCCTGCACAGTGGCAGATATGTGAATACGGGGTTTACATACCATTTCTTGCGCAATACGGTTCGAACACTCGAAAACCTTTACGGATTCTCCTGCACAGTGGCAGATATGTAAATACGGGGTTTACATACCATTTCTTGCGCAATACGGTTCGAACACTCGAACACCTATACGGATTCTCCTGCACAGTGGCAGATATGTAAATATGGGGTTTACTTACCATTTCTTGCGAAATACGGTTCGAACACTCGAACACCTATACGGATTCTCCTGCACAGTGGCAGATATGTAAATATGGGGTTTACTTACCATTTCTTGCGAAATACGGTTCGAACACTCGAACACATATACGGATTCTCCTGCACAGTGGCAGATATGTAAATACGGGGTTTACATACCATTTCTTGCGCATTACGGTTCGAACACTCGAACACCTATACGGATTCTCCTGCACAGTGGCAGATATGTAAATACGGGGTTTACATACCATTTCTTGCGCAATACGGTTCGAACACTCGAACACCTATACGGATTCTCCTGCACAGTGGCAGATATGTAGATACGGTGTTTACATACCATTTCTTGCGCAATACGGTTCGAACACTCGAACACCTATACCGATTCTCCTGCGCAGTGGCAGATATGTAAATACGGGTTTTCCGTACCATTTCTTGCGCAATACGGTTCGAACACTCGAACACCTATACCGATTCTCCTGCGCAGTGGCAGATATGTAAATACGGGTTTTCCGTACCATTTCTTGCGCAATACGGTTCGAACACTCGAACACCTATACGGATTCTCCTGTACAGTGGCAGATATGTAAATACGGGGTTTACATACCATTTCTTGCGCAATACGGTTCGAACACTCGAACACCTATACGGATTCTCCTGCACAGTGGCAGATATGTAAATACGGGGTTTACATACCATTTCTTGCGCATTACGGTTCGAACACTCGAACACCTATACGGATTCTCCTACGCAGTGGCAGATTTGTAAATACGGGTTTTCCGTACCATTTCTTGCGCAATACGGTTCGAACACTCGAACACCTATACGAATTCTCCTGCACAGTGGCAGATATGTAAATACGGGGTTTACATACCATTTCTTGCGCATTACGGTTCGAACACTCGAACACCTATACGGATTCTCCTCCGCAGTGGCAGATATGTAAATATGGGTTTTCCGTACCATTTTTGCGCAATACGGTTCGAACACTCGAACACCTATACGGATTCTCCTGCACAGTGGCAGATATGTAAATACGGGGTTTAGATACCATTTCTTGCGCAATACGGTTCGAACACTCGAACACCTATACGGATTCTCCTGCACAGTGGCAGATATGTAAATACGGGGTTTACATACCATTTCTTGCGCATTACGGTTCGAACACTCGAACACCTATACGGATTCTCCTACGCAGTGGCAGATTTGTAAATACGGGTTTTCCGTACCATTTCTTGCGCAATACGGTTCGAACACTCGAACACCTATACGAATTCTCCTGCACAGTGGCAGATATGTAAATACGGGGTTTACATACCATTTCTTGCGCAATACGGTTCGAACACTCGAACACCTATACGGAATCTCCTGCACAGTGGCAGATATGTAAATGCGGGGTTTACTTACCATTTCTTGCGAAATACGGTTCGAACACTCGAACACCTATACGGATTCTCCTGCACAGTGGCAGATATGTAAATACGGGGTTTACATACCATTTCTTGCGCAATACGGTTCGAACACTCGAACACCTATACGGATTCTCCTGCACAGTGGCAGATATGTAAATACGGGGTTTACATACCATTTGTTGCGCAATACGGGTCGAACACTCGAACACCTATACGGATTCTCCTGCACAGTGGCAGATATGTAAATACGGGGTTTACATGCCATTTCTTGTGCATTACGGTTCGGACAATCGAACACCTATACGGATTCTCCTGCACAGTGGCAGATATGTAAATACGGGGTTTACATACCATTTCTTGCGCAATACGGTTCGAACACTCGAACACCTATACGGATTCTCCTGCACAGTGGCAGATATGTAAATGCGGGGTTTACTTACCATTTCTTGCGAAATACGGTTCGAACACTCGAACACCTATACGGATTCTCCTGCACAGTGGCAGATATGTAAATGCGGGGTTTACATACCATTTCTTGCGCATTACGGTTCGAACACTCGAACACCTATACGGATTCTCCTACACAGTGGCAGATATGTAAATACGTGGTTTACATACCATTTCTTGCGCAATACGGTTCGAACACTCGAACACCTATACGGATTCTCCTGCACAGTGGCAGATATGTAAATACGGGGTTTACATACCATTTCTTGCGCAATACGGGTCGAACACTCGAAAACCTATACGGATTCTCCTGCACAGTGGCAGATATGTAAATACGGGGTTTACATACCATTTCTTGCGCAATACGGTTCGAACACTCGAAAACCTTTACGGATTCTCCTGCACAGTGGCAGATATGTAAATACGGGGTTTACATACCATTTCTTGCGCAATACGGTTCGAACACTCGAAAACCTATACGGATTCTCCTGCACAGTGGCAGATATGTAAATACGGGGTTTACATACCATTTCTTGCGCAATACGGTTCGAACACTCGAAAACCTTTACGGATTCTCCTGCACAGTGGCAGATATGTAAATACGGGGTTTACAAACCATTTCTTGCGCAATACGGTTCGAACATTCGAACACCTATACGGATTCTCCTGCACAGTGGCAGATATGTAAATATGGGGTTTACTTACCATTTCTTGCGAAATACGGTTCGAACACTCGAACACCTATACGGATTCTCCTGCACAGTGGCAGATATGTAAATATGGGGTTTACTTACCATTTCTTGCGAAATACGGTTCGAACACTCGAACACATATACGGATTCTCCTGCACAGTGGCAGATATGTAAATACGGGGTTTACATACCATTTCTTGCGCATTACGGTTCGAACACTCGAACACCTATACGGATTCTCCTGCACAGTGGCAGATATGTAAATACGGGGTTTACATACCATTTCTTGCGCAATACGGTTCGAACACTCGAACACCTATACGGATTCTCCTGCACAGTGGCAGATATGTAGATACGGTGTTTACATACCATTTCTTGCGCAATACGGTTCGAACACTCGAACACCCATACCGATTCTCCTGCGCAGTGGCAGATATGTAAATACGGGTTTTCCGTACCATTTCTTGCGCAATACGGTTCGAACACTCGAACACCTATACGGATTCTCCTGCGCAGTGGCAGATATGTAAATACGGGGTTTACGTACCATTTGTTGCGCAATACGGGTCGAACACTCGAACACCTATACGGATTCTCCTGCACAGTGGCAGATATGTAAATACGGGGTTTACATGCCATTTCTTGTGCATTACGGTTCGAACACTCGAACACCTATACGGATTCTCCTGCACAGTGGCAGATATGTAAATACGGGGTTTACATACCATTTCTTGCGCAATACGGTTCGAACACTCGAACACCTATACGGATTCTCCTGCACAGTGGCAGATATGTAAATGCGGGGTTTACTTACCATTTCTTGCGAAATACGGTTCGAACACTCGAACACCTATACGGATTCTCCTGCACAGTGGCAGATATGTAAATGCGGGGTTTACATACCATTTCTTGCGCATTACGGTTCGAACACTCGAACACCTATACGGATTCTCCTACACAGTGGCAGATATGTAAATACGTGGTTTACATACCATTTCTTGCGCAATACGGTTCGAACACTCGAACACCTATACGGATTCTCCTGCACAGTGGCAGATATGTAAATACGGGGTTTACATACCATTTCTTGCGCAATACGGTTCGAACACTCGAACACCTATACCGATTCTCCTGCGCAGTGGCAGATATGTAAATACGGGTTTTCCGTACCATTTCTTGCGCAATACGGTTCGAACACTCGAACACCTATACGGATTCTCCTGCGCAGTGGCAGATATGTAAATACGGGGTTTACGTACCATTTGTTGCGCAATACGGGTCGAACACTCGAACACCTATACGGATTCTCCTGCACAGTGGCAGATATGTAAATACGGGGTTTACATGCCATTTCTTGTGCATTACGGTTCGAACACTCGAACACCTATACGGATTCTCCTGCACAGTGGCAGATATGTAAATACGGGGTTTACATACCATTTCTTGCGCAATACGGTTCGAACACTCGAACACCTATACGGATTCTCCTGCACAGTGGCAGATATGTAAATGCGGGGTTTACTTACCATTTCTTGCGAAATACGGTTCGAACACTCGAACACCTATACGGATTCTCCTGCACAGTGGCAGATATGTAAATGCGGGGTTTACATACCATTTCTTGCGCATTACGGTTCGAACACTCGTACACCTATACGGATTCTCCTACACAGTGGCAGATATGTAAATACGTGGTTTACATACCATTTCTTGCGCAATACGGTTCGAACACTCGAACACCTATACGGATTCTCCTGCACAGTGGCAGATATGTAAAAACGGGGTTTACATACCATTTCTTGCGCAATACGGTTCGAACACTCGAAAACCTATACGGATTCTCCTGCACAGTGGCAGATATGTAAATACGGGGTTTACATACCATTTCTTGCGCAATACGGTTCGAACACTCGAAAACCTTTACGGATTCTCCTGCACAGTGGCAGATATGTAAATACGGGGTTTACATACCATTTCTTGCGCAATACGGTTCGAACACTCGAACACCTATACGGATTCTCCTGCACAGTGGCAGATATGTAAATATGGGGTTTACTTACCATTTCTTGCGAAATACGGTTCGAACACTCGAACACCTATACGGATTCTCCTGCACAGTGGCAGATATGTAAATATGGGGTTTACTTACCATTTCTTGCGAAATACGGTTCGAACACTCGAACACATATACGGATTCTCCTGCACAGTGGCAGATATGTAAATACGGGGTTTACATACCATTTCTTGCGCATTACGGTTCGAACACTCGAACACCTATACAGATTCTCCTGCACAGTGGCAGATATGTAAATACGGGGTTTACATACCATTTCTTGCGCAATACGGTTCGAACACTCGAACACCTATACGGATTCTCCTGCACAGTGGCAGATATGTAGATACGGTGTTTACATACCATTTCTTGCGCAATACGGTTCGAACACTCGAACACCCATACCGATTCTCCTGCGCAGTGGCAGATATGTAAATACGGGTTTTCCGTACCATTTCTTGCGCAATACGGTTCGAACACTCGAACACCTATACGGATTCTCCTGCGCAGTGGCAGATATGTAAATACGGGGTTTACGTACCATTTCTTGCGCAATACGGTTCGAACACTCGAACACCTATACGGATTCTCCTGCACAGTGGCAGATATGTAAATACGGGGTTTACATACCATTTCTTGCGCAATACGGTTCGAACACTCGAACACCTATACGGATTCTCCTGCACAGTGGCAGATATGTAAATACGGGGTTTACATACCATTTCTTGCGCAATACGGTTCGAACACTCGAACACCTATACGGATTCTCCTGCACAGTGGCAGATATGTAAATACGGGGTTTACATACCATTTCTTGCGCATTACGGTTCGAACACTCGAACACCTATACGGATTCTCCTGCACAGTGGCAGATATGTAAATACGGGGTTTACATACCATTTCTGGCGCAATACGGTTCGAACACTCGAACACCTATACGGATTCTCCTGCACAGTGGCAGATATGTAAATACGGGGTTTACATACCATTTCTTGCGCAATACGGTTCGAACACTCGAACACCTATACGGATTCTCCTGCACAGTGGCAGATATGTAAATACGGGGTTTACATACCATTTCTTGCGCATTACGGTTCGAACACTCGAACACCTATACGGATTCTCCTGCACAGTGGCAGATATGTAAATACGGGGTTTACATACCATTTCTTGCTCAATACGGTTCGAACACTCGAACACCTATACGGATTCTCCTGCACAGTGGCAGATATGTAAATACGGGGTTTACATACCATTTCTTGCGCATTACGGTTCGAACACTCGAACACCGATACGGATTCTCCTGCACAGTGGCAGATATGTAAATACGGGGTTTACATACCATTTCTTGCGCATTACGGTTCGAACACTCGAACACCTATACGGATTCTCCTCCGCAGTGGCAGATATGTAAATACGGGTTTTCCGTACCATTTTTGCGCAATACGGTTCGAACACTCGAACACCTATACGGATTCTCCTGCACAGTGGCAGATATGTAAATACGGGGTTTACATACCATTTCTTGCGAATACGGTTCGAACACTCGAACACCTATACGGATTCTCCTGCACAGTGGCAGATATGTAAATACGGGGTTTACATACCATTTGTTGCGCAATACGGGTCGAACACTCGAACACCTATACGGATTCTCCTGCACAGTGGCAGATATGTAAATACGGGGTTTACATGCCATTTCTTGTGCATTACGGTTCGAACACTCGAACACCTATACGGATTCTCCTGCACAGTGGCAGATATGTAAATACGGGGTTTACATACCATTTCTTGCGCAATACGGTTCGAACACTCGAACACCTATACGGATTCTCCTGCACAGTGGCAGATATGTAAATGCGGGGTTTACTTACCATTTCTTGCGAAATACGGTTCGAACACTCGAACACCTATACGGATTCTCCTGCACAGTGGCAGATATGTAAATGCGGTGTTTACATACCATTTCTTGCGCATTACGGTTCGAACACTCGAACACCTATACGGATTCTCCTACACAGTGGCAGATATGTAAATACGTGGTTTACATACCATTTCTTGCGCAATACGGTTCGAACACTCGAACACCTATACGGATTCTCCTGCACAGTGGCAGATATGTAAATACGGGGTTTACATACCATTTCTTGCGCAATACGGTTCGAACACTCGAAAACCTATACGGATTCTCCTGCACAGTGGCAGATATGTAAATACGGGGTTTACATACCATTTCTTGCGCAATACGGTTCGAACACTCGAAAACCTTTACGGATTCTCCTGCACAGTGGCAGATATATAAATACGGGGTTTACATACCATTTCTTGCGCAATACGGTTCGAACACTCGAACACCTATACGGATTCTCCTGCACAGTGGCAGATATGTAAATATGGGGTTTACTTACCATTTCTTGCGAAATACGGTTCGAACACTCGAACACCTATACGGATTCTCCTGCACAGTGGCAGATATGTAAATATGGGGTTTACTTACCATTTCTTGCGAAATACGGTTCGAACACTCGAACACATATACGGATTCTCCTGCACAGTGGCAGATATGTAAATACGGGGTTTACATACCATTTCTTGCGCATTACGGTTCGAACACTCGAACACCTATACGGATTCTCCTGCACAGTGGCAGATATGTAAATACGGGGTTTACATACCATTTCTTGCGCAATACGGTTCGAACACTCGAACACCTATACGGATTCTCCTGCACAGTGGCAGATATGTAAATATGGGGTTTACTTACCATTTCTTGCGCAATACGGTTCGAACACTCGAACACCTATACGGATTCTCCTGCACAGTGGCAGATATGTAGATACGGTGTTTACATACCATTTCTTGCGCAATACGGTTCGAACACTCGAACACCCATACCGATTCTCCTGCGCAGTGGCAGATATGTAAATACGGGTTTTCCGTACCATTTCTTGCGCAATACGGTTCGAACACTCGAACACCTATACGGATTCTCCTGCGCAGTGGCAGATATGTAAATACGGGGTTTACGTACCATTTCTTGCGCAATACGGTTCGAACACTCGAACACCTATACGGATTCTCCTGCACAGTGGCAGATATGTAAATACGGGGTTTACATACCATTTCTTGCGCAATACGGTTCGAACACTCGAACACCTATACGGATTCTCCTGCACAGTGGCAGATATGTAAATACGGGGTTTACATACCATTTCTTGCGCAATACGGTTCGAACACTCGAACACCTATACGGATTCTCCTGCACAGTGGCAGATATGTAAATACGGGGTTTACATACCATTTCTTGCGCAATACGGTTCGAACACTCGAACACCTATACGGATTCTCCTGCACAGTGGCAGATATGTAAATACGGGGTTTACATACCATTTCTTGCGCATTACGGTTCGAACACTCGAACACCTATACGGATTCTCCTGCACAGTGGCAGATATGTAAATACGGGGTTTACATACCATTTCTGGCGCAATACGGTTCGAACACTCGAACACCTATACGGATTCTCCTGCACAGTGGCAGATATGTAAATACGGGGTTTACATACCATTTCTTGCGCAATACGGTTCGAACACTCGAACACCTATACGGATTCTCCTGCACAGTGGCAGATATGTAAATACGGGGTTTACATACCATTTCTTGCGCATTACGGTTCGAACACTCGAACACCTATACGGATTCTCCTGCACAGTGGCAGATATGTAAATACGGGGTTTACATACCATTTCTTGCTCAATACGGTTCGAACACTCGAACACCTATACGGATTCTCCTGCACAGTGGCAGATATGTAAATACGGGGTTTACATACCATTTCTTGCGCATTACGGTTCGAACACTCGAACACCGATACGGATTCTCCTGCACAGTGGCAGATATGTAAATACGGGGTTTACATACCATTTCTTGCGCATTACGGTTCGAACACTCGAACACCTATACGGATTCTCCTCCGCAGTGGCAGATATGTAAATACGGGTTTTCCGTACCATTTTTGCGCAATACGGTTCGAACACTCGAACACCTATACGGATTCTCCTGCACAGTGGCAGATATGTAAATACGGGGTTTACATACCATTTCTTGCGAATACGGTTCGAACACTCGAACACCTATACGGATTCTCCTGCACAGTGGCAGATATGTAAATACGGGGTTTACATACCATTTGTTGCGCAATACGGGTCGAACACTCGAACACCTATACGGATTGTCCTGCACAGTGGCAGATATGTAAATACGGGGTTTACATGCCATTTCTTGTGCATTACGGTTCGAACACTCGAACACCTATACGGATTCTCCTGCACAGTGGCAGATATGTAAATACGGGGTTTACATACCATTTCTTGCGCAATACGGTTCGAACACTCGAACACCTATACGGATTCTCCTGCACAGTGGCAGATATGTAAATGCGGGGTTTACTTACCATTTCTTGCGAAATACGGTTCGAACACTCGAACACCTATACGGATTCTCCTGCACAGTGGCAGATATGTAAATGCGGTGTTTACATACCATTTCTTGCGCATTACGGTTCGAACACTCGAACACCTATACGGATTCTCCTACACAGTGGCAGATATGTAAATACGTGGTTTACATACCATTTCTTGCGCAATACGGTTCGAACACTCGAACACCTATACGGATTCTCCTGCACAGTGGCAGATATGTAAATACGGGGTTTACATACCATTTCTTGCGCAATACGGTTCGAACACTCGAAAACCTATACGGATTCTCCTGCACAGTGGCAGATATGTAAATACGGGGTTTACATACCATTTCTTGCGCAATACGGTTCGAACACTCGAAAACCTTTACGGATTCTCCTGCACAGTGGCAGATATGTAAATACGGGGTTTACATACCATTTCTTGCGCAATACGGTTCGAACACTCGAACACCTATACGGATTCTCCTGCACAGTGGCAGATATGTAAATATGGGGTTTACTTACCATTTCTTGCGAAATACGGTTCGAACACTCGAACACCTATACGGATTCTCCTGCACAGTGGCAGATATGTAAATATGGGGTTTACTTACCATTTCTTGCGAAATACGGTTCGAACACTCGAACACATATACGGATTCTCCTGCACAGTGGCAGATATGTAAATACGGGGTTTACATACCATTTCTTGCGCATTACGGTTCGAACACTCGAACACCTATACGGATTCTCCTGCACAGTGGCAGATATGTAAATACGGGGTTTACATACCATTTCTTGCGCAATACGGTTCGAACACTCGAACACCTATACGGATTCTCCTGCACAGTGGCAGATATGTAGATACGGTGTTTACATACCATTTCTTGCGCAATACGGTTCGAACACTCGAACACCTATACCGATTCTCCTGCGCAGTGGCAGATATGTAAATACGGGTTTTCCGTACCATTTCTTGCGCAATACGGTTCGAACACTCGAAAACCTATACGGATTCTCCTGCACAGTGGCAGATATGTGAATACGGGGTTTACATACCATTTCTTGCGCAATACGGTTCGAACACTCGAAAACCTTTACGGATTCTCCTGCACAGTGGCAGATATGTAAATACGGGGTTTACATACCATTTCTTGCGCAATACGGTTCGAACACTCGAACACCTATACGGATTCTCCTGCACAGTGGCAGATATGTAAATATGGGGTTTACTTACCATTTCTTGCGAAATACGGTTCGAACACTCGAACACCTATACGGATTCTCCTGCACAGTGGCAGATATGTAAATATGGGGTTTACTTACCATTTCTTGCGAAATACGGTTCGAACACTCGAACACATATACGGATTCTCCTGCACAGTGGCAGATATGTAAATACGGGGTTTACATACCATTTCTTGCGCATTACGGTTCGAACACTCGAACACCTATACGGATTCTCCTGCACAGTGGCAGATATGTAAATACGGGGTTTACATACCATTTCTTGCGCAATACGGTTCGAACACTCGAACACCTATACGGATTCTCCTGCACAGTGGCAGATATGTAGATACGGTGTTTACATACCATTTCTTGCGCAATACGGTTCGAACACTCGAACACCTATACCGATTCTCCTGCGCAGTGGCAGATATGTAAATACGGGTTTTCCGTACCATTTCTTGCGCAATACGGTTCGAACACTCGAACACCTATACCGATTCTCCTGCGCAGTGGCAGATATGTAAATACGGGTTTTCCGTACCATTTCTTGCGCAATACGGTTCGAACACTCGAACACCTATACGGATTCTCCTGTACAGTGGCAGATATGTAAATACGGGGTTTACATACCATTTCTTGCGCAATACGGTTCGAACACTCGAACACCTATACGGATTCTCCTGCGCAGTGGCAGATATGTAAATACGGGTTTTCCGTACCATTTCTTGCGCAATACGGTTCGAACACTCGAACACCTATACGGATTCTCCTGTACAGTGGCAGATATGTAAATGTGGGGTTTACTTACCATTTCTTGCGAAATACGGTTCGAACACTCGAACACCTATACGGATTCTCCAGCACAGTGGCAGATATGTAAATACGGTGTTTACATACCATTTCTTGCGCAATACGGTTCGAACACTCGAAAACCTATACGGATTCTCCTGCACAGTGGCAGATATGTGAATACGGGGTTTACATACCATTTCTTGCGCAATACGGTTCGAACACTCGAAAACCTTTACGGATTCTCCTGCACAGTGGCAGATATGTAAATACGGGGTTTACATACCATTTCTTGCGCAATACGGTTCGAACACTCGAACACCTATACGGATTCTCTTGCACAGTGGCAGATATGTAAATATGGGGTTTACTTACCATTTCTTGCGAAATACGGTTCGAACACTCGAACACCTATACGGATTCTCCTGCACAGTGGCAGATATGTAAATATGGGGTTTACTTACCATTTCTTGCGAAATACGGTTCGAACACTCGAACACATATACGGATTCTCCTGCACAGTGGCAGATATGTAAATACGGGGTTTACATACCATTTCTTGCGCATTACGGTTCGAACACTCGAACACCTATACGGATTCTCCTGCACAGTGGCAGATATGTAAATACGGGGTTTACATACCATTTCTTGCGCAATACGGTTCGAACACTCGAACACCTATACGGATTCTCCTGCACAGTGGCAGATATGTAGATACGGTGTTTACATACCATTTCTTGCGCAATACGGTTCGAACACTCGAACACCTATACCGATTCTCCTGCGCAGTGGCAGATATGTAAATACGGGTTTTCCGTACCATTTCTTGCGCAATACGGTTCGAACACTCGAACACCTATACCGATTCTCCTGCGCAGTGGCAGATATGTAAATACGGGTTTTCCGTACCATTTCTTGCGCAATACGGTTCGAACACTCGAACACCTATACGGATTCTCCTGTACAGTGGCAGATATGTAAATACGGGGTTTACATACCATTTCTTGCGCAATACGGTTCGAACACTCGAACACCTATACGGATTCTCCTACACAGTGGCAGATATGTAAATACGGGGTTTACATACCATTTCTTGCGCAATACGGTTCGAACACTCGAACACCTATACGGATTCTCCTGCACAGTGGCAGATATGTAAATGTGGGGTTTACTTACCATTTCTTGCGAAATACGGTTCGAACACTCGAACACCTATACGGATTCTCCAGCACAGTGGCAGATATGTAAATACGGGGTTTACATACCATTTCTTGCTCAATACGGTTCGAACACTCGAACACCTATACGGATTCTCCTGCACAGTGGCAGATATGTAAATACGGGGTTTACATACCATTTCTTGCGCATTACGGTTCGAACACTCGAACACCGATACGGATTCTCCTGCACAGTGGCAGATATGTAAATACGGGGTTTACATACCATTTCTTGCGCATTACGGTTCGAACACTCGAACACCTATACGGATTCTCCTCCGCAGTGGCAGATATGTAAATATGGGTTTTCCGTACCATTTTTGCGCAATACGGTTCGAACACTCGAACACCTATACGGATTCTCCTGCACAGTGGCAGATATGTAAATACGGGGTTTAGATACCATTTCTTGCGCAATACGGTTCGAACACTCGAACACCTATACGGATTCTCCTGCACAGTGGCAGATATGTAAATACGGGGTTTACATACCATTTCTTGCGCATTACGGTTCGAACACTCGAACACCTATACGGATTCTCCTACGCAGTGGCAGATTTGTAAATACGGGTTTTCCGTACCATTTCTTGCGCAATACGGTTCGAACACTCGAACACCTATACGAATTCTCCTGCACAGTGGCAGATATGTAAATACGGGGTTTACATACCATTTCTTGCGCAATACGGTTCGAACACTCGAACACCTATACGGAATCTCCTGCACAGTGGCAGATATGTAAATGCGGGGTTTACTTACCATTTCTTGCGAAATACGGTTCGAACACTCGAACACCTATACGGATTCTCCTGCACAGTGGCAGATATGTAAATACGGGGTTTACATACCATTTCTTGCGCAATACGGTTCGAACACTCGAACACCTATACGGATTCTCCTGCACAGTGGCAGATATGTAAATACGGGGTTTACATACCATTTGTTGCGCAATACGGGTCGAACACTCGAACACCTATACGGATTCTCCTGCACAGTGGCAGATATGTAAATACGGGGTTTACATGCCATTTCTTGTGCATTACGGTTCGGACAATCGAACACCTATACGGATTCTCCTGCACAGTGGCAGATATGTAAATACGGGGTTTACATACCATTTCTTGCGCAATACGGTTCGAACACTCGAACACCTATACGGATTCTCCTGCACAGTGGCAGATATGTAAATGCGGGGTTTACTTACCATTTCTTGCGAAATACGGTTCGAACACTCGAACACCTATACGGATTCTCCTGCACAGTGGCAGATATGTAAATGCGGGGTTTACATACCATTTCTTGCGCATTACGGTTCGAACACTCGAACACCTATACGGATTCTCCTACACAGTGGCAGATATGTAAATACGTGGTTTACATACCATTTCTTGCGCAATACGGTTCGAACACTCGAACACCTATACGGATTCTCCTGCACAGTGGCAGATATGTAAATACGGGGTTTACATACCATTTCTTGCGCAATACGGGTCGAACACTCGAAAACCTATACGGATTCTCCTGCACAGTGGCAGATATGTAAATACGGGGTTTACATACCATTTCTTGCGCAATACGGTTCGAACACTCGAAAACCTTTACGGATTCTCCTGCACAGTGGCAGATATGTAAATACGGGGTTTACATACCATTTCTTGCGCAATACGGTTCGAACACTCGAACACCTATACGGATTCTCCTGCACAGTGGCAGATATGTAAATATGGGGTTTACTTACCATTTCTTGCGAAATACGGTTCGAACACTCGAACACCTATACGGATTCTCCTACACAGTGGCAGATATGTAAATATGGGGTTTACTTACCATTTCTTGCGAAATACGGTTCGAACACTCGAACACATATACGGATTCTCCTGCACAGTGGCAGATATGTAAATACGGGGTTTACATACCATTTCTTGCGCATTACGGTTCGAACACTCGAACACCTATACGGATTCTCCTGCACAGTGGCAGATATGTAGATACGGTGTTTACATACCATTTCTTGCGCAATACGGTTCGAACACTCGAACACCCATACCGATTCTCCTGCGCAGTGGCAGATATGTAAATACGGGTTTTCCGTACCATTTCTTGCGCAATACGGTTCGAACACTCGAACACCTATACGGATTCTCCTGCGCAGTGGCAGATATGTAAATACGGGGTTTACGTACCATTTCTTGCGCAATACGGTTCGAACACTCGAACACCTATACGGATTCTCCTGCACAGTGGCAGATATGTAAATACGGGGTTTACATACCATTTCTTGCGCAATACGGTTCGAACACTCGAACACCTATACGGATTCTCCTGCACAGTGGCAGATATGTAAATACGGGGTTTACATACCATTTCTTGCGCAATACGGTTCGAACACTCGAACACCTATACGGATTCTCCTGCACAGTGGCAGATATGTAAATACGGGGTTTACATACCATTTCTTGCGCATTACGGTTCGAACACTCGAACACCTATACGGATTCTCCTGCACAGTGGCAGATATGTAAATACGGGGTTTACATACCATTTCTGGCGCAATACGGTTCGAACACTCGAACACCTATACGGATTCTCCTGCACAGTGGCAGATATGTAAATACGGGGTTTACATACCATTTCTTGCGCAATACGGTTCGAACACTCGAACACCTATACGGATTCTCCTGCACAGTGGCAGATATGTAAATACGGGGTTTACATACCATTTCTTGCGCATTACGGTTCGAACACTCGAACACCTATACGGATTCTCCTGCACAGTGGCAGATATGTAAATACGGGGTTTACATACCATTTCTTGCTCAATACGGTTCGAACACTCGAACACCTATACGGATTCTCCTGCACAGTGGCAGATATGTAAATACGGGGTTTACATACCATTTCTTGCACATTACGGTTCGAACACTCGAACACCGATACGGATTCTCCTGCACAGTGGCAGATATGTAAATACGGGGTTTACATACCATTTCTTGCGCATTACGGTTCGAACACTCGAACACCTATACGGATTCTCCTCCGCAGTGGCAGATATGTAAATACGGGTTTTCCGTACCATTTTTGCGCAATACGGTTCGAACACTCGAACACCTATACGGATTCTCCTGCACAGTGGCAGATATGTAAATACGGGGTTTACATACCATTTCTTGCGAATACGGTTCGAACACTCGAACACCTATACGGATTCTCCTGCACAGTGGCAGATATGTAAATACGGGGTTTACATACCATTTGTTGCGCAATACGGGTCGAACACTCGAACACCTATACGGATTCTCCTGCACAGTGGCAGATATGTAAATACGGGGTTTACATGCCATTTCTTGTGCATTACGGTTCGAACACTCGAACACCTATACGGATTCTCCTGCACAGTGGCAGATATGTAAATACGGGGTTTACATACCATTTCTTGCGCAATACGGTTCGAACACTCGAACACCTATACGGATTCTCCTGCACAGTGGCAGATATGTAAATGCGGGGTTTACTTACCATTTCTTGCGAAATACGGTTCGAACACTCGAACACCTATACGGATTCTCCTGCACAGTGGCAGATATGTAAATGCGGTGTTTACATACCATTTCTTGCGCATTACGGTTCGAACACTCGAACACCTATACGGATTCTCCTACACAGTGGCAGATATGTAAATACGTGGTTTACATACCATTTCTTGCGCAATACGGTTCGAACACTCGAACACCTATACGGATTCTCCTGCACAGTGGCAGATATGTAAATACGGGGTTTACATACCATTTCTTGCGCAATACGGTTCGAACACTCGAAAACCTATACGGATTCTCCTGCACAGTGGCAGATATGTAAATACGGGGTTTACATACCATTTCTTGCGCAATACGGTTCGAACACTCGAAAACCTTTACGGATTCTCCTGCACAGTGGCAGATATGTAAATACGGGGTTTACATACCATTTCCTGCGCAATACGGTTCGAACACTCGAACACCTATACGGATTCTCCTGCACAGTGGCAGATATGTAAATATGGGGTTTACTTACCATTTCTTGCGAAATACGGTTCGAACACTCGAACACCTATACGGATTCTCCTGCACAGTGGCAGATATGTAAATATGGGGTTTACTTACCATTTCTTGCGAAATACGGTTCGAACACTCGAACACATATACGGATTCTCCTGCACAGTGGCAGATATGTAAATACGGGGTTTACATACCATTTCTTGCGCATTACGGTTCGAACACTCGAACACCTATACGGATTCTCCTGCACAGTGGCAGATATGTAAATACGGGGTTTACATACCATTTCTTGCGCAATACGGTTCGAACACTCGAACACCTATACGGATTCTCCTGCACAGTGGCAGATATGTAGATACGGTGTTTACATACCATTTCTTGCGCAATACGGTTCGAACACTCGAACACCTATACCGATTCTCCTGCGCAGTGGCAGATATGTAAATACGGGTTTTCCGTACCATTTCTTGCGCAATACGGTTCGAACACTCGAACACCTATACGGATTCTCCTGCGCAGTGGCAGATATGTAAATACGGGGTTTACGTACCATTTCTTGCGCAATACGGTTCGAACACTCGAACACCTATACGGATTCTCCTGCACAGTGGCAGATATGTAAATACGGGGTTTACATACCATTTCTTGCGCAATACGGTTCGAACACTCGAACACCTATACGGATTCTCCTGTACAGTGGCAGATATGTAAATACGGGGTTTACATACCATTTCTTGCGCAATACGGTTCGAACACTCGAACACCTATACGGATTCTCCTACACAGTGGCAGATATGTAAATACGGGGTTTACATACCATTTCTTTCGCAATACGGTTCGAACACTCGAACACCTATACGGATTCTCCTGCACAGTGGCAGATATGTAAATGTGGGGTTTACTTACCATTTCTTGCGAAATACGGTTCGAACACTCGAACACCTATACGGATTCTCCAGCACAGTGGCAGATATGTAAATACGGGGTTTACATACCATTTCTTGCTCAATACGGTTCGAACACTCGAACACCTATACGGATTCTCCTGCACAGTGGCAGATATGTAAATACGGGGTTTACATACCATTTCTTGCGCATTACGGTTCGAACACTCGAACACCGATACGGATTCTCCTGCACAGTGGCAGATATGTAAATACGGGGTTTACATACCATTTCTTGCGCATTACGGTTCGAACACTCGAACACCTATACGGATTCTCCTCCGCAGTGGCAGATATGTAAATATGGGTTTTCCGTACCATTTTTGCGCAATACGGTTCGAACACTCGAACACCTATACGGATTCTCCTGCACAGTGGCAGATATGTAAATACGGGGTTTACATACCATTTCTTGCGCAATACGGTTCGAACACTCGAACACCTATACGGATTCTCCTGCACAGTGGCAGATATGTAAATACGGGGTTTACATACCATTTCTTGCGCATTACGGTTCGAACACTCGAACACCTATACGGATTCTCCTACGCAGTGGCAGATTTGTAAATACGGGTTTTCCGTACCATTTCTTGCGCAATACGGTTCGAACACTCGAACACCTATACGAATTCTCCTGCACAGTGGCAGATATGTAAATACGGGGTTTACATACCATTTCTTGCGCAATACGGTTCGAACACTCGAACACCTATACGGAATCTCCTGCACAGTGGCAGATATGTAAATGCGGGGTTTACTTACCATTTCTTGCGAAATACGGTTCGAACACTCGAACACCTATACGGATTCTCCTGCACAGTGGCAGATATGTAAATACGGGGTTTACATACCATTTCTTGCGCAATACGGTTCGAACACTCGAACACCTATACGGATTCTCCTGCACAGTGGCAGATATGTAAATACGGGGTTTACATACCATTTGTTGCGCAATACGGGTCGAACACTCGAACACCTATACGGATTCTCCTGCACAGTGGCAGATATGTAAATACGGGGTTTACATGCCATTTCTTGTGCATTACGGTTCGGACAATCGAACACCTATACGGATTCTCCTGCACAGTGGCAGATATGTAAATACGGGGTTTACATACCATTTCTTGCGCAATACGGTTCGAACACTCGAACACCTATACGGATTCTCCTGCACAGTGGCAGATATGTAAATGCGGGGTTTACTTACCATTTCTTGCGAAATACGGTTCGAACACTCGAACACCTATACGGATTCTCCTGCACAGTGGCAGATATGTAAATGCGGGGTTTACATACCATTTCTTGCGCATTACGGTTCGAACACTCGAACACCTATACGGATTCTCCTACACAGTGGCAGATATGTAAATACGTGGTTTACATACCATTTCTTGCGCAATACGGTTCGAACACTCGAACACCTATACGGATTCTCCTGCACAGTGGCAGATATGTAAATACGGGGTTTACATACCATTTCTTGCGCAATACGGGTCGAACACTCGAAAACCTATACGGATTCTCCTGCACAGTGGCAGATATGTAAATACGGGGTTTACATACCATTTCTTGCGCAATACGGTTCGAACACTCGAAAACCTTTACGGATTCTCCTGCACAGTGGCAGATATGTAAATACGGGGTTTACATACCATTTCTTGCGCAATACGGTTCGAACACTCGAACACCTATACGGATTCTCCTGCACAGTGGCAGATATGTAAATATGGGGTTTACTTACCATTTCTTGCGAAATACGGTTCGAACACTCGAACACCTATACGGATTCTCCTACACAGTGGCAGATATGTAAATATGGGGTTTACTTACCATTTCTTGCGAAATACGGTTCGAACACTCGAACACATATACGGATTCTCCTGCACAGTGGCAGATATGTAAATACGGGGTTTACATACCATTTCTTGCGCATTACGGTTCGAACACTCGAACACCTATACGGATTCTCCTGCACAGTGGCAGATATGTAAATACGGGGTTTACATACCATTTCTTGCGCAATACGGTTCGAACACTCGAACACCTATACGGATTCTCCTGCACAGTGGCAGATATGTAGATACGGTGTTTACATACCATTTCTTGCGCAATACGGTTCGAACACTCGAACACCTATACCGATTCTCCTGCGCAGTGGCAGATATGTAAATACGGGTTTTCCGTACCATTTCTTGCGCAATACGGTTCGAACACTCGAACACCTATACGGATTCTCCTACGCAGTGGCAGATATGTAAATACGGGGTTTACGTACCATTTCTTGCGCAATACGGTTCGAACACTCGAACACCTATACGGATTCTCCTGCACAGTGGCAGATATGTAAATACGGGGTTTACATACCATTTCTTGCGCAATACGGTTCGAACACTCGAACACCTATACGGATTCTCCTGCACAGTGGCCGATATGTAAATACGGGGTTTACATACCATTTCTTGCGCAATACGGTTCGAACACTCGAACACCTATACGGATTCTCCTGCACAGGGGCAGATATGTAAATACGGGGTTTACATACCATTTCTTGCTCAATACGGTTCGAACACTCGAACACCTATACGGATTCTCCTGCACAGTGGCAGATATGTAAATACGGGGTTTACATACCATTTCTTGCGCATTACGGTTCGAACACTCGAACACCGATACGGATTCTCCTGCACAGTGGCAGATATGTAAATACGGGGTTTACATACCATTTCTTGCGCAATACGGTTCGAACAGTCGAACACCTATACGGATTCTCCTGCACAGTGGCAGATATGTAAATACGGGGTTTACGTACCATTTCTTGCGCAATACGGTTCGAACACTCGAACACCTATACGGATTCTCCTGCACAGTGGCAGATATGTAAATACGGGGTTTACATACCATTTCTTGCGCAATACGGTTCGAACACTCGAACACCTATACGGATTCTCCTGCACAGTGGCAGATATGTAAATGCGGGGTTTACATACCATTTCTTGCGCAATACGGTTCGAACACTCGAACACCTATACGGATTCTCCTGCACAGTGGCAGATATGTAAATACGGGGTTTACATACCATTTCTTGCGCAATACGGTTCGAACACTCGAACACCTATACGGATTCTCCTGTACAGTGGCAGATATGTAAATACGGGGTTTACATACCATTTCTTGCTCAATACGGTTCGAACACTCGAACACCTATACGGATTCTCCTGCACAGTGGCAGATATGTAAATACGGGGTTTACATACCATTTCTTGCGCATTACGGTTCGAACACTCGAACACCTATACGGATTCTCCTGCACAGTGGCAGATATGTAAATACGGTGTTTACATACCATTTCTTGCGCAATACGGTTCGAACACTCGAAAACCTATACGGATTCTCCTGCACAGTGGCAGATATGTGAATACGGGGTTTACATACCATTTCTTGCGCAATACGGTTCGAACACTCGAAAACCTTTACGGATTCTCCTGCACAGTGGCAGATATGTAAATACGGGGTTTACATACCATTTCTTGCGCAATACGGTTCGAACACTCGAACACCTATACGGATTCTCCTGCACAGTGGCAGATATGTAAATACGGGGTTTACATACCATTTCTTGCGCAATACGGTTCGAACACTCGAACACCTATACGGATTCTCCTGCACAGTGGCAGATATGTAAATACGGGGTTTACATACCATTTCTTGCGCAATACGGTTCGAACACTCGAACACCTATACGGATTCTCCTGCACGGTGGCAGATATATAAATACGGGGTTTACATACCATTTCTTGCGCATTACGGTTCGAACACTCGAACACCGATACGGATTCTCCTGCACAGTGGCAGATATGTAAATACGGGGTTTACATACCATTTCTTGCGCAATACGGTTCGAACACTCGAACACCAATACGGATTCTACTGCACAGTGGCAGATATGTAAATACGGGGTTTACATACCATTTGTTGCGCAATACGGGTCGAACACTCGAACACCTATACGGATTCTCCTGCACAGTGGCAGATATGTAAATACGGGGTTTACATACCATTTCTTGCGCATTACGGTTCGAACACTCGAACACCTATACGGATTCTCCTGCACAGTGGCAGATATGTAAATACGGGGTTTACATACCATTTCTTGCGCAATACGGTTCGAACACTCGAACACCTATACGGATTCTCCTGCACAGTGGCAGATATGTAAATGCGGGGTTTACTTACCATTTCTTGCGAAATACGGTTCGAACACTCGAACACCTATACGGATTCTCCTGCACAGTGGCAGATATGTAAATGCGGGGTTTACATACCATTTCTTGCGCATTACGGTTCGAACACTCGAACACCTATACGGATTCTCCTACACAGTGGCAGATATGTAAATACGTGGTTTACATACCATTTCTTGCGCAATACGGTTCGAACACTCGAACACCTATACGGATTCTCCTGCACAGTGGCAGATATGTAAATACGGGGTTTACATACCATTTCTTGCGCAATACGGGTCGAACACTCGAAAACCTATACGGATTCTCCTGCACAGTGGCAGATATGTAAATACGGGGTTTACATACCATTTCTTGCGCAATACGGTTCGAACACTCGAAAACCTTTACGGATTCTCCTGCACAGTGGCAGATATGTAAATACGGGGTTTACATACCATTTCTTGCGCAATACGGTTCGAACACTCGAACACCTATACGGATTCTCCTGCACAGTGGCAGATATGTAAATATGGGGTTTACTTACCATTTCTTGCGAAATACGGTTCGAACACTCGAACACCTATACGGATTCTCCTACACAGTGGCAGATATGTAAATATGGGGTTTACTTACCATTTCTTGCGAAATACGGTTCGAACACTCGAACACATATACGGATTCTCCTGCACAGTGGCAGATATGTAAATACGGGGTTTACATACCATTTCTTGCGCATTACGGTTCGAACACTCGAACACCTATACGGATTCTCCTGCACAGTGGCAGATATGTAAATACGGGGTTTACATACCATTTCTTGCGCAATACGGTTCGAACACTCGAACACCTATACGGATTCTCCTGCACAGTGGCAGATATGTAGATACGGTGTTTACATACCATTTCTTGCGCAATACGGTTCGAACACTCGAACACCTATACCGATTCTCCTGCGCAGTGGCAGATATGTAAATACGGGTTTTCCGTACCATTTCTTGCGCAATACGGTTCGAACACTCGAACACCTATACGGATTCTCCTACGCAGTGGCAGATATGTAAATACGGGGTTTACGTACCATTTCTTGCGCAATACGGTTCGAACACTCGAACACCTATACGGATTCTCCTGCACAGTGGCAGATATGTAAATACGGGGTTTACATACCATTTCTTGCGCAATACGGTTCGAACACTCGAACACCTATACGGATTCTCCTGCACAGTGGCCGATATGTAAATACGGGGTTTACATACCATTTCTTGCGCAATACGGTTCGAACACTCGAACACCTATACGGATTCTCCTGCACAGGGGCAGATATGTAAATACGGGGTTTACATACCATTTCTTGCTCAATACGGTTCGAACACTCGAACACCTATACGGATTCTCCTGCACAGTGGCAGATATGTAAATACGGGGTTTACATACCATTTCTTGCGCATTACGGTTCGAACACTCGAACACCGATACGGATTCTCCTGCACAGTGGCAGATATGTAAATACGGGGTTTACATACCATTTCTTGCGCAATACGGTTCGAACAGTCGAACACCTATACGGATTCTCCTGCACAGTGGCAGATATGTAAATACGGGGTTTACGTACCATTTCTTGCGCAATACGGTTCGAACACTCGAACACCTATACGGATTCTCCTGCACAGTGGCAGATATGTAAATACGGGGTTTACATACCATTTCTTGCGCAATACGGTTCGAACACTCGAACACCTATACGGATTCTCCTGCACAGTGGCAGATATGTAAATGCGGGGTTTACATACCATTTCTTGCGCAATACGGTTCGAACACTCGAACACCTATACGGATTCTCCTGCACAGTGGCAGATATGTAAATACGGGGTTTACATACCATTTCTTGCGCAATACGGTTCGAACACTCGAACACCTATACGGATTCTCCTGTACAGTGGCAGATATGTAAATACGGGGTTTACATACCATTTCTTGCTCAATACGGTTCGAACACTCGAACACCTATACGGATTCTCCTGCACAGTGGCAGATATGTAAATACGGGGTTTACATACCATTTCTTGCGCATTACGGTTCGAACACTCGAACACCTATACGGATTCTCCTGCACAGTGGCAGATATGTAAATACGGTGTTTACATACCATTTCTTGCGCAATACGGTTCGAACACTCGAAAACCTATACGGATTCTCCTGCACAGTGGCAGATATGTGAATACGGGGTTTACATACCATTTCTTGCGCAATACGGTTCGAACACTCGAAAACCTTTACGGATTCTCCTGCACAGTGGCAGATATGTAAATACGGGGTTTACATACCATTTCTTGCGCAATACGGTTCGAACACTCGAACACCTATACGGATTCTCCTGCACAGTGGCAGATATGTAAATACGGGGTTTACATACCATTTCTTGCGCAATACGGTTCGAACACTCGAACACCTATACGGATTCTCCTGCACAGTGGCAGATATGTAAATACGGGGTTTACATACCATTTCTTGCGCAATACGGTTCGAACACTCGAACACCTATACGGATTCTCCTGCACGGTGGCAGATATATAAATACGGGGTTTACATACCATTTCTTGCGCATTACGGTTCGAACACTCGAACACCGATACGGATTCTCCTGCACAGTGGCAGATATGTAAATACGGGGTTTACATACCATTTCTTGCGCAATACGGTTCGAACACTCGAACACCAATACGGATTCTACTGCACAGTGGCAGATATGTAAATACGGGGTTTACATACCATTTGTTGCGCAATACGGGTCGAACACTCGAACACCTATACGGATTCTCCTGCACAGTGGCAGATATGTAAATACGGGGTTTACATACCATTTCTTGCGCATTACGGTTCGAACACTCGAACACCTATACGGATTCTCCTGCACAGTGGCAGATATGTAAATACGGGGTTTACATACCATTTCTTGCGCAATACGGTTCGAACACTCGAACACCTATACGGATTCTCCTGCACAGTGGCAGATATGTAAATGCGGGGTTTACTTACCATTTCTTGCGAAATACGGTTCGAACACTCGAACACCTATACGGATTCTCCTGCACAGTGGCAGATATGTAAATGCGGGGTTTACATACCATTTCTTGCGCATTACGGTTCGAACACTCGAACACCTATACGGATTCTCCTACACCGTGGCAGATATGTAAATACGTGGTTTACATACCATTTCTTGCGCAATACGGTTCGAACACTCGAAAACCTTTACGGATTCTCCTGCACAGTGGCAGATATGTAAATACGGGGTTTACATACCATTTCTTGCGCAATACGGTTCGAACACTCGAACACCTATACGGATTCTCCTGCACAGTGGCAGATATGTAAATATGGGGTTTACTTACCATTTCTTGCGAAATACGGTTCGAACACTCGAACACCTATACGGATTCTCCTACACAGTGGCAGATATGTAAATATGGGGTTTACTTACCATTTCTTGCGAAATACGGTTCGAACACTCGAACACATATACGGATTCTCCTGCACAGTGGCAGATATGTAAATACGGGGTTTACATACCATTTCTTGCGCATTACGGTTCGAACACTCGAACACCTATACGGATTCTCCTGCACAGTGGCAGATATGTAAATACGGGGTTTACATACCATTTCTTGCGCAATACGGTTCGAACACTCGAACACCTATACGGATTCTCCTGCACAGTGGCAGATATGTAGATACGGTGTTTACATACCATTTCTTGCGCAATACGGTTCGAACACTCGAACACCTATACCGATTCTCCTGCGCAGTGGCAGATATGTAAATACGGGTTTTCCGTACCATTTCTTGCGCAATACGGTTCGAACACTCGAACACCTATACGGATTCTCCTACGCAGTGGCAGATATGTAAATACGGGGTTTACGTACCATTTCTTGCGCAATACGGTTCGAACACTCGAACACCTATACGGATTCTCCTGCACAGTGGCAGATATGTAAATACGGGGTTTACATACCATTTCTTGCGCAATACGGTTCGAACACTCGAACACCTATACGGATTCTCCTGCACAGTGGCCGATATGTAAATACGGGGTTTACATACCATTTCTTGCGCAATACGGTTCGAACACTCGAACACCTATACGGATTCTCCTGCACAGGGGCAGATATGTAAATACGGGGTTTACATACCATTTCTTGCTCAATACGGTTCGAACACTCGAACACCTATACGGATTCTCCTGCACAGTGGCAGATATGTAAATACGGGGTTTACATACCATTTCTTGCGCATTACGGTTCGAACACTCGAACACCGATACGGATTCTCCTGCACAGTGGCAGATATGTAAATACGGGGTTTACATACCATTTCTTGCGCAATACGGTTCGAACAGTCGAACACCTATACGGATTCTCCTGCACAGTGGCAGATATGTAAATACGGGGTTTACGTACCATTTCTTGCGCAATACGGTTCGAACACTCGAACACCTATACGGATTCTCCTGCACAGTGGCAGATATGTAAATACGGGGTTTACATACCATTTCTTGCGCAATACGGTTCGAACACTCGAACACCTATACGGATTCTCCTGCACAGTGGCAGATATGTAAATGCGGGGTTTACATACCATTTCTTGCGCAATACGGTTCGAACACTCGAACACCTATACGGATTCTCCTGCACAGTGGCAGATATGTAAATACGGGGTTTACATACCATTTCTTGCGCAATACGGTTCGAACACTCGAACACCTATACGGATTCTCCTGTACAGTGGCAGATATGTAAATACGGGGTTTACATACCATTTCTTGCTCAATACGGTTCGAACACTCGAACACCTATACGGATTCTCCTGCACAGTGGCAGATATGTAAATACGGGGTTTACATACCATTTCTTGCGCATTACGGTTCGAACACTCGAACACCTATACGGATTCTCCTGCACAGTGGCAGATATGTAAATACGGTGTTTACATACCATTTCTTGCGCAATACGGTTCGAACACTCGAAAACCTATACGGATTCTCCTGCACAGTGGCAGATATGTGAATACGGGGTTTACATACCATTTCTTGCGCAATACGGTTCGAACACTCGAAAACCTTTACGGATTCTCCTGCACAGTGGCAGATATGTAAATACGGGGTTTACATACCATTTCTTGCGCAATACGGTTCGAACACTCGAACACCTATACGGATTCTCCTGCACAGTGGCAGATATGTAAATACGGGGTTTACATACCATTTCTTGCGCAATACGGTTCGAACACTCGAACACCTATACGGATTCTCCTGCACAGTGGCAGATATGTAAATACGGGGTTTACATACCATTTCTTGCGCAATACGGTTCGAACACTCGAACACCTATACGGATTCTCCTGCACGGTGGCAGATATATAAATACGGGGTTTACATACCATTTCTTGCGCATTACGGTTCGAACACTCGAACACCGATACGGATTCTCCTGCACAGTGGCAGATATGTAAATACGGGGTTTACATACCATTTCTTGCGCAATACGGTTCGAACACTCGAACACCAATACGGATTCTACTGCACAGTGGCAGATATGTAAATACGGGGTTTACATACCATTTGTTGCGCAATACGGGTCGAACACTCGAACACCTATACGGATTCTCCTGCACAGTGGCAGATATGTAAATACGGGGTTTACATACCATTTCTTGCGCATTACGGTTCGAACACTCGAACACCTATACGGATTCTCCTGCACAGTGGCAGATATGTAAATACGGGGTTTACATACCATTTCTTGCGCAATACGGTTCGAACACTCGAACACCTATACGGATTCTCCTGCACAGTGGCAGATATGTAAATGCGGGGTTTACTTACCATTTCTTGCGAAATACGGTTCGAACACTCGAACACCTATACGGATTCTCCTGCACAGTGGCAGATATGTAAATGCGGGGTTTACATACCATTTCTTGCGCATTACGGTTCGAACACTCGAACACCTATACGGATTCTCCTACACCGTGGCAGATATGTAAATACGTGGTTTACATACCATTTCTTGCGCAATACGGTTCGAACACTCGAACACCTATACGGATTCTCCTGCACAGTGGCAGATATGTAAATACGGGGTTTACATACCATTTCTTGCGCAATACGGTTCGAACACTCGAAAACCTATACGGATTCTCCTGCACTGTGGCAGATATGTAAATACGGGGTTTACATACCATTTCTTGCGCAATACGGTTCGAACACTCGAACACCTATACGGATTCTCCTACACAGTGGCAGATATGTAAATATGGGGTTTACTTACCATTTCTTGCGAAATACGGTTCGAACACTCGAACACATATACGGATTCTCCTGCACAGTGGCAGATATGTAAATACGGGGTTTACATACCATTTCTTGCGCATTACGGTTCGAACACTCGAACACCTATACGGATTCTCCTGCACAGTGGCAGATATGTAAATACGGGGTTTACATACCATTTCTTGCGCAATACGGTTCGAACACTCGAACACCTATACGGATTCTCCTACACAGTGGCAGATATGTAAATACGTGGTTTACATACCATTTCTTGCGCAATACGGTTCGAACACTCGAACACCTATACGGATTCTCCTACACAGTGGCAGATATGTAAATATGGGGTTTACTTACCATTTCTTGCGAAATACGGTTCGAACACTCGAACACATATACGGATTCTCCTGCACAGTGGCAGATATGTAAATACGGGGTTTACATACCATTTCTTGCGCATTACGGTTCGAACACTCGAACACCTATACGGATTCTCCTGCACAGTGGCAGATATGTAAATACGGGGTTTACATACCATTTCTTGCGCAATACGGTTCGAACACTCGAACACCTATACGGATTCTCCTGCACAGTGGCAGATATGTAGATACGGTGTTTACATACCATTTCTTGCGCAATACGGTTCGAACACTCGAACACCTATACCGATTCTCCTGCGCAGTGGCAGATATGTAAATACGGGTTTTCCGTACCATTTCTTGCGCAATACGGTTCGAACACTCGAACACCTATACGGATTCTCCTACGCAGTGGCAGATATGTAAATACGGGGTTTACGTACCATTTCTTGCGCAATACGGTTCGAACACTCGAACACCTATACGGATTCTCCTGCACAGTGGCAGATATGTAAATACGGGGTTTACATACCATTTCTTGCGCAATACGGTTCGAACACTCGAACACCTATACGGATTCTCCTGCACAGTGGCCGATATGTAAATACGGGGTTTACATACCATTTCTTGCGCAATACGGTTCGAACACTCGAACACCTATACGGATTCTCCTGCACAGGGGCAGATATGTAAATACGGGGTTTACATACCATTTCTTGCTCAATACGGTTCGAACACTCGAACACCTATACGGATTCTCCTGCACAGTGGCAGATATGTAAATACGGGGTTTACATACCATTTCTTGCGCATTACGGTTCGAACACTCGAACACCGATACGGATTCTCCTGCACAGTGGCAGATATGTAAATACGGGGTTTACATACCATTTCTTGCGCAATACGGTTCGAACAGTCGAACACCTATACGGATTCTCCTGCACAGTGGCAGATATGTAAATACGGGGTTTACGTACCATTTCTTGCGCAATACGGTTCGAACACTCGAACACCTATACGGATTCTCCTGCACAGTGGCAGATATGTAAATACGGGGTTTACATACCATTTCTTGCGCAATACGGTTCGAACACTCGAACACCTATACGGATTCTCCTGCACAGTGGCAGATATGTAAATGCGGGGTTTACATACCATTTCTTGCGCAATACGGTTCGAACACTCGAACACCTATACGGATTCTCCTGCACAGTGGCAGATATGTAAATACGGGGTTTACATACCATTTCTTGCGCAATACGGTTCGAACACTCGAACACCTATACGGATTCTCCTGTACAGTGGCAGATATGTAAATACGGGGTTTACATACCATTTCTTGCTCAATACGGTTCGAACACTCGAACACCTATACGGATTCTCCTGCACAGTGGCAGATATGTAAATACGGGGTTTACATACCATTTCTTGCGCATTACGGTTCGAACACTCGAACACCTATACGGATTCTCCTGCACAGTGGCAGATATGTAAATACGGTGTTTACATACCATTTCTTGCGCAATACGGTTCGAACACTCGAAAACCTATACGGATTCTCCTGCACAGTGGCAGATATGTGAATACGGGGTTTACATACCATTTCTTGCGCAATACGGTTCGAACACTCGAAAACCTTTACGGATTCTCCTGCACAGTGGCAGATATGTAAATACGGGGTTTACATACCATTTCTTGCGCAATACGGTTCGAACACTCGAACACCTATACGGATTCTCCTGCACAGTGGCAGATATGTAAATACGGGGTTTACATACCATTTCTTGCGCAATACGGTTCGAACACTCGAACACCTATACGGATTCTCCTGCACAGTGGCAGATATGTAAATACGGGGTTTACATACCATTTCTTGCGCAATACGGTTCGAACACTCGAACACCTATACGGATTCTCCTGCACGGTGGCAGATATATAAATACGGGGTTTACATACCATTTCTTGCGCATTACGGTTCGAACACTCGAACACCGATACGGATTCTCCTGCACAGTGGCAGATATGTAAATACGGGGTTTACATACCATTTCTTGCGCAATACGGTTCGAACACTCGAACACCAATACGGATTCTACTGCACAGTGGCAGATATGTAAATACGGGGTTTACATACCATTTGTTGCGCAATACGGGTCGAACACTCGAACACCTATACGGATTCTCCTGCACAGTGGCAGATATGTAAATACGGGGTTTACATACCATTTCTTGCGCATTACGGTTCGAACACTCGAACACCTATACGGATTCTCCTGCACAGTGGCAGATATGTAAATACGGGGTTTACATACCATTTCTTGCGCAATACGGTTCGAACACTCGAACACCTATACGGATTCTCCTGCACAGTGGCAGATATGTAAATGCGGGGTTTACTTACCATTTCTTGCGAAATACGGTTCGAACACTCGAACACCTATACGGATTCTCCTGCACAGTGGCAGATATGTAAATGCGGGGTTTACATACCATTTCTTGCGCATTACGGTTCGAACACTCGAACACCTATACGGATTCTCCTACACCGTGGCAGATATGTAAATACGTGGTTTACATACCATTTCTTGCGCAATACGGTTCGAACACTCGAACACCTATACGGATTCTCCTGCACAGTGGCAGATATGTAAATACGGGGTTTACATACCATTTCTTGCGCAATACGGTTCGAACACTCGAAAACCTATACGGATTCTCCTGCACTGTGGCAGATATGTAAATACGGGGTTTACATACCATTTCTTGCGCAATACGGTTCGAACACTCGAACACCTATACGGATTCTCCTACACAGTGGCAGATATGTAAATATGGGGTTTACTTACCATTTCTTGCGAAATACGGTTCGAACACTCGAACACATATACGGATTCTCCTGCACAGTGGCAGATATGTAAATACGGGGTTTACATACCATTTCTTGCGCATTACGGTTCGAACACTCGAACACCTATACGGATTCTCCTGCACAGTGGCAGATATGTAAATACGGGGTTTACATACCATTTCTTGCGCAATACGGTTCGAACACTCGAACACCTATACGGATTCTCCTACACAGTGGCAGATATGTAAATACGTGGTTTACATACCATTTCTTGCGCAATACGGTTCGAACACTCGAACACCTATACGGATTCTCCTGCACAGTGGCAGATATGTAAATACGGGGTTTACATACCATTTCTTGCGCAATACGGGTCGAACACTCGAAAACCTATACGGATTCTCCTGCACAGTGGCAGATATGTAAATACGGGGTTTACATACCATTTCTTGCGCAATACGGTTCGAACACTCGAAAACCTTTATGGATTCTCCTGCACAGTGGCAGATATGTAAATACGGGGTTTACATACCATTTCTTGCGCAATACGGTTCGAACACTCGAACACCTATACGGATTCTCCTGCACAGTGGCAGATATGTAAATATGGGGTTTACTTACCATTTCTTGCGAAATACGGTTCGAACACTCGAACACCTATACGGATTCTCCTACACAGTGGCAGATATGTAAATATGGGGTTTACTTACCATTTCTTGCGAAATACGGTTCGAACACTCGAACACATATATGGATTCTCCTGCACAGTGGCAGATATGTAAATACGGGGTTTACATACCATTTCTTGCGCATTACGGTTCGAACACTCGAACACCTATACGGATTCTCCTGCACAGTGGCAGATATGTAAATACGGGGTTTACATACCATTTCTTGCGCAATACGGTTCGAACACTCGAACACCTATACGGATTCTCCTGCACAGTGGCAGATATGTAGATACGGTGTTTACATACCATTTCTTGCGCAATACGGTTCGAACACTCGAACACCTATACCGATTCTCCTGCGCAGTGGCAGATATGTAAATACGGGTTTTCTGTACCATTTCTTGCGCAATACGGTTCGAACACTCGAACACCTATACGGATTCTCCTGCGCAGTGGCAGATATGTAAATACGGGGTTTACGTACCATTTCTTGCGCAATACGGTTCGAACACTCGAACACCTATACGGATTCTCCTGCACAGTGGCAGATATGTAAATACGGGGTTTACATACCATTTCTTGCGCAATACGGTTCGAACACTCGAACACCTATACGGATTCTCCTGCACAGTGGCCGATATGTAAATACGGGGTTTACATACCATTTCTTGCGCAATACGGTTCGAACACTCGAACACCTATACGGATTCTCCTGCACAGGGGCAGATATGTAAATACGGGGTTTACATACCATTTCTTGCTCAATACGGTTCGAACACTCGAACACCTATACGGATTCTCCTGCACAGTGGCAGATATGTAAATACGGGGTTTACATACCATTTCTTGCGCATTACGGTTCGAACACTCGAACACCGATACGGATTCTCCTGCACAGTGGCAGATATGTAAATACGGGGTTTACATACCATTTCTTGCGCAATACGGTTCGAACAGTCGAACACCTATACGGATTCTCCTGCACAGTGGCAGATATGTAAATACGGGGTTTACGTACCATTTCTTGCGCAATACGGTTCGAACACTCGAACACCTATACGGATTCTCCTGCACAGTGGCAGATATGTAAATACGGGGTTTACATACCATTTCTTGCGCAATACGGTTCGAACACTCGAACACCTATACGGATTCTCCTGCACAGTGGCAGATATGTAAATACGGGGTTTACATACCATTTCTTGCGCAATACGGTTCGAACACTCGAACACCTATACGGATTCTCCTGCACAGTGGAAGATATGTAAATACGGGGTTTACATACCATTTCTTGCGCATTACGGTTCGAACACTCGAACACCTATACGGATTCTCCTACACAGTGGCAGATATGTAAATACGGGGTTTACATACCATTTCTTGCGCATTACGGTTCGAACACTCGAACACCTATACGGATTCTCCAACGTAGTGGCAGATTTGTAAATACGGGTTTTCCGTACCATTTCTTGCGCAATACGGTTCGAACACTCGAACACCTATACGGATTCTCCTGCACAGTGGCAGATATGTAAATACGGGGTTTACATACCATTTCTTGCGCAATACGGTTCGAACACTCGAACACCTATACGGATTCTCCTGCACAGTGGCAGATATGTAAATGCGGGGTTTACTTACCATTTCTTGCGAAATACGGTTCGAACACTCGAAGACCTATACGGATTCTCCTGCACAGTGGCAGATATATAAATACGGGGTTTACATACCATTTCTTGCGCAATACGGTTCGAACACTCGAACACCTATACGGATTCTCCTGCACAGTGGCAGATATGTAAATACGGGATTTACATACCATTTGTTGCGCAATACGGGTCGAACACTCGAACACCTATACGGATTCTCCTGCACAGTGGCAGATATGTAAATACGGGGTTTACATGCCATTTCTTGTGCATTACGGTTCGAACAATCGAACACCTATACGGATTCTCCTCCACAGCGGCAGATATGTAAATACGGGGTTTACATACCATTTCTTGCGCAATACGGTTCGAACACTCGAACACCTATACGGATTCTCCTGCACAGTGGCAGATATGTAAATGCGGGGTTTACTTACCATTTCTTGCGAAATACGGTTCGATCACTCGAACACCTATACGGATTCTCCTGCACAGTGGCAGATATGTAAATGCGGGGTTTACATACCATTTCTTGCGCATTACGGTTCGAACACTCGGACACCTATACGGATTCTCCTACACAGTGGCAGATATGTAAATACGTGGTTTACATACCATTTCTTGCGCAATACGGTTCGAACACTCGAACACCTATACGGATTCTCCTGCACAGTGGCAGATATGTAAATACGGGGTTTACATACCATTTCTTGCGCAATACGGTTCGAACACTCGAAAACCTATACGGATTCTCCTGCACAGTGGCAGATATGTAAATACGGGGTTTACATACCATTTCTTGCGCAATACGGTTCGAACACTCGAAAACCTTTACGGATTCTCCTGCACAGTGGCAGCTATGTAAATACGGGGTTTACATACCATTTCTTGCGCAATACGGTTCGAACACTCGAACACCTATACGGATTCTCCTGCACAGTGGCAGATATGTAAATATGGGGTTTACTTACCATTTCTTGCGAAATACGGTTCGAACACTCGAACACCTATACGGATTCTCCTACACAGTGGCAGATATGTAAATATGGGGTTTACTTACCATTTCTTGCGAAATACGGTTCGAACACTCGAACACATATACGGATTCTCCTGCACAGTGGCAGATATGTAAATACGGGGTTTACATACCATTTCTTGCGCATTACGGTTCGAACACTCGAACACCTATACGGATTCTCCTGCACAGTGGCAGATATGTAAATACGGGGTTTACATACCATTTCTTGCGCAATACGGTTCGAACACTCGAACACCTATACGGATTCTCCTGCACAGTGGCAGATATGTAGATACGGTGTTTACATACCATTTCTTGCGCAATACGGTTCGAACACTCGAACACCTATACCGATTCTCCTGCGCAGTGGCAGATATGTAAATACGGGTTTTCCGTACCATTTCTTGCGCAATACGGTTCGAACACTCGAACACCTGTACGGATTCTCCTGCGCAGTGGCAGATATGTAAATACGGGGTTTACGTACCATTTCTTGCGCAATACGGTTCGAACACTCGAACACCTATACGGATTCTCCTGCACAGTGGCAGATATGTAAATACGGGGTTTACATACCATTTCTTGCGCAATACGGTTCGAACACTCGAACACCTATACGGATTCTCCAACGTAGTGGCAGATTTGTAAATACGGGGTTTACATACCATTTCTTGCGCAATACGGTTCGAACACTCGAACACCTATACGGATTCTCCTGCACAGTGCCAGATATGTAAATACGGGGTTTACATACCATTTCTTGCGCATTACGGTTCGAACACTCGAACACCTATACGGATTCTACTACACAGTGGCAGATATGTAAATACGGGGTTTACATACCATTTCTTGCGCAATACGGTTCGAACACTCGAACACCTATACGGATTCTCCTGCACAGTGGCAGATATGTAAATACGGGGTTTACATACCATTTCTTGCGCATTACGGTTCGAACACTCGAACACCGATACGGATTCTCCTGCACAGTGGCAGATATGTAAATACGGGGTTTACATACCATTTCTTGCGCATTACGGTTCGAACACTCGAACACCTATACGGATTCTCCTCCGCAGTGGCAGATATGTAAATACGGGTTTTCCGTACCATTTTTGCGCAATACGGTTCGAACACTCGAACACCTATACGGATTCTCCTGCACAGTGGCAGATATGTAAATACGGGGTTTACGTACCATTTCTTGCGCAATACGGTTCGAACACTCGAACACCTATACGGATTCTCCTGCACAGTGGCAGATATGTAAATACGGGGTTTACGTACCATTTCTTGCGCAATACGGTTCGAACACTCGAACACCTATACGGATTCTCCTGCACAGTGGCAGATATGTAAATACGGGGTTTACATACCATTTCTTGCGCAATACGGTTCGAACACTCGAACACCTATACGGATTCTCCTGCACAGTGGCAGATATGTAAATACGGGGTTTACATACCATTTCTTGCGCAATACGGTTCGAACACTCGAACACCTATACGGATTCTCCTGCACAGTGGCAGATATGTAAATACGGGGTTTACATACCATTTCTTGCGCATTACGGTTCGAACACTCGAACACCTATACGGATTCTCCTGCACAGTGGCAGATATGTAAATACGGGGTTCACATACCATTTCTTGCGCAATACGGTTCGAACACTCGAACACCTATACGGATTCTCCTGCACAGTGGCAGATATGTAAATACGGGGTTTACATACCATTTCTTGCGCAATACGGTTCGAACACTCGAACACCTATACGGATTCTCCTGCACAGTGGCAGATATGTAAATGCGGGGTTTACTTACCATTTCTTGCGAAACACGGTTCGAACACTCGAACACCTATACGGATTCTCCTGCACAGTGGCGGATATGTAAATACGGGGTTTACATACCATTTCTTGCGCAATACGGTTCGAACACTCGAACACCTATACGGATTCTCCTGCAGAGTGGCAGATATGTAAATACGGGGTTTACATACCATTTCTTGCGCAACACGGTTCGAACACTCGAACACCTATACGGATTCTCCTGCACAGTGGCAGATATGTAAATGTGGGGTTTACTTACCATTTCTTGCGAAATACGGTTCGAACACTCGAACACCTATACGGATTCTCCTGCACAGTGGCAGATATGTAAATACGGGGTTTACATACCATTTCTTGCGCAATACGGTTCGAACACTCGAACACCTATACGGATTCTCCTGCACAGTGGCAGATATGTAAATACGGGGTTTACATACCATTTCTTGCGCATTACGGTTCGAACACTCGAACACCTATACGGATTCTCCTGCACAGTGGCAGATATGTAAATACGGGGTTTACATACCATTTCTTGCGCAATACGGTTCGAACACTCGAACACCTATACGGATTCTCGTGCACAGTGGCAGATATGTAAATGCGGGGTTTACTTACCATTTCTTGCGAAATACGGTTCGAACACTCGAACACCTATACGGATTCTCCTGCACAGTGGCAGATTTGTAAATACGGGGTTTACATACCAATTCTTGCGCATTACGGTTCGAACACTCGAACACCTATACGGATTCTCCTGCACAGTGGCAGATATGTAAATACGTGGTTTACATACCATTTCTTGCGCAATACGGTTCGAACACTCGAACACCTATGCGGATTCTCCTGCACAGTGGCAGATATGTAAATACGGGGTTTACATACCATTTCTTGCGCAATACGGTTCGAACACTCGAAAACCTATACGGATTCTCCTGCACAGTGGCAGATATGTAAATACGAGGTTTACATACCATTTCTTGCGCAATACGGTTCGAACACTCGAACATCTATACGGATTCTCCTGCACAGTGGCAGATATGTAAATACGGGGTTTACATACCATTTCTTGCGCAATACGGTTCGAACATTCGAACACCTATACGGATTCTCCTGCACAGTGGCAGATATGTAAATACGGGGTTTACATACCATTTCTTGCGCAATACGGTTCGAACACTCGAACACCTATACGGATTCTCCTGCACAGTGGCAGATATGTAAATATGGGGTTTACTTACCATTTCTTGCGAAATACGGTTCGAACACTCGAACACCTATACGGATTCTCCTGCACAGTGGCAGATATGTAAATATGGGGTTTACTTACCATTTCTTGCGAAATACGGTTCGAACACTCGAACACCTATACGGATTCTCCTGCGCAGTGGCAGATATGTAAATACAGGGTTTACGTACCATTTCTTGCGCAATACGGTTCGAACACTCGAACACCTATACGGATTCTCCTGCACAGTGGCAGATATGTAAATACGGGGTTTACATACCATTTCTTGCGCAATACGGTTCGAACACTCGAACACCTATACGGATTCTCCTGCACAGTGGCAGATATGTAAATACGGGGTTTACATACCATTTCTTGCGCAGTACGGTTCGAACACTCGAACACCTATACGGATTCTCCTGCACAGTGGCAGATATGTAAATACGGGGTTTACATACCATTTCTTGCGCAATACGGTTCGAACATTCGAACACCTATACGGATTCTCCTGCACAGTGGCAGATATGTAAATACGGGGTTTACATACCATTTCTTGCGCAATACGGTTCGAACACTCGAACACCTATACGGATTCTCCTGCACAGAGGCAGATATGTAAATATGAGGTTTACTTACCATTTCTTGCGAAATACGGTTCGAACACTCGAACACCTATACGGATTCTCCTGCACAGTGGCAGATATGTAAATACGGGGTTTACATACCATTTCTTGCGCAATACGGTTCGAACACTCGAACACCTATACGGATTCTCCTGCACAGTGGCAGATATGTAAATACGGGGTTTACATACCATTTCTTGCTCAATACGGTTCGAACACTCGAACACCTATACGGATTCTCCTGCACAGTGGCAGATATGTAAATACGGGGTTTACATACCATTTCTTGCGCATTACGGTTCGAACACTCGAACACCTATACGGATTCTCCTGCTCAGTGGCAGATATGTAAATACGGGGTTTACATACCATTTCTTGCGCATTACGGTTCGAACACTCGAACACCTATACGGATTCTCCTACGCAGTGGCAGATATGTAAATACGGGTTTTCCGTACCATTTCTTGCGCAATACGGTTCGAACACTCGAACACCTATACGGATTCTCCTGCACAGTGGCAGATATGTAAATACGGGGTTTACGAACCATTTCTTGCGCAATACGGTTCGAACACTCGAACACCTATACGGATTCTCCTGCACAGTGGCAGATATGTAAATACGGGGTTTACATACCATTTCTTGCGCAATACGGTTCGAACACTCGAACACCTATACGGATTCTCCTGCACAGTGGCAGATATGTAAATACGGGGTTTACATACCATTTCTTGCGCAATACGGTTCGAACACTCGAACACCTATACGGATTCTCCTGCACGGTGGCAGATATATAAATACGGGGTTTACATACCATTTCTTGCGCATTACGGTTCGAACACTCGAACACCGATACGGATTCTCCTGCACAGTGGCAGATATGTAAATACGGGGTTTACATACCATTTCTTGCGCAATACGGTTCGAACACTCGAACACCAATACGGATTCTCCTGCACAGTGGCAGATATGTAAATACGGGGTTTACATACCATTTGTTGCGCAATACGGGTCGAACACTCGAACACCTATACGGATTCTCCTGCACAGTGGCAGATATGTAAATACGGGGTTTACATACCATTTCTTGCGCATTACGGTTCGAACACTCGAACACCTATACGGATTCTCCTGCACAGTGGCAGATATGTAAATACGGGGTTTACATACCATTTCTTGCGCAATACGGTTCGAACACTCGAACACCTATACGGATTCTCCTGCACAGTGGCAGATATGTAAATGCGGGGTTTACTTACCATTTCTTGCGAAATACGGTTCGAACACTCGAACACCTATACGGATTCTCCTGCACAGTGGCAGATATGTAAATCCGGGGTTTACATACCATTTCTTGCGCATTACGGTTCGAACACTCGAACACCTATACGGATTCTCCTACACCGTGGCAGATATGTAAATACGTGGTTTACATACCATTTCTTGCGCAATACGGTTCGAACACTCGAACACCTATACGGATTCTCCTGCACAGTGGCAGATATGTAAATACGGGGTTTACATACCATTTCTTGCGCAATACGGTTCGAACACTCGAAAACCTATACGGATTCTCCTGCACAGTGGCAGATATGTAAATACGGGGTTTACATACCATTTCTTGCGCAATACGGTTCGAACACTCGAACACCTATACGGATTCTCCTACACAGTGGCAGATATGTAAATATGGGGTTTACTTACCATTTCTTGCGAAATACGGTTCGAACACTCGAACACATATACGGATTCTCCTGCACAGTGGCAGATATGTAAATACGGGGTTTACATACCATTTCTTGCGCATTACGGTTCGAACACTCGAACACCTATACGGATTCTCCTGCACAGTGGCAGATATGTAAATACGGGGTTTACATACCATTTCTTGCGCAATACGGTTCGAACACTCGAACACCTATACGGATTCTCCTACACAGTGGCAGATATGTAAATACGTGGTTTACATACCATTTCTTGCGCAATACGGTTCGAACACTCGAACACCTATACGGATTCTCCTGCACAGTGGCAGATATGTAAATATGGGGTTTACTTACCATTTCTTGCGAAATACGGTTCGAACACTCGAACACCTATACGGATTCTCCTGCACAGTGGCAGATATGTAAATATGGGGTTTACTTACCATTTCTTGCGAAATACGGTTCGAACACTCGAACACCTATACGGATTCTCCTGCGCAGTGGCAGATATGTAAATACAGGGTTTACGTACCATTTCTTGCGCAATACGGTTCGAACACTCGAACACCTATACGGATTCTCCTGCACAGTGGCAGATATGTAAATACGGGGTTTACATACCATTTCTTGCGCAATACGGTTCGAACACTCGAACACCTATACGGATTCTCCTGCACAGTGGCAGATATGTAAATACGGGGTTTACATACCATTTCTTGCGCAGTACGGTTCGAACACTCGAACACCTATACGGATTCTCCTGCACAGTGGCAGATATTTAAATACGGGGTTTACATACCATTTCTTGCGCATTACGGTTCGAACACTCGAACACCTATACGGATTCTCCTGCAAAGTGGCAGATTTGTAAATACGGGGTTTACATACCATTTCTTGCGCAATACGGTTCGAACACTCGAACACCTATACGGATTCTCCTGCACAGTGGCAGATATGTAAATACGGGGTTTACATACCATTTCTTGCGCATTACGGTTCGAACACTCGAACACCTATACGGATTCTCCTGCACAGTGGCAGATATGTAAATGCGGGGTTTACTTACCATTTCTTGCGAAACACGGTTCGAACACTCGAACACCTATACGGATTCTCCTGCACAGTGGCGGATATGTAAATACGGGGTTTACATACCATTTCTTGCGCGATACGGTTCGAACACTCGAACACCTATACGGATTCTCCTGCAGAGTGGCAGATATGTAAATACGGGGTTTACATACCATTTCTTGCGCAACACGGTTCGAACACTCGAACACCTATACGGATTCTCCTGCACAGTGGCAGATATGTAAATGTGGGGTTTACTTACCATTTCTTGCGAAATACGGTTCGAACACTCGAACACCTATACGGATTCTCCTGCACAGTGGCAGATATGTAAATACGGGGTTTACATACCATTTCTTGCGCAATACGGTTCGAACACTCGAACACCTATACGGATTCTCCTGCACAGTGGCAGATATGTAAATACGGGGTTTACATACCATTTCTTGCGCAATACGGTTCGAACATTCGAACACCTATACGGATTCTCCTGCACAGTGGCAGATATGTAAATACGGGGTTTACATACCATTTCTTGCGCAATACGGTTCGAACACTCGAACACCTATACGGATTCTCCTGCACAGTGGCAGATATGTAAATATGGGGTTTACTTACCATTTCTTGCGAAATACGGTTCGAACACTCGAACACCTATACGGATTCTCCTGCACAGTGGCAGATATGTAAATATGGGGTTTACTTACCATTTCTTGCGAAATACGGTTCGAACACTCGAACACCTATACGGATTCTCCTGCGCAGTGGCAGATATGTAAATACAGGGTTTACGTACCATTTCTTGCGCAATACGGTTCGAACACTCGAACACCTATACGGATTCTCCTGCACAGTGGCAGATATGTAAATACGGGGTTTACATACCATTTCTTGCGCAATACGGTTCGAACACTCGAACACCTATACGGATTCTCCTGCACAGTGGCAGATATGTAAATACGGGGTTTACATACCATTTCTTGCGCAGTACGGTTCGAACACTCGAACACCTATACGGATTCTCCTGCACAGTGGCAGATATGTAAATACGGGGTTTACATACCATTTCTTGCGCAATACGGTTCGAACATTCGAACACCTATACGGATTCTCCTGCACAGTGGCAGATATGTAAATACGGGGTTTACATACCATTTCTTGCGCAATACGGTTCGAACACTCGAACACCTATACGGATTCTCCTGCACAGAGGCAGATATGTAAATATGAGGTTTACTTACCATTTCTTGCGAAATACGGTTCGAACACTCGAACACCTATACGGATTCTCCTGCACAGTGGCAGATATGTAAATACGGGGTTTACATACCATTTCTTGCGCAATACGGTTCGAACACTCGAACACCTATACGGATTCTCCTGCACAGTGGCAGATATGTAAATACGGGGTTTACATACCATTTCTTGCTCAATACGGTTCGAACACTCGAACACCTATACGGATTCTCCTGCACAGTGGCAGATATGTAAATACGGGGTTTACATACCATTTCTTGCGCATTACGGTTCGAACACTCGAACACCTATACGGATTCTCCTGCTCAGTGGCAGATATGTAAATACGGGGTTTACATACCATTTCTTGCGCATTACGGTTCGAACACTCGAACACCTATACGGATTCTCCTACGCAGTGGCAGATATGTAAATACGGGTTTTCCGTACCATTTCTTGCGCAATACGGTTCGAACACTCGAACACCTATACGGATTCTCCTGCACAGTGGCAGATATGTAAATACGGGGTTTACGAACCATTTCTTGCGCAATACGGTTCGAACACTCGAACACCTATACGGATTCTCCTGCACAGTGGCAGATATGTAAATACGGGGTTTACATACCATTTCTTGCGCAATACGGTTCGAACACTCGAACACCTATACGGATTCTCCTGCACAGTGGCAGATATGTAAATACGGGGTTTACATACCATTTCTTGCGCAATACGGTTCGAACACTCGAACACCTATACGGATTCTCCTGCACGGTGGCAGATATATAAATACGGGGTTTACATACCATTTCTTGCGCATTACGGTTCGAACACTCGAACACCGATACGGATTCTCCTGCACAGTGGCAGATATGTAAATACGGGGTTTACATACCATTTCTTGCGCAATACGGTTCGAACACTCGAACACCAATACGGATTCTCCTGCACAGTGGCAGATATGTAAATACGGGGTTTAGATACCATTTGTTGCGCAATACGGGTCGAACACTCGAACACCTATACGGATTCTCCTGCACAGTGGCAGATATGTAAATACGGGGTTTACATACCATTTCTTGCGCATTACGGTTCGAACACTCGAACACCTATACGGATTCTCCTGCACAGTGGCAGATATGTAAATACGGGGTTTACATACCATTTCTTGCGCAATACGGTTCGAACACTCGAACACCTATACGGATTCTCCTGCACAGTGGCAGATATGTAAATGCGGGGTTTACTTACCATTTCTTGCGAAATACGGTTCGAACACTCGAACACCTATACGGATTCTCCTGCACAGTGGCAGATATGTAAATCCGGGGTTTACATACCATTTCTTGCGCATTACGGTTCGAACACTCGAACACCTATACGGATTCTCCTACACCGTGGCAGATATGTAAATACGTGGTTTACATACCATTTCTTGCGCAATACGGTTCGAACACTCGAACACCTATACGGATTCTCCTGCACAGTGGCAGATATGTAAATACGGGGTTTACATACCATTTCTTGCGCAATACGGTTCGAACACTCGAAAACCTATACGGATTCTCCTGCACAGTGGCAGATATGTAAATACGGGGTTTACATACCATTTCTTGCGCAATACGGTTCGAACACTCGAACACCTATACGGATTCTCCTACACAGTGGCAGATATGTAAATATGGGGTTTACTTACCATTTCTTGCGAAATACGGTTCGAACACTCGAACACATATACGGATTCTCCTGCACAGTGGCAGATATGTAAATACGGGGTTTACATACCATTTCTTGCGCATTACGGTTCGAACACTCGAACACCTATACGGATTCTCCTGCACAGTGGCAGATATGTAAATACGGGGTTTACATACCATTTCTTGCGCAATGCGGTTCGAACACTCGAACACCTATACGGATTCTCCTACACAGTGGCAGATATGTAAATACGTGGTTTACATACCATTTCTTGCGCAATACGGTTCGAACACTCGAACACCTATACGGATTCTCCTGCACAGTGGCAGATATGTAAATATGGGGTTTACTTACCATTTCTTGCGAAATACGGTTCGAACACTCGAACACCTATACGGATTCTCCTGCACAGTGGCAGATATGTAAATATGGGGTTTACTTACCATTTCTTGCGAAATACGGTTCGAACACTCGAACACCTATACGGATTCTCCTGCGCAGTGGCAGATATGTAAATACAGGGTTTACGTACCATTTCTTGCGCAATACGGTTCGAACACTCGAACACCTATACGGATTCTCCTGCACAGTGGCAGATATGTAAATACGGGGTTTACATACCATTTCTTGCGCAATACGGTTCGAACACTCGAACACCTATACGGATTCTCCTGCACAGTGGCAGATATGTAAATACGGGGTTTACATACCATTTCTTGCGCAGTACGGTTCGAACACTCGAACACCTATACGGATTCTCCTGCACAGTGGCAGATATTTAAATACGGGGTTTACATACCATTTCTTGCGCATTACGGTTCGAACACTCGAACACCTATACGGATTCTCCTGCAAAGTGGCAGATTTGTAAATACGGGGTTTACATACCATTTCTTGCGCAATACGGTTCGAACACTCGAACACCTATACGGATTCTCCTGCACAGTGGCAGATATGTAAATATGGGGTTTACTTACCATTTCTTGCGAAATACGGTTCGAACACTCGAACACCTATACGGATTCTCCTGCGCAGTGGCAGATATGTAAATACAGGGTTTACATACCATTTCTTGCGCAATACGGTTCGAACACTCGAACACCTATACGGATTCTCCTGCACAGTGGCAGATATGTAAATACGGGGTTTACATACCATTTCTTGCGCAATACGGTTCGAACACTCGAACACCTATACGGATTCTCCTGCACAGTGGCAGATATGTAAATACGGGGTTTACATACCATTTCTTGCGCAGTACGGTTCGAACACTCGAACACCTATACGGATTCTCCTGCACAGTGGCAGATATTTAAATACGGGGTTTACATACCATTTCTTGCGCATTACGGTTCGAACACTCGAACACCTATACGGATTCTCTTGCAAAGTGGCAGATTTGTAAATACGGGGTTTACATACCATTTCTTGCGCATTACGGTTCGAACACTCGAACACCTATACGGATTCTCCTGCACAGTGGCAGATATGTAAATACGGGGTTTACATACCATTTCTTGCGCAATACGGTTCGAACACTCGAACACCTATACGGATTCTCCTGCACAGTGGCAGATATGTAAATGCGGGGTTTACTTACCATTTCTTGCGAAATACGGTTCGAACACTCGAACACCTATACGGATTCTCCTGCACAGTGGCAGATATGTAAATCCGGGGTTTACATACCATTTCTTGCGCATTACGGTTCGAACACTCGAACACCTATACGGATTCTCCTACACCGTGGCAGATATGTAAATACGTGGTTTACATACCATTTCTTGCGCAATACGGTTCGAACACTCGAACACCTATACGGATTCTCCTGCACAGTGGCAGATATGTAAATACGGGGTTTACATACCATTTCTTGCGCAATACGGTTCGAACACTCGAAAACCTATACGGATTCTCCTGCACAGTGGCAGATATGTAAATACGGGGTTTACATACCATTTCTTGCGCAATACGGTTCGAACACTCGAACACCTATACGGATTCTCCTACACAGTGGCAGATATGTAAATATGGGGTTTACTTACCATTTCTTGCGAAATACGGTTCGAACACTCGAACACATATACGGATTCTCCTGCACAGTGGCAGATATGTAAATACGGGGTTTACATACCATTTCTTGCGCATTACGGTTCGAACACTCGAACACCTATACGGATTCTCCTGCACAGTGGCAGATATGTAAATACGGGGTTTACATACCATTTCTTGCGCAATACGGTTCGAACACTCGAACACCTATACGGATTCTCCTACACAGTGGCAGATATGTAAATACGTGGTTTACATACCATTTCTTGCGCAATACGGTTCGAACACTCGAACACCTATACGGATTCTCCTGCACAGTGGCAGATATGTAAATATGGGGTTTACTTACCATTTCTTGCGAAATACGGTTCGAACACTCGAACACCTATACGGATTCTCCTGCACAGTGGCAGATATGTAAATATGGGGTTTACTTACCATTTCTTGCGAAATACGGTTCGAACACTCGAACACCTATACGGATTCTCCTGCGCAGTGGCAGATATGTAAATACAGGGTTTACGTACCATTTCTTGCGCAATACGGTTCGAACACTCGAACACCTATACGGATTCTCCTGCACAGTGGCAGATATGTAAATACGGGGTTTACATACCATTTCTTGCGCAATACGGTTCGAACACTCGAACACCTATACGGATTCTCCTGCACAGTGGCAGATATGTAAATACGGGGTTTACATACCATTTCTTGCGCAGTACGGTTCGAACACTCGAACACCTATACGGATTCTCCTGCACAGTGGCAGATATTTAAATACGGGGTTTACATACCATTTCTTGCGCATTACGGTTCGAACACTCGAACACCTATACGGATTCTCCTGCAAAGTGGCAGATTTGTAAATACGGGATTTACATACCATTTCTTGCGCAATACGGTTCGAACACTCGAACACCTATACGGATTCTCCTGCACAGTGGCAGATATGTAAATACGGGGTTTACATACCATTTCTTGCGCATTACGGTTCGAACACTCGAACACCTATACGGATTCTCCTGCACAGTGGCAGATATGTAAATGCGGGGTTTACTTACCATTTCTTGCGAAACACGGTTCGAACACTCGAACACCTATACGGATTCTCCTGCACAGTGGCGGATATGTAAATACGGGGTTTACATACCATTTCTTGCGCAATACGGTTCGAACACTCGAACACCTATACGGATTCTCCTGCAGAGTGGCAGATATGTAAATACGGGGTTTACATACCATTTCTTGCGCAACACGGTTCGAACACTCGAACACCTATACGGATTCTCCTGCACAGTGGCAGATATGTAAATGTGGGGTTTACTTACCATTTCTTGCGAAATACGGTTCGAACACTCGAACACCTATACGGATTCTCCTGCACAGTGGCAGATATGTAAATACGGGGTTTACATACCATTTCTTGCGCAATACGGTTCGAACACTCGAACACCTATACGGATTCTCCTGCACAGTGGCAGATATGTAAATACGGGGTTTACATACCATTTCTTGCGCAATACGGTTCGAACATTCGAACACCTATACGGATTCTCCTGCACAGTGGCAGATATGTAAATACGGGGTTTACATACCATTTCTTGCGCAATACGGTTCGAACACTCGAACACCTATACGGATTCTCCTGCACAGTGGCAGATATGTAAATATGGGGTTTACTTACCATTTCTTGCGAAATACGGTTCGAACACTCGAACACCTATACGGATTCTCCTGCACAGTGGCAGATATGTAAATATGGGGTTTACTTACCATTTCTTGCGAAATACGGTTCGAACACTCGAACACCTATACGGATTCTCCTGCGCAGTGGCAGATATGTAAATACAGGGTTTACGTACCATTTCTTGCGCAATACGGTTCGAACACTCGAACACCTATACGGATTCTCCTGCACAGTGGCAGATATGTAAATACGGGGTTTACATACCATTTCTTGCGCAATACGGTTCGAACACTCGAACACCTATACGGATTCTCCTGCACAGTGGCAGATATGTAAATACGGGGTTTACATACCATTTCTTGCGCAGTACGGTTCGAACACTCGAACACCTATACGGATTCTCCTGCACAGTGGCAGATATGTAAATACGGGGTTTACATACCATTTCTTGCGCAATACGGTTCGAACATTCGAACACCTATACGGATTCTCCTGCACAGTGGCAGATATGTAAATACGGGGTTTACATACCATTTCTTGCGCAATACGGTTCGAACACTCGAACACCTATACGGATTCTCCTGCACAGAGGCAGATATGTAAATATGAGGTTTACTTACCATTTCTTGCGAAATACGGTTCGAACACTCGAACACCTATACGGATTCTCCTGCACAGTGGCAGATATGTAAATACGGGGTTTACATACCATTTCTTGCGCAATACGGTTCGAACACTCGAACACCTATACGGATTCTCCTGCACAGTGGCAGATATGTAAATACGGGGTTTACATACCATTTCTTGCTCAATACGGTTCGAACACTCGAACACCTATACGGATTCTCCTGCACAGTGGCAGATATGTAAATACGGGGTTTACATACCATTTCTTGCGCATTACGGTTCGAACACTCGAACACCTATACGGATTCTCCTGCTCAGTGGCAGATATGTAAATACGGGGTTTACATACCATTTCTTGCGCATTACGGTTCGAACACTCGAACACCTATACGGATTCTCCTACGCAGTGGCAGATATGTAAATACGGGTTTTCCGTACCATTTCTTGCGCAATACGGTTCGAACACTCGAACACCTATACGGATTCTCCTGCACAGTGGCAGATATGTAAATACGGGGTTTACGAACCATTTCTTGCGCAATACGGTTCGAACACTCGAACACCTATACGGATTCTCCTGCACAGTGGCAGATATGTAAATACGGGGTTTACATACCATTTCTTGCGCAATACGGTTCGAACACTCGAACACCTATACGGATTCTCCTGCACAGTGGCAGATATGTAAATACGGGGTTTACATACCATTTCTTGCGCAATACGGTTCGAACACTCGAACACCTATACGGATTCTCCTGCACGGTGGCAGATATATAAATACGGGGTTTACATACCATTTCTTGCGCATTACGGTTCGAACACTCGAACACCGATACGGATTCTCCTGCACAGTGGCAGATATGTAAATACGGGGTTTACATACCATTTCTTGCGCAATACGGTTCGAACACTCGAACACCAATACGGATTCTCCTGCACAGTGGCAGATATGTAAATACGGGGTTTAGATACCATTTGTTGCGCAATACGGGTCGAACACTCGAACACCTATACGGATTCTCCTGCACAGTGGCAGATATGTAAATACGGGGTTTACATACCATTTCTTGCGCATTACGGTTCGAACACTCGAACACCTATACGGATTCTCCTGCACAGTGGCAGATATGTAAATACGGGGTTTACATACCATTTCTTGCGCAATACGGTTCGAACACTCGAACACCTATACGGATTCTCCTGCACAGTGGCAGATATGTAAATGCGGGGTTTACTTACCATTTCTTGCGAAATACGGTTCGAACACTCGAACACCTATACGGATTCTCCTGCACAGTGGCAGATATGTAAATCCGGGGTTTACATACCATTTCTTGCGCATTACGGTTCGAACACTCGAACACCTATACGGATTCTCCTACACCGTGGCAGATATGTAAATACGTGGTTTACATACCATTTCTTGCGCAATACGGTTCGAACACTCGAACACCTATACGGATTCTCCTGCACAGTGGCAGATATGTAAATACGGGGTTTACATACCATTTCTTGCGCAATACGGTTCGAACACTCGAAAACCTATACGGATTCTCCTGCACAGTGGCAGATATGTAAATACGGGGTTTACATACCATTTCTTGCGCAATACGGTTCGAACACTCGAACACCTATACGGATTCTCCTACACAGTGGCAGATATGTAAATATGGGGTTTACTTACCATTTCTTGCGAAATACGGTTCGAACACTCGAACACATATACGGATTCTCCTGCACAGTGGCAGATATGTAAATACGGGGTTTACATACCATTTCTTGCGCATTACGGTTCGAACACTCGAACACCTATACGGATTCTCCTGCACAGTGGCAGATATGTAAATACGGGGTTTACATACCATTTCTTGCGCAATGCGGTTCGAACACTCGAACACCTATACGGATTCTCCTACACAGTGGCAGATATGTAAATACGTGGTTTACATACCATTTCTTGCGCAATACGGTTCGAACACTCGAACACCTATACGGATTCTCCTGCACAGTGGCAGATATGTAAATATGGGGTTTACTTACCATTTCTTGCGAAATACGGTTCGAACACTCGAACACCTATACGGATTCTCCTGCACAGTGGCAGATATGTAAATATGGGGTTTACTTACCATTTCTTGCGAAATACGGTTCGAACACTCGAACACCTATACGGATTCTCCTGCGCAGTGGCAGATATGTAAATACAGGGTTTACGTACCATTTCTTGCGCAATACGGTTCGAACACTCGAACACCTATACGGATTCTCCTGCACAGTGGCAGATATGTAAATACGGGGTTTACATACCATTTCTTGCGCAATACGGTTCGAACACTCGAACACCTATACGGATTCTCCTGCACAGTGGCAGATATGTAAATACGGGGTTTACATACCATTTCTTGCGCAGTACGGTTCGAACACTCGAACACCTATACGGATTCTCCTGCACAGTGGCAGATATTTAAATACGGGGTTTACATACCATTTCTTGCGCATTACGGTTCGAACACTCGAACACCTATACGGATTCTCCTGCAAAGTGGCAGATTTGTAAATACGGGGTTTACATACCATTTCTTGCGCAATACGGTTCGAACACTCGAACACCTATACGGATTCTCCTGCACAGTGGCAGATATGTAAATATGGGGTTTACTTACCATTTCTTGCGAAATACGGTTCGAACACTCGAACACCTATACGGATTCTCCTGCGCAGTGGCAGATATGTAAATACAGGGTTTACATACCATTTCTTGCGCAATACGGTTCGAACACTCGAACACCTATACGGATTCTCCTGCACAGTGGCAGATATGTAAATACGGGGTTTACATACCATTTCTTGCGCAATACGGTTCGAACACTCGAACACCTATACGGATTCTCCTGCACAGTGGCAGATATGTAAATACGGGGTTTACATACCATTTCTTGCGCAGTACGGTTCGAACACTCGAACACCTATACGGATTCTCCTGCACAGTGGCAGATATTTAAATACGGGGTTTACATACCATTTCTTGCGCATTACGGTTCGAACACTCGAACACCTATACGGATTCTCTTGCAAAGTGGCAGATTTGTAAATACGGGGTTTACATACCATTTCTTGCGCATTACGGTTCGAACACTCGAACACCTATACGGATTCTCCTGCACAGTGGCAGATATGTAAATATGGGGTTTACTTACCATTTCTTGCGAAATACGGTTCGAACACTCGAACACCTATACGGATTCTCCTACACAGTGGCAGATATGTAAATACGGGGTTTACATACCATTTCTTGCGCATTACGGTTCGAACACTCGAACACCTATACGGATTCTCCTGCGCAGTGGCAGATATGTAAATACAGGGTTTACGTACCATTTCTTGCGCATTACGGTTCGAACACTCGAACACCTATACGGATTCTCCTGCACAGTGGCAGATATGTAAATACGGGGTTTCCATACCATTTCTTGCGCAATACGGTTCGAACACTCGAACACCTATACGGATTCTCCTGCACAGTGGCAGATATGTAAATACGGGGTTTACATACCATTTCTTGCGCAGTACGGTTCGAACACTCGAACACCTATACGGATTCTCCTGCACAGTGGCAGATATTTAAATACGGGGTTTACATACCATTTCTTGCGCATTACGGTTCGAACACTCGAACACCTATACGGATTCTCTTGCAAAGTGGCAGATTTGTAAATACGGGGTTTACATACCATTTCTTGCGCATTACGGTTCGAACACTCGAACACCTATACGGATTCTCCTGCACAGTGGCAGATATGTAAATATGGGGTTTACTTACCATTTCTTGCGAAATACGGTTCGAACACTCGAACACCTATACGGATTCTCCTACACAGTGGCAGATATGTAAATACGGGGTTTACATACCATTTCTTGCGCATTACGGTTCGAACACTCGAACACCTATACGGATTCTCCTGCGCAGTGGCAGATATGTAAATACAGGGTTTACGTACCATTTCTTGCGCATTACGGTTCGAACACTCGAACACCTATACGGATTCCCCTGCACAGTGGCAGATATGTAAATACGGGGTTTCCATACCATTTCTTGCGCAATACGGTTCGAACACTCGAACACCTATACGGATTCTCCTGCACAGTGGCAGATATGTAAATACGGGGTTTACATACCATTTCTTGCGCAGTACGGTTCGAACACTCGAACACCTATACGGATTCTCCTGCACAGTGGCAGATATTTAAATACGGGGTTTACATACCATTTCTTGCGCATTACGGTTCGAACACTCGAACACCTATACGGATTCTCCTGCACAGTGGCAGATATGTAAATACGGGGTTTACATACCATTTCTTGCGCAGTACGGTTCGAACACTCGAACACCTATACGGATTCTCCTGCACAGTGGCAGATATTTAAATACGGGGTTTACATACCATTTCTTGCGCATTACGGTTCGAACACTCGAACACCTATACGGATTCTCTTGCAAAGTGGCAGATTTGTAAATACGGGGTTTACATACCATTTCTTGCGCATTACGGTTCGAACACTCGAACACCTATACGGATTCTCCTGCACAGTGGCAGATATGTAAATATGGGGTTTACTTACCATTTCTTGCGAAATACGGTTCGAACACTCGAACACCTATACGGATTCTCCTGCGCAGTGGCAGATATGTAAATACAGGGTTTACATACCATTTCTTGCGCAATACGGTTCGAACACTCGAACACCTATACGGATTCTCCTGCACAGTGGCAGATATGTAAATACGGGGTTTACATACCATTTCTTGCGCAATACGGTTCGAACACTCGAACACCTATACGGATTCTCCTGCACAGTGGCAGATATTTAAATACGGGGTTTACATACCATTTCTTGCGCATTACGGTTCGAACACTCGAACACCTATACGGATTCTCCTGCAAAGTGGCAGATTTGTAAATACGGGGTTTACATACCATTTCTTGCGCAATACGGTTCGAACACTCGAACACCTATACGGATTCTCCTGCACAGTGGCAGATATGTAAATATGGGGTTTACTTACCATTTCTTGCGAAATACGGTTCGAACACTCGAACACCTATACGGATTCTCCTGCGCAGTGGCAGATATGTAAATACAGGGTTTACATACCATTTCTTGCGCAATACGGTTCGAACACTCGAACACCTATACGGATTCTCCTGCACAGTGGCAGATATGTAAATACGGGGTTTACATACCATTTCTTGCGCAATACGGTTCGAACACTCGAACACCTATACGGATTCTCCTGCACAGTGGCAGATATGTAAATACGGGGTTTACATACCATTTCTTGCGCAGTACGGTTCGAACACTCGAACACCTATACGGATTCTCCTGCACAGTGGCAGATATTTAAATACGGGGTTTACATACCATTTCTTGCGCATTACGGTTCGAACACTCGAACACCTATACGGATTCTCCTGCAAAGTGGCAGATTTGTAAATACGGGGTTTACATACCATTTCTTGCGCATTACGGTTCGAACACTCGAACACCTATACGGATTCTCCTGCACAGTGGCAGATATGTAAATATGGGGTTTACTTACCATTTCTTGCGAAATACGGTTCGAACACTCGAACACCTATACGGATTCTCCTACACAGTGGCAGATATGTAAATACGGGGTTTACATACCATTTCTTGCGCATTACGGTTCGAACACTCGAACACCTATACGGATTCTCCTGCGCAGTGGCAGATATGTAAATACAGGGTTTACGTACCATTTCTTGCGCATTACGGTTCGAACACTCGAACACCTATACGGATTCTCCTGCACAGTGGCAGATATGTAAATACGGGGTTTCCATACCATTTCTTGCGCAATACGGTTCGAACACTCGAACACCTATACGGATTCTCCTGCACAGTGGCAGATATGTAAATACGGGGTTTACATACCATTTCTTGCGCAGTACGGTTCGAACACTCGAACACCTATACGGATTCTCCTGCACAGTGGCAGGTATTTAAATACGGGGTTTACATACCATTTCTTGCGCATTACGGTTCGAACACTCGAACACCTATACGGATTCTCTTGCAAAGTGGCAGATTTGTAAATACGGGGTTTACATACCATTTCTTGCGCATTACGGTTCGAACACTCGAACACCTATACGGATTCTCCTGCACAGTGGCAGATATGTAAATATGGGGTTTACTTACCATTTCTTGCGAAATACGGTTCGAACACTCGAACACCTATACGGATTCTCCTACACAGTGGCAGATATGTAAATACGGGGTTTACATACCATTTCTTGCGCATTACGGTTCGAACACTCGAACACCTATACGGATTCTCCTGCGCAGTGGCAGATATGTAAATACAGGGTTTACGTACCATTTCTTGCGCATTACGGTTCGAACACTCGAACACCTATACGGATTCCCCTGCACAGTGGCAGATATGTAAATACGGGGTTTCCATACCATTTCTTGCGCAATACGGTTCGAACACTCGAACACCTATACGGATTCTCCTGCACAGTGGCAGATATGTAAATACGGGGTTTACATACCATTTCTTGCGCAGTACGGTTCGAACACTCGAACACCTATACGGATTCTCCTGCACAGTGGCAGATATTTAAATACGGGGTTTACATACCATTTCTTGCGCATTACGGTTCGAACACTCGAACACCTATACGGATTCTCCTGCAAAGTGGCAGATTTGTAAATACGGGGTTTACATACCATTTCTTGCGCAATACGGTTCGAACACTCGAACACCTATACGGATTCTTCTGTACAGTGGCAGATATGTAAATACGGGGTTTACATACCATTTCTTGCGCAATACGGTACGAACACTCAAACACCTATACGGATTCTCCTGCACAGTGGCAGATATGTAAATACGGGGTTTACATACCATTTCTTGCGCATTACGGTTCGAACACTCGAACACCTATACGGATTCTCCTGCACAGTGGCAGATATGTAAATACGGGGTTTCCATACCATTTCTTGCGCAATACGGTTCGAACACTCGAAAACCTTTACGGATTCTCCTGCACAGTGGCAGATATGTAAATACGGGGTTTACATACCATTTCTTGCGCAATACGGTTCGAACACTCGAACACCTATACGGATTCTCCTGCACAGTGGCAGATATGTAAATATGGGGTTTACTTACCATTTCTTGCGAAATACGGTTCGAACACTCGAACACCTATACGGATTCTCCTGCACAGTGGCAGATATGTAAATATGGGGTTTACTTACCATTTCTTGCGAAATACGGTTCGAACACTCGAACACCTATACGGATTCTCCTACACAGTGGCAGATATGTAAATACGGGGTTTACATACCATTTCTTGCGCATTACGGTTCGAACACTCGAACACCTATACGGATTCTCCTGCGCAGTGGCAGATATGTAAATACAGGGTTTACGTACCATTTCTTGCGCATTACGGTTCGAACACTCGAACACCTATACGGATTCCCCTGCACAGTGGCAGATATGTAAATACGGGGTTTCCATACCATTTCTTGCGCAATACGGTTCGAACACTCGAACACCTATACGGATTCTCCTGCACAGTGGCAGATATGTAAATACGGGGTTTACATACCATTTCTTGCGCAGTACGGTTCGAACACTCGAACACCTATACGGATTCTCCTGCACAGTGGCAGATATTTAAATACGGGGTTTACATACCATTTCTTGCGCATTACGGTTCGAACACTCGAACACCTATACGGATTCTCCTGCACAGTGGCAGATATGTAAATACGGGGTTTACATACCATTTCTTGCGCAGTACGGTTCGAACACTCGAACACCTATACGGGTTCTCCTGCACAGTGGCAGATATTTAAATACGGGGTTTACATACCATTTCTTGCGCATTACGGTTCGAACACTCGAACACCTATACGGATTCTCTTGCAAAGTGGCAGATTTGTAAATACGGGGTTTACATACCATTTCTTGCGCATTACGGTTCGAACACTCGAACACCTATACGGATTCTCCTGCACAGTGGCAGATATGTAAATATGGGGTTTACTTACCATTTCTTGCGAAATACGGTTCGAACACTCGAACACCTATACGGATTCTCCTGCGCAGTGGCAGATATGTAAATACAGGGTTTACATACCATTTCTTGCGCAATACGGTTCGAACACTCGAACACCTATACGGATTCTCCTGCACAGTGGCAGATATGTAAATACGGGGTTTACATACCATTTCTTGCGCAATACGGTTCGAACACTCGAACACCTATACGGATTCTCCTGCACAGTGGCAGATATTTAAATACGGGGTTTACATACCATTTCTTGCGCATTACGGTTCGAACACTCGAACACCTATACGGATTCTCCTGCAAAGTGGCAGATTTGTAAATACGGGGTTTACATACCATTTCTTGCGCAATACGGTTCGAACACTCGAACACCTATACGGATTCTCCTGCACAGTGGCAGATATGTAAATATGGGGTTTACTTACCATTTCTTGCGAAATACGGTTCGAACACTCGAACACCTATACGGATTCTCCTGCGCAGTGGCAGATATGTAAATACAGGGTTTACATACCATTTCTTGCGCAATACGGTTCGAACACTCGAACACCTATACGGATTCTCCTGCACAGTGGCAGATATGTAAATACGGGGTTTACATACCATTTCTTGCGCAATACGGTTCGAACACTCGAACACCTATACGGATTCTCCTGCACAGTGGCAGATATGTAAATACGGGGTTTACATACCATTTCTTGCGCAGTACGGTTCGAACACTCGAACACCTATACGGATTCTCCTGCACAGTGGCAGATATTTAAATACGGGGTTTACATACCATTTCTTGCGCATTACGGTTCGAACACTCGAACACCTATACGGATTCTCTTGCAAAGTGGCAGATTTGTAAATACGGGGTTTACATACCATTTCTTGCGCATTACGGTTCGAACACTCGAACACCTATACGGATTCTCCTGCACAGTGGCAGATATGTAAATATGGGGTTTACTTACCATTTCTTGCGAAATACGGTTCGAACACTCGAACACCTATACGGATTCTCCTACACAGTGGCAGATATGTAAATACGGGGTTTACATACCATTTCTTGCGCATTACGGTTCGAACACTCGAACACCTATACGGATTCTCCTGCGCAGTGGCAGATATGTAAATACAGGGTTTACGTACCATTTCTTGCGCATTACGGTTCGAACACTCGAACACCTATACGGATTCTCCTGCACAGTGGCAGATATGTAAATACGGGGTTTCCATACCATTTCTTGCGCAATACGGTTCGAACACTCGAACACCTATACGGATTCTCCTGCACAGTGGCAGATATGTAAATACGGGGTTTACATACCATTTCTTGCGCAGTACGGTTCGAACACTCGAACACCTATACGGATTCTCCTGCACAGTGGCAGATATTTAAATACGGGGTTTACATACCATTTCTTGCGCATTACGGTTCGAACACTCGAACACCTATACGGATTCTCTTGCAAAGTGGCAGATTTGTAAATACGGGGTTTACATACCATTTCTTGCGCATTACGGTTCGAACACTCGAACACCTATACGGATTCTCCTGCACAGTGGCAGATATGTAAATATGGGGTTTACTTACCATTTCTTGCGAAATACGGTTCGAACACTCGAACACCTATACGGATTCTCCTACACAGTGGCAGATATGTAAATACGGGGTTTACATACCATTTCTTGCGCATTACGGTTCGAACACTCGAACACCTATACGGATTCTCCTGCGCAGTGGCAGATATGTAAATACAGGGTTTACGTACCATTTCTTGCGCATTACGGTTCGAACACTCGAACACCTATACGGATTCCCCTGCACAGTGGCAGATATGTAAATACGGGGTTTCCATACCATTTCTTGCGCAATACGGTTCGAACACTCGAACACCTATACGGATTCTCCTGCACAGTGGCAGATATGTAAATACGGGGTTTACATACCATTTCTTGCGCAGTACGGTTCGAACACTCGAACACCTATACGGATTCTCCTGCACAGTGGCAGATATTTAAATACGGGGTTTACATACCATTTCTTGCGCATTACGGTTCGAACACTCGAACACCTATACGGATTCTCCTGCACAGTGGCAGATATGTAAATACGGGGTTTACATACCATTTCTTGCGCAGTACGGTTCGAACACTCGAACACCTATACGGATTCTCCTGCACAGTGGCAGATATTTAAATACGGGGTTTACATACCATTTCTTGCGCATTACGGTTCGAACACTCGAACACCTATACGGATTCTCTTGCAAAGTGGCAGATTTGTAAATACGGGGTTTACATACCATTTCTTGCGCATTACGGTTCGAACACTCGAACACCTATACGGATTCTCCTGCACAGTGGCAGATATGTAAATATGGGGTTTACTTACCATTTCTTGCGAAATACGGTTCGAACACTCGAACACCTATACGGATTCTCCTGCGCAGTGGCAGATATGTAAATACAGGGTTTACATACCATTTCTTGCGCAATACGGTTCGAACACTCGAACACCTATACGGATTCTCCTGCACAGTGGCAGATATGTAAATACGGGGTTTACATACCATTTCTTGCGCAATACGGTTCGAACACTCGAACACCTATACGGATTCTCCTGCACAGTGGCAGATATTTAAATACGGGGTTTACATACCATTTCTTGCGCATTACGGTTCGAACACTCGAACACCTATACGGATTCTCCTGCAAAGTGGCAGATTTGTAAATACGGGGTTTACATACCATTTCTTGCGCAATACGGTTCGAACACTCGAACACCTATACGGATTCTCCTGCACAGTGGCAGATATGTAAATATGGGGTTTACTTACCATTTCTTGCGAAATACGGTTCGAACACTCGAACACCTATACGGATTCTCCTGCGCAGTGGCAGATATGTAAATACAGGGTTTACATACCATTTCTTGCGCAATACGGTTCGAACACTCGAACACCTATACGGATTCTCCTGCACAGTGGCAGATATGTAAATACGGGGTTTACATACCATTTCTTGCGCAATACGGTTCGAACACTCGAACACCTATACGGATTCTCCTGCACAGTGGCAGATATGTAAATACGGGGTTTACATACCATTTCTTGCGCAGTACGGTTCGAACACTCGAACACCTATACGGATTCTCCTGCACAGTGGCAGATATTTAAATACGGGGTTTACATACCATTTCTTGCGCATTACGGTTCGAACACTCGAACACCAATACGGATTCTCCTGCAAAGTGGCAGATTTGTAAATACGGGGTTTACATACCATTTCTTGCGCATTACGGTTCGAACACTCGAACACCTATACGGATTCTCCTGCACAGTGGCAGATATGTAAATATGGGGTTTACTTACCAATTCTTGCGAAATACGGTTCGAACACTCGAACACCTATACGGATTCTCCTACACAGTGGCAGATATGTAAATACGGGGTTTACATACCATTTCTTGCGCATTACGGTTCGAACACTCGAACACCTATACGGATTCTCCTGCGCAGTGGCAGATATGTAAATACAGGGTTTACGTACCATTTCTTGCGCATTACGGTTCGAACACTCGAACACCTATACGGATTCTCCTGCACAGTGGCAGATATGTAAATACGGGGTTTCCATACCATTTCTTGCGCAATACGGTTCGAACACTCGAACACCTATACGGATTCTCCTGCACAGTGGCAGATATGTAAATACGGGGTTTACATACCATTTCTTGCGCAGTACGGTTCGAACACTCGAACACCTATACGGATTCTCCTGCACAGTGGCAGATATTTAAATACGGGGTTTACATACCATTTCTTGCGCATTACGGTTCGAACACTCGAACACCTATACGGATTCTCTTGCAAAGTGGCAGATTTGTAAATACGGGGTTTACATACCATTTCTTGCGCATTACGGTTCGAACACTCGAACACCTATACGGATTCTCCTGCACAGTGGCAGATATGTAAATATGGGGTTTACTTACCATTTCTTGCGAAATACGGTTCGAACACTCGAACACCTATACGGATTCTCCTACACAGTGGCAGATATGTAAATACGGGGTTTACATACCATTTCTTGCGCATTACGGTTCGAACACTCGAACACCTATACGGATTCTCCTGCGCAGTGGCAGATATGTAAATACAGGGTTTACGTACCATTTCTTGCGCATTACGGTTCGAACACTCGAACACCTATACGGATTCCCCTGCACAGTGGCAGATATGTAAATACGGGGTTTCCATACCATTTCTTGCGCAATACGGTTCGAACACTCGAACACCTATACGGATTCTCCTGCACAGTGGCAGATATGTAAATACGGGGTTTACATACCATTTCTTGCGCAGTACGGTTCGAACACTCGAACACCTATACGGATTCTCCTGCACAGTGGCAGATATTTAAATACGGGGTTTACATACCATTTCTTGCGCATTACGGTTCGAACACTCGAACACCTATACGGATTCTCCTGCAAAGTGGCAGATTTGTAAATACGGGGTTTACATACCATTTCTTGCGCAATACGGTTCGAACACTCGAACACCTATACGGATTCTTCTGTACAGTGGCAGATATGTAAATACGGGGTTTACATACCATTTCTTGCGCAATACGGTACGAACACTCAAACACCTATACGGATTCTCCTGCACAGTGGCAGATATGTAAATACGGGGTTTACATACCATTTCTTGCGCATTACGGTTCGAACACTCGAACACCTATACGGATTCTCCTGCACAGTGGCAGATATGTAAATACGGGGTTTCCATACCATTTCTTGCGCAATACGGTTCGAACACTCGAAAACCTTTACGGATTCTCCTGCACAGTGGCAGATATGTAAATACGGGGTTTACATACCATTTCTTGCGCAATACGGTTCGAACACTCGAACACCTATACGGATTCTCCTGCACAGTGGCAGATATGTAAATATGGGGTTTACTTACCATTTCTTGCGAAATACGGTTCGAACACTCGAACACCTATACGGATTCTCCTGCACAGTGGCAGATATGTAAATATGGGGTTTACTTACCATTTCTTGCGAAATACGGTTCGAACACTCGAACACCTATACGGATTCTCCTACACAGTGGCAGATATGTAAATACGGGGTTTACATACCATTTCTTGCGCATTACGGTTCGAACACTCGAACACCTATACGGATTCTCCTGCGCAGTGGCAGATATGTAAATACAGGGTTTACGTACCATTTCTTGCGCATTACGGTTCGAACACTCGAACACCTATACGGATTCCCCTGCACAGTGGCAGATATGTAAATACGGGGTTTCCATACCATTTCTTGCGCAATACGGTTCGAACACTCGAACACCTATACGGATTCTCCTGCACAGTGGCAGATATGTAAATACGGGGTTTACATACCATTTCTTGCGCAGTACGGTTCGAACACTCGAACACCTATACGGATTCTCCTGCACAGTGGCAGATATTTAAATACGGGGTTTACATACCATTTCTTGCGCATTACGGTTCGAACACTCGAACACCTATACGGATTCTCCTGCACAGTGGCAGATATGTAAATACGGGGTTTACATACCATTTCTTGCGCAGTACGGTTCGAACACTCGAACACCTATACGGGTTCTCCTGCACAGTGGCAGATATTTAAATACGGGGTTTACATACCATTTCTTGCGCATTACGGTTCGAACACTCGAACACCTATACGGATTCTCTTGCAAAGTGGCAGATTTGTAAATACGGGGTTTACATACCATTTCTTGCGCATTACGGTTCGAACACTCGAACACCTATACGGATTCTCCTGCACAGTGGCAGATATGTAAATATGGGGTTTACTTACCATTTCTTGCGAAATACGGTTCGAACACTCGAACACCTATACGGATTCTCCTGCGCAGTGGCAGATATGTAAATACAGGGTTTACATACCATTTCTTGCGCAATACGGTTCGAACACTCGAACACCTATACGGATTCTCCTGCACAGTGGCAGATATGTAAATACGGGGTTTACATACCATTTCTTGCGCAATACGGTTCGAACACTCGAACACCTATACGGATTCTCCTGCACAGTGGCAGATATTTAAATACGGGGTTTACATACCATTTCTTGCGCATTACGGTTCGAACACTCGAACACCTATACGGATTCTCCTGCAAAGTGGCAGATTTGTAAATACGGGGTTTACATACCATTTCTTGCGCAATACGGTTCGAACACTCGAACACCTATACGGATTCTCCTGCACAGTGGCAGATATGTAAATATGGGGTTTACTTACCATTTCTTGCGAAATACGGTTTGAACACTCGAACACCTATACGGATTCTCCTGCGCAGTGGCAGATATGTAAATACAGGGTTTACATACCATTTCTTGCGCAATACGGTTCGAACACTCGAACACCTATACGGATTCTCCTGCACAGTGGCAGATATGTAAATACGGGGTTTACATACCATTTCTTGCGCAATACGGTTCAAACACTCGAACACCTATACGGATTCTCCTGCACAGTGGCAGATATGTAAATACGGGGTTTACATACCATTTCTTGCGCAGTACGGTTCGAACACTCGAACACCTATACGGATTCTCCTGCACAGTGGCAGATATTTAAATACGGGGTTTACATACCATTTCTTGCGCATTACGGTTCGAACACTCGAACACCTATACGGATTCTCTTGCAAAGTGGCAGATTTGTAAATACGGGGTTTACATACCATTTCTTGCGCATTACGGTTCGAACACTCGAACACCTATACGGATTCTCCTGCACAGTGGCAGATATGTAAATATGGGGTTTACTTACCATTTCTTGCGAAATACGGTTCGAACACTCGAACACCTATACGGATTCTCCTACACAGTGGCAGATATGTAAATACGGGGTTTACATACCATTTCTTGCGCATTACGGTTCGAACACTCGAACACCTATACGGATTCTCCTGCGCAGTGGCAGATATGTAAATACAGGGTTTACGTACCATTTCTTGCGCATTACGGTTCGAACACTCGAACACCTATACGGATTCTCCTGCACAGTGGCAGATATGTAAATACGGGGTTTCCATACCATTTCTTGCGCAATACGGTTCGAACACTCGAACACCTATACGGATTCTCCTGCACAGTGGCAGATATGTAAATACGGGGTTTACATACCATTTCTTGCGCAGTACGGTTCGAACACTCGAACACCTATACGGATTCTCCTGCACAGTGGCAGATATTTAAATACGGGGTTTACATACCATTTCTTGCGCATTACAGTTCGAACACTCGAACACCTATACGGATTCTCTTGCAAAGTGGCAGATTTGTAAATACGGGGTTTACATACCATTTCTTGCGCATTACGGTTCGAACACTCGAACACCTATACGGATTCTCCTGCACAGTGGCAGATATGTAAATACGGGGTTTACATACCATTTCTTGCGCAATACGGTTCGAACACTCGAACACCTATACGGATTCTCCTGCACAGTGGCAGATATTTAAATACGGGGTTTACATACCATTTCTTGCGCATTACGGTTCGAACACTCGAACACCTATACGGATTCTCCTGCAAAGTGGCAGATTTGTAAATACGGGGTTTACATACCATTTCTTGCGCAATACGGTTCGAACACTCGAACACCTATACGGATTCTCCTGCACAGTGGCAGATATGTAAATATGGGGTTTACTTACCATTTCTTGCGAAATACGGTTTGAACACTCGAACACCTATACGGATTCTCCTGCGCAGTGGCAGATATGTAAATACAGGGTTTACATACCATTTCTTGCGCAATACGGTTCGAACACTCGAACACCTATACGGATTCTCCTGCACAGTGGCAGATATGTAAATACGGGGTTTACATACCATTTCTTGCGCAATACGGTTCGAACACTCGAACACCTATACGGATTCTCCTGCACAGTGGCAGATATGTAAATACGGGGTTTACATACCATTTCTTGCGCAGTACGGTTCGAACACTCGAACACCTATACGGATTCTCCTGCACAGTGGCAGATATTTAAATACGGGGTTTACATACCATTTCTTGCGCATTACGGTTCGAACACTCGAACACCTATACGGATTCTCTTGCAAAGTGGCAGATTTGTAAATACGGGGTTTACATACCATTTCTTGCGCATTACGGTTCGAACACTCGAACACCTATACGGATTCTCCTGCACAGTGGCAGATATGTAAATATGGGGTTTACTTACCATTTCTTGCGAAATACGGTTCGAACACTCGAACACCTATACGGATTCTCCTACACAGTGGCAGATATGTAAATACGGGGTTTACATACCATTTCTTGCGCATTACGGTTCGAACACTCGAACACCTATACGGATTCTCCTGCGCAGTGGCAGATATGTAAATACAGGGTTTACGTACCATTTCTTGCGCATTACGGTTCGAACACTCGAACACCTATACGGATTCTCCTGCACAGTGGCAGATATGTAAATACGGGGTTTCCATACCATTTCTTGCGCAATACGGTTCGAACACTCGAACACCTATACGGATTCTCCTGCACAGTGGCAGATATGTAAATACGGGGTTTACATACCATTTCTTGCGCAGTACGGTTCGAACACTCGAACACCTATACGGATTCTCCTGCACAGTGGCAGATATTTAAATACGGGGTTTACATACCATTTCTTGCGCATTACAGTTCGAACACTCGAACACCTATACGGATTCTCTTGCAAAGTGGCAGATTTGTAAATACGGGGTTTACATACCATTTCTTGCGCATTACGGTTCGAACACTCGAACACCTATACGGATTCTCCTGCACAGTGGCAGATATGTAAATATGGGGTTTACTTACCATTTCTTGCGAAATACGGTTCGAACACTCGAACACCTATACGGATTCTCCTACACAGTGGCAGATATGTAAATACGGGGTTTACATACCATTTCTTGCGCATTACGGTTCGAACACTCGAACACCTATACGGATTCTCCTGCGCAGTGGCAGATATGTAAATACAGGGTTTACGTACCATTTCTTGCGCATTACGGTTCGAACACTCGAACACCTATACGGATTCCCCTGCACAGTGGCAGATATGTAAATACGGGGTTTCCATACCATTTCTTGCGCAATACGGTTCGAACACTCGAACACCTATACGGATTCTCCTGCACAGTGGCAGATATGTAAATACGGGGTTTACATACCATTTCTTGCGCAGTACGGTTCGAACACTCGAACACCTATACGGATTCTCCTGCACAGTGGCAGATATTTAAATACGGGGTTTACATACCATTTCTTGCGCATTACGGTTCGAACACTCGAACACCTATACGGATTCTCCTGCAAAGTGGCAGATTTGTAAATACGGGGTTTACATACCATTTCTTGCGCAATACGGTTCGAACACTCGAACACCTATACGGATTCTTCTGTACAGTGGCAGATATGTAAATACGGGGTTTACATACCATTTCTTGCGCAATACGGTACGAACACTCGAACACCTATACGGATTCTCCTGCACAGTGGCAGATATGTAAATACGGGGTTTACATACCATTTCTTGCGCATTACGGTTCGAACACTCGAACACCTATACGGATTCTCCTGCACAGTGGCAGATATGTAAATACGGGGTTTCCATACCATTTCTTGCGCAATACGGTTCGAACACTCGAAAACCTTTACGGATTCTCCTGCACAGTGGCAGATATGTAAATACGGGGTTTACATACCATTTCTTGCGCAATACGGTTCGAACACTCGAACACCTATACGGATTCTCCTGCACAGTGGCAGATATGTAAATATGGGGTTTACTTACCATTTCTTGCGAAATACGGTTCGAACACTCGAACACCTATACGGATTCTCCTGCACAGTGGCAGATATGTAAATATGGGGTTTACTTACCATTTCTTGCGAAATACGGTTCGAACACTCGAACACCTATACGGATTCTCCTGCACAGTGGCAGATATGTAAATATGGGGTTTACTTACCATTTCTTGCGAAATACGGTTCGAACACTCGAACACCTATACGGATTCTCCTACACAGTGGCAGATATGTAAATACGGGGTTTACATACCATTTCTTGTGCATTACGGTTCGAACACTCGAACACCTATACGGATTCTCCTGCGCAGTGGCAGATATGTAAATACAGGGTTTACGTACCATTTCTTGCGCAATACGGTTCGAACACTCGAACACCTATACGGATTCTCCTGCACAGTGGCAGATATGTAAATACGGGGTTTACATACCATTTCTTGCGCAATACGGTTCGAACACTCGAACACCTATACGGATTCTCCTGCACAGTGGCAGATATGTAAATACGGGGTTTACATACCATTTCTTGCGCAGTACGGTTCGAACACTCGAACACCTATACGGATTCTCCTGCACAGTGGCAGATATTTAAATACGGGGTTTACATACCATTTCTTGCGCATTACGGTTCGAACACTCGAACACCTATACGGATTCTCCTGCAAAGTGGCAGATTTGTAAATACGGGGTTTACATACCATTTCTTGCGCAATACGGTTCGAACACTCGAACACCTATACGGATTCTTCTGTACAGTGGCAGATATGTAAATACGGGGTTTACATACCATTTCTTGCGCAATACGGTACGAACACTCGAACACCTATACGGATTCTCCTGCACAGTGGCAGATATGTAAATACGGGGTTTACATACCATTTCTTGCGCATTACGGTTCGAACACTCGAACACCTATACGGATTCTCCTGCACAGTGGCAGATATGTAAATACGGGGTTTCCATACCATTTCTTGCGCAATACGGTTCGAACACTCGAAAACCTTTACGGATTCTCCTGCACAGTGGCAGATATGTAAATACGGGGTTTACATACCATTTCTTGCGCAATACGGTTCGAACACTCGAACACCTATACGGATTCTCCTGCACAGTGGCAGATATGTAAATATGGGGTTTACTTACCATTTCTTGCGAAATACGGTTCGAACACTCGAACACCTATACGGATTCTCCTGCACAGTGGCAGATATGTAAATATGGGGTTTACTTACCATTTCTTGCGAAATACGGTTCGAACACTCGAACACCTATACGGATTCTCCTACACAGTGGCAGATATGTAAATACGGGGTTTACATACCATTTCTTGCGCATTACGGTTCGAACACTCGAACACCTATACGAATTCCCCTGCACAGTGGCAGATATGTAAATACGGGGTTTACATACCATTTCTTGCGCAATACGGTTCGAACACTCGAACACCTATACGGATTCTCCTGCACAGTGGCAAATATTTAGATACGGGGTTTACATACCATTTCTTGCGCAATACGGTTCGAACACTCGAACACCTATACGGATTCTCCTGCGCAGTGGCAGATATGTAAATACGGGTTTTCCGTACCATTTCTTGCGCAATACGGTTCGAACACTCGAACACCTATACGGATTCTCCTGCGCAGTGGCAGATATGTAAATACAGGGTTTACGTACCATTTCTTGCGCAATACGGTTCGAACACTCGAACACCTATACGGATTCTCCTGCACAGTGGCAGATATGTAACTACGGGGTTTACATACCATTTCTTGCGCAATACGGTTCGAACACTCGAACACCTATACGGATTCTCCTGCACAGTGGCAGATATGTAAATACGGGGTTTACATACCATTTCTTGCGCAATACGGTTCGAACACTCGAACACCTATACGGATTCTTCTGTACAGTGGCAGATATGTAAATACGGGGTTTACATACCATTTCTTGCGCAATACGGTACGAACACTCGAACACCTATACGGATTCTCCTGCACAGTGGCAGATATGTAAATACGGGGTTTACATACCATTTCTTGCGCATTACGGTTCGAACACTCGAACACCTATACGGATTCTCCTGCACAGTGGCAGATATGTAAATACGGGGTTTCCATACCATTTCTTGCGCAATACGGTTCGAACACTCGAAAACCTTTACGGATTCTCCTGCACAGTGGCAGATATGTAAATACGGGGTTTACATACCATTTCTTGCGCAATACGGTTCGAACACTCGAACACCTATACGGATTCTCCTGCACAGTGGCAGATATGTAAATATGGGGTTTACTTACCATTTCTTGCGAAATACGGTTCGAACACTCGAACACCTATACGGATTCTCCTGCACAGTGGCAGATATGTAAATATGGGGTTTACTTACCATTTCTTGCGAAATACGGTTCGAACACTCGAACACCTATACGGATTCTCCTACACAGTGGCAGATATGTAAATACGGGGTTTACATACCATTTCTTGCGCATTACGGTTCGAACACTCGAACACCTATACGAATTCCCCTGCACAGTGGCAGATATGTAAATACGGGGTTTACATACCATTTCTTGCGCAATACGGTTCGAACACTCGAACACCTATACGGATTCTCCTGCACAGTGGCAAATATTTAGATACGGGGTTTACATACCATTTCTTGCGCAATACGGTTCGAACACTCGAACACCTATACGGATTCTCCTGCGCAGTGGCAGATATGTAAATACGGGTTTTCCGTACCATTTCTTGCGCAATACGGTTCGAACACTCGAACACCTATACGGATTCTCCTGCGCAGTGGCAGATATGTAAATACAGGGTTTACGTACCATTTCTTGCGCAATACGGTTCGAACACTCGAACACCTATACGGATTCTCCTGCACAGTGGCAGATATGTAACTACGGGGTTTACATACCATTTCTTGCGCAATACGGTTCGAACACTCGAACACCTATACGGATTCTCCTGCACAGTGGCAGATATGTAAATACGGGGTTTACATACCATTTCTTGCGCAATACGGTTCGAACACTCGAACACCTATACGGATTCTTCTGTACAGTGGCAGATATGTAAATACGGGGTTTACATACCATTTCTTGCGCAATACGGTACGAACACTCGAACACCTATACGGATTCTCCTGCACAGTGGCAGATATGTAAATACGGGGTTTACATACCATTTCTTGCGCATTACGGTTCGAACACTCGAACACCTATACGGATTCTCCTGCACAGTGGCAGATATGTAAATACGGGGTTTCCATACCATTTCTTGCGCAATACGGTTCGAACACTCGAAAACCTTTACGGATTCTCCTGCACAGTGGCAGATATGTAAATACGGGGTTTACATACCATTTCTTGCGCAATACGGTTCGAACACTCGAACACCTATACGGATTCTCCTGCACAGTGGCAGATATGTAAATATGGGGTTTACTTACCATTTCTTGCGAAATACGGTTCGAACACTCGAACACCTATACGGATTCTCCTGCACAGTGGCAGATATGTAAATATGGGGTTTACTTACCATTTCTTGCGAAATACGGTTCGAACACTCGAACACCTATACGGATTCTCCTGCACAGTGGCAGATATGTAAATATGGGGTTTACTTACCATTTCTTGCGAAATACGGTTCGAACACTCGAACACCTATACGGATTCTCCTACACAGTGGCAGATATGTAAATACGGGGTTTACATACCATTTCTTGTGCATTACGGTTCGAACACTCGAACACCTATACGGATTCTCCTGCGCAGTGGCAGATATGTAAATACAGGGTTTACGTACCATTTCTTGCGCAATACGGTTCGAACACTCGAACACCTATACGGATTCTCCTGCACAGTGGCAGATATGTAAATATGGGGTTTACTTACCATTTCTTGCGAAATACGGTTCGAACACTCGAACACCTATACGGATTCTCCTACACAGTGGCAGATATGTAAATACGGGGTTTACATACCATTTCTTGCGCATTACGGTTCGAACACTCGAACACCTATACGAATTCCCCTGCACAGTGGCAGATATGTAAATACGGGGTTTACATACCATTTCTTGCGCAATACGGTTCGAACACTCGAACACCTATACGGATTCTCCTGCACAGTGGCAAATATTTAGATACGGGGTTTACATACCATTTCTTGCGCAATACGGTTCGAACACTCGAACACCTATACGGATTCTCCTGCGCAGTGGCAGATATGTAAATACGGGTTTTCCGTACCATTTCTTGCGCAATACGGTTCGAACACTCGAACACCTATACGGATTCTCCTGCGCAGTGGCAGATATGTAAATACAGGGTTTACGTACCATTTCTTGCGCAATACGGTTCGAACACTCGAACACCTATACGGATTCTCCTGCACAGTGGCAGATATGTAACTACGGGGTTTACATACCATTTCTTGCGCAATACGGTTCGAACACTCGAACACCTATACGGATTCTCCTGCACAGTGGCAGATATGTAAATACGGGGTTTACATACCATTTCTTGCGCAATACGGTTCGAACACTCGAACACCTATACGGATTCTTCTGTACAGTGGCAGATATGTAAATACGGGGTTTACATACCATTTCTTGCGCAATACGGTACGAACACTCGAACACCTATACGGATTCTCCTGCACAGTGGCAGATATGTAAATACGGGGTTTACATACCATTTCTTGCGCATTACGGTTCGAACACTCGAACACCTATACGGATTCTCCTGCACAGTGGCAGATATGTAAATACGGGGTTTACAAACCATTTCTTGCGCAATACGGTTCGAACACTCGAACACCTATACGGATTCTCCTGCACAGTGGCAAATATGTAAATGCGGGGTTTACTTACCATTTCTTGCGAAATACGGTTCGAACACTCGAACACCTATACGGATTCTCCTGCACAGTGGCAGATATGTAAATCCGGGGTTTACATACCATTTCTTGCGCATTACGGTTCGAACACTCGAACACCTATACGGATTCTCCTGCACAGTGGCAGATATGTAAATACGGGGTTTACATACCATTTCTTGCGCAATACGGTTCGAACACTCGAACACCTATACGGATTCTCCTGCACAGTGGCAGATATGTAAATACGGGGTTTACATACCATTTCTTGCGCAATACGGTTCGAACACTCGAACACCTATACGGATTCTCCTGCACAGTGGCAGATATGTAAATACGGGATTTACATACCATTTCTTGCGCAATACGGTTCGAACACTCGAAAACCTATACGGATTCTCCTGCACAGTGGCAGATATGTAAATACGGGGTTTACATACCATTTCTTGCGCAATACGGTTCGAACACTCGAACACCTATACGGATTCTCCTGCACAGTGGCAGATATGTAAATATGGGGTTTACATACCATTTCTTGCGAAATACGGTTCGAACACTCGAACACCTATACGGATTCTCCTGCACAGTGGCAGATATGTAAATATGGGGTTTACTTACCATTTCTTGCGAAATACGGTTCGAACACTCGAACACCTATACGGATTCTCCTGCACAGTGGCAGATATGTAAATACGGGGTTTACATACCATTTCTTGCGCATTACGGTTCGAACACTCGAACACCTATACGGATTCTCCTGCACAGTGGCAGATATGTAAATACGGGGTTTACACACCATTTCTTGCGCAATACGGTTCGAACACTCGAACACCTATACGGATTCTCCTGCACAGTGGCAGATATGTAAATACGGGATTTACATACCATTTCTTGCGCAATACGGTTCGAACACTCGAACACCTATACGGATTCTCCTGCGCAGTGGCAGATATGTAAATACGGGGTTTCCGTACCATTTCTTTTGCAATCCAGTTCGAACACCCGAACACCTATACGGATTCTCCTGCACAGTGGCAGATATGTAAATACGGGGTTTACGTACCATTTCTTGCGCAATACGGTTCGAACACTCGAACACCTATACGGATTCTCCTGCACAGTGGCAGATATGTAAATACGGGGTTTACATACCATTTCTTGCGCAATACGGTTCGAACACTCGAACACCTACACGGATTCTCCTGCACAGTGGCATATATGTAAATACGGGGTTTACATACCATTTCTTGCGCAATACGGTTCGAACACTCGAAAACCTATACGGATTCTCCTGCACAGTGGCAGATATGTAAATACGGGGTTTACATACCATTTCTTGCGCAATACGGTTCGAACACTCGAACACCTATACGGATTCTCCTGCACAGTGGCAGATATGTAAATATGAGGTTTACTTACCATTTCTTGCGAAATACGGTTCGAACACTCGAACACCTATACGAATTCTCCTGCACAGTGGCAGATATGTAAATACGGGGTTTACATACCATTTCTTGCGCAATACAGTTCGAACACTCGAACACCTATACGGATTCTCCAGCACAGTGGCAGATATGTAAATACGGGGTTTACATACCATTTCTTGCGCATTACGGTTCGAACACTCGAACACCTATACGGATTCTCCTGCACAGTGGCAGATATGTAAATACGGGGTTTACACACCATTTCTTGCGCAATACGGTTCGAACACTCGAACACCTATACGGATTCTCCTGCACAGTGGCAGATATGTAAATACGGGGTTTACATACCATTTCTTGCGCAATACGGTTCGAACACTCGAAAACCTCTACGGATTCTCCTGCACAGTGGCAGATATGTAAATACGGGATTTACATACCATTTCTTGCGCAATACAGTTCGAACACTCGAAAACCTATACGGATTCTCCGGCACAGTGGCAGATATGTAAATGCGGGGTTTACATACCATTTCTTGCGCATTACGGTTCGAACACTCGAACACCTATACGGATTCTCCTGCACAGTGGCAGATATGTAAATACGGGGTTTACATACCATTTCTTGCGCATTACGGTTCGAACACTCGAACACCTATACGGATTCTCCTGCGCAGTGGCAGATATGTAAATACGGGGTTTCCGTACCATTTCTTTTGCAATCCGGTTCGAACACCCGAACACCTATACGGATTCTCCTGCACAGTGGCAGATATGTAAATACGGGGTTTACGTACCATTTCTTGCGCAATACGGTTCGAACACTCGAACACCTATACGGATTCTCCTGCACAGTGGCAGATATGTAAATACGGGGTTTACATTCCATTTCTTGCGCAATACGGTTCGAACACTCGAACACCTACACGGATTCTCCTGCACAGTGGCATATATGTAAATACGGGGTTTACATACCATTTCTTGCGCAATACGGTTCGAACACTCGAAAACCTATACGGATTCTCCTGCACAGTGGCAGATATGTAAATACGGGGTTTACATACCATTTCTTGCGCAATACGGTTCGAACACTCGAACACCTATACGGATTCTCCTGCACAGTGGCAGATATGTAAATATGAGGTTTACTTACCATTTCTTGCGAAATACGGTTCGAACACTCGAACACCTATACGAATTCTCCTGCACAGTGGCAGATATGTAAATACGGGGTTTACATACCATTTCTTGCGCAATACAGTTCGAACACTCGAACACCTATACGGATTCTCCTGCACAGTGGCAGATATGTAAATACGGGGTTTACATACCATTTCTTGCGCATTACGGTTCGAACACTCGAACACCTATACGGATTCTCCTGCACAGTGGCAGATATGTAAATACGGGGTTTACACACCATTTCTTGCGCAATACGGTTCGAACACTCGAACACCTATACGGATTCTCCTGCACAGTGGCAGATATGTAAATACGGGGTTTACATACCATTTCTTGCGCAATACGGTTCGAACACTCGAAAACCTCTACGGATTCTCCTGCACAGTGGCAGATATGTAAATACGGGATTTACATACCATTTCTTGCGCAATACGGTTCGAACACTCGAAAACCTATACGGATTCTCCGGCACAGTGGCAGATATGTAAATGCGGGGTTTACATACCATTTCTTGCGCATTACGGTTCGAACACTCGAAAACCTATACGGATTCTCCTGCACAGTGGCAGATATGTAAATACGGGGTTTACATACCATTTCTTGCGCATTACGGTTCGAACACTCGAACACCTATACGGATTCTCCTGCGCAGTGGCAGATATGTAAATACGGGGTTTCCGTACCATTTCTTTTGCAATCCGGTTCGAACACCCGAACACCTATACGGATTCTCCTGCACAGTGGCAGATATGTAAATACGGGGTTTACGTACCATTTCTTGCGCAATACGGTTCGAACACTCGAACACCTATACGGATTCTCCTGCACAGTGGCAGATATGTAAATACGGGGTTTACATACCATTTCTTGCGCAATACGGTTCGAACACTCGAACACCTATACGGATTCTCCTGCACAGTGGCAGATATGTAAATACGGGGTTTACATACCATTTCTTGCGCAATACGGTTCGAACACTCGAAAACCTCTACGGATTCTCCTGCACAGTGGCAGATATGTAAATACGGGATTTACATACCATTTCTTGCGCAATACAGTTCGAACACTCGAAAACCTATACGGATTCTCCGGCACAGTGGCAGATATGTAAATGCGGGGTTTACATACCATTTCTTGCGCATTACGGTTCGAACACTCGAACACCTATACGGATTCTCCTGCACAGTGGCAGATATGTAAATACGGGGTTTACATACCATTTCTTGCGCATTACGGTTCGAACACTCGAACACCTATACGGATTCTCCTGCGCAGTGGCAGATATGTAAATACGGGGTTTCCGTACCATTTCTTTTGCAATCCGGTTCGAACACCCGAACACCTATACGGATTCTCCTGCACAGTGGCAGATATGTAAATACGGGGTTTACGTACCATTTCTTGCGCAATACGGTTCGAACACTCGAACACCTATACGGATTCTCCTGCACAGTGGCAGATATGTAAATACGGGGTTTACATTCCATTTCTTGCGCAATACGGTTCGAACACTCGAACACCTACACGGATTCTCCTGCACAGTGGCATATATGTAAATACGGGGTTTACATACCATTTCTTGCGCAATACGGTTCGAACACTCGAAAACCTATACGGATTCTCCTGCACAGTGGCAGATATGTAAATACGGGGTTTACATACCATTTCTTGCGCAATACGGTTCGAACACTCGAACACCTATACGGATTCTCCTGCACAGTGGCAGATATGTAAATATGAGGTTTACTTACCATTTCTTGCGAAATACGGTTCGAACACTCGAACACCTATACGAATTCTCCTGCACAGTGGCAGATATGTAAATACGGGGTTTACATACCATTTCTTGCGCAATACAGTTCGAACACTCGAACACCTATACGGATTCTCCTGCACAGTGGCAGATATGTAAATACGGGGTTTACATACCATTTCTTGCGCATTACGGTTCGAACACTCGAACACCTATACGGATTCTCCTGCACAGTGGCAGATATGTAAATACGGGGTTTACACACCATTTCTTGCGCAATACGGTTCGAACACTCGAACACCTATACGGATTCTCCTGCACAGTGGCAGATATGTAAATACGGGGTTTACATACCATTTCTTGCGCAATACGGTTCGAACACTCGAAAACCTCTACGGATTCTCCTGCACAGTGGCAGATATGTAAATACGGGATTTACATACCATTTCTTGCGCAATACGGTTCGAACACTCGAAAACCTATACGGATTCTCCGGCACAGTGGCAGATATGTAAATGCGGGGTTTACATACCATTTCTTGCGCATTACGGTTCGAACACTCGAAAACCTATACGGATTCTCCTGCACAGTGGCAGATATGTAAATACGGGGTTTACATACCATTTCTTGCGCATTACGGTTCGAACACTCGAACACCTATACGGATTCTCCTGCGCAGTGGCAGATATGTAAATACGGGGTTTCCGTACCATTTCTTTTGCAATCCGGTTCGAACACCCGAACACCTATACGGATTCTCCTGCACAGTGGCAGATATGTAAATACGGGGTTTACGTACCATTTCTTGCGCAATACGGTTCGAACACTCGAACACCTATACGGATTCTCCTGCACAGTGGCAGATATGTAAATACGGGGTTTACATACCATTTCTTGCGCAATACGGTTCGAACACTCGAACACCTATACGGATTCTCCTGCACAGTGGCAGATATGTAAATACGGGGTTTACATACCATTTCTTGCGCAATACGGTTCGAACACTCGAACACCTATACGGATTCTCCTGCACAGTGGCAGATATGTAAATACGGGATTTACATACCATTTCTTGCGCAATACGGTTCGAACACTCGAAAACCTATACGGATTCTCCTGCACAGTGGCAGATATGTAAATACGGGGTTTACATACCATTTCTTGCGCAATACGGTTCGAACACTCGAACACCTATACGGATTCTCCTGCACAGTGGCAGATATGTAAATATGGGTTTTACATACCATTTCTTGCGAAATACGGTTCGAACAATCGAACACCTATACGGATTCTCCTACACAGTGGCAGATATGTAAATATGGGGTTTACTTACCATTTCTTGCGAAATACGGTTCGAACACTCGAACACCTATACGGATTCTCCTGCACAGTGGCAGATATGTAAATACGGGGTTTACATACCATTTCTTGCGCATTACGGTTCGAACACTCGAACACCTATACGGATTCTCCTGCACAGTGGCAGATATGTAAATACGGGGTTTACACACCATTTCTTGCGCAATACGGTTCGAACACTCGAACACCTATACGGATTCTCCTGCACAGTGGCATATATGTAAATACGGGGTTTACATACCATTTCTTGCGCAATACGGTTCGACCACTCGAAAACCTCTACGGATTCTCCTGCACAGTGGCAGATATGTAAATACGGGATTTACATACCATTTCTTGCGCAATACGGTTCGAACACTCGAAAACCTATACGGATTCTCCGGCACAGTGGCAGATATGTAAATGCGGGGTTTACATACCATTTCTTGCGCATTACGGTTCGAACACTCGAACACCTATACGGATTCTCCTGCACAGTGGCAGATATGTAAATACGGGGTTTACATACCATTTCTTGCGCATTACGGTTCGAACACTCGAACACCTATACGGATTCTCCTGCGCAGTGGCAGATATGTAAATACGGGGTTTCCGTACCATTTCTTTTGCAATCCGGTTCGAACACCCGAACACCTATACGGATTCTCCTGCACAGTGGCAGATATGTAAATACGGGGTTTACGTACCATTTCTTGCGCAATACGGTTCGAACACTCGAACACCTATACGGATTCTCCTGCACAGTGGCAGATATGTAAATACGGGGTTTACATTCCATTTCTTGCGCAATACGGTTCGAACACTCGAACACCTACACGGATTCTCCTGCACAGTGGCATATATGTAAATACGGGGTTTACATACCATTTCTTGTGCAATACGGTTCGAACACTCGAAAACCTATACGGATTCTCCTGCACAGTGGCAGATATGTAAATACGGGGTTTACATACCATTTCTTGCGCAATACGGTTCGAACACTCGAACACCTATACGGATTCTCCTGCACAGTGGCAGATATGTAAATATGAGGTTTACTTACCATTTCTTGCGAAATACGGTTCAAACACTCGAACACCTATACGAATTCTCCTGCACAGTGGCAGATATGTAAATACGGGGTTTACATACCATTTCTTGCGCAATACAGTTCGAACACTCGAACACCTATACGGATTCTCCTGCACAGTGGCAGATATGTAAATACGGGGTTTACATACCATTTCTTGCGCATTACGGTTCGAACACTCGAACACCTATACGGATTCTCCTGCACAATGGCAGATATGTAAATACGGGGTTTACACACCATTTCTTGCGCAATACGGTTCGAACACTCGAACACCTATACGGATTCTCCTGCACAGTGGCAGATATGTAAATACGGGGTTTACATACCATTTCTTGCGCAATACGGTTCGAACACTCGAAAACCTCTACGGATTCTCCTGCACAGTGGCAGATATGTAAATACGGGATTTACATACCATTTCTTGCGCAATACGGTTCGAACACTCGAAAACCTATACGGATTCTCCGGCACAGTGGCAGATATGTAAATGCGGGGTTTACATACCATTTCTTGCGCATTACGGTTCGAACACTCGAACACCTATACGGATTCTCCTGCACAGTGGCAGATATGTAAATACGGGGTTTACATACCATTTCTTGCGCATTACGGTTCGAACACTCGAACACCTATACGGATTCTCCTGCGCAGTGGCAGATATGTAAATACGGGGTTTCCGTACCATTTCTTTTGCAATCCGGTTCGAACACCCGAACACCTATACGGATTCTCCTGCACAGTGGCAGATATGTAAATACGGGGTTTACGTACCATTTCTTGCGCAATACGGTTCGAACACTCGAACACCTATACGGATTCTCCTGCACAGTGGCAGATATGTAAATACGGGGTTTACATACCATTTCTTGCGCAATACGGTTCGAACACTCGAACACCTATACGGATTCTCCTGCACAGTGGCAGATATGTAAATACGGGGTTTACATACCATTTCTTGCGCAATACGGTTCGAACACTCGAACACCTATACGGATTCTCCTGCACAGTGGCAGATATGTAAATACGGGATTTACATACCATTTCTTGCGCAATACGGTTCGAACACTCGAAAACCTATACGGATTCTCCTGCACAGTGGCAGATATGTAAATACGGGGTTTACATACCATTTCTTGCGCAATACGGTTCGAACACTCGAACACCTATACGGATTCTCCTGCACAGTGGCAGATATGTAAATATCGGTTTTACATACCATTTCTTGCGAAATACGGTTCGAACAATCGAACACCTTTACGGATTCTCCTACACAGTGGCAGATATGTAAATATGGGGTTTACTTACCATTTCTTGCGAAATACGGTTCGAACACTCGAACACCTATACGGATTCTCCTGCACAGTGGCAGATATGTAAATACGGGGTTTACATAACATTTCTTGCGCATTACGGTTCGAACACTCGAACACCTATACGGATTCTCCTGCACAGTGGCAGATATGTAAATACGGGGTGTACACACCATTTCTTGCGCAATACGGTTCGAACACTCGAACACCTATACGGATTCTCCTGCACAGTGGCAGATATGTAAATACGGGGTTTACATACCATTTCTTGCGCAATACGGTTCGACCACTCGAAAACCTCTACGGATTCTCCTGCACAGTGGCAGATATGTAAATACGGGATTTACATACCATTTCTTGCGCAATACGGTTCGAACACTCGAAAACCTATACGGATTCTCCGGCACAGTGGCAGATATGTAAATGCGGGGTTTACATACCATTTCTTGCGCATTACGGTTCGAACACTCGAACACCTATACGGATTCTCCTGCACAGTGGCAGATATGTAAATACGGGGTTTACATACCATTTCTTGCGCATTACGGTTCGAACACTCGAACACCTATACGGATTCTCCTGCGCAGTGGCAGATATGTAAATACGGGGTTTCCGTACCATTTCTTTTGCAATCCGGTTCGAACACCCGAACACCTATACGGATTCTCCTGCACAGTGGCAGATATGTAAATACGGGGTTTACGTACCATTTCTTGCGCAATACGGTTCGAACACTCGAACACCTATACGGATTCTCCTGCACAGTGGCAGATATGTAAATACGGGGTTTACATACCATTTCTTGCGCAATACGGTTCGAACACTCGAACACCTACACGGATTCTCCTGCACAGTGGCATATATGTAAATACGGGGTTTACATACCATTTCTTGCGCAATACGGTTCGAACACTCGAAAACCTATACGGATTCTCCTACACAGTGGCAGATATGTAAATACGGGGTTTACATACCATTTCTTGCGCAATACGGTTCGAACACTCGAACACCTATACGGATTCTCCTGCACAGTGGCAGATATGTAAATATGAGGTTTACTTACCATTTCTTGCGAAATACGGTTCGAACACTCGAACACCTATACGAATTCTCCTGCACAGTGGCAGATATGTAAATACGGGGTTTACATACCATTTCTTGCGCAATACAGTTCGAACACTCGAACACCTATACGGATTCTCCTGCACAGTGGCAGATATGTAAATACGGGGTTTACATACCATTTCTTGCGCATTACGGTTCGAACACTCGAACACCTATACGGATTCTCCTGCACAGTGGCAGATATGTAAATACGGGGTTTACACACCATTTCTTGCGCAATACGGTTCGAACACTCGAACACCTATACGGATTCTCCTGCACAGTGGCAGATATGTAAATACGGGGTTTACATACCATTTCTTGCGCAATACGGTTCGAACACTCGAAAACCTCTACGGATTCTCCTGCACAGTGGCAGATATGTAAATACGGGATTTACATACCATTTCTTGCGCAATACGGTTCGAACACTCGAAAACCTATACGGATTCTCCGGCACAGTGGCAGATATGTAAATGCGGGGTTTACATACCATTTCTTGCGCATTACGGTTCGAACACTCGAACACCTATACGGATTCTCCTGCACAGTGGCAGATATGTAAATACGGGGTTTACATACCATTTCTTGCGCATTACGGTTCGAACACTCGAACACCTATACGGATTCTCCTGCGCAGTGGCAGATATGTAAATACGGGGTTTCCGTACCATTTCTTTTGCAATCCGGTTCGAACACCCGAACACCTATACGGATTCTCCTGCACAGTGGCAGATATGTAAATACGGGGTTTACGTACCATTTCTTGCGCAATACGGTTCGAACACTCGAACACCTATACGGATTCTCCTGCACAGTGGCAGATATGTAAATACGGGGTTTACATTCCATTTCTTGCGCAATACGGTTCGAACACTCGAACACCTACACGGATTCTCCTGCACAGTGGCATATATGTAAATACGGGGTTTACATACCATTTCTTGCGCAATACGGTTCGAACACTCGAAAACCTATACGGATTCTCCTGCACAGTGGCAGATATGTAAATACGGGGTTTACATACCATTTCTTGCGCAATACGGTTCGAACACTCGAACACCTATACGGATTCTCCTGCACAGTGGCTGATATGTAAATATGAGGTTTACTTACCATTTCTTGCGAAATACGGTTCGAACACTCGAACACCTATACGAATTCTCCTGCACAGTGGCAGATATGTAAATACGGGGTTTACATACCATTTCTTGCGCAATACAGTTCGAACACTCGAACACCTATACGGATTCTCCTGCACAGTGGCAGAAATGTAAATACGGGGTTTACGTACCATTTCTTTCGCAATACGGTTCGAACACTCGAACACCTATACGGATTCTCCTGCACAGTGGCAGATATGTAAATACGGGGTTTACATACCATTTCCTGCGCATTACGGTTCGAACACTCGAACACCTATACGGATTCTCCTGCACAGTGGCAGATATGTAAATACGGGGTTTACATACCATTTCTTGCGCATTACGGTTCGAACACTCGAACACCTATACGGATTCTCCTGCACAGTGGCAGATATGCAAATACGGGGTTTACATACCATTTCTTGCGCAATACGGTTCGAACACTCGAACACCTCAACGGATTCTCCTGCACAGTGGCAGATATGTAAATACGGGGTTTACATACCATTTCTTGCGCAATACGGTTCGAACACTCGAAAACCTCTACGGATTCTCCTGCACAGTGGCTGAAATGTAAATACGGGGTTTACATACCATTTCTTGCGCAATACGGTTCGAACACTCGAAAACCTATACGGATTCTCCTGCACAGTGGCAGATATGTAAATGCGGGGTTTACATACCATTTCTTGCGCATTACGGTTCGAACACTCGAACACCTATACGGATTCTCCTGCACAGTGGCAGATATGTAAATCCGGGGTTTACATACCATTTCTTGCGCATTACGGTTCGAACACTCGAACACCTATACGGATTCTCCTACGCAGTGGCAGATATGTAAATACGGGTTTTCCGTACCATTTCTTGCGCAATGCGGTTCGAACACTCGAACACCTATACGGATTCTCCCGCACAGTGGCAGATATGTAAATACGGGGTTTACATACCATTTCTTGCGCAATACGGTTCGAACACTCGAAAACCTTTACGGATTCTCCTGCACAGTGGCAGATATGTAAATACGGGGTTTACATACAATTTCTTGCGCAATACGGTTCGAACACTCGAACACCTATACGGATTCTCCTGCACAGTGGCAGATATGTAAATATGGGGTTTACTTACCATTTCTTGCGAAATACGGTTCGAACACTCGAACACCTATACGGATTCTCCTACACAGTGGCAAATATGTAAATATGGGGTTTACTTACCATTTCTTGCGAAATACGGTTCGAACACTCGAACACATATACGGATTCTCCTGCACAGTGGCAGATATGTAAATACGGGGTTTACATACCATTTCTTGCGCATTACGGTTCGAACACTCGAACACCTATACGGATTCTCCTGCACAGTGGCAGATATGTAAATACGGGGTTTACGTACCATTTCTTGCGCAATACGGTTCGAACACTCGAACACCTATACGGATTCTCCTGCACAGTGGCAGATATGTAAATACGGGGTTTACATTCCATTTCTTGCGCAATACGGTTCGAACACTCGAACACCTACACGGATTCTCCTGCACAGTGGCATATATGTAAATACGGGGTTTACATACCATTTCTTGCGCAATACGGTTCGAACACTCGAAAACCTATACGGATTCTCCTGCACAGTGGCAGATATGTAAATACGGGGTTTACATACCATTTCTTGCGCAATACGGTTCGAACACTCGAACACCTATACGGATTCTCCTGCACAGTGGCAGATATGTAAATATGAGGTTTACTTACCATTTCTTGCGAAATACGGTTCGAACACTCGAACACCTATACGGATTCTCCTGCACAGTGGCAGATATGTAAATACGGGGTTTACACACCATTTCTTGCGCAATACGGTTCGAACACTCGAACACCTATACGGATTCTCCTGCACAGTGGCAGATATGTAAATACGGGGTTTACATACCATTTCTTGCGCAATACGGTTCGAACACTCGAAAACCTCTACGGATTCTCCTGCACAGTGGCAGATATGTAAATACGGGATTTACATACCATTTCTTGCGCAATACGGTTCGAACACTCGAAAACCTATACGGATTCTCCGGCACAGTGGCAGATATGTAAATGCGGGGTTTACATACCATTTCTTGCGCATTACGGTTCGAACACTCGAACACCTATACGGATTCTCCTGCACAGTGGCAGATATGTAAATACGGGGTTTACATACCATTTCTTGCGCATTACGGTTCGAACACTCGAACACCTATACGGATTCTCCTGCGCAGTGGCAGATATGTAAATACGGGGTTTCCGTACCATTTCTTTTGCAATCCGGTTCGAACACCCGAACACCTATACGGATTCTCCTGCACAGTGGCAGATATGTAAATACGGGGTTTACGTACCATTTCTTGCGCAATACGGTTCGAACACTCGAACACCTATACGGATTCTCCTGCACAGTGGCAGATATGTAAATACGGGGTTTACATTCCATTTCTTGCGCAATACGGTTCGAACACTCGAACACCTACACGGATTCTCCTGCACAGTGGCATATATGTAAATACGGGGTTTACATACCATTTCTTGCGCAATACGGTTCGAACACTCGAAAACCTATACGGATTCTCCTGCACAGTGGCAGATATGTAAATACGGGGTTTACATACCATTTCTTGCGCAATACGGTTCGAACACTCGAACACCTATACGGATTCTCCTGCACAGTGGCTGATATGTAAATATGAGGTTTACTTACCATTTCTTGCGAAATACGGTTCGAACACTCGAACACCTATACGAATTCTCCTGCACAGTGGCAGATATGTAAATACGGGGTTTACATACCATTTCTTGCGCAATACAGTTCGAACACTCGAACACCTATACGGATTCTCCTGCACAGTGGCAGAAATGTAAATACGGGGTTTACGTACCATTTCTTTCGCAATACGGTTCGAACACTCGAACACCTATACGGATTCTCCTGCACAGTGGCAGATATGTAAATACGGGGTTTACATACCATTTCCTGCGCATTACGGTTCGAACACTCGAACACCTATACGGATTCTCCTGCAGAGTGGCAGATATGTAAATACGGGGTTTACATACCATTTCTTGCGCATTACGGTTCGAACACTCGAACACCTATACGGATTCTCCTGCACAGTGGCAGATATGCAAATACGGGGTTTACATACCATTTCTTGCGCAATACGGTTCGAACACTCGAACACCTCAACGGATTCTCCTGCACAGTGGCAGATATGTAAATACGGGGTTTACATACCATTTCTTGCGCAATACGGTTCGAACACTCGAAAACCTCTACGGATTCTCCTGCACAGTGGCTGAAATGTAAATACGGGGTTTACATACCATTTCTTGCGCAATACGGTTCGAACACTCGAAAACCTATACGGATTCTCCTGCACAGTGGCAGATATGTAAATGCGGGGTTTACATACCATTTCTTGCGCATTACGGTTCGAACACTCGAACACCTATACGGATTCTCCTGCACAGTGGCAGATATGTAAATCCGGGGTTTACATACCATTTCTTGCGCATTACGGTTCGAACACTCGAACACCTATACGGATTCTCCTACGCAGTGGCAGATATGTAAATACGGGTTTTCCGTACCATTTCTTGCGCAATGCGGTTCGAACACTCGAACACCTATACGGATTCTCCCGCACAGTGGCAGATATGTAAATACGGGGTTTACATACCATTTCTTGCGCAATACGGTTCGAACACTCGAAAACCTTTACGGATTCTCCTGCACAGTGGCAGATATGTAAATACGGGGTTTACATACAATTTCTTGCGCAATACGGTTCGAACACTCGAACACCTATACGGATTCTCCTGCACAGTGGCAGATATGTAAATATGGGGTTTACTTACCATTTCTTGCGAAATACGGTTCGAACACTCGAACACCTATACGGATTCTCCTACACAGTGGCAAATATGTAAATATGGGGTTTACTTACCATTTCTTGCGAAATACGGTTCGAACACTCGAACACATATACGGATTCTCCTGCACAGTGGCAGATATGTAAATACGGGGTTTACATACCATTTCTTGCGCATTACGGTTCGAACACTCGAACACCTATACGGATTCTCCTGCACAGTGGCAGATATGTAAATACGGGGTTTACGTACCATTTCTTGCGCAATACGGTTCGAACACTCGAACACCTATACGGATTCTCCTGCACAGTGGCAGATATGTAAATACGGGGTTTACATTCCATTTCTTGCGCAATACGGTTCGAACACTCGAACACCTACACGGATTCTCCTGCACAGTGGCATATATGTAAATACGGGGTTTACATACCATTTCTTGCGCAATACGGTTCGAACACTCGAAAACCTATACGGATTCTCCTGCACAGTGGCAGATATGTAAATACGGGCTTTACATACCATTTCTTGCGCAATACGGTTCGAACACTCGAACACCTATACGGATTCTCCTGCACAGTGGCAGATATGTAAATATGAGGTTTACTTACCATTTCTTGCGAAATACGGTTCGAACACTCGAACACCTATACGAATTCTCCTGCACAGTGGCAGATATGTAAATACGGGGTTTACATACCATTTCTTGCGCAATACAGTTCGAACACTCGAACACCTATACGGATTCTCCTGCACAGTGGCAGATATGTAAATACGGGGTTTACGTACCATTTCTTTCGCAATACGGTTCGAACACTCGAACACCTATACGGATTCTCCTGCACAGTGGCAGATATGTAAATACGGGGTTTACATACCATTTCTTGCGCATTACGGTTCGAACACTCGAACACCTATACGGATTCTCCTGCGCAGTGGCAGATATGTAAATACGGGGTTTACATACCATTTCTTGCGCATTACGGTTCGAACACTCGAACACCTATACGGATTCTCCTGCACAGTGGCAGATATGCAAATACGGGGTTTACATACCATTTCTTGCGCAATACGGTTCGAACACTCGAACACCTCAACGGATTCTCCTGCACAGTGGCAGATATGTAAATACGGGGTTTACATACCATTTCTTGCGCAATACGGTTCGAACACTCGAAAACCTCTACGGATTCTCCTGCACAGTGGCAGATATGTAAATACGGGGTTTACATACCATTTCTTGCGCAATACGGTTCGAACACTCGAAAACCTATACGGATTCTCCTGCACAGTGGCAGATATGTAAATGCGGGGTTTACATACCATTTCTTGCGCATTACGGTTCGAACACTCGAACACCTATACGGATTCTCCTGCACAGTGGCAGATATGTAAATCCGGGGTTTACATACCATTTCTTGCGCATTACGGTTCGAACACTCGAACACCTATACGGATTCTCCTACGCAGTGGCAGATATGTAAATACGGGTTTTCCGTACCATTTCTTGCGCAATGCGGTTCGAACACTCGAACACCTATACGGATTCTCCCGCACAGTGGCAGATATGTAAATACGGGGTTTACATACCATTTCTTGCGCAATACGGTTCGAACACTCGAAAACCTTTACGGATTCTCCTGCACAGTGGCAGATATGTAAATACGGGGTTTACATACCATTTCTTGCGCAATACGGTTCGAACACTCGAACACCTATACGGATTCTCCTGCACAATGGCAGATATGTAAATATGGGGTTTACTTACCATTTCTTGCGAAATACGGTTCGAACACTCGAACACCTATACGGATTCTCCTACACAGTGGCAGATATGTAAATATGGGGTTTACTTACCATTTCTTGCGAAATACGGTTCGAACACTCGAACACATATACGGATTCTCCTGCACAGTGGCAGATATGTAAATACGGGGTTTACATACCATTTCTTGCGCAATACAGTTCGAACACTCGAACACCTATACGGATTCTCCTGCACAGTGGCAGATATGTAAATACGGGGTTTACATACCATTTCTTGCGCATTACGGTTCGAACACTCGAACACCTATACGGATTCTCCTGCACAGTGGCAGATATGTAAATACGGGGTTTACACACCATTTCTTGCGCAATACGGTTCGAACACTCGAACACCTATACGGATTCTCCTGCACAGTGGCAGATATGTAAATACGGGGTTTACATACCATTTCTTGCGCAATACGGTTCGAACACTCGAAAACCTCTACGGATTCTCCTGCACAGTGGCAGATATGTAAATACGGGATTTACATACCATTTCTTGCGCAATACGGTTCGACCACTCGAAAACCTATACGGATTCTCCGGCACAGTGGCAGATATGTAAATGCGGGGTTTACATACCATTTCTTGCGCATTACGGTTCGAACACTCGAACACCTATACGGATTCTCCTGCACAGTGGCAGATATGTAAATACGGGGTTTACATACCATTTCTTGCGCATTACGGTTCGAACACTCGAACACCTATACGGATTCTCCTGCGCAGTGGCAGATATGTAAATACGGGGTTTCCGTACCATTTCTTTTGCAATCCGGTTCGAACACCCGAACACCTATACGGATTCTCCTGCACAGTGGCAGATATGTAAATACGGGGTTTACATACCATTTCTTGCGCATTACGGTTCGAACAATCGAACACCTATACGGATTCTCCTGCACAGTGGCAGATATGTAAATACGGGGTTTACATACCATTTCTTGCGCATTACGGTTCGAACACTCGAACACCTATACGGATTCTCCTGCACAGTGGCAGATATGCAAATACGGGGTTTACATACCATTTCTTGCGCAATACGGTTCGAACACTCGAACACCTCAACGGATTCTCCTGCACAGTGGCAGATATGTAAATACGGGGTTTACATACCATTTCTTGCGCAATACGGTTCGAACACTCGAAAACCTCTACGGATTCTCCTGCACAGTGGCAGATATGTAAATACGGGGTTTACATACCATTTCTTGCGCAATACGGTTCGAACACTCGAAAACCTATACGGATTCTCCTGCACAATGGCAGATATGTAAATGCGGGGTTTACATACCATTTCTTGCGCATTACGGTTCGAACACTCGAACACCTATACGGATTCTCCTGCACAGTGGCAGATATGTAAATCCGGGGTTTACATACCATTTCTTGCGCATTACGGTTCGAACACTCGAACACCTATACGGATTCTCCTACGCAGTGGCAGATATGTAAATACGGGTTTTCCGTACCATTTCTTGCGCAATGCGGTTCGAACACTCGAACACCTATACGGATTCTCCCGCACAGTGGCAGATATGTAAATACGGGGTTTACATACCATTTCTTGCGCAATACGGTTCGAACACTCGAAAACCTTTACGGATTCTCCTGCACAGTGGCAGATATGTAAATACGGGGTTTACATACCATTTCTTGCGCAATACGGTTCGAACACTCGAACACCTATACGGATTCTCCTGCACAGTGGCAGATATGTAAATATGGGGTTTACTTACCATTTCTTGCGAAATACGGTTCGAACACTCGAACACCTATACGGATTCTCCTACACAGTGGCAGATATGTAAATATGGGGTTTACTTACCATTTCTTGCGAAATACGGTTCGAACACTCGAACACATATACGGATTCTCCTGCACAGTGGCAGATATGTAAATACGGGGTTTACATACCATTTCTTGCGCAATACAGTTCGAACACTCGAACACCTATACGGATTCTCCTGCACAGTGGCAGATATGTAAATACGGGGTTTACATACCATTTCTTGCGCATTACGGTTCGAACACTCGAACACCTATACGGATTCTCCTGCACAGTGGCAGATATGTAAATACGGGGTTTACACACCATTTCTTGCGCAATACGGTTCGAACACTCGAACACCTATACGGATTCTCCTGCACAGTGGCAGATATGTAAATACGGGGTTTACATACCATTTCTTGCGCAATACGGTTCGAACACTCGAAAACCTCTACGGATTCTCCTGCACAGTGGCAGATATGTAAATACGGGATTTACATACCATTTCTTGCGCAATACGGTTCGACCACTCGAAAACCTATACGGATTCTCCGGCACAGTGGCAGATATGTAAATGCGGGGTTTACATACCATTTCTTGCGCATTACGGTTCGAACACTCGAACACCTATACGGATTCTCCTGCACAGTGGCAGATATGTAAATACGGGGTTTACATACCATTTCTTGCGCATTACGGTTCGAACACTCGAACACCTATACGGATTCTCCTGCGCAGTGGCAGATATGTAAATACGGGGTTTCCGTACCATTTCTTTTGCAATCCGGTTCGAACACCCGAACACCTATACGGATTCTCCTGCACAGTGGCAGATATGTAAATACGGGGTTTACGTACCATTTCTTGCGCAATACGGTTCGAACACTCGAACACCTATACGGATTCTCCTGCACAGTGGCAGATATGTAAATACGGGGTTTACATTCCATTTCTTGCGCAATACGGTTCGAACACTCGAACACCTACACGGATTCTCCTGCACAGTGGCATATATGTAAATACGGGGTTTACATACCATTTCTTGCGCAATACGGTTCGAACACTCGAAAACCTATACGGATTCTCCTGCACAGTGGCAGATATGTAAATACGGGGTTTACATACCATTTCTTGCGCAATACGGTTCGAACACTCGAACTCCTATACGGATTCTCCTGCACAGTGGCAGATATGTAAATATGAGGTTTACTTACCATTTCTTGCGAAATACGGTTCGAACACTCGAACACCTATACGAATTCTCCTGCACAGTGGCAGATATGTAAATACGGGGTTTACATACCATTTCTTGCGCAATACAGTTCGAACACTCGAACACCTATACGGATTCTCCTGCACAGTGGCAGATATGTAAATACGGGGTTTACGTACCATTTCTTTCGCAATACGGTTCGAACACTCGAACACCTATACGGATTCTCCTGCACAGTGGCAGATAGGTAAATACGGGGTTTACATTCCATTTCTTGCGCAATACGGTTCGAACACTCGAACACCTACACGGATTCTCCTGCACAGTGGCATATATGTAAATACGGGGTTTACATACCATTTCTTGCGCAATACGGTTCGAACACTCGAAAACCTATACGGATTCTCCTGCACAGTGGCAGATATGTAAATACGGGGTTTACATACCATTTCTTGCGCAATACGGTTCGAACACTCGAACACCTATACGGATTCTCCTGCACAGTGGCTGATATGTAAATATGAGGTTTAGTTACCATTTCTTGCGAAATACGGTTCGAACACTCGAACACCTATACGAATTCTCCTGCACAGTGGCAGATATGTAAATACGGGGTTTACATACCATTTCTTGCGCAATACAGTTCGAACACTCGAACACCTATACGGATTCTCCTGCACAGTGGCAGATATGTAAATACGGGGTTTACGTACCATTTCTTTCGCAATACGGTTCGAACACTCGAACACCTATACGGATTCTCCTGCACAGTGGCAGATATGTAAATACGGGGTTTACATACCATTTCTTGCGCATTACGGTTCGAACACTCGAACACCTATACGGATTCTCCTGCACAGTGGCAGATATGTAAATACGGGGTTTACATACCATTTCTTGCGCATTACGGTTCGAACACTCGAACACCTATACGGATTCTCCTGCACAGTGGCAGATATGCAAATACGGGGTTTACATACCATTTCTTGCGCAATACGGTTCGAACACTCGAACACCTCAACGGATTCTCCTGCACAGTGGCAGATATGTAAATACGGGGTTTACATACCATTTCTTGCGCAATACGGTTCGAACACTCGAAAACCTCTACGGATTCTCCTGCACAGTGGCAGATATGTAAATACGGGGTTTACATACCATTTCTTGCGCAATACGGTTCGAACACTCGAAAACCTATACGGATTCTCCTGCACAGTGGCAGATATGTAAATGCGGGGTTTACATACCATTTCTTGCGCATTACGGTTCGAACACTCGAACACCTATACGGATTCTCCTGCACAGTGGCAGATATGTAAATCCGGGGTTTACATACCATTTCTTGCGCATTACGGTTCGAACACTCGAACACCTATACGGATTCTCCTACGCAGTGGCAGATATGTAAATACGGGTTTTCCGTACCATTTCTTGCGCAATGCGGTTCGAACACTCGAACACCTATACGGATTCTCCCGCACAGTGGCAGATATGTAAATACGGGGTTTACATACCATTTCTTGCGCAATACGGTTCGAACACTCGAAAACCTTTACGGATTCTCCTGCACAGTGGCAGATATGTAAATACGGGGTTTACATACAATTTCTTGCGCAATACGGTTCGAACACTCGAACACCTATACGGATTCTCCTGCACAGTGGCAGATATGTAAATATGGGGTTTACTTACCATTTCTTGCGAAATACGGTTCGAACACTCGAACACCTATACGGATTCTCCTACACAGTGGCAAATATGTAAATATGGGGTTTACTTACCATTTCTTGCGAAATACGGTTCGAACACTCGAACACATATACGGATTCTCCTGCACAGTGGCAGATATGTAAATACGGGGTTTACATACCATTTCTTGCGCATTACGGTTCGAACACTCGAACACCTATACGGATTCTCCTGCACAGTGGCAGATATGTGAATACGGGGTTTACGTACCATTTCTTGCGCAATACGGTTCGAACACTCGAACACCTATACGGATTCTCCTGCACAGTGGCAGATATGTAAATACGGGGTTTACATTCCATTTCTTGCGCAATACGGTTCGAACACTCGAACACCTACACGGATTCTCCTGCACAGTGGCATATATGTAAATACGGGGTTTACATACCATTTCTTGCGCAATACGGTTCGAACACTCGAAAACCTATACGGATTCTCCTGCACAGTGGCAGATATGTAAATACGGGGTTTACATACCATTTCTTGCGCAATACGGTTCGAACACTCGAACACCTATACGGATTCTCCTGCACAGTGGCAGATATGTAAATATGAGGTTTACTTACCATTTCTTGCGAAATACGGTTCGAACACTCGAACACCTATACGAATTCTCCTGCACAGTGGTAGATATGTAAATACGGGGTTTACATACCATTTCTTGCGCAATACAGTTCGAACACTCGAACACCTATACGGATTCACCTGCACAGTGGCAGATATGTAAATACGGGGTTTACGTACCATTTCTTTCGCAATACGGTTCGAACACTCGAACACCTATACGGATTCTCCTGCACAGTGGCAGATATGTAAATACGGGGTTTACATACCATTTCTTGCGCATTACGGTTCGAACACTCGAACACCTATACGGATTCTCCTGCACAGTGGCAGATATGTAAATACGGGGTTTACATACCATTTCTTGCGCATTACGGTTCGAACACTCGAACACCTATACGGATTCTCCTGCACAGTGGCAGATATGCAAATACGGGGTTTACATACCATTTCTTGCGCAATACGGTTCGAACACTCGAACACCTCAACGGATTCTCCTGCACAGTGGCAGATATGTAAATACGGGGTTTACATACCATTTCTTGCGCAATACGGTTCGAACACTCGAAAACCTCTACGGATTCTCCTGCACAGTGGCAGATATGTAAATACGGGGTTTACATACCATTTCTTGCGCAATACGGTTCGAACACTCGAAAACCTATACGGATTCTCCTGCACAGTGGCAGATATGTAAATGCGGGGTTTACATACCATTTCTTGCGCATTACGGTTCGAACACTCGAACACCTATACGGATTCTCCTGCACAGTGGCAGATATGTAAATCCGGGGTTTACATACCATTTCTTGCGCATTACGGTTCGAACACTCGAACACCTATACGGATTCTCCTACGCAGTGGCAGATATGTAAATACGGGTTTTCCGTACCATTTCTTGCGCAATGCGGTTCGAACACTCGAACACCTATACGGATTCTCCCGCACAGTGGCAGATATGTAAATACGGGGTTTACATACCATTTCTTGCGCAATACGGTTCGAACACTCGAAAACCTTTACGGATTCTCCTGCACAGTGGCAGATAAGTAAATACGGGGTTTACATACCATTTCTTGCGCAATACGGTTCGAACACTCGAATACCTATACGGATTCTCCTGCACAGTGGCAGATATGTAAATATGGGGTTTACTTACCATTTCTTGCGAAATACGGTTCGAACACTCGAACACCTATACGGATTCTCCTACACAGTGGCAGATATGTAAATATGGGGTTTACTTACCATTTCTTGCGAAATACGGTTCGAACACTCGAACACATATACGGATTCTCCTGCACAGTGGCAGATATGTAAATACGGGGTTTACATACCATTTCTTGCGCAATACAGTTCGAACACTCGAACACCTATACGGATTCTCCTGCACAGTGGCAGATATGTAAATACGGGGTTTACATACCATTTCTTGCGCATTACGGTTCGAACACTCGAACACCTATACGGATTCTCCTGCACAGTGGCAGATATGTAAATACGGGGTTTACACACCATTTCTTGCGCAATACGGTTCGAACACTCGAACACCTATACGGATTCTCCTGCACAGTGGCAGATATGTAAATACGGGGTTTACATACCATTTCTTGCGCAATACGGTTCGAACACTCGAAAACCTCTACGGATTCTCCTGCACAGTGGCAGATATGTAAATACGGGATTTACATACCATTTCTTGCGCAATACGGTTCGACCACTCGAAAACCTATACGGATTCTCCGGCACAGTGGCAGATATGTAAATGCGGGGTTTACATACCATTTCTTGCGCATTACGGTTCGAACACTCGAACACCTATACGGATTCTCCTGCACAGTGGCAGATATGTAAATACGGGGTTTACATACCATTTCTTGCGCATTACGGTTCGAACACTCGAACACCTATACGGATTCTCCTGCGCAGTGGCAGATATGTAAATACGGGGTTTCCGTACCATTTCTTTTGCAATCCGGTTCGAACACCCGAACACCTATACGGATTCTCCTGCACAGTGGCAGATATGTAAATACGGGGTTTACGTACCATTTCTTGCGCAATACGGTTCGAACACTCGAACACCTATACGGATTCTCCTGCACAGTGGCAGATATGTAAATACGGGGTTTACATTCCATTTCTTGCGCAATACGGTTCGAACACTCGAACACCTACACGGATTCTCCTGCACAGTGGCATATATGTAAATACGGGGTTTACATACCATTTCTTGCGCAATACGGTTCGAACACTCGAAAACCTATACGGATTCTCCTGCACAGTGGCAGATATGTAAATACGGGGTTTACATACCATTTCTTGCGCAATACGGTTCGAACACTCGAACTCCTATACGGATTCTCCTGCACAGTGGCAGATATGTAAATATGAGGTTTACTTACCATTTCTTGCGAAATACGGTTCGAACACTCGAACACCTATACGAATTCTCCTGCACAGTGGCAGATATGTAAATACGGGGTTTACATACCATTTCTTGCGCAATACAGTTCGAACACTCGAACACCTATACGGATTCTCCTGCACAGTGGCAGATATGTAAATACGGGGTTTACGTACCATTTCTTTCGCAATACGGTTCGAACACTCGAACACCTATACGGATTCTCCTGCACAGTGGCAGATATGTAAATACGGGGTTTACATACCATTTCTTGCGCATTACGGTTCGAACACTCGAACACCTATACGGATTCTCCTGCACAGTGGCAGATATGTAAATACGGGGTTTACATACCATTTCTTGCGCATTACGGTTCGAACACTCGAACACCTATACGGATTCTCCTGCACAGTGGCAGATATGCAAATACGGGGTTTACATACCATTTCTTGCGCAATACGGTTCGAACACTCGAACACCTCAACGGATTCTCCTGCACAGTGGCAGATATGTAAATACGGGGTTTACATACCATTTCTTGCGCAATACGGTTCGAACACTCGAAAACCTCTACGGATTCTCCTGCACAGTGGCAGATATGTAAATACGGGGTTTACATGCCATTTCTTGCGCAATACGGTTCGAACACTCGAAAACCTATACGGATTCTCCTGCACAGTGGCAGATATGTAAATGCGGGGTTTACATACCATTTCTTGCGCAATACGGTTCGAACACTCGAACACCTATACGGATTCTCCTGCACAGTGGCAGATATGTAAATCCGGGGTTTACATACCATTTCTTGCGCATTACGGTTCGAACACTCGAACACCTATACGGATTCTCCTACGCAGTGGCAGATATGTAAATACGGGTTTTCCGTACCATTTCTTGCGCAATGCGGTTCGAACACTCGAACACCTATACGGATTCTCCCGCACAGTGGCAGATATGTAAATACGGGGTTTACATACCATTTCTTGCGCAATACGGTTCGAACACTCGAAAACCTTTACGGATTCTCCTGCACAGTGGCAGATATGTAAATACGGGGTTTACATACCATTTCTTGCGCAATACGGTTCGAACACTCGAACACCTATACGGATTCTCCTGCACAGTGGCAGATATGTAAATATGGGGTTTACTTACCATTTCTTGCGAAATACGGTTCGAACACTCGAACACCTATACGGATTCTCCTACACAGTGGCAGATATGTAAATATGGGGTTTACTTACCATTTCTTGCGAAATACGGTTCGAACACTCGAACACATATACGGATTCTCCTGCACAGTGGCAGATATGTAAATACGGGGTTTACATACCATTTCTTGCGCATTACGGTTCGAACACTCGAACACCTATACGGATTCTCCTGCACAGTGGCAGATATGTAAATACGGGGTTTACATACCATTTCTTGCGCAATACGGTTCGAACACTCGAACACCTATACGGATTCTCCTGCACAGTGGCAGATATGTAGATACGGTGTTTACATACCATTTCTTGCGCAATACGGTTCGAACACTCGAACACCTATACCGATTCTCCTGCGCAGTGGCAGATATGTAAATACGGGTTTTCCGTACCATTTCTTGCGCAATACGGTTCGAACACTCGAACACCTATACGGATTCTCCTGCGCAGTGGCAGATATGTAAATACGGGGTTTACGTACCATTTCTTGCGCAATACGGTTCGAACACTCGAACACCTATACGGATTCTCCTGCACAGTGGCAGATATGTAAATACGGGGTTTACATACCATTTCTTGCGCAATACGGTTCGAACACTCGAACACCTATACGGATTCTCCTGCACAGTGGCAGATATGTAAATACGGGGTTTACATACCATTTCTTGCGCAATACGGTTCGAACACTCGAACACCTATACGGATTCTCCTGCACAGGGGCAGATATGTAAATACGGGGTTTACATACCAGTTCTTGCTCAATACGGTTCGAACACTCGAACACCTATACGGATTCTCCTGCACAGTGGCAGATATGTAAATACGGGGTTTACTTACCATTTCTTGCGCATTACGGCTCGAACACTCGAACACCGATACGGATTCTCCTGCACAGTGGCAGATATGTAAATACGGGGTTTACATACCATTTCTTGCGCAATACGGTTCGAACAGTCGAACACCTATACGGATTCTCCTGCACAGTGGCAGATATGTAAATACGGGGTTTACGTACCATTTCTTGCGCAATACGGTTCGAACACTCGAACACCTATACGGATTCTCCTGCACTGTGGCAGATATGTAAATACGGGGTTTACATACCATTTCTTGCGCAATACGGTTCGAACACTCGAACACCTATACGGATTCTCCTGCACAGTGGCAGATATGTAAATACGGGGTTTACATACCATTTCTTGCGCAATACGGTTCGAACACTCGAACACCTATACGGATTCTCCTGCACAGTGGCAGATATGTAAATACGGGATTTACATACCATTTCTTGCGCATTACGGTTCGAACACTCGAACACCTATACGGATTCTCCTACACAGTGGCAGATATGTAAATACGGGGATTACATACCATTTCTTGCGCATTACGGTTCGAACACTCGAACACCTATACGGATTCTCCTACGCAGTGGCAGATTTGTAAATACGGGTTTTCCGTACCATTTCTTGCGCAATACGGTTCGAACACTCGAACACCTATACGGATTCTCCTGCACAGTGGCAGATATGTAAATACGGGGTTTACATACCATTTCTTGCGCAATACGGTTCGAACACTCGAACACCTATACGGATTCTCCTGCACAGTGGCAGATATGTAAATGCGGGGTTTACTTACCATTTCTTGCGAAATACGGTTCGAACACTCGAACACCTATACGGATTCTCTTGCACAGTGGCAGATATGTAAATACGGGGTTTACATACCATTTCTTGCGCAATACGGTTCGAACACTCGAACACCTATACGGATTCTCCTGCACAGTGGCAGATATGTAAATACGGGGTTTACATACCATTTGTTGCGCAATACGGGTCGAACACTCGAACACCTATACGGATTCTCCTGCACAGTGGCAGATATGTAAATACGGGGTTTACATGCCATTTCTTGTGCATTACGGTTCGAACAATCGAACACCTATACGGATTCTCCTGCACAGTGGCAGATATGTAAATACGGGGTTTACATACCATTTCTTGCGCAATACGGTTCGAACACTCGAACACCTATACGGATTCTCCTGCACAGTGGCAGATATGTAAATGCGGGGTTTACTTACCATTTCTTGCGAAATACGGTTCGAACACTCGAACACCTATACGGATTCTCCTGCACAGTGGCAGATATGTAAATGCGGGGTTTACATACCATTTCTTGCGCATTATGGTTCGAACACTCGAACACCTATACGGATTCTCCTACACAGTGGCAGATATGTAAATACGTGGTTTACATACCATTTCTTGCGCAATACGGTTCGAACACTCGAACACCTATACGGATTCTCCTGCACAGTGGCAGATATGTAAATACGGGGTTTACATACCATTTCTTGCGCAATACGGTTCGAACACTCGAAAACCTATACGGATTCTCCTGCACAGTGGCAGATATGTAAATACGGGGTTTACATACCATTTCTTGCGCAATACGGTTCGAACACTCGAAAACCTTTACGGATTCTCCTGCACAGTGGCAGATATGTAAATACGGGGTTTACATACCATTTCTTGCGCAATACGGTTCGAACACTCGAACACCTATACGGATTCTCCTGCACAGTGGCAGATATGTAAATATGGGGTTTACTTACCATTTCTTTCGAAATACGGTTCGAACACTCGAACACCTATACGGATTCTCCTACACAGTGGCAGATATGTAAATATGGGGTTTACTTACCATTTCTTGCGAAATACGGTTCGAACACTCGAACACATATACGGATTCTCCTGCACAGTGGCAGATATGTAAATACGGGGTTTACATACCATTTCTTGCGCATTACGGTTCGAACACTCGAACACCTATACGGATTCTCCTGCACAGTGGCAGATATGTAAATACGGGGTTTACATACCATTTCTTGCGCAATACGGTTCGAACACTCGAACACCTATACGGATTCTCCTACACAGTGGCAGATATGTAGATACGGTGTTTACATACCATTTCTTGCGCAATACGGTTCGAACACTCGAACACCTATACCGATTCTCCTGCGCAGTGGCAGATATGTAAATACGGGTTTTCCGTACCATTTCTTGCGCAATACGGTTCGAACACTCGAACACCTATACGGATTCTCCTGCGCAGTGGCAGATATGTAAATACGGCGTTTACGTACCATTTCTTGCGCAATACGGTTCGAACACTCGAACACCTATACGGATTCTCCTGCACAGTGGCAGATATGTAAATACGGGGTTTACATACCATTTCTTGCGCAATACGGTTCGAACACTCGAACACCTATACGGATTCTCCTGCACAGTGGCAGATATGTAAATACGGGGTTTACATACCATTTCTTGCGCAATACGGTTCGAACACTCGAACACCTATACGGATTCTCCTGCACAGTGGCAGATATGTAAATACGGGGTTTACATACCATTTCTTGCGCATTACGGTTCGAACACTCGAACACCTATACGGATTCTACTACACAGTGGCAGATATGTAAATACGGGGTTTACATACCATTTCTTGCGCAATACGGTTCGAACACTCGAACACATATACGGATTCTCCTGCACAGTGGCAGATATGTAAATACGGGGTTTACATACCATTTCTTGCGCAATGCGGTTCGAACACTCGAACACCTATACGGATTCTCCTGCACAGTGGCAGATATGTAAATACGGGGTTTACATACCATTTCTTGTGCATTACGGTTCGAACACTCGAACACCTATACGGATTCTCCTGCATAGTGGCAGATATGTAAATACGGGGTTTACATACCATTTTTTGCGCAATACGGTTCGAACACTCGAACACCTATACGGATTCTCCTGCACAGTGGCAGATATGTAAATGTGGGGTTTACTTACCATTTCTTGCGAAATACGGTTCGAACACTCGAACACCTATACGGATTCTCCTGCACAGTGGCAGATATGTAAATACGGGGTTTACATACCATTTCTTGCTCAATACGGTTCGAACACTCGAACACCTATACGGATTCTCCTGCACAGTGGCAGATATGTAAATACGGGGTTTACATACCATTTCTTGCGCATTACGGTTCGAACACTCGAACACCGATACGGATTCTCCTGCACAGTGGCAGATATGTAAATACGGGGTTTACATACCATTTCTTGCGCATTACGGTTCGAACACTCGAACACCTATACGGATTCTCCTCCGCAGTGGCAGATATGTAAATACGGGTTTTCCGTACCATTTTTGCGCAATACGGTTCGAACACTCGAACACCTATACGGATTCTCCTGCACAGTGGCAGATATGTAAATACGGGGTTTACGTACCATTTCTTGCGCAATACGGTTCGAACACTCGAACACCTATACGGATTCTCCTGCACAGTGGCAGATATGTAAATACGGGGTTTACATACCATTTCTTGCGCAATACGGTTCGAACACTCGAACACCTATACGGATTCTCCTGCACAGTGGCAGATATGTAAATACGGGGTTTACATACCATTTCTTGCGCAATACGGTTCGAACACTCGAACACCTATACGGATTCTCCTGCACAGTGGCAGATATGTAAATACGGGGTTTACATACCATTTCTTGCGCAATACGGTTCGAACACTCGAACACCTATACGGATTCTCCTGCACAGTGGCAGATATGTAAATACGGGGTTTACATACCATTTCTTGCGCATTACGGTTCGAACACTCGAACACCTATACGGATTCTCCTGCACAGTGGCAGATATGTAAATACGGGGTTCACATACCATTTCTTGCGCAATACGGTTCGAACACTCGAACACCTATACGGATTCTCCTGCACAGTGGCAGATATGTAAATACGGGGTTTACATACCATTTCTTGCGCAATACGGTTCGAACACTCGAACACCTATACGGATTCTCCTGCACAGTGGCAGATATGTAAATGCGGGGTTTACTTACCATTTCTTGCGAAACACGGTTCGAACACTCGAACACCTATACGGATTCTCCTGCACAGTGGCAGATAAGTAAATACGGGGTTTACATACCATTTCTTGCGCAATACGGTTCGAACACTCGAACACCTATACGGATTCTCCTGCAGAGTGGCAGATATGTAAATACGGGGTTTACATACCATTTCTTGCGCAACACGGTTCGAACACTCGAACACCTATACGGATTCTCCTGCACAGTGGCAGATATGTAAATGTGGGGTTTACTTACCATTTCTTGCGAAATACGGTTCGAACACTCGAACACCTATACGGATTCTCCTGCACAGTGGCAGATATGTAAATACGGGGTTTACATACCATTTCTTGCGCAATACGGTTCGAACACTCGAACACCTATACGGATTCTCCTGCACAGTGGCAGATATGTAAATACGGGGTTTACATACCATTTCTTGCGCATTACGGTTCGAACACTCGAACACCTATACGGATTCTCCTGCACAGTGGCAGATATGTAAGTACGGGTTTACATACCATTTCTTGCGCAATACGGTTCGAACACTCGAACACCTATACAGATTCTCTTGCACAGTGGCAGATATGTAAATGCGGGGTTTACTTACCATTTCTTGCGAAATACGGTTCGAACACTCGAACACCTATACGGATTCTCCTGCACAGTGGCAGATATGTAAATACGGGGTTTACATACCAATTCTTGCGCATTACGGTTCGAACACTCGAACACCTATACGGATTCTCCTGCACAGTGGCAGATATGTAAATACGTGGTTTACATACCATTTCTTGCGCAATACGGTTCGAACACTCGAACACCTATGCGGATTCTCCTGCACAGTGGCAGATATGTAAATACGGGGTTTACATACCATTTCTTGCGCAATACGGTTCGAACACTCGAAAACCTATACGGATTCTCCTGCACAGTGGCAGATATGTAAATACGGGGTTTACATACCATTTCTTGCGCAATACGGTTCGAACACTCGAACACCTATACGGATTCTCCTGCACAGTGGCAGATATGTAAATACGGGGTTTACATACCATTTCTTGCGCAATACGGTTCGAACATTCGAACACCTATACGGATTCTCCTGCACAGTGGCAGATATGTAAATACGGGGTTTACATACCATTTCTTGCGCAATACGGTTCGAACACTCGAACACCTATACGGATTCTCCTGCACAGAGGCAGATATGTAAATATGAGGTTTACTTACCATTTCTTGCGAAATACGGTTCGAACACTCGAACACCTATACGGATTCTCCTGCACAGTGGCAGATATGCAAATACGGGGTTTACATACCATTTCTTGCGCAATACGGTTCGAACACTCGAACACCTCTACGGATTCTCCTGCACAGTGGCAGATATGTAAATACGGGGTTTACATACCAGTTCTTGCGCAATACGGTTCGAACACTCGAACACCTATACGGATTCTCCTGCACAGTGGCAGATATGTAAATACGGGGTTTACATACCATTTCTTGCGCAATACGGTTCGAACATTCGAACACCTATACGGATTCTCCTGCACAGTGGCAGATATGTAAATACGTGGTTTACATACCATTTCTTGCGCAATACGGTCCGAACACTCGAAAACCTCTACGGATTCTCCTGCACAGTGGCAGATATGTAAATACGGGGTTTACATACCATTTCTTGCGCAATACGGTTCGAACACTCGAAAACCTATACGGATTCTCCAGCACAGTGGCAGATATGTAAATGCGGGGTTTACATACCATTTCTTGCGCATTACGGTTCGAACACTCGAACACCTATACGGATTCTCCTGCACAGTGGCAGATATGTAAATACGGGGTTTACATACCATTTCTTGCGCATTACGGTTCGAACACTCGAACACCTATACGGATTCTCCTGCACAGTGGCAGATATGTAAATGCGGGGTTTACGTACCATTTCTTGCGCATTACGGTTCGAACACTCGAACACCTATACGGATTCTCCTGCACAGTGGCAGATATGTAAATACGGGGTTTACATACCATTTCTTGCGCAATACGGTTCGAACACTCGAAAACCTATACGGATTCTCCTGCACAGTGGCAGATATGTAAATACGGGGTTTACATACCATTTCTTGCGCAATACGGTTCGAACACTCGAACACCTATACGGATTCTCCTGCACAGTGGCAGATATGTAAATATGGGGTTTACATACCATTTCTTGCGCAATACGGTTCGAACATTCGAACACCTATACGGATTCTCCTGCACAGTGGCAGATATGTAAATACGGGGTTTACATACCATTTCTTGCGCATTACGGTTCGAACACTCGAACACCTATACGGATTCTCCTGCACAGTGGCAGATATGTAAATACGGGGTTTACATACCATTTCTTGCGCAATACGGTTCGAACACTCGAACACCTATACGGATTCTCCTGCACAGTGGCAGATATGTAAATACGGGGTTTACATACCATTTCTTGCGCAATACGGTTCGAACACTCGAAAACCTCTACGGATTCTCCTGCACAGTGGCAGATATGTAAATACGGGATTTACATACCATTTCTTGCGCAATACGGTTCGAACACTCGAAAACCTATACGGATTCTCCTGCACAGTGGCAGATATGTAAATACGGGGTTTACATACCATTTCTTGCGCAATACGGTTCGAACACTCGAACACCTATACGGATTCTCCTGCACAGAGGCAGATATGTAAATATGAGGTTTACTTACCATTTCTTGCGAAATACGGTTCGAACACTCGAACACCTATACGGATTCTCCTGCACAGTGGCAGATATGCAAATACGGGGTTTACATACCATTTCTTGCGCAATACGGTTCGAACACTCGAACACCTCTACGGATTCTCCTGCACAGTGGCAGATATGTAAATACGGGGTTTACATACCAGTTCTTGCGCAATACGGTTCGAACACTCGAACACCTATACGGATTCTCCTGCACAGTGGCAGATATGTAAATACGGGGTTTACATACCATTTCTTGCGCAATACGGTTCGAACATTCGAACACCTATACGGATTCTCCTGCACAGTGGCAGATATGTAAATACGTGGTTTACATACCATTTCTTGCGCAATACGGTCCGAACACTCGAAAACCTCTACGGATTCTCCTGCACAGTGGCAGATATGTAAATACGGGGTTTACATACCATTTCTTGCGCAATACGGTTCGAACACTCGAAAACCTATACGGATTCTCCAGCACAGTGGCAGATATGTAAATGCGGGGTTTACATACCATTTCTTGCGCATTACGGTTCGAACACTCGAACACCTATACGGATTCTCCTGCATAGTGGCAGATATGTAAATACGGGGTTTACATACCATTTCTTGCGCATTACGGTTCGAACACTCGAACACCTATACGGATTCTCCTGCACAGTGGCAGATATGTAAATGCGGGGTTTACGTACCATTTCTTGCGCATTACGGTTCGAACACTCGAACACCTATACGGATTCTCCTGCACAGTGGCAGATATGTAAATACGGGGTTTACATACCATTTCTTGCGCAATACGGTTCGAACACTCGAAAACCTATACGGATTCTCCTGCACAGTGGCAGATATGTAAATACGGGGTTTACATACCATTTCTTGCGCAATACGGTTCGAACACTCGAACACCTATACGGATTCTCCTGCACAGTGGCAGATATGTAAATATGGGGTTTACATACCATTTCTTGCGCAATACGGTTCGAACACTCGAACACCTATACGGATTCTCCTGCACAGTGGCAGATATGTAAATACGGGGTTTACATACCATTTCTTGCGCATTACGGTTCGAACACTCGAACACCTATACGGATTCTCCTGCACAGTGGCAGATATGTAAATACGGGGTTTACATACCATTTCTTGCGCAATACGGTTCGAACACTCGAACACCTATACGGATTCTCCTGCACAGTGGCAGATATGTAAATACGGGGTTTACATACCATTTCTTGCGCAATACGGTTCGAACACTCGAAAACCTATACGGATTCTCCAGCACAGTGGCAGATATGTAAATGCGGGGTTTACATACCATTTCTTGCGCATTACGGTTCGAACACTCGAACACCTATACGGATTCTCCTGCACAGTGGCAGATATGTAAATACGGGGTTTACATACCATTTCTTGCGCATTACGGTTCGAACACTCGAACACCTATACGGATTCTCCTGCACAGTGGCAGATATGTAAATGCGGGGTTTACGTACCATTTCTTGCGCATTACGGTTCGAACACTCGAACACCTATACGGATTCTCCTGCACAGTGGCAGATATGTAAATACGGGGTTTACATACCATTTCTTGCGCAATACGGTTCGAACACTCGAAAACCTATACGGATTCTCCTGCACAGTGGCAGATATGTAAATACGGGGTTTACATACCATTTCTTGCGCAATACGGTTCGAACACTCGAACACCTATACGGATTCTCCTGCACAGTGGCAGATATGTAAATATGGGGTTTACATACCATTTCTTGCGCAATACGGTTCGAACACTCGAACACCTATACGGATTCTCCTGCACAGTGGCAGATATGTAAATACGGGGTTTACATACCATTTCTTGCGCATTACGGTTCGAACACTCGAACACCTATACGGATTCTCCTGCACAGTGGCAGATATGTAAATACGGGGTTTACATACCATTTCTTGCGCAATACGGTTCGAACACTCGAACACCTATACGGATTCTCCTGCACAGTGGCAGATATGTAAATACGGGGTTTACATACCATTTCTTGCGCAATACGGTTCGAACACTCGAAAACCTATACGGATTCTCCTGCGCAGTGGCAGATATGTAAATACGGGGTTTCCGTACCATTTCTTTTGCAATCCGGTTCGAACACTCGAACCCCTATACTGATTCTCCTGCACAGTGGCAGATATGTAAATACGGGGTTTACGTACCATTTCTTGCGCAATACGGTTCGAACACTCGAACACCTATACGGATTCTCCTGCACAGTGGCAGATATGTAAATACGGGGTTTACATACCATTTCTTGCGCAATACGGTTCGAACACTCGAACACCTACACGGATTCTCCTGCACAGTGGCATATATGTAAATACGGGGTTTACATACCATTTCTTGCGCAATACGGTTCGAACACTCGAAAACCTATACGGATTCTCCTGCACAGTGGCAGATATATAAATACGGGGTTTACATACCATTTCTTGCGCAATACGGTTCGAACACTCAAACACCTATACGGATTCTCCTGCACAGTGGCAGATATGTAAATATGAGGTTTACTTACCATTTCTTGCGAAATACGGTTCGAGCACTCGAACACCTATACGAATTCTCCTGCACAGTGGCAGATATGTAAATACGGGGTTTACATACCATTTCTTGCGCAATACAGTTCGAACACTCGAACACCTATACGGATTCTCCTGCACAGTGGCAGATATGTAAATACGGGGTTTACATACCATTTCTTTCGCAATACGGTTCGAACACTCGAACACCTATACGGATTCTCCTGCACAGTGGCAGATATGTAAATACGGGGTTTACATACCATTTCTTGCGCATTACGGTTCGAACACTTGAACACCTATACGGATTCTCCTGCACAGTGGCAGATATGTAAATACGGGGTTTACATACCATTTCTTGCGCATTACGGTTCGAACACTCGAACACCAATACGGATTCTCCTGCACAGTGGCAGATATGCAAATACGGGGTTTACATACCATTTCTTGCGCAATACGGTTCGAACACTCGAACACCTATACGGATTCTCCTGCACAGTGGCAGATATGTAAATACGGGGTTTACATACCATTTCTTGCGCAATACGGTTCGAACACTCGAAAACCTCTACGGATTCTCCTGCACAGTGGCAGATATGTAAATACGGGGTTTACATACCATTTCTTGCGCAATACGGTTCGAACACTCGAAAACCTATACGGATTCTCCTGCACAGTGGCAGATATGTAAATGCGGGGTTTACATACCATTTCTTGCGCATTACGGTTCGAACACTCGAACACCTATACGGATTCTCCTGCACAGTGGCAGATATGTAAATACGGGGTTTACATACCATTTCTTGCGCATTACGGTTCGAACACTCGAACACCTATACGGATTCTCCTGCGCAGTGGCAGATATGTAAATACGGGGTTTCCGTACCATTTCTTTTGCAATCCGGTTCGAACACCCGAACACCTATACGGATTCTCCTGCACAGTGGCAGATATGTAAATACGGGGTTTACGTACCATTTCTTGCGCAATACGGTTCGAACACTCGAACACCTATACGGATTCTCCTGCACAGTGGCAGATATGTAAATACGGGGTTTACATTCCATTTCTTGCGCAATACGGTTCGAACACTCGAACACCTACACGGATTCTCCTGCACAGTGGCATATATGTAAATACGGGGTTTACATACCATTTCTTGCGCAATACGGTTCGAACACTCGAAAACCTATACGGATTCTCCTGCACAGTGGCAGATATGTAAATACGGGGTTTACATACCATTTCTTGCGCAATACGGTTCGAACACTCGAACACCTATACGGATTCTCCTGCACAGTGGCTGATATGTAAATATGAGGTTTACTTACCATTTCTTGCGAAATACGGTTCGAACACTCGAACACCTATACGAATTCTCCTGCACAGTGGCAGATATGTAAATACGGGGTTTACATACCATTTCTTGCGCAATACAGTTCGAACACTCGAACACCTATACGGATTCTCCTGCACAGTGGCAGATATGTAAATACGGGGTTTACGTACCATTTCTTTCGCAATACGGTTCGAACACTCGAACACCTATACGGATTCTCCTGCACAGTGGCAGATATGTAAATACGGGGTTTACATACCATTTCTTGCGCATTACGGTTCGAACACTCGAACACCTATACGGATTCTCCTGCACAGTGGCAGATATGTAAATACGGGGTTTACATACCATTTCTTGCGCATTACGGTTCGAACACTCGAACACCTATACGGATTCTCCTGCACAGTGGCAGATATGCAAATACGGGGTTTACATACCATTTCTTGCGCAATACGGTTCGAACACTCGAACACCTCAACGGATTCTCCTGCACAGTGGCAGATATGTAAATACGGGGTTTACATACCATTTCTTGCGCAATACGGTTCGAACACTCGAAAACCTCTACGGATTCTCCTGCACAGTGGCAGATATGTAAATACGGGGTTTACATACCATTTCTTGCGCAATACGGTTCGAACACTCGAAAACCTATACGGATTCTCCTGCACAGTGGCAGATATGTAAATGCGGGGTTTACATACCATTTCTTGCGCATTACGGTTCGAACACTCGAACACCTATACGGATTCTCCTGCACAGTGGCAGATATGTAAATCCGGGGTTTACATACCATTTCTTGCGCATTACGGTTCGAACACTCGAACACCTATACGGATTCTCCTACGCAGTGGCAGATATGTAAATACGGGTTTTCCGTACCATTTCTTGCGCAATGCGGTTCGAACACTCGAACACCTATACGGATTCTCCCGCACAGTGGCAGATATGTAAATACGGGGTTTACATACCATTTCTTGCGCAATACGGTTCGAACACTCGAAAACCTTTACGGATTTTCCTGCACAGTGGCAGATATGTAAATACGGGGTTTACATACAATTTCTTGCGCAATACGGTTCGAACACTCGAACACCTATACGGATTCTCCTGCACAGTGGCAGATATGTAAATATGGGGTTTACTTACCATTTTTTGCGAAATACGGTTCGAACACTCGAACACCTATACGGATTCTCCTACACAGTGGCAAATATGTAAATATGGGGTTTACTTACCATTTCTTGCGAAATACGGTTCGAACACTCGAACACATATACGGATTCTCCTGCACAGTGGCAGATATGTAAATACGGGGTTTACATACCATTTCTTGCGCATTACGGTTCGAACACTCGAACACCTATACGGATTCTCCTGCACAGTGGCAGATATGTAAATACGGGGTTTACGTACCATTTCTTGCGCAATACGGTTCGAACACTCGAACACCTATACGGATTCTCCTGCACAGTGGCAGATATGTAAATACGGGGTTTACATTCCATTTCTTGCGCAATACGGTTCGAACACTCGAACACCTACACGGATTCTCCTGCACAGTGGCATATATGTAAATACGGGGTTTACATACCATTTCTTGCGCAATACGGTTCGAACACTCGAAAACCTATACGGATTCTCCTGCACAGTGGCAGATATGTAAATACGGGGTTTACATACCATTTCTTGCGCAATACGGTTCGAACACTCGAACACCTATACGGATTCTCCTGCACAGTGGCTGATATGTAAATATGAGGTTTACTTACCATTTCTTGCGAAATACGGTTCGAACACTCGAACACCTATACGAATTCTCCTGCACAGTGGCAGATATGTAAATACGGGGTTTACATACCATTTCTTGCGCAATACAGTTCGAACACTCGAACACCTATACGGATTCTCCTGCACAGTGGCAGATATGTAAATACGGGGTTTACGTACCATTTCTTTCGCAATACGGTTCGAACACTCGAACACCTATACGGATTCTCCTGCACAGTGGCAGATATGTAAATACGGGGTTTACATACCATTTCTTGCGCATTACGGTTCGAACACTCGAACACCTATACGGATTCTCCTGCACAGTGGCAGATATGTAAATACGGGGTTTACATACCATTTCTTGCGCATTACGGTTCGAACACTCGAACACCTATACGGATTCTCCTGCACAGTGGCAGATATGCAAATACGGGGTTTACATACCATTTCTTGCGCAATACGGTTCGAACACTCGAACACCTCAACGGATTCTCCTGCACAGTGGCAGATATGTAAATACGGGGTTTACATACCATTTCTTGCGCAATACGGTTCGAACACTCGAAAACCTCTACGGATTCTCCTGCACAGTGGCAGATATGTAAATACGGGGTTTACATACCATTTCTTGCGCAATACGGTTCGAACACTCGAAAACCTATACGGATTCTCCTGCACAGTGGCAGATATGTAAATGCGGGGTTTACATACCATTTCTTGCGCATTACGGTTCGAACACTCGAACACCTATACGGATTCTCCTGCACAGTGGCAGATATGTAAATCCGGGGTTTACATACCATTTCTTGCGCATTACGGTTCGAACACTCGAACACCTATACGGATTCTCCTACGCAGTGGCAGATATGTAAATACGGGTTTTCCGTACCATTTCTTGCGCAATGCGGTTCGAACACTCGAACACCTATACGGATTCTCCCGCACAGTGGCAGATATGTAAATACGGGGTTTACATACCATTTCTTGCGCAATACGGTTCGAACACTCGAAAACCTTTACGGATTTTCCTGCACAGTGGCAGATATGTAAATACGGGGTTTACATACAATTTCTTGCGCAATACGGTTCGAACACTCGAACACCTATACGGATTCTCCTGCACAGTGGCAGATATGTAAATATGGGGTTTACTTACCATTTTTTGCGAAATACGGTTCGAACACTCGAACACCTATACGGATTCTCCTACACAGTGGCAAATATGTAAATATGGGGTTTACTTACCATTTCTTGCGAAATACGGTTCGAACACTCGAACACATATACGGATTCTCCTGCACAGTGGCAGATATGTAAATACGGGGTTTACATACCATTTCTTGCGCATTACGGTTCGAACACTCGAACACCTATACGGATTCTCCTGCACAGTGGCAGATATGTAAATACGGGGTTTACGTACCATTTCTTGCGCAATACGGTTCGAACACTCGAACACCTATACGGATTCTCCTGCACAGTGGCAGATATGTAAATACGGGGTTTACATTCCACTTCTTGCGCAATACGGTTCGAACACTCGAACACCTACACGGATTCTCCTGCACAGTGGCATATATGTAAATACGGGGTTTACATACCATTTCTTGCGCAATACGGTTCGAACACTCGAAAACCTATACGGATTCTCCTGCACAGTGGCAGATATGTAAATACGGGGTTTACATACCATTTCTTGCGCAATACGGTTCGAACACTCGAACACCTATACGGATTCTCCTGCACAGTGGCAGATATGTAAATATGAGGTTTACTTACCATTTCTTGCGAAATACGGTTCGAACACTCGAACACCTATACGAATTCTCCTGCACAGTGGCAGATATGTAAATACGGGGTTTACATACCATTTCTTGCGCAATACAGTTCGAACACTCGAACACCTATACGGATTCTCCTGCACAGTGGCAGATATGTAAATACGGGGTTTACGTACCATTTCTTTCGCAATACGGTTCGAACACTCGAACACCTATACGGATTCTCCTGCACAGTGGCAGATATGTAAATACGGGGTTTACATACCATTTCTTGCGCATTACGGTTCGAACACTCGAACACCTATACGGATTCTCCTGCACAGTGGCAGATATGTAAATACGGAGTTTACATACCATTTCTTGCGCATTACGGTTCGAACACTCGAACACCTATACGGATTCTCCTGTACAGTGGCAGATATGCAAATACGGGGTTTACATACCATTTCTTGCGCAATACGGTTCGAACACTCGAACACCTCAACGGATTCTCCTACACAGTGGCAGATATGTAAATACGGGGTTTACATACCATTTCTTGCGCAATACGGTTCGAACACTCGAAAACCTCTACGGATTCTCCTGCACTGTGGCAGATATGTAAATACGGGGTTTACATACCATTTCTTGCGCAATACGGTTCGAACACTCGAAAACCTATACGGATTCTCCTGCACAGTGGCAGATATGTAAATGCGGGGTTTACATACCATTTCTTGCGCATTACGGTTCGAACACTCGAACACCTATACGGATTCTCCTGCACAGTGGCAGATATGTAAATCCGGGGTTTACATACCATTTCTTGCGCATTACGGTTCGAACACTCGAACACCTATACGGATTCTCCTACGCAGTGGCAGATATGTAAATACGGGTTTTCCGTACCATTTCTTGCGCAATGCGGTTCGAACACTCGAACACCTATACGGATTCTCCCGCACAGTGGCAGATATGTAAATACGGGGTTTATATACCATTTCTTGCGCAATACGGTTCGAACACTCGAAAACCTTTACGGATTCTTCTGCACAGTGGCAGATATGTAAATACGGGGTTTACATACCATTTCTTGCGCAATACGGTTCGAACACTCGAACACCTATACGGATTCTCCTGCACAGTGGCAGATATGTAAATATGGGGTTTACTTACCATTTCTTGCGAAATACGGTTCGAACACTCGAACACCTATACGGATTCTCCTACACAGTGGCAGATATGTAAATATGGGGTTTACTTACCATTTCTTGCGAAATACGGTTCGAACACTCGAACACATATACGGATTCTCCTGCACAGTGGCAGATATGTAAATACGGGGTTTACATACCATTTCTTGCGCAATACAGTTCGAACACTCGAACACCTATACGGATTCTCCTGCACAGTGGCAGATATGTAAATACGGGGTTTACATACCATTTCTTGCGCATTACGGTTCGAACACTCGAACACCTATACGGATTCTCCTGCACAGTGGCAGATATGTAAATACGGGGTTTACACACCATTTCTTGCGCAATACGGTTCGAACACTCGAACACCTATACGGATTCTCCTGCACAGTGGCAGATATGTAAATACGGGGTTTACATACCATTTCTTGCGCAATACGGTTCGAACACTCGAAAACCTCTACGGATTCTCCTGCACAGTGGCAGATATGTAAATACGGGGTTTCCGTACCATTCCTTTTGCAATCCGGTTCGAACACCCGAACACCTATACGGATTCTCCTGCACAGTGGCAGATATGTAAATACGGGGTTTACGTACCATTTCTTGCGCAATACGGTTCGAACACTCGAACACCTATACGGATTCTCCTGCACAGTGGCAGATATGTAAATACGGGGTTTACATTCCATTTCTTGCGCAATACGGTTCGAACACCCGAACACCTACACGGATTCTCCTGCACAGTGGCATATATGTAAATACGGGGTTTACATACCATTTCTTGCGCAATACGGTTCGAACACTCGAAAACCTATACGGATTCTCCTGCACAGTGGCAGATATGTAAATACGGGGTTTACATACCATTTCTTGCGCAATACGGTTCGAACACTCGAACACCTATACGGATTCTCCTGCACAGTGGCAGATATGTAAATATGAGGTTTACTTACCATTTCTTGCGAAATACGGTTCGAACACTCGAACACCTATACGAATTCTCCTGCACAGTGGCAGATATGTAAATACGGGGTTTACATACCATTTCTTGCGCAATACAGTTCGAACACTCGAACACCTATACGGATTCTCCTGCACAGTGGCAGATATGTAAATACGGGGTTTACGTACCATTTCTTTCGCAATACGGTTCGAACACTCGAACACCTCAACGGATTCTCCTGCACAGTGGCAGATATGTAAATACGGGGTTTACATACCATTTCTTGCGCAATACGGTTCGAACACTCGAAAACCTCTACGGATTCTCCTGCACAGTGGCAGATATGTAAATACGGGGTTTACATACCATTTCTTGCGCAATACGGTTCGAACACTCGAAAACCTATACGGATTCTCCTGCACAGTGGCAGATATGTAAATGCGGGGTTTACATACCATTTCTTGCGCATTACGGTTCGAACACTCGAACACCTATACGGATTCTCCTGCACAGTGGCAGATATGTAAATCCGGGGTTTACATACCATTTCTTGCGCATTACGGTTCGAACACTCGAACACCTATACGGATTCTCCTACGCAGTGGCAGATATGTAAATACGGGTTTTCCGTACCATTTCTTGCGCAATGCGGTTCGAACACTCGAACACCTATACGGATTCTCCCGCACAGTGGCAGATATGTAAATACGGGGTTTACATACCATTTCTTGCGCAATACGGTTCGAACACTCGAAAACCTTTACGGATTCTCCTGCACAGTGGCAGATATGTAAATACGGGGTTTACATACAATTTCTTGCGCAATACGGTTCGAACACTCGAACACCTATACGGATTCTCCTGCACAGTGGCAGATATGTAAATATGGGGTTTACTTACCATTTCTTGCGAAATACGGTTCGAACACTCGAACACCTATACGGATTCTCCTACACAGTGGCAAATATGTAAATATGGGGTTTACTTACCATTTCTTGCGAAATACGGTTCGAACACTCGAACACATATACGGATTCTCCTGCACAGTGGCAGATATGTAAATACGGGGTTTACATACCATTTCTTGCGCATTACGGTTCGAACACTCGAACACCTATACGGATTCTCCTGCACAGTGGCAGATATGTAAATACGGGGTTTACGTACCATTTCTTGCGCAATACGGTTCGAACACTCGAACACCTATACGGATTCTCCTGCACAGTGGCAGATATGTAAATACGGGGTTTACATTCCATTTCTTGCGCAATACGGTTCGAACACTCGAACACCTACACGGATTCTCCTGCACAGTGGCATATATGTAAATACGGGGTTTACATACCATTTCTTGCGCAATACGGTTCGAACACTCGAAAACCTATACGGATTCTCCTGCACAGTGGCAGATATGTAAATACGGGGTTTACATACCATTTCTTGCGCAATACGGTTCGAACACTCGAACACCTATACGGATTCTCCTGCACAGTGGCAGATATGTAAATATGAGGTTTACTTACCATTTCTTGCGAAATACGGTTCGAACACTCGAACACCTATACGAATTCTCCTGCACAGTGGCAGATATGTAAATACGGGGTTTACATACCATTTCTTGCGCAATACAGTTCGAACACTCGAACACCTATACGGATTCTCCTGCACAGTGGCAGATATGTAAATACGGGGTTTACGTACCATTTCTTTCGCAATACGGTTCGAACACTCGAACACCTATACGGATTCTCCTGCACAGTGGCAGATATGTAAATACGGGGTTTACATACCATTTCTTGCGCATTACGGTTCGAACACTCGAACACCTATACGGATTCTCCTGCACAGTGGCTGATATGTAAATACGGGGTTTACATACCATTTCTTGCGCATTACGGTTCGAACACTCGAACACCTATACGGATTCTCCTGCACAGTGGCAGATATGCAAATACGGGGTTTACATACCATTTCTTGCGCAATACGGTTCGAACACTCGAACACCTCAACGGATTCTCCTGCACAGTGGCAGATATGTAAATACGGGGTTTACATACCATTTCTTGCGCAATACGGTTCGAACACTCGAAAACCTCTACGGATTCTCCTGCACAGTGGCAGATATGTAAATACGGGGTTTACATACCATTTCTTGCGCAATACGGTTCGAACACTCGAAAACCTATACGGATTCTCCTGCACAGTGGCAGATATGTAAATGCGGGGTTTACATACCATTTCTTGCGCATTACGGTTCGAACACTCGAACACCTATACGGATTCTCCTGCACAGTGGCAGATATGTAAATCCGGGGTTTACATACCATTTCTTGCGCATTACGGTTCGAACACTCGAACACCTATACGGATTCTCCTACGCAGTGGCAGATATGTAAATACGGGTTTTCCGTACCATTTCTTGCGCAATGCGGTTCGAACACTCGAACACCTATACGGATTCTCCCGCACAGTGGCAGATATGTAAATACGGGGTTTACATACCATTTCTTGCGCAATACGGTTCGAACACTCGAAAACCTTTACGGATTCTCCTGCACAGTGGCAGATATGTAAATACGGGGTTTACATACCATTTCTTGCGCAATACGGTTCGAACACTCGAACACCTATACGGATTCTCCTGCACAGTGGCAGATATGTAAATATGGGGTTTACTTACCATTTCTTGCGAAATACGGTTCGAACACTCGAACACCTATACGGATTCTCCTACACAGTGGCAGATATGTAAATATGGGGTTTACTTACCATTTCTTGCGAAATACGGTTCGAACACTCGAACACATATACGGATTCTCCTGCACAGTGGCAGATATGTAAATACGGGGTTTACATACCATTTCTTGCGCAATACAGTTCGAACACTCGAACACCTATACGGATTCTCCTGCACAGTGGCAGATATGTAAATACGGGGTTTACATACCATTTCTTGCGCATTACGGTTCGAACACTCGAACACCTATACGGATTCTCCTGCACAGTGGCAGATATGTAAATACGGGGTTTACACACCATTTCTTGCGCAATACGGTTCGAACACTCGAACACCTATACGGATTCTCCTGCACAGTGGCAGATATGTAAATACGGGGTTTACATACCATTTCTTGCGCAATACGGTTCGAACACTCGAAAACCTCTACGGATTCTCCTGCACAGTGGCAGATATGTAAATACGGGATTTACATACCATTTCTTGCGCAATACGGTTCGAACACTCGAAAACCTATACGGATTCTCCGGCACAGTGGCAGATATGTAAATGCGGGGTTTACATACCATTTCTTGCGCATTACGGTTCGAACACTCGAACACCTATACGGATTCTCCTGCACAGTGGCAGATATGTAAATACGGGGTTTACATACCATTTCTTGCGCATTACGGTTCGAACACTCGAACACCTATACGGATTCTCCTGCGCAGTGGCAGATATGTAAATACGGGGTTTCCGTACCATTTCTTTTGCAATCCGGTTCGAACACCCGAACACCTATACGGATTCTCCTGCACAGTGGCAGATATGTAAATACGGGGTTTACGTACCATTTCTTGCGCAATACGGTTCGAACACTCGAACACCTATACGGATTCTCCTGCACAGTGGCAGATATGTAAATATGGGGTTTACATTCCATTTCTTGCGCAATACGGTTCGAACACTCGAACACCTACACGGATTCTCCTGCACAGTGGCATATATGTAAATACGGGGTTTACATACCATTTCTTGCGCAATACGGTTCGAACACTCGAAAACCTATACGGATTCTCCTGCACAGTGGCAGATATGTAAATACGGGGTTTACATACCATTTCTTGCGCAATACGGTTCGAACACTCGAACTCCTATACGGATTCTCCTGCACAGTGGCAGATATGTAAATATGAGGTTTAGTTACCATTTCTTGCGAAATACGGTTCGAACACTCGAACACCTATACGAATTCTCCTGCACAGTGGCAGATATGTAAATACGGGGTTTACATACCATTTCTTGCGCAATACAGTTCGAACACTCGAACACCTATACGGATTCTCCTGCACAGTGGCAGATATGTAAATACGGGGTTTACGTACCATTTCTTTCGCAATACGGTTCGAACACTCGAACACCTATACGGATTCTCCTGCACAGTGGCAGATATGTAAATACGGGGTTTACATACCATTTCTTGCGCAATACGGTTCGAACACTCGAACACCTATACGGATTCTCCTGCACAGTGGCAGATATGTAAATATGAGGTTTACTTACCATTTCTTGCGAAATACGGTTCGAACACTCGAACACCTATACGAATTCTCCTGCACAGTGGCAGATATGTAAATACGGGGTTTACATACCATTTCTTGCGCAATACAGTTCGAACACTCGAACACCTATACGGATTCTCCTGCACAGTGGCAGATATGTAAATACGGGGTTTACGTACCATTTCTTTCGCAATACGGTTCGAACACTCGAACACCTATACGGATTCTCCTGCACAGTGGCAGATATGTAAATACGGGGTTTACATACCATTTCTTGCGCATTACGGTTCGAACACTCGAACACCTATACGGATTCTCCTGCACAGTGGCAGATATGTAAATACGGGGTTTACATACCATTTCTTGCGCATTACGGTTCGAACACTCGAACACCTATACGGATTCTCCTGCACAGTGGCAGATATGCAAATACGGGGTTTACATACCATTTCTTGCGCAATACGGTTCGAACACTCGAACACCTCAACGGATTCTCCTGCACAGTGGCAGATATGTAAATACGGGGTTTACATACCATTTCTTGCGCAATACGGTTCGAACACTCGAAAACCTCTACGGATTCTCCTGCACAGTGGCAGATATGTAAATACGGGGTTTACATACCATTTCTTGCGCAATACGGTTCGAACACTCGAAAACCTATACGGATTCTCCTGCACAGTGGCAGATATGTAAATGCGGGGTTTACATACCATTTCTTGCGCATTACGGTTCGAACACTCGAACACCTATACGGATTCTCCTGCACAGTGGCAGATATGTAAATCCGGGGTTTACATACCATTTCTTGCGCATTACGGTTCGAACACTCGAACACCTATACGGATTCTCCTACGCAGTGGCAGATATGTAAATACGGGTTTTCCGTACCATTTCTTGCGCAATGCGGTTCGAACACTCGAACACCTATACGGATTCTCCCGCACAGTGGCAGATATGTAAATACGGGGTTTACATACCATTTCTTGCGCAATACGGTTCGAACACTCGAAAACCTTTACGGATTCTCCTGCACAGTGGCAGATATGTAAATACGGGGTTTACATACCATTTCTTGCGCAATACGGTTCGAACACTCGAACACCTATACGGATTCTCCTGCACAGTGGCAGATATGTAAATATGGGGTTTACTTACCATTTCTTGCGAAATACGGTTCGAACACTCGAACACCTATACGGATTCTCCTACACAGTGGCAGATATGTAAATATGGGGTTTACTTACCATTTCTTGCGAAATACGGTTCGAACACTCGAACACATATACGGATTCTCCTGCACAGTGGCAGATATGTAAATACGGGGTTTACATACCATTTCTTGCGCAATACAGTTCGAACACTCGAACACCTATACGGATTCTCCTGCACAGTGGCAGATATGTAAATACGGGGTTTACATACCATTTCTTGCGCATTACGGTTCGAACACTCGAACTCCTATACGGATTCTCCTGCACAGTGGCAGATATGTAAATATGAGGTTTAGTTACCATTTCTTGCGAAATACGGTTCGAACACTCGAACACCTATACGAATTCTCCTGCACAGTGGCAGATATGTAAATACGGGGTTTACATACCATTTCTTGCGCAATACAGTTCGAACACTCGAACACCTATACGGATTCTCCTGCACAGTGGCAGATATGTAAATACGGGGTTTACGTACCATTTCTTTCGCAATACGGTTCGAACACTCGAACACCTATACGGATTCTCCTGCACAGTGGCAGATATGTAAATACGGGGTTTACATACCATTTCTTGCGCAATACGGTTCGAACACTCGAACACCTATACGGATTCTCCTGCACAGTGGCAGATATGTAAATATGAGGTTTACTTACCATTTCTTGCGAAATACGGTTCGAACACTCGAACACCTATACGAATTCTCCTGCACAGTGGCAGATATGTAAATACGGGGTTTACATACCATTTCTTGCGCAATACAGTTCGAACACTCGAACACCTATACGGATTCTCCTGCACAGTGGCAGATATGTAAATACGGGGTTTACGTACCATTTCTTTCGCAATACGGTTCGAACACTCGAACACCTATACGGATTCTCCTGCACAGTGGCAGATATGTAAATACGGGGTTTACATACCATTTCTTGCGCATTACGGTTCGAACACTCGAACACCTATACGGATTCTCCTGCACAGTGGCAGATATGTAAATACGGGGTTTACATACCATTTCTTGCGCATTACGGTTCGAACACTCGAACACCTATACGGATTCTCCTGCACAGTGGCAGATATGCAAATACGGGGTTTACATACCATTTCTTGCGCAATACGGTTCGAACACTCGAACACCTCAACGGATTCTCCTGCACAGTGGCAGATATGTAAATACGGGGTTTACATACCATTTCTTGCGCAATACGGTTCGAACACTCGAAAACCTCTACGGATTCTCCTGCACAGTGGCAGATATGTAAATACGGGGTTTACATACCATTTCTTGCGCAATACGGTTCGAACACTCGAAAACCTATACGGATTCTCCTGCACAGTGGCAGATATGTAAATGCGGGGTTTACATACCATTTCTTGCGCATTACGGTTCGAACACTCGAACACCTATACGGATTCTCCTGCACAGTGGCAGATATGTAAATCCGGGGTTTACATACCATTTCTTGCGCATTACGGTTCGAACACTCGAACACCTATACGGATTCTCCTACGCAGTGGCAGATATGTAAATACGGGTTTTCCGTACCATTTCTTGCGCAATGCGGTTCGAACACTCGAACACCTATACGGATTCTCCCGCACAGTGGCAGATATGTAAATACGGGGTTTACATACCATTTCTTGCGCAATACGGTTCGAACACTCGAAAACCTTTACGGATTCTCCTGCACAGTGGCAGATATGTAAATACGGGGTTTACATACCATTTCTTGCGCAATACGGTTCGAACACTCGAACACCTATACGGATTCTCCTGCACAGTGGCAGATATGTAAATATGGGGTTTACTTACCATTTCTTGCGAAATACGGTTCGAACACTCGAACACCTATACGGATTCTCCTACACAGTGGCAGATATGTAAATATGGGGTTTACTTACCATTTCTTGCGAAATACGGTTCGAACACTCGAACACATATACGGATTCTCCTGCACAGTGGCAGATATGTAAATACGGGGTTTACATACCATTTCTTGCGCAATACAGTTCGAACACTCGAACACCTATACGGATTCTCCTGCACAGTGGCAGATATGTAAATACGGGGTTTACATACCATTTCTTGCGCATTACGGTTCGAACACTCGAACACCTATACGGATTCTCCTGCACAGTGGCAGATATGTAAATACGGGGTTTACACACCATTTCTTGCGCAATACGGTTCGAACACTCGAACACCTATACGGATTCTCCTGCACAGTGGCAGATATGTAAATACGGGGTTTACATACCATTTCTTGCGCAATACGGTTCGAACACTCGAAAACCTCTACGGATTCTCCTGCACAGTGGCAGATATGTAAATACGGGATTTACATACCATTTCTTGCGCAATACGGTTCGAACACTCGAAAACCTATACGGATTCTCCGGCACAGTGGCAGATATGTAAATGCGGGGTTTACATACCATTTCTTGCGCATTACGGTTCGAACACTCGAACACCTATACGGATTCTCCTGCACAGTGGCAGATATGTAAATACGGGGTTTACATACCATTTCTTGCGCATTACGGTTCGAACACTCGAACACCTATACGGATTCTCCTGCGCAGTGGCAGATATGTAAATACGGGGTTTCCGTACCATTTCTTTTGCAATCCGGTTCGAACACCCGAACACCTATACGGATTCTCCTGCACAGTGGCAGATATGTAAATACGGGGTTTACGTACCATTTCTTGCGCAATACGGTTCGAACACTCGAACACCTATACGGATTCTCCTGCACAGTGGCAGATATGTAAATATGGGGTTTACATTCCATTTCTTGCGCAATACGGTTCGAACACTCGAACACCTACACGGATTCTCCTGCACAGTGGCATATATGTAAATACGGGGTTTACATACCATTTCTTGCGCAATACGGTTCGAACACTCGAAAACCTATACGGATTCTCCTGCACAGTGGCAGATATGTAAATACGGGGTTTACATACCATTTCTTGCGCAATACGGTTCGAACACTCGAACTCCTATACGGATTCTCCTGCACAGTGGCAGATATGTAAATATGAGGTTTAGTTACCATTTCTTGCGAAATACGGTTCGAACACTCGAACACCTATACGAATTCTCCTGCACAGTGGCAGATATGTAAATACGGGGTTTACATACCATTTCTTGCGCAATACAGTTCGAACACTCGAACACCTATACGGATTCTCCTGCACAGTGGCAGATATGTAAATACGGGGTTTACGTACCATTTCTTTCGCAATACGGTTCGAACACTCGAACACCTATACGGATTCTCCTGCACAGTGGCAGATATGTAAATACGGGGTTTACATACCATTTCTTGCGCATTACGGTTCGAACACTCGAACACCTATACGGATTCTCCTGCACAGTGGCAGATATGTAAATACGGGGTTTACATACCATTTCTTGCGCATTACGGTTCGAACACTCGAACACCTATACGGATTCTCCTGCACAGTGGCAGATATGCAAATACGGGGTTTACATACCATTTCTTGCGCAATACGGTTCGAACACTCGAACACCTCAACGGATTCTCCTGCACAGTGGCAGATATGTAAATACGGGGTTTACATACCATTTCTTGCGCAATACGGTTCGAACACTCGAAAACCTCTACGGATTCTCCTGCACAGTGGCAGATATGTAAATACGGGGTTTACATACCATTTCTTGCGCAATACGGTTCGAACACTCGAAAACCTATACGGATTCTCCTGCACAGTGGCAGATATGTAAATGCGGGGTTTACATACCATTTCTTGCGCAATACGGTTCGAACACTCGAACACCTATACGGATTCTCCTGCACAGTGGCAGATATGTAAATCCGGGGTTTACATACCATTTCTTGCGCATTACGGTTCGAACACTCGAACACCTATACGGATTCTCCTACGCAGTGGCAGATATGTAAATACGATTTTCCGTACCATTTCTTGCGCAATGCGGTTCGAACACTCGAACACCTATACGGATTCTCCCGCACAGTGGCAGATATGTAAATACGGGGTTTACATACCATTTCTTGCGCAATACGGTTCGAACACTCGAAAACCTTTACGGATTCTCCTGCACAGTGGCAGATATGTAAATACGGGGTTTACATACCATTTCTTGCGCAATACGGTTCGAACACTCGAACACCTATACGGATTCTTCTGCACAGTGGCAGATATGTAAATATGGGGTTTACTTACCATTTCTTGCGAAATACGGTTCGAACACTCGAACACCTATACGGATTCTCCTACACAGTGGCAGATATGTAAATATGGGGTTTACTTACCATTTCTTGCGAAATACGGTTCGAACACTCGAACACATATACGGATTCTCCTGCACAGTGGCAGATATGTAAATACGGGGTTTACATACCATTTCTTGCGCATTACGGTTCGAACACTCGAACACCTATACGGATTCTCCTGCACAGTGGCAGATATGTAAATACGGGGTTTACATACCATTTCTTGCGCAATACGGTTCGAACACTCGAACACCTATACGGATTCTCCTGCACAGTGGCAGATATGTAGATACGGTGTTTACATACCATTTCTTGCGCAATACGGTTCGAACACTCGAACACCTATACCGATTCTCCTGCGCAGTGGCAGATATGTAAATACGGGTTTTCCGTACCATTTCTTGCGCAATACGGTTCGAACACTCGAACACCTATACGGATTCTCCAGCGCAGTGGCAGATATGTAAATACGGGGTTTACGTACCATTTCTTGCGCAATACGGTTCGAACACTCGAACACCTATACGGATTCTCCTGCACAGTGGCAGATATGTAAATACGGGGTTTACATACCATTTCTTGCGCAATACGGTTCGAACACTCGAACACCTATACGGATTCTCCTGCACAGTGACAGATATGTAAATACGGGGTTTACATACCATTTCTTGCGCAATACGGTTCGAACACTCGAACACCTATACGGATTCTCCTGCACAGGGGCAGATATGTAAATACGGGGTTTACATACCAGTTCTTGCTCAATACGGTTCGAACACTCGAACACCTATACGGATTCTCCTGCACAGTGGCAGATATGTAAATACGGGGTTTACATACCATTTCTTGCGCATTACGGCTCGAACACTCGAACACCGATACGGATTCTCCTGCACAGTGGCAGATATGTAAATACGGGGTTTACATACCATTTCTTGCGCAATACGGTTCGAACAGTCGAACACCTATACGGATTCTCCTGCACAGTGGCAGATATGTAAATACGGGGTTTACGTACCATTTCTTGCGCAATACGGTTCGAACACTCGAACACCTATACGGATTCTCCTGCACAGTGGCAGATATGTAAATACGGGGTTTACATACCATTTCTTGCGCAATACGGTTCGAACACTCGAACACCTATACGGATTCTCCTGCACAGTGGCAGATATGTAAATACGGGGTTTACATACCATTTCTTGCGCAATACGGTTCGAACACTCGAACACCTATACGGATTCTCCTGCACAGTGGCAGATATGTAAATACGGGGTTTACATACCATTTCTTGCGCATTACGGTTCGAACACTCGAACACCTATACGGATTCTCCTACACAGTGGCAGATATGTAAATACGGGGATTACATACCATTTCTTGCGCATTACGGTTCGAACACTCGAACACCTATACGGATTCTCCTACGCAGTGGCAGATTTGTAAATACGGGTTTTCCGTACCATTTCTTGCGCAATACGGTTCGAACACTCGAACACCTATACGGATTCTCCTGCACAGTGGCAGATATGTAAATACGGGGTTTACATACCATTTCTTGCGCAATACGGTTCGAACACTCGAACACCTATACGGATTCTCCTGCACAGTGGCAGATATGTAAATGCGGGGTTTACTTACCATTTCTTGCGAAATACGGTTCGAACACTCGAACACCTATACGGATTCTCTTGCACAGTGGCAGATATGTAAATACGGGGTTTACATACCATTTCTTGCGCAATACGGTTCGAACACTCGAACACCTATACGGATTCTCCTGCACAGTGGCAGATATGTAAATACGGGGTTTACATACCATTTGTTGCGCAATACGGGTCGAACACTCGAACACCTATACGGATTCTCCTGCACAGTGGCAGATATGTAAATACGGGGTTTACATGCCATTTCTTGTGCATTACGGTTCGAACAATCGAACACCTATACGGATTCTCCTGCACAGTGGCAGATATGTAAATACGGGGTTTACATACCATTTCTTGCGCAATACGGTTCGAACACTCGAACACCTATACGGATTCTCCTGCACAGTGGCAGATATGTAAATGCGGGGTTTACTTACCATTTCTTGCGAAATACGGTTCGAACACTCGAACACCTATACGGATTCTCCTACACAGTGGCAGATATGTAAATGCGGGGTTTACATACCATTTCTTGCGCATTATGGTTCGAACACTCGAACACCTATACGGATTCTCCTACACAGTGGCAGATATGTAAATACGTGGTTTACATACCATTTCTTGCGCAATACGGTTCGAACACTCGAACACCTATACGGATTCTCCTGCACAGTGGCAGATATGTAAATACGGGGTTTACATACCATTTCTTGCGCAATACGGTTCGAACACTCGAAAACCTATACGGATTCTCCTGCACAGTGGCAGATATGTAAATACGGGGTTTACATACCATTTCTTGCGCAATACGGTTCGAACACTCGAAAACCTTTACGGATTCTCCTGCACAGTGGCAGATATGTAAATACGGGGTTTACATACCATTTCTTGCGCAATACGGTTCGAACACTCGAACACCTATACGGATTCTCCTGCACAGTGGCAGATATGTAAATATGGGGTTTACTTACCATTTCTTTCGAAATACGGTTCGAACACTCGAACACCTATACGGATTCTCCTACACAGTGGCAGATATGTAAATATGGGGTTTACTTACCATTTCTTGCGAAATACGGTTCGAACACTCGAACACATATACGGATTCTCCTGCACAGTGGCAGATATGTAAATACGGGGTTTACATACCATTTCTTGCGCATTACGGTTCGAACACTCGAACACCTATACGGATTCTCCTGCACAGTGGCAGATATGTAGATACGGTGTTTACATACCATTTCTTGCGCAATACGGTTCGAACACTCGAACACCTATACCGATTCTCCTGCGCAGTGGCAGATATGTAAATACGGGTTTTCCGTACCATTTCTTGCGCAATACGGTTCGAACACTCGAACACCTATACGGATTCTCCTGCGCAGTGGCAGATATGTAAATACGGGGTTTACGTACCATTTCTTGCGCAATACGGTTCGAACACTCGAACACCTATACGGATTCTCCTGCACAGTGGCAGATATGTAAATACGGGGTTTACATACCATTTCTTGCGCAATACGGTTCGAACACTCGAACACCTATACGGATTCTCCTGCACAGTGGCAGATATGTAAATACGGGGTTTACATACCATTTCTTGCGCAATACGGTTCGAACACTCGAACACCTATACGGATTCTCCTGCACAGTGGCAGATATGTAAATACGGGGTTTACATACCATTTCTTGCGCATTACGGTTCGAACACTCGAACACCTATACGGATTCTACTACACAGTGGCAGATATGTAAATACGGGGTTTACATACCATTTCTTGCGCAATACGGTTCGAACACTCGAACACATATACGGATTCTCCTGCACAGTGGCAGATATGTAAATACGGGGTTTACATACCATTTCTTGCGCAATGCGGTTCGAACACTCGAACACCTACACGGATTCTCCTGCACAGTGGCAGATATGTAAATACGGGGTTTACATACCATTTCTTGTGCATTACGGTTCGAACACTCGAACACCTATACGGATTCTCCTGCATAGTGGCAGATATGTAAATACGGGGTTTACATACCATTTTTTGCGCAATACGGTTCGAACACTCGAACACCTATACGGATTCTCCTGCACAGTGGCAGATATGTAAATGTGGGGTTTACTTACCATTTCTTGCGAAATACGGTTCGAACACTCGAACACCTATACGGATTCTCCTGCACAGTGGCAGATATGTAAATACGGGGTTTACATACCATTTCTTGCTCAATACGGTTCGAACACTCGAACACCTATACGGATTCTCCTGCACAGTGGCAGATATGTAAATACGGGGTTTACATACCATTTCTTGCGCATTACGGTTCGAACACTCGAACACCGATACGGATTCTCCTGCACAGTGGCAGATATGTAAATACGGGGTTTACATACCATTTCTTGCGCATTACGGTTCGAACACTCGAACACCTATACGGATTCTCCTCCGCAGTGGCAGATATGTAAATACGGGTTTTCCGTACCATTTTTGCGCAATACGGTTCGAACACTCGAACACCTATACGGATTCTCCTGCACAGTGGCAGATATGTAAATACGGGGTTTACGTACCATTTCTTGCGCAATACGGTTCGAACACTCGAACACCTATACGGATTCTCCTGCACAGTGGCAGATATGTAAATACGGGGTTTACATACCATTTCTTGCGCAATACGGTTCGAACACTCGAACACCTATACGGATTCTCCTGCACAGTGGCAGATATGTAAATACGGGGTTTACATACCATTTCTTGCGCAATACGGTTCGAACACTCGAACACCTATACGGATTCTCCTGCACAGTGGCAGATATGTAAATACGGGGTTTACATACCATTTCTTGCGCAATACGGTTCGAACACTCGAACACCTATACGGATTCTCCTGCACAGTGGCAGATATGTAAATACGGGGTTTACATACCATTTCTTGCGCATTACGGTTCGAACACTCGAACACCTATACGGATTCTCCTGCACAGTGGCAGATATGTAAATACGGGGTTCACATACCATTTCTTGCGCAATACGGTTCGAACACTCGAACACCTATACGGATTCTCCTGCACAGTGGCAGATATGTAAATACGGGGTTTACATACCATTTCTTGCGCAATACGGTTCGAACACTCGAACACCTATACGGATTCTCCTGCACAGTGGCAGATATGTAAATGCGGGGTTTACTTACCATTTCTTGCGAAACACGGTTCGAACACTCGAACACCTATACGGTTTCTCCTGCACAGTGGCAGATAAGTAAATACGGTGTTTACATACCATTTCTTGCGCAATACGGTTCGAACACTCGAACACCTATACGGATTCTCCTGCAGAGTGGCAGATATGTAAATACGGGGTTTACATACCATTTCTTGCGCAACACGGTTCGAACACTCGAACACCTATACGGATTCTCCTGCACAGTGGCAGATATGTAAATGTGGGGTTTACTTACCATTTCTTGCGAAATACAGTTCGAACACTCGAACACCTATACGGATTCTCCTGCACAGTGGCAGATATGTAAATACGGGGTTTACATACCATTTCTTGCGCAATACGGTTCGAACACTCGAACACCTATACGGATTGTCCTGCACAGTGGCAGATATGTAAATACGGGGTTTACATACCATTTCTTGCGCATTACGGTTCGAACACTCGAACACCTATACGGATTCTCCTGCACAGTGGCAGATATGTAAATACGGGTTTACATACCATTTCTTGCGCAATACGGTTCGAACACTCGAACACCTATACAGATTCTCTTGCACAGTGGCAGATATGTAAATGCGGGGTTTACTTACCATTTCTTGCGAAATACGGTTCGAACACTCGAACACCTATACGGATTCTCCTGCACAGTGGCAGATATGTAAATACGGGGTTTACATACCAATTCTTGCGCATTACGGTTCGAACACTCGAACACCTATACGGATTCTCCTGCACAGTGGCAGATATGTAAATACGTGGTTTACATACCATTTCTTGCGCAATACGGTTCGAACACTCGAACACCTATGCGGATTCTCCTGCACAGTGGCAGATATGTAAATACGGGGTTTACATACCATTTCTTGCGCAATACGGTTCGAACACTCGAAAACCTATACGGATTCTCCTGCACAGTGGCAGATATGTAAATACGGGGTTTACATACCATTTCTTGCGCAATACGGTTCGAACACTCGAACACCTATACGGATTCTCCTGCACAGTGGCAGATATGTAAATACGGGGTTTACATACCATTTCTTGCGCAATACGGTTCGAACATTCGAACACCTATACGGATTCTCCTGCACAGTGGCAGATATGTAAATACGGGGTTAACATACCATTTCTTGCGCAATACGGTTCGAACACTCGAACACCTATACGGATTCTCCTGCACAGAGGCAGATATGTAAATATGAGGTTTACTTACCATTTCTTGCGAAATACGGTTCGAACACTCGAACACCTATACGGATTCTCCTGCACAGTGGCAGATATGCAAATACGGGGTTTACATACCATTTCTTGCGCAATACGGTTCGAACACTCGAACACCTCTACGGATTCTCCTGCACAGTGGCAGATATGTAAATACGGGGTTTACATACCAGTTCTTGCGCAATACGGTTCGAACACTCGAACACCTATACGGATTCTCCTGCACAGTGGCAGATATGTAAATACGGGGTTTACATACCATTTCTTGCGCAATACGGTTCGAACATTCGAACACCTATACGGATTCTCCTGCACAGTGGCAGATATGTAAATACGTGGTTTACATACCATTTCTTGCGCAATACGGTTCGAACACTCGAAAATCTCTACGGATTCTCCTGCACAGTGGCAGATATGTAAATACGGGGTTTACATACCATTTCTTGCGCAATACGGTTCGAACACTCGAAAACCTATACGGATTCTCCAGCACAGTGGCAGATATGTAAATGCGGGGTTTACATACCATTTCTTGCGCATTACGGTTCGAACACTCGAACACCTATACGGATTCTCCTGCACAATGGCAGATATGTAAATACGGGGTTTACATACCATTTCTTGCGCATTACGGTTCGAACACTCGAACACCTATACGGATTCTCCTGCACAGTGGCAGATATGTAAATTCGGGGTTTACGTACCATTTCTTGCGCATTACGGTTCGAACACGCGAACACCTATACGGATTCTCCTGCACAGTGGCAGATATGTAAATACGGGGTTTACATACCATTTCTTGCGCAATACGGTTCGAACACTCGAAAACCTATACGGATTCTCCTGCACAGTGGCAGATATGTAAATACGGGGTTTACATACCATTTCTTGCGCAATACGGTTCGAACACTCGAACACCTATACGGATTCTCCTGCACAGTGGCAGATATGTAAATATGGGGTTTACATACCATTTCTTGCGAAATACGGTTCGAACACTCGAACACCTATACGGATTCTCCTGCACAGTGGCAGATATGTAAATACGGGGTTTACATACCATTTCTTGCGCATTACGGTTCGAACACTCGAACACCTATACGGATTCTCCTGCACAGTGGCAGATATGTAAATACGGGGTTTACATACCATTTCTTGCGCAATACGGTTCGAACACTCGAACACCTATACGGATTCTCCTGCACAGTGGCAGATATGTAAATACGGGGTTTACATACCATTTCTTGCGCAATACGGTTCGAACACTCGAAAACCTCTACGGATTCTCCTGCACAGTGGCAGATATGTAAATACGGGATTTACATACCATTTCTTGCGCAATACGGTTCGAACACTCGAAAACCTATACGGATTCTCCTGCGCAGTGGCAGATATGTAAATACGGGGTTTCCGTACCATTTCTTTTGCAATCCGGTTCGAACACTCGAACCCCTATACTGATTCTCCTGCACAGTGGCAGATATGTAAATACGGGGTTTACGTACCATTTCTTGCGCAATACGGTTCGAACACTCGAACACCTATACGGATTCTCCTGCACAGTGGCAGATATGTAAATACGGGGTTTACATACCATTTCTTGCGCAATACGGTTCGAACACTCGAACACCTACACGGATTCTCCTGCACAGTGGCATATATGTAAATACGGGGTTTACATACCATTTCTTGCGCAATACGGTTCGAACACTCGAAAACCTATACGGATTCTCCTGCACAGTGGCAGATATATAAATACGGGGTTTACATACCATTTCTTGCGCAATACGGTTCGAACACTCAAACACCTATACGGATTCTCCTGCACAGTGGCAGATATGTAAATATGAGGTTTACTTACCATTTCTTGCGAAATACGGTTCGAACACTCGAACACCTATACGAATTCTCCTGCACAGTGGCAGATATGTAAATACGGGGTTTACATACCATTTCTTGCGCAATACAGTTCGAACACTCGAACACCTATACGGATTCTCCTGCACAGTGGCAGATATGTAAATACGGGGTTTACATACCATTTCTTTCGCAATACGGTTCGAACACTCGAACACCTATACGGATTCTCCTGCACAGTGGCAGATATGTAAATACGGGGTTTACATACCATTTCTTGCGCATTACGGTTCGAACACTTGAACACCTATACGGATTCTCCTGCACAGTGGCAGATATGTAAATACGGGGTTTACATACCATTTCTTGCGCATTACGGTTCGAACACTCGAACACCAATACGGATTCTCCTGCACAGTGGCAGATATGTAAATACGGGGTTTACATACCATTTCTTGCACAATACGGTTCGAACACTCGAACACCTATACGGATTCTCCTGCACAGTGGCAGATATGTAAATACGGGGTTTACATACCATTTCTTGCGCAATACGGTTCGAACACTCGAAAACCTCTACGGATTCTCCTGCACAGTGGCAGATATGTAAATACGGGGTTTACATACCATTTCTTGCGCAATACGGTTCGAACACTCGAAAACCTATACGGATTCTCCTGCACAGTGGCAGATATGTAAATGCGGGGTTTACATACCATTTCTTGCGCATTACGGTTCGAACACTCGAACACCTATACGGATTCTCCTGCACAGTGGCAGATATGTAAATACGGGGTTTACATACCATTTCTTGCGCATTACGGTTCGAACACTCGAACACCTATACGGATTCTCCTACGCAGTGGCAGATATGTAAATACGGGTTTTCCGTACCATTTCTTGCGCAATGCGGTTCGAACACTCGAACACCTATACGGATTCTCCCGCACAGTGGCAGATATGTAAATACGGGGTTTACGTACCATTTCTTGCGCAATACGGTTCGAACACTGGAACACCTATACGGATTCTCCTGCACAGTGGAAGATATGTAAATGCGGGGTTTACATACCATTTCTTGCGCATTATGGTTCGAACACTCGAACACCTATACGGATTCTCCTGCACAGTGGCAGATATGTAAATACGGGGTTTACATACCATTTCTTGCGCAATACGGTTCGAACACTCGAACACCTATACGGATTCTCCTGCACAGTGGCAGATATGTAAATACGGGGTTTACATACCATTTCTTGCGCAATACGGTTCGAACACTCGAACACCTATACGGATTCTCCTGCACAGTGGCAGATATGTAAATACGGGGTTTACATACCATTTCTTGCGCATTACGGTTCGAACACTCGAACACCTATACGGATTCTACTACACAGTGGCAGATATGTAAATACGGGGTTTACATACCATTTCTTGCGCAATACGGTTCGAACACTCGAACACCTATACGGATTCTCCTGCACAGTGGCAGATATGTAAATACGGGGTTTACATACCATTTCTTGCGCAATGCGGTTCGAACACTCGAACACCTATACGGATTCTCCTGCACAGTGGCAGATATGTAAATACGGGGTTTACATACCATTTCTTGTGCATTACGGTTCGAACACTCGAACACCAATACGGATTCTCCTGCACAGTGGCAGGTATGTAAATACGGGGTTTACATACCATTTCTTGCGCAATACGGTTCGAACACTCGAACACCTATACGGATTCTCCTGCACAGTGGCAGATATGTAAATGTGGGGTTTACTTACCATTTCTTGCGAAATACGGTTCGAACACTCGAACACCTATACGGATTCTCCTGCACAGTGGCAGATATGTAAATACGGGGTTTACATACCATTTCTTGCTCAATACGGTTCGAACACTCGAACACCTATACGGATTCTCCTGCACAGTGGCAGATATGTAAATACGGGGTTTACATACCATTTCTTGCGCATTACGGTTCGAACACTCGAACACCGATACGGATTCTCCTGCACAGTGGCAGATATGTAAATACGGGGTTTACATACCATTTTCTTGCGCATTACGGTTCGAACACTCGAACACCTATACGGATTCTCCTCCGCAGTGGCAGATACGTAAATACGGGTTTTCCGTACCATTTTTGCGCAATACAGTTCGAACACTCGAACACCTATACGGATTCTCCTGCACAGTGGCAGATATGTAAATACGGGGTTTACGTACCATTTCTTGCGCAATACGGTTCGAACACTCGAACACCTATACGGATTCTCCTGCACAGTGGCAGATATGTAAATACGGGGTTTACATACCATTTCTTGCGCAATACGGTTCGAACACTCGAACACCTATACGGATTCTCCTGCACAGTGGCAGATATGTAAATACGGGGTTTACATACCATTTCTTGCGCAATACGGTTCGAACACTCGAACACCTATACGGATTCTCCTGCACAGTGGCAGATATGTAAATACGGGATTTACATACCATTTCTTGCGCAATACGGTTCGAACAGTCGAACACCTATACGGATTCTCCTGCACAGTGGCAGATATGTAAATACGGGGTTTACATACCATTTCTTGCGCATTACGGTTCGAATACTCGAACACCTATACGGATTCTCCTGCACAGTGGCAGATATGTAAATACGGGGTTCACATACCATTTCTTGCGCAATACGGTTCGAACACTCGAACACCTATACGGATTCTCCTGCACAGTGGCAGATATGTAAATACGGGGTTTACATACCATTTCTTGCGCAATAGGGTTCGAACACTCGAACACCTATACGGATTCTCCTGCACAGTGGCAGATATGTAAATGCGGGGTTTACTTACCATTTCTTGCGAAACACGGTTCGAACACTCGAACACCTATACGGATTCTCCTGCACAGTGGCAGATATGTAAATACGGGGTTTACATACCATTTCTTGCGCAATACGGTTCGAACACTCGAACACCTATACGGATTCTCCTGCAGAGTGGCAGATATGTAAATACGGGGTTTACATACCATTTCTTGCGCAACACGGTTCGAACACTCGAACACCTATACGGATTCTCCTGCACAGTGGCAGATATGTAAATGTGGGGTTTACTTACCATTTCTTGCGAAATACGGTTCGAACACTCGAACACCTATACGGATTCTCCTGCACAGTGGCAGATATGTAAATACGGGGTTTACATACCATTTCTTGCGCAATACGGTTCGAACACTCGAACACCTATACGGATTCTCCTGCACAGTGGCAGATATGTAAATACGGGGTTTACATACCATTTCTTGCGCAATACGGTTCGAACACTCGAACACCTATACGGATTCTCCTGCACAGTGGCAGATATGTAAATACGGGGTTTACATACCATTTCTTGCGCAATACGGTTCGAACACTCGAAAACCTCTACGGATTCTCCTGCACAGTGGCAGATATGTAAATACGGGATTTACATACCATTTCTTGCGCAATACGGTTCGAACACTCGAAAACCTATACGGATTCTCCTGCGCAGTGGCAGATATGTAAATACGGGGTTTCCGTACCATTTCTTTTGCAATCCGGTTCGAACACTCGAACACCTATACGGATTCTCCTGCACAGTGGCAGATATGTAAATACGGGGTTTACATACCATTTCTTGCGCAATACGGTTCGAACACTCGAACACCTATACGGATTCTCTTGCACAGTGGCAGATATGTAAATGCGGGGTTTACTTACCATTTCTTGCGAAATACGGTTCGAACACTCGAACACCTATACGGATTCTCCTGCACAGTGGCAGATATGTAAATACGGGGTTTACATACCAATTCTTGCGCATTACGGTTCGAACACTCGAACACCTATACGGATTCTCCTGCACAGTGGCAGATATGTAAATACGTGGTTTACATACCATTTCTTGCGCAATACGGTTCGAACACTCGAACACCTATGCGGATTCTCCTGCACAGTGGCAGATATGTAAATACGGGGTTTACATACCATTTCTTGCGCAATACGGTTCGAACACTCGAAAACCTATACGGATTCTCCTGCACAGTGGCAGATATGTAAATACGGGGTTTACATACCATTTCTTGCGCAATACGGTTCGAACACTCGAACACCTATACGGATTCTCCTGCACAGTGGCAGATACTTAAATACGGGGTTTACATACCATTTCTTGCGCAATACGGTTCGAACATTCGAACACCTATACGGATTCTCCTGCACAGTGGCAGATATGTAAATACGTGGTTTACATACCATTTCTTGCGCAATACGGTTCGAACACTCGAACACCTATACGGATTCTCCTGCACAGAGGCAGATATGTAAATATGAGGTTTACTTACCATTTCTTGCGAAATACGGTTCGAACACTCGAACACCTATACGGATTCTCCTGCACAGTGGCAGATATGCAAATACGGGGTTTACATACCATTTCTTGCGCAATACGGTTCGAACACTCGAACACCTCTTCGGATTCTCCTGCACAGTGGCAGATATGTAAATACGGGGTTTACATACCATTTCTTGCGCAATACGGTTCGAACACTCGAACACCTATACGGATTCTCCTGCACAGTGGCAGATATGTAAATACGGGGTTTACATACCATTTCTTGCGCAATAAGGTTCGAACATTCGAACACCTATACGGATTCTCCTGCACAGTGGCAGATATGTAAATACGTGGTTTACATACCATTTCTTGCGCAATACGGTTCGAACACTCGAAAACCTCTACGGATTCTCCTGCACAGTGGCAGATATGTAAATACGGGGTTTACATACCATTTCTTGCGCAATACGGTTCGAACACTCGAAAAACTATACGGATTCTCCTGCACAGTGGCAGATATGTAAATGCGGGGTTTACATACCATTTCTTGCGCATTACGGTTCGAACACTCGAACACCTATACGGATTCTCCTGCACAGTGGCAGATATGTAAATACGGGGTTTACATACCATTTCTTGCGCAATACGGTTCGAACACTCGAACACCTATACGGATTCTCCTGCACAGTGGCAGATATGTAAATATGGGGTTTACATACCATTTCTTGCGAAATACGGTTCGAACACTCGAACACCTATACGGATTCTCCTGCACAGTGGCAGATATGTAAATACGGGGTTTACATACCATTTCTTGCGCATTACGGTTCGAACACTCGAACACCTATACGGATTCTCCTGCACAGTGGCAGATATGTAAATACGGGGTTTACATACCATTTCTTGCGCAATACGGTTCGAACACTCGAACACCTATACGGATTCTCCTGCACAGTGGCAGATATGTAAATACGGGGTTTACATACCATTTCTTGCGCAATACGGTTCGAACACTCGAAAACCTCTACGGATTCTCCTGTACAGTGGCAGATATGTAAATACGGGATTTACATACCATTTCTTGCGCAATACGGTTCGAACACTCGAAAACCTATACGGATTCTCCTGCGCAGTGGCAGATATGTAAATACGGGGTTTCCGTACCATTTCTTTTGCAATCCGGTTCGAACACTCGAACCCCTATACTGATTCTCCTGCACAGTGGCAGATATGTAAATACGGGGTTTACGTACCATTTCTTGCGCAATACGGTTCGAACACTCGAACACCTATACGGATTCTCCTGCACAGTGGCAGATATGTAAATACGGGGTTTACATACCATTTCTTGCGCAATACGGTTCGAACACTCGAACACCTACACGGATTCTCCTGCACAGTGGCATATATGTAAATACGGGGTTTACATACCATTTCTTGCGCAATACGGTTCGAACACTCGAAAACCTATACGGATTCTCCTGCACAGTGGCAGATATGTAAATACGGGGTTTACATACCATTTCTTGCGCAATACGGTTCGAACACTCGAACACCTATACGGATTCTCCTGCACAGTGGCAGATATGTAAATATGAGGTTTACTTACCATTTCTTGCGAAATACGGTTCGAACACTCGAACACCTATACGAATTCTCCTGCACAGTGGCAGATATGTAAATACGGGGTTTACATACCATTTCTTGCGCAATACAGTTCGAACACTCGAACACCTATACGGATTCTCCTGCACAGTGGCAGATATGTAAATACGGGGTTTACATACCATTTCTTGCGCAATACAGTTCGAACACTCGAACACCTATACGGATTCTCCTACACAGTGGCAGATATGTAAATACGGGGTTTACATACCATTTCTTGCGCATTACGGTTCGAACACTTGAACACCTATACGGATTCTCCTGCACAGTGGCAGATATGTAAATACGGGGTTTACATACCATTTCTTGCGCATTACGGTTCGAACACTCGAACACCAATACGGATTCTCCTGCATAGTGGCAGATATGCAAATACGGGGTTTACATACCATTTCTTGCGCAATACGGTTCGAACACTCGAACACCTATACGGATTCTCCTGCACAGTGGCAGATATGTAAATACGGGGTTTACATACCATTTCTTGCGCAATACGGTTCGAACACTCGAAAACCTCTACGGATTCTCCTGCACAGTGGCAGATATGTAAATACGGGGTTTACATACCATTTCTTGCGCAATACGGTTCGAACACTCGAAAACCTATACGGATTCTCCTGCACAGTGGCAGATATGTAAATGCGGGGTTTACATACCATTTCTTGCGCATTACGGTTCGAACACTCGAACACCTATACGGATTCTCCTGCACAGTGGCAGATATGTAAATACGGGGTTTACATGCCATTTCTTGCGCATTACGGTTCGAACACTCGAACACCTATACGGATTCTCCTACGCAGTGGCAGATATGTAAATACGGGTTTTCCGTACCATTTCTTGCGCAATGCGGTTCGAACACTCGAACACCTATACGGATTCTCCCGCACAGTGGCAGATATGTAAATACGGGATTTACGTACCATTTCTTGCGCAATACGGTTCGAACACTCGAACACCTATACGGATTCTCCTGCACAGTGGAAGATATGTAAATGCGGGGTTTACATACCATTTCTTGCGCATTATGGTTCGAACACTCGAACACCTATACGGATTCTCCTGCACAGTGGCAGATATGTAAATACGGGGTTTACATACCATTTCTTGCGCATTACGGTTCGAACACTCGAACACCTATACGGATTCTCCTACGCAGTGGCAGATATGTAAATACGGGTTTTTCGTACCATTTCTTGCGCAATGCGGTTCGAACACTCGAACACCTATACGGATTCTCCTGCACAGTGGCAGATATGTAAATACGGGGTTTACATACCATTTCTTGCGCAATACGGTTCGAACATTCGAACACCTATACGGATTTTCCTGCACAGTGGCAGATATGTAAATACGGGGTTTACATACCATTTCTTGCGCAATACGGTTCGAACACTCGAACACCTATACGGATTCTCCTGCACAGTGGCAGATATGTAAATATGAGGTTTACTTACCATTTCTTGCGAAATACGGTTCGAACACTCGAACACCTATACGGATTCTCCTGCACAGTGGCAGATATGTAAATACGGGGTTTACATACCATTTCTTTCGCAATACGGTTCGAACACTCGAACACCTATACGGATTCTCCTGCACAGTGGCAGATATGTAAATACGGTGTTTACATACCATTTCTTGCGCATTACGGTTCGAACACTCGAACACCTATACGGATTCTCCTGCACAGTGGCAGATATGTAAATACGGGGTTTACATACCATTTCTTGCGCATTACGGTTCGAACACTCAAACACCTATACGGATTCTCCTGCACAGTGGCAGATATGCAAATACGGGGTTTACATACCATTTCTTGCGCAATACGGTTCGAACACTCGAACACCTATACGGATTCTCCTGCACAGTGGCAGATATGTAAATACGGGGTTTACATACCATTTCTTGCGCAATACGGTTCGAACACTCGAAAACCTCTACGGATTCTCCTGCACAGTGGCAGATATGTAAATACGGGGTTTACATACCATTTCTTGCGCAATACGGTTCGAACACTCGAAAACCTATACGGATTCTCCTGCACAGTGGCAGATATGTAAATGCGGGGTTTACATACCATTTCTTGCGCATTACGGTTCGAACACTCGAACACCTATACGGATTCTCCTGCACAGTGGCAGATATGTAAATATGGGGTTTACATACCATTTCTTGCGAAATACGGTTCGAACACTCGAACACCTATACGGATTCTCCTGCACAGTGGCAGATATGTAAATACGGGGTTTACATACCATTTCTTGCGCATTACGGTTCGAACACTCGAACACCTATACGGATTCTCCTGCACAGTGGCAGATATGTAAATACGGGGTTTACATACCATTTCTTGCGCAATACGGTTCGAACACACGAACACCTATACGGATTCTTCTGCACAGTGGCAGATATGTAAATACGGGGTTTACATACCATTTCTTGCGCAATACGGTTCGAACACTCGAAAATCTCTACGGATTCTCCTGCACAGTGGCAGATATGTAAATACGGGATTTACATACCATTTCTTGCGCAATACGGTTCGAACACTCGAAAACCTATACGGATTCTCCTGCGCAGTGGCAGATATGTAAATACGGGGTTTCCGTACCATTTCTTTTGCAATCCGGTTCGAACACTCGAACCCCTATACTGATTCTCCTGCACAGTGGCAGATATGTAAATACGGGGTTTACGTACCATTTCTTGCGCAATACGGTTCGAACACTCGAACACCTAGACGGATTCTCCTGCACAGTGGCAGATATGTAAATACGGGGTTTACATACCATTTCTTGTGCAATACAGTTCGAACACTCGAACACCTATACGGATTCTCCTGCACAGTGGCAGATATGCAAATACGGGGTTTACATACCATTTCTTGCGCAATACGGTTCGAACACTCGAACACCTATACGGATTCTCCTGCACAGTGGCAGATATGTAAATACGGGGTTTACATACCATTTCTTGCGCAATACGGTTCGAACACTCGAACACCTATACGGATTCTCCTGCACAGTGGCAGATATGTAAATATGAGGTTTACTTACCATTTCTTGCGAAATACGGTTCGAACACTCGAACACCTATACGGATTCTCCTGCACAGTGGCAGATATGTAAATACGGGGTTTACATACCATTTCTTGCGCAATACGGTTCGAACACTCGAACACCTATACGGATTCTCCTCCGCAGTGGCAGATATGTAAATACGGGTTTTTCGTACCATTTCTTGCGCAATGCGGTTCGAACACTCGAACACCTATACGGATTCTCCTGCACAGTGGCAGATATGTAAATACGGGGTTTACATACCATTTCTTGCGCAATACGGTTCGAACATTCGAACACCTATACGGATTTTCCTGCACAGTGGCAGATATGTAAATACGGGGTTTACATACCATTTCTTGCGCAATACGGTTCGAACACTCGAACACCTATACGGATTCTCCTGCACAGTGGCAGATATGTAAATATGAGGTTTACTTACCATTTCTTGCGAAATACGGTTCGAACACTCGAACACCTATACGGATTCTCCTGCACAGTGGCAGATATGTAAATACGGGGTTTACATACCATTTCTTTCGCAATACGGTTCGAACACTCGAACACCTATACGGATTCTCCTGCGCAGTGGCAGATATGTAAATACGGGGTTTACATACCATTTCTTGCGCATTACGGTTCGAACACTCGAACACCTATACGGATTCTCCTGCACAGTGGCAGATATGTAAATACGGGGTTTACATACCATTTCTTGCGCATTACGGTTCGAACACTCGAACACCTATACGGATTCTCCTGCACAGTGGCAGATATGCAAATACGGGGTTTACATACCATTTCTTGCGCAATACGGTTCGAACACTCGAACACCTATACGGAGTCTCCTGCACAGTGGCAGATATGTAAATACGGGGTTTACATACCATTTCTTGCGCAATACGGTTCGAACACTCGAAAACCTCTACGGATTCTCCTGCACAGTGGCAGATATGTAAATACGGGGTTTACATACCATTTCTTGCGCAATACGGTTCGAACACTCGAAAACCTATACGGATTCTCCTGCACAGTGGCAGATATGTAAATGCGGGGTTTACATACCATTTCTTGCGCATTACGGTTCGAACACTCGAACACCTATACGGATTCTCCTGCACAGTGGCAGATATGTAAATACGGGGTTTACATACCATTTCTTGCGCATTACGGTTCGAACACTCGAACACCTATACGGATTCTCCTACGCAGTGGCAGATATGTAAATACGGGTTTTCCGTACCATTTCTTGGCAATGCGGTTCGAACACTCGAACACCTGTACGGATTCTCCCGCATAGTGGCAGATATGTAAATACGGGGTTTACGTACCATTTCTTGCGCAATACGGTTCGAACACTCGAACACCTATACGGATTCTCCTGCACAGTGGCAGATATGTAAATGCGGGGTTTACATACCATTTCTTGCACATTACGATTCGAACACTCGAACATCTATACGGATTCTCCTGCACAGTGGCAGATATGTAAATAAGGGGTTTACATACCATTTCTTGCGCATTACGGTTCGAACACTCGAACACCTATACGGATTCTCCTACGCAGTGGCAGATATGTAAATACGGGTTTTCCGTACCATTTCTTGCGCAATGCGGTTCGAACACTCGAACACCTATACGGATTCTCCTGCACAGTGGCAGATATGTAAATACGGGGTTTACATACCATTTCTTGCGCAATACGGTTCGAACATTCGAACACCTATACGGATTCTCCTGCACAGTGGCAGATATGTAAATACGGGGTTTACATACCATTTCTTGCGCAATACGGTTCGAACACTCGAACACCTATACGGATTCTCCTGCACAGTGGCAGATATGTAAATATGAGGTTTACTTACCATTTCTTGCGAAATACGGTTCGAACACTCGAACACCTATACGGATTCTCCTGCACAGTGGCAGATACGTAAATACGGGGTTTACATACCATTTCTTGTGCAATACAGTTCGAACACTCGAACACCTATACGGATTCTCCTGCACAGTGGCAGATATGTAAATACGGGGTTTACATACCATTTCTTGCGCAATACGGTTCGAACACTCGAACACCTCTACGGATTCTCCTACACAGTGGCAGATATGTAAATACGGGGCTTACATACCATTTCTTGCGCATTACGGTTCGAACACTCGAACACCTATACGGATTCTCCTGCACAGTGGCAGATATGTAAATACGGGGTATACATACCATTTCTTGCGCATTACGGTTCGAACACTCGAACACCTATACGGATTCTCCTACGCAGTGGCAGATATGTAAATACGGGTTTTCCGTACCATTTCTTGCGCAATGCGGTTCGAACACTCGAACACCTATACGGATTCTCCCGCACAGTGGCAGATATGTAAATACGGGGTTTACGTACCATTTCTTGCGCAATACGGTTCGAACACTCGAACACCTATACGGATTCTCCTGCACAGTGGCAGATATGTAAATACGGGGTTTACATACCATTTGTTGCGCAATACGGTTCGAACACTCGAACACCTATACGGATTCTCCTGCACAGTGGCAGATATGTAAATACGGGGTTTACATACCATTTCTTGCGCAATACGGGTCGAACACTCGAACACCTATACGGATTCTCCTGCACAGTGGCAGATATGTAAATACGGGGTTTTCATACCATTTCTTGCGCATTACGGTTCGAATTCGAACACCTATACGGATTCTCCTGCACAGTTGCAGATATGTAAATACGGGGTTTACATACCATTTCTTGCGCAATACGGTTCGAACACTCGAACACCTATACGGATTCTCCTGCACAGTGGCAGATATGTAAATATGAGGTTTACTTACCATTTCTTGCGAAATACGGTTCGAACACTCGAACACCTATACGGATTCTCCTGCACAGTGGCAGATACGTAAATACGGGGTTTACATACCATTTCTTGTGCAATACAGTTCGAACACTCGAACACCTATACGGATTCTCCTGCACAGTGGCAGATATGTAAATACGGGGTTTACATACAATTTCTTGCGCAATACGGTTCGAACACTCGAACACCTCTACGGATTCTTCTGCACAGTGGCAGATATGTAAATACGGGGCTTACATACCATTTCTTGCGCATTACGGTTCGAACACTCGAACACCTATACGGATTCTCCTGCACAGTGGCAGATATGTAAATACGGGGTATACATTCCATTTCTTGCGCATTACGGTTCGAACACTCGAACACCTATACGGATTCTCCTACGCAGTGGCAGATATGTAAATACGGGTTTTCCGTACCATTTCTTGCGCAATGCGGTTCGAACACTCGAACACCTATACGGATTCTCCCGCACAGTGGCAGATATGTAAATACGGGGTTTACGTACCATTTCTTGCGCAATACGGTTCGAACACTCGAACACCTATACGGATTCTCCTGCACAGTGGCAGATATGTAAATACGGGGTTTACATACCATTTCTTGCTTAATACGGTTCGAACACTCGAACACCTATACGGATTCTCCTACACAGTGGCAGATATGTAAATACGGGGTTTACATACCATTTCTTGCGCAATACGGGTCGAACAGTCGAACACCTATACGGATTCTCCTGCACAGTGGCAGATATGTAAATACGGGGTTTACATACCATTTCTTGCGCATTACGGTTCGAATTCGAACACCTATACGGATTCTCCTGCACAGTTGCAGATATGTAAATACGGGGTTTACATACCATTTCTTGCGCAATACGGTTCGAACACTCGAACACCTATACGGATTCTCCTGCACAGTGGCAGATATGTAAATGCGGGGTTTACTTACCATTTCTTGCGAAATACGGTTCGAACACTCGAACACCTATACGGATTCTCCTGCACAGTGGCAGATATGTAAATACGGGGTTTACATACCATTTCTTGCGCATTACGGTTCGAACACTCGAACACCTATACGGATTCTCCTGCACAGTGGCAGACATGTAAATACGGGGTTTACATACCATTTCTTGCGCAATACGGTTCGAACACTCGAACACCTATACGGATTCTCCTGCACAGTGGCAGATATGTAAATACGGGGTTTACATACCATTTCTTGCGCAATACGGGTCGAACACTCGAACACCTATACGGATTCTCCTGCACAGTGGCAGATATGTAAATACGGGGTTTACATACCATTTCTTGCGCATTACGGTTCGAATTCGAACACCTATACGGATTCTCCTGCACAGTTGCAGATATGTAAATACGGGGTTTACATACCATTTCTTGCGCAATACGGTTCGAACACTCGAACACCTATACGGATTCTCCTGCACAGTGGCAGATATGTAAATATGAGGTTTACTTACCATTTCTTGCGAAATACGGTTCGAACACTCGAACACCTATACGGATTCTCCTGCACAGTGGCAGATACGTAAATACGGGGTTTACATACCATTTCTTGTGCAATACAGTTCGAACACTCGAACACCTATACGGATTCTCCTGCACAGTGGCAGATATGTAAATACGGGGTTTACATACCATTTCTTGCGCAATACGGTTCGAACACTCGAACACCTCTACGGATTCTCCTGCACAGTGGCAGATATGTAAATACGGGGCTTACATACCATTTCTTGCGCATTACGGTTCGAACACTCGAACACCTATACGGATTCTCCTGCACAGTGGCAGATATGTAAATACGGGGTATACATACCATTTCTTGCGCATTACGGTTCGAACACTCGAACACCTATACGGATTCTCCTACACAGTGGCAGATATGTAAATACGGGTTTTCCGTACCATTTCTTGCGCAATGCGGTTCGAACACTCGAACACCTATACGGATTCTCCCGCACAGTGGCAGATATGTAAATACGGGGTTTACGTACCATTTCTTGCGCAATACGGTTCGAACACTCGAACACCTATACGGATTCTCCTGCACAGTGGCAGATATGTAAATGCGGGGTTTACATACCATTTCTTGCACATTACGGTTCGAACACTCGAACATCTATACGGATTCTCCTGCACAGTGGCAGATATGTAAATAAGGGGTTTACATACCATTTCTTGCGCATTACGGTTCGAACACTCGAACACCTATACGGATTCTCCTACGCAGTGGCAGATATGTAAATACGGGTTTTCCGTACCATTTCTTGCGCAATGCGGTTCGAACACTCGAACACCTATACGGATTCTCCTGCACAGTGGCAGATATGTAAATACGGGGTTTACATACCATTTCTTGCGCAATACGGTTCGAACATTCGAACACCTATACGGATTCTCCTGCACAGTGGCAGATATGTAAATACGGGGTTTACATACCATTTCTTGCGCAATACGGTTCGAACACTCGAACACCTATACGGATTCTCCTGCACAGTGGCAGATATGTAAATATGAGGTTTACTTACCATTTCTTGCGAAATACGGTTCGAACACTCGAACACCTATACGGATTCTCCTGCACAGTGGCAGATACGTAAATACGGGGTTTACATACCATTTCTTGTGCAATACAGTTCGAACACTCGAACACCTATACGGATTCTCCTGCACAGTGGCAGATATGTAAATACGGGGTTTACATACCATTTCTTGCGCAATACGGTTCGAACACTCGAACACCTCTACGGATTCTCCTGCACAGTGGCAGATATGTAAATACGGGGCTTACATACCATTTCTTGCGCATTACGGTTCGAACACTCGAACACCTATACGGATTCTCCTGCACAGTGGCAGATATGTAAATACGGGGTATACATACCATTTCTTGCGCATTACGGTTCGAACACTCGAACAACTATACGGATTCTCCTACGCAGTGGCAGATATGTAAATACGGGTTTTCCGTACCATTTCTTGCGCAATGCGGTTCGAACACTCGAACACCTATACGGATTCTCCCGCACGGTGGCAGATATGTAAATACGGGGTTTACGTACCATTTCTTGCGCAATACGGTTCGAACACTCGAACACCTATACGGATTCTCCCGCACAGTGGCAGATATGTAAATACGGGGTTTACATACCATTTCTTGCTTAATACGGTTCGAACACTCGAACACCTATACGGATTCTCCTACACAGTGGCAGATATGTAAATACGGGGTTTACATACCATTTCTTGCGCAATACGGGTCGAACACTCGAACACCTATACGGATTCTCCTGCACAGTGGCAGATATGTAAATACGGGGTTTACATACCATTTCTTGCGCATTACGGTTCGAATTCGAACACCTATACGGATTCTCCTGCACAGTTGCAGATATGTAAATACGGGGTTTACATACCATTTCTTGCGCAATACGGTTCGAACACTCGAACACCTATACGGATTCTCCTGCACAGTGGCAGATATGTAAATGCGGGGTTTACTTACCATTTCTTGCGAAATACGGTTCGAACACTCGAACACCTATACGGATTCTCCTGCACAGTGGTAGATATGTAAATACGGGGTTTACATACCATTTCTTGCGCATTACGGTTCGAACACTCGAACACCTATACGGATTCTCCTGCACAGTGGCAGACATGTAAATACGGGGTTTACATACCATTTCTTGCGCAATACGGTTCGAACACTCGAACACCTATACGGATTCTCCTGCACAGTGGCAGATATGTAAATACGGGGTTTACATACCATTTCTTGCGCAATACGGGTCGAACACTCGAACACCTATACGGATTCTCCTGCACAGTGGCAGATATGTAAATGCGGGGTTTACATACCATTTCTTGCACATTACGGTTCGAACACTCGAACATCAATACGGATTCTCCTGCACAGTGGCAGATATGTAAATAAGGGGTTTACATACCATTTCTTGCGCATTACGGTTCGAACACTCGAACACCTATACGGATTCTCCTACGCAGTGGCAGATATGTAAATACGGGTTTTCCGTACCATTTCTTGCGCAACGCGGTTCGAACACTCGAACACCTATACGGATTCTCCTGCACAGTGGCAGATATGTAAATACGGGGTTTACATACCATTTCTTGCGCAATACGGTTCGAACATTCGAACACCTATACGGATTCTCCTGCACAGTGGCAGATATGTAAATACGGGGTTTACATACCATTTCTTGCGCAATACGGTTCGAACACTCGAACACCTATACGGATTCTCCTGCACAGTGGCAGATATGTAAATATGAGGTTTACTTACCATTTCTTGCGAAATACGGTTCGAACACTCGAACACCTATACGGATTCTCCTGCACAGTGGCAGATACGTAAATACGGGGTTTACATACCATTTCTTGTGCAATACAGTTCGAACACTCGAACACCTATACGGATTCTCCTGCACAGTGGCAGATATGTAAATACGGGGTTTACATACCATTTCTTGCGCAATACGGTTCGAACACTCGAACACCTCTACGGATTCTCCTGCACAGTGGCAGATATGTAAATACGGGGCTTACATACCATTTCTTGCGCATTACGGTTCGAACACTCGAACACCTATACGGATTCTCCTGCACAGTGGCAGATATGTAAATACGGGGTATACATACCATTTCTTGCGCATTACGGTTCGAACACTCGAACAACTATACGGATTCTCCTACGCAGTGGCAGATATGTAAATACGGGTTTTCCGTACCATTTCTTGCGCAATGCGGTTCGAACACTCGAACACCTATACGGATTCTCCCGCACGGTGGCAGATATGTAAATACGGGGTTTACGTACCATTTCTTGCGCAATACGGTTCGAACACTCGAACACCTATACGGATTCTCCCGCACAGTGGCAGATATGTAAATACGGGGTTTACATACCATTTCTTGCTTAATACGGTTCGAACACTCGAACACCTATACGGATTCTCCTACACAGTGGCAGATATGTAAATACGGGGTTTACATACCATTTCTTGCGCAATACGGGTCGAACACTCGAACACCTATACGGATTCTCCTGCACAGTGGCAGATATGTAAATACGGGGTTTACATACCATTTCTTGCGCATTACGGTTCGAATTCGAACACCTATACGGATTCTCCTGCACAGTTGCAGATATGTAAATACGGGGTTTACATACCATTTCTTGCGCAATACGGTTCGAACACTCGAACACCTATACGGATTCTCCTGCACAGTGGCAGATATGTAAATGCGGGGTTTACTTACCATTTCTTGCGAAATACGGTTCGAACACTCGAACACCTATACGGATTCTCCTGCACAGTGGTAGATATGTAAATACGGGGTTTACATACCATTTCTTGCGCATTACGGTTCGAACACTCGAACACCTATACGGATTCTCCTGCACAGTGGCAGACATGTAAATACGGGGTTTACATACCATTTCTTGCGCAATACGGTTCGAACACTCGAACACCTATACGGATTCTCCTGCACAGTGGCAGATATGTAAATACGGGGTTTACATACCATTTCTTGCGCAATACGGGTCGAACACTCGAACACCTATACGGATTCTCCTGCACAGTGGCAGATATGTAAATACGCGGTTTACATACCATTTCTTGCGCATTACGGTTCGAATTCGAACACCTATACGGATTCTCCTGCACAGTTGCAGATATGTAAATACGGGGTTTACATACCATTTCTTGCGCAATACGGTTCGAACACTCGAACACCTATACGGATTCTCCTGCACAGTGGCAGATATGTAAATATGAGGTTTACTTACCATTTCTTGCGAAATACGGTTCGAACACTCGAACACCTATACGGATTCTCCTGCACAGTGGCAGATACGTAAATACGGGGTTTACATACCATTTCTTGTGCAATACAGTTCGAACACTCGAACACCTATACGGATTCTCCTGCACAGTGGCAGATATGTAAATACGGGGTTTACATACCATTTCTTGCGCAATACGGTTCGAACACTCGAACACCTCTACGGATTCTCCTGCACAGTGGCAGATATGTAAATACGGGGCTTACATACCATTTCTTGCGCATTACGGTTCGAACACTCGAACACCTATACGGATTCTCCTGCACAGTGGCAGATATGTAAATACGGGGTATACATACCATTTCTTGCGCATTACGGTTCGAACACTCGAACACCTATACGGATTCTCCTACGCAGTGGCAGATATGTAAATACGGGTTTTCCGTACCATTTCTTGCGCAATGCGGTTCGAACACTCGAACACCTATACGGATTCTCCCGCACAGTGGCAGATATGTAAATACGGGGTTTACGTACCATTTCTTGCGCAATACGGTTCGAACACTCGAACACCTATACGGATTCTCCTGCACAGTGGCAGATATGTAAATGCGGGGTTTACATACCATTTCTTGCACATTACGGTTCGAACACTCGAACATCTATACGGATTCTCCTGCACAGTGGCAGATATGTAAATAAGGGGTTTACATACCATTTCTTGCGCATTACGGTTCGAACACTCGAACACCTATACGGATTCTCCTACGCAGTGGCAGATATGTAAATACGGGTTTTTCGTATCATTTCTTGCGCAATGCGGTTCGAACACTCGAACACCTATACGGATTCTCCTGCACAGTGGCAGATATGTAAATACGGGGTTTACATACCATTTCTTGCGCAATACGGTTCGAACATTCGAACACCTATACGGATTCTCCTGCACAGTGGCAGATATGTAAATACGGGGTTTACATACCATTTCTTGCGCAATACGGTTCGAACACTCGAACACCTATACGGATTCTCCTGCACAGTGGCAGATATGTAAATATGAGGTTTACTTACCATTTCTTGCGAAATACGGTTCGAACACTCGAACACCTATACGGATTCTCCTGCACAGTGGCAGATACGTAAATACGGGGTTTACATACCATTTCTTGTGCAATACAGTTCGAACACTCGAACACCTATACGGATTCTCCTGCACAGTGGCAGATATGTAAATACGGGGTTTACATACCATTTCTTGCGCAATACGGTTCGAACACTCGAACACCTCTACGGATTCTCCTGCACAGTGGCAGATATGTAAATACGGGGCTTACATACCATTTCTTGCGCATTACGGTTCGAACACTCGAACACCTATACGGATTCTCCTGCACAGTGGCAGATATGTAAATACGGGGTATACATACCATTTCTTGCGCATTACGGTTCGAACACTCGAACACCTATACGGATTCTCCTACGCAGTGGCAGATATGTAAATACGGGTTTTCCGTACCATTTCTTGCGCAATGCGGTTCGAACACTCGAACACCTATACGGATTCTCCCGCACAGTGGCAGATATGTAAATACGGGGTTTACGTACCATTTCTTGCGCAATACGGTTCGAACACTCGAACACCTATACGGATTCTCCTGCACAGTGGCAGATATATAAATACGGGGTTTACATACCATTTCTTGCGCAATACGGTTCGAACACTCGAACACCTATACGGATTCTCCTGCACAGTGGCAGATATGTAAATACGGGGTTTACATACCATTTCTTGCGCAATACGGGTCGAACACTCGAACACCTATACGGATTCTCCTGCACAGTGGCAGATATGTAAATACGGGGTTTACATACCATTTCTTGCGCATTACGGTTCGAATTCGAACACCTATACGGATTCTCCTGCACAGTTGCAGATATGTAAATACGGGGTTTACATACCATTTCTTGCGCAATACGGTTCGAACACTCGAACACCTATACGGATTCTCCTGCACAGTGGCAGATATGTAAATATGAGGTTTACTTACCATTTCTTGCGAAATACGGTTCGAACACTCGAACACCTATACGGATTCTCCTGCACAGTGGCAGATACGTAAATACGGGGTTTACATACCATTTCTTGTGCAATACAGTTCGAACACTCGAACATCTATACGGATTCTCCTGCACAGTGGCAGATATGTAAATACGGGGTTTACATACCATTTCTTGCGCAATACGGTTCGAACACTCGAACACCTCTACGGATTCTCCTGCACAGTGGCAGATATGTAAATACGGGGCTTACATACCATTTCTTGCGCATTACGGTTCGAACACTCGAACACCTATACGGATTCTCCTGCACAGTGGCAGATATGTAAATACAGGGTATACATACCATTTCTTGCGCATTACGGTTCGAACACTCGAACACCTATACGGATTCTCCTACGCAGTGGCAGATATGTAAATACGGGTTTTCCGTACCATTTCTTGCGCAATGCGGTTCGAACACTCGAACACCTATACGGATTATCCCGCACAGTGGCAGATATGTAAATACGGGGTTTACGTACCATTTCTTGCGCAATACGGTTCGAACACTCGAACACCTATACGGATTCTCCTGCACAGTGGCAGATATGTAAATGCGGGGTTTACATACCATTTCTTGCACATTACGGTTCGAACACTCGAACATCTATACGGATTCTCCTGCACAGTGGCAGATATGTAAATAAGGGGTTTACATACCATTTCTTGCGCATTACGGTTCGAACACTCGAACACCTATACGGATTCTCCTACGCAGTGGCAGATATGTAAATACGGGTTTTCCGTACCATTTCTTGCGCAATGCGGTTCGAACACTCGAACACCTATACGGATTCTCCTGCACAGTGGCAGATATGTAAATACGGGGTTTACATACCATTTCTTGCGCAATACGGTTCGAACATTCGAACACCTATACGGATTCTCCTGCACAGTGGCAGATATGTAAATACGGGGTTTACATACCATTTCTTGCGCAATACGGTTCGAACACTCGAACACCTATACGGATTCTCCTGCACAGTGGCAGATATGTAAATATGAGGTTTACTTACCATTTCTTGCGAAATACGGTTCGAACACTCGAACACCTATACGGATTCTCCTGCACAGTGGCAGATACGTAAATACGGGGTTTACATACCATTTCTTGTGCAATACAGTTCGAACACTCGAACACCTATACGGATTCTCCTGCACAGTGGCAGATATGTAAATACGGGGTTTACATACCATTTCTTGCGCAATACGGTTCGAACACTCGAACACCTCTACGGATTCTCCTGCACAGTGGCAGATATGTAAATACGGGGCTTACATACCATTTCTTGCGCATTACGGTTCGAACACTCGAACACCTATACGGATTCTCCTGCACAGTGGCAGATATGTAAATACGGGGTATACATACCATTTCTTGCGCATTACGGTTCGAACACTCGAACACCTTTACGGATTCTCCTACGCAGTGGCAGATATGTAAATACGGGTTTTCCGTACCATTTCTTGCGCAATGCGGTTCGAACACTCGAACACCTATACGGATTCTCCCGCACAGTGGCAGATATGTAAATACGGGGTTTACGTACCATTTCTTGCGCAATACGGTTCGAACACTCGAACACCTATACGGATTCTCCTGCACAGTGGCAGATATGTAAATACGGGGTTTACATACCATTTCTTGCGCAATACGGTTCGAACACTCGAACACCTATACGGATTCTCCTGCACAGTGGCAGATATGTAAATACGGGGTTTACATACCATTTCTTGCGCAATACGGGTCGAACACTCGAACACCTATACGGATTCTCCTGCACAGTGGCAGATATGTAAATACGGGGTTTACATACCATTTCTTGCGCATTACGGTTCGAATTCGAACACCTATACGGATTCTCCTGCACAGTTGCAGATATGTAAATACGGGGTTTACATACCATTTCTTGCGCAATACGGTTCGAACACTCGAACACCTATACGGATTCTCCTGCACAGTGGCAGATATGTAAATAAGAGGTTTACTTACCATTTCTTGCGAAATACGGTTCGAACACTCGAACACCTATACGGATTCTCCTGCACAGTGGCAGATACGTAAATACAGGGTTTACATACCATTTCTTGTGCAATACAGTTCGAACACTCGAACATCTATACGGATTCTCCTGCACAGTGGCAGATATGTAAATACGGGGTTTACATACCATTTCTTGCGCAATACGGTTCGAACACTCGAACACCTCTACGGATTCTCCTGCACAGTGGCAGATATGTAAATACGGGGCTTACATACCATTTCTTGCGCATTACGGTTCGAACACTCGAACACCTATACGGATTCTCCTGCACAGTGGCAGATATGTAAATACGGGGTATACATACCATTTCTTGCGCATTACGGTTCGAACACTCGAACACCTATACGGATTCTCCTACGCAGTGGCAGATATGTAAATACGGGTTTTCCGTACCATTTCTTGCGCAATGCGGTTCGAACACTCGAACACCTATACGGATTCTCCCGCACAGTGGCAGATATGTAAATACGGGGTTTACGTACCATTTCTTGCGCAATACGGTTCGAACACTCGAACACCTATACGGATTCTCCTGCACAGTGGCAGATATGTAAATGCGGGGTTTACATACCATTTCTTGCACATTACGGTTCGAACACACGAACATCTATACGGGTTCTCCTGCACAGTGGCAGATATGTAAATAAGGGGTTTACATACCATTTCTTGCGCATTACGGTTCGAACACTCGAACACCTATACGGATTCTCCTACGCAGTGGCAGATATGTAAATACGGGTTTTCCGTACCATTTCTTGCGCAATGCGGTTCGAACACTCGAACACCAATACGGATTCTCCTGCACAGTGGCAGATATGTAAATACGGGGTTTACATACCATTTCTTGCGCAATACGGTTCGAACATTCGAACACCTATACGGATTCTCCTGCACAGTGGCAGATATGTAAATACGGGGTTTACATACCATTTCTTGCGCAATACGGTTCGAACACTCGAACACCTATACGGATTCTCCTGCACAGTGGCAGATATGTAAATATGAGGTTTACTTACCATTTCTTGCGAAATACGGTTCGAACACTCGAACACCTATACGGATTCTCCTGCACAGTGGCAGATACGTAAATACGGGGTTTACATACCATTTCTTGTGCAATACAGTTCGAACACTCGAACACCTATACGGATTCTCCTGCACAGTGGCAGATATGTAAATACGGGGTTTACATACCATTTCTTGCGCAATACGGTTCGAACACTCGAACACCTCTACGGATTCTCCTGCACAGTGGCAGATATGTAAATACGGGGCTTACATACCATTTCTTGCGCATTACGGTTCGAACACTCGAACACCTATACGGATTCTCCTGCACAGTGGCAGATATGTAAATACGGGGTATACATACCATTTCTTGCGCATTACGGTTCGAACACTCGAACACCTATACGGATTCTCCTACGCAGTGGCAGATATGTAAATACGGGTTTTCCGTACCATTTCTTGCGCAATGCGGTTCGAACACTCGAACACCTATACGGATTCTCCCGCACAGTGGCAGATATGTAAATACGGGGTTTACGTACCATTTCTTGCGCAATACGGTTCGAACACTCGAACACCTATACGGATTCTCCTGCACAGTGGCAGATATATAAATACGGGGTTTACATACCATTTCTTGCGCAATACGGTTCGAACACTCGAACACCTATACGGATTCTCCTGCACAGTGCCAGATATGTAAATACGGGGTTTACATACCATTTCTTGCGCAATACGGGTCGAACACTCGAACACCTATACGGATTCTCCTGCACAGTGGCAGATATGTAAATACGGGGTTTACATACCATTTCTTGCGCATTACGGTTCGAATTCGAACACCAATACGGATTCTCCTGCACAGTTGCAGATATGTAAATACGGGGTTTACATACCATTTGTTGCGCAATACGGTTCGAACACTCGAACACCTATACGGATTCTCCTGCACAGTGGCAGATATGTAAATATGAGGTTTACTTACCATTTCTTGCGAAATACGGTTCGAACACTCGAACACCTATACGGATTCTCCTGCACAGTGGCAGATACGTAAATACGGGGTTTACATACCATTTCTTGTGCAATACAGTTCGAACACTCGAACATCTATACGGATTCTCCTGCACAGTGGCAGATATGTAAATACGGGGTTTACATACCATTTCTTGCGCAATACGGTTCGAACACTCGAACACCTCTACGGATTCTCCTGCACAGTGGCAGATATGTAAATACGGGGCTTACATACCATTTCTTGCGCATTACGGTTCGAACACTCGAACACCTATACGGATTCTCCTGCACAGTGGCAGATATGTAAATACGGGGTATACATACCATTTCTTGCGCATTACGGTTCGAACACTCGAACACCTATACGGATTCTCCTACGCAGTGGCAGATATGTAAATACGGGTTTTCCGTACCATTTCTTGCGCAATGCGGTTCGAACACTCGAACACCTATACGGATTCTCCCGCACAGTGGCAGATATGTAAATACGGGGTTTACGTACCATTTCTTGCGCAATACGGTTCGAACACTCGAACACCTATACGGATTCTCCTGCACAGTGGCAGATATGTAAATGCGGGGTTTACATACCATTTCTTGCACATTACGGTTCGAACACACGAACATCTATACGGATTCTCCTGCACAGTGGCAGATATGTAAATAAGGGGTTTACATACCATTTCTTGCGCATTACGGTTCGAACACTCGAACACCTATACGGATTCTCCTACGCAGTGGCAGATATGTAAATACGGGTTTTCCGTACCATTTCTTGCGCAATGCGGTTCGAACACTCGAACACCAATACGGATTCTCCTGCACAGTGGCAGATATGTAAATACGGGGTTTACATACCATTTCTTGCGCAATACGGTTCGAACATTCGAACACCTATACGGATTCTCCTGCACAGTGGCAGATATGTAAATACGGGGTTTACATACCATTTCTTGCGCAATACGGTTCGAACACTCGAACACCTATACGGATTCTCCTGCACAGTGGCAGATATGTAAATATGAGGTTTACTTACCATTTCTTGCGAAATACGGTTCGAACACTCGAACACCTATACGGATTCTCCTGCACAGTGGCAGATACGTAAATACGGGGTTTACATACCATTTCTTGTGCAATACAGTTCGAACACTCGAACACCTATACGGATTCTCCTGCACAGTGGCAGATATGTAAATACGGGGTTTACATACCATTTCTTGCGCAATACGGTTCGAACACTCGAACACCTCTACGGATTCTCCTGCACAGTGGCAGATATGTAAATACGGGGCTTACATACCATTTCTTGCGCATTACGGTTCGAACACTCGAACACCTATACGGATTCTCCTGCACAGTGGCAGATATGTAAATACGGGGTATACATACCATTTCTTGCGCATTACGGTTCGAACACTCGAACACCTATACGGATTCTCCTACGCAGTGGCAGATATGTAAATACGGGTTTTCCGTACCATTTCTTGCGCAATGCGGTTCGAACACTCGAACACCTATACGGATTCTCCCGCACAGTGGCAGATATGTAAATACGGGGTTTACGTACCATTTCTTGCGCAATACGGTTCGAACACTCGAACACCTATACGGATTCTCCTGCACAGTGGCAGATATATAAATACGGGGTTTACATACCATTTCTTGCGCAATACGGTTCGAACACTCGAACACCTATACGGATTCTCCTGCACAGTGCCAGATATGTAAATACGGGGTTTACATACCATTTCTTGCGCAATACGGGTCGAACACTCGAACACCTATACGGATTCTCCTGCACAGTGGCAGATATGTAAATACGGGGTTTACATACCATTTCTTGCGCATTACGGTTCGAATTCGAACACCTATACGGATTCTCCTGCACAGTTGCAGATATGTAAATACGGGGTTTACATACCATTTCTTGCGCAATACGGTTCGAACACTCGAACACCTATACGGATTCTCCTGCACAGTGGCAGATATGTAAATATGAGGTTTACTTACCATTTCTTGCGAAATACGGTTCGAACACTCGAACACCTATACGGATTCTCCTGCACAGTGGCAGATACGTAAATACGGGGTTTACATACCATTTCTTGTGCAATACAGTTCGAACACTCGAACATCTATACGGATTCTCCTGCACAGTGGCAGATATGTAAATACGGGGTTTACATACCATTTCTTGCGCAATACGGTTCGAACACTCGAACACCTCTACGGATTCTCCTGCACAGTGGCAGATATGTAAATACGGGGCTTACATACCATTTCTTGCGCATTACGGTTCGAACACTCGAACACCTATACGGATTCTCCTGCACAGTGGCAGATATGTAAATACGGGGTATACATACCATTTCTTGCGCATTACGGTTCGAACACTCGAACACCTATACGGATTCTCCTACGCAGTGGCAGATATGTAAATACGGGTTTTCCGTACCATTTCTTGCGCAATGCGGTTCGAACACTCGAACACCTATACGGATTATCCCGCACAGTGGCAGATATGTAAATACGGGGTTTACGTACCATTTCTTGCGCAATACGGTTCGAACACTCGAACACCTATACGGATTCTCCTGCACAGTGGCAGATATGTAAATGCGGGGTTTACATACCATTTCTTGCACATTACGGTTCGAACACTCGAACATCTATACGGATTCTCCTGCACAGTGGCAGATATGTAAATAAGGGGTTTACATACCATTTCTTGCGCATTACGGTTCGAACACTCGAACACCTATACGGATTCTCCTACGCAGTGGCAGATATGTAAATACGGGTTTTCCGTACCATTTCTTGCGCAATGCGGTTCGAACACTCGAACACCTATACGGATTCTCCTGCACAGTGGCAGATATGTAAATACGGGGTTTACATACCATTTCTTGCGCAATACGGTTCGAACATTCGAACACCTATACGGATTCTCCTGCACAGTGGCAGATATGTAAATACGGGGTTTACATACCATTTCTTGCGCAATACGGTTCGAACACTCGAACACCTATACGGATTCTCCTGCACAGTGGCAGATATGTAAATATGAGGTTTACTTACCATTTCTTGCGAAATACGGTTCGAACACTCGAACACCTATACGGATTCTCCTGCACAGTGGCAGATACGTAAATACGGGGTTTACATACCATTTCTTGTGCAATACAGTTCGAACACTCGAACACCTATACGGATTCTCCTGCACAGTGGCAGATATGTAAATACGGGGTTTACATACCATTTCTTGCGCAATACGGTTCGAACACTCGAACACCTCTACGGATTCTCCTGCACAGTGGCAGATATGTAAATACGGGGCTTACATACCATTTCTTGCGCATTACGGTTCGAACACTCGAACACCTATACGGATTCTCCTGCACAGTGGCAGATATGTAAATACGGGGTATACATACCATTTCTTGCGCATTACGGTTCGAACACTCGAACACCTATACGGATTCTCCTACGCAGTGGCAGATATGTAAATACGGGTTTTCCGTACCATTTCTTGCGCAATGCGGTTCGAACACTCGAACACCTATACGGATTCTCCCGCACAGTGGCAGATATGTAAATACGGGGTTTACGTACCATTTCTTGCGCAATACGGTTCGAACACTCGAACACCTATACGGATTCTCCTGCACAGTGGCAGATATGTAAATACGGAGTTTACATACCATTTCTTGCGCAATACGGTTCGAACACTCGAACACCTATACGGATTCTCCTGCACAGTGGCAGATATGTAAATACGGGGTTTACATACCATTTCTTGCGCAATACGGGTCGAACACTCGAACACCTATACGGATTCTCCTGCACAGTGGCAGATATGTAAATACGGGGTTTACATACCATTTCTTGCGCATTACGGTTCGAATTCGAACACCTATACGGATTCTCCTGCACAGTTGCAGATATGTAAATACGGGGTTTACATACCATTTCTTGCGCAATACGGTTCGAACACTCGAACACCTATACGGATTCTCCTGCACAGTGGCAGATATGTAAATATGAGGTTTACTTACCATTTCTTGCGAAATACGGTTCGAACACTCGAACACCTATACGGATTCTCCTGCACAGTGGCAGATACGTAAATACGGGGTTTACATACCATTTCTTGTGCAATACAGTTCGAACACTCGAACATCTATACGGATTCTCCTGCACAGTGGCAGATATGTAAATACGGGGTTTACATACCATTTCTTGCGCAATACGGTTCGAACACTCGAACACCTCTACGGATTCTCCTGCACAGTGGCAGATATGTAAATACGGGGCTTACATACCATTTCTTGCGCATTACGGTTCGAACACTCGAACACCTATACGGATTCTCCTGCACAGTGGCAGATATGTAAATACGGGGTATACATACCATTTCTTGCGCATTACGGTTCGAACACTCGAACACCTATACGGATTCTCCTACGCAGTGGCAGATATGTAAATACGGGTTTTCCGTACCATTTCTTGCGCAATGCGGTTCGAACACTCGAACACCTATACGGATTCTCCCGCACAGTGGCAGATATGTAAATACGGGGTTTACGTACCATTTCTTGCGCAATACGGTTCGAACACTCGAACACCTATACGGATTCTCCTGCACAGTGGCAGATATGTAAATGCGGGGTTTACATACCATTTCTTGCGCAATACGGTTCGAACACTCGAACACCTATACGGATTCTCCTGCACAGTGGCAGATATGTAAATATGAGGTTTACTTACCATTTCTTACGAAATACGGTTCAAACACTCGAACACCTATACGGATTCTCCTACGCAGTGGCAGATATGTAAATACGGGTTTTCCGTACCATTTCTTGCGCAATGCGGTTCGAACACTCGAACACCAATACGGATTCTCCTGCATAGTGGCAGATATGTAAATACGGGGTTTACATACCATTTCTTGCGCAATACGGTTCGAACATTCGAACACCTATACGGATTCTCCTGCACAGTGGCAGATATGTAAATACGGGGTTTACATACCATTTCTTGCGCAATACGGTTCGAACACTCGAACACCTATACGGATTCTCCTGCACAGTGGCAGATATGTAAATATGAGGTTTACTTACCATTTCTTGCGAAATACGGTTCGAACACTCGAACACCTATACGGATTCTCCTGCACAGTGGCAGATACGTAAATACGGGGTTTACATACCATTTCTTGTGCAATACAGTTCGAACACTCGAACACCTATACGGATTCTCCTGCACAGTGGCAGATATGTAAATACGGGGTTTACATACCATTTCTTGCGCAATACGGTTCGAACACTCGAACACCTCTACGGATTCTCCTGCACAGTGGCAGATATGTAAATACGGGGCTTACATACCATTTCTTGCGCATTACGGTTCGAACACTCGAACACCTATACGGATTCTCCTGCACAGTGGCAGATATGTAAATACGGGGTATACATACCATTTCTTGCGCATTACGGTTCGAACACTCGAACACCTATACGGATTCTCCTACACAGTGGCAGATATGTAAATACGGGTTTTCCGTACCATTTCTTGCGCAATGCGGTTCGAACACTCGAACACCTATACGGATTCTCCCGCACAGTGGCAGATATGTAAATACGGGGTTTACGTACCATTTCTTGCGCAATACGGTTCGAACACTCGAACACCTATACGGATTCTCCTGCACAGTGGCAGATATGTAAATACGGGGTTTACATACCATTTCTTGCGCAATACGGTTCGAACACTCGAACACCTATACGGATTCTCCTGCACAGTGGCAGATATGTAAATACGGGGTTTACATACCATTTCTTGCGCAATACGGGTCGAACACTCGAACACCTATACGGATTCTCCTGCACAGTGGCAGATATGTAAATACGGGGTTTACATACCATTTCTTGCGCATTACGGTTCGAATTCGAACACCTATACGGATTCTCCTGCACAGTTGCAGATATGTAAATACGGGGTTTACATACCATTTCTTGCGCAATACGGTTCGAACACTCGAACACCTATACGGATTCTCCTGCACAGTGGCAGATATGTAAATATGAGGTTTACTTACCATTTCTTGCGAAATACGGTTCGAACACTCGAACACCTATACGGATTCTCCTGCACAGTGGCAGATACGTAAATACGGGGTTTACATACCATTTCTTGTGCAATACAGTTCGAACACTCGAACATCTATACGGATTCTCCTGCACAGTGGCAGATATGTAAATACGGGGTTTACATACCATTTCTTGCGCAATACGGTTCGAACACTCGAACACCTCTACGGATTCTCCTGCACAGTGGCAGATATGTAAATACGGGGCTTACATACCATTTCTTGCGCATTACGGTTCGAACACTCGAACACCTATACGGATTCTCCTGCACAGTGGCAAATATGTAAATACGGGGTATACATACCATTTCTTGCGCATTACGGTTCGAACACTCGAACACCTATACGGATTCTCCTACGCAGTGGCAGATATGTAAATACGGGTTTTCCGTACCATTTCTTGCACAATGCGGTTCGAACACTCGAACACCTATACGGATTCTCCCGCACAGTGGCAGATATGTAAATACGGGGTTTACGTACCATTTCTTGCGCAATACGGTTCGAACACTCGAACACCTATACGGATTCTCCTGCACAGTGGCAGATATGTAAATGCGGGGTTTACATACCATTTCTTGCACATTACGGTTCGAACACTCGAACATCTATACGGATTCTCCTGCACAGTGGCAGATATGTAAATAAGGGGTTTACATACCATTTCTTGCGCATTACGGTTCGAACACTCGAACACCTATACGGATTCTCCTACGCAGTGGCAGATATGTAAATACGGGTTTTCCGTACCATTTCTTGCGCAATGCGGTTCGAACACTCGAACACCTATACGGATTCTCCTGCACAGTGGCAGATATGTAAATACGGGGTTTACATACCATTTCTTGCGCAATACGGTTCGAACATTCGAACACCTATACGGATTCTCCTGCACAGTGGCAGATATGTAAATACGGGGTTTACATACCATTTCTTGCGCAATACGGTTCGAACACTCGAACACCTATACGGATTCTCCTGCACAGTGGCAGATATGTAAATATGAGGTTTACTTACCATTTCTTGCGAAATACGGTTCGAACACTCGAACTCCTATACGGATTCTCCTGCACAGTGGCAGATACGTAAATACGGGGTTTACATACCATTTCTTGTGCAATACAGTTCGAACACTCGAACACCTATACGGAATCTCCTGCACAGTGGCAGATATGTAAATACGGGGTTTACATACCATTTCTTGCGCAATACGGTTCGAACACTCGAACACCTCTACGGATTCTCCTGCACAGTGGCAGATATGTAAATACGGGGCTTACATACCATTTCTTGCGCATTACGGTTCGAACACTCGAACACCTATACGGATTCTCCTGCACAGTGGCAGATATGTAAATACGGGGTATACATACCATTTCTTGCGCATTACGGTTCGAACACTCGAACACCTATACGGATTCTCCTACGCAGTGGCAGATATGTAAATACGGGTTTTCCGTACCATTTCTTGCGCAATGCGGTTCGAACACTCGAACACCTATACGGATTCTCCCGCACAGTGGCAGATATGTAAATACGGGGTTTACGTACCATTTCTTGCGCAATACGGTTCGAACACTCGAACACCTATACGGATTCTCCTGCACAGTGGCAGATATGTAAATACGGGGTTTACATACCATTTCTTGCGCAATACGGGTCGAACACTCGAACACCTATACGGATTCTCCTGCACAGTGGCAGATATGTAAATACGGGGTTTACATACCATTTCTTGCGCATTACGGTTCGAATTCGAACACCTATACGGATTCTCCTGCACAGTTGCAGATATGTAAATACGGGGTTTACATACCATTTCTTGCGCAATACGGTTCGAACACTCGAACACCTATACGGATTCTCCTGCACAGTGGCAGATATGTAAATATGAGGTTTATTTACCATTTCTTGCGAAATACGGTTCGAACACTCGAACACCTATACGGATTCTCCTGCACAGTGGCAGATACGTAAATACGGGGTTTACATACCATTTCTTGTGCAATACAGTTCGAACACTCGAACACCTATACGGATTCTCCCGCACAGTGGCAGATATGTAAATACGGGGTTTACATACCATTTCTTGCGCAATACGGTTCGAACACTCGAACACCTCTACGGATTCTCCTGCACAGTGGCAGATATGTAAATACGGGGCTTACATACCATTTCTTGCGCATTACGGTTCGAACACTCGAACACCTATACGGATTCTCCTGCACAGTGGCAGATATGTAAATACGGGGTATACATACCATTTCTTGCGCATTACGGTTCGAACACTCGAACACCTATACGGATTCTCCTACGCAGTGGCAGATATGTAAATACGGGTTTTCCGTACCATTTCTTGCGCAATGCGGTTCGAACACTCGAACACCTATACGGATTCTCCCGCACAGTGGCAGATATGTAAATACGGGGTTTACGTACCATTTCTTGCGCAATACGGTTCGAACACTCGAACACCTATACGGATTCTCCTGCACAGTGGCAGATATGTAAATACGGGGTTTACATACCATTTCTTGCTTAATACGGTTCGAACACTCGAACACCTATACGGATTCTCCTACACAGTGGCAGATATGTAAATACGGGGTTTACATACCATTTCTTGCGCAATACGGGTCGAACACTCGAACACCTATACGGATTCTCCTGCACAGTGGCAGATATGTAAATACGGGGTTTACATACCATTTCTTGCGCATTACGGTTCGAATTCGAACACCTATACGGATTCTCCTGCACAGTTGCAGATATGTAAATACGGGGTTTACATACCATTTCTTGCGCAATACGGTTCGAACACTCGAACACCTATACGGATTCTCCTGCACAGTGGCAGATATGTAAATGCGGGGTTTACTTACCATTTCTTGCGAAATACGGTTCGAACACTCGAACACCTATACGGATTCTCCTGCACAGTGGTAGATATGTAAATACGGGGTTTACATACCATTTCTTGCGCATTACGGTTCGAACACTCGAACACCTATACGGATTCTCCTGCACAGTGGCAGACATGTAAATACGGGGTTTACATACCATTTCTTGCGCAATACGGTTCGAACACTCGAACACCTATACGGATTCTCCTGCACAGTGGCAGATATGTAAATACGGGGTTTACATACCATTTCTTGCGCAATACGGGTCGAACACTCGAACACCTATACGGATTCTCCTGCACAGTGGCAGATATGTAAATACGGGGTTTACATACCATTTCTTGCGCATTACGGTTCGAATTCGAACACCTATACGGATTCTCCTGCACAGTTGCAGATATGTAAATACGGGGTTTACATACCATTTCTTGCGCAATACGGTTCGAACACTCGAACACCTATACGGATTCTCCTGCACAGTGGCAGATATGTAAATATGAGGTTTACTTACCATTTCTTACGAAATACGGTTCGAACACTCGAACACCTATACGGATTCTCCTGCACAGTGGCAGATACGTAAATACGGGGTTTACATACCATTTCTTGTGCAATACAGTTCGAACACTCGAACACCTATACGGATTCTCCTGCACAGTGGCAGATATGTAAATACGGGGTTTACATACCAATTCTTGCGCAATACGGTTCGAACACTCGGACACCTCTACGGATTCTCCTGCACAGTGGCAGATATGTAAATACGGGGCTTACATACCATTTCTTGCGCATTACGGTTCGAACACTCGAACACCTATACGGATTCTCCTGCATAGTGGTAGATATGTAAATACGGGGTATACATACCATTTCTTGCGCATTACGGTTCGAACACTCGAACACCTATACGGATTCTCCTACGCAGTGGCAGATATGTAAATACGGGTTTTCCGTACCATTTCTTGCGCAATGCGGTTCGAACACTCGAACACCTATACGGATTCTCCCGCACAGTGGCAGATATGTAAATACGGGGTTTACGTACCATTTCTTGCGCAATACGGTTCGAACACTCGAACACCTATACGGATTCTCCTGCACAGTGGCAGATATGTAAATACGGGTTTACATACCATTTCTTGCTTAATACGGTTCGAACACTCGAACACCTATACGGATTCTCCTGCACAGTGGCAGATATGTAAATACGGGGTTTACATACCATTTCTTGCGCAATACGGGTCGAACACTCGAACACCTATACGGATTCTCCTGCACAGTGGCAGATATGTAAATACGGGGTTTACATACCATTTCTTGCGCATTACGGTTCGAATTCGAACACCTATACGGATTCTCCTGCACAGTTGCAGATATGTAAATACGGGGTTTACATACCATTTCTTGCGCAATACGGTTCGAACACTCGAACACCTATACGGATTCTCCTGCACAGTGGCAGATATGTAAATGCGGGGTTTACTTACCATTTCTTGCGAAATACGGTTCGAACACTCGAACACCAATACGGATTCTCCTGCACAGTGGCAGATATGTAAATACGGGGTTTACATACCATTTCTTGCGCATTACGGTTCGAACACTCGAACACCTATACGGATTCTCCTGCACAGTGGCAGACATGTAAATACGGGGTTTACATACCATTTCTTGCGCAATACGGTTCGAACACTCGAACACCTATACGGATTCTCCTGCACAGTGGCAGATATGTAAATACGGGGTTTACATACCATTTCTTGCGCAATACGGTTCGAACACTCGAAAACCTATACGGATTCTCCTGCACAGTGGCAGATATGTAAATACGGGGTTTACATACCATTTCATGCGCAATACGGTTCGAACACTCGAACACCTATACGGATTCTCCTGCACAGTGGCAGATATGTAAATATGGGGTTTACTTACCATTTCTTGCGAAATACGGTTCGAACACTCGAACACCTATACGGATTCTCCTGCATAGTGGCAGATATGTAAATATGGGGTTTACTTACCATTTCTTGCGAAATACGGTTCGAACACTCGAACACCTATACGGATTCTCCTGCACAGTGGCAGATATGTAAATACGGGGTTTACATACCATTTCTTGCGCAATACGGGTCGAACACTCGAACACCTATACGGATTCTCCTGCACAGTGGCAGATATGTAAATACGGGGTTTACATACCATTTCTTGCGCATTACGGTTCGAATTCGAACACCTATACGGATTCTCCTGCACAGTTGCAGATATGTAAATACGGGGTTTACATACCATTTCTTGCGCAATACGGTTCGAACACTCGAACACCTATACGGATTCTCCTGCACAGTGGCAGATATGTAAATATGAGGTTTACTTACCATTTCTTGCGAAATACGGTTCGAACACTCGAACACCTATACGGATTCTCCTGCACAGTGGCAGATACGTAAATACGGGGTTTACATACCATTTCTTGTGCAATACAGTTCGAACACTCGAACACCTATACGGATTCTCCCGCACAGTGGCAGATATGTAAATACGGGGTTTACATACCATTTCTTGCGCAATACGGTTCGAACACTCGAACACCTCTACGGATTCTCCTGCACAGTGGCAGATATGTAAATACGGGGCTTACATACCATTTCTTGCGCATTACGGTTCGAACACTCGAACACCTATACGGATTCTCCTGCACAGTGGCAGATATGTAAATACGGGGTATACATACCATTTCTTGCGCATTACGGTTCGAACACTCGAACACCTATACGGATTCTCCTACGCAGTGGCAGATATGTAAATACGGGTTTTCCGTACCATTTCTTGCGCAATGCGGTTCGAACACTCGAACACCTATACGGATTCTCCCGCACAGTGGCAGATATGTAAATACGGGGTTTACGTACCATTTCTTGCGCAATACGGTTCGAACACTCGAACACCTATACGGATTCTCCTGCACAGTGGCAGATATGTAAATACGGGGTTTACATACCATTTCTTGCTTAATACGGTTCGAACACTCGAACACCTATACGGATTCTCCTACACAGTGGCAGATATGTAAATACGGGGTTTACATACCATTTCTTGCGCAATACGGGTCGAACACTCGAACACCTATACGGATTCTCCTGCACAGTGGCAGATATGTAAATACGGGGTTTACATACCATTTCTTGCGCATTACGGTTCGAATTCGAACACCTATACGGATTCTCCTGCACAGTTGCAGATATGTAAATACGGGGTTTACATACCATTTCTTGCGCAATACGGTTCGAACACTCGAACACCTATACGGATTCTCCTGCACAGTGGCAGATATGTAAATGCGGGGTTTACTTACCATTTCTTGCGAAATACGGTTCGAACACTCGAACACCTATACGGATTCTCCTGCACAGTGGTAGATATGTAAATACGGGGTTTACATACCATTTCTTGCGCATTACGGTTCGAACACTCGAACACCTATACGGATTCTCCTGCACAGTGGCAGACATGTAAATACGGGGTTTACATACCATTTCTTGCGCAATACGGTTCGAACACTCGAACACCTATACGGATTCTCCTGCACAGTGGCAGATATGTAAATACGGGGTTTACATACCATTTCTTGCGCAATACGGGTCGAACACTCGAACACCTATACGGATTCTCCTGCACAGTGGCAGATATGTAAATACGGGGTTTACATACCATTTCTTGCGCATTACGGTTCGAATTCGAACACCTATACGGATTCTCCTGCACAGTTGCAGATATGTAAATACGGGGTTTACATACCATTTCTTGCGCAATACGGTTCGAACACTCGAACACCTATACGGATTCTCCTGCACAGTGGCAGATATGTAAATATGAGGTTTACTTACCATTTCTTACGAAATACGGTTCGAACACTCGAACACCTATACGGATTCTCCTGCACAGTGGCAGATACGTAAATACGGGGTTTACATACCATTTCTTGTGCAATACAGTTCGAACACTCGAACACCTATACGGATTCTCCTGCACAGTGGCAGATATGTAAATACGGGGTTTACATACCAATTCTTGCGCAATACGGTTCGAACACTCGAACACCTCTACGGATTCTCCTGCACAGTGGCAGATATGTAAATACGGGGCTTACATACCATTTCTTGCGCATTACGGTTCAAACACTCGAACACCTATACGGATTCTCCTGCATAGTGGTAGATATGTAAATACGGGGTATACATACCATTTCTTGCGCATTACGGTTCGAACACTCGAACACCTATACGGATTCTCCTACGCAGTGGCAGATATGTAAATACGGGTTTTCCGTACCATTTCTTGCGCAATGCGGTTCGAACACTCGAACACCTATACGGATTCTCCCGCACAGTGGCAGATATGTAAATACGGGGTTTACGTACCATTTCTTGCGCAATACGGTTCGAACACTCGAACACCTATACGGATTCTCCTGCACAGTGGCAGATATGTAAATACGGGTTTACATACCATTTCTTGCTTAATACGGTTCGAACACTCGAACACCTATACGGATTCTCCTGCACAGTGGCAGATATGTAAATACGGGGTTTACATACCATTTCTTGCGCAATACGGGTCGAACACTCGAACACCTATACGGATTCTCCTGCACAGTGGCAGATATGTAAATACGGGGTTTACATACCATTTCTTGCGCATTACGGTTCGAATTCGAACACCTATACGGATTCTCCTGCACAGTTGCAGATATGTAAATACGGGGTTTACATACCATTTCTTGCGCAATACGGTTCGAACACTCGAACACCTATACGGATTCTCCTGCACAGTGGCAGATATGTAAATGCGGGGTTTACTTACCATTTCTTGCGAAATACGGTTCGAACACTCGAACACCTATACGGATTCTCCTGCACAGTGGCAGATATGTAAATACGGGGTTTACATACCATTTCTTGCGCATTACGGTTCGAACACTCGAACACCTATACGGATTCTCCTGCACAGTGGCAGACATGTAAATACGGGGTTTACATACCATTTCTTGCGCAATACGGTTCGAACACTCGAACACCTATACGGATTCTCCTGCACAGTGGCAGATATGTAAATACGGGGTTTACATACCATTTCTTGCGCAATACGGTTCGAACACTCGAAAACCTATACGGATTCTCCTGCACAGTGGCAGATATGTAAATACGGGGTTTACATACCATTTCATGCGCAATACGGTTCGAACACTCGAACACCTATACGGATTCTCCTGCACAGTGGCAGATATGTAAATATGGGGTTTACTTACCATTTCTTGCGAAATACGGTTCGAACACTCGAACACCTATACGGATTCTCCTGCATAGTGGCAGATATGTAAATATGGGGTTTACTTACCATTTCTTGCGAAATACGGTTCGAACACTCGAACACCTATACGGATTCTCCTGCACAGTGGCAGATATGTAAATACGGGGTTTACATACCTTTTCTTGCGCATTACGGTTCGAACACTCGAACACCTATACGGATTCTCCTGCACAGTGGCAGATATGTAAATACGTGGTTTACATACCATTTCTTGCGCAATACGGTTCGAACACTCGAACACCTATACGGATTCTCCTGCACAGTGGCAGATATGTAAATACGGGGTTTACATACCATTTCTTGCGCAATACGGTTCGAACACTCGAAAACCTCTACGGATACTCCTGCACAGTGGCAGATATGTAAATACGGGGTTTACATACCATTTCTTGCGCAATACGGTTCGAACACTCGAACACCTATACGGATTCTCCTGCACAGTGGCAGATATGTAAATACAGGGTTTCCGTACCATTTCTTTTGCAATCCGGTTCGAACACTCGAACACCTATACGGATTCTCCTGCACAGTGGCAGATATGTAAATACGGGGTTTACGTACCATTTCTTGCGCAATACGGTTCGAACACTCGAACACCTATACGGATTCTCCAGCACAATGGCAGATATGTAAATACGGGGTTTACATACCATTTCTTGCGCAATACGGTTCGAACACTCGAACACCTATACGGATTCTCCTGCACAGTGGCAGATATGTAAATACGGGGTTTACATACCATTTCTTGCGCAATACGGTTCAAACATTCGAACACCTATACGGATTCTCCTGCACAGTGGCAGATTTGTAAATACGGGGTTTACATACCATTTCTTGCGCAATACGGTTCAAACACTCGAACACCTATACGGATTCTCCTGCACAGTGGCAGATATGTAAATATGAGGTTTACTTACCATTTCATGCGAAATACGGTTCGAACACTCGAACACCAATACGGATTCTCCTGCACAGTGGCAGATATGTAAATACGGGGTTTACATACCATTTCTTGCGCAATACAGTTCGAACACTCGAACACCTATATGGATTCTCCTGCACAGTGGCAGATATGTAAATACGGGGTTTACATACCATTTCTTGCGCAATACGGTTCGAACACTCGAACACCTATACGGATTCTCCTGCACAGTGGCAGATATGTAAATACGGGGTTTACATACCATTTCTTGCGCAATACGGGTCGAACACTCGAACACCTATACGGATTCTCCTGCAAAGTGGCAGATATGTAAATACGGGGTTTACATACCATTTCTTGCGCATTACGGTTCGAATTCGAACACCTATACGGATTCTCCTGCACAGTTGCAGATATGTAAATACGGGGTTTACATACCATTTCTTGCGCAATACGGTTCGAACACTCGAACACCTATACGGATTCTCCTGCACAGTGGCAGATATGTAAATATGAGGTTTACTTACCATTTCTTACGAAATACGGTTCGAACACTCGAACACCTATACGGATTCTCCTGCACAGTGGCAGATACGTAAATACGGGGTTTACATACCATTTCTTGTGCAATACAGTTCGAACACTCGAACACCTATACGGATTCTCCTGCACAGTGGCAGATATGTAAATACGGGGTTTACATACCAATTCTTGCGCAATACGGTTCGAACACTCGAACACCTCTACGGATTCTCCTGCACAGTGGCAGATATGTAAATACGGGGCTTACATACCATTTCTTGCGCATTACGGTTCGAACACTCGAACACCTATACGGATTCTCCTGCACAGTGGCAGATATGTAAATACGGGGTATACATACCATTTCTTGCGCATTACGGTTCGAACACTCGAACACCTATACGGATTCTCCTACGCAGTGGCAGATATGTAAATACGGGTTTTCCGTACCATTTCTTGCGCAATGCGGCTCGAACACTCGAACACCTATACGGATTCTCCCGCACAGTGGCAGATATGTAAATACGGGGTTTACGTACCATTTCTTGCGCAATACGGTTCGAACACTCGAACACCTATACGGATTCTCCTGCACAGTGGCAGATATGTAAATACGGGGTTTACATACCATTTCTTGCTTAATACGGTTCGAACACTCGAACACCTATACGGATTCTCCTGCACAGTGGCAGATATGTAAATACGGGGTTTACATACCATTTCTTGCGCAATACGGGTCGAACACTCGAACACCTATACGGATTCTCCTGCACAGTGGCAGATATGTAAATACGGGGTTTACATACCATTTCTTGCGCATTACGGTTCGAATTCGAACACCTATACGGATTCTCCTGCACAGTTGCAGATATGTAAATACGGGGTTTACATACCATTTCTTGCGCAATGCGGTTCGAACACTCGAACACCTATACGGATTCTCCCGCACAGTGGCAGATATGTAAATACGGGGTTTACGTACCATTTCTTGCGAAATACGGTTCGAACACTCGAACACCTATACGGATTCTCCTGCACAGTGGCAGATATGTAAATACGGGGTTTACATACCATTTCTTGCGCATTACGGTTCGAACACTCGAACACCTATACGGATTCTCCTGCACAGTGGCAGACATGTAAATACGGGGTTTACATACCATTTCTTGCGCAATACGGTTCGAACACTCGAACACCTATACGGATTCTCCTGCACAGTGGCAGATATGTAAATACGGGGTTTACATACCATTTCTTGCGCAATACGGTTCGAACACTCGAAAACCTATACGGATTCTCCTGCACAGTGGCAGATATGTAAATACGGGGTTTACATACCATTTCATGCGCAATACGGTTCGAACACTCGAACACCTATACGGATTCTCCTGCACAGTGGCAGATATGTAAATATGGGGTTTACTTACCATTTCTTGCGAAATACGGTTCGAACACTCGAACACCTATACGGATTCTCCTGCATAGTGGCAGATATGTAAATATGGGGTTTACTTACCATTTCTTGCGAAATACGGTTCGAACACTCGAACACCTATACGGATTCTCCTGCACAGTGGCAGATATGTAAATACGGGGTTTACATACCATTTATTGCGCATTACGGTTCGAACACTCGAACACCTATACGGATTCTCCTGCACAGTGGCAGATATGTAAATACGTGGTTTACATACCATTTCTTGCGCAATACGGTTCGAACACTCGAACACCTATACGGATTCTCCTGCACAGTGGCAGATATGTAAATACGGGGTTTACATACCATTTCTTGCGCAATACGGTTCGAACACTCGAAAACCTCTACGGATTCTCCTGCACAGTGGCAGATATGTAAATACGGGGTTTACATACCATTTCTTGCGCAATACGGTTCGAACACTCGAACACCTATACGGATTCTCCTGCACAGTGGCAGATATGTAAATACAGGGTTTCCGTACCATTTCTTTTGCAATCCGATTCGAACACTCGAACACCTATACGGATTCTCCTGCACAGTGGCAGATATGTAAATACGGGGTTTACGTACCATTTCTTGCGCAATACGGTTCGAACACTCGAACACCTATACGGATTCTCCAGCACAATGGCAGATATGTAAATACGGGGTTTACATACCATTTCTTGCGCAATACGGTTCGAACACTCGAACACCTATACGGATTCTCCTGCACAGTGGCAGATATGTAAATACGGGGTTTACATACCATTTCTTGCGCAATACGGTTCAAACATTCGAACACCTATACGGATTCTCCTGCACAGTGGCAGATTTGTAAATACGGGGTTTACATACCATTTCTTGCGCAATACGGTTCAAACACTCGAACACCTATACGGATTCTCCTGCACAGTGGCAGATATGTAAATATGAGGTTTACTTACCATTTCATGCGAAATACGGTTCGAACACTCGAACACCAATACGGATTCTCCTGCACAGTGGCAGATACGTAAATACGGGGTTTACATACCATTTCTTGCGCAATACAGTTCGAACACTCGAACACCTATATGGATTCTCCTGCACAGTGGCAGATATGTAAATACGGGGTTTACATACCATTTCTTGCGCAATACGGTTCGAACACTCGAACACCTATACGGATTCTCCTGCACAGTGGCAGATATGTAAATACGGGGTTTACATACCATTTCTTGCGCATTACGGTTCGAACACTCGAACACCTATACGGATTCTCCTGCACAGTGGCAGATATGTAAATACGGGGTTTACATACCATTTCTTGCGCATTACGGTTCGAACACTCGAACACCTATACGGATTCTCCTACACAGTGGCAGATATGTAAATACGGGGTTTACATACCATTTCTTGCGCAATACGGTTCGAACACTCGAACACCTATACGGATTCTCCTGCACAGTGGCAGATATGTAAATACGGGGTTTACATACCATTTCTTGCGCAATACGGGTCGAACAATCGAACACCTATACGGATTCTCCTGCACAGTGGTAGATATGTAAATACGGGGTTTACATACCATTTCTTGCGCATTACGGTTCGAACACTCGAACACCTATACGGATTCTCCTGCACAGTGGCAGATATGTAAATACGGGGTTTACATACCATTTCTTGCGCAATACGGTTCGAACACTCGAACACCTATACGGATTCTCCGGCACAGTGGCAGATATGTAAATGCGGGGTTTACTTACCATTTCTTGCGAAATATGGTTCGAACACTCGAACACCTATACGGATTCTCCTGCACAGTTGCAGATATGTAAATACGGGGTTTACATACCATTTCTTGCGCAATGCGGTTCGAACACTCGAACACCTATACGGATTCTCCCGCACAGTGGCAGATATGTAAATACGGGGTTTACGTACCATTTCTTGCGAAATACGGTTCGAACACTCGAACACCTATACGGATTCTCCTGCACAGTGGCAGATATGTAAATACGGGGTTTACATACCATTTCTTGCGCATTACGGTTCGAACACTCGAACACCTATACGGATTCTCCTGCACAGTGGCAGACATGTAAATACGGGGTTTACATACCATTTCTTGCGCAATACGGTTCGAACACTCGAACACCTATACGGATTCTCCTGCACAGTGGCAGATATGTAAATACGGGGTTTACATACCATTTCTTGCGCAATACGGTTCGAACACTCGAAAACCTATACGGATTCTCCTGCACAGTGGCAGATATGTAAATACGGGGTTTACATACCATTTCATGCGCAATACGGTTCGAACACTCGAACACCTATACGGATTCTCCTGCACAGTGGCAGATATGTAAATATGGGGTTTACTTACCATTTCTTGCGAAATACGGTTCGAACACTCGAACACCTATACGGATTCTCCTGCATAGTGGCAGATATGTAAATATGGGGTTTACTTACCATTTCTTGCGAAATACGGTTCGAACACTCGAACACCTATACGGATTCTCCTGCACAGTGGCAGATATGTAAATACGGGGTTTACATACCATTTCTTGCGCATTACGGTTCGAACACTCGAACACCTATACGGATTCTCCTGCACAGTGGCAGATATGTAAATACGTGGTTTACATACCATTTCTTGCGCAATACGGTTCGAACACTCGAACACCTATACGGATTCTCCTGCACAGTGGCAGATATGTAAATACGGGGTTTACATACCATTTCTTGCGCAATACGGTTCGAACACTCGAAAACCTCTACGGATTCTCCTGCACAGTGGCAGATATGTAAATACGGGGTTTACATACCATTTCTTGCGCAATACGGTTCGAACACTCGAACACCTATACGGATTCTCCTGCACAGTGGCAGATATGTAAATACGGGGTTTACATACCATTTCTTGCGCAATACGGTTCGAACACTCGAACACCTATACGGATTCTCCTGCACAGTGGCAGATATGTAAATACGGGGTTTACATACCATTTCTTGCGCAATACGGTTCAAACACTCGAACACCTATACGGATTCTCCTGCACAGTGGCAGATATGTAAATATGAGGTTTACTTACCATTTCATGCGAAATACGGTTCGAACACTCGAACACCAATACGGATTCTCCTGCACAGTGGCAGATATGTAAATACGGGGTTTACATACCATTTCTTGCGCAATACGGTTCGAACACTCGAACACCAATACGGATTCTCCTACACAGTGGCAGATATGTAAATACGGGGTTTACATACCATTTCTTGCGCAATACGGTTCGAACACTCGAACACCTATACGGATTCTCCTGCACAGTGGCAGATATGTAAATACGGGGTTTACATACCATTTCTTGCGCAATACGGGTCGAACAATCGAACACCTATACGGATTCTCCTGCACAGTGGTAGATATGTAAATACGGGGTTTACATACCATTTCTTGCGCATTACGGTTCGAACACTCGAACACCTATACGGATTCTCCTGCACAGTGGCAGATATGTAAATACGGGGTTTACGTACCATTTCTTGCGCAATACGGTTCGAACACTCGAACACCTATACGGATTCTCCGGCACAGTGGCAGATATGTAAATGCGGGGTTTACTTACCATTTCTTGCGAAATACGGTTCGAACACTCGAACACCTATACGGATTCTCCTGCACAGTGGCAGATATGTAAATACGGGGTTTACATACCATTTCTTGCGCATTACGGTTCGAACACTCGAACACCTATACGGATTCTCCTGCACAGTGGCAGATATGTAAATACGGGGTTTACATACCATTTCTTGCGCAATACGGTTCGAACACTCGAACACCTATACGGATTCTCCTGCACAGTGGCAGAAATGTATATGTGGGGTTTACTTACCATTTCTTGCGAAATACGGTTCGAACACTCGAACACCTATACAGATTCTCCTGCACAGTGGCAGATATGTAAATACGGGGTTTACATACCATTTCTTGCGCATTACGGTTCGAACACTCGAACACCTATACGGATTCTCCTGCACAGTGGCAGATATGTAAATACGGGGTTTACATACCATTTCTTGCGCAATACGGTTCGAACACTCGAACACCTATACGGATTCTCCTGCACAGTGGCAGATATGTAAATACGGGGTTTACATACCATTTCTTGCGCAATACGGTTCGAACACTCGAACACCTATACGGATTCTCCTGCATAGTGGCAGATATATAAATACGGGGTTTACATACCATTTCTTGCGCATTACGGTTCGAACACTCGAACACCTATACGGATTCTCCTGCACAGTGGCAGATATGTAAATACGGGGTTTACATACCATTTCTTGCGCAATACGGTTCGAACACTCGAACACCTATACGGATTCTCCTGCACAGTGGCAGATATGTAAATGCGGGGTTTACATACCATTTCTTGCGCAATACGGGTCGAACAATCGAACACCTATACGGATTCTCCTGCACAGTGGTAGATATGTAAATACGGGGTTTACATACCATTTCTTGCGCATTACGGTTCGAACACTCGAACACCTATACGGATTCTCCTGCACAGCGGCAGATATGTAAATACGGGGTTTACATACCATTTCTTGCGCAATACGGTTCGAACACTCGAACACCTATACGGATTCTCCGGCACAGCGGCAGATATGTAAATGCGGGGTTTACTTACCATTTCTTGCGAAATACGGTTCGAACACTCGAACACCTATACGGATTCTCCTGCACAGTGGCAGATATGTAAATACGGGGTTTACATACCATTTCTTGCGCATTACGGTTCGAACACTCGAACACCTATACGGATTTTCCTACACAGTGGCAGATATGTAAATACGGGGTTTACATACCATTTCTTGCGCATTACGGTTCGAACACTCGAACACCTATACGGATTCTCCTGCACAGTGGCAGATATGTAAATACGGGGTTTACATACCATTTCTTGCGCAATACGGTTCGAACACTCGAACACCTATACGGATTCTCCTGCACAGTGGCAGAAATGTATATGTGGGGTTTACTTACCATTTCTTGCGAAATACGGTTCGAACACTCGAACACCTATACAGATTCTCCTGCACAGTGGCAGATATGTAAATACGGGGTTTACATACCATTTCTTGCGCATTAAGGTTCGAACACTCGAACACCTACACGGATTCTGCTGCACAGTGGCAGATATGTAAATACGGGGTTTACATACCATTTCTTGCGTAATACGGTTCGAACACTCGAACACCTATACGGATTCTCCCGCACAGTGGCAGATATGTAAATACGGGGTTTACATACCATTTCTTGGGCAATACGGTTCGAACACTCGAAAACCTATACGGATTCTCCTGCACAGTGGCAGATATGTAAATACGGGGTTTACATACCATTTCTTGCGCAATACGGTTCGAACACTCGAAAACCTATACGGATTCTCCTGCACAGTGGCAGACATGTAAATACGGGGTTTACATACCATTTCTGGCGCAATACGGTTCGAACACTCGAACACCTATACGGATTCTCCTACACAGTGGCAGATATGTAAATATGGGGTTTACTTACCAATTCTTGCGAAATACGGTTCGAACACTCGAACACCTATACGGATTCTCCTGCACAGTGGCAGATATGTAAATATGGGGTTTACTTACCATTTCTTGCGAAATACGGTTCGAACACTCGAACACCTATACGGATTCTCCTGCACAGTGGCAGATATGTAAATACGGGGTTTACATACCATTTCTTGCGCATTACGGTTCGAACACTCGAACACCTATACGGTTTCTCCTGCACAGTGGCAGATATGTAAATACGGGGTTTACATACCATTTCTTGCGCAATACGATTCGAACACTCGAACACCTATACGGATTCTCCTGCACAGTCGCAGATATGTAAATACGGGGTTTACATACCATTTCTTGTGCAATACGGTTCGAACACTCGAAAACCTCTACGGATTCTCCTCCACAGTGGCAGATATGTAAATACGGGGTTTACATACCATTTCTTGCGCAATACGGTTCGAACACTCGAAAACCTATACGGATTCTCCTGCACAGTGGCAGATATGTAAATGCGGGGTTTACATACCATTTCTTGCGCGTTACGGTTCGAACACTCGAACACCTATACGGATTCTCCTGCACAGTGGCAGATATGTAAATACGGGGTTCACATACCATTTCTTGCGCAATACGGTTCGAACACTCGAACACCTATACGGATTCTCCTGCACAGTGGCAGATATGTAAATATGAGGTTTACTTACCATTTCTTGCGAAATACGGTTCGAACACTCGAACACCTATACAGATTCTCCTGCACAGTGGCAGATATGTAAATACGGGGTTTACATACCATTTCTTGCGCAATACAATTCGAACACTCGAACACCTATACGGATTCTCCTGCACAGTGGCAGATATGTAAATACGGGGTTTACATACCATTTCTTGCGCAATACGGTTCGAACACTCGAACACCTATACGGATTCTCCTGCACAGTGGCAGATATGTAAATACGGGGTTTACATACCATTTCTTGCGCATTACGGTTCGAACACTCGAACACCTATACGGATTCTCCTGCACAGTGGCAGATATGTAGATACGGGGTTTACATACCATTTCTTGCGCAATACGGTTCGAACACTCGAAAACCTATACGGATTCTCCTGCACAGTGGCAGATATGTAAATACGGGGTTTACATACCATTTCTTGCGCAATACGGTTCGAACACTCGAAAACCTATACGGATTCTCCTGCACAGTGGCAGATATGTAAATACGGGGTTTACATACCATTTCTTGCGGAATACGGTTCGAACACTCGAACACCTATACGGATTCTCCTGCACAGTGGCAGATATGTAAATATGGGGTTTACTTACCATTTCTTGCGAAATACGGTTCGAACACTCGAACACCTATACGGATTCTCCTACACAGTGGCAGATATGTAAATATGGGGTTTACTTACCATTTCTTGCGAAATACGGTTCGAACACTCGAACACCTATACGGATTCTCCTGCACAGTGGCAGATATGTAAATACGGGGTTTACATACCATTTCTTGCGCATTACCGTTCGAACACTCGAACACCTATACGGATTCTCCTGCACAGTGGCAGATATGTAAATACGGGGTTTACATACCATTTCTTGCGCAATACGGTTCGAACACTCGAACACCTAAACGGATTCTCCTGCACAGTGGCAGATATGTAGATACGGGGTTTACATACCATTTCTTGCGCAATACGGTTCGAACACTCGAAAACCTATACGGATTCTCCTGCACAGTGGCAGATATGTAAATACGGGGTTTACATACCATTTCTTGCGCAATACGGTTCGAACACTCGAAAACCTATACGGATTCTCCTGCACAGTGGCAGATATGTAAATACGGGGTTTACATACCATTTCTTGCGCATTACGGTTCGAACACTCGAACACCTATACGGATTCTCCTGCACAGTGGCAGATATGTAAATACGGGGTTTACATACCATTTCTTGCGCAATACGGTTCGAACACTCGAACACCTATACGGATTCTCCTGCACAGTGGCAGATATGTAAATACGGGGTTTACATACCATTTCTTGCGCAATACGGTTCGAACACTCGAACACCTATACGAATTCTCCTGCATAGTGGCAGATATATAAATACGGGGTTTACATACCATTTCTTGCGCATTACGGTTCGAACACTCGAACACCTGTACGGATTCTCCTGCACAGTGGCAGATATGTAAATACGGGGTTTACATACCATTTCTTGCGCAATACGGTTCGAACACTCGAACACCTATACGGATTCTCCTGCACAGTGGCAGATATGTAAATGCGGGGTTTACATACCATTTCTTGCGCAATACGGGTCGAACAATCGAACACCTATACGGATTCTCCTGCACAGTGGTAGATATGTAAATACGGGGTTTACATACCATTTCTTGCGCATTACGGTTCGAACACTCGAACACCTATACGGATTCTCCTGCACAGTGGCAGATATGTAAATACGGGGTTTACATACCATTTCTTGCGCAATACGGTTCGAACACTCGAACACCTATACGGATTCTCCTGCACAGTGGCAGAAATGTATAGGTGGGGTTTACTTACCATTTCTTGCGAAATACGGTTCGAACACTCGAACACCTATACAGATTCTCCAGCACAGTGGCAGATATGTAAATACGGGGTTTACATACCATTTCTTGCGCATTACGGTTCGAACACTCGAACACCTATACGGATTCTCCTGCACAGTGGCAGATATGTAAATACGGGGTTTACATACCATTTCTTGCGCAATACGGTTCGAACACTCGAACACCTATACGGATTCTCCTGCACAGTGGCAGATATGTAAATACGGGGTTTACATACCATTTCTTGCGCAATACGGTTCGAACACTCGAACACCTATACGGATTCTCCTGCATAGTGGCAGATATATAAATACGGGGTTTACATACCATTTCTTGCGCATTACGGTTCGAACACTCGAACACCTATACGGATTCTCCTGCACAGTGGCAGATATGTAAATACGGGGTTTACATACCATTTCTTGCGCAATACGGTTCGAACACTCGAACACCTATACGGATTCTCCTGCACAGTGGCAGATATGTAAATGCGGGGTTTACATACCATTTCTTGCGCAATACGGGTCGAACAATCGAACACCTATACGGATTCTCCTGCACAGTGGTAGATATGTAAATACGGGGTTTACATACCATTTCTTGCGCATTACGGTTCGAACACTCGAACACCTATACGGATTCTCCTGCACAGTGGCAGATATGTAAATACGGGGTTTACATACCATTTCTTGCGCAATACGGTTCGAACACTCGAACACCTATACGGATTCTCCGGCACAGTGGCAGATATGTAAATGCGGGGTTTACTTACCATTTCTTGCGAAATACGGTTCGAACACTCGAACACCTATACGGATTCTCCTGCACAGTGGCAGATATGTAAATACGGGGTTTACATACCATTTCTTGCGCAATACGGTTCGAACACTCGAAAACCTATACGGATTCTCCTGCACAGTGGCAGATATGTAAATACGGGGTTTACATACCATTTCTTGCGGAATACGGTTCGAACACTCGAACACCTATACGGATTCTCCTGCACAGTGGCAGATATGTAAATATGGGGTTTACTTACCATTTCTTACGAAATACGGTTCGAACACTCGAACACCTATACGGATTCTCCTGCACAGTGGCAGATATGTAAATATGGGGTTTACTTACCATTTCTTGCGAAATACGGTTCGAACACTCGAACACCTATACGGATTCTCCTGCACAGTGGCAGATATGTAAATACGGGGTTTACATACCATTTCTTGCGCATTAAGGTTCGAACACTCGAACACCTACACGGATTCTGCTGCACAGTGGCAGATATGTAAATACGGGGTTTACATACCATTTCTTGCGCAATACGGTTCGAACACTCGAACACCTATACGGATTCTCCTGCACAGTGGCAGATATGTAAATACGGGGTTTACATACCATTTCTTGCGCAATACGGTTCGAACACTCGAAAACCTATACGGATTCTCCTGCACAGTGGCAGATATGTAAATACGGGGTTTACATACCATTTCTTGCGCAATCCGGTTCGAACACTCGAAAACCTATACGGATTCTCCTGCACAGTGGCAGACATGTAAATACGGGGTTTACATACCATTTTTGGCGCAATACGGTTCGAACACTCGAACACCTATACGGATTCTCCTACACAGTGGCAGATATGTAAATATGGGGTTTACTTACCAATTCTTGCGAAATACGGTTCGAACACTCGAACACCTATACGGATTCTCCTGCACAGTGGCAGATATGTAAATATGGGGTTTACTTACCAATTCTTGCGAAATACGGTTCGAACACTCGAACACCTATACGGATTCTCCTGCACAGTGGCAGATATGTAAATATGGGGTTTACTTACCATTTCTTGCGAAATACGGTTCGAACACTCGAACACCTATACGGATTCTCCTGCACAGTGGCAGATATGTAAATACGGGTTTACATACCATTTCTTGTGCATTACGGTTCGAACACTCGAACACCTATACGGATTCTCCTGCACAGTGGCAGATATGTAAATACGGGGTTTACATACCATTTCTTGCGCAATACGGTTCGAACACCCGAACGCCTATACGGATTCTCCTGCACAGTGGCAGATATGTAAATACGGGGTTTACATACCATTTCTTGTGCAATACGGTTCGAACACTCGAAAACCTCTACGGATTCTCCTCCACAGTGGCAGATATGTAAATACGGGGTTTACATACCATTTCTTGCGCAATACGGTTCGAACACTCGAAAACCTATACGGATTCTCCTGCACAGTGGCAGATATGTAAATGCGGGGTTTACATACCATTTCTTGCGCATTACGGTTCGAACACTCGAACACCTATACGGATTCTCCTGCACAGTGGCAGATATGTAAATACGGGGTTTACATACCATTTCTTGCGCAATACGGTTCGAACACTCGAACACCTATACGGATTCTCCTGCACAGTGGCAGATATGTAAATATGAGGTTTACTTACCATTTCTTGCGAAATACGGTTCGAACACTCGAACACCTATACGGATTCTCCTGCACAGTGGCAGATATGTAAATACGGGGTTTACATACCATTTCTTGCGCAATACAGTTCGAACACTCGAACACCTATACGGATTCTCCTCCACAGTGGCAGATATGTAAATACGGGGTTTACATACCATTTCTTGCGCAATACGGTTCGAACACTCGAACACCTATACGGATTCTCCTGCACAGTGGCAGATATGTAAATACGGGGTTTACATACCATTTCTTGCGCATTACGGTTCGAACACTCGAACACCTATACGGATTCTCCTGCACAGTGGCAGATATGTAGATACGGGGTTTACATACCATTTCTTGCGCAATACGGTTCGAACACTCGAAAACCTATACGGATTCTCCTGCACAGTGGCAGATATGTAAATGCGGGGTTTACATACCATTTCTTGCGCAATACGGGTCGAACAATCGAACACCTATACGGATTCTCCTGCACAGTGGTAGATATGTAAATACGGGGTTTACATACCATTTCTTGCGCATTACGGTTCGAACACTCGAACACCTATACGGATTCTCCTGCACAGTGGCAGATATGTAAATACGGGGTTTACATACCATTTCTTGCGCAATACGGTTCGAACACTCGAACACCTATACGGATTCTCCGGCACAGTGGCAGATATGTAAATGCGGGGTTTACTTACCATTTCTTGCGAAATACGGTTCGAACACTCGAACACCTATACGGATTCTCCTGCACAGTGGCAGATATGTAAATACGGGGTTTACATACCATTTCTTGCGCAATACGGTTCGAACACTCGAAAACCTATACGGATTCTCCTGCACAGTGGCAGATATGTAAATACGGGGTTTACATACCATTTCTTGCGGAATACGGTTCGAACACTCGAACACCTATACGGATTCTCCTGCACAGTGGCAGATATGTAAATATGGGGTTTACTTACCATTTCTTACGAAATACGGTTCGAACACTCGAACACCTATACGGATTCTCCTGCACAGTGGCAGATATGTAAATATGGGGTTTACTTACCATTTCTTGCGAAATACGGTTCGAACACTCGAACACCTATACGGATTCTCCTGCACAGTGGCAGATATGTAAATACGGGGTTTACATACCATTTCTTGCGCATTAAGGTTCGAACACTCGAACACCTACACGGATTCTGCTGCACAGTGGCAGATATGTAAATACGGGGTTTACATACCATTTCTTGCGCAATACGGTTCGAACACTCGAACACCTATACGGATTCTCCTGCACAGTGGCAGATATGTAAATACGGGGTTTACATACCATTTCTTGCGCAATACGGTTCGAACACTCGAAAACCTATACGGATTCTCCTGCACAGTGGCAGATATGTAAATACGGGGTTTACATACCATTTCTTGCGCAATCCGGTTCGAACACTCGAAAACCTATACGGATTCTCCTGCACAGTGGCAGACATGTAAATACGGGGTTTACATACCATTTTTGGCGCAATACGGTTCGAACACTCGAACACCTATACGGATTCTCCTACACAGTGGCAGATATGTAAATATGGGGTTTACTTACCAATTCTTGCGAAATACGGTTCGAACACTCGAACACCTATACGGATTCTCCTGCACAGTGGCAGATATGTAAATATGGGGTTTACTTACCAATTCTTGCGAAATACGGTTCGAACACTCGAACACCTATACGGATTCTCCTGCACAGTGGCAGATATGTAAATATGGGGTTTACTTACCATTTCTTGCGAAATACGGTTCGAACACTCGAACACCTATACGGATTCTCCTGCACAGTGGCAGATATGTAAATACGGGTTTACATACCATTTCTTGCGCATTACGGTTCGAACACTCGAACACCTATACGGATTCTCCTGCACAGTGGCAGATATGTAAATACGGGGTTTACATACCATTTCTTGCGCAATACGGTTCGAACACCCGAACGCCTATACGGATTCTCCTGCACAGTGGCAGATATGTAAATACGGGGTTTACATACCATTTCTTGTGCAATACGGTTCGAACACTCGAAAACCTCTACGGATTCTCCTCCACAGTGGCAGATATGTAAATACGGGGTTTACATACCATTTCTTGCGCAATACGGTTCGAACACTCGAAAACCTATACGGATTCTCCTGCACAGTGGCAGATATGTAAATGCGGGGTTTACATACCATTTCTTGCGCATTACGGTTCGAACACTCGAACACCTATACGGATTCTCCTGCACAGTGGCAGATATGTAAATACGGGGTTTACATACCATTTCTTGCGCAATACGGTTCGAACACTCGAACACCTATACGGATTCTCCTGCACAGTGGCAGATATGTAAATATGAGGTTTACTTACCATTTCTTGCGAAATACGGTTCGAACACTCGAACACCTATACGGATTCTCCTGCACAGTGGCAGATATGTAAATACGGGGTTTACATACCATTTCTTGCGCAATACAGTTCGAACACTCGAACACCTATACGGATTCTCCTCCACAGTGGCAGATATGTAAATACGGGGTTTACATACCATTTCTTGCGCAATACGGTTCGAACACTCGAACACCTATACGGATTCTCCTGCACAGTGGCAGATATGTAAATACGGGGTTTACATACCATTTCTTGCGCATTACGGTTCGAACACTCGAACACCTATACGGATTCTCCTGCACAGTGGCAGATATGTAGATACGGGGTTTACATACCATTTCTTGCGCAATACGGTTCGAACACTCGAAAACCTATACGGATTCTCCTGCACAGTGGCAGATATGTAAATACGGGGTTTACATACCATTTCTTGCGCAATACGGTTCGAACACTCGAAAACCTATACGGATTCTCCTGCACAGTGGCAGATATGTAAATACGGGGTTTACATACCATTTCTTGCGGAATACGGTTCGAACACTCGAACACCTATACGGATTCTCCTGCACAGTGGCAGATATGTAAATATGGGGTTTACTTACCATTTCTTGCGAAATACGGTTCGAACACTCGAACACCTATACGGATTCTCCTGCACAGTGGCAGATATGTAAATACGGGGTTTACGTACCATTTCTTGCGCATTACCGTTCGAACACTCGAACACCTATACGGATTCTCCTGCACAGTGGCAGATATGTAAATACGGGGTTTACATACCATTTCTTGCGCAATACGGTTCGAACACTCGAACACCTATACGGATTATCCTGCACAGTGGCAGATATGTAAATACGGGGTTTACATGCCATTTCTTGTGCAATACGGTTCGAACACTCGTAAACCTCTACGGATTCTCCTCCACAGTGGCAGATATGTAAATACGGGGTTTACATACCATTTCTTGCGCAATACGGTTCGAACACTCGAAAACCTATACGGATTCTCCTGCACAGTGGCAGATATGTAAATGCGGGGTTTACATACCATTTCTTGCGCATTACGGTTCGAACACTCGAACACCTATACGGATTCTCCTGCACAGTGGCAGATATGTAAATACGGGGTTTACATACCATTTCTTGCGCATTACGATTCGAACACTCGAACACCTATACGGATTCTCCTGCGCAGTGGCAGATATGTAAATACGGGGTTTCCGTACCATTTCTTTTGCAATCCGGTTCGAACACTCGAACACCTATACGGATTCTCCTGCACAGTGGCAGATATGTAAATACGGGGTTTACGTACCATTTCTTGCGCAATACGGTTCGAACACTCGAACACCTATACGGATTCTCCTGCACAGTGGCAGATATGTAAATACGGGGTTTACATACCATTTCTTGCGCAATACGGTTCGAACACTCGAACACCTATACGGATTCTCCTGCACAGTGGCAGACATGTAAATACGGGGTTTACATACCATTTCTTGCGCAATACGGTTCGAACATTCGAACACCTATACGGATTCTCCTGCACAGTGGCAGATATGTAAATACGGGGTTTACATACCATTTCTTGCGCAATACGGTTCAAACACTCGAACACCTATACGGATTCTCCTGCACAGTGGCAGATATGTAAATATGTGGTTTACTTACCATTTCTTGCGAAATACGGTTCGAACACTCGAACACCTATACGGATTCTCCTGCACAGTGGCAGATATGTAAATACGGGGTTTACATACCATTTCTTGCGCATTACGGTTCGAACACTCGAACACCTATACGGATTCTCCTGCACAGTGGCAGATATGTAGATACGGGGTTTACATACCATTTCTTGCGCAATACGGTTCGAACACTCGAAAACCTATACGGATTCTCCTGCACAGTGGCAGATATGTAAATACGGGGTTTACATACCATTTCTTGCGCAATACGGTTCGAACACTCGAAAACCTATACGGATTCTCCTGCACAGTGGCAGATATGTAAATACGGGGTTTACATACCATTTCTTGCGGAATACGGTTCGAACACTCGAACACCTATACGGATTCTCCTGCACAGTGGCAGATATGTAAATATGGGGTTTACTTACCATTTCTTGCGAAATACGGTTCGAACACTCGAACACCTATACGGATTCTCCTGCACAGTGGCAGATATGTAAATATGGGGTTTACTTACCATTTCTTGCGAAATACGGTTCGAACACTCGAACACCTATACGGATTCTCCTGCACAGTGGCAGATATGTAAATACGGGGTTTACATACCATTTCTTGCGCATTACGGTTCGAACACTCGAACACCTATACGGATTCTCCTGCACAGTGGCAGATATGTAAATACGGGGTTTACATACCATTTCTTGCGCAATACGGTTCGAACACTCGAACACCTATACGGATTATCCTGCACAGTGGCAGATATGTAAATACGGGGTTTACATGCCATTTCTTGTGCAATACGGTTCGAACACTCGAAAACCTCTACGGATTCTCCTCCACAGTGGCAGATATGTAAATACGGGGTTTACATACCATTTCTTGCGCAATACGGTTCGAACACTCGAAAACCTATACGGATTCTCCTGCACAGTGGCAGATATGTAAATGCGGGGTTTACATACCATTTCTTGCGCATTACGGTTCGAACACTCGAACACCTATACGGATTCTCCTGCACAGTGGCAGATATGTAAATACGGGGTTTACATACCATTTCTTGCGCATTACGATTCGAACACTGGAACACCTATACGGATTCTCCTGCGCAGTGGCAGATATGTAAATACGGGGTTTCCGTACCATTTCTTTTGCAATCCGGTTCGAACACTCGAACACCTATACGGATTCTCCTGCACAGTGGCAGATATGTAAATACGGGGTTTACGTACCATTTCTTGCGCAATACGGTTCGAACACTCGAACACCTATACGGATTCTCCTGCACAGTGGCAGATATGTAAATACGGGGTTTACATACCATTTCTTGCGCAATACGGTTCGAACACTCGAACACCTATACGGATTCTCCTGCACAGTGGCAGACATGTAAATACGGGATTTACATACCATTTCTTGCGCAATACGGTTCGAACATTCGAACACCTATACGGATTCTCCTGCACAGTGGCAGATATGTAAATACGGGGTTTACATACCATTTCTTGCGCAATACGGTTCGAACACTCGAACACCTATACGGATTCTCCTGCACAGTGGCAGATATGTAAATATGAGGTTTACTTACCATTTCTTGCGAAATACGGTTCGAACACTCGAACACCTATACGGATTCTCCTGCACAGTGGCAGATATGTAAATACGGGGTTTACATACCATTTCTTGCGCATTACGGTTCGAACACTCGAACACCTATACGGATTCTCCTGCACAGTGGCAGATATGTAGATACGGGGTTTACATACCATTTCTTGCGCAATACGGTTCGAACACTCGAAAACCTATACGGATTCTCCTGCACAGTGGCAGATATGTAAATACGGGGTTTACATACCATTTCTTGCGCAATACGGTTCGAACACTCGAAAACCTATACGGATTCTCCTGCACAGTGGCAGATATGTAAATACGGGGTTTACATACCATTTCTTGCGGAATACGGTTCGAACACTCGAACACCTATACGGATTCTCCTGCACAGTGGCAGATATGTAAATATGGGGTTTACTTACCATTTCTTACGAAATACGGTTCGAACACTCGAACACCTATACGGATTCTCCTGCACAGTGGCAGATATGTAAATATGGGGTTTACTTACCATTTCTTGCGAAATACGGTTCGAACACTCGAACACCTATACGGATTCTCCTGCACAGTGGCAGATATGTAAATACGGGGTTTACATACCATTTCTTGCGCATTACGGTTCGAACACTCGAACACCTATACGGATTCTCCTGCACAGTGGCAGATATGTAAATACGGGGTTTACATACCATTTCTTGCGCAATACGGTTCGAACACTCGAACACCTATACGGATTATCCTGCACAGTGGCAGATATGTAAATACGGGATTTACATGCCATTTCTTGTCCAATACGGTTCGAACACTCGAAAACCTCTACGGATTCTCCTCCACAGTGGCAGATATGTAAATACGGGGTTTACATACCATTTCTTGCGCAATACGGTTCGAACACTCGAAAACCTATACGGATTCTCCTGCACAGTGGCAGAAATGTAAATGCGGGGTTTACATACCATTTCTTGCGCATTACGGTTCGAACATTCGAACACCTATACGGATTCTCCTGCACAGTGGCAGATATGTAAATACGGGGTTTACATACCATTTCTTGCGCATTACGATTCGAACACTGGAACACCTATACGGATTCTCCTGCGCAGTGGCAGATATGTAAATACGGGGTTTCCGTACCATTTCTTTTGCAATCCGGTTCGAACACTCGAACACCTATACGGATTCTCCTGCACAGTGGCAGATATGTAAATACGGGGTTTACGTACCATTTCTTGCGCAATACGGTTCGAACACTCGAACACCTATACGGATTCTCCTGCACAGTGGCAGATATGTAAATACGGGGTTTACATACCATTTCTTGCGCAATACGGTTCGAACACTCGAACACCTATACGGATTCTCCTGCACAGTGGCAGACATGTAAATACGGGGTTTACATACCATTTCTTGCGCAATACGGTTCGAACATTCGAACACCTATACGGATTCTCCTGCACAGTGGCAGATATGTAAATACGGGGTTTACATACCATTTCTTGCGCAATACGGTTCGAACACTCGAACACCTATACGGATTCTCCTGCACAGTGGCAGATATGTAAATATGAGGTTTACTTACCATTTCTTGCGAAATACGGTTCGAACACTCGAACACCTATACGGATTCTCCTGCACAGTGGCAGATATGTAAATACGGGGTTTACATACCATTTCTTGCGCATTACGGTTCGAACACTCGAACACCTATACGGATTCTCCTGCACAGTGGCAGATATGTAGATACGGGGTTTACATACCATTTCTTGCGCAATACGGTTCGAACACTCGAAAACCTATACGGATTCTCCTGCACAGTGGCAGATATGTAAATACGGGGTTTACATACCATTTCTTGCGCAATACGGTTCGAACACTCGAAAACCTATACGGATTCTCCAGCACAGTGGCAGATATGTAAATACGGGGTTTACATACCATTTCTTGCGGAATACGGTTCGAACACTCGAACACCTATACGGATTCTCCTGCACAGTGGCAGATATGTAAATATGGGGTTTACTTACCATTTCTTGCGAAATACGGTTCGAACACTCGAACACCTATACGGATTCTCCTGCACAGTGGCAGATATGTAAATATGGGGTTTACTTACCATTTCTTGCGAAATACGGTTCGAACACTCGAACACCTATACGGATTCTCCTGCACAGTGGCAGATATGTAAATACGGGGTTTACATACCATTTCTTGCGCATTACGGTTCGAACACTCGAACACCTATACGGATTCTCCTGCACAGTGGCAGATATGTAAATACGGGGTTTACATACCATTTCTTGCGCAATACGGTTCGAACACTCGAACACCTATACGGATTATCCTGCACAGTGGCAGATATGTAAATACGGGGTTTACATGCCATTTCTTGTGCAATACGGTTCGAACACTCGAAAACCTCTACGGATTCTCCTGCACAGTGGCAGATATGTAAATACGGGGTTTACATACCATTTCTTGCGCATTACGATTCGAACACTGGAACACCTATACGGATTCTCCTGCGCAGTGGCAGATATGTAAATACGGGGTTTCCGTACCATTTCTTTTGCAATCCGGTTCGAACACTCGAACACCTATACGGATTCTCCTGCACAGTGGCAGATATGTAAATACGGGATTTACGTACCATTTCTTGCGCAATACGGTTCGAACACTCGAACACCTATACGGATTCTCCTGCACAGTGGCAGATATGTAAATACGGGGTTTACATACCATTTCTTGCGCATTACGGTTCGAACACTCGAACACCGATACAGATTCTCCTGCACAGTGGCAGATATGTAAATACGGGGTTTACATACCATTTCTTGCGCAATACGGTTCGAACACTCGAACACCTATACGGATTCTCCTGCACAGTGGCAGATATGTAAATATGAGGTTTACTTACCATTTCTTGCGAAATACGGTTCGAACACTCGAACACCTATACGGATTCTCCTGCACAGTGGCAGATATGTAAATACGGGGTTTACATACCATTTCTTGCGCAATACAGTTCGAACACTCGAACACCTATACGGATTCTCCTGCACAGTGGCAGATATGTAAATACGGTGTTTACATACCATTTCTTGCGCAATACGGTTCGAACACTCGAACACCTATACGGATTCTCCTGCACAGTGGCAGATATGTAAATATGAGGTTTACTTACCATTTCTTGCGAAATACGGTTCGAACACTCGAACACCTATACGGATTCTCCTGCACAGTGGCAGATATGTAAATACGGGGTTTACATACCATTTCTTGCGCATTACGGTTCGAACACTCGAACACCTATACGGATTCTCCTGCACAGTGGCAGATATGTAGATACGGGGTTTACATACCATTTCTTGCGCAATACGGTTCGAACACTCGAAAACCTATACGGATTCTCCTGCACAGTGGCAGATATGTAAATACGGGGTTTACATACCATTTCTTGCGCAATACGGTTCGAACACTCGAAAACCTATACGGATTCTCCTGCACAGTGGCAGATATGTAAATACGGGGTTTACATACCATTTCTTGCGGAATACGGTTCGAACACTCGAACACCTATACGGATTCTCCTGCACAGTGGCAGATATGTAAATATGGGGTTTACTTACCATTTCTTGCGAAATACGGTTCGAACACTCGAACACCTATACGGATTCTCCTGCACAGTGGCAGATATGTAAATATGGGGTTTACTTACCATTTCTTGCGAAATACGGTTCGAACACTCGAACACCTATACGGATTCTCCTGCACAGTGGCAGATATGTAAATACGGGGTTTACATACCATTTCTTGCGCATTACGGTTCGAACACTCGAACACCTATACGGATTCTCCTGCACAGTGGCAGATATGTAAATACGGGGTTTACATACCATTTCTTGCGCAATACGGTTCGAACACTCGAACACCTATACGGATTATCCTGCACAGTGGCAGATATGTAAATACGGGGTTTACATGCCATTTCTTGTGCAATACGGTTCGAACACTCGAAAACCTCTACGGATTCTCCTCCACAGTGGCAGATATGTAAATACGGGGTTTACATACCATTTCTTGCGCAATACGGTTCGAACACTCGAAAACCTATACGGATTCTCCTGCACAGTGGCAGATATGTAAATGCGGGGTTTACATACCATTTCTTGCGCATTACGGTTCGAACACTCGAACACCTATACGGATTCTCCTGCACAGTGGCAGATATGTAAATACGGGGTTTACATACCATTTCTTGCGCATTACGATTCGAACACTGGAACACCTATACGGATTCTCCTGCGCAGTGGCAGATATGTAAATACGGGGTTTCCGTACCATTTCTTTTGCAATCCGGTTCGAACACTCGAACACCTATACGGATTCTCCTGCACAGTGGCAGATATGTAAATACGGGGTTTACGTACCATTTCTTGCGCAATACGGTTCGAACACTCGAACACCTATACGGATTCTCCTGCACAGTGGCAGATATGTAAATACGGGGTTTACATACCATTTCTTGCGCAATACGGTTCGAACACTCGAACACCTATACGGATTCTCCTGCACAGTGGCAGACATGTAAATACGGGATTTACATACCATTTCTTGCGCAATACGGTTCGAACATTCGAACACCTATACGGATTCTCCTGCACAGTGGCAGATATGTAAATACGGGGTTTACATACCATTTCTTGCGCAATACGGTTCGAACACTCGAACACCTATACGGATTCTCCTGCACAGTGGCAGATATGTAAATATGAGGTTTACTTACCATTTCTTGCGAAATACGGTTCGAACACTCGAACACCTATACGGATTCTCCTGCACAGTGGCAGATATGTAAATACGGGGTTTACATACCATTTCTTGCGCATTACGGTTCGAACACTCGAACACCTATACGGATTCTCCTGCACAGTGGCAGATATGTAGATACGGGGTTTACATACCATTTCTTGCGCAATACGGTTCGAACACTCGAAAACCTATACGGATTCTCCTGCACAGTGGCAGATATGTAAATACGGGGTTTACATACCATTTCTTGCGCAATACGGTTCGAACACTCGAAAACCTATACGGATTCTCCTGCACAGTGGCAGATATGTAAATACGGGGTTTACATACCATTTCTTGCGGAATACGGTTCGAACACTCGAACACCTATACGGATTCTCCTGCACAGTGGCAGATATGTAAATATGGGGTTTACTTACCATTTCTTACGAAATACGGTTCGAACACTCGAACACCTATACGGATTCTCCTGCACAGTGGCAGATATGTAAATATGGGGTTTACTTACCATTTCTTGCGAAATACGGTTCGAACACTCGAACACCTATACGGATTCTCCTGCACAGTGGCAGATATGTAAATACGGGGTTTACATACCATTTCTTGCGCATTACGGTTCGAACACTCGAACACCTATACGGATTCTCCTGCACAGTGGCAGATATGTAAATACGGGGTTTACATACCATTTCTTGCGCAATACGGTTCGAACACTCGAACACCTATACGGATTATCCTGCACAGTGGCAGATATGTAAATACGGGATTTACATGCCATTTCTTGTCCAATACGGTTCGAACACTCGAAAACCTCTACGGATTCTCCTCCACAGTGGCAGATATGTAAATACGGGGTTTACATACCATTTCTTGCGCAATACGGTTCGAACACTCGAAAACCTATACGGATTCTCCTGCACAGTGGCAGAAATGTAAATGCGGGGTTTACATACCATTTCTTGCGCATTACGGTTCGAACATTCGAACACCTATACGGATTCTCCTGCACAGTGGCAGATATGTAAATACGGGGTTTACATACCATTTCTTGCGCATTACGATTCGAACACTGGAACACCTATACGGATTCTCCTGCGCAGTGGCAGATATGTAAATACGGGGTTTCCGTACCATTTCTTTTGCAATCCGGTTCGAACACTCGAACACCTATACGGATTCTCCTGCACAGTGGCAGATATGTAAATACGGGGTTTACGTACCATTTCTTGCGCAATACGGTTCGAACACTCGAACACCTATACGGATTCTCCTGCACAGTGGCAGATATGTAAATACGGGGTTTACATACCATTTCTTGCGCAATACGGTTCGAACACTCGAACACCTATACGGATTCTCCTGCACAGTGGCAGACATGTAAATACGGGGTTTACATACCATTTCTTGCGCAATACGGTTCGAACATTCGAACACCTATACGGATTCTCCTGCACAGTGGCAGATATGTAAATACGGGGTTTACATACCATTTCTTGCGCAATACGGTTCGAACACTCGAACACCTATACGGATTCTCCTGCACAGTGGCAGATATGTAAATATGAGGTTTACTTACCATTTCTTGCGAAATACGGTTCGAACACTCGAACACCTATACGGATTCTCCTGCACAGTGGCAGATATGTAAATACGGGGTTTACATACCATTTCTTGCGCATTACGGTTCGAACACTCGAACACCTATACGGATTCTCCTGCACAGTGGCAGATATGTAGATACGGGGTTTACATACCATTTCTTGCGCAATACGGTTCGAACACTCGAAAACCTATACGGATTCTCCTGCACAGTGGCAGATATGTAAATACGGGGTTTACATACCATTTCTTGCGCAATACGGTTCGAACACTCGAAAACCTATACGGATTCTCCAGCACAGTGGCAGATATGTAAATACGGGGTTTACATACCATTTCTTGCGGAATACGGTTCGAACACTCGAACACCTATACGGATTCTCCTGCACAGTGGCAGATATGTAAATATGGGGTTTACTTACCATTTCTTGCGAAATACGGTTCGAACACTCGAACACCTATACGGATTCTCCTGCACAGTGGCAGATATGTAAATATGGGGTTTACTTACCATTTCTTGCGAAATACGGTTCGAACACTCGAACACCTATACGGATTCTCCTGCACAGTGGCAGATATGTAAATACGGGGTTTACATACCATTTCTTGCGCATTACGGTTCGAACACTCGAACACCTATACGGATTCTCCTGCACAGTGGCAGATATGTAAATACGGGGTTTACATACCATTTCTTGCGCAATACGGTTCGAACACTCGAACACCTATACGGATTATCCTGCACAGTGGCAGATATGTAAATACGGGGTTTACATGCCATTTCTTGTGCAATACGGTTCGAACACTCGAAAACCTCTACGGATTCTCCTGCACAGTGGCAGATATGTAAATACGGGGTTTACATACCATTTCTTGCGCATTACGATTCGAACACTGGAACACCTATACGGATTCTCCTGCGCAGTGGCAGATATGTAAATACGGGGTTTCCGTACCATTTCTTTTGCAATCCGGTTCGAACACTCGAACACCTATACGGATTCTCCTGCACAGTGGCAGATATGTAAATACGGGATTTACGTACCATTTCTTGCGCAATACGGTTCGAACACTCGAACACCTATACGGATTCTCCTGCACAGTGGCAGATATGTAAATACGGGGTTTACATACCATTTCTTGCGCATTACGGTTCGAACACTCGAACACCGATACAGATTCTCCTGCACAGTGGCAGATATGTAAATACGGGGTTTACATACCATTTCTTGCGCAATACGGTTCGAACACTCGAACACCTATACGGATTCTCCTGCACAGTGGCAGATATGTAAATATGAGGTTTACTTACCATTTCTTGCGAAATACGGTTCGAACACTCGAACACCTATACGGATTCTCCTGCACAGTGGCAGATATGTAAATACGGGGTTTACATACCATTTCTTGCGCAATACAGTTCGAACACTCGAACACCTATACGGATTCTCCTGCACAGTGGCAGATATGTAAATACGGTGTTTACATACCATTTCTTGCGCAATACGGTTCGAACACTCGAACACCTATACGGATTCTCCTGCACAGTGGCAGATATGTAAATACGGGGTTTACATACCATTTCTTGCGGAATACGGTTCGAACACTCGAACACCTATACGGATTATCCTGCACAGTGGCAGATTTGTAAATATGGGGTTTACTTACCATTTCTTGCGAAATACGGTTCGAACACTCGAACACCTATACGGATTCTCCTGCACAGTGGCAGATATGTAAATATGGGGTTTACTTACCATTTCTTGCGAAATACGGTTCGAACACTCGAACACCTATACGGATTCTCCTGCACAGTGGCAGATATGTAAATACGGGGTTTACATACCATTTCTTGCGCATTACGGTTCGAACACTCGAGCACCTATACGGATTCTCCTGCACAGTGGCAGATATGTAAATACGGGGTTTACATACCATTTCTTGCGCAATACGGTTCGAACACTCGAACACCTATACGGATTATCCTGCACAGTGGCAGATATGTAAATACGGAGTTTACATGCCATTTCTTGTGCAATACGGTTCGAACACTCGAAAACCTCTACGGATTCTCCTCCACAGTGGCAGATATGTAAATACGGGGTTTACATACCATTTCTTGCGCAATACGGTTCGAACACTCGAAAACCTATACGGATTCTCCTGCACAGTGGCAGATATGTAAATGCGGGGTTTACATACCATTTCTTGCGCATTACGGTTCGAACACTCGAACACCTATACGGATTCTCCTGCACAGTGGCAGATATGTAAATACGGGGTTTACATACCATTTCTTGCGCATTACGATTCGAACACTGGAACACCTATACGGATTCTCCTGCGCAGTGGCAGATATGTAAATACGGGGTTTCCGTACCATTTCTTTTGCAATCCGGTTCGAACACTCGAACACCTATACGGATTCTCCTGCACAGTGGCAGATATGTAAATACGGGGTTTACGTACCATTTCTTGCGCAATACGGTTCGAACACTCGAACACCTATACGGATTCTCCTGCACAGTGGCAGATATGTAAATACGGGGTTTACATACCATTTCTTGCGCAATACGGTTCGAACACTCGAACACCTATACGGATTCTCCTGCACAGTGGCAGACATGTAAATACGGGGTTTACATACCATTTCTTGCGCAATACGGTTCGAACATTCGAACACCTATACGGATTCTCCTGCACAGTGGCAGATATGTAAATACGGGGTTTACATACCATTTCTTGCGCAATACGGTTCGAACACTCGAACACCTATACGGATTCTCCTGCACAGTGGCAGATATGTAAATATGAGGTTTACTTACCATTTCTTGCGAAATACGGTTCGACCACTCGAACACCTATACGGATTCTCCTGCACAGTGGCAGATATGTAAATACGGGGTTTACATACCATTTCTTTCGCAATACAGTTCGAACACTCGAACACCTATACGGATTCTCCTGCACAGTGGCAGATATGTAAATACGGTGTTTACATACCATTTCTTGCGCAATACGGTTCGAACACTCGAACACCTATACGGATTCTCCTGCACAGTGGCAGATATGTAAATACGGGGTTTACATACCATTTCTTGCGCATTACGGTTCGAACACTCGAACACCTATACGGATTCTCCTGCACAGTGGCAGATATGTAAATACGGGGTTTACATACCATTTCTTGCGCATTACAGTTCGTACACTCGAACACCTATACGGATTCTCGTACGCAGTGGCAGATATGTAAATACGGGTTTTCCGTACCATTTCTTGCGCAATACGGTTCGAGCACTCGAACACCTATACGGATTCTCCTGCACAGTGGAAGATATGTAAATACGGGGTTTACGTACCATTTCTTGCGTAATACGGTTCGAACACTCGAACACCTATACGGATTCTCCTGCACAGTGGCAGATATGTAAATACGGGGTTTACATACCATTTCTTGCGCAATACGGTTCGAACACTCGAACACCTATACGGATTCTCCTGCACAGTGGCAGACATGTAAATACGGGGTTTACATACCATTTCTTGCGCAATACGGTTCGAACATTCGAACACCTATACGGATTCTCCTGCACAGTGGCAGATATGTAAATACGGGGTTTACATACCATTTCTTGCGCAATACGGTTCGAACACTCGAACACCTATACGGATTCTCCTGCACAGTGGCAGATATGTAAATATGAGGTTTACTTACCATTTCTTGCGAAATACGGTTCGAACACTCGAACACCTATACGGATTCTCCTGCACAGTGGCAGATATGTAAATACGGGGTTTACATACCATTTCTTGCGCATTACGGTTCGAACACTCGAACACCTATACGGATTCTCCTGCACAGTGGCAGATATGTAGATACGGGGTTTACATACCATTTCTTGCGCAATACGGTTCGAACACTCGAAAACCTATACGGATTCTCCTGCACAGTGGCAGATATGTAAATACGGGGTTTACATACCATTTCTTGCGCAATACGGTTCGAACACTCGAAAACCTATACGGATTCTCCAGCACAGTGGCAGATATGTAAATACGGGGTTTACATACCATTTCTTGCGGAATACGGTTCGAACACTCGAACACCTATACGGATTCTCCTGCACAGTGGCAGATATGTAAATATGGGGTTTACTTACCATTTCTTGCGAAATACGGTTCGAACACTCGAACACCTATACGGATTCTCCTGCACAGTGGCAGATATGTAAATATGGGGTTTACTTACCATTTCTTGCGAAATACGGTTCGAACACTCGAACACCTATACGGATTCTCCTGCACAGTGGCAGATATGTAAATACGGGGTTTACATACCATTTCTTGCGCATTACGGTTCGAACACTCGAACACCTATACGGATTCTCCTGCACAGTGGCAGATATGTAAATACGGGGTTTACATACCATTTCTTGCGCAATACGGTTCGAACACTCGAACACCTATACGGATTATCCTGCACAGTGGCAGATATGTAAATACGGGGTTTACATGCCATTTCTTGTGCAATACGGTTCGAACACTCGAAAACCTCTACGGATTCTCCTGCACAGTGGCAGATATGTAAATACGGGGTTTACATACCATTTCTTGCGCATTACGATTCGAACACTGGAACACCTATACGGATTCTCCTGCGCAGTGGCAGATATGTAAATACGGGGTTTCCGTACCATTTCTTTTGCAATCCGGTTCGAACACTCGAACACCTATACGGATTCTCCTGCACAGTGGCAGATATGTAAATACGGGATTTACGTACCATTTCTTGCGCAATACGGTTCGAACACTCGAACACCTATACGGATTCTCCTGCACAGTGGCAGATATGTAAATACGGGGTTTACATACCATTTCTTGCGCATTACGGTTCGAACACTCGAACACCGATACAGATTCTCCTGCACAGTGGCAGATATGTAAATACGGGGTTTACATACCATTTCTTGCGCAATACGGTTCGAACACTCGAACACCTATACGGATTCTCCTGCACAGTGGCAGATATGTAAATATGAGGTTTACTTACCATTTCTTGCGAAATACGGTTCGAACACTCGAACACCTATACGGATTCTCCTGCACAGTGGCAGATATGTAAATACGGGGTTTACATACCATTTCTTGCGCAATACAGTTCGAACACTCGAACACCTATACGGATTCTCCTGCACAGTGGCAGATATGTAAATACGGTGTTTACATACCATTTCTTGCGCAATACGGTTCGAACACTCGAACACCTATACGGATTCTCCTGCACAGTGGCAGATATGTAAATACGGGGTTTACATACCATTTCTTGCGGAATACGGTTCGAACACTCGAACACCTATACGGATTATCCTGCACAGTGGCAGATTTGTAAATATGGGGTTTACTTACCATTTCTTGCGAAATACGGTTCGAACACTCGAACACCTATACGGATTCTCCTGCACAGTGGCAGATATGTAAATATGGGGTTTACTTACCATTTCTTGCGAAATACGGTTCGAACACTCGAACACCTATACGGATTCTCCTGCACAGTGGCAGATATGTAAATACGGGGTTTACATACCATTTCTTGCGCATTACGGTTCGAACACTCGAACACCTATACGGATTCTCCTGCACAGTGGCAGATATGTAAATACGGGGTTTACATACCATTTCTTGCGCAATACGGTTCGAACACTCGAACACCTATACGGATTATCCTGCACAGTGGCAGATATGTAAATACGGAGTTTACATGCCATTTCTTGTGCAATACGGTTCGAACACTCGAAAACCTCTACGGATTCTCCTCCACAGTGGCAGATATGTAAATACGGGGTTTACATACCATTTCTTGCGCAATACGGTTCGAACACTCGAAAACCTATACGGATTCTCCTGCACAGTGGCAGATATGTAAATGCGGGGTTTACATACCATTTCTTGCGCATTACGGTTCGAACACTCGAACACCTATACGGATTCTCCTGCACAGTGGCAGATATGTAAATACGGGGTTTACATACCATTTCTTGCGCATTACGATTCGAACACTGGAACACCTATACGGATTCTCCTGCGCAGTGGCAGATATGTAAATACGGGGTTTCCGTACCATTTCTTTTGCAATCCGGTTCGAACACTCGAACACCTATACGGATTCTCCTGCACAGTGGCAGATATGTAAATACGGGGTTTACGTACCATTTCTTGCGCAATACGGTTCGAACACTCGAACACCTATACGGATTCTCCTGCACAGTGGCAGATATGTAAATACGGGGTTTACATACCATTTCTTGCGCAATACGGTTCGAACACTCGAACACCTATACGGATTCTCCTGCACAGTGGCAGACATGTAAATACGGGGTTTACATACCATTTCTTGCGCAATACGGTTCGAACATTCGAACACCTATACGGATTCTCCTGCACAGTGGCAGATATGTAAATACGGGGTTTACATACCATTTCTTGCGCAATACGGTTCGAACACTCGAACACCTATACGGATTCTCCTGCACAGTGGCAGATATGTAAATATGAGGTTTACTTACCATTTCTTGCGAAATACGGTTCGAACACTCGAACACCTATACGGATTCTCCTGCACAGTGGCAGATATGTAAATACGGGGTTTACATACCATTTCTTTCGCAGTACAGTTCGAACACTCGAACACCTATACGGATTCTCCTGCACAGTGGCAGATATGTAAATACGGTGTTTACATACCATTTCTTGCGCAATACGGTTCGAACACTCGAACACCTATACGGATTCTCCTGCACAGTGGCAGATATGTAAATACGGGGTTTACATACCATTTCTTGCGCATTACGGTTCGAACACTCGAACACCTATACGGATTCTCCTGCACAGTGGCAGATATGTAAATACGGGGTTTACATACCATTTCTTGCGCATTACAGTTCGTACACTCGAACACCTATACGGATTCTCGTACGCAGTGGCAGATATGTAAATACGGGTTTTCCGTACCATTTCTTGCGCAATACGGTTCGAGCACTCGAACACCTATACGGATTCTCCTGCACAGTGGAAGATATGTAAATACGGGGTTTACGTACCATTTCTTGCGTAATACGGTTCGAACACTCGAACACCTATACGGATTCTCCTGCACAGTGGCAGATATGTAAATACGGGGTTTACATACCATTTCTTGCGCAATACGGTTCGAACACCCAAACACCTATACGGATTCTCCTGCACAGTGGCAGATATGTAAATACGGCGTTTACATACCATTTCTTGCGCAATACGGTTCGAGCACTCGAACACCTATACGGATTCTCCTGCACATTGGCAGATATATAAATACGGGGTTTACATACCATTTCTTGCGCATTACGGTTCGAACACTCGAACACCAATAGGGATTCTCCTGCACAGTGGCAGATATGTAAATACGGGGTTTACATACCATTTCTTGCGCAATACGGTTCGAACACTCGAACACCTATACAGATTCTCCTGCACAGTGGCAGATATGTAAATACGGGGTTTACATACCATTTCTTGCGCATTACGGTTCGAACACTCGAACACCTATACGGATTCTGCTGCACAGTGGCTGATATGTAAATACGTGGTTTACATACCATTTCTTGCGCAATACGGTCCGAACACTCGAACACCTATACGGATTCTCCTGCACAGTGGCAGATATGTAAATACGGGGTTTACATACCATTTCTTGCGCAATACGGTTCGAACACTCGAAAACGTATACGGATTCTCCTGCACAGTGGCAGATATGTAAATACGGGGTTTACATACCATTTCTTGCGCAATACGGTTTGAACACTCGAAAACCTATACGGATTCTCCTGCACAGTGGCAGATATGTAAATACGGGGTTTACATACCATTTCTTGCGCAATACGGTTCGAACACTCGAGCACCTATACGGATTCTCCTGCACAGTGGCAGATATGTAAATATGGGGTTTACTTACCATTTCTTGCGAAATACGGTTCGAACACTCGAACACCTATACGGATTCTCCTGCACAGTGGCAGATATGTAAATATGGGGTTTACTTACCATTTCTTGCGAAATACGGTTCGAACACTCGAACACCTATACGGATTCTCCTGCACAGTGGCAGATATGTAAATACGGGGTTTACATACCATTTCTTGCGCATTACGGTTCGAACACTCGAACACCTATACGGATTCCCTGCACAGTGGCAGATATGTAAATACGGGGTTTACATACCATTTCTTGCGCAATACGGTTCGAACACTCGAACACCTATACGGATTCTCCTGCACAGTGGCAGATATGTCGATACGGGGTTTACATACCATTTCTTGTGCAATACGGTTCGAACACTCGAAAACCTCTACGGATTCTCCTGCACAGCGGCAAATATGTAAATACGGGGTTTACATACCATTTCTTGCGCAATACTGTTCGAACACTCGAAAACCTATACGGATTCTCCTGCACAGTGGCAGATATGTAAATGCGGGGTTTACATAACATTTCTTGCGCATTACGGTTCGAACACTCGAACACCTATACGGATTCTCCTGCACAGTGGCAGATATGTAAATACGGGGTTTACATACCATTTCTTGCGCATTACGGTTCGAACACTCGAACACCTATACGGATTCTCCTGCACAGTGGCAGATATGTAAATACGGGGTTTACATACCATTTCTTGCGCATTACAGTTCGTACACTCGAACACCTATACGGATTCTCGTACGCAGTGGCAGATATGTAAATACGGGTTTTCCGTACCATTTCTTGAGCAATACGGTTCGAGCACTCGAACACCTATACGGATTCTCCTGCACAGTGGCAGATATGTAAATACGGGGTTTACGTACCATTTCTTGCGTAATACGGTTCGAACACTCGAACACCTATACGGATTCTCCTGCACAGTGGCAGATATGTAAATACGGGGTTTACATACCATTTCTTGCGCAATACGGTTCGAACACTCAAACACCTATACGGATTCTCCTGCACAGTGGCAGATATATAAATACGGGGTTTACATACCATTTCTTGCGCATTACGGTTCGAACACTCGAACACCTATAGGGATTCTCCTGCACAGTGGCAGATATGTAAATACGGTGTTTACATACCATTTCTTGCGCAATACGGTTCGAACACTCGAACACCTATACAGATTCTCCTGCACAGTGGCAGATATGTAAATACGGGGTTTACATACCATTTCTTGCGCATTACGGTTCGAACACTCGAACACCTATACGGATTCTGCTGCACAGTGGCAGATATGTAAATACGTGGTTTACATACCATTTCTTGCGCAATACGGTCCGAACACTCGAACACCTATACGGATTCTCCTGCACAGTGGCAGATATATAAATACGGGGTTTACATACCATTTCTTGCGCATTACGGTTCGAACACTCGAACACCAATAGGGATTCTCCTGCACAGTGGCAGATATGTAAATACGGGGTTTACATACCATTTCTTGCGCAATACGGTTCGAACACTCGAACACCTATACGGATTCTCCTGCACAGTGGCAGACATGTAAATACGGGGTTTACATACCATTTCTTGCGCATTACGGTTCGAACACTCGAACACCTATACGGATTCTCCTGCACAGTGGCAGATATGTAAATGCGGGGTTTACATACCATTTCTTGCGCATTACGGTTCGAACACTCGAACACCTATACGGATTCTCCTGCACAGTGGCAGATATGTAAATACGGGGTTTACATACCATTTCTTGCGCATTACGATTCGAACACTGGAACACCTATACGGATTCTCCTGCGCAGTGGCAGATATGTAAATACGGGGTTTCCGTACCATTTCTTTTGCAATCCGGTTCGAACACTCGAACACCTATACGGATTCTCCTGCACAGTGGCAGATATGTAAATACGGGGTTTACGTACCATTTCTTGCGCAATACGGTTCGAACACTCGAACACCTATACGGATTCTCCTGCACAGTGGCAGATATGTAAATACGGGGTTTACATACCATTTCTTGCGCAATACGGTTCGAACACTCGAACACCTATACGGATTCTCCTGCACAGTGGCAGATATGTAAATACGGGGTTTACATACCATTTCTTGCGCATTACGGTTCGAACACTCGAACACCTATACGGATTCTCCTGCACAGTGGCAGATATGTAGATACGGGGTTTACATACCATTTCTTGCGCAATACGGTTCGAACACTCGAAAACCTATACGGATTCTCCTGCACAGTGGCAGATATGTAAATACGGGGTTTACATACCATTTCTTGCGCAATACGGTTCGAACACTCGAAAACCTATACGGATTCTCCAGCACAGTGGCAGATATGTAAATACGGGGTTTACATACCATTTCTTGCGGAATACGGTTCGAACAGTCGAACACCTATACGGATTCTCCTGCACAGTGGCAGATATGTAAATATGGGGTTTACTTACCATTTCTTGCGAAATACGGTTCGAACACTCGAACACCTATACGGATTCTCCTGCACAGTGGCAGATATGTAAATATGGGGTTTACGTACCATTTCTTGCGAAATACGGTTCGAACACTCGAACACCTATACGGATTCTCCTGCACAGTGGCAGATATGTAAATACGGGGTTTACATACCATTTCTTGCGCATTACGGTTCGAACACTCGAACACCTATACGGATTCTCCTGCACAGTGGCAGATATGTAAATACGGGGTTTACATACCATTTCTTGCGCAATACGGTTCGAACACTCGAACACCTATACGGATTATCCTGCACAGTGGCAGATATGTAAATACGGGGTTTACATGCCATTTCTTGTGCAATACGGTTCGAACACTCGAAAACCTCTACGGATTCTCCTGCACAGTGGCAGATATGTAAATACGGGGTTTACATACCATTTCTTGCGCATTACGATTCGAACACTGGAACACCTATACGGATTCTCCTGCGCAGTGGCAGATATGTAAATACGGGGTTTCCGTACCATTTCTTTTGCAATCCGGTTCGAACACTCGAACACCTATACGGATTCTCCTGCACAGTGGCAGATATGTAAATACGGGATTTACGTACCATTTCTTGCGCAATACGGTTCGAACACTCGAACACCTATACGGATTCTCCTGCACAGTGGCAGATATGTAAATACGGGGTTTACATACCATTTCTTGCGCATTACGGTTCGAACACTCGAACACCGATACGGATTCTCCTGCACAGTGGCAGATATGTAAATACGGGGTTTACATACCATTTCTTGCGCAATACGGTTCGAACACTCGAACACCTATACGGATTCTCCTGCACAGTGGCAGATATGTAAATATGAGGTTTACTTACCATTTCTTGCGAAATACGGTTCGAACACTCGAACACCTATACGGATTCTCCTGCACAGTGGCAGATATGTAAATACGGGGTTTACATACCATTTCTTGCGCAATACAGTTCGAACACTCGAACACCTATACGGATTCTCCTGCACAGTGGCAGATATGTAAATACGGTGTTTACATACCATTTCTTGCGCAATACGGTTCGAACACTCGAACACCTATACGGATTCTCCTGCACAGTGGCAGATATGTAAATACGGGGTTTACATACCATTTCTTGCGGAATACGGTTCGAACACTCGAACACCTATACGGATTATCCTGCACAGTGGCAGATTTGTAAATATGGGGTTTACTTACCATTTCTTGCGAAATACGGTTCGAACACTCGAACACCTATACGGATTCTCCTGCACAGTGGCAGATATGTAAATATGGGGTTTACTTACCATTTCTTGCGAAATACGGTTCGAACACTCGAACACCTATACGGATTCTCCTGCACAGTGGCAGATATGTAAATACGGGGTTTACATACCATTTCTTGCGCATTACGGTTCGAACACTCGAACACCTATACGGATTCTCCTGCACAGTGGCAGATATGTAAATACGGGGTTTACATACCATTTCTTGCGCAATACGGTTCGAACACTCGAACACCTATACGGATTATCCTGCACAGTGGCAGATATGTAAATACGGAGTTTACATGCCATTTCTTGTGCAATACGGTTCGAACACTCGAAAACCTCTACGGATTCTCCTCCACAGTGGCAGATATGTAAATACGGGGTTTACATACCATTTCTTGCGCAATACGGTTCGAACACTCGAAAACCTATACGGATTCTCCTGCACAGTGGCAGATATGTAAATGCGGGGTTTACATACCATTTCTTGCGCATTACGGTTCGAACACTCGAACACCTATACGGATTCTCCTGCACAGTGGCAGATATGTAAATACGGGGTTTACATACCATTTCTTGCGCATTACGATTCGAACACTGGAACACCTATACGGATTCTCCTGCGCAGTGGCAGATATGTAAATACGGGGTTTCCGTACCATTTCTTTTGCAATCCGGTTCGAACACTCGAACACCTATACGGATTCTCCTGCACAGTGGCAGATATGTAAATACGGGGTTTACGTACCATTTCTTGCGCAATACGGTTCGAACACTCGAACACCTATACGGATTCTCCTGCACAGTGGCAGATATGTAAATACGGGGTTTACATACCATTTCTTGCGCAATACGGTTCGAACACTCGAACACCTATACGGATTCTCCTGCACAGTGGCAGACATGTAAATACGGGGTTTACATACCATTTCTTGCGCAATACGGTTCGAACATTCGAACACCTATACGGATTCTCCTGCACAGTGGCAGATATGTAAATACGGGGTTTACATACCATTTCTTGCGCAATACGGTTCGAACACTCGAACACCTATACGGATTCTCCTGCACAGTGGCAGATATGTAAATATGAGGTTTACTTACCATTTCTTGCGAAATACGGTTCGAACACTCGAACACCTATACGGATTTTCCTGCACAGTGGCAGATATGTAAATACGGGGTTTACATACCATTTCTTGCGCATTACGGTTCGAACACTCGAACACCTATACGGATTCTCCTGCACAGTGGCAGATATGTAGATACGGGGTTTACATACCATTTCTTGCGCAATACGGTTCGAACACTCGAAAACCTATACGGATTCTCCTGCACAGAGGCAGATATGTAAATACGGGGTTTACATACCATTTCTTGCGCAATACGGTTCGAACACTCGAAAACCTATACGGATTCTCCTGCACAGTGGCAGATATGTAAATACGGGGTTTACATACCATTTCTTGCGGAATACGGTTCTAACACTCGAACACCTATACGGATTCTCCTGCACAGTGGCAGATATGTAAATATGGGGTTTACTTACCATTTCTTGCGAAATACGGTTCGAACACTCGAACACCTATACGGATTCTCCTGCACAGTGGCAGATATGTAAATATGGGGTTTACTTACCATTTCTTGCGAAATACGGTTCGAACACTCGAACACCTATACGGATTCTCCTGCACAGTGGCAGATATGTAAATACGGGGTTTACATACCATTTCTTGCGCATTACGGTTCGAACACTCGAACACCTATACGGATTCTCCTGCACAGTGGCAGATATGTAAATACGGGGTTTACATACCATTTCTTGCGCAATACGGTTCGAACACTCGAACACCTATACGGATTATCCTGCACAGTGGCAGATATGTAAATACGGGGTTTACATGCCATTTCTTGTGCAATACGGTTCGAATACTCGAAAACCTCTACGGATTCTCCTGCACAGTGGCAGATATGTAAATACGGGGTTTACATACCATTTCTTGCGCATTACGATTCGAACACTGGAACACCTATACGGATTCTCCTGCGCAGTGGCAGATATGTAAATACGGGGTTTCCGTACCATTTCTTTTGCAATCCGGTTCGAACACTCGAACACCTATACGGATTCTCCTGCACAGTGGCAGATATGTAAATACGGGATTTACGTACCATTTCTTGCGCAATACGGTTCGAACACTCGAACACCTATACGGATTCTCCTGCACAGTGGCAGATATGTAAATACGGGGTTTACATACCATTTCTTGCGCAATACGGTTCGAACACTCGAACACCTATACGGATTCTCCTGCACAGTGGCAGACATGTAAATACGGGGTTTACATACCATTTCTTGCGCAATACGGTTCGAACATTCGAACACCTATACGGATTCTCCTCCACAGTGGCAGATATGTAAATACGGGGTTTACATACCATTTCTTGCGCAATACGGTTCGAACACTCGAACACCTATACGGATTCTCCTGCACAGTGGCAGATATGTAAATATGAGGTTTACTTACCATTTCTTGCGAAATACGGTTCGAACACTCGAACACCTATACGGATTCTCCTGCACAGTGGCAGATATGTAAATACGGGGTTTACATTCCATTTCTTTCGCAATACAGTTCGAACACTCGAACACCTATACGGATTCTCCTGCACAGTGGCAGATATGTAAATACGGTGTTTACATACCATTTCTTGCGCAATACGGTTCGAACACTCGAACACCTATACGGATTCTCCTGCACAGTGGCAGATATGTAAATACGGGGTTTACATACCATTTCTTGCGCATTACGGTTCGAACACTCGAACACCTATACGGATTCTCCTGCACAGTGGCAGATATGTAAATACGGGGTTTACATACCATTTCTTGCGCATTACAGTTCGTACACTCGAACACCTATACGGATTCTCGTACGCAGTGGCAGATATGTAAATACGGGTTTTCCGTACCATTTCTTGCGCAATACGGTTCGAGCACTCGAACACCTATACGGATTCTCCTGCACAGTGGAAGATATGTAAATACGGGGTTTACGTACCATTTCTTGCGTAATACGGTTCGAACACTCGAACACCTATACGGATTCTCCTGCACAGTGGCAGATATGTAAATACGGGGTTTACATACCATTTCTTGCGCAATACGGTTCGAACACCCAAACACCTATACGGATTCTCCTGCACAGTGGCAGATATGTAAATACGGCGTTTACATACCATTTCTTGCGCAATACGGTTCGAGCACTCGAACACCTATACGGATTCTACTGCACATTGGCAGATATATAAATACGGGGTTTACATACCATTTCTTGCGCATTACGGTTCGAACACTCGAACACCAATAGGGATTCTCCTGCACAGTGGCAGATATGTAAATACGGGGTTTACATACCATTTCTTGCGCAATACGGTTCGAACACTCGAACACCTATACAGATTCTCCTGCACAGTGGCAGATATGTAAATACGGGGTTTACATACCATTTCTTGCGCATTACGGTTCGAACACTCGAACACCTATACGGATTCTGCTGCACAGTGGCAGATATGTAAATACGTGGTTTACATACCATTTCTTGCGCAATACGGTCCGAACACTCGAACACCTATACGGATTCTCCTGCACAGTGGCAGATATGTAAATACGGGGTTTACATACCATTTCTTGCGCAATACGGTTCGAACACTCGAAAACGTATACGGATTCTCCTGCACAGTGGCAGATATGTAAATACGGGGTTTACATACCATTTCTTGCGCAATACGGTTTGAACACTCGAAAACCTATACGGATTCTCCTGCACAGTGGCAGATATGTAAATACGGGGTTTACATACCATTTCTTGCGCAATACGGTTCGAACACTCGAGCACCTATACGGATTCTCCTGCACAGTGGCAGATATGTAAATATGGGGTTTACTTACCATTTCTTGCGAAATACGGTTCGAACACTCGAACACCTATACGGATTCTCCTGCACAGTGGCAGATATGTAAATATGGGGTTTACTTACCATTTCTTGCGAAATACGGTTCGAACACTCGAACACCTATACGGATTCTCCTGCACAGTGGCAGATATGTAAATACGGGGTTTACATACCATTTCTTGCGCATTACGGTTCGAACACTCGAACACCTATACGGATTCCCTGCACAGTGGCAGATATGTAAATACGGGGTTTACATACCATTTCTTGCGCAATACGGTTCGAACACTCGAACACCTATACGGATTCTCCTGCACAGTGGCAGATATGTCGATACGGGGTTTACATACCATTTCTTGTGCAATACGGTTCGAACACTCGAAAACCTCTACGGATTCTCCTGCACAGCGGCAAATATGTAAATACGGGGTTTACATACCATTTCTTGCGCAATACTGTTCGAACACTCGAAAACCTATACGGATTCTCCTGCACAGTGGCAGATATGTAAATGCGGGGTTTACATAACATTTCTTGCGCATTACGGTTCGAACACTCGAACACCTATACGGATTCTCCTGCACAGTGGCAGATATGTAAATACGGGGTTTACATACCATTTCTTGCGCATTACGGTTCGAACACTCGAACACCTATACGGATTCTCCTGCACAGTGGCAGATATGTAAATACGGGGTTTACATACCATTTCTTGCGCATTACAGTTCGTACACTCGAACACCTATACGGATTCTCGTACGCAGTGGCAGATATGTAAATACGGGTTTTCCGTACCATTTCTTGCGCAATACGGTTCGAGCACTCGAACACCTATACGGATTCTCCTGCACAGTGGCAGATATGTAAATACGGGGTTTACGTACCATTTCTTGCGTAATACGGTTCGAACACTCGAACACCTATACGGATTCTCCTGCACAGTGGCAGATATGTAAATACGGGGTTTACATACCATTTCTTGCGCAATACGGTTCGAACACTCAAACACCTATACGGATTCTCCTGCACAGTGGCAGATATATAAATACGGGGTTTACATACCATTTCTTGCGCATTACGGTTCGAACACTCGAACACCTATAGGGATTCTCCTGCACAGTGGCAGATATGTAAATACGGTGTTTACATACCATTTCTTGCGCAATACGGTTCGAACACTCGAACACCTATACAGATTCTCCTGCACAGTGGCAGATATGTAAATACGGGGTTTACATACCATTTCTTGCGCATTACGGTTCGAACACTCGAACACCTATACGGATTCTGCTGCACAGTGGCAGATATGTAAATACGTGGTTTACATACCATTTCTTGCGCAATACGGTCCGAACACTCGAACACCTATACGGATTCTCCTGCACAGTGGCAGATATGTAAATACGGGGTTTACATACCATTTCTTGCGCAATACGGTTCGAACACTCGAAAACGTATACGGATTCTCCTGCACAGTGGCAGATATGTAAATACGGGGTTTACATACCATTTCTTGCGCAATACGGTTTGAACACTCGAAAACCTATACGGATTCACCTGCACAGTGGCAGATATGTAAATACGGGGTTTACATACCATTTCTTGCGCAATACGGTTCGAACACTGGAGCACCTATACGGATTCTCCTGCACAGTGGCAGATATGTAAATATGGGGTTTACTTACCATTTCTTGCGAAATACGGTTCGAACACTCGAACACCTATACGGATTCTCCTGCACAGTGGCAGATATGTAAATATGGGGTTTACTTACCATTTCTTGCGAAATACGGTTCGAACACTCGAACACCTATACGGATTCTCCTGCACAGTGGCAGATATGTAAATACGGGGTTTACATACCATTTCTTGCGCATTACGGTTCGAACACTCGAACACCTATACGGATTCCCTGCACAGTGGCAGATATGTAAATACGGGGTTTACATACCATTTCTTGCGCAATACGGTTCGAACACTCGAACACCTATACGGATTCTCCTGCACAGTGGCAGATATGTCGATACGGGGTTTACATACCATTTCTTGTGCAATACGGTTCGAACACTCAAACACCTATACGGATTCTCCTGCACAGTGGCAGATATATAAATACGGGGTTTACATACCATTTCTTGCGCATTACGGTTCGAACACTCGAACACCTATACGGATTCCCTGCACAGTGGCAGATATGTAAATACGGGGTTTACATACCATTTCTTGCGTAATACGGTTCGAACACTCGAACACCTATACGGATTCTCCTGCACAGTGGCAGATATGTAAATACGGGGTTTACATACCATTTCTTGCGCAATACGGTTCGAACACTCAAACACCTATACGGATTCTCCTGCACAGTGGCAGATATATAAATACGGGGTTTACATACCATTTCTTGCGCATTACGGTTCGAACACTCGAACACCTATAGGGATTCTCCTGCACAGTGGCAGATATGTAAATACGGTGTTTACATACCATTTCTTGCGCAATACGGTTCGAACACTCGAACACCTATACAGATTCTCCTGCACAGTGGCAGATATGTAAATACGGGGTTTACATACCATTTCTTGCGCATTACGGTTCGAACACTCGAACACCTATACGGATTCTGCTGCACAGTGGCAGATATGTAAATACGTGGTTTACATACCATTTCTTGCGCAATACGGTCCGAACACTCGAACACCTATACGGATTCTCCTGCACAGTGGCAGATATGTAAATACGGGGTTTACATACCATTTCTTGCGCAATACGGTTCGAACACTCGAAAACGTATACGGATTCTCCTGCACAGTGGCAGATATGTAAATACGGGGTTTACATACCATTTCTTGCGCAATACGGTTTGAACACTCGAAAACCTATACGGATTCACCTGCACAGTGGCAGATATGTAAATACGGGGTTTACATACCATTTCTTGCGCAATACGGTTCGAACACTCGAGCACCTATACGGATTCTCCTGCACAGTGGCAGATATGTAAATATGGGGTTTACTTACCATTTCTTGCGAAATACGGTTCGAACACTCGAACACCTATACGGATTCTCCTGCACAGTGGCAGATATGTAAATATGGGGTTTACTTACCATTTCTTGCGAAATACGGTTCGAACACTCGAACACCTATACGGATTCTCCTGCACAGTGGCAGATATGTAAATACGGGGTTTACATACCATTTCTTGCGCATTACGGTTCGAACACTCGAACACCTATACGGATTCCCTGCACAGTGGCAGATATGTAAATACGGGGTTTACATACCATTTCTTGCGCAATACGGTTCGAACACTCGAACACCTATACGGATTCTCCTGCACAGTGGCAGATATGTCGATACGGGGTTTACATACCATTTCTTGTGGAATACGGTTCGAACACTCGAAAACCTCTACGGATTCTCCTGCACAGCGGCAAATATGTAAATACGGGGTTTACATACCATTTCTTGCGCAATACTGTTCGAACACTCGAAAACCTATACGGATTCTCCTGCACAGTGGCAGATATGTAAATGCGGGGTTTACATAACATTTCTTGCGCATTACGGTTCGAACACTCGAACACCTATACGGATTCTCCTGCACAGTGGCAGATATGTAAATACGGGGTTTACATACCATTTCTTGCGCATTACGGTTCGAACACTCGAACACCTATACGGATTCTCCTGCACAGTGGCAGATATGTAAATACGGGGTTTCCGTACCATTTCTTTTGCAATACGGTTCGAACACTCGAACACCTATACGGATTCTCCTGCACAGTGGCAGATATGTAAATACGGGGTTTACGTACCATTTCTTGCGCAATACGGTTCGAACACTCGAACACCTATACGGATTCTCCTGCACAGTGGCAGATATGTAAATACGGGGTTAGATACCATTTCTTGCGCAATACGGTTCGAACACTCGAACACCTATACGGATTCTCCTGCACAGTGGCAGGTATGTAAATACGGGGTTTACATACCATTTCTTGCGCAATACGGTTCGAACATTCGAACACCTATACGGATTCTCCTGCATAGTGGCAGATATGTAAATACGGGGTTTACATACCATTTCTTGCGCAATACGGTTCGAACACTCGAACACCTATAGGGATTCTCTTGCACAGTGGCAGATATGTAAATATGGGGTTTACTTACCATTTCTTGCGAAACACAGTTCGAACACTCGAACACCTATACGGATTCTCCTGCACAGTGGCAGATATGTAAAGACGGGGTTTACATACCATTTCTTGCGCAATACGGTTCGAACACTCGAACACCTATACGGATTCTCCTGCACAGTGGCAGATATGTAAATACGGGGTTTACATACCATTTCTTGCGCAATACGGTTCGAACACTCGAACACCTATACGGATTCTCCTGCACAGTGGCAGATATGTAAATACGGGGTTTACATACCATTTCTAGCACATTACGGTTTGAACACTCGAACACCTATACGGATTCTCCTGCACAGTGGCAGATATGTAAATACGGGGTTTACATACCATTTCTTGCGCATTACAGTTCGTACACTCGAACACCTATACGGATTCTCGTACGCAGTGGCAGATATGTAAATACGGGTTTTCCGTACCATTTCTTGCGCAATACGGTTCGAACGCTCGAACACCTATACGGATTCTCCTGCACAGTGGCAGATATGTAAATACGGGGTTTACGTACCATTTCTTGCGTAATACGGTTCGAACACTCGAACACCTATACGGATTCTCCTGCACAGTGGCAGATATGTAAATACGGGGTTTACATACCATTTCTTGCGCAATATGGTTCGAACACTCAAACACCTATACGGATTCTCCTGCACAGTGGCAGATATGTAAATACGGGGTTTACATACCATTTCTTGGGCAATACGGTTCGAACACTCGAACACCTATACGGATTCTCCTGCACAGTGGCAGATATATAAATACGGGGTTTACATACCATTTCTTGCGCATTACGGTTCGAACACTCGAACACCTATAGGGATTCTCCTGCACAGTGGCAGATATGTAAATACGGGGTTTACATACCATTTCTTGCGCAATACGGTTCGAACACTCGAACACCTATACGGATTCTCCTGCACAGTGGCAGATATGTAAATACGGGGTTTACATACCATTTCTTGCGCATTACGGTTCGAACACTCGAACACCTATACGGATTCTGCTGCACAGTGGCAGATATGTAAATACGTGGTTTACATACCATTTCTTGCGCAATACGGTTCGAACACTCGAACACCTATACGGATTCTCCTGCACAGTGGCAGATATGTAAATACGGGGTTTACATACCATTTCTTGCGCAATACGGTTCGAACACTCGAAAACGTATACGGATTCTCCTGCACAGTGGCAGATATGTAAATACGGGGTTTACATACCATTTCTTGCGCAATACGGTTCGAACACTCGAAAACCTATACGGATTCTCCTGCACAGTGGCAGATATGTAAATACGGGGTTTACATACCATTTCTTGCGCAATACGGTTCGAACACTCGAACACCTATACGGATTCTCGTGCACAGTGGCAGATATGTAAATATGGGGTTTACTTACCATTTCTTGCGAAATACGGTTCGAACACTCGAACACCTATACGGATTCTCCTGCACAGTGGCAGATATGTAAATATGGGGTTTACTTACCATTTCTTGCGAAATACGGTTCGAACACTCGAACACCTATACGGATTCTCCTGCACAGTGACAGATATGTAAATACGGGGTTTACATACCATTTCTTGCGCATTACGGTTCGAACACTCGAACACCTATACGGATTCTCCTGCACAGTGGCAGATATGTAAATACGGGGTTTACATACCATTTCTTGCGCAATACGGTTCGAACACTCGAACACCTATACGGATTCTCCTGCACAGTGGCAGATATGTAGATACGGGGTTTACATACCATTTCTTGCGCAATACGGTTCGAACACTCGAAAACCTCTACGGATTCTCCTGCACAGCGGCAAATATGTAAATACGGGGTTTACATACCATTTCTTGCGCAATACTGTTCGAACACTCGAAAACCTATACGGATTCTCCTGCACAGTGGCAGATATGTAAATGCGGGGTTTACATAACATTTCTTGCGCATTACGGTTCGAACACTCGAACACCTATACGGATTCTCCTGCACAGTGGCAGATATGTAAATACGGGGTTTACATACCATTTCTTGCGCAATACGGTTCGAACACTCGAACACCTATACGGATTCTCCTGCGCAGTGGTAGATATGTAAATACGGGGTTTCCGTACCATTTCTTTTGCAATACGGTTCGAACACTCGAACACCTATACGGATTCTCCTGCACAGTGGCAGATATGTAAATACGGGGTTTACGTACCATTTCTTGCGCAATACGGTTCGAACACTCGAACACCTATACGGATTCTCCTGCACAGTGGCAGATATGTAAATACGGGGTTTATATACCATTTCTTGCGCAATACGGTTCGAACACTCAAGCACCTATACGGATTCTCCTGCACAGTGGTAGATATGTAAATACGGGGTTTACATACCATTTCCTGCGCAATACGGTTCGAACATTCGAACACCTATACGGATTCTCCAGCATAGTGGCAGATATGTAAATACGGGGTTTACATACCATTTCTTGCGCAATACGGTTCGAACACTCGAACACCTATACGGATTCTCTTGCACAGTGGCAGATATGTAAATATGGGGTTTACTTACCATTTCTTGCGAAACACGGTTCGAACACTCGAACACCTATACGGATTCTCCTGCACAGTGGCAGATATGTAAATACGGGGTTTACATACCATTTCTTGCGCAATACGGTTCGAACACTCGAACACCTATACGGATTCTCCTGCACAGTGGCAGATATGTAAATACGGGGTTTACATACCATTTCTTGCGCATTACGGTTCGGACACTCGAACACCTATACGGATTCTCCTACACAGTGGCAGATATGTAAATACGGGGTTTACATACCATTTCTTGCGCATTACGGTTCGAACACTCGAACACCTATACGGATTCTCCTACGCAGTGGCAGATATGTAAATACGGGTTTTCCGTACCATTTCATGCGCAATACGTTTCGAACACTCGAACAACTATACGGATTCTCCTGCACAGTGGCAGATATGTAAATACGGGGTTTACGTACCATTTCTTGTGTAATACGGTTCGAACACTCGAACACCTATACGGATTCTCCTGCACAGTGGCAGATATGTAAATACGGGGTTTACATACCATTTCTTGCGCAATACGGTTCGAACACTCAAACATCTATACGGATTCTCCTGCACCGTGGCAGATATGTAAATACGGGGTTTACATACCATTTCTTGCGCAATACGGTTCGAACACTCGAACACCTATACGGATTCTCCTGCACAGTGGCAGATATATAAATACGGGGTTTACATACCATTTCTTGCGCATTACGGTTCGAACACTCGAACACCTATAGAGATTCTCCTGCACAGTGGCAGATATGTAAATACGGGGTTTACATACCATTTCTTGCGCAATACGGTTCGAACACTCGAACACCTATACGGATTCTCCTGCACAGTGGCAGATATGTAAATACGGGGTTTACATACCATTTCTTGCGCAATACGGGTCGAACACTCGAACACCTATACCGATTCTCCTGCACAGTGGCAAATATGTAAATACGGGGTTTACATACCATTTCTTGCGCATTACGGTTCGAACACTCGAACACCTATACGGATTCTCCTACACAGTGGCAGATATGTAAATACGGGGTTTACATACCATTTCTTGCGCAATACGGTTCGAACACTCGAACACCTATACGGATTCTCCTGCACAGTGGCAGATATGTAAATTCGGGGTTTACTTACCATTTCTTGCGAAATAAGGTTCGAACACTCGAACACCTATACGGATTCTCCTGCACAGTGGCAGATATGTAAATACGGGGTTTACATACCATTTCTTGCGCAATACGGTTCGAACACTCGAAAACCTATACGGATTCTCCTGCACAGTGGCAGATATTTAAATACGGGGTTTACATACCATTTCTTGCGCAATACGGTTCGAACACTCGAACACCTATACGGATTCTCCTGCACAGTGGCAGATATGTAAATATGGGGTTTACTTACCATTTCTTGCGAAATACGGTTCGAACACTCGAACACCTATACGGATTCTCCTGCACAGTGGCAGATATGTAAATATGGGGTTTACTTTCCATTTCTTGCGAAATACGGTTCGAACACTCGAACACCTATACGGATTCTCCTGCACAATGGCAGATATGTAAATGCGGGGTTTACATAACATTTCTTGCGCATTACGGTTCGAACACTCGAACACCTATACGGATTCTCCTGCACAGTGGCAGATATGTAAATACGGGGTTTACATACCATTTCTTGCGCATTACGGTTCGAACACTCGAACACCTATACGGATTCTCCTGCGCAGTGGCAGATATGTAAATACGGGGTTTCCGTACCATTTCTTTTGCTATACGGTTCGAACACTCGAACACCTATACGGATTCTCCTGCACAGTGGCAGATATGTAAATACGGGGTTTACGTACCATTTCTTGCGCAATACGGTTCGAACACTCGAACACTTATACGGATTCTCCTGCACAGTGGCAGATATGTAAATACGGGGTTTATATACCATTTCTTGCGCAATACGGTTCGAACACTCGAACACCTATACGGATTCTCCTGCACAGTGGAAGATATGTAAATACGGGGTTTACATACCATTTCTTGCGCAATACGGTTCGAACATTCGAACACCTATACGGATTCCCCTGCACAGTGGCAGATATGTAAATACGGGGTTTACATACCATTTCTTGCGCAATACGGTTCGAACACTCGAACACCTATACGGATTCTCTTGCACAGTGGCAGATATGTAAATATGGGGTTTACTTACCATTTCTTGCGAAACACGGTTCGAACACTCGAACACCTATACGGATTCTCCTGCACAGTGGCAGATATGTAAATACGGGGTTTACATACCATTTCTTGCGCAATACGGTTCGAACACTCGAACACCTATACGGATTCTCCTGCACAGTGGCAGATATGTAAATACGGGGTTTACATACCATTTCTTGCGCATTACGGTTCGAACACTCGAACACCTATACGGATTCTCCTGCACAGTGGCAGATATGTAAATACGTGGTTTACATACCATTTCTTGCGCATTACGGTTCGAACACTCGAACACCTATACGGATTCTCTTACGCAGTGGCAGATATGTAAATACGGGTTTTCCGTACCATTTCTTGCGCAATACGGTTCGAACACTCGAACACCTATACGGATTCTCCTGCACAGTTGCAGATATGTAAATACGGGGTTTACGTACCATTTCTTGCGTAATACGGTTCGAACACTCGAACACCTATACGGATTCTCCTGCACAGTGGCAGATATGTAAATACGGGGTTTACATACCATTTCTTGCGCAATACGGTTCGAACACTCAAACACCTATACGGATTCTCCTGCACAGTGGCAGATATGTAAATACGGGGTTTACATACCATTTCTTGCGCAATACGGTTCGAACACTCGAACACCTATACGGATTCTCCTGCACAGTGGCAGATATGTAAATACGGGGTTTACATACCATTTCTTGCGCATTACGGTTCGAACACTCGAACACCTATACGGATTCTCCTGCACAGTGGCAGATATGTAAATACGGGGTTTACATACCATTTCTTGCGCATTAGGGTTCGAACACTCGAACACCTATACGGATTCTCCTACGCAGTGGCAGATATGTAAATACGGGTTTTCCGTACCATTTCTTGCGCAATACGGTTCGAACACTCGAACAACTATACGGATTCTCCTGCACAGTGGCAGATATGTAAATACGGGGTTTACGTACCATTTCTTGCGTAATACGGTTCGAACACTCGAACACCTATACGGATTCTCCTGCACAGTGGCAGATATGTAAATACGGGGTTTACATACCATTTCTTGCGCGATACGGTTCGAACACTCAAACATCTATACGGATTCTCCTGCATAGTGGCAGATATGTAAATACGGGGTTTACATACCATTTCTTGCGCAATACGGTTCGAACACTCGAACACCTATACGGATTCTCCTGCACAGTGGCAGATATGTAGATACGGGGTTTATATACCATTTCTTGCGCAATACGGTTCGAACACTCGGACACCTATACGGATTCTCCTGCACAGTGGCAGATATATAAATACGGGGTTTACATACCATTTCTTGCGCATTACGGTTCGAACACTCGAACACCTATAGAGATTCTCCTGCACAGTGGCAGATATGTAAATACGGGGTTTACGTACCATTTCTTGCGCAATACGGTTCGAACATTCGAACACCTATACGGATTCTCCTGCGCAGTGGCAGATATGTAAATACGGGGTTTACATACCATTTCTTGCGCAATACGGTTCGAACACTCGAACACCTATACGGATTCTCCTGCACAGTGGCAGATATGTAAATACGGGGTTTACATACCATTTCTTGCACAATACGGTTCGAACACTCGAACACCTATACGGATTCTCCTGCACAGTGGCAGATATGTAAATACGGGGTTTACATACCATTTCTAGCGCAATACGGTTCGAACACTCGAACACCTATACGGATTCTCCTGCACAGTGGCAGATATGTAAATTCGGGGTTTACTTACCATTTCTTGCGAAATAAGGTTCGAACACTCGAACACCTATACGGATTCTCCTGCACTGTGGCAGATATGTAAATACGGGGTTTACATACCATTTCTTGCGCAATACGGTTCGAACACTCGAAAACCTATACGGATTCTCCTGCACAGTGGCAGATATTTAAATACGGGGTTTACATACCATTTCTTGCGCAATACGGTTCGAACACTCGAACACCTATACGGATTCTCCTGCACAGTGGCAGATATGTAAATATGGGGTTTACTTACCATTTCTTGCGAAATACGGTTCGAACACTCGAACACCAATACGGATTCTCCTGCACAGTGGCAGATATGTAAATATGGGGTTTACTTACCATTTCTTGCGAAATACGGTTCGAACACTCGAACACCTATACGGATTCTCCTGCACAGTGGCAGATATGTAAATGCGGAGTTTACATAACATTTCTTGCGCATTACGGTTCGAACACTCGAACACCTATAGAGATTCTCCTGCACAGTGGCAGATATGTAAATACGGGGTTTACATACCATTTCTTGCGCAATACGGTTCGAACACTCGAACACCTATACGGATTCTCCTGCACAGTGGCAGATATGTAAATACGGGGTTTACATACCATTTCTTGCGCAATACGGGTCGAACACAAGAACACCTATACCGATTCTCCTGCACAGTGGCAAATATGTAAATACGGGGTTTACATACCATTTCTTGCGCATTACGGTTCGAACACTCGAACACCTATACGGATTCTCCTACACAGTGGCAGATATGTAAATACGGGGTTTACATACCATTTCTTGCGCAATACGGTTCGAACACTCGAACACCTATACGGATTCTCCTGCATAGTGGCAGATATGTAAATACGGGGTTTACATACCATTTCTTGCGCAATACGGTTCGAACACTCGAACACCTATACGGATTCTCCTGCACAGTGGCAGATATGTAAATTCGGGGTTTACTTACCATTTCTTGCGAAATAAGGTTCGAACACTCGAACACCTATACGGATTCTCCTGCACAGTGGCAGATATGTAAATACGGGGTTTACATACCATTTCTTGCGCAATACGGTTCGAACACTCGAAAACCTATACGGATTCTCCTGCACAGTGGCAGATATTTAAATACGGGGTTTACATACCATTTCTTGCGCAATACGGTTCGAACACTCGAACACCTATATGGATTCTCCTGCACAGTGGCAGATATGTAAATATGGGGTTTACTTACCATTTCTTGCGAAATACGGTTCGAACACTCGAACACCTATACGGATTCTCCTGCACAGTGGCAGATATGTAAATATGGGGTTTACTTTCCATTTCTTGCGAAATACGGTTCGAACACTCGAACACCTATACGGATTCTCCTGCACAGTGGCAGATATGTAAATGCGGGGTTTACATAACATTTCTTGCGCATTACGGTTCGAACACTCGAACACCTATACGGATTCTCCTGCACAGTGGCAGATATGTAAATACGGGGTTTACATACCATTTCTTGCGCATTACGGTTCGAACACTCGAACACCTATACGGATTCTCCTGCGCAGTGGCAGATATGTAAATACGGGGTTTCCGTACCATTTCTTTTGCAATACGGTTCGAACACTCGAACACCTATACGGATTCTCCTGCACAGTGGCAGATATGTAAATACGGGGTTAACGTACCATTTCTTGCGCAATACGGTTCGAACACTCGAACACTTATACGGATTCTCCTGCACAGTGGCAGATATGTAAATACGGGGTTTATATACCATTTCTTGCGCAATACGGTTCGAACACTCGAACACCTATACGGATTCTCCTGCACAGTGGCAGATATGTAAATACGGGGTTTACATACCATTTCTTGCGCAATACGGTTCGAACATTCGAACACCTATACGGATTCCCCTGCACAGTGGCAGATATGTAAATACGGGGTTTACATACCATTTCTTGCGCAATACGGTTCGAACACTCGAACACCTATACGGATTCTCTTGCACAGTGGCAGATATGTAAATATGGGGTTTACTTACCATTTCTTGCGAAACACGGTTCGAACACTCGAACACCTATACGGATTCTCCTGCACAGTGGCAGATATGTAAATACGGGGTTTACATACCATTTCTTGCGCAATACGGTTCGAACACTCGAACACCTATACGGATTCTCCTGCACAGTGGCAGATATGTAAATACGGGGTTTACATACCATTTCTTGCGCATTACGGTTCGAACACTCGAACACCTATACGGATTCTCCTGCACAGTGGCAGATATGTAAATACGTGGTTTACATACCATTTCTTGCGCATTACGGTTCGAACACTCGAACACCTATACGGATTCTCTTACGCAGTGGCAGATATGTAAATACGGGTTTTCCGTACCATTTCTTGCGCAATACGGTTCGAACACTCGAACACCTATACGGATTCTCCTGCACAGTTGCAGATATGTAAATACGGGGTTTACGTACCATTTCTTGCGTAATACGGTTCGAACACTCGAACACCTATACGGATTCTCCTGCACAGTGGCAGATATGTAAATACGGGGTTTACATACCATTTCTTGCGCAATACGGTTCGAACACTCAAACACCTATACGGATTCTCCTGCACAGTGGCAGATATGTAAATACGGGGTTTACATACCATTTCTTGCGCAATACGGTTCGAACACTCGAACACCTATACGGATTCTCCTGCACAGTGGCAGATATGTAAATACGGGGTTTACATACCATTTCTTGCGCATTAGGGTTCGAACACTCGAACACCTATACGGATTCTCCTACGCAGTGGCAGATATGTAAATACGGGTTTTCCGTACCATTTCTTGCGCAATACGGTTCGAACACTCGAACAACTATACGGATTCTCCTGCACAGTGGCAGATATGTAAATACGGGGTTTACGTACCATTTCTTGCGTAATACGGTTCGAACACTCGAACACCTATACGGATTCTCCTGCACAGTGGCAGATATGTAAATACGGGGTTTACATACCATTTCTTGCGCGATACGGTTCGAACACTCAAACATCTATACGGATTCTCCTGCATAGTGGCAGATATGTAAATACGGGGTTTACATACCATTTCTTGCGCAATACGGTTCGAACACTCGAACACCTATACGGATTCTCCTGCACAGTGGCAGATATGTAGATACGGGGTTTATATACCATTTCTTGCGCAATACGGTTCGAACACTCGGACACCTATACGGATTCTCCTGCACAGTGGCAGATATATAAATACGGGGTTTACATACCATTTCTTGCGCATTACGGTTCGAACACTCGAACACCTATAGAGATTCTCCTGCACAGTGGCAGATATGTAAATACGGGGTTTACGTACCATTTCTTGCGCAATACGGTTCGAACATTCGAACACCTATACGGATTCTCCTGCGCAGTGGCAGATATGTAAATACGGGGTTTACATACCATTTCTTGCGCAATACGGTTCGAACACTCGAACACCTATACGGATTCTCCTGCACAGTGGCAGATATGTAAATACGGGGTTTACATACCATTTCTTGCACAATACGGTTCGAACACTCGAACACCTATACGGATTCTCCTGCACAGTGGCAGATATGTAAATACGGGGTTTACATACCATTTCTAGCGCAATACGGTTCGAACACTCGAACACCTATACGGATTCTCCTGCACAGTGGCAGATATGTAAATTCGGGGTTTACTTACCATTTCTTGCGAAATAAGGTTCGAACACTCGAACACCTATACGGATTCTCCTGCACTGTGGCAGATATGTAAATACGGGGTTTACATACCATTTCTTGCGCAATACGGTTCGAACACTCGAAAACCTATACGGATTCTCCTGCACAGTGGCAGATATTTAAATACGGGGTTTACATACCATTTCTTGCGCAATACGGTTCGAACACTCGAACACCTATACGGATTCTCCTGCACAGTGGCAGATATGTAAATATGGGGTTTACTTACCATTTCTTGCGAAATACGGTTCGAACACTCGAACACCAATACGGATTCTCCTGCACAGTGGCAGATATGTAAATATGGGGTTTACTTACCATTTCTTGCGAAATACGGTTCGAACACTCGAACACCTATACGGATTCTCCTGCACAGTGGCAGATATGTAAATGCGGAGTTTACATAACATTTCTTGCGCATTACGGTTCGAACACTCGAACACCTATAGAGATTCTCCTGCACAGTGGCAGATATGTAAATACGGGGTTTACATACCATTTCTTGCGCAATACGGTTCGAACACTCGAACACCTATACGGATTCTCCTGCACAGTGGCAGATATGTAAATACGGGGTTTACATACCATTTCTTGCGCAATACGGGTCGAACACAAGAACACCTATACCGATTCTCCTGCACAGTGGCAAATATGTAAATACGGGGTTTACATACCATTTCTTGCGCATTACGGTTCGAACACTCGAACACCTATACGGATTCTCCTACACAGTGGCAGATATGTAAATACGGGGTTTACATACCATTTCTTGCGCAATACGGTTCGAACACTCGAACACCTATACGGATTCTCCTGCACAGTGGCAGATATGTAAATACGGGGTTTACATACCATTTCTTGCGCAATACGGTTCGAACACTCGAACACCTATACGGATTCTCCTGCACAGTGGCAGATATGTAAATTCGGGGTTTACTTACCATTTCTTGCGAAATAAGGTTCGAACACTCGAACACCTATACGGATTCTCCTGCACAGTGGCAGATATGTAAATACGGGGTTTACATACCATTTCTTGCGCAATACGGTTCGAACACTCGAAAACCTATACGGATTCTCCTGCACAGTGGCAGATATTTAAATACGGGGTTTACATACCATTTCTTGCGCAATACGGTTCGAACACTCGAACACCTATATGGATTCTCCTGCACAGTGGCAGATATGTAAATATGGGGTTTACTTACCATTTCTTGCGAAATACGGTTCGAACACTCGAACACCTATACGGATTCTCCTGCACAGTGGCAGATATGTAAATATGGGGTTTACTTTCCATTTCTTGCGAAATACGGTTCGAACACTCGAACACCTATACGGATTCTCCTGCACAGTGGCAGATATGTAAATGCGGGGTTTACATAACATTTCTTGCGCATTACGGTTCGAACACTCGAACACCTATACGGATTCTCCTGCACAGTGGCAGATATGTAAATACGGGGTTTACATACCATTTCTTGCGCATTACGGTTCGAACACTCGAACACCTATACGGATTCTCCTGCGCAGTGGCAGATATGTAAATACGGGGTTTCCGTACCATTTCTTTTGCAATACGGTTCGAACACTCGAACACCTATACGGATTCTCCTGCACAGTGGCAGATATGTAAATACGGGGTTTACGTACCATTTCTTGCGCAATACGGTTCGAACACTCGAACACTTATACGGATTCTCCTGCACAGTGGCAGATATGTAAATACGGGGTTTATATACCATTTCTTGCGCAATACGGTTCGAACACTCGAACACCTATACGGATTCTCCTGCACAGTGGCAGATATGTAAATACGGGGTTTACATACCATTTCTTGCGCAATACGGTTCGAACATTCGAACACCTATACGGATTCCCCTGCACAGTGGCAGATATGTAAATACGGGGTTTACATACCATTTCTTGCGCAATACGGTTCGAACACTCGAACACCTATACGGATTCTCTTGCACAGTGGCAGATATGTAAATATGGGGTTTACTTACCATTTCTTGCGAAACACGGTTCGAACACTCGAACACCTATACGGATTCTCCTGCACAGTGGCAGATATGTAAATACGGGGTTTACATACCATTTCTTGCGCAATACGGTTCGAACACTCGAACACCTATACGGATTCTCCTGCACAGTGGCAGATATGTAAATACGGGGTTTACATACCATTTCTTGCGCATTACGGTTCGAACACTCGAACACCTATACGGATTCTCCTGCACAGTGGCAGATATGTAAATACGTGGTTTACATACCATTTCTTGCGCATTACGGTTCGAACACTCGAACACCTATACGGATTCTCTTACGCAGTGGCAGATATGTAAATACGGGTTTTCCGTACCATTTCTTGCGCAATACGGTTCGAACACTCGAACACCTATACGGATTCTCCTGCACAGTTGCAGATATGTAAATACGGGGTTTACGTACCATTTCTTGCGTAATACGGTTCGAACACTCGAACACCTATACGGATTCTCCTGCACAGTGGCAGATATGTAAATACGGGGTTTACATACCATTTCTTGCGCAATACGGTTCGAACACTCCAATACCTATACGGATTCTCCTGCACAGTGGCAGATATGTAAATACGGGGTTTACATACCATTTCTTGCGCAATACGGTTCGAACACTCGAACACCTATACGGATTCTCCTGCACAGTGGCAGATATGTAAATACGGGGTTTACATACCATTTCTTGCGCATTACGGTTCGAACACTCGAACACCTATACGGATTCTCCTGCACAGTGGCAGATATGTAAATACGGGGTTTACATACCATTTCTTGCGCATTACGGTTCGAACACTCGAACACCTATACGGATTCTCCTACGCAGTGGCAGATATGTAAATACGGGTTTTCCGTACCATTTCTTGCGCAATACGGTTCGAACACTCGAACAACTATACGGATTCTCCTGCACAGTGGCAGATATGTAAATACGGGGTTTACGTACCATTTCTTGCGTAATACGGTTCGAACACTCGAACACCTATACGGATTCTCCTGCACAGTGGCAGATATGTAAATACGGGGTTTACATACCATTTCTTGCGCGATACGGTTCGAACACTCAAACATCTATACGGATTCTCCTGCATAGTGGCAGATATGTAAATACGGGGTTTACATACCATTTCTTGCGCAATACGGTTCGAACACTTGAACACCTATACGGATTCTCCTGCACAGTGGCAGATATGTAGATACGGGGTTTATATACCATTTCTTGCGCAATACGGTTCGAACACTCGAACACCTATTCGGATTCTCCTGCACAGTGGCAGATATATAAATACGGGGTTTACATACCATTTCTTGCGCATTACGGTTCGAACACTCGAACACCTATAGAGATTCTCCTGCACAGTGGCAGATATGTAAATACGGGGTTTACGTACCATTTCTTGCGCAATACGGTTCGAACATTCGAACACCTATACGGATTCTCCTGCGCAGTGGCAGATATGTAAATACGGGGTTTACATACCATTTCTTGCGCAATACGGTTCGCACACTCGAACACCTATACGGATTCTCCTGCACAGTGGCAGATATGTAAATACGGGGTTTACATACCATTTCTTGCACAATACGGTTCGAACACTCGAACACCTATACGGATTCTCCTGCACAGTGGCAGATATGTAAATACGGGGTTTACATACCATTTCTAGCGCAATACGGTTCGAACACTCGAACACCTATACGGATTCTCCTGCACAGTGGCAGATATGTAAATTCGGGGTTTACTTACCATTTCTTGCGAAATAAGGTTCGAACACTCGAACACCTATACGGATTCTCCTGCACTGTGGCAGATATGTAAATACGGGGTTTACATACCATTTCTTGCGCAATACGGTTCGAACACTCGAAAACCTATACGGATTCTCCTGCACAGTGGCAGATATTTAAATACGGGGTTTACATACCATTTCTTGCGCAATACGGTTCGAACACTCGAACACCTATACGGATTCTCCTGCACTGTGGCATATATGTAAATACGGGGTTTACATACCATTTCTTGCGCAATACGGTTCGAACACTCGAACACCTATACGGATTCTCTTGCACAGTGGCAGATATGTAAATACGGGGTTTACATACCATTTCTTGCGCAATACGGTTCGAACACTCGAACACCTATACGGATTCTCTTGCACAGTGGCAGATATGTAAATATGGGGTTTACTTACCATTTCTTCCGAAACACGGTTCGAACACTCGAACACCTATACGGATTCTCCTGCACAGTGACAGATATGTAAATACGGGGTTTACATACCATTTCTTGCGCAATACGGTTCGAACATTCGAACACCTATACGGATTCTCCTGCACAGTGGCAGATATGTAAATACGGGGTTTACATACCATTTCTTGCGCAATACGGTTCGAACACTCGAACACCTATACGGATTCTCTTGCACAGTGGCAGATATGTAAATATGGGGTTTACTTACCATTTCCTCCGAAACACGGTTCGAACACTCGAACACCTATACGGATTCTCCTGCACAGTGACAGATATGTAAATACGGGGTTTACATACCATTTCTTGCGCAATACGGTTCGAACACACGAACACCTATACGGATTCTCCTGCACAGTGGCAGATATGTAAATACGGGGTTTACATACCATTTCTTGCGCATTACGGTTCGAACACTCGAACACCTATACGGATTCTCCTGCACAGTGGCAGATATGTAAATACGGGGTTTACATACCATTTCTTGCGCATGACGGTTCGAACACTCGAAAACCTCTACGGATTCTCCTGCACAGTGGCAGATATGTAAATACGGGGTTTACATACCATTTCTTGCGCAATACGGTTCGAACACTCGAAAACCTATACGGATTCTCCTGCACAGTGGCAGATATGTAAATGCGGGGTTTACATAACATTTCTTGCGCATTACGGTTCGAACACTCGAACACCTATACGGATTCTCCTGCACAGTGGCAGATATGTAAATACGGGGTTTACATACCATTTCTTGCGCGTTACGGTTTGAACACTCGAACACCTATACGGATTCTCCTGCGCAGTGGCAGATATGTCAATACGGGGTTTCCGTACCATTTCTTTTGCAATACGGTTCGACCACTCGAACACCTATACGGATTCTCCTGCACAGTGGCAGATATGTAAATACGGGGTTTACGTACCATTTCTTGCGCAATACGGTTCGAACACTCGAACACCTATACGGATTCTCCTGCACAGTGGCAGATATGTAGATACGGGGTTTATATACCATTTCTTGCGCAATACGGTTCGAACACCCGAATACCTATACGGAATCTCCAGCGAAGTGGCAGATATATAAATACAGGGTTTCCATACCATTTCTTGCGCATTACGGTTCGAACACTCGAACACCTATAGAGATTCCCCTGCACAGTGGCAGATATGTAAATACGGGGTTTACGTACCATTTCTTGCGCAATACGATTCGAACATTCGAACACCTATACGGATTCTCCTGCGCAGTGGCAGATATGTAAATACGGGGTTTCCGTACCATTTCTTTTGCAATACGGTTCGACCACTCGAACACCTATACGGATTCTCCTGCACAGTGGCAGATATGTAAATACGGGGTTTACGTACCATTTCTTGGGCAATACGGTTCGAACACTCGAACACCTATACGGATTCTCCTGCACAGTGGCAGATATGTAAATACGGGGTTTATATACCATTTCTTGCGCAATACGGTTCGAACACTCGAACACCTATACGGATTCTCCTGCACAGTGGCAGATATGTAAATACGGGGTTTACATACCATTTCTTGCGCAATACGGTTCGAACACTCGAACACCTATACGGATTCTCTTGCACAGTGGCAGATATGTAAATATGGGGTTTACTTACCATTTCTTCCGAAACACGGTTCGAACACTCGAACACCTATACGGATTCTCCAGCACAGTGACAGATATGTAAATACGGGGTTTACATACCATTTCTTGCGCAATACGGTTCGAACACACGAACACCTATACGGATTCTCCTGCACAGTGGCAGATATGTAAATACGGGGTTTACATACCATTTCTTGCGCATTACGGTTCGAACACTCGAACACCTATACGGATTCTCCTGCACAGTGGCAGATATGTAAATACGGGGTTTACATACCATTTCTTGCGCATGACGGTTCGAACACTCGAACACCTATACGGATTCTCCTACACAGTGGCAGATATGTAAGTACGGGGTTTACGTACCATTTCTGGCGCAATACGATTCGAAAACTCGAACACCTATACGGATTCTCCTGCACAGTGGCAGATATGTAAATACGGGGTTTACATACCATTTCTTGCGCAATACGGTTCGAACACTCGAACACCTATACGGATTCTCCTGCACAGTGTCAGATATGTAAATACGGGGTTTACATACCATTTCTTGCGCAATACGGTTCGAACACTCGAACACCTATACGGATTCTCCTGCACAGTGGCAGATATGTAAATACGGGGTTTACATTCCATTTCTTGCGCATTACGGTTCGAACACTCGAACACCTATACGGATTCTCCCGCACAGTGGCAGATTTGTAAATACGGGGTTTACATACCACTTCTTGCGCAATACGGTTCGAAAACTCGAACACCTATACGGATACTCCTGCACAGTGGCAGATATGTAAATACGTGGTTTACATACCATTTCTTGCGCAATACGGGTCGAACAGTCGAACACCTATACGGATTCCCCTGCATAGTGGCAGATATGTAAATACGGGGTTTACATACCAATTCTTGCGCATTACGGTTCGAACACTCGAACACCAACACGGATTCTCCTACACAGTGGCAGATATGTAAATACGGGGTTTACATACCATTTCTTGCGCATTACAGTTCGAATACTCGAACACCTATACGGATTCTCCTGCACAGTGGCAGATATGTAAATATGGGGTTTACATACCATTTCTTGCGCATTACGGTTCGAACACTCGAACACCTATACGGATTCTCCTGCACAGTAGCAGATATGTAAATACGGGGTTTCCATACCAATTCTTGCGCATTACGGTTCGAACACCTGAACACCTATACGGATTCTCCTGCACAGTGGCAGATATGTAAATACGGGGTTTACATACCATTTCTTGCGCATTACGGTTCGAATACTCGAACACCTATACCGATTCTCCTGCGCAGTGGCAGATATGTAAGTACGGGGTTTGCATACCATTTCTTGCGCATTACGGTTCGAACACCCGAACACCTATACGAATTCTCCTGCACAGTGGCAGATATGTAAATACGGGGTTTACATACCATTTCTTGCGCATTACAGTTCGAACACCCGAACACCTATACGGATTCTCCAGCACAGTGGCAGATATGTTAATACGGGGTTTACATACCATTTCTTGCGCATTACGGTTCGAACACTCGAACACCTATACGGATTCTCCAGCACAGCGGCAGATATGTAAATACGGGGTTTCCATACCAATTCTTGCGCATTACGGTTCGAACACCCGAACACCTATACGGATTCTCCTGCACAGTGGCAGATATGTAAATACGGGGTTTCCATACCAATTCTTGCGCACTACGGTTCGAACACCCGAATACCTATACGGAATCTCCAGCGAAGTGGCAGATATGTAAATACAGGGTTTCCATACCATTTCTTGCGCATTACGGTTCGAACACTCGAACACCTATACGGATTCTCCTGCACAGTGGCAGATATGTAAATATGGGGTTTCGATACCAATTCTTGCGCATTACGGTTCGAACACTCGAACACCTATACGGATTCTCCTGCACAGTGGCAGATATGTAAATACGGGGTTTACATAACATTTCTTGCGCATTACGGTGCGAACACTCGAACACCTATACGGATTCTCCTGCACAGTGGCAGATATGTAAATACGGGGTTTCCATACCAATTGTTGCGCATTACGGTTCGAACACCCGAACACCTATACGGATTCCCCTGCACAGTGGCAGATATGTAAATACGGGGTTTACATACCATTTCTTGCCTATTACGGTTCGAACACTCAAACACCTCTACGGATTCTCCTGCACAGTGGCAGATATGTAAATACGGGGTTTACATACCATTTCTTGCGCATTACGGTTCGAACACTCGAACACCTATACGGATTCTCCTGCACAGTGGCAGATATGTAAATACGGGGTTTCTATACCATTTCTTGCGCATTACGGTTCGAACACTCGAACACCTATACGGATTCTCCTGCACAGTGGCAGATATGTAAATACGGGGTTTACATACCATTTCTTGCGCATGACGGTTCGAACACTCGAACACCTATACGGATTCTCCTACACAGTGGCAGATATGTAAGTACGGGGTTTACGTACCATTTCTGGCGCAATACGATTCGAAAACTCGAACACCTATACGGATTCTCCTGCACAGTGGCAGATATGTAAATACGGGGTTTACATACCATTTCTTGCGCAATACGGTTCGAACACTCGAACACCTATACGGATTCTCCTGCACAGTGTCAGATATGTAAATACGGGGTTTACATACCATTTCTTGCGCAATACGGTTCGAAAACTCGAACACCTATACGGATTCTCCTGCACAGTGGCAGATATGTAAATACGTGGTTTACATACCATTTCTTGCGCAATACGGGTCGAACAGTCGAACACCTATACGGATTCCCCTGCACAGTGGCAGATATGTAAATACGGGGTTTACAGACCAATTCTTGCGCATTACGGTTCGAACACTCGAACACCAACACGGATTCTCCTACACAGTGGCAGATATGTAAATACGGGGTTTACATACCATTTCTTGCGCATTACAGTTCGAATACTCGAACACCTATACGGATTCTCCTGCACAGTGGCAGATATGTAAATATGAGGTTTACATACCATTTCTTGCGCATTACGGTTCGAACACTCGAACACCTATACGGATTCTCCTGCACAGTAGCAGATATGTAAATACGGGGTTTCCATACCAATTCTTGCGCATTACGGTTCGAACACCTGAACACCTATACGGATTCTCCTGCACAGTGGCAGATATGTAAATACGGGGTTTACATACCATTTCTTGCGCATTACGGTTCGAACACTCGAACACCTATACGGATTCTCCTGCACAGTGGCAGATATGTAAATACGGGGTTCACATACCATTTCTTGCGCATTACGGTTCGAACACTCGAACACCTATACGGATTCTCCTGCACAGTGGCAGATATGTAAATACGGGGTTTCCATACCAATTCTTGCGCATTACGGTTCGAACACCCGAACACCTATACGGATTCTCCTGCACAGTGGCAGATATGTAAATACGGGGTTTCCATACCAATTCTTGCGCATTACGGTTCGAACACCCGAACACCTATACGGATTCTCCTGCACAGTGGCAGATATGTAAATACGGGGTTTACATACCATTTCTTGCGCATTACGGTTCGAATACGCGAACACCTATACGGATTCTCCTGCGCAGTGGCAGATATGTAAGTACGGGGTTTGCATACCATTTCTTGCGCATTACGGTTCGAACACCCGAACACCTATACGAATTCTCCTGCACAGTGGCTGATATGTAAATACGGGGTTTACATACCATTTCTTGCGCATTACAGTTCGAACACCCGAACACCTATACGGATTCTCCAGCACAGTGGCAGATATGTTAATACGGGGTTTACATACCATTTCTTGCGCATTACGGTTCGAACACTCGAACACCTATACGGATTCTCCTGCACAGCGGCAGATATGTAAATACGGGGTTTCCATACCAATTCTTGCGCATTACGGTTCGAACACCCGAACACCTATACGGATTCTCCTGCACAGTGGCAGATATGTAAATACGGGGTTTCCATACCAATTCTTGCGCACTACGGTTCGAACACCCGAATACCTATACGGAATCTCCTGCGAAGTGGCAGATATGTAAATACAGGGTTTCCATACCATTTCTTGCGCATTACGGTTCGAACACTCGAACACCTATACGGATTCTCCTGCACAGTGGCAGATATGTAAATACGGGGTTTCGATACCAATTCTTGCGAATTACGGTTCGAACACTCGAACACCTATACGGATTCCCCTGCACAGTGGCAGATATGTAAATACGGGGTTTACATAACATTTCTTGCGCATTACGGTGCGAACACTCGAACACCTATACGGATTCTCCTGCACAGTGGCAGATATGTAAATACGGGGTTTCCATACCAATTGTTGCGCATTACGGTTCGAACACCCGAACACCTATACGGATTCTCCTGCACAGTGGCAGATATGTAAATACGGGGTTTACATACCATTTCTTGCGTATTACGGTTCGAACACTCAAACACCTCTACGGATTCTCCTGCAAGTGGCAGATATGTAAATACGGGGTTTACATACCATTTCTTGCGCATTACGGTTCGAACACTCGAACACCTATACGGATTCTCCTGCACAGTGGCAGATATGTAAATACGGGGTTTCTATACCATTTCTTGCGCATTACGGTTCGAACACTCGAACACCTATACGGATTCTCCTGCATAGTGGCAGATATGTAAATACGGGGTTTCGATACCAATTCTTCCGCATTACGGTTCGAACACTTGAACACCTATACGGATTCTCCTGGACAGTGGCAGATACGTAAATACGGGGTTTCCATACTATTTCTTGCGCATTACGGTTCGAACACTCGAACACCTATACGGATTCTCCTGCACAGTGGCAGATATGTAAATACGGGGTTTACATAACATTTCTTGCGCATTACGGTTCGAACACTCAAACACCTCTACGGATTCTCCCGCACAGTGGCAGATATGTAAATACGGGGTTTCCATACCAATTGTTGCGCATTACGGTTCGAACACCCGAACACCTATACGGATTCTCCTGCACAGTGGCAGATATGTAAATACGGGGTTTACATACCATTTCTTGCGCATTACAGTTCGAACACCCGAACACCTATACGGATTCTCCTGCACAGTGGCAGATATGTAAATACGGGGTTTACATACCATTTCTTGCGCATTACGGTTCGAACACCCGAACACCTATACGGATTCTCCTGCACAGTGGCAGATATGTAAATACGGGGTTTACATACCATTTCTTGCGCATTACAGTTCGAACACCCGAACACCTATACGGATTCTCCTGCACAGTGGCAGATATGTAAATACGGGGTTTCCATACCAATTCTTGCGCATTATGGTTCGAACACCCGAATACCTATACGGATTCTCCTGCACAGTGGCAGATATGTAAATACGGGGTTTACATAACATTTCTTGCGCATTACTGTTCGAACACCCGAACACCTATACGGATTCTTCTGCACAGTGGCAGATATGTTAATACGGGGTTTACATACCATTTCTTGCGCATTACGGTTCGAACACTCGAACACCTATACGGATTCTCCTGCACAGTGGCAGATATGTAAATACGGGGTTTACATACCATTTCTTGCGCATTACGATTCGAACACTCGAACACCTATACAGATTCTCCAGCACAGTGGCAGATATGTAAATATGGGGTTTCGATACCAATTCTTGCGCATTACGGTTCGAACACTCGAACACCTATACGGATTCTCCTGCACAGTGGCAGATATGTAAATACGGGGTTTACATACCATTTCTTGCGCATTACGGTTCGAATACTCGAACACCTATACGGATTCTCCTGCACAGTGGCAGAAAAGTAAATACGGGGTTTACATACCATTTCTTGCGCATTACGGTTTGAACACTCGAACACCTATACGGATTCTCCTGCACAGTGGCAGATATGTAAATACGGGGTTTCCATACCAATTCTTGCGCATTACGGTTCGAACACCCGAACACCTATACGGATTCTCCTGCACAGTGGCAGATATGTAAATACGGAGTTTACATACCATTTCTTGCGCATTACGGTTCGAACACTCGAACACCTATACAGATTCTCCTGCACAGTGGCAGATATGTAAATACAGGGTTTCGATGCCAATTCTTGCGCATTACGGTTCGAACACTCGAACACCTATACGGATTCTCCTACACAGTGGCAGATATGCAAATACGGGGTTTACATACCATTTCTTGCGCATTACAGTTCGAACACCCGAACACCTATACGGATTCTCCAGCACAGTGGCAGATATGTTAATACGGGGTTTACATACCATTTCTTGCGCATTACGGTTCGAACACTCGAACACCTATACGGATTCTCCTGCACAGCGGCAGATATGTAAATACGGGGTTTCCATACCAATTCTTGCGCATTACGGTTCGAACACCCGAACACCTATACGGATTCTCCTGCACAGTGGCAGATATGTAAATACGGGGTTTCCATACCAATTCTTGCGCACTACGGTTCGAACACCCGAATACCTATACGGAATCTCCAGCGAAGTGGCAGATATGTAAATACAGGGTTTCCATACCATTTCTTGCGCATTACGGTTCGAACACTCGAACACCTATACGGATTCTCCTGCACAGTGGCAGATATGTAAATACGGGGTTTCGATACCAATTCTTGCGCATTACGGTTCGAACACTCGAACACCTATACGGATTCTCCTGCACAGTGGCAGATATGTAAATACGGGATTTACATAACATTTCTTGCGCATTACGGTGCGAACACTCGAACACCTATACGGATTCTCCTGCACAGTGGCAGATATGTAAATACGGGGTTTCCATACCAATTGTTGCGCATTACGGTTCGAACACCCGAACACCTATACGGATTCCCCTGCACAGTGGCAGATATGTAAATACGGGGTTTACATACCATTTCTTGCGTATTACGGTTCGAACACTCAAACACCTCTACGGATTCTCCTGCACAGTGGCAGATATGTAAATACGGGGTTTACATACCATTTCTGGCGCATTACGGTTCGAACACTCGAACACCTATACGGATTCTCCTGCACAGTGGCAGATATGTAAATACGGGGTTTCTATACCATTTCTTGCGCATTACGGTTCGAACACTCGAACACCTATACGGATTCTCCTGCACAGTGGCAGATATGTAAATACGGGGTTTACATACCATTTCTTGCGCATGACGGTTCGAACACTCGAACACCTATACGGATTCTCCTACACAGTGGCAGATATGTAAGTACGGGGTTTACGTACCATTTCTGGCGCAATACGATTCGAAAACTCGAACACCTATACGGATTCTCCTGCACAGTGGCAGATATGTAAATACGGGGTTTACATACCATTTCTTGCGCAATACGGTTCGAACACTCGAACACCTATACGGATTCTCCTGCACAGTGTCAGATATGTAAATACGGGGTTTACATACCATTTCTTGCGCAATACGGTTCGAACACTCGAACACCTATACGGATTCTCCTGCACAGTGGCAGATATGTAAATACGGGGTTTACATACCATTTCTTGCGCATTACGGTTCGAACACTCGAACACCTATACGGATTTTCCTGCACAGTGGCAGATATGTAAATACGGGGTTTCGATACCAATTCTTGCGCATTACGGTTCGAACACTCGAACACCTATACGGATTCTCCTGCACAGTGGCAGATATGTAAATACGGGGTTTCCATACCAATTCTTGCGCATTACGGTTCGAACACCCGAATACCTATACGGAATCTCCTGCACAGTGGCAGATATGTAAATATAGGGTTTCCATACCAATTCTTGCGCATTACGATTCGAACACCCGAACACCTATACGGATTCTCCTGCACAGTGGCAGATATGTAAATACGGGGTTTACATACCATTTCTTGGGCATTACGGTTCGAACACTCGAACACCTATACGGATTTTCCTGCACAGTGGCAGATATGTAAATACGGGGTTTCCATACCAATTCTTGCGCATTACGGTTCGAACACCCGAACACCTACACGGATTCTCCTGCACAGTGGCAGATATGCAAATACGGAGTTTACATACCATTTCTTGCGCATTACGGTTCGAACACTCGAACGCCTATACGGATTCTCCTGCACAGTGGCAGATATGTAAATACGGGGTTTACATACCATTTCTTAGGCATTACGGTTCGAACACTCGAACACCTATACGGATTTTCCTGCACAGTGGCAAACATGTAAATACGGGGTTTCGATACCAATTCTTGCGCATTACGGTTCGAACACTCGAACACCAACACGGATTCTCCTACACAGTGGCAGATATGTAAATACGGGGTTTACATACCATTTCTTGCGCATTACAGTTCGAATACTCGAACACCTATACGGATTCTCCTGCACAGTGGCAGATATGTAAATATGAGGTTTACATACCATTTCTTGCGCATTACGGTTCGAACACTCGAACACCTATACGGATTCTCCTGCACAGTAGCAGATATGTAAATACGGGGTTTCCATACCAATTCTTGCGCATTACGGTTCGAACACCTGAACACCTATACGGATTCTCCTGCACAGTGGCAGATATGTAAATACGGGGTTTACATACCATTTCTTGCGCATTACGGTTCGAACACTCGAACACCTATACGGATTCTCCTGCACAGTGGCAGATATGCAAATACGGGGTTCACATACCATTTCTTGCGCATTACGGTTCGAACACTCGAACACCTATACGGATTCTCCTGCACAGTGGCAGATATGTAAATACGGGGTTTCCATACCAATTCTTGCGCATTACGGTTCGAACACCCGAACACCTATACGGATTCTCCTGCACAGTGGCAGATATGTAAATACGGGGTTTCCATACCAATTCTTGCGCATTACGGTTCGAACACCCGAACACCTATACGGATTCTCCTGCACAGTGGCAGATATGTAAATACGGGGTTTACATACCATTTCTTGCGCATTACGGTTCGAATACGCGAACACCTATACGGATTCTCCTGCGCAGTGGCAGATATGTAAGTACGGGGTTTGCATACCATTTCTTGCGCATTACGGTTCGAACACCCGAACAGCTATACGAATTCTCCTGCACAGTGGCTGATATGTAAATACGGGGTTTACATACCATTTCTTGCGCATTACAGTTCGAACACCCGAACACCTATACGGATTCTCCAGCACAGTGGCAGATATGTTAATACGGGGTTTACATACCATTTCTTGCGCATTACGGTTCGAACACTCGAACACCTATACGGATTCTCCTGCACAGCGGCAGATATGTAAATACGGGGTTTCCATACCAATTCTTGCGCATTACGGTTCGAACACCCGAACACCTATACGGATTCTCCTGCACAGTGGCAGATATGTAAATACGGGGTTTCCATACCAATTCTTGCGCACTACGGTTCGAACACCCGAATACCTATACGGAATCTCCTGCGAAGTGGCAGATATGTAAATACAGGGTTTCCATACCATTTCTTGCGCATTACGGTTCGAACACTCGAACACCTATACGGATTCTCCTGCACAGTGGCAGATATGTAAATACGGGGTTTCGATACCAATTCTTGCGAATTACGGTTCGAACACTCGAACACCTATACGGATTCTCCTGCACAGTGGCAGATATGTAAATACGGGGTTTACATAACATTTCTTGCGCATTACGGTGCGAACACTCGAACACCTATACGGATTCTCCTGCACAGTGGCAGATATGTAAATACGGGGTTTCCATACCAATTGTTGCGCATTACGGTTCGAACACCCGAACACCTATACGGATTCTCCTGCACAGTGGCAGATATGTAAATACGGGGTTTACATACCATTTCTTGCGTATTACGGTTCGAACACTCAAACACCTCTACGGATTCTCCTGCACAGTGGCAGATATGTAAATACGGGGTTTACATACCATTTCTTGCGCATTACGGTTCGAACACTCGAACACCTATACGGATTCTCCTGCACAGTGGCAGATATGTAAATACGGGGTTTCTATACCATTTCTTGCGCATTACGGTTCGAACACTCGAACACCTATACGGACTCTCCTGCATAGTGGCAGATATGTAAATACGGGGTTTCGATACCAATTCTTCCGCATTACGGTTCGAACACTTGAACACCTATACGGATTCTCCTGGACAGTGGCAGATATGTAAATACGGGGTTTCCATACTATTTCTTGCGCATTACGGTTCGAACACTCGAACACCTATACGGATTCTCCTGCACAGTGGCAGATATGTAAATACGGGGTTTACATAACATTTCTTGCGCATTACGGTTCGAACACTCAAACACCTCTACGGATTCTCCCGCACAGTGGCAGATATGTAAATACGGGGTTTCCATACCAATTGTTGCGCATTACGGTTCGAACACCCGAACACCTATACGGATTCTCCTGCACAGTGGCAGATATGTAAATACGGGGTTTACATACCATTTCTTGCGCATTACAGTTCGAACACCCGAACACCTATACGGATTCTCCTGCACAGTGGCAGATATGTAAATACGGGGTTTACATACCATTTCTTGCGCATTACGGTTCGAACACCCGAACACCTATACGGATTCTCCTGCACAGTGGCAGATATGTAAATACGGGGTTTACATACCATTTCTTGCGCATTACAGTTCGAACACCCGAACACCTATACGGATTCTCCTGCACAGTGGCAGATATGTAAACACGGGGTTTCCATACCAATTCTTGCGCATTATGGTTCGAACACCCGAATACCTATACGGATTCTCCTGCACAGTGGCAGATATGTAAATACGGGGTTTACATAACATTTCTTGCGCATTACTGTTCGAACACCCGAACACCTATACGGATTCTTCTGCACAGTGGCAGATATGTTAATACGGGGTTTACATACCATTTCTTGCGCATTACGGTTCGAACACTCGAACACCTATACGGATTCTCCTGCACAGTGGCAGATATGTAAATACGGGGTTTACATACCATTTCTTGCGCATTACGATTCGAACACTCGAACACCTATACAGATTCTCCAGCACAGTGGCAGATATGTAAATATGGGGTTTCGATACCAATTCTTGCGCATTACGGTTCAAACACTCGAACACCTATACGGATTCTCCTGCACAGTGGCAGATATGTAAATACGGGGTTTACATACCATTTCTTGCGCATTACGGTTCGAATACTCGAACACCTATACGGATTCTCCTGCACAGTGGCAGAAAAGTAAATACGGGGTTTACATACCATTTCTTGCGCATTACGGTTTGAACACTCGAACACCTATACGGATTCTCCTGCACAGTGGCAGATATGTAAATACGGGGTTTCCATACCAATTCTTGCGCATTACGGTTCGAACACCCGAACACCTATACGGATTCTCCTGCACAGTGGCAGATATGTAAATACGGAGTTTACATACCATTTCTTGCGCATTACGGTTCGAACACTCGAACACCTATACAGATTCTCCTGCACAGTGGCAGATATGTAAATACAGGGTTTCGATGCCAATTCTTGCGCATTACGGTTCGAACACTCGAACACCTATACGGATTCTCCTACACAGTGGCAGATATGCAAATACGGGGTTTACATACCATTTCTTGCGCATTACAGTTCGAACACCCGAACACCTATACGGATTCTCCAGCACAGTGGCAGATATGTTAATACGGGGTTTACATACCATTTCTTGCGCATTACGGTTCGAACACTCGAACACCTATACGGATTCTCCTGCACAGCGGCAGATATGTAAATACGGGGTTTCCATACCAATTCTTGCGCACTACGGTTCGAACACCCGAATACCTATACGGAATCTCCAGCGAAGTGGCAGATATGTAAATACAGGGTTTCCATACCATTTCTTGCGCATTACGGTTCGAACACTCGAACACCTATACGGATTCTCCTACACAGTGGCAGATATGTAAATACGGGGTTTCGATACCAATTCTTGCGTATTACGGTTCGAACACTCGAACACCTATACGGATTCTCCTGCACAGTGGCAGATATGTAAATACGGGATTTACATAACATTTCTTGCGCATTACGGTGCGAACACTCGAACACCTATACGGATTCTCCTGCACAGTGGCAGATATGTAAATACGGGGTTTCCATACCAATTGTTGCGCATTACGGTTCGAACACCCGAACACCTATACGGATTCCCCTGCACAGTGGCAGATATGTAAATACGGGGTTTACATACCATTTCTTGCGTATTACGGTTCGAACACTCAAACACCTCTACGGATTCTCCTGCACAGTGGCAGATATGTAAATACGGGGTTTACATACCATTTCTGGCGCATTACGGTTCGAACACTCGAACACCTATACGGATTCTCCTGCACAGTGGCAGATATGTAAATACGGGGTTTCTATACCATTTCTTGCGCATTACGGTTCGAACACTCGAACACCTATACGGATTCTCCTGCACAGTGGCAGATATGTAAATACGGGGTTTACATACCATTTCTTGCGCATGACGGTTCGAACACTCGAACACCTATACGGATTCTCCTACACAGTGGCAGATATGTAAGTACGGGGTTTACGTACCATTTCTGGCGCAATACGATTCGAAAACTCGAACACCTATACGGATTCTCCTGCACAGTGGCAGATATGTAAATACGGGGTTTACATACCATTTCTTGCGCAATACGGTTCGAACACTCGAACACCTATACGGATTCTCCTGCACAGTGTCAGATATGTAAATACGGGGTTTACATACCATTTCTTGCGCAATACGGTTCGAACACTCGAACACCTATACGGATTCTCCTGCACAGTGGCAGATATGTAAATACGGGGTTTACATACCATTTCTTGCGCATTACGGTTCGAACACTCGAACACCTATACGGATTCTCCTGCACAGTGGCAGATATGTAAATACGGGGTTTACATACCATTTCTTGCGCAATACGGTTCGAAACCTCGAACACCTATACGGATTCTCCTGCACAGTGGCAGATATGTAAATACGTGGTTTACATACCATTTCTTGCGCAATACGGGTCGAACAGTCGAACACCTATACGGATTCCCCTACACAGTGGCAGATATGTAAATACGGGGTTTACAGACCAATTCTTGCGCATTACGGTTCGAACACTCGAACACCAACACGGATTCTCCTACACAGTGGCAGATATGTAAATACGGGGTTTACATACCATTTCTTGCGCATTACAGTTCGAATACTCGAACACCTATACGGATTCTCCTGCACAGTGGCAGATATGTAAATATGAGGTTTACATACCATTTCTTGCGCATTACGGTTCGAACACTCGAACACCTATACGGATTCTCCTGCACAGTAGCAGATATGTAAATACGGGGTTTCCATACCAATTCTTGCGCATTACGGTTCGAACACCTGAACACCTATACGGATTCTCCTGCACAGTGGCAGATATGTAAATACGGGGTTTACATACCATTTCTTGCGCATTACGGTTCGAACACTCGAACACCTATACGGATTCTCCTGCACAGTGGCAGATATGTAAATACGGGGTTCACATACCATTTCTTGCGCATTACGGTTCGAACACTCGAACACCTATACGGATTCTCCTGCACAGTGGCAGATATGTAAATACGGGGTTTCCATACCAATTCTTGCGCATTACGGTTCGAACACCCGAACACCTATACGGATTCTCCTGCACAGTGGCAGATATGTAAATACGGGGTTTCCATACCAATTCTTGCGCATTACGGTTCGAACACCCGAACACCTATACGGATTCTCCTGCACAGTGGCAGATATGTAAATACGGGGTTTACATACCATTTCTTGCGCATTACGGTTCGAATACGCGAACACCTATACGGATTCTCCTGCGCAGTGGCAGATATGTAAGTACGGGGTTTGCATACCATTTCTTGCGCATTACGGTTCGAACACCCGAACACCTATACGAATTCTCCTGCACAGTGGCTGATATGTAAATACGGGGTTTACATACCATTTCTTGCGCATTACAGTTCGAACACCCGAACACCTATACGGATTCTCCAGCACAGTGGCAGATATGTTAATACGGGGTTTACATACCATTTCTTGCGCATTACGGTTCGAACACTCGAACACCTATACGGATTCTCCTGCACAGCGGCAGATATGTAAATACGGGGTTTCCATACCAATTCTTGCGCATTACGGTTCGAACACCCGAACACCTATACGGATTCTCCTGCACAGTGGCAGATATGTAAATACGGGGTTTCTATACCAATTCTTGCGCACTACGGTTCGAACACCCGAATACCTATACGGAATCTCCTGCGAAGTGGCAGATATGTAAATACAGGGTTTCCATACCATTTCTTGCGCATTACGGTTCGAACAGTCGAACACCTATACGGATTCTCCTGCACAGTGGCAGATATGTAAATACGGGGTTTCGATACCAATTCTTGCGAATTACGGTTCGAACACTCGAACACCTATACGGATTCTCCTGCACAGTGGCAGATATGTAAATACGGGGTTTACATAACATTTCTTGCGCATTACGGTGCGAACACTCGAACACCTATACGGATTCTCCTGCACAGTGGCAGATATGTAAATACGGGGTTTCCATACCAATTGTTGCGCATTACGGTTCGAACACCCGAACACCTATACGGATTCTCCTGCACAGTGGCAGATATGTAAATACGGGGTTTACATACCATTTCTTGCGTATTACGGTTCGAACACTCAAACACCTCTACGGATTCTCCTGCACAGTGGCAGATATGTAAATACGGGGTTTACATACCATTTCTTGCGCATTACGGTTCGAACACTCGAACACCTATACGGATTCTCCTGCACAGTGGCAGATATGTAAATACGGGGTTTCTATACCATTTCTTGCGCATTACGGTTCGAACACTCGAACACCTATACGGATTCTCCTGCATAGTGGCAGATATGTAAATACGGGGTTTCGATACCAATTCTTCCGCATTACGGTTCGAACACTTGAACACCTATACGGATTCTCCTGGACAGTGGCAGATATGTAAATACGGGGTTTCCATACTATTTCTTGCGCATTACGGTTCGAACACTCGAACACCTATACGGATTCTCCTGCACAGTGGCAGATATGTAAATACGGGGTTTACATACCATTTCTTGGGCATTACGGTTCGAACACTCGAACACCTATACGGATTTTCCTGCACAGTGGCAGATATGTAAATACGGGGTTTCCATACCAATTCTTGCGCATTACGGTTCGAACACCCGAACACCTACACGGATTCTCCTGCACAGTGGCAGATATGCAAATACGGAGTTTACATACCATTTCTTGCGCATTACGGTTCGAACACTCGAACGCCTATACGGATTCTCCTGCACAGTGGCAGATATGTAAATACGGGGTTTACATACCATTTCTTAGGCATTACGGTTCGAACACTCGAACACCTATACGGATTTTCCTGCACAGTGGCAAACATGTAAATACGGGGTTTCGATACCAATTCTTGCGCATTACGGTTCGAACACTCGAACACCAACACGGATTCTCCTACACAGTGGCAGATATGTAAATACGGGGTTTACATACCATTTCTTGCGCATTACAGTTCGAATACTCGAACACCTATACGGATTCTCCTGCACAGTGGCAGATATGTAAATATGAGGTTTACATACCATTTCTTGCGCATTACGGTTCGAACACTCGAACACCTATACGGATTCTCCTGCACAGTAGCAGATATGTAAATACGGGGTTTCCATACCAATTCTTGCGCATTACGGTTCGAACACCTGAACACCTATACGGATTCTCCTGCACAGTGGCAGATATGTAAATACGGGGTTTACATACCATTTCTTGCGCATTACGGTTCGAACACTCGAACACCTATACGGATTCTCCTGCACAGTGGCAGATATGTAAATACGGGGTTCACATACCATTTCTTGCGCATTACGGTTCGAACACTCGAACACCTATACGGATTCTCCTGCACAGTGGCAGATATGTAAATACGGGGTTTCCATACCAATTCTTGCGCATTACGGTTCGAACACCCGAACACCTATACGGATTCTCCTGCACAGTGGCAGATATGTAAATACGGGGTTTCCATACCAATTCTTGCGCATTACGGTTCGAACACCCGAACACCTATACGGATTCTCCTGCACAGTGGCAGATATGTAAATACGGGGTTTACATACCATTTCTTGCGCATTACGGTTCGAATACGCGAACACCTATACGGATTCTCCTGCGCAGTGGCAGATATGTAAGTACGGGGTTTGCATACCATTTCTTGCGCATTACGGTTCGAACACCCGAACACCTATACGAATTCTCCTGCACAGTGGCTGATATGTAAATACGGGGTTTACATACCATTTCTTGCGCATTACAGTTCGAACACCCGAACACCTATACGGATTCTCCAGCACAGTGGCAGATATGTTAATACGGGGTTTACATACCATTTCTTGCGCATTACGGTTCGAACACTCGAACACCTATACGGATTCTCCTGCACAGCGGCAGATATGTAAATACGGGGTTTCCATACCAATTCTTGCGCATTACGGTTCGAACACCCGAACACCTATACGGATTCTCCTGCACAGTGGCAGATATGTAAATACGGGGTTTCCATACCAATTCTTGCGCACTACGGTTCGAACACCCGAATACCTATACGGAATCTCCTGCGAAGTGGCAGATATGTAAATACAGGGTTTCCATACCATTTCTTGCGCATTACGGTTCGAACACTCGAACACCTATACGGATTCTCCTGCACAGTGGCAGATATGTAAATACGGGGTTTCGATACCAATTCTTGCGAATTACGGTTCGAACACTCGAACACCTATACGGATTCTCCTGCACAGTGGCAGATATGTAAATACGGGGTTTACATAACATTTCTTGCGCATTACGGTGCGAACACTCGAACACCTATACGGATTCTCCTGCACAGTGGCAGATATGTAAATACGGGGTTTCCATACCAATTGTTGCGCATTACGGTTCGAACACCCGAACACCTATACGGATTCTCCTGCACAGTGGCAGATATGTAAATACGGGGTTTACATACCATTTCTTGCGTATTACGGTTCGAACACTCAAACACCTCTACGGATTCTCCTGCACAGTGGCAGATATGTAAATACGGGGTTTACATACCATTTCTTGCGCATTACGGTTCGAACACTCGAACACCTATACGGATTCTCCTGCACAGTGGCAGATATGTAAATACGGGGTTTCTATACCATTTCTTGCGCATTACGGTTCGAACACTCGAACACCTATACGGATTCTCCTGCATAGTGGCAGATATGTAAATACGGGGTTTCGATACCAATTCTTCCGCATTACGGTTCGAACACTTGAACACCTATACGGATTCTCCTGGACAGTGGCAGATATGTAAATACGGGGTTTCCATACTATTTCTTGCGCATTACGGTTCGAACACTCGAACACCTATACGGATTCTCCTGCACAGTGGCAGATATGTAAATACGGGGTTTACATAACATTTCTTGCGCATTACGGTTCGAACACTCAAACACCTCTACGGATTCTCCCGCACAGTGGCAGATATGTAAATACGGGGTTTCCATACCAATTGTTGCGCATTACGGTTCGAACACCCGAACACCTATACGGATTCTCCTGCACAGTGGCAGATATGTAAATACGGGGTTTACATACCATTTCTTGCGCATTACAGTTCGAACACCCGAACACCTATACGGATTCTCCTGCACAGTGGCAGATATGTAAATACGGGGTTTACATACCATTTCTTGCGCATTACGGTTCGAACACCCGAACACCTATACGGATTCTCCTGCACAGTGGCAGATATGTAAATACGGGGTTTACATACCATTTCTTGCGCATTACAGTTCGAACACCCGAACACCTATACGGATTCTCCTGCACAGTGGCAGATATGTAAATACGGGGTTTCCATACCAATTCTTGCGCATTATGGTTCGAACACCCGAATACCTATACGGATTCTCCTGCACAGTGGCAGATATGTAAATACGGGGTTTACATAACATTTCTTGCGCATTACTGTTCGAACACCCGAACACCTATACGGATTCTTCTGCACAGTGGCAGATATGTTAATACGGGGTTTACATACCATTTCTTGCGCATTACGGTTCGAACACTCGAACACCTATACGGATTCTCCTGCACAGTGGCAGATATGTAAATACGGGGTTTACATACCATTTCCTGCGCATTACGATTCGAACACTCGAACACCTATACAGATTCTCCAGCACAGTGGCAGATATGTAAATATGGGGTTTCGATACCAATTCTTGCGCATTACGGTTCGAACACTCGAACACCTATACGGATTCTCCTGCACAGTGGCAGATATGTAATTACGGGGTTTACATACCATTTCTTGCGCATTACGGTTCGAATACTCGAACACCTATACGGATTCTCCTGCACAGTGGCAGAAAAGTAAATACGGGGTTTATATACCATTTCTTGCGCATTACGGTTTGAACACTCGAACACCTATACGGATTCTCCTGCACAGTGGCAGATATGTAAATACGGGGTTTCCATACCAATTCTTGCGCATTACGGTTCGAACACCCGAACACCTATACGGATTCTCCTGCACAGTGGCAGATATGTAAATACGGAGTTTACATACCATTTCTTGCGCATTACGGTTCGAACACTCGAACACCTATACAGATTCTCCTGCACAGTGGCAGATATGTAAATACAGGGTTTCGATGCCAATTCTTGCGCATTACGGTTCGAACACTCGAACACCTATACGGATTCTCCTACACAGTGGCAGATATGCAAATACGGGGTTTACATACCATTTCTTGCGCATTACAGTTCGAACACCCGAACACCTATACGGATTCTCCAGCACAGTGGCAGATATGTTAATACGGGGTTTACATACCATTTCTTGCGCATTACGGTTCGAACACTCGAACACCTATACGGATTCTCCTGCACAGCGGCAGATATGTAAATACGGGGTTTCCATACCAATTCTTGCGCACTACGGTTCGAACACCCGAATACCTATACGGAATCTCCAGCGAAGTGGCAGATATGTAAATACAGGGTTTCCATACCATTTCTTGCGCATTACGGTTCGAACACTCGAACACCTATACGGATTCTCCTACACAGTGGCAGATATGTAAATACGGGGTTTCGATACCAATTCTTGCGCATTACGGTTCGAACACTCGAACACCTATACGGATTCTCCTGCACAGTGGCAGATATGTAAATACGGGATTTACATAACATTTCTTGCGCATTACGGTGCGAACACTCGAACACCTATACGGATTCTTCTGCACAGTGGCAGATATGTAAATACCGGGTTTCCATACCAATTGTTGCGCATTACGGTTCGAACACCCGAACACCTATACGGATTCCCCTGCACAGTGGCAGATATGTAAATACGGGGTTTACATACCATTTCTTGCGTATTACGGTTCGAACACTCAAACACCTCTACGGATTCTCCTGCACAGTGGCAGATATGTAAATACGGGGTTTACATACCATTTCTGGCGCATTACGGTTCGAACACTCGAACACCTATACGGATTCTCCTGCACAGTGGCAGATATGTAAATACGGGGTTTCTATACCATTTCTTGCGCATTACGGTTCGAACACTCGAACACCTATACGGATTCTCCTGCACAGTGGCAGATATGTAAATACGGGGTTTACATACCATTTCTTGCGCATGACGGTTCGAACACTCGAACACCTATATGGATTCTCCTACACAGTGGCAGATATGTAAGTACGGGGTTTACGTACCATTTCTGGCGCAATACGATTCGAAAACTCGAACACCTATACGGATTCTCCTGCACAGTGGCAGATATGTAAATACGGGGTCTACATACCATTTCTTGCGCAATACGGTTCGAACACTCGAACACCTATACGGATTCTCCTGCACAGTGTCAGATATGTAAATACGGGGTTTACATACCATTTCTTGCGCAATACGGTTCGAACACTCGAACACCTATACGGATTCTCCTGCACAGTGGCAGATATGTAAATACGGGGTTTACATACCATTTCTTGCGCATTACGGTTCGAACACTCGAACACCTATACGGATTCTCCTGCACAGTGGCAGATATGTAAATACGGGGTTTACATACCATTTCTTGCGCAATACGGTTCGAAAACTCGAACACCTATACGGATTCTCCTGCACAGTGGCAGATATGTAAATACGTGGTTTACATACCATTTCTTGCGCAATACGGGTCGAACAGTCGAACACCTATACGGATTCCCCTGCACAGTGGCAGATATGTAAATACGGGGTTTACAGACCAATTCTTGCGCATTACGGTTCGAACACTCGAACACCAACACGGATTCTCCTACACAGTGGCAGATATGTAAATACGGGGTTTACATACCATTTCTTGCGCATTACAGTTCGAATACTCGAACACCTATACGGATTCTCCTGCACAGTGGCAGATATGTAAATATGAGGTTTACATACCATTTCTTGCGCATTACGGTTCGAACACTCGAACACCTATACGGATTCTCCTGCACAGTAGCAGATATGTAAATACGGGGTTTCCATACCAATTCTTGCGCATTACGGTTCGAACACCTGAACACCTATACGGATTCTCCTGCACAGTGGCAGATATGTAAATACGGGGTTTACATACCATTTCTTGCGCATTACGGTTCGAACACTCGAACACCTATACGGATTCTCCTGCACAGTGGCAGATATGTAAATACGGGGTTCACATACCATTTCTTGCGCATTACGGTTCGAACACTCGAACACCTATACGGATTCTCCTGCACAGTGGCAGATATGTAAATACGGGGTTTCCATACCAATTCTTGCGCATTACGGTTCGAACACCCGAACACCTATACGGATTCTCCTGCACAGTGGCAGATATGTAAATACGGGGTTTCCATACCAATTCTTGCGCATTACGGTTCGAACACCCGAACACCTATACGGATTCTCCTGCACAGTGGCAGATATGTAAATACGGGGTTTACATACCATTTCTTGCGCATTACGGTTCGAATACGCGAACACCTATACGGATTCTCCTGCGCAGTGGCAGATATGTAAGTACGGGGTTTGCATACCATTTCTTGCGCATTACGGTTCGAACACCCGAACACCTATACGAATTCTCCTGCACAGTGGCTGATATGTAAATACGGGGTTTACATACCATTTCTTGCGCATTACAGTTCGAACACCCGAACACCTATACGGATTCTCCAGCACAGTGGCAGATATGTTAATACGGGGTTTACATACCATTTCTTGCGCATTACGGTTCGAACACTCGAACACCTATACGGATTCTCCTGCACAGCGGCAGATATGTAAATACGGGGTTTCCATACCAATTCTTGCGCATTACGGTTCGAACACCCGAACACCTATACGGATTCTCCTGCACAGTGGCAGATATGTAAATACGGGGTTTCTATACCAATTCTTGCGCACTACGGTTCGAACACCCGAATACCTATACGGAATCTCCTGCGAAGTGGCAGATATGTAAATACAGGGTTTCCATACCATTTCTTGCGCATTACGGTTCGAACACTCGAACACCTATACGGATTCTCCTGCACAGTGGCAGATATGTAAATACGGGGTTTCGATACCAATTCTTGCGAATTACGGTTCGAACACTCGAACACCTATACGGATTCTCCTGCACAGTGGCAGATATGTAAATACGGGGTTTACATAACATTTCTTGCGCATTACGGTGCGAACACTCGAACACCTATACGGATTCTCCTGCACAGTGGCAGATATGTAAATACGGGGTTTCCATACCAATTGTTGCGCATTACGGTTCGAACACCCGAACACCTATACGGATTCTCCTGCACAGTGGCAGATATGTAAATACGGGGTTTACATACCATTTCTTGCGTATTACGGTTCGAACACTCAAACACCTCTACGGATTCTCCTGCACAGTGGCAGATATGTAAATACGGGGTTTACATACCATTTCTTGGGCATTACGGTTCGAACACTCGAACACCTATACGGATTCTCCTGCACAGTGGCAGATATGTAAATACGGGGTTTCTATACCATTTCTTGCGCATTACGGTTCGAACACTCGAACACCTATACGGATTCTCCTGCATAGTGGCAGATATGTAAATACGGGGTTTCGATACCAATTCTTCCGCATTACGGTTCGAACACTTGAACACCTATACGGATTCTCCTGGACAGTGGCAGATATGTAAATACGGGGTTTCCATACTATTTCTTGCGCATTACGGTTCGAACACTCGAACACCTATACGGATTCTCCTGCACAGTGGCAGATATGTAAATACGGGGTTTACATAACATTTCTTGCGCATTACGGTTCGAACACTCAAACACCTCTACGGATTCTCCTGCACAGTGGCAGATATGTAAATACGGGGTTTCCATACCAATTGTTGCGCATTACGGTTCGAACACCCGAACACCTATACGGATTCTCCTGCACAGTGGCAGATATGTAAATACGGGGTTTACATACCATTTCTTGCGCATTACAGTTCGAACACCCGAACACCTATACGGATTCTCCTGCACAGTGGCAGATATGTAAATACGGGGTTTACATACCATTTCTTGCGCATTACGGTTCGAACACCCGAACACCTATACGGATTCTCCTGCACAGTGGTAGATATGTAAATACGGGGTTTACATACCATTTCTTGCGCATTACAGTTCGAACACCCGAACACCTATACGGATTCTCCTGCACAGTGGCAGATATGTAAATACGGGGTTTCCATACCAATTCTTGCGCATTATGGTTCGAACACCCGAATACCTATACGGATTCTCCTGCACAGTGGCAGATATGTAAATACGGGGTTTACATAACATTTCTTGGGCATTACTGTTCGAACACCCGAACACCTATACGGATTCTTCTGCACAGTGGCAGATATGTTAATACGGGGTTTACATACCATTTCTTGCGCATTACGGTTCGAACACTCGAACACCTATACGGATTCTCCTGCACAGTGGCAGATATGTAAATACGGGGTTTACATACCATTTCTTGCGCATTACGATTCGAACACTCGAACACCTATACAGATTCTCCAGCACAGTGGCAGATATGTAAATATGGGGTTTCGATACCAATTCTTGCGCATTACGGTTCGAACACTCGAACACCTATACGGATTCTCCTGCACAGTGGCAGATATGTAAATACGGGGTTTACATACCATTTCTTGCGCATTACGGTTCGAATACTCGAACACCTATACGGATTCTCCTGCACAGTGGCAGAAAAGTAAATACGGGGTTTATATACCATTTCTTGCGCATTACGGTTTGAACACTCGAACACCTATACGGATTCTCCTGCACAGTGGCAGATATGTAAATACGGGGTTTCCATACCAATTCTTGCGCATTACGGTTCGAACACCCGAACACCTATACGGATTCTCCTGCACAGTGGCAGATATGTAAATACGGAGTTTACATACCATTTCTTGCGCATTACGGTTCGAACACTCGAACACCTATACAGATTCTCCTGCACAGTGGCAGATATGTAAATACAGGGTTTCGATGCCAATTCTTGCGCATTACGGTTCGAACACTCGAACACCTATACGGATTCTCCTACACAGTGGCAGATATGCAAATACGGGGTTTACATACCATTTCTTGCGCATTACAGTTCGAACACCCGAACACCTATACGGATTCTCCAGCACAGTGGCAGATATGTTAATACGGGGTTTACATACCATTTCTTGCGCATTACGGTTCGAACACTCGAACACCTATACGGATTCTCCTGCACAGCGGCAGATATGTAAATACGGGGTTTCCATACCAATTCTTGCGCACTACGGTTCGAACACCCGAATACCTATACGGAATCTCCAGCGAAGTGGCAGATATGTAAATACAGGGTTTCCATACCATTTCTTGCGCATTACGGTTCGAACACTCGAACACCTATACGGATTCTCCTACACAGTGGCAGATATGTAAATACGGGGTTTCGATACCAATTCTTGCGCATTACGGTTCGAACACTCGAACACCTATACGGATTCTCCTGCACAGTGGCAGATATGTAAATACGGGGTTTCCATACCAATTGTTGCACATTACGGTTCGAACACCCGAACACCTATACGGATTCCCCTGCACAGTGGCAGATATGTAAATACGGGGTTTACATACCATTTCTTGCGTATTACGGTTCGAACACTCAAACACCTCTACGGATTCTCCTGCACAGTGGCAGATATGTAAATACGGGGTTTACATACCATTTCTGGCGCATTACGGTTCGAACACTCGAACACCTATACGGATTCTCCTGCACAGTGGCAGATATGTAAATACGGGGTTTCTATACCATTTCTTGCGCATTACGGTTCGAACACTCGAACACCTATACGGATTCTCCTGCACAGTGGCAGATATGTAAATACGGGGTTTACATACCATTTCTTGCGCATGACGGTTCGAACACTCGAACACCTATACGGATTCTCCTACACAGTGGCAGATATGTAAGTACGGGGTTTACGTACCATTTCTGGCGCAATACGATTCGAAAACTCGAACACCTATACGGATTCTCCTGCACAGTGGCAGATATGTAAATACGGGGTTTACATACCATTTCTTGCGCAATACGGTTCGAACACTCGAACACCTATACGGATTCTCCTGCACAGTGTCAGATATGTAAATACGGGATTTACATACCATTTCTTGCGCAATACGGTTCGAACACTCGAACACCTATACGGATTCTCCTGCACAGTGGCAGATATGTAAATACGGGGTTTACATACCATTTCTTGCGCATTACGGTTCGAACACTCGAACACCTATACGGATTCTCCTGCACAGTGGCAGATATGTAAATACGGGGTTTACATACCATTTCTTGCGCAATACGGTTCGAAAACTCGAACACCTATACGGATTCTCCTGCACAGTGGCAGATATGTAAATACGTGGTTTACATACCATTTCTTGCGCAATACGGGTCGAACAGTCGAACACCTATACGGATTCCCCTGCACAGTGGCAGATATGTAAATACGGGGTTTACAGACCAATTCTTGCGCATTACGGTTCGAACACTCGAACACCAACACGGATTCTCCTACACAGTGGCAGATATGTAAATACGGGGTTTACATACCATTTCTTGCGCATTACAGTTCGAATACTCGAACACCTATACGGATTCTCCTGCACAGTGGCAGATATGTAAATATGAGGTTTACATACCATTTCTTGCGCATTACGGTTCGAACACTCGAACACCTATACGGATTCTCCTGCACAGTAGCAGATATGTAAATACGGGGTTTCCATACCAATTCTTGCGCATTACGGTTCGAACACCTGAACACCTATACGGATTCTCCTGCACAGTGGCAGATATGTAAATACGGGGTTTACATACCATTTCTTGCGCATTACGGTTCGAACACTCGAACACCTATACGGATTCTCCTGCACAGTGGCAGATATGTAAATACGGGGTTCACATACCATTTCTTGCGCATTACGGTTCGAACACTCGAACACCTATACGGATTCTCCTGCACAGTGGCAGATATGTAAATACGGGGTTTCCATACCAATTCTTGCGCATTACGGTTCGAACACCCGAACACCTATACGGATTCTCCTGCACAGTGGCAGATATGTAAATACGGGGTTTCCATACCAATTCTTGCGCATTACGGTTCGAACACCCGAACACCTATACGGATTCTCCTGCACAGTGGCAGATATGTAAATACGGGGTTTACATACCATTTCTTGCGCATTACGGTTCGAATACGTGAACACCTATACGGATTCTCCTGCGCAGTGGCAGATATGTAAGTACGGGGTTTGCATACCATTTCTTGCGCATTACGGTTCGAACACCCGAACACCTATACGAATTCTCCTGCACAGTGGCTGATATGTAAATACGGGGTTTACATACCATTTCTTGCGCATTACAGTTCGAACACCCGAACACCTATACGGATTCTCCAGCACAGTGGCAGATATGTTAATACGGGGTTTACATACCATTTCTTGCGCATTACGGTTCGAACACTCGAACACCTATACGGATTCTCCTGCACAGCGGCAGATATGTAAATACGGGGTTTCCATACCAATTCTTGCGCATTACGGTTCGAACACCCGAACACCTATACGGATTCTCCTGCACAGTGGCAGATATGTAAATACGGGGTTTCTATACCAATTCTTGCGCACTACGGTTCGAACACCCGAATACCTATACGGAATCTCCTGCGAAGTGGCAGATATGTAAATACAGGGTTTCCATACCATTTCTTGCGCATTACGGTTCGAACACTCGAACACCTATACGGATTCTCCTGCACAGTGGCAGATATGTAAATATGAGGTTTACATACCATTTCTTGCGCATTACGGTTCGAACACTCGAACACCTATACGGATTCTCCTGCACAGTAGCAGATATGTAAATACGGGGTTTCCATACCAATTCTTGCGCATTACGGTTCGAACACCTGAACACCTATACGGATTCTCCTGCACAGTGGCAGATATGTAAATACGGGGTTTACATACCATTTCTTGCGCATTACGGTTCGAACACTCGAACACCTATACGGATTCTCCTGCACAGTGGCAGATATGTAAATACGGGGTTCACATACCATTTCTTGCGCATTACGGTTCGAACACTCGAACACCTATACGGATTCTCCTGCACAGTGGCAGATATGTAAATACGGGGTTTCCATACCAATTCTTGCGCATTACGGTTCGAACACCCGAACACCTATACGGATTCTCCTGCACAGTGGCAGATATGTAAATACGGGGTTTCCATACCAATTCTTGCGCATTACGGTTCGAACACCCGAACACCTATACGGATTCTCCTGCACAGTGGCAGATATGTAAATACGGGGTTTACATACCATTTCTTGCGCATTACGGTTCGAATACGTGAACACCTATACGGATTCTCCTGCGCAGTGGCAGATATGTAAGTACGGGGTTTGCATACCATTTCTTGCGCATTACGGTTCGAACACCCGAACACCTATACGAATTCTCCTGCACAGTGGCTGATATGTAAATACGGGGTTTACATACCATTTCTTGCGCATTACAGTTCGAACACCCGAACACCTATACGGATTCTCCAGCACAGTGGCAGATATGTTAATACGGGGTTTACATACCATTTCTTGCGCATTACGGTTCGAACACTCGAACACCTATACGGATTCTCCTGCACAGCGGCAGATATGTAAATACGGGGTTTCCATACCAATTCTTGCGCATTACGGTTCGAACACCCGAACACCTATACGGATTCTCCTGCACAGTGGCAGATATGTAAATACGGGGTTTCTATACCAATTCTTGCGCACTACGGTTCGAACACCCGAATACCTATACGGAATCTCCTGCGAAGTGGCAGATATGTAAATACAGGGTTTCCATACCATTTCTTGCGCATTACGGTTCGAACACTCGAACACCTATACGGATTCTCCTGCACAGTGGCAGATATGTAAATACGGGGTTTCGATACCAATTCTTGCGAATTACGGTTCGAACACTCGAACACCTATACGGATTCTCCTGCACAGTGGCAGATATGTAAATACGGGGTTTACATAACATTTCTTGCGCATTACGGTGCGAACACTCGAACACCTATACGGATTCTCCTGCACAGTGGCAGATATGTAAATACGGGGTTTCCATACCAATTGTTGCGCATTACGGTTCGAACACCCGAACACCTATACGGATTCTCCTGCACAGTGGCAGATATGTAAATACGGGGTTTACATACCATTTCTTGCGTATTACGGTTCGAACACTCAAACACCTCTACGGATTCTCCTGCACAGTGGCAGATATGTAAATACGGGGTTTACATACCATTTCTTGCGCATTACGGTTCGAACACTCGAACACCTATACGGATTCTCCTGCACAGTGGCAGATATGTAAATACGGGGTTTCTATACCATTTCTTGCGCATTACGGTTCGAACACTCGAACACCTATACGGATTCTCCTGCATAGTGGCAGATATGTAAATACGGGGTTTCCATACCAATTCTTGCGCATTACGGTTCGAACACATGAACACCTATACGGATTCTCCTGGACAGTGGCAGATATGTAAATACGGGGTTTCCATACTATTTCTTGCGCATTACGGTTCGAACACTCGAACACCTATACGGATTCTCCTGCACAGTGGCAGATATGTAAATACGGGGTTTACATACCATTTCTTGCGCATTACGGTTCGAATACGTGAACACCTATACGGATTCTCCTGCGCAGTGGCAGATATGTAAGTACGGGGTTTGCATACCATTTCTTGCGCATTACGGTTCGAACACCCGAACACCTATACGAATTCTCCTGCACAGTGGCTGATATGTAAATACGGGGTTTACATACCATTTCTTGCGCATTACGGTTCGAACACTCGAACACCTATACGGATTCTCCTGCACAGTGGCAGATATGTAAATACGGGGTTTACATACCATTTCTTGCGCAATACGGTTCGAAAACTCGAACACCTATACGGATTCTCCTGCACAGCGGCAGATATGTAAATACGGGGTTTCCATACCAATTCTTGCGCATTACGGTTCGAACACCCGAACACCTATACGGATTCCCCTGCACAGTGGCAGATATGTAAATACGGGGTTTCTATACCAATTCTTGCGCACTACGGTTCGAACACCCGAATACCTATACGGAATCTCCTGCGAAGTGGCAGATATGTAAATACAGGGTTTCCATACCATTTCTTGCGCATTACGGTTCGAACACTCGAACACCTATACGGATTCTCCTGCACAGTGGCAGATATGTAAATACGGGGTTTCGATACCAATTCTTGCGAATTACGGTTCGAACACTCGAACACCTATACGGATTCTCCTGCACAGTGGCAGATATGTAAATACGGGGTTTACATAACATTTCTTGCGCATTACGGTGCGAACACTCGAACACCTATACGGATTCTCCTGCACAGTGGCAGATATGTAAATACGGGGTTTCCATACCAATTGTTGCGCATTACGGTTCGAACACCCGAACACCTATACGGATTCTCCTGCACAGTGGCAGATATGTAAATACGGGGTTTACATACCATTTCTTGCGTATTACGGTTCGAACACTCAAACACCTCTACGGATTCTCCTGCACAGTGGCAGATATATAAATACGGGGTTTACATACCATTTCTTGCGCATTACGGTTCGAACACTCGAACACCTATACGGATTCTCCTGCACAGTGGCAGATATGTAAATACGGGGTTTCTATACCATTTCTTGCGCATTACGGTTCGAACACTCGAACACCTATACGGATTCTCCTGCATAGTGGCAGATATGTAAATACGGGGTTTCGATACCAATTCTTCCGCATTACGGTTCGAACACTTGAACACCTATACGGATTCTCCTGGACAGTGGCAGATATGTAAATACGGGGTTTCCATACTATTTCTTGCGCATTACGGTTCGAACACTCGAACACCTATACGGATTCTCCTGCACAGTGGCAGATATGTAAATACGGGGTTTACATAACATTTCTTGCGCATTACGGTTCGAACACTCAAACACCTCTACGGATTCTCCTGCACAGTGGCAGATATGTAAATACGGGGTTTACATACCATTTCTTGCGCAATACGGTTCGAACACTCGAACACCTATACGGATTCTCCTGCACAGTGGCAGATATGTAAATACGGGGTTTCCATACCAATTGTTGCGCATTACGGTTCGAACACTCGAACACCTATACGGATTCTCCTGCACAGTGGCAGATATGTAAATACGGGGTTTACATACCATTTCTTGCGCAATACGGTTCGAAAACTCGAACACCTATACGGATTCTCCTGCACAGTGGCAGATATGTAAATACGTGGTTTACATACCATTTCTTGCGCAATACGGGTCGAACAGTCGAACACCTATACGGATTCCCCTGCACAGTGGCAGATATGTAAATACGGGGTTTACAGACCAATTCTTGCGCATTACGGTTCGAACACTCGAACACCAACACGGATTCTCCTACACAGTGGCAGATATGTAAATACGGGGTTTACATACCATTTCTTGCGCATTACAGTTCGAATACTCGAACACCTATACGGATTCTCCTGCACAGTGGCAGATATGTAAATATGAGGTTTACATACCATTTCTTGCGCATTACGGTTCGAACACTCGAACACCTATACGGATTCTCCTGCACAGTAGCAGATATGTAAATACGGGGTTTCCATACCGATTCTTGCGCATTACGGTTCGAACACCTGAACACCTATACGGATTCTCCTGCACAGTGGCAGATATGTAAATACGGGGTTTACATACCATTTCTTGCGCATTACGGTTCGAACACTCGAACACCTATACGGATTCTCCTGCACAGTGGCAGATATGTAAATACGGGGTTCACATACCATTTCTTGCGCATTACGGTTCGAACACTCGAACACCTATACGGATTCTCCTGCACAGTGGCAGATATGTAAATACGGGGTTTCCATACCAATTCTTGCGCATTACGGTTCGAACACCCGAACACCTATACGGATTCTCCTGCACAGTGGCAGATATGTAAATACGGGGTTTCCATACCAATTCTTGCGCATTACGGTTCGAACACCCGAACACCTATACGGATTCTCCTGCACAGTGGCAGATATGTAAATACGGGGTTTACATACCATTTCTTGCGCATTACGGTTCGAATACGTGAACACCTATACGGATTCTCCTGCGCAGTGGCAGATATGTAAGTACGGGGTTTGCATACCATTTCTTGCGCATTACGGTTCGAACACCCGAACACCTATACGAATTCTCCTGCACAGTGGCTGATATGTAAATACGGGGTTTACATACCATTTCTTGCGCATTACAGTTCGAACACCCGAACACCTATACGGATTCTCCAGCACAGTGGCAGATATGTTAATACGGGGTTTACATACCATTTCTTGCGCATTACGGTTCGAACACTCGAACACCTATACGGATTCTCCTGCACAGCGGCAGATATGTAAATACGGGGTTTCCATACCAATTCTTGCGCATTACGGTTCGAACACCCGAACACCTATACGGATTCTCCTGCACAGTGGCAGATATGTAAATACGGGGTTTCTATACCAATTCTTGCGCACTACGGTTCGAACACCCGAATACCTATACGGAATCTCCTGCGAAGTGGCAGATATGTAAATACAGGGTTTCCATACCATTTCTTGCGCATTACGGTTCGAACACTCGAACACCTATACGGATTCTCCTGCACAGTGGCAGATATGTAAATACGGGGTTTCGATACCAATTCTTGCGAATTACGGTTCGAACACTCGAACACCTATACGGATTCTCCTGCACAGTGGCAGATATGTAAATACGGGGTTTACATAACATTTCTTGCGCATTACGGTGCGAACACTCGAACACCTATACGGATTCTCCTGCACAGTGGCAGATATGTAAATACGGGGTTTCCATACCAATTGTTGCGCATTACGGTTCGAACACCCGAACACCTATACGGATTCTCCTGCACAGTGGCAGATATGTAAATACGGGGTTTACATACCATTTCTTGCGTATTACGGTTCGAACACTCAAACACCTCTACGGATTCTCCTGCACAGTGGCAGATATGTAAATACGGGGTTTACATACCATTTCTTGCGCATTACGGTTCGAACACTCGAACACCTATACGGATTCTCCTGCACAGTGGCAGATATGTAAATACGGGGTTTCTATACCATTTCTTGCGCATTACGGTTCGAACACTCGAACACCTATACGGATTCTCCTGCATAGTGGCAGATATGTAAATACGGGGTTTCTATACCATTTCTTGCGCATTACGGTTCGAACACTCGAACACCTATACGGATTCTCCTGCATAGTGGCAGATATGTAAATACGGGGTTTCGATACCAATTCTTCCGCATTACGGTTCGAACACTTGAACACCTATACGGATTCTCCTGGACAGTGGCAGATATGTAAATACGGGGTTTCCATACTATTTCTTGCGCATTACGGTTCGAACACTCGAACACCTATACGGATTCTCCTGCACAGTGGCAGATATGTAAATACGGGGTTTACATAACATTTCTTGCGCATTACGGTTCGAACACTCAAACACCTCTACGGATTCTCCTGCACAGTGGCAGATATGTAAATACGGGGTTTACATACCATTTCTTGCGCAATACGGTTCGAACACTCGAACACCTATACGGATTCTCCTGCACAGTGGCAGATATGTAAATACGGGGTTTACATACCATTTCTTGCGCATTACGGTTCGAACACTCGAACACCTATACGGATTCTCCTGCACAGTGGCAGATATGTAAATACGGGGTTTACATACCATTTCTTGCGCAATACGGTTCGAAAACTCGAACACCTATACGGATTCTCCTGCACAGTGGCAGATATGTAAATACGTGGTTTACATACCATTTCTTGCGCAATACGGGTCGAACAGTCGAACACCTATACGGATTCCCCTGCACAGTGGCAGATATGTAAATACGGGGTTTACAGACCAATTCTTGCGCATTACGGTTCGAACACTCGAACACCAACACGGATTCTCCTACACAGTGGCAGATATGTAAATACGGGGTTTACATACCATTTCTTGCGCATTACAGTTCGAATACTCGAACACCTATACGGATTCTCCTGCACAGTGGCAGATATGTAAATATGAGGTTTACATACCATTTCTTGCGCATTACGGTTCGAACACTCGAACACCTATACGGATTCTCCTGCACAGTAGCAGATATGTAAATACGGGGTTTCCATACCAATTCTTGCGCATTACGGTTCGAACACCTGAACACCTATACGGATTCTCCTGCACAGTGGCAGATATGTAAATACGGGGTTTACATACCATTTCTTGCGCATTACGGTTCGAACACTCGAACACCTATACGGATTCTCCTGCACAGTGGCAGATATGTAAATACGGGGTTCACATACCATTTCTTGCGCATTACGGTTCGAACACTCGAACACCTATACGGATTCTCCTGCACAGTGGCAGATATGTAAATACGGGGTTTCCATACCAATTCTTGCGCATTACGGTTCGAACACCCGAACACCTATACGGATTCTCCTGCACAGTGGCAGATATGTAAATACGGGGTTTCCATACCAATTCTTGCGCATTACGGTTCGAACACCCGAACACCTATACGGATTCTCCTGCACAGTGGCAGATATGTAAATACGGGGTTTACATACCATTTCTTGCGCATTACGGTTCGAATACGTGAACACCTATACGGATTCTCCTGCGCAGTGGCAGATATGTAAGTACGGGGTTTGCATACCATTTCTTGCGCATTACGGTTCGAACACCCGAACACCTATACGAATTCTCCTGCACAGTGGCTGATATGTAAATACGGGGTTTACATACCATTTCTTGCGCATTACAGTTCGAACACCCGAACACCTATACGGATTCTCCAGCACAGTGGCAGATATGTTAATACGGGGTTTACATACCATTTCTTGCGCATTACGGTTCGAACACTCGAACACCTATACGGATTCTCCTGCACAGCGGCAGATATGTAAATACGGGGTTTCCATACCAATTCTTGCGCATTACGGTTCGAACACCCGAACACCTATACGGATTCTCCTGCACAGTGGCAGATATGTAAATACGGGGTTTCTATACCAATTCTTGCGCACTACGGTTCGAACACCCGAATACCTATACGGAATCTCCTGCGAAGTGGCAGATATGTAAATACAGGGTTTCCATACCATTTCTTGCGCATTACGGTTCGAACACTCGAACACCTATACGGATTCTCCTGCACAGTGGCAGATATGTAAATACGGGGTTTCGATACCAATTCTTGCGAATTACGGTTCGAACACTCGAACACCTATACGGATTCTCCTGCACAGTGGCAGATATGTAAATACGGGGTTTACATAACATTTCTTGCGCATTACGGTGCGAACACTCGAACACCTATACGGATTCTCCTGCACAGTGGCAGATATGTAAATACGGGGTTTCCATACCAATTGTTGCGCATTACGGTTCGAACACCCGAACACCTATACGGATTCTCCTGCACAGTGGCAGATATGTAAATACGGGGTTTACATACCATTTCTTGCGTATTACGGTTCGAACACTCAAACACCTCTACGGATTCTCCTGCACAGTGGCAGATATGTAAATACGGGGTTTACATACCATTTCTTGCGCATTACGGTTCGAACACTCGAACACCTATACGGATTCTCCTGCACAGTGGCAGATATGTAAATACGGGGTTTCTATACCATTTCTTGCGCATTACGGTTCGAACACTCGAACACCTATACGGATTCTCCTGCATAGTGGCAGATATGTAAATACGGGGTTTCGATACCAATTCTTCCGCATTACGGTTCGAACACTTGAACACCTATACGGATTCTCCTGGACAGTGGCAGATATGTAAATACGGGGTTTCCATACTATTTCTTGCGCATTACGGTTCGAACACTCGAACACCTATACGGATTCTCCTGCACAGTGGCAGATATGTAAATACGGGGTTTACATAACATTTCTTGCGCATTACGGTTCGAACACTCAAACACCTCTACGGATTCTCCTGCACAGTGGCAGATATGTAAATACGGGGTTTCCATACCAATTGTTGCGCATTACGGTTCGAACACCCGAACACCTATACGGATTCTCCTGCACAGTGGCAGATATGTAAATACGGGGTTTACATACCATTTCTTGCGCATTACAGTTCGAACACCCGAACACCTATACGGATTCTCCTGCACAGTGGCAGATATGTAAATACGGGGTTTACATACCATTTCTTGCGCATTACGGTTCGAACACCCGAACACCTATACGGATTCTCCTGCACAGTGGTAGATATGTAAATACGGGGTTTACATACCATTTCTTGCGCATTACAGTTCGAACACCCGAACACCTATACGGATTCTCCTGCACAGTGGCAGATATGTAAATACGGGGTTTCCATACCAATTCTTGCGCATTATGGTTCGAACACCCGAATACCTATACGGATTCTCCTGCACAGTGGCAGATATGTAAATACGGGGTTTACATAACATTTCTTGCGCATTACTGTTCGAACACCCGAACACCTATACGGATTCTTCTGCACAGTGGCAGATATGTTAATACGGGGTTTACATACCATTTCTTGCGCATTACGGTTCGAACACTCGAACACCTATACGGATTCTCCTGCAGAGTGGCAGATATGTAAATACGGGGTTTACATACCATTTCTTGCGCATTACGATTCGAACACTCGAACACCTATACAGATTCTCCAGCACAGTGGCAGATATGTAAATATGGGGTTTCGATACCAATTCTTGCGCATTACGGTTCGAACACTCGAACACCTATACGGATTCTCCTGCACAGTGGCAGATATGTAAATACGGGGTTTACATACCATTTCTTGCGCATTACGGTTCGAATACTCGAACACCTATACGGATTCTCCTGCACAGTGGCAGAAAAGAAAATACGGGGTTTACATACCATTTCTTGCGCATTACGGTTCGAACACTCGAACACCTATACGGATTCTCCTGCACAGTGGCAGATATGTAAATACGGGGTTTCCATACCAATTCTTGCGCATTACGGTTCGAACACCCGAACACCTATACGGATTCTCCTGCACAGTGGCAGATATGTAAATACGGAGTTTACATACCATTTCTTGCGCATTACGGTTCGAACACTCGAACACCTATACAGATTCTCCTGCACAGTGGCAGATATGTAAATACAGGGTTTCGATGCCAATTCTTGCGCATTACGGTTCGAACACTCGAACACCTATACGGATTCTCCTACACAGTGGCAGATATGCAAATACGGGGTTTACATACCATTTCTTGCGCATTACGGTTCGAATACTCGAACACCTATACGGATTCTCCTGCACAGTGGCAGATATGTAAATACGGAGTTTACATACCATTTCCTGCGCATTACGGTTCGAACACTCGAACACCTATACGGATTCTCCTGCACAGTGGCAGATATGTAAATATGGGGTTTCCATACCAATTCTTGCGCATTACGGTTCGGACACCCGAACACCTATACGGATTCTCCTGCACAGTGGCAGATATGTAAATACGGGGTTTATATACCAATTCTTGCGCATTACGGTTCGAACACTCGAACACCAACACGGATTCTCCTGCACAGTGGTAGATATGTAAATACGGAGTTTACATACCATTTCTTGCGCATTACGGTTCGAACACTCGAACACCTATGCGGATTCTCCTGCACAGTGGCAGATATGTAAATACGGAGTTTACATACCATTTTTGGGCATTACGGTTCGAACACTCGAACACCTATACGGATTTTCCTGCACAGTGGCAGATATGTAAATACGGGGTTTCGATACCAATTCTTGCGCATTACGGTTCGAACACTCGAACACCTATACGGATTCTCCTGCACAGTGGCAGATATGTAAATACGGGGTTTCCATACCAATTCTTGCGCATTACGGTTCGAACACCCGAATACCTATACGGAATCTCCTGCACAGTGGCAGATATGTAAATATAGGGTTTCCATACCAATTCTTGCGCATTACGATTCGAACACCCGAACACCTATACGGATTCTCCTGCACAGTGGCAGATATGTAAATACGGGGTTTACATACCATTTCTTGGGCATTACGGTTCGAACACTCGAACACCTATACGGATTTTCCTGCACAGTGGCAGATATGTAAATACGGGGTTTCCATACCAATTCTTGCGCATTACGGTTCGAACACCCGAACACCTACACGGATTCTCCTGCACAGTGGCAGATATGCAAATACGGAGTTTACATACCATTTCTTGCGCATTACGGTTCGAACACTCGAACGCCTATACGGATTCTCCTGCACAGTGGCAGATATGTAAATACGGGGTTTACATACCATTTCTTAGGCATTACGGTTCGAACACTCGAACACCTATACGGATTTTCCTGCACAGTGGCAAACATGTAAATACGGGGTTTCGATACCAATTCTTGCGCATTACGGTTCGAACACTCGAACACCTATACGGATTCTCCTGCACAGTGGCAGATATGTAAATACGGGGTTTACATACCATTTCTTGGGCATTACGGTTCGAACACTCGAACACCTATACGGATTTTCCTGCACAGTGGCAGATATGTAAATACGGGGTTTCGATACCAATTCTTGCGCATTACGGTTCGAACACTCGAACACCTATACGGATTCCCCTGCACAGTGGCAGATATGTATATACGGGGTTTACATACCATTTCTTGCGCATTACGGTTCGAACCCCCGAACACCTATACGGATTCTCCTGCACAGTGGCAGATATGTAAATACGGGGTTTCCATACCAATTCTTGCGCATTACGGTTCGAACCCCCGAACACCTATACGGATTCTCCTGCACAGTGGCAGATATGTAAATATGGGGTTTACATACCATTTCTTGTGCATTACGGTTCGAATACTCGAACACCTATACGGATTCTCCTGCACAGTGGCAGATATGTAAATACAGAGTTTACATACCATTTCTTGCGCATTACGGTTCGAATACTCGAACACCTATACGGATTCTCCGACACAGTGGCAGAAATGTAAATACGGGGTTTACATACCATTTCTTGCGCATTACGGTTCGAACACTCGAACACCTATACGGATTCTCCTGCACAGTGGCAGATATGTAAATACGGGGTTTCCATACCAATTCTTGCGCATTACGGTTCGAACACCCGAACACCTATACGGATTCTCCTGCACAGTGGCAGATATGTAAATACGGGGTTTACATACCATTTCTTGCGCATTACGGTTCGAACACTCGAACACCTATACAGATTCTCCTGCAGAGTGGCAGATATGTAAATACAGGGTTTCGATGCCAATTCTTGCGCATTACGGTTCGAACACTCGAACACCTATACGGATTCTCCTGCACAGTGGCAGATATGTAAATACGGAGTTTACATATCATTTCTTGCGCATTACGGTTCGAACACTCGAACACCTATACGGATTCTCCTGCACAGTGGCAGATATGTAAATACGGGGTTTCCATACCAATTCTTGCGCATTACGGTTCGAACACTCGAACACCTATACGGATTCTCCTGCACAGTGGCAGATATGTAAATACGGGGTTTACATACCATTTCTTGCGCATTACAGTTCGAATACTCGAACACCTATACGGATTCTCCTGCACAGTGGCAGATATGTAAATATGGGGTTTACATACCATTTCTTGCGCATTACGGTTCGAACACTCGAACACCTATACGGATTCTCCTACACAGTAGCAGATATGTAAATACGGGGTTTCCATACCAATTCTTGCGCATTACAGTTCGAACACCTGAACACCTATACGGATTCTCCTGCACAGTGGCAGATATGTAAATACGGGGTTTACATACCATTTCTTGCGCATTACGGTTCGAACACCCGAACACCTATACGGATTCTCTTGCACAGTGGAAGATATGTAAATACGGGGTTCACATACCATTTCTTGCGCATTACGGTTCGAACACTCGAACACCTATACGGATTCTCCTACACAGTGGCAGATATGTAAATACGGGGTTTCCATACCAATTCTTGCGCATTACGGTTCGAACACCCGAACACCTATACGGATTCTCCTGCACAGTGGCAGATATGTAAATACGGGGTTTACATACCATTTCTGGCGCATTACGGTTCGAATACTCGAACACCTATACGGATTCTCCTGCGCAGTGGCAGATATGTAAGTACGGGGTTTGCATACCATTTCTTGCGCATTACGGTTCGAACACCCGAACACCTATACGAATTCTCCTGCACAGTGGCAGATATGTAAATACGGGGTTTACATACCATTTCTTGCGCATTACAGTTCGAACACCCGAACACCTATACGGATTCTCCAGCACAGTGGCAGATATGTTAATACGGGGTTTACATACCATTTCTTGCGCATTACGGTTCGAACACTCGAACACCTATACGGATTCTCCAGCACAGCGGCAGATATGTAAATACGGGGTTTCCATACCAATTCTTGCGCATTACGGTTCGAACACCCGAACACCTATACGGATTCTCCTGCACAGTGGCAGATATGTAAATACGGGGTTTAAATACCATTTCTGGCGCATTACGGTTCGAATACTCGAACACCTATACGGATTCTCCTGCGCAGTGGCAGATATGTAAGTACGGGGTTTGCATACCATTTCTTGCGCATTACGGTTCGAACACCCGAACACCTATACGAATTCTCCTGCACAGTGGCAGATATGTAAATACGGGGTTTACATACCATTTCTTGCGCATTACAGTTCGAACACCCGAACACCTATACGGATTCTCCAGCACAGTGGCAGATATGTTAATACAGGGTTTACATACCATTTCTTGCGCATTACGGTTCGAACACTCGAACACCTATACGGATTCTCCAGCACAGCGGCAGAAATGTAAATACGGGGTTTCCATACCAATTCTTGCGCATTACGGTTCGAACACCCGAACACCTATACGGATTCTCCTGCACAGTGGCAGATATGTAAATACGGGGTTTCCATACCAATTCTTGCGCACTACGGTTCGAACACCCGAATACCTATACGGAATCTCCTGCACAGTGGCAGATATGTAAATACAGGGTTTCCATACCAATTCTTGCGCATTACGGTTCGAACACCCGAACACCTATATGGATTCTCCTGCACAGTGGCAGATATGTAAATACGGGGTTTACATACCATTTCTTGGGCATTACGGTTCGAACACTCGAACACGTATACGGATTTTCCTGCATAGTGGCAGATATGTAAATACGGGGTTTCGATACCAATTCTTGCGCATTACGGTTCGAACACTCGAACACCTATACGGATTCTCCTGCACAGTGGCAGATATGTAAATACGGGGTTTACATACCATTTCTTGCGCATTACGGTTCGAATACTCGAACACCTATACGGATTCTCCTGCACAGTGGCAGATATGTAAATTCGCGGTTTACATACCATTTCTTGCGCATTACGGTTCGAACACTCGAACACCTATACGGATTCTCCTGCACAGTGGCAGATATGTAAATACGGAGTTTACATATCATTTCTTGCGCATTACGGTTCGAACACTCGAACACCTATACGGATTCTCCTGCACAGTGGCAGATATGTAAATACGGGGTTTCCATACCAATTCTTGCGCATTACGGTTCGAACACTCGAACACCTATACGGATTCTCCTGCACAGTGGCAGATATGTAAATACGGGGTTTACATACCATTTCTTGCGCATTACAGTTCGAATACTCGAACACCTATACGGATTCTCCTGCACAGTGGCAGATATGTAAATATGGGGTTTACATACCATTTCTTGCGCATTACGGTTCGAACACTCGAACACCTATACGGATTCTCCTACACAGTAGCAGATATGTAAATACGGGGTTTCCATACCAATTCTTGCGCATTACGGTTCGAACACCTGAACACCTATACGGATTCTCCTGCACAGTGGCAGATATGTAAATACGGGGTTTACATACCATTTCTTGCGCATTACGGTTCGAACACCCGAACACCTATACGGATTCTCTTGCACAGTGGAAGATATGTAAATACGGGGTTCACATACCATTTCTTGCGCATTACGGTTCGAACACTCGAACACCTATACGGATTCTCCTACACAGTGGCAGATATGTAAATACGGGGTTTCCATACCAATTCTTGCGCATTACGGTTCGAACACCCGAACACCTATACGGATTCTCCTGCACAGTGGCAGATATGTAAATACGGGGTTTACATACCATTTCTGGCGCATTACGGTTCGAATACTCGAACACCTATACGGATTCTCCTGCGCAGTGGCAGATATGTAAGTACGGGGTTTGCATACCATTTCTTGCGCATTACGGTTCGAACACCCGAACACCTATACGAATTCTCCTGCACAGTGGCAGATATGTAAATACGGGGTTTACATACCATTTCTTGCGCATTACAGTTCGAACACCCGAACACCTATACGGATTCTCCAGCACAGTGGCAGATATGTTAATACGGGGTTTACATACCATTTCTTGCGCATTACGGTTCGAACACTCGAACACCTATACGGATTCTCCAGCACAGCGGCAGATATGTAAATACGGGGTTTCCATACCAATTCTTGCGCATTACGGTTCGAACACCCGAACACCTATACGGATTCTCCTGCACAGTGGCAGATATGTAAATACGGGGTTTAAATACCATTTCTGGCGCATTACGGTTCGAATACTCGAACACCTATACGGATTCTCCTGCGCAGTGGCAGATATGTAAGTACGGGGTTTGCATACCATTTCTTGCGCATTACGGTTCGAACACCCGAACACCTATACGAATTCTCCTGCACAGTGGCAGATATGTAAATACGGGGTTTACATACCATTTCTTGCGCATTACAGTTCGAACACCCGAACACCTATACGGATTCTCCAGCACAGTGGCAGATATGTTAATACAGGGTTTACATACCATTTCTTGCGCATTACGGTTCGAACACTCGAACACCTATACGGATTCTCCAGCACAGCGGCAGAAATGTAAATACGGGGTTTCCATACCAATTCTTGCGCATTACGGTTCGAACACCCGAACACCTATACGGATTCTCCTGCACAGTGGCAGATATGTAAATACGGGGTTTCCATACCAATTCTTGCGCACTACGGTTCGAACACCCGAATACCTATACGGAATCTCCTGCACAGTGGCAGATATGTAAATACAGGGTTTCCATACCAATTCTTGCGCATTACGGTTCGAACACCCGAACACCTATATGGATTCTCCTGCACAGTGGCAGATATGTAAATACGGGGTTTACATACCATTTCTTGGGCATTACGGTTCGAACACTCGAACACGTATACGGATTTTCCTGCATAGTGGCAGATATGTAAATACGGGGTTTCGATACCAATTCTTGCGCATTACGGTTCGAACACTCGAACACCTATACGGATTCTCCTGCACAGTGGCAGATATGTAAATACGGGGTTTACATACCATTTCTTGCGCATTACGGTTCGAATACTCGAACACCTATACGGATTCTCCTGCACAGTGGCAGATATGTAAATTCGCGGTTTACATACCATTTCTTGCGCATTACGGTTCGAACACTCGAACACCTATACGGATTCTCCTGCACAGTGGCAGATATGTAAATACGGGGTTTCCATACCAATTCTTGCGCCTTACGGTTCGAACACTCGAACACCTATACGGATTCTCCTGCATAGTGGCAGATATGTAAATACGGGGTTTACATACCATTTCTTGCGCATTACGGTTCGAATACTCGAACACCTATACGGATTCTCCTACACAGTGGTAGAAATGTAAATACGGGGTTTACATACCATTTCTTGCGCATTACGGTTCGAACACTCGAACACCTATACGGATTCTCCTGCACAGTGGCAGATACGTAAATACGGGGTTTCCATACCAATTCTTGCGCATTACGGTTCGAACACCCGAACACCTATACGGATTCTCCTGCACAGCGGCAGATATGTAAATACGGGGTTTACATACCATTTCTTGGGCATTACGGTTCGAACACTCGAACACCTATACAGATTCTCCTGCACAGTGGCAGATCTGTAAATACAGGGTTTCGATGCCAATTCTTGCGCATTACGGTTCGAACACTCGAACACCTATACGGATTCTCCTGCACAGTGGCAGATATGTAAATGCGGGGTTTACATACCATTTCTTGCGCATTACGGTTCGAATACTCGAACACCTATACGGATTCTCCTGCACAGTGGCAGATATGTAAATACGGAGTTTACATACCATTTCTTGCGCATTACGGTTCGAACACTCGAACACCTATACGGATTCTTCTGCACAGCGGCAGATATATAAATACGGGGTTTCCATACCAATTCTTGCGCATTACGGTTCGAACCCCCGAACACCTATACGGATTCTCCTGCACAGTGGCAGATATGTAAATACGGGGTTTACATACCATTTCTTGCGCATTACGATTCGAACACTCGAACACCTATACGGATTCCCCGGCACAGTGGCAGATATGTAAATACGGGGTTTACATACCATTTCTTGCGCATTACGGTTCTAACACTCGAACACCTATACGGATTCTCCTGCACAGTGGCAGATATGTAAATACGGGGTTTCCATACCAATTCTTGCGCATTACGGTTCGAAAACCCGAACACCTATACGGATTCTCCTGCACAGTGGCAGATATGTAAATACGGGGTTTACATACCATTTCTTGCGCATTACGGTTCGAACACCCGAATACCTATACGGAATCTCCTGCACAGTGGCAGATATGTAAATACAGGGTTTCCATACCAATTCTTGCGCATTACGGTTCGAACACCCGAACACCTATACGGATTCTCCTGCACAGTGGCAGATATGTAAATACGGGGTTTACATACCATTTCTTACGCATTACGGTTCGAATACTCGAACACCTATACGGATTCTCCTGCACAGTGGCAGATATGTAAATACGGAGTTTACATACCATTTATTGCGCATTACGGTTCGAACACTCGAACACCTATACGGATTTTCCTGCACAGTGGCAGATATGTAAATACGGGGTTTCGATACCAATTCTTGCGCATTACGGTTCGAACACTCGAACACCTATACGGATTCTCCTGCACAGTGGCAGATATGTAAATACGGGGTTTACATACCATTTCTTGCGCATTACGGTTCGAATACTCTAACACCTATACGGATTTTCCACCACAGTGGCAGATATGTAAATACGGAGTTTACATACCATTTCTTGCGCATTACGGTTCGAACACTCGAACACCTATACGGATTCTTGTGCACAGTGGCAGATATGTAAATACGGGGTTTCCATACCAATTCTTGCGCATTACGGTTCGAACCACCGAACACCTATACGGATTCTCCTGCACAGTGGCAGATATGTAAATACGGGGTTTACATACCATTTCTTGCGCATTACGATTCGAACACTCGAACACCTATACAGATTCTCCAGCACAGTGGCAGATATGTAAATATGGGGTTTCGATACCAATTCTTGCGCATTACGGTTCGAACACTCGAACACCTATACGGATTCTTCTGCACAGTGGCAGATATGTAAATACGGGGTTTCCATACCAATTCATGCGCATTACGGTTCGAACACCCGAACACCTATACGGATTCTCCTGCACAGTGGCAGATATGTAAATACGGGGTTTACATACCATTTCTTGCGCATTACGGTTCGAACACTCGAACACCTATACAGATTCTCCTGCACAGTGGCAGATATGTAAATACAGGGTTTCGATGCCAATTCTTGCGCATTACGGTTCGAACACTCGAACACCTATACGGATTCTCCTGCACAGTGGCAGATATGTAAATACGGGGTTTACATACCATTTCTTGCGCATTACGGTTCGAATACTCGAACACCTATACAGATTCTCCTGCACAGTGGCTGATATGTAAATACGGAGTTTACATACCATTTCTTGCGCATTACGGTTCGAACACTCGAACACCTATACGGATTCTCCTGCACAGTGGCAGATATGTAAATACGGGGTTTCCATACCAATTCTTGCGCATTACGGTTCGAACACCCGAACACCTATACGGATTCTCCTGCACAGTGGCAGATATGTAAATACGGGGTTTACATACCATTTCTTGCGCATTACGGTTTGAACACTCGAACACCTATACGGATTCTCCTACACAGTGGCAGATATGTAAATACGGGGTTTCGATACCAATTCTTGCGCATTACGGTTCGAACACCTATACGGATTCTCCGGCACAGTGGCAGATATGTAAATACAGGGTTTCGATACCAATTCTTGCGCATTACGGTTCGAACACCTATACGGATTCTTCTGCATAGTGGCAGATATGTAAATACGGGGTTTCGATACCAATTCTTGCGCATTACGGTTCGAACACTCGAACACCTATACGGATTCTCCTGCACAGTGGCAGATATGTAAATACGGGGTTTACATACCATTTCTTGCGCCTTACGGTTCGAACACTCGAACACCTATACGGATTTTCCTGCACAGTGGCAGATATGTAAATACGGGGTTTCGATACCAATTCTTGCGCATTACGGTTCGAACACTCGAACACCTATACGGATTCTCCTGCACAGTGGCAGATATGTAAATACGGGGTTTACATACCATTTCTTGCGCATTACGGTTCGAATAATCTAACACCTATACGGATTCTCCTGCACAGTGGCAGATATGTAAATACGGAGTTTACATACCATTTCTTGCGCATTACGGTTCGAACACTCGAACACCTATACGGATTCTTCTGCACAGTGGCAGATATGTAAATACGGGGTTTCCATACCAATTCTTGCGCATTACGGTTCGAACCCCCGAACACCTATACGGATTCTCCTGCACAGTGGCAGATATGTAAATACGGGGTTTACATACCATTTCTTGCGCATTACGATTCGAACACTCGAACACCTATACGGATTCCCCGGCACAGTGGCAGATATGTAAATACGGGGTTTACATACCAATTATTGCGCATTACGGTTCTAACACTCGAACACCTATACGGATTCTCCTGCACAGTGGCAGATATGTAAATACGGGGTTTCCATACCAATTCTTGCGCATTACGGTTCGAAAACCCGAACACCTATACGGATTCTCCTGCACAGTGGCAGATATGTAAATACGGGGTTTACATACCATTTCTTGCGCATTACGGTTCGAACACCCGAATACCTATACGGAATCTCCTGCACAGTGGCAGATATGTAAATACAGGGTTTCCATACCAATTCTTGCGCATTACGGTTCGAACACCCGAACACCTATACGGATTCTCCTGCACAGTGGCAGATATGTAAATACGGGGTTTACATACCATTTCTTACGCATTACGGTTCGAACACTCGAACACCTATACGGATTCTCCTGCACAGTGGCAGATATGTAAATACGGAGTTTACATACCATTTATTGCGCATTACGGTTCGAACACTCGAACACCTATACGGATTTTCCTGCACAGTGGCAGATATGTAAATACGGGGTTTCGATACCAATTCTTGCGCATTACGGTTCGAACACTCGAACACCTATACGGATTCTCCTGCACAGTGGCAGATATGTAAATACGGGGTTTACATACCATTTCTTGCGCATTACGGTTCGAATACTCTAACACCTATACGGATTTTCCACCACAGTGGCAGATATGTAAATACGGAGTTTACATACCATTTCTTGCGCATTACGGTTCGAACACTCGAACACCTATACGGATTCTTGTGCACAGTGGCAGATATGTAAATACGGGGTTTCCATACCAATTCTTGCGCATTACGGTTCGAACCACCGAACACCTATACGGATTCTCCTGCACAGTGGCAGATATGTAAATACGGGGTTTACATACCATTTCTTGCGCATTACGATTCGAACACTCGAACACCTATACAGATTCTCCAGCACAGTGGCAGATATGTAAATATGGGGTTTCGATACCAATTCTTGCGCATTACGGTTCGAACACTCGAACACCTATACGGATTCTTCTGCACAGTGGCAGATATGTAAATACGGGGTTTCCATACCAATTCATGCGCATTACGGTTCGAACACCCGAACACCTATACGGATTCTCCTGCACAGTGGCAGATATGTAAATACGGGGTTTACATACCATTTCTTGCGCATTACGGTTCGAACACTCGAACACCTATACAGATTCTCCTGCACAGTGGCAGATATGTAAATACAGGGTTTCGATGCCAATTCTTGCGCATTACGGTTCGAACACTCGAACACCTATACGGATTCTCCTGCACAGTGGCAGATATGTAAATACGGGGTTTACATACCATTTCTTGCGCATTACGGTTCGAATACTCGAACACCTATACAGATTCTCCTGCACAGTGGCTGATATGTAAATACGGAGTTTACATACCATTTCTTGCGCATTACGGTTCGAACACTCGAACACCTATACGGATTCTCCTGCACAGTGGCAGATATGTAAATACGGGGTTTCCATACCAATTCTTGCGCATTACGGTTCGAACACCCGAACACCTATACGGATTCTCCTGCACAGTGGCAGATATGTAAATACGGGGTTTACATACCATTTCTTGCGCATTACGGTTTGAACACTCGAACACCTATACGGATTCTCCTACACAGTGGCAGATATGTAAATACGGGGTTTCGATACCAATTCTTGCGCATTACGGTTCGAACACCTATACGGATTCTCCGGCACAGTGGCAGATATGTAAATACAGGGTTTCGATACCAATTCTTGCGCATTACGGTTCGAACACCTATACGGATTCTTCTGCATAGTGGCAGATATGTAAATACGGGGTTTCGATACCAATTCTTGCGCATTACGGTTCGAACACTCGAACACCTATACGGATTCTCCTGCACAGTGGCAGATATGTAAATACGGGGTTTACATACCATTTCTTGCGCCTTACGGTTCGAACACTCGAACACCTATACGGATTTTCCTGCACAGTGGCAGATATGTAAATACGGGGTTTCGATACCAATTCTTGCGCATTACGGTTCGAACACTCGAACACCTATACGGATTCTCCTGCACAGTGGCAGATATGTAAATACGGGGTTTACATACCATTTCTTGCGCATTACGGTTCGAATAATCTAACACCTATACGGATTCTCCTGCACAGTGGCAGATATGTAAATACGGAGTTTACATACCATTTCTTGCGCATTACGGTTCGAACACTCGAACACCTATACGGATTCTTCTGCACAGTGGCAGATATGTAAATACGGGGTTTCCATACCAATTCTTGCGCATTACGGTTCGAACCCCCGAACACCTATACGGATTCTCCTGCACAGTGGCAGATATGTAAATACGGGGTTTACATACCATTTCTTGCGCATTACGATTCGAACACTCGAACACCTATACAGATTCTCCAGCACAGTGGCAGATATGTAAATATGGGGTTTCGATACCAATTATTGCGCATTACGGTTCGAACACTCGAACACCTATATGGATTCTCCTGCACAGTGGCAGATATGTAAATACGGGGTTTACATACCATTTCTTGCGCATTACGGTTTGAATACTCGAACACCTATACGGATTCTCCTGCACAGTGGCAGAAATGTAAATACGGGGTTTACATACCATTTCTTGCGCATTACGGTTCGAACACTCGAACACTATACGGATTCTCCTGCACAGTGGCAGATATGTAAATACGGGGTTTCCATACCAATTCTTGCGCATTGCGGTTCGAACACCCGAACACCTATACGGATTCTCCTGCACAGTGGCAGATATGTAAATACGGGGTTTACATACCATTTCTTGCGCATTACGGTTCGAACACTCGAACACCAATACAGATTCTCCTGCACAGTGGCAGATATGTAAATACAGGGTTTCGATGCCAATTCTTGCGCATTACGGTTCGAACACTCGAACACCTATACGGATTCTCCTGCACAGTGGCAGATATGTAAATACGGGGTTTACATACCATTTCTTGCGCATTACGGTTCGAATACTCGAACACCTATACGGATTCTCCTGCACAGTGGCAGATATGTAAATACAGAGTTTACATACCATTTCTTGCGCATTACGGTTCGAACACTCGAACACCTATACGGATTCTCCTGCACAGTGGCAGATATGTAAATACGGGGTTTACATACCATTTCTTGCGCATTACGATTCGAACACTCGAACACCTATACAGATTCTCCAGCACAGTGGCAGATATGTAAATATGGGGTTTCGATACCAATTCTTGCGCATTACGGTTCGAACACTCGAACACCTATACGGATTCTTCTGCACAGTGGCAGATATGTAAATACGGGGTTTCCATACCAATTCTTGCGCATTACGGTTCGAACACCCGAACACCTATACGGATTCTCCTGTACAGTGGCAGATATGTAAATACGGGGTTTACATACCATTTCTTGCGCATTACGGTTCGAACACTCGAACACCTATACAGATTCTCCTGCACAGTGGCAGATATGTAAATACAGGATTTCGATGCCAATTCTTGCGCATTACGGTTCGAACACTCGAACACCTATACGGATTCTCCTGCACAGTGGCAGATATGTAAATACGGGGTTTACATACCATTTCTTGCGCATTACGGTTCGAATACTCGAACACCTATACAGATTCTCCTGCACAGTGGCAGATATGTAAATACGGAGTTTACATACCATTTCTTGCGCATTACGGTTCGAACACTCGAACACCTATACGGATTCTCCTGCACAGTGGCAGATATGTAAATACGGGGTTTCCATACCAATTCTTGCGCATTACGGTTCGAACACCCGAACACCTACACGGATTCTCCTGCACAGTGGCAGATATGTAAATACGGGGTTTACATACCATTTCTTGCGCATTACGGTTTGAATACTCGAACACCTATACGGATTCTCCTACACAGTGGCAGATATGTAAATACGGGGTTTCGATACCAATTTTTGCGCATTACGGTTCGAACACCTATACGGATTCTCCGGCACAGTGGCAGATATGTAAATACAGGGTTTCGATACCAATTCTTGCGCATTACGGTTCGAACACCTATACGGATTCTTCTGCATAGTGGCAGATATGTAAATACGGGGTTTCGATACCAATTCTTGCGCATTACGGTTCGAACACTCGAACACCTATACGGATTCTCCTGCACAGTGGCAGATATGTAAATACGGGGTTTACATACCATTTCTTGCGTTTTACGGTTCGAACACTCGAACACCTATACGGATTTTCCTGCACAGTGGCAGATATGTAAATACGGGGTTTCGATACCAATTCTTGCGCATTACGGTTCGAACACTCGAACACCTATACGGATTCTCCTGCACAGTGGCAGATATGTAAATTTGGGGTTTACATACCATTTCTTGCGCATTACGGTTCGAATACTCTAACACCTATACGGATTCTCCTGCACAATGGCAGATATGTAAATACGGAGTTTACATAACCATTTCTTGCGCATTACGGTTCGAACACTCGAACACCTATACGGATTCTTCTGCACAGTGGCAGATATGTAAATACGGGGTTTCCATAGCAATTCTTGCGCATTACGGTTCGAACCCCCGAACACCTATACGGATTCTCCTGCACAGTGGCAGATATGTAAATACGGGGTTTACATACCATTTCTTGCGCATTACGATTCGAACACTCGAACACCTATACAGATTCTCCAGCACAGTGGCAGATATGTAAATATGGGGTTTCGATACCAATTATTGCGCATTACGGTTCGAACACTCGAACACCTATATGGATTCTCCTGCACAGTGGCAGATATGTAAATACGGGGTTTACATACCATTTCTTGCGCATTACGGTTTGAATACTCGAACACCTATACGGATTCTCCTGCACAGTGGCAGAAATGTAAATACGGGGTTTACATACCATTTCTTGCGCATTACGGTTCGAACACTCGAACACTATACGGATTCTCCTGCACAGTGGCAGATATGTAAATACGGGGTTTCCATACCAATTCTTGCGCATTGCGGTTCGAACACCCGAACACCTATACGGATTCTCCTGCACAGTGGCAGATATGTAAATACGGGGTTTACATACCATTTCTTGCGCATTACGGTTCGAACACTCGAACACCTATACAGATTCTCCTGCACAGTGGCAGATATGTAAATACAGGGTTTCGATGCCAATTCTTGCGCATTACGGTTCGAACACCTATACGGATTCTCCTGCACAGTGGCAGATATGTAAATACGGGGTTTACATACCATTTCTTGCGCATTACGGTTCGAATACTCGAACACCTATACGGATTCTCCTGCACAGTGGCAGATATGTAAATACAGAGTTTACATACCATTTCTTGCGCATTACGGTTCGAACACTCGAATACCTATACGGATTCTCCTGCACAGTGGCAGATATGTAAATACGGGGTTTTCATACCAATTCTTGCGCATTACGGTTCGAACACCCGAACACCTATACGGATTCTCCTGCACAGTGGCAAATATGTAAATACGGGGTTTACATACCATTTCTTGCGCATTACGGTTTGAACACTCGAACACCTATACGGATTCCCCTACATAGTGGCAGATATGTAAATACGGGGTTTCGATACCAATTCTTGCGCATTACAGTTCGAACACCTATACGGATTCTCCTGCACAGTGGCAGATATGTAAATACAGGGTTTCGATACCAATTCTTGCGCATTACTGTTCGAACACCTATACGGATTCTCCTGCATAGTGGCAGATATGTAAATACGGGGTTTCGATACCAATTTTTGCGCATTACGGTTCGAACACTCGAACACCTATACGGATTCTCCTGCACAGTGGCAGATATGTAAATACGGGGTTTACATACCATTTCTTGCGCATTACGGTTCGAACACTCGAGCACCTATACGGATTCTCCTGCACAGTGGCAGATATGTAAATACGGGGTTTCGATACCAATTCTTGCGCATTACGGTTCGAACACTCGAACACCCATACGGATTCTCCTACACAGTGGCAGATATGTAAATACGGGGTTTCCATACTCTTTCTTGCGCATTACGGTTCGAACACACGAACACCTATACGGATTCTCCTGCACAGTGGCAGATATGTAAATACGGGGTTTACATAACATTTCTTGCGCATTACGGTTCGAACACTCGAACACCTATACGGATTCTCCTGCACAGTGGCAGATATGTAAATACGGGGTTTCCATACCAATTGTTGCGCATTACGGTTCGAACACCCGAACACCTATACGGATTCTCCTACACAGTGGCAGATATGTAAATACGGGGTTTACATACAATTTCTTGCGCATTACGGTTCGAACACTCAAACACCTCTACGGATTCTCCTGCACAGTGGCAGATATGTAAATACGGGATTTCCATACCAATTGTTGCGCATTACGGTTCGAACACTCGAACACCTATACGGATTCTCCTGCACAGTGGCAGATATGTAAATACGGGGTTTACATACCATTTCTTGGGCATTACGGTTCGAACACTCGAACACCTATACGGATTTTCCGGCACAGTGGCAGATATGTAAATACGGGGTTTCGATACCAATTGTTGCGCATTACGGTTCGAACACTCGAACACCTATACGGATTCTCCTGCACAGTGGCAGATATGTAAATACGGGGTTTACATACCATTTCTTGCGCATTACGGTTCGAACACTAGAACAACTATACGGATTCTCCTGCACAGTGGCAGATATGTAAATACGGGGTTTACATTCCATTTCTTGGGCATTACGGTTCGAACACTCGAACACCTATACGGATTTTCCTGCACAGTGACAGATATGTAAATACGGGGTTTCGATACCAATTCTTGCGCATTACGGTTCGAACACTCGAACACCTATACAGATTCTCCTGCACAGTGGCAGATATGTAAATACGGGGTTTACATACCATTTCTTGCGCATTACGGTTCGAATACTCTAACACCTATACGGATTCTCCTGCACAGTGGCAGATATGTAAATACGGAGTTTACATACCATTTCTTGCGCATTACGGTTCGAACACTCGAACACCTATACGGATTCTTCTGCACAGTGGCAGATATGTAAATACGGGGTTTCCATACCAATTCTTGCGCATTACGGTTCGAACCCCCGAACACCTATACGGATTCTCCTGCACAGTGGCAGATATGTAAATACGGGGTTTACATACCATTTCTTGCGCATTACGATTCGAACACTCGAACACCTATACAGATTCTCCAGCACAGTGGCAGATATGTAAATATGGGGTTTCGATACCAATTCTTGCGCATTACGGTTCGAACACTCGAACACCTATACGGATTCTCCTGCACAGTGGCAGATATGTAAATACGGGGTTTACATACCATTTCTTGCGCATTACGGTTCGAATACTCGAACACCTATACGGATTCTCCTGCACAGTGGCAGAAATGTAAATACGGGGTTTACATACCATTTCTTGCGCATTACGGTTCGAACCCTCGAACACTATACGGATTCTCCTGCACAGTGGCAGATATGTAAATACGGGGTTTCCATACCAATTCTTGCGCATTGCGGTTCGAACACCCGAACACCTATACGGATTCTCCTGCACAGTGGCAGATATGTAAATACGGGGTTTACATACCATTTCTTGTGCATTACGGTTCGAACACTCGAACACCTATACAGATTCTCCTGCACAGTGGCAGATATGTAAATACAGGGTTTCGATGCCAATTCTTGCGCATTGCGGTTCGAACACTCGAACACCTATACGGATTCTCCTGCACAGTGGCAGATATGTAAATACGGGGTTTACATACCATTTCTTGCGCATTACGGTTCGAATACTCGAACACCTATACGGATTCTCCAGCACAGTGGCAGATATGTAAATACGGGGTTTCCATACCAATTCTTGCGCATTACGGTTCGAACACCCGAACACCTATACGGTTTCTCCTGCACAGTGGTAGATATGTAAATACGGGGTTTACATATCATTTCTTGCGCGATACGGTTCGAACACTCGAACACCTATACGGATTCTCCTGCACAGTGGCAGATATGTAAATACGGGGTTTACATACCATTTCTTGCGCATTACGGTTCGAATACTCGAACACCTATACGGATTCTCCTGCACAGTGACAGATATGTAAATACGGGGTTTACATACCATTTCTTGCGCATTACGGTTCGAACACTCGAACACCTATACAGATTCTCCTGCACAGTGGCAGATATGTAAATACAGGGTTTCGATGCCAATTCTTGCGCATTACGGTTCGAACACTCGAACACCTATACGGATTCTCCTGCACAGTGGCAGATATGTAAATACGGGGTTTCCATACCAATTCTTGCGCATTACGGTTCGAACACCCGAACACCTATACGGATTCTCCTGCACAGTGGCAGATATGTAAATACGGGGTTTACATACCATTTCTTGCGCATTACGGTTCGAATACTCGAACACCTATACGGATTCTCCTGCGCAGTGGCAGATATGTAAGTACGGGGTTTACATACCATTTCTTGCGCATTACGGTTCGAACACCCGAACACCTTTACGGATTCTCCGGCACAGTGGCAGATCTGTAAATACGGGGTTTACATACCATTTCTTGCGCATTACAGTTCGAACACCCGAACACCTATACGGATTCTCCTGCACAGTGGCAGATATGTTAATACGGGGTTTACATACTATTTCTTGCGCATTACGGTTCTAACACTCGAACACCTATACGAATTCTCCTGCACAGTGGCAGATATGTAAATACGGGGTTTCCATACCAATTCTTGCGCATTACGGTTCGAACACCAAATACCTATACGGATTCTCCTGCACAGTGGCAGATATGTAAATACGGGGTTTCCATACCAATTCTTGCGCATTACGGTTCGAACACCCGAATACCTATACGGAATCTCCTACACAGTGGCAGATATGTAAATACAGGGTTTCCATACCAATTCTTACGCATTACGGTTCGAACACCTGAACACCTATACGGATTCTCCTGCACAGTGGCAGATATGTAAATACGGGGTTTACATACCATTTCTTGGGCATTACGGTTCGAACACTCGAACACCTATACGGATTTTCCTGCACAGTGGCAGATATGTAAATACGGGGTTTCGATACCAATTCTTGCGCATTACGGTTCGAACACTCGAACACCTATACGGATTCTCCTGCATTGTGGCAGATATGTAAATACGGGGTTTACATACCATTTCTTGCGCATTACGGTTCGAATACTCGAACACCTATACGGATTCTCCTGCACAGTGGCAGATATGTAAATACGGGGTTTACATACCATTTCTTGCGCATTACGGTTCGAACACTCGAACACCTATACGGATTCTCCTGCACAGTGGCAGATATGTAAATACGGGGTTTCCATACCAATTCTTGCGTATTACGGTTCGAACACCCGAACACCTATACGGATTCTCCTGCACAGTGGCAGATATGTAAATACGGGGTTTACATACCATTTCCTGCGCATTACGGTTCGAATACTCGAACACGTATACGGATTTTCCTGCACAGTGGCAGATATGTAAATACGGGGTTTCGATACCAATTCTTGCGCATTACGGTTCGAACACTCAAACTCCTATACGGATTCTCCTGCACAGTGGCAGATATGTAAATACGGGGTTTACATACCATTTCTTGCGTATTACGGTTCGAATACTCGAACACCTATACGGATTCTCCTGCACAGTGGCAGATATGTAAATACGGGGTTTACATACCATTTCTTGCGCATTACGGTTCGAACACTCGAACACCTATACGGATTCTCCTGCACAGTGGCAGATATGTAAATACGGGGTTTCCATACCAATTCTTGCGCATTACGGTTCGAGCACCCGAACACCTATACGGATTCTCCTGCACAGTGGCAGATATGTAAATACGGGGTTTACATACCATTTCTTGCGCATTACGATTCGAACAATCGAACACCTATACAGATTCTCCAGCACAGTGGCAGATATGTAAATATGGGGTTTCGATACCAATTCTTGCGCATTACGGTTCGAACACTCGAACACCTATACGGATTCTCCTGCACAGTGGCAGATATGTAAATACGGGGTTTACATACCATTTCTTGCGCATTACGGTTCGAATACTCGAACACCTATACGGATTCTCCTGCACAGTGGCAGAAATGTAAATACGGGGTTTACATACCATTTCTTGCGCATTACGGTTCGAACACTCGAACACCTATACGGATTCTCCAGCACAGTGGCAGATATGTAAATACGGGGTTTCCATACCAATTCTTGCGCATTACGGTTCGAACACCCGAACACCTATACGGATTCTCCTGCACAGTGGCAGATATGTAAATACGGGGTTTACATACCATTTCTTGCGCATTACGGTTCGAACACTCGAACACCTATACAGATTCTCCTGCACAGTGGCAGATATGTAAATACAGGGTTTCCATACCAATTCTTGCGCATTACGGTTCGAACACCCGAACACCTATACGGATTCTCCTGCACAGTGGCAGATATGTAAATACGGGGTTTACATACCATTTCTTGGGCATTACGGTTCGAACACTCGAAGACGTAAACGGATTTTCCAGCACAGTGGCAGATATCTAAATACGGGGTTTCGATACCAATTCTTGCGCATTACGGTTCGAACACTCGAACACCTATACGGATTCTCCTGCACAGTGGCAGATATGTAAATACGGGGTTTACATACCATTTCTTGCGCATTACGGTTCGAATACTCGAACACCTATACGGATTCTCCTGCAGAGTGGCAGATATGTAAATACGGGGTTTACATACCATTTCTTGCGCATTACGGTTCGAACACTCGAACATCTATACAGATTCTCCTGCACAGTGGCAGATATGTAAATACGGGGTTTCCATACCAATTCTTGCGCATTACGGTTCGAACACCCGAACACCTATACGGATTCTCCTGCACAGTGGCAGATATGTAAATACGGGGTTTACATACCATTTTCTTGCGCATTACGGTTCGAACACTCAAACACCTCTACGGATTCTCCTGCACAGTGGCAGATATGTAAATACGGGGTTTCCATACCAATTGTTGCGCATTACGGTTCGAACACTCGAACACCTATACGGATTCTCCTGCACAGTGGCAGATATGTAAATACGGGGTTTCCATTCCATTTCTTGCGCATTACGGTTCGAACACTCGAACACCTATACTGATTCTCCTGCACAGTGGCAGATATGTAAATACGGGGTTTCGATACCAATTTTTGCGCATTACGGTTCGAACACTCGAACACCTATACGGATTCTCCTGCACAGTGGCAGATATGTAAATACAGGGTTTACATAACATTTCTTGCGCATTACGGTTCGAACACTCGAACACCTATACGGATTCTCCTGCACAGTGGCAGATATGTAAATACGGGGTTTCCATACCAATTGTTGCGCATTACGGTTCGAACACCCGAACACCTATACGGATTCTCCTGCACAGTGGCAGATATGTAAATACGGGGTTTACATACCATTTCTTGCGCATTACGGTTCGAACACTCAAACACCTCTACGAATTCTCCTGCATAGTGGCAGATATGTAAATACGGGGTTTCCATACCAATTGTTGCGCATTACGGTTCGAACACTCGAACACCTATACGGATTCTCCTGCACAGTGGCAGATATGTAAATACGGGGTTTACATACCATTTCTTGCGCATTACGGTTCGAACACTCGAACACCTATACGGATTCTCCTGCACAGTGGCAGATATGCAAATACGGGGTTTCCATACCATTTCTTGCGCATTACGGTTCGAACACTCGAACACCTATACGGATTCTCCGGTATAGTGCCAGATATGTAAATACGGGGTTTCGATACCAATTCTTCCGCATTACGGATCGAACACTCGAACACCTATACGGATTCTCCTGGACAGTGGCAGATATGTAAATACGGGGTTTCCATACTATTTCTTGCGCATTACGGTTCGAACACTCGAGCACCTATACGGATTCTCCTACACAGTGGCAGATATGTAAATACGGGGTTTACATAACATTTCTTGCGCATTACGGTTCGAACACTCAAACACCTCTACGGATTCTCCTGCACAGTGGCAGATATGTAAATACGGGGTTTCCATACCAATTGTTGCGCATTACGGTTCGAACACTCGAACACCTATACGGATTTTCCTGCACAGTGGCAGATATGTAAATACGGGGTTTCGATACCAATTCTTGCGCATTACGGTTCGAACACTCGAACACCAACACAGATTCTCCTGCACAGTGGCAGATATGTAAATTCGAAGTTTACATACCATTTCTTGCGCATTACGGTTCGAACACTCGAACACCTATGCGGATTCTCCTGCACAGTGGCAGATATGTAAATACGGGGTTTACATACCATTTCTTGGGCATTACGGTTCGAACACTCAAACACCTATACGGATTTTCCTGCACAGTGGCAGATTTGTAAATACGGGGTTTCGATACCAATTCTTGCGCATTACGGTTCGAACACTCGAACACCTATACGAATTCTCCTGCACAGTGGCAGATATGTAAATACGGGGTTTACATACCATTTCTTGCGCATTACGGTTCGAATACTCGAACACCTATACGGATTCTCCTGCAAAGTGGCAGATATGTAAATACGGGGTTTACATACCATTTCTTGCGCATTACGGTTCGAACACTCGAACACCTATACGGATTCTCCTGCACAGTGGCAGATATGTAAATACGGGGTTTCCATACCAATTCTTGCGCATTACAGTTCGAACACTCGAACACCTATACGGATTCTCCTGCACAGTGGCAGATATGTAAATACGGGGTTTCCATTCCATTTCTTGCGCATTACGGTTCGAACACTCGAACACCTATACAGATTCTCCTGCACAGTGGCAGATATGTAAATACGGGGTTTCGATACCAATTCTTGCGCATTACGGTTCGAAAACTCGAACACCTATACGGATTCTCCTGCACAGTGGCAGATATGTAAATACGGGGTTTACATAGCATTTCTTGCGCATTACGGTTCGAATACTCGAACACCTATACGGATTCTCCTGCACAGTGGCAGATATGTAAATACGGGGTTTACATACCATTTCTTGCGCATTACGGTTCGAACAGTCGAACACCTACATGGATTCTCCTGCACAATGGCAGATATGTAAATACGGGGTTTACATACCATTTCTTGGGCATTACGGTTCGAACACTCGAACACCTATACGGATTTTCCTGCACAGTGGCAGATATGTAAATACGGGGTTTCGATACCAATTCTTGCGCATTACGATTCGAACACTCGAACACCTATACGGATTCTCCTGCACAGTGGCAGATATGTAAATACGGGGTTTACATACCATTTCTTGCGCATTTCGGTTCGAATACTCGAACACCTATACGGATTCTCCTGCACAGTGACAGATATGTAAATACGGGGTTTACATACCATTTCTTGCGCATTACAGTTCGAACACTCGAACACCTATACAGATTCTCCTGCACAGTGGCAGATATGTAAATTCAGGGTTTCGATGCCAATTCTTGCGCATTACGGTTCGAACACTCGAACACCTATACGGATTCTCCTGCACAGTGGCAGATATGTAAATACGGGGTTTCCATACCAATTCTTGCGCATTACGGTTCGAACACCAAATACCTAAACGGATTCTCCTGCACAGTGGCAGGCATGTAAATACGGGGTTTCCATATCAATTCTTGCGCATTACGGTTCGAACACCCGAAGACCTATACGGAATCTCCTACACAGTGGCAGATATGTAAATACAGGGTTTCCATACCAATTCTTGCGCATTACGGTTCGAACACCCGAACACCTATACGGATTCTCCTGCACAGTGGCAGATATGTAAATACGGGGTTTACATACCATTTCTTGGGCATTACGGTTCGAACACTCGAACACCTATACGGATTTTCCTGCACAGTGGCAGATATGTAAATACGGGGTTTCGATACCAATTCTTGCGCATTACGGTTCGAACACTCGAACACCTATACGGATTCTCCTGCACAGTGGCAGATATGTAAATACGGGGTTTACATACCATTTCTTGCGCATTACGGTTCGAATACTCGAACACCGATACGGATTCTCCTGCACAGTGGCAGATATGTTAATACGGGGTTAACATACCATTTCTTGCGCATTACGGTTCGAACACTCGAACACCTATACGGATTCTCCTGCACAGTGGCAGATATGTAAATACGGGGTTTCCATACCAATTCTTGCGCATTACGGTTCGAACACCCGAACACCTATACGGATTCTCCTGCACAGTGGCAGATATGTAAATACGGGGTTTACATACCATTTCTTGCGCATTACGGTTCGAACACTCGAACACGTATACGGATTTTCCTGCACAGTGGCAGATATGTAAATACGGGGTTTCGATACCAATTCTTGCGCATTACGGTTCGAACACTCAAACACCTATACGGATTCTCCTGCACAGTGGCAGATATGTAAATACGGGGTTTACATACCATTTCTTGCGCATTACGGTTCGAATACTCGAACACCTATACGGATTCTCCTGCACAGTGGCAGATATGTAAATACGGGGTTTACATACCATTTCTTGCGCATTACGGTTCGAACACTCGAACACCTATACGGATTCTCCTGCACAGTGGCAGATATGTAAATACGGGGTTTCCATACCAATTCTTGCGCATTACGGTTCGAGCACCCGAACACCTATACGCATTCTCCTGCACAGTGGCAGATATGTAAATACGTGGTTTACATACCATTTCTTGCGCATTACGATTCGAACACTCGAACACCTATACAGATTCTCCAGCACAGTGGCAGATATGTAAATATGGGGTTTCGATACCAATTCTTGCGCATTACGGTTCGAACACTCGAACACCTATACGGATTCTCCTGCACAGTGGCAGATATGTAAATACGGGGTTTACATAGCATTTCTTGCGCATTACGGTTCGAATACTCGAACACCTATACGGATTCTCCTGCACAGTGGCAGATATGTAAATACGGGGTTTACATACCATTTCTTGCGCATTACGGTTCGAACACTCGAACACCTATACGGATTCTCCTGCACAGTGGCAGATATGTAAATACGGGGTTTCCATACCAATTCTTGCGCATTACGGTTCGAACACCCGAACACCTATACGGATTCTCCTGCACAGTGGCAGATATGTAAATACGGGGTTTACATACCATTTCTTGCGCATTACGGTTCGAACACTCAAACACCTCTACGGATTCTCCTGCACAGTGGCAGATATGTAAATACGGGGTTTCCATACCAATTGTTGCGCATTACGGTTCGAACACTCGAACACCTATACGGATTCTCCTGCACAGTAGCAGATATGTAAATACGGGGTTTCCATACCATTTCTTGCGCATTATGGTTCGAACACTCGAACACCTATACGGATTCTCCTGCACAGTGGCAGATATGTAAATACGGGGTTTCGATATCAATTCTTGCGCATTACGGTTCGAACACTCGAACACCTATACGGATTCTCCTGCACAGTGGCAGATATGTAAATACGGGGTTTACATACCATTTCTTGCGCATTACGGTTCGAACACTCGAACACCTATACGGATTCTCCTGCACAGTGGCAGATATGTAAATACGGGGTTTACATACCATTTCTTGCGCATTACGGTTCGAATACTCGAACACCTATACGGATTCTCCTGCACAGTGGCAGATATGTAAATACGGGGTTAACATACCATTTCTTGCGCATTACGGTTCGAACACTCGAACACCTATACGGATTCTCCTGCACTGTGGCAGATATGTAAATACGGGGTTTCCATACCAATTCTTGCGCATTACGGTTCGAACACCCGAACACCTATACGGATTCTCCTGCACAGTGGCAGATATGTAAATACGGGGTTTACATACCATTTCTTGCGCATTACGATTCGAACACTCGAACACGTATACGGATTTTCCTGCACAGTGGCAGATATGCAAATACGGGGTTTCGATACCAATTCTTGCGCATTACGGTTCGAACACTCAAACACCTATACGGATTCTCCTGCACAGTGGCAGATATGCAAACACGGGGTTTACATACCATTTCTTGCGCATTACGGTTCGAATACTCGAACACCTATACGGATTCTCCTGCACAGTGGCAGATATGTAAATACGGGGTTTACATACCATTTCTTGCGCATTACGATTCGAACACTCGAACACCTATACAGATTCTCCAACACAGTGGCAGATATGTAAATATGGGGTTTCGATACCAATTCTTGCGCATTACGGTTCGAACACTCGAACACCTATACGGATTCTCCTGCACAGTGGCAGATATGTAAATACGGGGTTTACATACCATTTCTTGGGCAATACGGTTCGAATACTCGAACACCTATACGGATTCTCCTGCAGAGTGGCAGATATGTAAATACGGGGTTTACATACCATTTCTTGCGCATTACGGTTCGAACACTCGAACACCTATACGGATTCTCCTGCACAGTGGCAGATATGTAAATACGGGGTTTCCATACCAATTCTTGCGCATTACGGTTCGAACACCCGAACACCTATACGGATTCTCCTGCACAGTGGCAGATATGTAAATACGGGGTTTACATACCATTTCTTGCGCATTTCGGTTCGAACACTCAAACACCTCTACGGATTCTCCTGCACAGTGGCAGATATGTAAATACGGGGTTTCCATACCAATTGTTGCGCATTACGGTTCGAACACTCGAACACCTATACGGATTCTCCTGCACAGTGGCAGATATGTAAATACGGGGTTTCCATACCATTGCTTACGCATTACGGTTCGAGCACTCGAACACCTATACGGATTGTCCTGCACAGTGGCAGATATGTAAATACGGGGTTTCGATACCAATTCTTGCGCATTACGGTTCGAACACTCGAACACCTATACGGATTCTCCTGCACAGTGGCAGATATGTAAATACGGGGTTTACATAACATTTCTTGCGCATTACGGTTCGAACACTCGAACACCTATACGGATTCTCCTGCACAGTGGCAGATATGTAAATACGGGGTTTCCATACCAATTGTTGCGCATTACGGTTCGAACACTCGAACACCTATACGGATTCTGCTGGACAGTGGCAGATATGTAAATACGGGGTTTCCATACTATTTCTTGCGCATTACGGTTCGAATACTCGAACACCTATACGGATTCTCCTGCACAGTGGCAGATATGTAAATACGGGGTTTACATACCATTTCTTGCGCATTACGGTTCGAACACTCAAACACCTCTACGGATTCTCCTGCACAGTGGCAGATATGTAAATACGGGGTTTCCATACCAATTGTTGCGCATTACGGTTCGAACACTCGAACACCTATACGGATTCTCCTGCACAGTGGCAGATATGTAAATACGGGGTTTACATACCATTTCTTGCGCATTACGGTTCGAACACTCGAACACTTATACGGATTCTCCTGCACAGTGGCAGATATGTAAATACGGGGTTTCCATACCATTTCTTGCGCATTACGGTTCGAACACTCGAACACCTATACGGATTCTCCTGTATAGTGGCAGATATGAAAATACGGGGTTTCGATACCAATTCTTCCGCATTACGGTTCGAACACTCGAACACCTATACGGATTCTCCTGGACAGTGGCAGATATGTAAATACGGGGTTTCCATACTATTTCTTGCGCATTACGGTTCGAACACTCGAACACCTATACGGATTCTCCTGCACAGTGGCAGATATGTAAATACGGGGTTTACATAACATTTCTTGCGCATTACGGTTCGAACACTCAAACACCTCTACGGATTCTCCTACACAGTGGCAGATATGTAAATACGGGGTTTCCATACCAGTTGTTGCGCATTACGGTTCGAACCCTCGAACACCTATACGGATTTTCTTGCACAGTGGCAGATATGTAAATACGGGGTTTCGATACCAATTCTTGCGCATTACGGTTCGAACACTCGAACACCAACACGGATTCTCCTGCACAGTGGCAGATATGTAAATACGAAGTTTACATACCATTTCTTGCGCATTACGGTTCGAACACTCGAACACCTATGCGGATTCTCCTGCACAGTGGCAGATATGTAAATACGTGGTTTACATACCATTTCTTGGGCATTACGGTTCGAACACTCGAACACCTATACGGATTTTCCTGCACAGTGGCAGATATGTAAATACGGGGTTTCGATTCCAATTCTAGCTCATTACGGTTCGAACACTCGAACACCTATACGGATTCTCCTGCAAAGTGGCAGATATGTAAATACGGGGTTTACAAACCATTTCTTGCGCATTACGGTTCGAACACTCGAACACCTATACGGATTCTCCTGCACAGTGGCAGGTATGTAAATACGGGGTTTCCATACCAATTATTGCGCATTACGGTTCGAACACCCGAACACCTATACGAATTCTCCTGCACAGTGGCAGATATATAAATACGGGGTTTACATACCATTTCTAGCGCATTACGATTCGAACACTCGAGCACCTATACAGATTCTCCTGCACAGTGGCAGATATGTAAATACGGGGTTTCGATACCAATTCTTGCGCATTACGGTTCGAACACTCGAACACCTATACGGATTCTCCTGCACAGTGGCAGATATGTAAATACGGGGTTTACATAGCATTTCTAGCGCATTACGGTTCGAATACTCGAACACCTATACGGATTCTCCTGCACAGTGGCAGATATGTAAATACGGGGTTTACATACCATTTCTTGCGCATTACGGTTCGAACAGTCGAACACCTACATGGATTCTCCTGCACAATGGCAGATATGTAAATACGGGGTTTACATACCATTTCTTGCACATTACGATTCGAAGACTCGAACACCTATACAGATTCTCCAGCACAGTGGCAGATATGTAAATATGGGGTTTCGATACCAATTCTTGCGCATTACGGTTCGAACACTCGAACACCTATACGGATTCTCCTGCACAGTGGCAGATATGTAAATACGGGGTTTACATACCATTTCTTGCGCATTACGATTCGAACACTCGAACACCTCTACGGATTCTCCTACACAGTGGCAGATATGTAAATACGGGGTTTACATACCATTTCTTGCGCATTACGGTTCGAACACTCGAACACCTATGCGGATTCTCCTGCACAGTGGCAGATATGTAAATACGGGGTTTACATACCATTTCTTGGGCATTACGGTTCGAACACTCGAACACCTATACGGATTTTCCTGCACAGTGGCAGATATGTAAATACGGGGTTTCGATACCAATTCTTGCGCATTACGATTCGAACACTCGAACACCTATACGGATTCTTCTGCACAGTGGCAGATATGTAAATACGGGGTTTACATACCATTTCTTGCGCATTACGGTTCGAATACTCGAACACCTATACGCATTCTCCTGCACAGTGACAGATATGTAAATACGGGGTTTACATACCATTTCTTGCGCATTACGGTTCGAACACTCGAACACCTATACAGATTCTCCTGCACAGTGGCAGATATGTAAATACAGGGTTTCGATGCCAATTCTTGCGCATTACGGTTCGAACACTCGAACACCTATACGGATTCTCCTGCACAGTGGCAGATATGTAAATACAGGGTTTACATACCATTTCTTGCGCATTACGGTTCGAATACTCGAACACCTATACGGATTCTCCTGCACAGTGGCAGATATGTAAATACGGAGTTTACATACCATTTCTTACGCATTACGGTTCGAACACTCGAACACCTATACGGATTCTCCTGCACAGTGGCAGATATGTAAATACGGGGTTTCCATACCAATTCTTGCGCATTACGGTTCGAACACCCGAACACCTATATGGATTCTCCTGCACGGTGGCAGATATGTAAATACGGGGTTTACATACCATTTCTTGCGCATTACGGTTCGAATACTCAAACACCTATACGGATTCTCCTGCGCAGTGGCAGATATGTAAGTACGGGGTTTACATACCATTTCTTGCGCATTACGGTTCGAACACTCGAACACCTATACGGATTGTCCTGCACAGTGGCAGATATGTGAATACGGGGTTTCGATACCAATTCTTGCGCATTACGGTTCGAACACTCGAACACCTATACGGATTCTCCTGCACAGTGGCAGATATGTAAATACGGGGTTTACATACCATTTCTTGCGCATTACAGTTCGAACACTCGAACACCTATACGGATTCTCCTGCATAGTGGCAGATATGTAAATACGGGGTTTCCATACCAATTCTTGCGCATTACGGTTCGAAAACCCGAACACCTATACGGATTCTCCTGCACAGTGGCAGATATGTAAATACGGGGTTTACATACCATTTCTTGCGCATTACAGTTCGAACACTCAAACACCTCTACGGATTCTCCTGCACAGTGGCAGATATGTAAATACGGGGTTTCCATACCAATTGTTGCGCATTACGGTTCGAACACTCGAACACCTATACGGATTCTCCTGCACAGTGGCAGATATGTAAATACGGGGTTTCCATACCATTTCTTGGGCATTACGGTTCGAACACTCGAACACCTATACGGATTGTCCTGCACAGTGGCAGATATGTAAATACGGGGTTTCGATACCAATTCTTGCGCATTACGGTTCGAACACTCGAACACCTATACGGATTCTCCTGCACAGTGGCAGATATGTAAATACGGGGTTTACATAACATTTCTTGCGCATTACGGTTCGGACACTCGAACACATATACGGATTCTCCTGCACAGTGGCAGATATGTAAATACGGGGTTTCCATACCAATTGTTGCGCATTACGGTTCGAACACTCGAACACCTATACGGATTCTGCTGGACAGTGGCAGATATGTAAATACGGGGTTTCCATACTATTTCTTGCGCATTACGGTTCGAATACTCGAACACCTATACGGATTCTCCTGCACAGTGGCAGATATGTAAATACGGGGTTTCCATACCAATTCTTGCGCATTACGGTTCGAGCACCCGAACACCTATACGGATTCTTCTGCACAGTGGCAGATATGTAAATTCGGGGTTTACATACCATTTCTTGGGCATTACGATTCGAACACTCGAACACCTATACAGATTCTCCAGCAAAGTGGCAGATATGTAAATATGGGGTTTCGATACCAATTCTTGCGCATTACGGTTCGAACACTCGAACACCTATACGGATTCTCCTGCACAGTGGCAGATATGTAAATACGGGGTTTACATACCATTTCTTGCGCATTACGGTTCGAATACTCGAACACCTATACGCATTCTCCTGCACAGTGACAGATATGTAAATACGGGGTTTACATACCATTTCTTGCGCATTACGGTTCGAACACTCGAACACCTATACAGATTCTCCTGCACAGTGGCAGATATGTAAATACAGGGTTTCGATGCCAATTCTTGCGCATTACGGTTCGAACACTCGAACACCTATACGGATTCTCCTGCACAGTGGCAGATATGTAAATACGGGGTTTCCATACCAATTCTTGCGCATTACGGTTCGAACACCCGAACACCTATATGGATTCTCCTGCACAGTGGCAGATATGTAAATACGGGGTTTACATACCATTTCTTGCGCATTACGGTTCGAATACTCAAACACCTATACGGATTCTCCTGCGCAGTGGCAGATATGTAAGTACGGGGTTTACATACCATTTCTTGCGCATTACGGTTCGAACACTCGAACACCTATACGCATTCTCCTGCACAGTGACAGATATGTAAATACGGGGTTTACATACCATTTCTTGCGCATTACGGTTCGAACACTCGAACACCTATACAGATTCTCCTGCACAGTGGCAGATATGTAAATACAGGGTTTCGATGCCAATTCTTGCGCATTACGGTTCGAACACTCGAACACCTATACGGATTCTCCTGCACAGTGGCAGATATGTAAATACAGGGTTTACATACCATTTCTTGCGCATTACGGTTCGAATACTCGAACACCTATACGGATTCTCCTGCACAGTGGCAGATATGTAAATACGGAGTTTACATACCATTTCTTACGCATTACGGTTCGAACACTCGAACACCTATACGGATTCTCCTGCACAGTGGCAGATATGTAAATACGGGGTTTCCATACCAATTCTTGCGCATTACGGTTCGAACACCCGAACACCTATATGGATTCTCCTGCACGGTGGCAGATATGTAAATACGGGGTTTACATACCATTTCTTGCGCATTACGGTTCGAATACTCAAACACCTATACGGATTCTCCTGCGCAGTGGCAGATATGTAAGTACGGGGTTTACATACCATTTCTTGCGCATTACGGTTCGAACACTCGAACACCTATACGGATTGTCCTGCACAGTGGCAGATATGTGAATACGGGGTTTCGATACCAATTCTTGCGCATTACGGTTCGAACACTCGAACACCTATACGGATTCTCCTGCACAGTGGCAGATATGTAAATACGGGGTTTACATACCATTTCTTGCGCATTACAGTTCGAACACTCGAACACCTATACGGATTCTCCTGCATAGTGGCAGATATGTAAATACGGGGTTTCCATACCAATTCTTGCGCATTACGGTTCGAAAACCCGAACACCTATACGGATTCTCCTGCACAGTGGCAGATATGTAAATACGGGGTTTACATACCATTTCTTGCGCATTACAGTTCGAACACTCAAACACCTCTACGGATTCTCCTGCACAGTGGCAGATATGTAAATACGGGGTTTCCATACCAATTGTTGCGCATTACGGTTCGAACACTCGAACACCTATACGGATTCTCCTGCACAGTGGCAGATATGTAAATACGGGGTTTCCATACCATTTCTTGGGCATTACGGTTCGAACACTCGAACACCTATACGGATTGTCCTGCACAGTGGCAGATATGTAAATACGGGGTTTCGATACCAATTCTTGCGCATTACGGTTCGAACACTCGAACACCTATACGGATTCTCCTGCACAGTGGCAGATATGTAAATACGGGGTTTACATAACATTTCTTGCGCATTACGGTTCGGACACTCGAACACATATACGGATTCTCCTGCACAGTGGCAGATATGTAAATACGGGGTTTCCATACCAATTGTTGCGCATTACGGTTCGAACACTCGAACACCTATACGGATTCTGCTGGACAGTGGCAGATATGTAAATACGGGGTTTCCATACTATTTCTTGCGCATTACGGTTCGAATACTCGAACACCTATACGGATTCTCCTGCACAGTGGCAGATATGTAAATACGGGGTTTCCATACCAATTCTTGCGCATTACGGTTCGAGCACCCGAACACCTATACGGATTCTTCTGCACAGTGGCAGATATGTAAATTCGGGGTTTACATACCATTTCTTGGGCATTACGATTCGAACACTCGAACACCTATACAGATTCTCCAGCAAAGTGGCAGATATGTAAATATGGGGTTTCGATACCAATTCTTGCGCATTACGGTTCGAACACTCGAACACCTATACGGATTCTCCTGCACAGTGGCAGATATGTAAATACGGGGTTTACATACCATTTCTTGCGCATTACGGTTCGAATACTCGAACACCTATACGCATTCTCCTGCACAGTGACAGATATGTAAATACGGGGTTTACATACCATTTCTTGCGCATTACGGTTCGAACACTCGAACACCTATACAGATTCTCCTGCACAGTGGCAGATATGTAAATACAGGGTTTCGATGCCAATTCTTGCGCATTACGGTTCGAACACTCGAACACCTATACGGATTCTCCTGCACAGTGGCAGATATGTAAATACGGGGTTTCCATACCAATTCTTGCGCATTACGGTTCGAACACCCGAACACCTATATGGATTCTCCTGCACAGTGGCAGATATGTAAATACGGGGTTTACATACCATTTCTTGCGCATTACGGTTCGAATACTCAAACACCTATACGGATTCTCCTGCGCAGTGGCAGATATGTAAGTACGGGGTTTACATACCATTTCTTGCGCATTACGGTTCGAACACTCGAACACCTATACGGATTGTCCTGCACAGTGGCAGATATGTGAATACGGGGTTTCGATACCAATTCTTGCGCATTACGGTTCGAACACTCGAACACCTATACGGATTCTCCTGCACAGTGACAGATATGTAAATACGGGGTTTACATACCATTTCTTGCGCATTACGGTTCGAATACTCGAACACCTATACGGATTCTCCTGCACAGTGGCAGATATGTAAATACGGGGTTTACATACCATTTCTTGCGCATTACAGTTCGAACACTCGAACGCCTATACGGATTCTCCTGCACAGTGGCAGATATGTAAATACGGGGTTTCCATACCAATTCTTGCGCATTACGGTTCGAACACCCGAACACCTATACGGATTCTCCTGCACAGTGGCAGATATGTAAATACGGGGTTTACATACCATTTCTTGCGCATTACGGTTCGAACACTCAAACACCTCTACGGATTCTCCTGCACAGTGGCAGATATGTAAATACGGGGTTTCCATACCAATTGTTGCGCATTACGGTTCGAACACTCGAACACCTATACGGATTCTCCTGCACAGTGGCAGATATGTAAATACGGGGTTTCCATACCTTTTCTTGCGCATTACGGTTCGAACACTCGAACACCTATACGGATTGTCCTGCACAGTGGCAGATATGTAAATACGGGGTTTCGATACCAATTCTTGCGCATTACGGTTCGAACACTCGAACACCTATACGGATTCTCCTGCACAGTTGCAGATATGTAAATACGGGGTTTACATAACATTTCTTGCGCATTACGGTTCGGACACTCGAACACCTATACGGATTCTCCTGCACAGTGGCAGATATGTAAATACGGGGTTTCCATACCAATTGTTGCGCATTACGGTTCGAACAGTCGAACACCTATACGGATTCTGCTGGACAGTGGCAGATATGTAAATACGGGGTTTCCATACTATTTCATGCGCATTACGGTTCGAATACTCGAACACCTATACGGATTCTCCTGCACAGTGGCAGATATGTAAATACGGGGTTTCCATACCAATTCTTGCGCATTACGGTTCGAGCACCTGAACACCTATACGGATTCTCCTGCACAGTGGCAGATATGTAAATACGGGGTTTACATACCATTTCTTGCGCATTACGATTCGAACACTCGAACACCTATACAGATTCTCCAGCAAAGTGGCAGATATGTAAATATGGGGTTTCGATACCAATTCTTGCGCATTACGGTTCGAACACTCGAACACCTATACGGATTCTCCTGCACAGTGGCAGATATGTAAATACGGGGTTTACATACCATTTCTTGCGCATTACGGTTCGAACACTCGAACACCTATACGGATTCTCCTGCACAATGGCAGATATGTAAATACGGGGTTTCCATACCAATTCTTGCGCATTACGGTTCGAACACCCGAACACCTATACGGATTCTCCTGCACAGTGGCAGATATGTAAATACGGGGTTTACATACCATTTCTTGCGCATTTCGGTTCGAACACTCAAACACCTCTACGGATTCTCCCGCACAGTGGCAGATATGTAAATACGGGGTTTCCATACCAATTGTTGCGCATTACGGTTCGAACACTCGAACACCTATGCGGATTCTCCTGCACAGTGGCAGATATGTAAATACGGGGTTTACATACCATTTCTTGGGCATTACGGTTCGAACACTCGAACACCTATACGGATTTTCCTGCACAGTGGCTGATATGTAAATACGGGGTTTCGATACCAATTCTTGCTCATTACGGTTCGAACACTCGAACACCTATACGGATTCTCCTGCAAAGTGGCAGATATGTAAATACGGGGTTTACAAACCATTTCTTGCGCATTACGGTTCGAACACTCGAACACCTATACGGATTCTCCTGCACAGTGGCAGATATGTAAATACGGGGTTTCCATACCAATTATTGCGCATTACGGTTCGAACACCCGAACACCTATACGGATTCTCCTGCACAGTGGCAGATATATAAATACGGGGTTTACATACCATTTCTAGCGCATTACGATTCGAACACTCGAACACCTATACAGATTCTCCTGCACAGTGGCAGATATGTAAATACGGGGTTTCGATACCAATTCTTGCGCATTACGGTTCGAACACTCGAAGACCTATACGGATTCTCCTGCACAGTGGCAGATATGTAAATACGGGGTTTACATAGCATTTCTAGCGCATTACGGTTCGAATACTCGAACACCTATACGGATTCTCCTGCACAGTGGCAGATATGTAAATACGGGGTTTACATGCCATTTCTTGCGCATTACGGTTCGAACAGTCGAACACCTACACGAATTCTCCTGCACAGTGGCAGATATGTAAATACGGAGTTTACATACCATTTCTTACGCATTACGGTTCGAACATTCGAACACCTATACAGATTCTCCTGCACAGTGGCAGATATGTAAATACGGGGTTTCCATACCAATTCTTCCGCATTACGGTTCGAACACCCGAACACCTATATGGATTCTCCTGCACAGTGGCAGATATGTAAATACGGGGTTTACATACCATTTCTTGCGCATTACGGTTCGAATACTCAAACACCTATACGGATTCTCCTGCGCAGTGGCAGATATGTAAGTACGGGGTTTACATACCATTTCTTGCGCATTACGGTTCGAACACTCGAACACCTATACGGATTGTCCTGCACAGTGGCAGATATGTAAATACGGGGTTTCGATACCAGTTCTTGCGCATTACGGTTCGAACACTCGAACACCTATACGGATTCTCCTGCACAGTGGCAGATATGTAAATACGGGGTTTACATACCATTTCTTGCGCATTACGGTTCGAATACTCGAACACCTATACGGATTCTCCTGCACAGTGGCAGATATGTAAATACGGGGTTTACATACCATTTCTTGCGCATTACAGTTCGAACACTCGAACACCTATACGGATTCTCCTGCGCAGTGGCAGATATGTAAATACGGGGTTTCCATACCAATTCTTGCGCATTACGGTTCGAACACCCGAACACCTATACGGATTCTCCTGCACAGTGGCAGATATGTAAATACGGGGTTTACATACCATTTCTTGCGCATTACGGTTCGAACACTCAAACACCTCTACGGATTCTCCTGCACTGTGGCAGATATGTAAATACGGGGTTTCCATACCAATTGTTGCGCATTACGGTTCGAACACTCGAACACCAATACAGATTCTCCTGCACAGTGGCAGATATGTAAATACGGGGTTTCCATACCATTTCTTGCGCATTACGGTTCGAACACTCGAACACCTATACGGATTGTCCTGCACAGTGGCAGATATGTAAATACGAGGTTTCGATACCAATTCTTGCGCATTACGGTTCGAACACTCGAACACCTATACGGATTCTCCTGCACAGTGGCAGATATGTAAATACGGGGTTTACATAACATTTCTTGCGCATTACGGTTCGGACACTCGAACACCTATACGGATTCTCCTGCACAGTGGCAGATATGTAAATACGGGGTTTCCATACCAATTGTTGCGCATTACGGTTCGAACACTCGAACACCTATACGGATTCTCCTGCACAGTGGCAGATATGTAAATACGGGGTTTCCATACCTTTTCTTGCGCATTACGGTTCGAACACTCGAACACCTATACGGATTGTCCTGCACAGTGGCAGATATGTAAATACGGGGTTTCGATACCAATTCTTGCGCATTACGGTTCGAACACTCGAACACCTATACGGATTCTCCTGCACAGTTGCAGATATGTAAATACGGGGTTTACATAACATTTCTTGCGCATTACGGTTCGGACACTCGAACACCTATACGGATTCTCCTGCACAGTGGCAGATATGTAAATACGGGGTTTCCATACCAATTGTTGCGCATTACGGTTCGAACACTCGAACACCTATACGGATTCTGCTGGACAGTGGCAGATATGTAAATACGGGGTTTCCATACTATTTCATGCGCATTACGGTTCGAATACTCGAACACCTATACGGATTCTCCTGCACAGTGGCAGATATGTAAATACGGGGTTTACATACCATTTCTTGCGCATTACGATTCGAACACTCGAACACCTATACAGATTCTCCAGCAAAGTGGCAGATATGTAAATACGGGGTTTCGATACCAGTTCTTGCGCATTACGGTTCGAACACTCGAACACCTATACGGATTCTCCTGCACAGTGGCAGATATGTAAATACGGGGTTTACATACCATTTCTTGCGCATTACGGTTCGAATACTCGAACACCTATACGGATTCTCCTGCACAGTGGCAGATATGTAAATACGGGGTTTACATACCATTTCTTGCGCATTACAGTTCGAACACTCGAACACCTATACGGATTCTCCTGCGCAGTGGCAGATATGTAAATACGGGGTTTCCATACCAATTCTTGCGCATTACGGTTCGAACACCCGAACACCTATACGGATTCTCCTGCACAGTGGCAGATATGTAAATACGGGGTTTACATACCATTTCTTGCGCATTACGGTTCGAACACTCAAACACCTCTACGGATTCTCCTGCACTGTGGCAGATATGTAAATACGGGGTTTCCATACCAATTGTTGCGCATTACGGTTCGAACACTCGAACACCAATACAGATTCTCCTGCACAGTGGCAGATATGTAAATACGGGGTTTCCATACCATTTCTTGCGCATTACGGTTCGAACACTCGAACACCTATACGGATTGTCCTGCACAGTGGCAGATATGTAAATACGAGGTTTCGATACCAATTCTTGCGCATTACGGTTCGAACACTCGAACACCTATACGGATTCTCCTGCACAGTGGCAGATATGTAAATACGGGGTTTACATAACATTTCTTGCGCATTACGGTTCGGACACTCGAACACCTATACGGATTCTCCTGCACAGTGGCAGATATGTAAATACGGGGTTTCCATACCAATTGTTGCGCATTACGGTTCGAACACTCGAACACCTATACGGATTCTCCTGCACAGTGGCAGATATGTAAATACGGGGTTTCCATACCTTTTCTTGCGCATTACGGTTCGAACACTCGAACACCTATACGGATTGTCCTGCACAGTGGCAGATATGTAAATACGGGGTTTCGATACCAATTCTTGCGCATTACGGTTCGAACACTCGAACACCTATACGGATTCTCCTGCACAGTTGCAGATATGTAAATACGGGGTTTACATAACATTTCTTGCGCATTACGGTTCGGACACTCGAACACCTATACGGATTCTCCTGCACAGTGGCAGATATGTAAATACGGGGTTTCCATACCAATTGTTGCGCATTACGGTTCGAACACTCGAACACCTATACGGATTCTGCTGGACAGTGGCAGATATGTAAATACGGGGTTTCCATACTATTTCATGCGCATTACGGTTCGAATACTCGAACACCTATACGGATTCTCCTGCACAGTGGCAGATATGTAAATACGGGGTTTACATACCATTTCTTGCGCATTACGATTCGAACACTCGAACACCTATACAGATTCTCCAGCAAAGTGGCAGATATGTAAATATGGGGTTTCGATACCAATTCTTGCGCATTACGGTTCGAACACTCGAACACCTATACGGATTCTCCTGCACAGTGGCAGATATGTAAATACGGGGTTTACATACCATTTCTTGCGCATTACGGTTCGAACACTCGAACACCTATACGGATTCTCCTGCACAATGGCAGATATGTAAATACGGGGTTTCCATACCAATTCTTGCGCATTACGGTTCGAACACCCGAACACCTATACGGATTCTCCTGCACAGTGGCAGATATGTAAATACGGGGTTTACATACCATTTCTTGCGCATTTCGGTTCGAACACTCAAACACCTCTACGGATTCTCCTGCACAGTGGCAGATATGTAAATACGGGGTTTCCATACCAATTGTTGCGCATTACGGTTCGAACACTCGAACACCTATGCGGATTCTCCTGCACAGTGGCAGATATGTAAATACGGGGTTTACATACCATTTCTTGGGCATTACGGTTCGAACACTCGAACACCTATACGGATTTTCCTGCACAGTGGCTGATATGTAAATACGGGGTTTCGATACCAATTCTTGCTCATTACGGTTCGAACACTCGAACACCTATACGGATTCTCCTGCAAAGTGGCAGATATGTAAATACGGGGTTTACAAACCATTTCTTGCGCATTACGGTTCGAACACTCGAACACCTATACGGATTCTCCTGCACAGTGGCAGATATGTAAATACGGGGTTTCCATACCAATTATTGCGCATTACGGTTCGAACACCCGAACACCTATACGGATTCTCCTGCACAGTGGCAGATATATATAAGTACGGGGTTTACATACCATTTCTAGCGCATTACGATTCGAACACTCGAACACCTATACAGATTCTCCTGCACAGTGGCAGATATGTAAATACGGGGTTTCGATACCAATTCTTGCGCATTACGGTTCGAACACTCGAAGACCTATACGGATTCTCCTGCACAGTGGCAGATATGTAAATACGGGGTTTACATAGCATTTCTAGCGCATTACGGTTCGAATACTCGAACACCTATACGGATTCTCCTGCACAGTGGCAGATATGTAAATACGGGGTTTACATGCCATTTCTTGCGCATTACGGTTCGAACAGTCGAACACCTACACGAATTCTCCTGCACAGTGGCAGATATGTAAATACGGAGTTTACATACCATTTCTTACGCATTACGGTTCGAACATTCGAACACCTATACAGATTCTCCTGCACAGTGGCAGATATGTAAATACGGGGTTTCCATACCAATTCTTGCGCATTACGGTTCGAACACCCGAACACCTATATGGATTCTCCTGCACAGTGGCAGATATGTAAATACGGGGTTTACATACCATTTCTTGCGCATTACGGTTCGAATACTCAAACACCTATACGGATTCTCCTGCGCAGTGGCAGATATGTAAGTACGGGGTTTACATACCATTTCTTGCGCATTACGGTTCGAACACTCGAACACCTATACGGATTCTCCTGCACAGTGGCAGATATGTAAATACGGGGTTTCGATACCAGTTCTTGCGCATTACGGTTCGAACACTCGAACACCTATACGGATTCTCCTGCACAGTGGCAGATATGTAAATACGGGGTTTACATACCATTTCTTGCGCATTACGGTTCGAATACTCGAACACCTATACGGATTCTCCTGCACAGTGGCAGATATGTAAATACGGGGTTTACATACCATTTCTTGCGCATTACAGTTCGAACACTCGAACACCTATACGGATTCTCCTGCGCAGTGGCAGATATGTAAATACGGGGTTTCCATACCAATTCTTGCGCATTACGGTTCGAACACCCGAACACCTATACGGATTCTCCTGCACAGTGGCAGATATGTAAATACGGGGTTTACATACCATTTCTTGCGCATTACGGTTCGAACACTCAAACACCTCTACGGATTCTCCTGCACTGTGGCAGATATGTAAATACGGGGTTTCCATACCAATTGTTGCGCATTACGGTTCGAACACTCGAACACCAATACAGATTCTCCTGCACAGTGGCAGATATGTAAATACGGGGTTTCCATACCATTTCTTGCGCATTACGGTTCGAACACTCGAACACCTATACGGATTGTCCTGCACAGTGGCAGATATGTAAATACGAGGTTTCGATACCAATTCTTGCGCATTACGGTTCGAACACTCGAACACCTATACGGATTCTCCTGCACAGTGGCAGATATGTAAATACGGGGTTTACATAACATTTCTTGCGCATTACGGTTCGGACACTCGAACACCTATACGGATTCTCCTGCACAGTGGCAGATATGTAAATACGGGGTTTCCATACCAATTGTTGCGCATTACGGTTCGAACACTCGAACACCTATACGGATTCTCCTGCACAGTGGCAGATATGTAAATACGGGGTTTCCATACCTTTTCTTGCGCATTACGGTTCGAACACTCGAACACCTATACGGATTGTCCTGCACAGTGGCAGATATGTAAATACGGGGTTTCGATACCAATTCTTGCGCATTACGGTTCGAACACTCGAACACCTATACGGATTCTCCTGCACAGTTGCAGATATGTAAATACGGGGTTTACATAACATTTCTTGCGCATTACGGTTCGGACACTCGAACACCTATACGGATTCTCCTGCACAGTGGCAGATATGTAAATACGGGGTTTCCATACCAATTGTTGCGCATTACGGTTCGAACACTCGAACACCTATACGGATTCTGCTGGACAGTGGCAGATATGTAAATACGGGGTTTCCATACTATTTCATGCGCATTACGGTTCGAATACTCGAACACCTATACGGATTCTCCTGCACAGTGGCAGATATGTAAATACGGGGTTTCCATACCAATTCTTCCGCATTACGGTTCGAGCACCTGAACACCTATACGGATTCTCCTGCACAGTGGCAGATATGTAAATACGGGGTTTACATACCATTTCTTGCGCATTACGATTCGAACACGCGAACACCTATACAGATTCTCCAGCAAAGTGGCAGATATGTAAATATGGGGTTTCGATACCAATTCTTGCGCATTACGGTTCGAACACTCGAACACCTATACGGATTCTCCTGCACAGTGGCAGATATGTAAATACGGGGTTTACATACCATTTCTTGCGCATTACGGTTCGAATACTCGAACACCTATACGGATTCTCCTGCATAGTGGCAGATATGTAAATACGGGGTTTACATACCATTTCTTGCGCATTACGGTTCGAACACTCGAACACCTATACGGATTCTCCTGCACAGTGGCAGATATGTAAATACGGGGTTTCCATACCAATTCTTGCGCATTACGGTTCGAACACCCGAACATCTATACGGATTCTCCTGCACAGTGGCAGATATGTAAATACGGGGTTTCCATACCATTTCTTGCGCATTACGGTTCGAACACTCGAACACCTATACGGATTCTCCTGCACAGTGGCAGATATGTAAATACGGGGTTTCCATACCAATTCTTGCGCATTACGGTTCGAACACCCGAACACCTATACGGATTCTCCTGCACAGTGGCAGATATGTAAATACGGGGTTTACATACCATTTCTTGCGCATTACGGTTCGAACACTCGAACATGTATACGGATTTTCCTGCACAGTGGCAGATATGTAAATACGGGGTTTCGATACCAATTCTTGCGCATTACGGTTCGAACACTCAAACACCTATACGGATTCTCCTGCACAGTGGCAGATATGTAAATACGGGGTTTACATACCATTTCTTGCGCATTACGGTTCGAATACTCGAACACCTATACGGATTCTCCTGCACAGTGGCAGATATGTAAATACGGGGTTTACATACCATTTCTTGCGCATTACGGTTCGAACACTCGAACACCTATACGGATTCTCCTGCACAGTGGCAGATATGTAAATACGGGGTTTCCATACCAATTCTTGCGCATTACGGTTCGAGCACCCGAACACCTATACGGATTCTCCTGCACAGTGGCAGATATGTAAATACGGGGTTTACATACCATTTCTTGCGCATTACGATTCGAACACTCGAACACCTATACAGATTCTCCAGCACAGTGGCAGATATGTAAATATGGGGTTTCGATACCAATTCTTGCGCATTACGGTTCGAACACTCGAACACCTATACGGATTCTCCTGCACAGTGGCAGATATGTAAATACGGGGTTTACATACCATTTCTTGCGCATTTCGGTTCGAATACTCGAACACCTATACGGATTCTCCTGCATAGTGGCAGATATGTAAATACGGGGTTTACATACCATTTCTTGCGCATTACGGTTCGAACACTCGAACACCTATACGGATTCTCCTGCACAGTGGCAGATATGTAAATACGGGGTTTCCATACCAATTCTTGCGCATTACGGTTCGAACACCCGAACATCTATACGGATTCTCCTGCACAGTGGCAGATATGTAAATACGGGGTTTACATACCATTTCTTGCGCATTTCGGTTCGAACACTCAAACACCTCTACGGATTCTCCAGCACAGTGGCAGATATGTAAATACGGGGTTTCCATACCAATTGTTGCGCATTACGGTTCGAACACTCGAACACCTATACGGATTCTCCTGCACAGTGGCAGATATGTAAATACGGGGTTTCCATACCATTTCTTGCGCATTACGGTTCGAACACTCGAACACCTATACGGATTGTCCTGCACAGTGGCAGATATGTAAATACGGGGTTTCGATACCAATTCTTGCGCATTACGGTTCGAACACTCGAACACCTATACGGATTCTCCTGCACAGTGGCAGATATGTAAATACGGGGTTTACATAACATTTCTTGCGCATTACGGATCGAACACTCGAACACCTATACGGATTCTCCTGCACAGTGGCAGATATGTAAATACGGGGTTTCCATACCAATTGTTGCGCATTACGGTTCGAACACTCGAACACCTATACGGATTCTGCTGGACAGTGGCAGATATGTAAATACGGGGTTTCCATACCATTTCTTGCGCATTACAGTTCGAACACTCAAACACCTATACGGATTCTCCTGCACAGTGGCAGATATGTAAATACGGGGTTTCCATACCAATTGTTGCGCATTACGGTTCGAACACTCGAACACCTATACGGATTCTCCTGCACAGTGGCAGATATGTAAATACGGGGTTTACATACCATTTCTTGCGCATTACGGTTCGAACACTCGAACACTTATACGGATTCTCCTGCACAGTGGCAGATATGTAAATACGGGGTTTCCATACCATTTCTTGCGCATTACGGTTCGAACACTCGAACACCTATACGGATTCTCCTGTATAGTGGCAGATATGAAAATACGGGGTTTCGATACCAATTCTTCCGCATTACGGTTCGAACACTCGAACACCTATACGGATTCTCCTGGACAGTGGCAGATATGTAAATACGGGGTTTCCATACTATTTCTTGCGCATTACGGTTCGAACACTCGAACACCTATACGGATTCTCCTGCACAGTGGCAGATATGTAAATACGGGGTTTACATAACATTTCTTGCGCATTACGGTTCGAACACTCAAACACCTCTACGGATTCTCCTACACAGTGGCAGATATGTAAATACGGGGTTTCCATACCAATTTTTGCGCATTACGGTTCGAACACTCGAACACCTATACGGATTTTCTTGCACAGTGGCAGATATGTAAATACGGGGTTTCGATACCAATTCTTGCGCATTACGGTTCGAACACTCGAACACCAACACGGATTCTCCTGCACAGTGGCAGATATGTAAATACGGAGTTTACATACCATTTCTTGCGCATTACGGTTCGAACACTCGAACACCTATGCGGATTCTCCTGCACAGTGGCAGATATGTAAATACGGGGTTTACATACCATTTCTTGGGCATTACGGTTCGAACACTCGAACACCTATACGGATTTTCCTGCACAGTGGCAGATATGTAAATACGGGGTTTCGATACCAATTCTTGCGCATTACGGTTCGAACACCCGAACACCTATACGGATTCTCCTGCACAGTGGCAGATATATAAATACGGGGTTTCCATACCAATTATTGCGCATTACGGTTCGAACACCCGAACACCTATACGGATTCTCCTGCACAGTGGCAGATATATAAATACGGGGTTTACATACCATTTCTAGCGCATTACGATTCGAACACTCGAACACCAATACAGATTCTCCTGCACAGTGGCAGATATGTAAATACGGGGTTTCGATACCAATTCTTGCGCATTACGGTTCGAACACTCGAACACCTATACGGATTCTCCTGCACAGTGGCAGATATGTAAATACGGGGTTTACATAGCATTTCTAGCGCATTACGGTTCGAATACTCGAACACCTATACGGATTCTCCTGCACAGTGGCAGATATGTAAATACGGGGTTTACATACCATTTCTTGCGCATTACGGTTCGAACAGTCGAACACCTACATGGATTCTCCTGCACAATGGCAGATATGTAAATACGGGGTTTACATACCATTTCTTGCACATTACGATTCGAACACTCGAACACCTATACAGATTCTCCAGCACAGTGGCAGATATGTAAATATGGGGTTTCGATACCAATTCTTGCGCATTACGGTTCGAACACTCGAACACCTATACGGATTGTCCTGCACAGTGGCAGATATGTAAATACGAGGTTTCGATACCAATTCTTGCGCATTACGGTTCGAACACTCGAACACCTATACGGATTCTCCTGCACAGTGGCAGATATGTAAATACGGGGTTTACATACCATTTCTTGCGCATTACGGTTCGAATACTCGAACACCTATACGGATTCTCCTGCGCAGTGGCAGATATGTAAGTACGGGGTTTACATACCATTTGTTGCGCATTACGGTTCGAACACTCGAACACCTATACGGATTCTCCTGCACAGTGGCAGATATGTAAATACGGGGTTTCGATACCAATTCTTGCGCATTACGGTTCGAACACTCGAACACCTATACGGATTCTCCTGCAAAGTGGCAGATATGTAAATACGGGGTTTACATACCATTTCTTGCGCATTACGGTTCGAATACTCGAACACCTATACGGATTCTCCTGCACAGTGGCAGATATGTAAATACGGGGTTTACATACCATTTCTTGCGCATTACAGTTCGAACACTCGAACACCTATACGTGTTCTCCTGCGCAGTGGCAGATATGTAAATACGGGGTTTCCATACCAATTCTTGCGCATTACGGTTCGAACACCCGAACACCTATACGGATTCTCCTGCACAGTGGCAGATATGTAAATACGGGGTTTACATACCATTTCTTGCGCATTACGGTTCGAACACTCAAACACCTCTACGGATTCTCCTGCACTGTCGCAGATATGTAAATACGGGGTTTCCATACCAATTGTTGCGCATTACGGTTCGAACACTCGAACACCAACACGGATTCTCCTGCACAGTGGCAGATATGTAAATACGGAGTTTACATACCATTTCTTGCGCATTACGGTTCGAACACTCGAACACCTATGCGGATTCTCCTGCACAGTGGCAGATATGTAAATACGGGGTTTACATACCATTTCTTGGGCATTACGGTTCGAACACTCGAACACCTATACGGATTTTCCTGCACAGTGGCAGATATGTAAATACGGGGTTTCGATACCAATTCTTGCGCATTACGGTTCGAACACCCGAACACCTATACGGATTCTCCTGCACAGTGGCAGATATATAAATACGGGGTTTCCATACCAATTATTGCGCATTACGGTTCGAACACCCGAACACCTATACGGATTCTCCTGCACAGTGGCAGATATATAAATACGGGGTTTACATACCATTTCTAGCGCATTACGATTCGAACACTCGAACACCAATACAGATTCTCCTGCACAGTGGCAGATATGTAAATACGGGGTTTCGATACCAATTCTTGCGCATTACGGTTCGAACACTCGAACACCTATACGGATTCTCCTGCACAGTGGCAGATATGTAAATACGGGGTTTACATAGCATTTCTAGCGCATTACGGTTCGAATACTCGAACACCTATACGGATTCTCCTGCACAGTGGCAGATATGTAAATACGGGGTTTACATACCATTTCTTGCGCATTACGGTTCGAACAGTCGAACACCTACATGGATTCTCCTGCACAATGGCAGATATGTAAATACGGGGTTTACATACCATTTCTTGCACATTACGATTCGAACACTCGAACACCTATACAGATTCTCCAGCACAGTGGCAGATATGTAAATATGGGGTTTCGATACCAATTCTTGCGCATTACGGTTCGAACACTCGAACACCTATACGGATTGTCCTGCACAGTGGCAGATATGTATATACGGGGTTTCGATACCAATTCTTGCGCATTACGGTTCGAACACTCGAACACCTATACGGATTCTCCTGCACAGTGGCAGATATGTAAATACGGGGTTTACATACCATTTCTTGCGCATTACGGTTCGAATACTCGAACACCTATACGGATTCTCCTGCGCAGTGGCAGATATGTAAGTACGGGGTTTACATACCATTTGTTGCGCATTACGGTTCGAACACTCGAACACCTATACGGATTCTCCTGCACAGTGGCAGATATGTAAATACGGGGTTTCGATACCAATTCTTGCGCATTACGGTTCGAACACTCGAACACCTATACGGATTCTCCTGCACAGTGGCAGATATGTAAATACGGGGTTTACATACCATTTCTTGCGCATTACGGTTCGAATACTCGAACACCTATACGGATTCTCCTGCACAGTGGCAGATATGTAAATACGGGGTTTACATACCATTTCTTGCGCATTACAGTTCGAACACTCGAACACCTATACGTGTTCTCCTGCGCAGTGGCAGATATGTAAATACGGGGTTTCCATACCAATTCTTGCGCATTACGGTTCGAACACCCGAACACCTATACGGATTCTCCTGCACAGTGGCAGATATGTAAATACGGGGTTTACATACCATTTCTTGCGCATTACGGTTCGAACACTCAAACACCTCTACGGATTCTCCTGCACTGTCGCAGATATGTAAATACGGGGTTTCCATACCAATTGTTGCGCATTACGGTTCGAACACTCGAACACCAATACAGATTCTCCTGCACAGTGGCAGATATGTAAATACGGGGTTTCCATACCATTTCTTGCGCATTACGGTTCGAACACTCGAACACCTATACGGATTGTCCTGCACAGTGGCAGATATGTAAATACGGGGTTTCGATACCAATTCTTGCGCATTACGGTTCGAACACTCGAACACCTATACGGATTCTCCTGCACAGTGGCAGATATGTAAATACGGGGTTTACATAACATTTCTTGCGCATTACGGTTCGGACACTCGAACACCTATACGGATTCTCCTGCACAGTGGCAGATATGTAAATACGGGGTTTCCATACCAATTGTTGCGCATTACGGTTCGAACACTCGAACACCTATACGGATTCTGCTGGACAGTGGCAGATATGTAAATACGGGGTTTCCATACTATTTCTTGCGCATTACGGTTCGAATACTCGAACACCTATACGGATTCTCCTGCGCAGTGGCAGATATGTAAATACGGGGTTTACATACCATTTCTTGCGCATTACGGTTCGAACACTCAAACAACTCTACGGATTCTCCTGCGCAGTGGCAGATATGTAAATACGGGGTTTCCATACCAATTGTTGCGCATTACGGTTCGAACACTCGAACACCTATACGGATTCTCCTGCACAGTGGCAGATATGTAAATACGGGGTTTACATACCATTTCTTGCGCATTACGGTTCGAACACTCGAACACCTATACGGATTCTCCTGCACAGTGGCAGATATGTAAATACGGGGTTTACATACCATTTCTTGCGCATTACGGTTCGAATACTCGAACACCTATACGGATTCTCCTGCACAGTGGCAGATATGTAAATACGGGGTTAACATACCATTTCTTGCGCATTACGGTTCGAACACTCGAACACCTATACGGATTCTCCTGCACAGTGGCAGATATGTAAATACGGGGTTTCCATACCAATTCTTGCGCATTACGGTTCGAACACCCGAACACCTATACGGATTCTCCTGCACAGTGGCAGATATGTAAATACGGGGTTTACATACCATTTCTTGCGCATTACGGTTCGAACACTCGAACACGTATACGGATTTTCCTGCACAGTGGCAGATATGTAAATACGGGGTTTCGATGCCAATTCTTGCGCATTACGGTTCGAACACTCAAACACCTATACGGATTCTCCTGCACAGTGGCAGATATGTAAATACGGGGTTTACATACCATTTCTTGCGCATTACGGTTCGAATACTCGAACACCTATACGGATTCTCCTGCACAGTGGCAGATATGTAAATACGGGGTTTACATACCATTTCTTGCGCATTACGGTTCGAACACTCGAACACCTATACGGATTCTCCTGCACAGTGGCAGATATGTAAATACGGGGTTTCCATACCAATTCTTGCGCATTACGGTTCGAGCACCCGAACACCTATACGGATTCTCCTGCACAGTGGCAGATATGTAAATACGGGGTTTACATACCATTTCTTGCGCATTACGATTCGAACACTCGAACACCTATACAGATTCTCCAGCACAGTGGCAGATATGTAAATATGGGGTTTCGATACCAATTCTTGCGCATTACGGTTCGAACACTCGAACACCTATACGGATTCTCCTGCACAGTGGCAGATATGTAAATACGGGGTTTACATACCATTTCTTGCGCATTACGGTTCGAATACTCGAACACCTATACGGATTCTCCTGCACAGTGGCAGATATGTAAATACGGGGTTTACATACCATTTCTTGCGCATTACGGTTCGAACACTCGAACACCTATACGGATTCTCCTGCACAGTGGCAGATATGTAAATACGGGGTTTCCATACCAATTCTTGCGCATTACGGTTCGAACACCCGAACATCTATACGGATTCTCCTGCACAGTGGCAGATATGTAAATACGGGGTTTACATACCATTTCTTGCGCATTTCGGTTCGAACACTCAAACACCTCTACGGATTCTCCTGCACAGTGGCAGATATGTAAATACGGGGTTTCCATACCAATTGTTGCGCATTACGGTTCGAACACTCGAACACCTATACGGATTCTCCTGCACAGTGGCAGATATGTAAATACGGGGTTTCCATACCATTTCTTGCGCATTACGGTTCGAACACTCGAACACCTATACGGATTGTCCTGCACAGTGGCAGATATGTAAATACGGGGTTTCGATACCAATTCTTGCGCATTACGGTTCGAACACTCGAACACCTATACGGATTCTCCTGCACAGTGGCAGATATGTAAATACGGGGTTTACATAACATTTCTTGCGCATTACGGATCGAACACTCGAACACCTATACGGATTCTCCTGCACAGTGGCAGATATGTAAATACGGGGTTTCCATACCAATTGTTGCGCATTACGGTTCGAACACTCGAGCACCTATACGGATTCTGCTGGACAGTGGCAGATATGTAAATACGGGGTTTCCATACTATTTCTTGCGCATTACGGTTCGAATACTCGAACACCTATACGGATTCTCCTGCACAGTGGCAGATATGTAAATACGGGGTTTACATACCATTTCTTGCGCATTACGGTTCGAACACTCAAACACCTCTACGGATTCTCCTGCACAGTGGCAGATATGTAAATACGGGGTTTCCATAGCAATTGTTGCGCATTACGGTTCGAACACTCGAACTCCTATACGGATTCTCCTGCACAGTGGCAGATATGTAAATACGGGGTTTACATACCATTTCTTGCGCATTACGGTTCGAACACTCGAACACTTATACGGATTCTCCTGCACAGTGGCAGATATGTAAATACGGGGTTTCCATACCATTTCTTGCGCATTACGGTTCGAACACTCGAACACCTATACGGATTCTCCTGTATAGTGGCAGATATGAAAATACGGGGTTTCGATACCAATTCTTCCGCATTACGGTTCGAACACTCGAACACCTATACGGATTCTCCTGGACAGTGGCAGATATGTAAATACGGGGTTTCCATACTATTTCTTGCGCATTACGGTTCGAACACTCGAACACCTATACGGATTCTCCTGCACAGTGGCAGATATGTAAATACGGGGTTTACATAACATTTCTTGCGCATTACGGTTCGAACACTCAAACACCTCTACGGATTCTCCTACACAGTGGCAGATATGTAAATACGGGGTTTCCATACCAATTTTTGCGCATTACGGTTCGAACACTCGAACACCTATACGGATTTTCTTGCACAGTGGCAGATATGTAAATACGGGGTTTCGATACCAATTCTTGCGCATTACGGTTCGAACACTCGTACACCAACACGGATTCTCCTGCACAGTGGCAGATATGTAAATACGGAGTTTACATACCATTTCTTGCGCATTACGGTTCGAACACTCGAACACCTATGCGGATTCTCCTGCACAGTGGCAGATATGTAAATACGGGGTTTACATACCATTTCTTGGGCATTACGGTTCGAACACTCGAACACCTATACGGATTTTCCTGCACAGTGGCAGATATGTAAATACGGGGTTTCGATACCAATTCTTGCGCATTTCGGTTCGAACACCCGAACACCTATACGGATTCTCCTGCACAGTGGCAGATATATAAATACGGGGTTTCCATACCAATTATTGCGCATTACGGTTCGAACACCCGAACACCTATACGGATTCTCCTGCACAGTGGCAGATATATAAATACGGGGTTTACATACCATTTCTAGCGCATTACGATTCAAACACTCGAACACCTATACAGATTCTCCTGCACAGTGGCAGATATGTAAATACGGGGTTTCGATACCAATTCTTGCGCATTACGGTTCGAACACTCGAACACCTATACGGATTCTCCTGCACAGTGGCAGATATGTAAATACGGGGTTTACATACCATTTCTAGCGCATTACGGTTCGAATACTCGAACACCTATACGGATTCTCCTGCACAGTGGCAGATATGTAAATACGGGGTTTACATACCATTTCTTGCGCATTACGGTTCGAACAGTCGAACACCTACATGGATTCTCCTGCACAATGGCAGATATGTAAATACGGGGTTTACATACCATTTCTTGCACATTACGATTCGAACACTCGAACACCTATACAGATTCTCCAGCACAGTGGCAGATATGTAAATATGGGGTTTCGATACCAATTCTTGCGCATTACGGTTCGAACACTCGAACACCTATACGGATTCTCCTGCACAGTGGCAGATATGTAAATACGGGGTTTACATACCATTTCTTGCGCATTACGATTCGAACACTCGAACACCTCTACGGATTCTCCTACACAGTGGCAGATATGTAAATACGGGGTTTACATACCATTTCTTGCGCATTACGGTTCGAACACTCGAACACCTATGCGGATTCTCCTGCACAGTGGCAGATATGTAAATACGGGGTTTACATACCATTTCTTGGGCATTACGGTTCGAACACTCGAACACCTATACGGATTTTCCTGCACAGTGGCAGATATGTAAATACGGGGTTTCGATACCAATTCTTGCGCATTACGATTCGAACACTCGAACACCTATACGGATTCTCCTGCACAGCGGCAGATATGTAAATACGGGGTTTACATACCGTTTCTTGCGCATTACGGTTCGAATACTCGAACACCTATACGGATTCTCCTGCACAGTGACAGATATGTAAATACGGGGTTTACATACCATTTCTTGCGCATTACGGTTCGAACACTCGAACACCTATACAGATTCTCCTGCACAGTGGCAGATATGTAAATACAGGGTTTCGATGCCAATTCTTGCGCATTACGGTTCGAACACTCGAACACCTATACGGATTCTCCGGCACAGTGGCTGATATGTAAATACAGGGTTTACATACCATTTCTTGCGCATTACGGTTCGAATACTCGAACACCTATACGGATTCTCCTGCACAGTGGCAGATATGTAAATACGGAGTTTACATACCATTTCTTACGCATTACGGTTCGAACACTCGAACACCTATACGGATTCTCCTGCACAGTGGCAGATACGTAAATACGGGGTTTCCATACCAATTCTTGCGCATTACGGTTCGAACACCCGAACACCTATATGGATTCTCCTGTACAGTGGCAGATATGTAAATACGGGGTTTACATACCATTTCTTGCGCATTACGGTTCGAATACTCAAACACCTATACGGATTCTCCTGCGCAGTGGCAGATATGTAAGTACGGGGTTTACATACCACTTCTTGCGCATTACGGTTCGAACACCCGAACACCTTTACGGATTCTCCTGCACAGTGGCAGATATATAAATACGGGGTTTACATACCATTTCTTGCGCATTACGATTCGAACACTCGAACACCTCTACGGATTCTCCTACACAGTGGCAGATATGTAAATACGGGGTTTACATACCATTTCTTGGGCATTACGGTTCGAACACTCGAACACGTATACGGATTTTCCTGCACAGTGGCAGATATGTAAATACGGGGTTTCGATACCAATTCTTCCGCATTACGGTTCGAACACTCAAACACCTATACGGATTCTCCTGCACAGTGAAAGATATGTAAATACGGGGTTTACATACCATTTATTGCGCATTACGGTTCGAATACTCGAACACCTATACGGATTCTCCTGCACTGTGGCAGATATGTAAATACGGGGATTACATACCATTTCTTTCGCATTACGGTTCGAACACTCGAACACCTATACGGATTCTCCTGCACAGTGGCAGATATGTAAATACGGGGTTTCCATACCAATTCTTGCGCATTACGGTTCGAACACCCGAACACCTATACGGATTCTCCTGCACAGTGGCAGATATGTAAATACGGGGTTTACATACCATTTCTTGCGCATTACGATTCGAACACTCGAACACCTATACAGATTCTCCAGCACAGTGGCAGATATGTAAATATGGGGTTTCGATACCAATTCTTGCGCATTACGGTTCGAACACTCGAACACCTATACGGATTCTCCTGCACAGTGGCAGATATGTAAATACGGGTTTTACATACTATTTCTTGCGCATTACGGTTCGAATACTCGAACACCTGTACGGATTCTCCTGCACAGTGGCAGAAATGTAAATACGGGGTTTACATACCATTTCTTGCGCATTACGGTTCGAACACTCGAACACCTATACGGATTCTCCTGCACAGTGGCAGATATGTAAATACAGGGTTTCGATGCCAATTCTTGCGCATTACGGTTCGAACACTCGAACACCTATACGGATTCTCCTGCACAGTGGCAGATATGTAAATACGGGGTTTACATACCATTTCTTGGGCATTACGGTTCGAACACTCGAACACGTAAACGGATTTTCCAGCACAGTGGCAGATATGTAAATACGGGGTTTCGATACCAATTCTTGCGCATTACGGTTCGAACACTCGAACACCTATACGGATTCTCCTGCACAGTGGCAGATATGTAAATACGGGGTTTACATACCATTTCTTGCGCATTACGATTCGAACACTCGAACACCTATACAGATTCTCCAGCACAGTGGCAGATATGTAAATATGGGGTTTCGATACCAATTCTTGCGCATTACGGTTCGAACACTCGAACACCTATACGGATTCTCCTGCACAGTGGCAGATATGTAAATACGGGGTTTACATACCATTTCTTGCGCATTACGGTTCGAATACTCGAACACCTATACGGATTCTCCTGCACAGTGGCAGATATGTAAATACGGGGTTTACATACCATTTCTTGCGCATTACGGTTCGAACACTCGAACACCTATACGGATTCTCCTGCACAGTGGCAGATATGTAAATACGGGGTTTACATACTATTTCTTGCGCATTACGGTTCGAATACTCGAACACCTGTACGGATTCTCCTGCACAGTGGCAGAAATGTAAATACGGGGTTTACATACCATTTCTTGCGCATTACGGTTCGAACACTCGAACACCTATACGGATTCTCCTGCACAGTGGCAGATATGTAAATACAGGGTTTCGATGCCAATTCTTGCGCATTACGGTTCGAACACTCGAACACCTATACGGATTCTCCTGCACAGTGGCAGATATGTAAATACGGGGTTTACATACCATTTCTTGGGCATTACGGTTCGAACACTCGAACACGTAAACGGATTTTCCAGCACAGTGGCAGATATGTAAATACGGGGTTTCGATACCAATTCTTGCGCATTACGGTTCGAACACTCGAACACCTATACGGATTCTCCTGCACAGTGGCAGATATGTAAATACGGGGTTTACATACCATTTCTTGCGCATTACGATTCGAACACTCGAACACCTATACAGATTCTCCAGCACAGTGGCAGATATGTAAATATGGGGTTTCGATACCAATTCTTGCGCATTACGGTTCGAACACTCGAACACCTATACGGATTCTCCTGCACAGTGGCAGATATGTAAATACGGGGTTTACATACCATTTCTTGCGCATTACGGTTCGAATACTCGAACACCTATACGGATTCTCCTGCACAGTGGCAGATATGTAAATACGGGGTTTACATACCATTTCTTGCGCATTACGGTTCGAACACTCGAACACCTATACGGATTCTCCTGCACAGTGGCAGATATGTAAATACGGGGTTTCCATACCAATTCTTGCGCATTACGGTTCGAACACCCGAACATCTATACGGATTCTCCTGCACAGTGGCAGATATGTAAATACGGGGTTTACATACCATTTCTTGCGCATTTCGGTTCGAACACTCAAACACCTCTACGGATTCTCCTGCACAGTGGCAGATATGTAAATACGGGGTTTCCATACCAATTGTTGCGCATTACGGTTCGAACACTCGAACACCTATACGGATTCTCCTGCACAGTGGCAGATATGTAAATACGGGGTTTCCATACCATTTCTTGCGCATTACGGTTCGAACACTCGAACACCTATACGGATTGTCCTGCACAGTGGCAGATATGTAAATACGGGGTTTCGATACCAATTCTTGCGCATTACGGTTCGAACACTCGAACACCTATACGGATTCTCCTGCACAGTGGCAGATATGTAAATACGGGGTTTACATAACATTTCTTGCGCATTACGGATCGAACACTCGAACACCTATACGGATTCTCCTGCACAGTGGCAGATATGTAAATACGGGGTTTCCATACCAATTGTTGCGCATTACGGTTCGAACACTCGAGCACCTATACGGATTCTGCTGGACAGTGGCAGATATGTAAATACGGGGTTTCCATACTATTTCTTGCGCATTACGGTTCGAATACTCGAACACCTATACGGATTCTCCTGCACAGTGGCAGATATGTAAATACGGGGTTTACATACCATTTCTTGCGCATTACGGTTCGAACACTCAAACACCTCTACGGATTCTCCTGCACAGTGGCAGATATGTAAATACGGGGTTTCCATAGCAATTGTTGCGCATTACGGTTCGAACACTCGAACTCCTATACGGATTCTCCTGCACAGTGGCAGATATGTAAATACGGGGTTTACATACCATTTCTTGCGCATTACGGTTCGAACACTCGAACACTTATACGGATTCTCCTGCACAGTGGCAGATATGTAAATACGGGGTTTCCATACCATTTCTTGCGCATTACGGTTCGAACACTCGAACACCTATACGGATTCTCCTGTATAGTGGCAGATATGAAAATACGGGGTTTCGATACCAATTCTTCCGCATTACGGTTCGAACACTCGAACACCTATACGGATTCTCCTGGACAGTGGCAGATATGTAAATACGGGGTTTCCATACTATTTCTTGCGCATTACGGTTCGAACACTCGAACACCTATACGGATTCTCCTGCACAGTGGCAGATATGTAAATACGGGGTTTACATAACATTTCTTGCGCATTACGGTTCGAACACTCAAACACCTCTACGGATTCTCCTACACAGTGGCAGATATGTAAATACGGGGTTTCCATACCAATTTTTGCGCATTACGGTTCGAACACTCGAACACCTATACGGATTTTCTTGCACAGTGGCAGATATGTAAATACGGGGTTTCGATACCAATTCTTGCGCATTACGGTTCGAACACTCGTACACCAACACGGATTCTCCTGCACAGTGGCAGATATGTAAATACGGAGTTTACATACCATTTCTTGCGCATTACGGTTCGAACACTCGAACACCTATGCGGATTCTCCTGCACAGTGGCAGATATGTAAATACGGGGTTTACATACCATTTCTTGGGCATTACGGTTCGAACACTCGAACACCTATACGGATTTTCCTGCACAGTGGCAGATATGTAAATACGGGGTTTCGATACCAATTCTTGCGCATTTCGGTTCGAACACCCGAACACCTATACGGATTCTCCTGCACAGTGGCAGATATATAAATACGGGGTTTCCATACCAATTATTGCGCATTACGGTTCGAACACCCGAACACCTATACGGATTCTCCTGCACAGTGGCAGATATATAAATACGGGGTTTACATACCATTTCTAGCGCATTACGATTCGAACACTCGAACACCTATACAGATTCTCCTGCACAGTGGCAGATATGTAAATACGGGGTTTCGATACCAATTCTTGCGCATTACGGTTCGAACACTCGAACACCTATACGGATTCTCCTGCACAGTGGCAGATATGTAAATACGGGGTTTACATACCATTTCTAGCGCATTACGGTTCGAATACTCGAACACCTATACGGATTCTCCTGCACAGTGGCAGATATGTAAATACGGGGTTTACATACCATTTCTTGCGCATTACGGTTCGAACAGTCGAACACCTACATGGATTCTCCTGCACAATGGCAGATATGTAAATACGGGGTTTACATACCATTTCTTGCACATTACGATTCGAACACTCGAACACCTATACAGATTCTCCAGCACAGTGGCAGATATGTAAATATGGGGTTTCGATACCAATTCTTGCGCATTACGGTTCGAACACTCGAACACCTATACGGATTCTCCTGCACAGTGGCAGATATGTAAATACGGGGTTTACATACCATTTCTTGCGCATTACGATTCGAACACTCGAACACCTCTACGGATTCTCCTACACAGTGGCAGATATGTAAATACGGGGTTTACATACCATTTCTTGCGCATTACGGTTCGAACACTCGAACACCTATGCGGATTCTCCTGCACAGTGGCAGATATGTAAATACGGGGTTTACATACCATTTCTTGGGCATTACGGTTCGAACACTCGAACACCTATACGGATTTTCCTGCACAGTGGCAGATATGTAAATACGGGGTTTCGATACCAATTCTTGCGCATTACGATTCGAACACTCGAACACCTATACGGATTCTCCTGCACAGCGGCAGATATGTAAATACGGGGTTTACATACCGTTTCTTGCGCATTACGGTTCGAATACTCGAACACCTATACGGATTCTCCTGCACAGTGACAGATATGTAAATACGGGGTTTACATACCATTTCTTGCGCATTACGGTTCGAACACTCGAACACCTATACAGATTCTCCTGCACAGTGGCAGATATGTAAATACAGGGTTTCGATGCCAATTCTTGCGCATTACGGTTCGAACACTCGAACACCTATACGGATTCTCCGGCACAGTGGCTGATATGTAAATACAGGGTTTACATACCATTTCTTGCGCATTACGGTTCGAATACTCGAACACCTATACGGATTCTCCTGCACAGTGGCAGATATGTAAATACGGAGTTTACATACCATTTCTTACGCATTACGGTTCGAACACTCGAACACCTATACGGATTCTCCTGCACAGTGGCAGATACGTAAATACGGGGTTTCCATACCAATTCTTGCGCATTACGGTTCGAACACCCGAACACCTATATGGATTCTCCTGTACAGTGGCAGATATGTAAATACGGGGTTTACATACCATTTCTTGCGCATTACGGGTCGAATACTCAAACACCTATACGGATTCTCCTGCGCAGTGGCAGATATGTAAGTACGGGGTTTACATACCACTTCTTGCGCATTACGGTTCGAACACCCGAACACCTTTACGGATTCTCCTGCACAGTGGCAGATATATAAATACGGGGTTTACATACCATTTCTTGCGCATTACGATTCGAACACTCGAACACCTCTACGGATTCTCCTACACAGTGGCAGATATGTAAATACGGGGTTTACATACCATTTCTTGGGCATTACGGTTCGAACACTCGAACACGTATACGGATTTTCCTGCACAGTGGCAGATATGTAAATACGGGGTTTCGATACCAATTCTTCCGCATTACGGTTCGAACACTCAAACACCTATACGGATTCTCCTGCACAGTGAAAGATATGTAAATACGGGGTTTACATACCATTTATTGCGCATTACGGTTCGAATACTCGAACACCTATACGGATTCTCCTGCACTGTGGCAGATATGTAAATACGGGGATTACATACCATTTCTTTCGCATTACGGTTCGAACACTCGAACACCTATACGGATTCTCCTGCACAGTGGCAGATATGTAAATACGGGGTTTCCATACCAATTCTTGCGCATTACGGTTCGAACACCCGAACACCTATACGGATTCTCCTGCACAGTGGCAGATATGTAAATACGGGGTTTACATACCATTTCTTGCGCATTACGATTCGAACACTCGAACACCTATACAGATTCTCCAGCACAGTGGCAGATATGTAAATATGGGGTTTCGATACCAATTCTTGCGCATTACGGTTCGAACACTCGAACACCTATACGGATTCTCCTGCACAGTGGCAGATATGTAAATACGGGGTTTACATACTATTTCTTGCGCATTACGGTTCGAATACTCGAACACCTGTACGGATTCTCCTGCACAGTGGCAGAAATGTAAATACGGGGTTTACATACCATTTCTTGCGCATTACGGTTCGAACACTCGAACACCTATACGGATTCTCCTGCACAGTGGCAGATATGTAAATACAGGGTTTCGATGCCAATTCTTGCGCATTACGGTTCGAACACTCGAACACCTATACGGATTCTCCTGCACAGTGGCAGATATGTAAATACGGGGTTTACATACCATTTCTTGGGCATTACGGTTCGAACACTCGAACACGTAAACGGATTTTCCAGCACAGTGGCAGATATGTAAATACGGGGTTTCGATACCAATTCTTGCGCATTACGGTTCGAACACTCGAACACCTATACGGATTCTCCTGCACAGTGGCAGATATGTAAATACGGGGTTTACATACCATTTCTTGCGCATTACGGTTCGAATACTCGAACACCTATACGGATTCTCCTGCACAGTGGCAGATATGTAAATACGGGGTTTACATACCATTTCTAGCGCATTACGGTTCGAATACTCGAACACCTATACGGATTCTCCTGCACAGTGGCAGATATGTAAATACGGGGTTTACATACCATTTCTTGCGCATTACGGTTCGAACAGTCGAACACCTACATGGATTCTCCTGCACAATGGCAGATATGTAAATACGGGGTTTACATACCATTTCTTGCACATTACGATTCGAACACTCGAACACCTATACAGATTCTCCAGCACAGTGGCAGATATGTAAATATGGGGTTTCGATACCAATTCTTGCGCATTACGGTTCGAACACTCGAACACCTATACGGATTCTCCTGCACAGTGGCAGATATGTAAATACGGGGTTTACATACCATTTCTTGCGCATTACGATTCGAACACTCGAACACCTCTACGGATTCTCCTACACAGTGGCAGATATGTAAATACGGGGTTTACATACCATTTCTTGCGCATTACGGTTCGAACACTCGAACACCTATGCGGATTCTCCTGCACAGTGGCAGATATGTAAATACGGGGTTTACATACCATTTCTTGGGCATTACGGTTCGAACACTCGAACACCTATACGGATTTTCCTGCACAGTGGCAGATATGTAAATACGGGGTTTCGATACCAATTCTTGCGCATTACGATTCGAACACTCGAACACCTATACGGATTCTCCTGCACAGCGGCAGATATGTAAATACGGGGTTTACATACCGTTTCTTGCGCATTACGGTTCGAATACTCGAACACCTATACGGATTCTCCTGCACAGTGACAGATATGTAAATACGGGGTTTACATACCATTTCTTGCGCATTACGGTTCGAACACTCGAACACCTATACAGATTCTCCTGCACAGTGGCAGATATGTAAATACAGGGTTTCGATGCCAATTCTTGCGCATTACGGTTCGAACACTCGAACACCTATACGGATTCTCCGGCACAGTGGCTGATATGTAAATACAGGGTTTACATACCATTTCTTGCGCATTACGGTTCGAATACTCGAACACCTATACGGATTCTCCTACACAGTGGCAGATATGTAAATACGGAGTTTACATACCATTTCTTACGCATTACGGTTCGAACACTCGAACACCTATACGGATTCTCCTGCACAGTGGCAGATACGTAAATACGGGGTTTCCATACCAATTCTTGCGCATTACGGTTCGAACACCCGAACACCTATATGGATTCTCCTGTACAGTGGCAGATATGTAAATACGGGGTTTACATACCATTTCTTGCGCATTACGGTTCGAATACTCAAACACCTATACGGATTCTCCTGCGCAGTGGCAGATATGTAAGTACGGGGTTTACATACCACTTCTTGCGCATTACGGTTCGAACACCCGAACACCTTTACGGATTCTCCTGCACAGTGGCAGATATATAAATACGGGGTTTACATACCATTTCTTGCGCATTACGATTCGAACACTCGAACACCTCTACGGATTCTCCTACACAGTGGCAGATATGTAAATACGGGGTTTACATACCATTTCTTGGGCATTACGGTTCGAACACTCGAACACGTATACGGATTTTCCTGCACAGTGGCAGATATGTAAATACGGGGTTTCGATACCAATTCTTCCGCATTACGGTTCGAACACTCAAACACCTATACGGATTCTCCTGCACAGTGAAAGATATGTAAATACGGGGTTTACATACCATTTATTGCGCATTACGGTTCGAATACTCGAACACCTATACGGATTCTCCTGCACTGTGGCAGATATGTAAATACGGGGATTACATACCATTTCTTTCGCATTACGGTTCGAACACTCGAACACCTATACGGATTCTCCTGCACAGTGGCAGATATGTAAATACGGGGTTTCCATACCAATTCTTGCGCATTACGGTTCGAACACCCGAACACCTATACGGATTCTCCTGCACAGTGGCAGATATGTAAATACGGGGTTTACATACCATTTCTTGCGCATTACGATTCGAACACTCGAACACCTATACAGATTCTCCAGCACAGTGGCAGATATGTAAATATGGGGTTTCGATACCAATTCTTGCGCATTACGGTTCGAACACTCGAACACCTATACGGATTCTCCTGCACAGTGGCAGATATGTAAATACGGGGTTTACATACTATTTCTTGCGCATTACGGTTCGAATACTCGAACACCTGTACGGATTCTCCTGCACAGTGGCAGAAATGTAAATACGGGGTTTACATACCATTTCTTGCGCATTACGGTTCGAACACTCGAACACCTATACGGATTCTCCTGCACAGTGGCAGATATGTAAATACAGGGTTTCGATGCCAATTCTTGCGCATTACGGTTCGAACACTCGAACACCTATACGGATTCTCCTGCACAGTGGCAGATATGTAAATACGGGGTTTACATACCATTTCTTGGGCATTACGGTTCGAACACTCGAACACGTAAACGGATTTTCCAGCACAGTGGCAGATATGTAAATACGGGGTTTCGATACCAATTCTTGCGCATTACGGTTCGAACACTCGAACACCTATACGGATTCTCCTGCACAGTGGCAGATATGTAAATACGGGGTTTACATACCATTTCTTGCGCATTACGGTTCGAATACTCGAACACCTATACGGATTCTCCTGCACAGTGGCAGATATGTAAATACGGGGTTTACATACCATTTCTTGCGCATTACGGTTCGAACACTCGAACACCTATACGGATTCTCCTGCACAGTGGCAGATATGTAAATACGGGGTTTCCATACCAATTCTTGCGCATTACGGTTCGAACACCCGAACACCTATACGGATTCTCCTGCACAGTGGCAGATAGGTAAATACGGGGTTTACATACTATTTCTTGCGCATTACGATTCGAACACTCGAACACCTATACAGATTCTCCAGCACAGTGGCAGATATGTAAATATGGGGTTTCGATACCAATTCTTGCGCATTGCGGTTCGAACACTCGAACACCTATACGGATTCTCCTGCACAGTGGCAAATATGTAAATACGGGGTTTACATACCATTTCTTGCGCATTACGGTTCGAATACTCGAACACCTATACGGATTCTCCTGCACAGTGGCAGAAATGTAAATACGGGGTTTACATACCATTTCTGGCGCATTACGGTTCGAACACTCGAACACCTATACGGATTCTCCTGCACAGTGGCAGATATGTAAATACGGGGTTTCCATACCAATTCTTGCGCATTACGGTTCGAACACCCGAACACCTTTACGGATTCTCCTGCACAGTGGCAGATATGTAAATACGGGGTTTACATACCATTTCTTGCGCATTACGGTTCGAACACTCGAACACCTATACAGATACTCCTGCACAGTGGCAGATATGTAAATACAGGGTTTCGATGCCAATTCTTGCGCATTACGGTTCGAACACTCGAACACCTATACGGATTCTCCTGCACAGTGGCAGATATGTAAATACAGGGTTTACATACCATTTCTTGCGCATTACGGTTCGAATACTCGAACACATATACGGATTCTCCTGCACAGTGGCAGATATGTAAATACGGGGTTTACATACCATTTCTTGCGCATTACGGTTCGAACACTCGAACACCTATACGGATTCTCCTGCACAGTGGCAGATATGTAAATACGGGGTTTCCATACCAATTGTTGCGCATTACGGTTCGAACACCCGAACACCTATACGGATTCTCCTGCACACTGGCAGATATGTAAATACGGGGTTTACATACCATTTCTTGCGCATTACGATTCGAACACTCGAACACCTATACAGATTCTCCAGCACAGTGGAAGATATGTAAATATGGGGTTTCGATACCAATTCTTGCGCATTGCGGTTCGAACACTCGAACACCTATACGGATTCTCCTGCACAGTGGCAGATATGTAAATACGGGGTTTACATACCATTTCTTGCGCATTACGGTTCGAATACTCGAACACCTATACGGATTCTCCTGCACAGTGGCAGAAATGTAAATACGGGGTTTACATACCATTTCTCGCGCATTACGGTTCGAACACTCGAACACCTATACGGATTCTCCTGCACAGTGGCAGATATGTAAATACGGGGTTTCCATACCAATTCTTGCGCATTACGGTTCGAACACCCGAACACCTATACGGATTCTCCTGCACAGTGGCAGATATGTAAATACGGGGTTTACATACCATTTCTTGCGCATTACGGTTCGAACACTCGAACACCTATACAGATTCTCCTGCACAGTGGCAGATATGTAAATACAGGGTTTCGATGCCAATTCTTGCGCATTACGGTTCGAACACTCGAACACCTATACGGATTCTCTTGCACAGTGGCAGATATGTAAATACGGGGTTTACATACCATTTCTTGCGCATTACGGTTCGAATACTCGAACACCTATACGGATTCTCCTGCACAGTGGCAGATATGTAAATACGGAGTTTACATACCATTTCTTGCGCATTACGGTTCGAACACTCGAACACCTATACGGATTCTCCTGCACAGTGGCTGATATGTAAATACGGGGTTTCCATACCAATTCTTGCGCATTACGGTTCGAACACCCGAACACCTATACGGATTCTCCTGCACAGTGGCAGATATGTAAATACGGGGTTTACATACCATTTCTTGCGCATTACGATTCGAACACTCGAACACCTATACAGATTCTCCGACACAGTGGCAGATATGTAAATATGGGGTTTCGATACCAATTCTTGCGCATTACGGTTCGAACACTCGAACACCTATACGGATTCTCCTGCACAGTAGCAGATATGTAAATACGGGGTTTACATACCATTTCTTGCGCATTACGGTTCGAATACTCGAACACCTATACGGATTCTCCTGCACAGTGGCAGAAATGTAAATACAGGGTTTACATACCATTTCTTGCGCATTACGGTTCGAACACTCGAACACCTATACGGATTCTCCTGCACAGTGGCAGATATGTAAATACGGGGTTTCTATACCAATTCTTGCGCATTACGGTTCGAACACCCGAACACCTATACGGATTCTCCTGCACAGTGGCAGATATGTAAATACGGGGTTTACAAACCATTTCTTGCGCATTACGGTTCGAACACTCGAACACCTATACAGATTCTCCTGCACAGTGGCAGATATGTAAATACAGGGTTTCGATGCCAATTCTTGCGCATTACGGTTCGAACACTCGAACACCTATACGGATTTTCCTGCACAGTGGCAGATATGTAAATACGGGGTTTACATACCATTTCTTGCGCATTACGGTTCGAATACTCGAACACCTATACGGATTCTCCTGCACAGGGGCAGATATGTAAATACGGGGTTTACATACCATTTCTTGCGCATTACGGTTCGAACACTCGAGCACCTATACGGATTCTCCTGCACAGTGGCAGATATGTAAATACGGGGTTTCGATACCAATTCTTGCGCATTACGGTTCGAACACTCGAACACCTATACGGATTCTCCTACACAGTGGCAGATATGTAAATACGGGGTTTACATACCATTTCTTGCGCATTACGGTTCGAACACTCGAACACCTATACAGATTCTCCTGCACAGTGGCAGATATGTAAATACAGGGTTTCGATGCCAATTCTTGCGCATTACGGTCCGAACACTCGAACACCTATACGGATTCTCCTGCACAGTGGCAGATATGTAAATACGGGGTTTACATACCATTTCTTGCGCATTACGGTTCGAATACTCGAACACCTATACGGATTCTCCTGCACAGTAGCAGATATGTAAATACGGAGTTTACATACCATTTCTTGCGCATTACGGTTCGAACACTCGAACACCTATACGGATTCTCCTGCACAGTGGCAGATATGTAAATACGGGGTTTCCATACCAATTCTTGCGCATTACGGTTCGAACACCCGAACACCTATACGGATTCTCCTGCACAGTGGCAGATATGTAAATACGGGGTTTACATACCATTTCTTGCGCATTACGATTCGAACACTCGAACACCTATACAGATTCTCCAGCACAGTGGCAGATATGTAAATATGGGGTTTCGATACCAATTCTTGCGCATTACGGTTCGAACACTCGAACACCCATACGGATTCTACTGCACAGTGGCAGATATGTAAATACGGGGTTTACATACCATTTCTTGCGCATTACGGTTCGAATACTCGAACACCTATACGGATTCTCCTGCACTGTGGCAGAAATGTAAATACGGGGTTTACATACCATTTCTTGCGCATTACGGTTCGAACACTCCAACACCTATACGGATTCTCCTGCACAGTGGCAGATATGTAAATACGGGGTTTCCATACCAATTCTTGCGCATTACGGTTCGAACACCCGAACACCTATACGGATTCTCCTGCACAGTGGCAGATATGTAAATACGGGGTTTACATACCATTTCTTGCGCATTACGGTTTGAACACTCAAACACCTATACGGATTCTCCTACACAGTGGCAGATATGTAAATACGGGGTTTCGATACCAATTCTTGCGCATTACGGTTCGAACACCTATACGGATTCTCCTGCACAGTGGCAGATATGTAAATACAGGGTTTCGATACCAATTCTTGCGCATTACGGTTCGAACACCTATACGGATTCTCCAGCATAGTGGCAGATATATAAATACGGGATTTCGATACCAATTCTTGCGCATTACGGTTCGAACACTCGAACACCTATACGGATTCTCCAGCACAGGGGCAGATATGTAAATACGGGGTTTACATACCATTTCTTGCGCATTACGGTTCGAACACTCGAGCACCTATACGGATTCTCCTGCACAGTGGCAGATATGTAAATACGGGGTTTCGATACCAATTCTTGCGCATTACGGTTCGAACACTCGAACACCTATACGGATTCTCCTACACAGTGGCAGATATGTAAATACGGGGTTTACATACCATTTCTTGCGCATTACGGTTCGAACACTCGAACACCTATACAGATTCTCCTGCACAGTGGCAGATATGTAAATACAGGGTTTCGATGCCAATTCTTGCGCATTACGGTTCGAACACTCGAACACCTATACGGATTCTCCTGCACAGTGGCAGATATGTAAATACGGGGTTTACATACCATTTCTTGCGCATTACGGTTCGAATACTCGAACACCTATACGGATTCTCCTGCACAGTGGCAGATATGTAAATACGGAGTTTACATACCATTTCTTGCGCATTACGGTTCGAACACTCGAACACCTATACGGATTCTCCTGCACAGTGGCAGATATGTAAATACGGGTTTCCATACCAATTCTTGCGCATTACGGTTCGAACACCCGAACACCTATACGGATTCTCCTGCATAGTGGCAGATATGTAAATACGGGGTTTACATACCATTTCTTGCGCATTACGATTCGAACACTCGAACACCTATACAGATTCTCCAGCACAGTGGCAGATATGTAAATATGGGGTTTCGATACCAATTCTTGCGCATTACGGTTCGAACACTCGAACACCTATACGGATTCTCCTGCACAGTGGCAGATATGTAAATACGGGGTTTACATACCATTTCTTGCGCATTACGGTTCGAATACTCGAACACCTATACGGATTCTCCTGCACAGTGGCTGAAATGTAAATACGGGGTTTACATACCATTTCTTGCGCATTACGGTTCGAACACTCGAACACCTATACGGATTCTCCTGCACAGTGGCAGATATGTAAATACGGGGTTTCCATACCAATTCTTGCGCATTACGGTTCGAACACCCGAACACCTATACGGATTCTCCTGCACAGTGGCAGATATGTAAATACGGGGTTTACATACCATTTCTTGCGCATTACGGTTCGAACACTCGAACACCTATACAGATTCTCCTGCACAGTGGCAGATATGTAAATACAGGGTTTCGATGCCAATTCTTGCGCATTACGGTTCGAACACTCGAACACCTATACGGATTCTCCTGCACAGTGGCAGATATGTAAATACGGGGTTTACATACCATTTCTTGCGCATTACGGTTCGAACACTCCAACACCTATACGGATTCTCCTGCACAGTGGCAGATATGTAAATACGGGGTTTCCATACCAATTCTTGCGCATTACGGTTCGAACACCCGAACACCTATACGGATTCTCCTGCACAGTGGCAGATATGTAAATACGGGGTTTACATACCATTTCTTGCGCATTACGGTTTGAACACTCAAACACCTATACGGATTCTCCTACACAGTGGCAGATATGTAAATACGGGGTTTCGATACCAATTCTTGCGCATTACGGTTCGAACACCTATACGGATTCTCCTGCACAGTGGCAGATATGTAAATACAGGGTTTCGATACCAATTCTTGCGCATTACGGTTCGAACACCTATACGGATTCTCCTGCATAGTGGCAGATATATAAATACGGGATTTCGATACCAATTCTTGCGCATTACGGTTCGAACACTCGAACACCTATACGGATTCTCCTGCACAGGGGCAGATATGTAAATACGGGGTTTACATACCATTTCTTGCGCATTACGGTTCGAACACTCGAGCACCTATACGGATTCTCCTGCACAGTGGCAGATATGTAAATACGGGGTTTCGATACCAATTCTTGCGCATTACGGTTCGAACACTCGAACACCTATACGGATTCTCCTACACAGTGGCAGATATGTAAATACGGGGTTTACATACCATTTCTTGCGCATTACGGTTCGAACACTCGAACACCTATACAGATTCTCCTGCACAGTGGCAGATATGTAAATACAGGGTTTCGATGCCAATTCTTGCGCATTACGGTTCGAACACTCGAACACCTATACGGATTCTCCTGCACAGTGGCAGATATGTAAATACGGGGTTTACATACCATTTCTTGCGCATTACGGTTCGAATACTCGAACACCTATACGGATTCTCCTGCACAGTGGCAGATATGTAAATACGGAGTTTACATACCATTTCTTGCGCATTACGGTTCGAACACTCGAACACCTATACGGATTCTCCTGCACAGTGGCAGATATGTAAATACGGGTTTCCATACCAATTCTTGCGCATTACGGTTCGAACACCCGAACACCTATACGGATTCTCCTGCATAGTGGCAGATATGTAAATACGGGGTTTACATACCATTTCTTGCGCATTACGATTCGAACACTCGAACACCTATACAGATTCTCCAGCACAGTGGCAGATATGTAAATATGGGGTTTCGATACCAATTCTTGCGCATTACGGTTCGAACACTCGAACACCTATACGGATTCTCCTGCACAGTGGCAGATATGTAAATACGGGGTTTACATACCATTTCTTGCGCATTACGGTTCGAATACTCGAACACCTATACGGATTCTCCTGCACAGTGGCTGAAATGTAAATACGGGGTTTACATACCATTTCTTGCGCATTACGGTTCGAACACTCGAACACCTATACGGATTCTCCTGCACAGTGGCAGATATGTAAATACGGGGTTTCCATACCAATTCTTGCGCATTACGGTTCGAACACCCGAACACCTATACGGATTCTCCTGCACAGTGGCAGATATGTAAATACGGGGTTTACATACCATTTCTTGCGCATTACGGTTCGAACACTCGAACACCTATACAGATTCTCCTGCACAGTGGCAGATATGTAAATACAGGGTTTCGATGCCAATTCTTGCGCATTACGGTTCGAACACTCGAACACCTATACGGATTCTCCTGCACAGTGGCAGATATGTAAATACGGGGTTTACATACCATTTCTTGCGCATTACGGTTCGAACACTCCAACACCTATACGGATTCTCCTGCACAGTGGCAGATATGTAAATACGGGGTTTCCATACCAATTCTTGCGCATTACGGTTCGAACACCCGAACACCTATACGGATTCTCCTGCACAGTGGCAGATATGTAAATACGGGGTTTACATACCATTTCTTGCGCATTACGGTTTGAACACTCAAACACCTATACGGATTCTCCTACACAGTGGCAGATATGTAAATACGGGGTTTCGATACCAATTCTTGCGCATTACGGTTCGAACACCTATACGGATTCTCCTGCACAGTGGCAGATATGTAAATACAGGGTTTCGATACCAATTCTTGCGCATTACGGTTCGAACACCTATACGGATTCTCCTGCATAGTGGCAGATATATAAATACGGGATTTCGATACCAATTCTTGCGCATTACGGTTCGAACACTCGAACACCTATACGGATTCTCCTGCACAGGGGCAGATATGTAAATACGGGGTTTACATACCATTTCTTGCGCATTACGGTTCGAACACTCGAGCACCTATACGGATTCTCCTGCACAGTGGCAGATATGTAAATACGGGGTTTCGATACCAATTCTTGCGCATTACGGTTCGAACACTCGAACACCTATACGGATTCTCCTACACAGTGGCAGATATGTAAATACGGGGTTTACATACCATTTCTTGCGCATTACGGTTCGAACACTCGAACACCTATACAGATTCTCCTGCACAGTGGCAGATATGTAAATACAGGGTTTCGATGCCAATTCTTGCGCATTACGGTTCGAACACTCGAACACCTATACGGATTCTCCTGCACAGTGGCAGATATGTAAATACGGGGTTTACATACCATTTCTTGCGCATTACGGTTCGAATACTCGAACACCTATACGGATTCTCCTGCACAGTGGCAGATATGTAAATACGGAGTTTACATACCATTTCTTGCGCATTACGGTTCGAACACTCGAACACCTATACGGATTCTCCTGCACAGTGGCAGATATGTAAATACGGGTTTCCATACCAATTCTTGCGCATTACGGTTCGAACACCCGAACACCTATACGGATTCTCCTGCATAGTGGCAGATATGTAAATACGGGGTTTACATACCATTTCTTGCGCATTACGATTCGAACACTCGAACACCTATACAGATTCTCCAGCACAGTGGCAGATATGTAAATATGGGGTTTCGATACCAATTCTTGCGCATTACGGTTCGAACACTCGAACACCTATACGGATTCTCCTGCACAGTGGCAGATATGTAAATACGGGGTTTACATACCATTTCTTGCGCATTACGGTTCGAATACTCGAACACCTATACGGATTCTCCTGCACAGTGGCAGAAATGTAAATACGGGGTTTACATACCATTTCTTGCGCATTACGGTTCGAACACTCGAACACCTATACGGATTCTCCTGCACAGTGGCAGATATGTAAATACGGGGTTTCCATACCAATTCTTGCGCATTACGGTTCGAACACCCGAACACCTATACGGATTCTCCTGCACAGTGGCAGATATGTAAATACGGGGTTTACATACCATTTCTTGCGCATTACGGTTCGAACACTCGAACACCTATACAGATTCTCCTGCACAGTGGCAGATATGTAAATACAGGGTTTCGATGCCAATTCTTGCGCATTACGGTTCGAACACTCGAACACCTATACGGATTCTCCTGCACAGTGGCAGATATGTAAATACGGGGTTTACATACCATTTCTTGCGCATTACGGTTCGAACACTCCAACACCTATACGGATTCTCCTGCACAGTGGCAGATATGTAAATACGGGGTTTCCATACCAATTCTTGCGCATTACGGTTCGAACACCCGAACACCTATACGGATTCTCCTGCACAGTGGCAGATATGTAAATACGGGGTTTACATACCATTTCTTGCGCATTACGGTTTGAACACTCAAACACCTATACGGATTCTCCTACACAGTGGCAGATATGTAAATACGGGGTTTCGATACCAATTCTTGCGCATTACGGTTCGAACACCTATACGGATTCTCCTGCACAGTGGCAGATATGTAAATACAGGGTTTCGATACCAATTCTTGCGCATTACGGTTCGAACACCTATACGGATTCTCCTGCATAGTGGCAGATATATAAATACGGGATTTCGATACCAATTCTTGCGCATTACGGTTCGAACACTCGAACACCTATACGGATTCTCCTGCACAGGGGCAGATATGTAAATACGGGGTTTACATACCATTTCTTGCGCATTACGGTTCGAACACTCGAGCACCTATACGGATTCTCCTGCACAGTGGCAGATATGTAAATACGGGGTTTCGATACCAATTCTTGCGCATTACGGTTCGAACACTCGAACACCTATACGGATTCTCCTACACAGTGGCAGATATGTAAATACGGGGTTTACATACCATTTCTTGCGCATTACGGTTCGAACACTCGAACACCTATACAGATTCTCCTGCACAGTGGCAGATATGTAAATACAGGGTTTCGATGCCAATTCTTGCGCATTACGGTTCGAACACTCGAACACCTATACGGATTCTCCTGCACAGTGGCAGATATGTAAATACGGGTTTCCATACCAATTCTTGCGCATTACGGTTCGAACACCCGAACACCTATACGGATTCTCCTGCACAGTGGCAGATATGTAAATACGGGGTTTACATACCATTTCTTGCGCATTACGATTCGAACACTCGAACACCTATACAGATTCTCCAGCACAGTGGCAGATATGTAAATATGGGGTTTCGATACCAATTCTTGCGCATTACGGTTCGAACACTCGAACACCTATACGGATTCTCCTGCACAGTGGCAGATATGTAAATACGGGGTTTACATACCATTTCCTGCGCATTACGGTTCGAATACTCGAACACCTATACGGATTCTCCTGCACAGTGGCAGAAATGTAAATACGGGGTTTACATACCATTTCTTGCGCATTACGGTTCGAACACTCGAACACCTATACGGATTCTCCTGCACAGTGGCAGATATGTAAATACGGGGTTTCCATACCAATTCTTGCGCATTACGGTTCGAACACCCGAACACCTATACGGATTCTCCTGCACAGTGGCAGATATGTAAATACGGGGTTTACATACCATTTCTTGCGCATTACGGTTCGAACACTCGAACACCTATACAGATTCTCCTGCACAGTGGCAGATATGTAAATACAGGGTTTCGATGCCAATTCTTGCGCATTACGGTTCGAACACTCGAACACCTATACGGATTCTCCTGCACAGTGGCAGATATGTAAATACGGGGTTTACATACCATTTCTTGCGCATTACGGTTCGAACACTCCAACACCTATACGGATTCTCCTGCACAGTGGCAGATATGTAAATACGGGGTTTCCATACCAATTCTTGCGCATTACGGTTCGAACACCCGAACACCTATACGGATTCTCCTGCACAGTGGCAGATATGTAAATACGGGGTTTACATACCATTTCTTGCGCATTACGGTTTGAACACTCAAACACCTATACGGATTCTCCTACACAGTGGCAGATATGTAAATACGGGGTTTCGATACCAATTCTTGCGCATTACGGTTCGAACACCTATACGGATTCTCCTGCACAGTGGCAGATATGTAAATATAGGGTTTCGATACCAATTCTTGCGCATTACGGTTCGAACACCTATACGGATTCTCCTGCATAGTGGCAGATATATAAATACGGGATTTCGATACCAATTCTTGCGCATTACGGTTCGAACACTCGAACACCTATACGGATTCTCCTGCACAGGGGCAGATATGTAAATACGGGGTTTACATACCATTTCTTGCGCATTACGGTTCGAACACTCGAGCACCTATACGGATTCTCCTGCACAGTGGCAGATATGTAAATACGGGGTTTCGATACCAATTCTTGCGCATTACGGTTCGAACACTCGAACACCTATACGGATTCTCCTACACAGTGGCAGATATGTAAATACGGGGTTTACATACCATTTCTTGCGCATTACGGTTCGAACACTCGAACACCTATACAGATTCTCCTGCACAGTGGCAGATATGTAAATACAGGGTTTCGATGCCAATTCTTGCGCATTACGGTTCGAACACTCGAACACCTATACGGATTCTCCTGCACAGTGGCAGATATGTAAATACGGGGTTTACATACCATTTCTTGCGCATTACGGTTCGAATACTCGAACACCTATACGGATTCTCCTGCACAGTGGCAGATATGTGAATACGGAGTTTACAGACCATTTCTTGCGCATTACGGTTCGAACACTCGAACACCTATACGGATTCTCCTGCACAGTGGCAGATATGTAAATACGGGTTTCCATACCAATTCTTGCGCATTACGGTTCGAACACCCGAACACCTATACGGATTCTCCTGCACAGTGGCAGATATGTAAATACGGGGTTTACATACCATTTCTTGCGCATTACGATTCGAACACTCGAACACCTATACAGATTCTCCAGCACAGTGGCAGATATGTAAATATGGGGTTTCGATACCAATTCTTGCGCATTACGGTTCGAACACTCGAACACCTATACGGATTCTCCTGCACAGTGGCAGATATGTAAATACGGGGTTTACATACCATTTCCTGCGCATTACGGTTCGAATCCTCGAACACCTATACGGATTCTCCTGCACAGTGGCAGAAATGTAAATACGGGGTTTACATACCATTTCTTGCGCATTACGGTTCGAACACTCGAACACCTATACGGATTCTCCTGCACAGTGGCAGATATGTAAATACGGGGTTTCCATACCAATTCTTGCGCATTACGGTTCGAACACCCGAACACCTATACGGATTCTCCTGCACAGTGGCAGATATGTAAATACGGGGTTTACATACCATTTCTTGCGCATTACGGTTCGAACACTCGAACACCTATACAGATTCTCCTGCACAGTGACAGATATGTAAATACAGGGTTTCGATGCCAATTCTTGCGCATTACGGTTCGAACACTCGAACACCTATACGGATTCTCCTGTACAGTGGCAGATATGTAAATACGGGGTTTACATACCATTTCTTGCGCATTACGGTTCGAACACTCCAACACCTATACGGATTCTCCTACACAGTGGCAGATATGTAAATACGGGGTTTCCATACCAATTCTTGCGCATTACGGTTCGAACACCCGAACACCTATACGGATTCTCCTGCACAGTGGCAGATATGTAAATACGGGGTTTACATACCATTTCTTGCGCATTACGGTTTGAACACTCAAACACCTATACGGATTCTCCTACACAGTGGCAGATATGTAAATACGGGGTTTCGATACCAATTCTTGCGCATTACGGTTCGAACACCTATACGGATTCTCCTGCACAGTGGCAGATATGTAAATACAGGGTTTCGATACCAATTCTTGCGCATTACGGTTCGAACACCTATACGGATTCTCCTGCATAGTGGCAGATATATAAATACGGGATTTCGATACCAATTCTTGCGCATTACGGTTCGAACACTCGAACACCTATACGGATTCTCCTGCACAGGGGCAGATATGTAAATACGGGGTTTACATACCATTTCTGGCGCATTACGGTTCGAACACTCGAGCACCTATACGGATTCTCCTGCACAGTGGCAGATATGTAAATACGGGGTTTCGATACCAATTCTTGCGCATTACGGTTCGAACACTCGAACACCTATACGGATTCTCCTACACAGTGGCAGATATGTAAATACGGGGTTTACATACCATTTCTTGCGCATTACGGTTCGAACACTCGAACACCTATACAGATTCTCCTGCACAGTGGCAGATATGTAAATACAGGGTTTCGATGCCAATTCTTGCGCATTACGGTTCGAACACTCGAACACCTATACGGATTCTCCTGCATAGTGGCAGATATGTAAATACGGGGTTTACATACCATTTCTTGCGCATTACGGTTCGAATACTCGAACACCTATACGGATTCTCCTGCACAGTGGCAGATATGTAAATACGGAGTTTACATACCATTTCTTGCGCATTACGGTTCGAACACTCGAACACCTATACGGATTCTCCTGCACAGTGGCAGATATGTAAATACGGGTTTCCATACCAATTCTTGCGCATTACGGTTCGAACACCCGAACACCTATACGGATTCTCCTGCACAGTGGCAGATATGTAAATACGGGGTTTACATACCATTTCTTGCGCATTACGATTCGAACACTCGAACACCTATACAGATTCTCCAGCACAGTGGCAGATATGTAAATATGGGGTTTCGATACCAATTCTTGCGCATTACGGTTCGAACACTCGAACACCTATACGGATTCTCCTGCACAGTGGCAGATATGTAAATACGGGGTTTACATACCATTTCTTGCGCATTACGGTTCGAATACTCGAACACCTATACGGATTCTCCTGCACAGTGGCAGAAATGTAAATACGGGGTTTACATACCATTTCTTGCGCATTACGGTTCGAACACTCGAACACCTATACGGATTCTCCTGCACAGTGGCAGATATGTAAATACGGGGTTTCCATACCAATTCTTGCGCATTACGGTTCGAACACCCGAACACCTATACGGATTCTCCTGCACAGTGGCAGATATGTAAATACGGGGTTTACATACCATTTCTTGCGCATTACGGTTCGAACACTCGAACACCTATACAGATTCTCCTGCACAGTGGCAGATATGTAAATACAGGGTTTCGATGCCAATTCTTGCGCATTACGGTTCGAACACTCGAACACCTATACGGATTCTCCTGCACAGTGGCAGATATGTAAATACGGGGTTTACATACCATTTCTTGCGCATTACGGTTCGAATACTCGAACACCTATACGGATTCTCCTGCACAGTGGCAGATATGTAAATACGGAGTTTACATACCATTTCTTGCGCATTACGGTTCGAACACTCGAACACCTATACGGATTCTCCTGCACAGTGGCAGATATGTAATTACGGGGTTTCCATACCAATTCTTGCGCATTACGGTTCGAACACCCGAACACCTATACGGATTCTCCTGCACAGTGGCAGATATGTAAATACGGGGTTTACATGCCATTTCTTGCGCATTACGGTTTGAACACTCAAACACCTATACGGATTCTCCTACACAGTGGCAGATATGTAAATACGGGGTTTCGATACCAATTCTTGCGCATTACGGTTCGAACACCTATACGGATTCTCCTGCACAGTGGCAGATATGTAAATACAGGGTTTCGATACCAATTCTTGCGCATTACGGTTCGAACACCTATACGGATTCTCCTGCATAGTGGCAGATATATAAATACGGGGTTTCGATACCAATTCTAGCGCATTACAGTTCGAACACTCGAACACCTATACGGATTCTCCTGCACAGGGGCAGATATGTAAATACGGGGTTTACATACCATTTCTTGCGCATTACGGTTCGAACACTCGAGCACCTATACGGATTCTCCTGCACAGTGGCAGATATGTAAATACGGGGTTTCGATACCAATTCTTGCGCATTACGGTTCGAACACTCGAACACCTATACGGATTCTCCTACACAGTGGCAGATATGTAAATACGGGGTTTACATACCATTTCTTGCGCATTACGGTTTGAACACTCGAACACCTATACAGATTCTCCTGCACAGTGGCAGATATGTAAATACAGGGTTTCGATGCCAATTCTTGCGCATTACGGTTCGAACACTCGAACACCTATACGGATTCTCCTGCACAGTGGCAGATATGTAAATACGGGGTTTACATACCATTTCTTGAGCATTACGGTTCGAATACTCGAACACCTATACGGATTCTCCTGCACAGTGGCAGATATGTAAATACGGAGTTTACATACCATTTCTTGCGCATTACGGTTCGAACACTCGAACACCTATACGGATTCTCCTGCACAGTGGCAGATATGTAAATACGGGGTTTCCATACTATTTCTTGCGCATTACGGTTCGAACACTCGAACACCTATACGGATTCTCCTGCACAGTGGCAGATATGTAAATACGGGGTTTACATACCATTTCTTGCGCATTACGGTTCGAACACCCGAACACCTATACAGATTCTCCTGCACAGTGGCAGATATGTAAATACAGGGTTTCGATGCCAATTCTTGCGCATTACGGTTCGAACACTCGAACACCTATACGGATTCTCCTGCACAGTGGCAGATATGTAAATACGGGGTTTACATACCATTTCTTGCGCATTACGGTTCGAATACTCGAACACCTATACGGATTCTCCTGCACAGTGGCAGATATGTAAATACGGAGTTTACATACCATTTCTTGCGCATTACGGTTCGAACACTCGAACACCTATACGGATTCTCCTGCACAGTGGCAGATATGTAAATACGGGGTTTCCATACCAATTCTTGCGCATTACGGTTCGAACACCCGAACACCTATACGGATTCTCCTGCACAGTGGCAGATATGTAAATACGGGGTTTACATACCATTTCTTGCGCATTACGGTTTGAACACTCAAACACCTATACGGATTCTCCTACACAGTGGCAGATATGTAAATACGGGGTTTCGATACAAATTCTTGCGCATTACGGTTCGAACACCTATACGGATTCTCCTGCACAGTGGCAGATATGTAAATACAGGGTGTCGATACCAATTCTTGCGCATTACGGTTCGAACACCTATACGGATTCTCCTGCATAGTGGCAGATATATAAATACGGGGTTTCGATACCAATTCTTGCGCATTACGGTTCGAACACTCGAACACCTATACGGATTCTCCTGCACAGGGGCAGATATGTAAATACGGGGTTTACATACCATTTCTTGCGCATTACGGTTCGAACACTCGAGCACCTATACGGATTCTCCTGCACAGTGGCAGATATGTAAATACGGGGTTTCGATACCAATTCTTGCGCATTACGGTTCGAACACTCGAACACCTATACAGATTCTCCTGCACAGTGGCAGATATGTAAATACAGGGTTTCGATGCCAATTCTTGCGCATTACGGTTCGAACACTCGAACACCTATACGGATTCTCCTACACAGTGGCAGATATGTAAATACGGGGTTTACATACCATTTCTTGCGCATTACGGTTTGAACACTCGAACACCTATACAGATTCTCCTGCACAGTGGCAGATATGTAAATACAGGGTTTCGATGCCAATTCTTGCGCATTACGGTTCGAACACTCGAACACCTATACGGATTCTCCTGCACAGTGGCAGATATGTAAATACGGGGTTTACATACCATTTCTTGAGCATTACGGTTCGAATACTCGAACACCTATACGGATTCTCCTGCACAGTGGCAGATATGTAAACACGGAGTTTACATACCATTTCTTGCGCATTACGGTTCGAACACTCGAACACCTATACGGATTCTCCTGCACAGTGGCAGATATGTAAATACGGGGTTTCCATACCAATTCTTGCGCATTACGGTTCGAACACCCGAACACTTATACGGATTCTCCAGCACAGTGGCAGATATGTAAATACGGGGTTTACATACCATTTCTTGCGCATTACGATTCGAACACTCGAACACCTATACAGATTCTCCAGCACAGTGGCAGATATGTAAATATGGGGTTTCGATACCAATTCTTGCGCATTACGGTTCGAACACTCGAACACCTATACGGATTCTCCTGCACAGTGGCAGATATGTAAATACGGGGTTTACATACCATTTCTTGCGCATTACGGTTCGAATACTCGAACACCTATACGGATTCTCCTGCACAGTGGCAGAAATGTAAATACGGGGTTTACATACCATTTCTTGCGCATTACGGTTCGAACACTCGAACACCTATACGGATTCTCCTGCACAGTGGCAGATATGTAAATACGGGGTTTCCATACCAATTCTTGCGCATTACGGTTCGAACACCCGAACACCTATACGGATTCTCCTGCACAGTGGCAGATATGTAAATACGGGGTTTACATACCATTTCTTGCGCATTACGGTTCGAACACCCGAACACCTATACAGATTCTCCTGCACAGTGGCAGATATGTAAATACAGGGTTTCGATGCCAATTCTTGCGCATTACGGTTCGAACACTCGAACACCTATACGGATTCTCCTGCACAGTGGCAGATATGTAAATACGGGGTTTACATACCATTTCTTGCGCATTACGGTTCGAATACTCGAACACCTATACGGATTCTCCTGCACAGTGGCAGATATGTAAATACGGAGTTTACATACCATTTCTTGCGCATTACGGTTCGAACACTCGAACACCTATACGGATTCTCCTGCACAGTGGCAGATATGTAAATACGGGGTTTCCATACCAATTCTTGCGCATTACGGTTCGAACACCCGAACACCTATACGGATTCTCCTGCACAGTGGCAGATATGTAAATACGGGGTTTACATACCATTTCTTGCGCATTACGGTTTGAACACTCAAACACCTATACGGATTCTCCTACACAGTGGCAGATATGTAAATACGGGGTTTCGATACAAATTCTTGCGCATTACGGTTCGAACACCTATACGGATTCTCCTGCACAGTGGCAGATATGTAAATACAGGGTGTCGATACCAATTCTTGCGCATTACGGTTCGAACACCTATACGGATTCTCCTGCATAGTGGCAGATATATAAATACGGGGTTTCGATACCAATTCTTGCGCATTACGGTTCGAACACTCGAACACCTATACGGATTCTCCTGCACAGGGGCAGATATGTAAATACGGGGTTTACATACCATTTCTTGCGCATTACGGTTCGAACACTCGAGCACCTATACGGATTCTCCTGCACAGTGGCAGATATGTAAATACGGGGTTTCGATACCAATTCTTGCGCATTACGGTTCGAACACTCGAACACCTATACAGATTCTCCTGCACAGTGGCAGATATGTAAATACAGGGTTTCGATGCCAATTCTTGCGCATTACGGTTCGAACACTCGAACACCTATACGGATTCTCCTACACAGTGGCAGATATGTAAATACGGGGTTTACATACCATTTCTTGCGCATTACGGTTTGAACACTCGAACACCTATACAGATTCTCCTGCACAGTGGCAGATATGTAAATACAGGGTTTCGATGCCAATTCTTGCGCATTACGGTTCGAACACTCGAACACCTATACGGATTCTCCTGCACAGTGGCAGATATGTAAATACGGGGTTTACATACCATTTCTTGAGCATTACGGTTCGAATACTCGAACACCTATACGGATTCTCCTGCACAGTGGCAGATATGTAAATACGGAGTTTACATACCATTTCTTGCGCATTACGGTTCGAACACTCGAACACCTATACGGATTCTCCTGCACAGTGGCAGATATGTAAATACGGGGTTTCCATACCAATTCTTGCGCATTACGGTTCGAACACCCGAACACTTATACGGATTCTCCAGCACAGTGGCAGATATGTAAATACGGGGTTTACATACCATTTCTTGCGCATTACGATTCGAACACTCGAACACCTATACAGATTCTCCAGCACAGTGGCAGATATGTAAATATGGGGTTTCGATACCAATTCTTGCGCATTACGGTTCGAACACTCGAACACCTATACGGATTCTCCAGCACAGTGGCAGATATGTAAATACGGGGTTTACATACCATTTCTTGCGCATTACGGTTCGAATACTCGAACACCTATACGGATTCTCCTGCACAGTGGCAGAAATGTAAATACGGGGTTTACATACCATTTCTTGCGCATTACGGTTCGAACACTCGAACACCTATACGGATTCTCCTGCACAGTGGCAGATATGTAAATACGGGGTTTCCATACCAATTCTTGCGCATTACGGTTCGAACACCCGAACACCTATACGGATTCTCCTGCACAGTGGCAGATATGTAAATACGGGGTTTACATACCATTTCTTGCGCATTACGGTTCGAACACCCGAACACCTATACAGATTCTCCTGCACAGTGGCAGATATGTAAATACAGGGTTTCGATGCCAATTCTTGCGCATTACGGTTCGAACACTCGAACACCTATACGGATTCTCCTGCACAGTGGCAGATATGTAAATACGGGGTTTACATACCATTTCTTGCGCATTACGGTTCGAATACTCGAACACCTATACGGATTCTCCTGCACAGTGGCAGATATGTAAATACGGAGTTTACATACCATTTCTTGCGCATTACGGTTCGAACACTCGAACACCTATACGGATTCTCCTGCACAGTGGCAGATATGTAAATACGGGGTTTCCATACCAATTCTTGCGCATTACGGTTCGAACACCCGAACACCTATACGGATTCTCCTGCACAGTGGCAGATATGTAAATACGGGGTTTACATACCATTTCTTGCGCATTACGGTTTGAACACTCAAACACCTATACGGATTCTCCTACACAGTGGCAGATATGTAAATACGGGGTTTCGATACAAATTCTTGCGCATTACGGTTCGAACACCTATACGGATTCTCCTGCACAGTGGCAGATATGTAAATACAGGGTGTCGATACCAATTCTTGCGCATTACGGTTCGAACACCTATACGGATTCTCCTGCATAGTGGCAGATATATAAATACGGGGTTTCGATACCAATTCTTGCGCATTACGGTTCGAACACTCGAACACCTATACGGATTCTCCTGCACAGGGGCAGATATGTAAATACGGGGTTTACATACCATTTCTTGCGCATTACGGTTCGAACACTCGAGCACCTATACGGATTCTCCTGCACAGTGGCAGATATGTAAATACGGGGTTTCGATACCAATTCTTGCGCATTACGGTTCGAACACTCGAACACCTATACAGATTCTCCTGCACAGTGGCAGATATGTAAATACAGGGTTTCGATGCCAATTCTTGCGCATTACGGTTCGAACACTCGAACACCTATACGGATTCTCCTGCACAGGGGCAGATATGTAAATACGGGGTTTACATACCATTTCTTGAGCATTACGGTTCGAACACTCGAGCACCTATACGGATTCTCCTGCACAGTGGCAGATATGTAAATACGGGGTTTCGATACCAATTCTTGCGCATTACGGTTCGAACACTCGAACACCTATACGGATTCTCCTACACAGTGGCAGATATGTAAATACGGGGTTTACATACCATTTCTTGCGCATTACGGTTTGAACACTCGAACACCTATACAGATTCTCCTGCACAGTGGCAGATATGTAAATACAGGGTTTCGATGCCAATTCTTGCGCATTACGGTTCGAACACTCGAACACCTATACGGATTCTCCTGCACAGTGGCAGATATGTAAATACGGGGTTTACATACCATTTCTTGCGCATTACGGTTCGAATACTCGAACACCTATACGGATTCTCCTACACAGTGGCAGATATGTAAATACGGAGTTTACATACCATTTCTTGCGCATTACGGTTCGAACACTCGAACACCTATACGGATTCTCCTGGACAGTGGCAGATATGTAAATACGGGGTTTCCATACCAATTCTTGCGCATTACGGTTCGAACACCCGAACACCTATACGGATTCTCCAGCACAGTGGCAGATATGTAAATACGGGGTTTACATACCATTTCTTGCGCATTACGATTCGAACACTCGAACACCTATACAGATTCTCCAGCACAGTGGCAGATATGTAAATATGGGGTTTCGATACCAATTCTTGCGCATTACGGTTCGAACACTCGAACACCTATACGGATTCTCCTGCACAGTGGTAGATATGTAAATACGGGGTTTACATACCATTTCTTGCGCATTACGGTTCGAATACTCGAACACCTATACGGATTCTCCTGCACAGTGGCAGAAATGTAAATACGGGGTTTACATACCATTTCTTGCGCATTACGGTTCGAACACTCGAACACCTATACGGATTCTCCTGCACAGTGGCAGATATGTAAATACAGGGTTTCCATACCAATTCTAGCGCATTACGGTTCGAACACCCGAACACCTATACGGATTCTCCTGCACAGTGGCAGATATGTAAATACGGGGTTCACATACCATTTCTTGCGCATTACGGTTCGAACACTCGAACACCTATACAGATTCTCCTGCACAGTGGCAGATATGTAAATACAGGGTTTCGATGCCAATTCTTGCGCATTACGGTTCGAACACTCGAACACCTATACGGATTCTCCTGCACAGTGGCAGATATGTAAATACGGGGTTTACATACCATTTCTTGCGCATTACGGTTCGAATACTCGAACACCTATACGGATTCTCCTGCACAGTGGCAGATATGTAAATACGGAGTTTACATACCATTTCTTGCGCATTACGGTTCGAACACTCGAACACCTATACGGATTATCCTGCACAGTGGCAGATATGTAAATACGGGTTTCCATACCAATTCTTGCGCATTACGGTTCGAACACCCGAACACCTATACGGATTCTTCTGCACAGTGGCAGATATGTAAATACGGGGTTTACATACCATTTCTTGCGCATTACGATTCGAACACTCGAACACCTATACAGATTCTCCAGCACAGTGGCAGATATGTAAATATGGGGTTTCGATACCAATTCTTGCGCATTACGGTTCGAACACTCGAACATCTATACGGATTCTCCTGCACAGTGGCAGATATGTAAATACGGGGTTTACATACCATTTCTTGCGCATTACAGTTCGAATACTCGAACACCTATACGGATTCTCCTGCACAGTGGCAGAAATGTAAATACGGGGTTTACATACCATTTCTTGCGCATTACGGTTCGAACACTCGAACACCTATACGGATTCTCCTGCACAGTGGCAGATATGTAAATACGGGGTTTCCATACCAATTCTTGCGCATTACGGTTCGAACACCCGAACACCTATACGGATTCTCCTGCACAGTGGCAGATATGTAAATACGGGGTTTACATACCATTTCTTGCGCATTACGGTTCGAACACTCGAACACCTATACAGATTCTCCTGCACAGTGGCAGATATGTAAATACAGGGTTTCGATGCCAATTCTTGCGCATTACGGTTCGAACACTCGAACACCTATACGGATTCTCCTGCACAGTGGTAGATATGTAAATACGGGGTTTACATACCATTTCTTGCGCATTACGGTTCGAATACTCGAACACCTATACGGATTCTCCTGCACAGTGGCAGATATGTAAATACGGAGTTTACATACCATTTCTTGCGCATTACGGTTCGAACACTCGAACACCTATACGGATTCTCCTGCACAGTGGTAGATATGTAAATACGGGGTTTCCATACCAATTCTTGCGCATTACGGTTCGAACACCCGAACACCTATACGGATTCTCCTGCACAGTGGCAGATATGTAAATACGGGGTTTACATACCATTTCTTGCGCATTACGGTTTGAACACTCAAACACCTATACGGATTCTCCTACACAGTGGCAGATATGTAAATACGGGGTTTCGATACCAATTCTTGCGCATTACGGTTCGAACACCTATACGGATTCTCCTGCACAGTGGCAGATATGTAAATACAGGGTTTCGATACCAATTCTTGCGCATTACGGTTCGAACACCTATACGGATTCTCCTGCATAGTGGCAGATATATAAATACGGGGTTTCGATACCAATTCTTGCGCATTACGGTTCGAACACTCAAACACCTATACGGATTCTCCTGCACAGGGGTAGATATGTAAATACGGGGTTTACATACCATTTCTTGCGCATTACGGTTCGAACACTCGAGCACCTATACGGATTCTCCTGCACAGTGGCAGATATGTAAATACGGGGTTTCGATACCAATTCTTGCGCATTACGGTTCGAACACTCGAACACCTATACGGATTCTCCTACACAGTGGCAGATATGTAAATACGGGGTTTACATACCATTTCTTGCGCATTACGGTTTGAACACTCGAACACCTATACAGATTCTCCTGCACAGTGGCAGATATGTAAATACAGGGTTTCGATGCCAATTCTTGCGCATTACGGTTCGAACACTCGAACACCTATACGGATTCTCCTGCACAGTGGCAGATATGTAAATACGGGGTTTACATACCATTTCTTGCGCAATACGGTTCGAATACTCGAACACCTATACGGATTCTCCTGCACAGTGGCAGATATGTAAATACGGAGTTTACATACCATTTCTTGCGCATTACGGTTCGAACACTCGAACACCTATACGGATTCTCCTGGACAGTGGCAGATATGTAAATACGGGGTTTCCATACCAATTCTTGCGCATTACGGTTCGAACACCCGAACACCTATACGGATTCTCCAGCACAGTGGCAGATATGTAAATACGGGGTTTGCATACCATTTCTTGCGCATTACGATTCGAACACTCGAACACCTATACAGATTCTCCAGCACAGTGGCAGATATGTAAATATGGGGTTTCGATACCAATTCTTGCGCATTACGGTTCGAACACTCGAACACCTATACGGATTCTCCTGCACAGTGGCAGATATGTAAATACGGGGTTTACATACCATTTCTTGCGCATTACGGTTCGAATACTCGAACACTATACGAATTCTCCTGCACAGTGGCAGAAATGTAAATACGGGGTTTACATACCATTTCTTGCGCATTACGGTTCGAACACTCGAACACCTATACGGATTCTCCTGCACAGTGGCAGATATGTAAATACGGGGTTTCCATACCAATTCTTGCGCATTACGGTTCGAACACCCGAACACCTATACGGATTCTCCTGCACAGTGGCAGATATGTAAATACGGGGTTTACATACCATTTCTTGCGCATTACGGTTTGAACACTCAAACACCTATACGGATTCTCCTACACAGTGGCAGATATGTAAATACGGGGTTTCGATACCAATTCTTGCGCATTACGGTTCGAACACCTATACGGATTCTCCTGCACAGTGGCAGATATGTAAATACAGGGTTTCGATACCAATTCTTGCGCATTACGGTTCGAACACCTATACGGATTCTCCTGCATAGTGGCAGATATATAAATACGGGGTTTCGATACCAATTCTTGCGCATTACGGTTCGAACACTCGAACACCTATACGGATTCTCCTGCACAGGGGCAGATATGTAAATACGGGGTTTACATACCATTTCTTGCTCATTACGGTTCGAACACTCGGGCACCTATACGGATTCTCCTGCACAGTGGCAGATATGTAAATACGGGGTTTCGATACCAATTCTTGCGCATTACGGTTCGAACACTCGAACACCTATACGGATTCTCCTACACAGTGGCAGATATGTAAATACGGGGTTTCCATACTATTTCTTGCGCATTACGGTTCGAACACTCGAACACCTATACGGATTCTCCTGCACAGTGGCAGATATGTAAATACGGGGTTTACATAACATTTCTTGCGCATTACGGTTGTAACACTCGAACACCTCTACGGATTCTCCTGCACAGTGGCAGATATGTAAATACGGGGTTTCCATACCAATTGTTGCGCATTACGGTTCGAACACCCGAACACCTATACGGATTCTCCTGCACAGTGGCAGATATGTAAATACGGGGTTTACATACCATTTCTTGCGCATTACGGTTCGAACACTCAAACACCTCTACGGATTCTCCTGCATAGTGGCAGATATGTAAATACGGGGTTTCCATACCAATTGTTGCGCATTACGGTTCGAACACTCGAACACCTATACGGATTCTCCTGCACAGTGGCAGATATGTAAATACGGGGTTTACATACCATTTCTTGCGCATTACGGTTCGAACACTCGAACACCTCTACGGATTCTCCTGCACAGTGGCAGATATGTAAATACGGGGTTTCCATACCATTTCTTGCGCATTACGGTTCGAACACTCGAACACCTATACGGATTCTCCTGCACAGCGGCAGATACGTAAATACGGGGTTTCGATACCAATTCTTGCGCATTACGGTTCGAACACTCGAACACCGATACGGATTCTCCTGCACAGTGGCAGATATGTAAATACGGGGTTTACATACCATTTCTTGCGCATTACGGTTCGAACACTCGAACACCTATACGGATTCTCCTGCACAGTGGCAGATGTGTAAATACGGGGTTTCCATACCAATTGTTGCGCATTACGGTTCGAACACCCGAACACCTATACGGATTCTCCTGCACAGTGGCAGATATGTAAATACGGGGTTTACATACCATTTCTTGCGCATTACGGTTCGAACACCCAAACACCTCTACGGATTCTCCTGCACAGTGGCAGATATGTAAATACGGGGTTTCCATACCAATTGTTGCGCATTACGGTTCGAACACTCGCACACCTATACGGATTCTCCTGCACAGTGGCAAATATGTAAATACGGGGTTTACATTCCATTTCTTGCGCATTACGGTTCGAACACTCGAACACCTATACGGATTCTCCTGCACTGTGGCAGATATGTAAATATGGGGTTTCCATACCATTTCTTGCGCATTACGGTTCGAACACTCGAACACCTATACGGATTCTCCTGCATAGTGGCAGATATGTAAATACGGGGTTTCGATACCAATTCTTCCGCATTACGGTTCGAACACTCGAACACCTATACGGATTCTCCTGGACAGTGGCAGATATGTAAATACGGGGTTTCCATACTATATCTTGCGCATTACGGTTCGAACACTCGAACACCTATACGGATTCTCCTGCACAGTGGCAGATATGTAAATACGGGGTTTACATAACATTTCTTGCGCATTACGGTTCGAACACTCAAACACCTCTACAGATTCTCCGGCACAGTGGCAGATATGTAAATACGGGGTTTCCATACCAATTGTTGCGCATTACGGTTCGAACACTCGAACACCTATACGGATTTTCCTGCACAGTGGCAGATATGTAAATACGGGGTTTCGATACCAATTCTTGCGCATTACGGTTCGAACACTCGAACACCAACACAGATTCTCCTGCACAGTAGCAGATATGTAAATACGGAGTTTACATACCATTTCTTGCGCATTACGGTTCGAACACTCGAACACCTATACGGATTCTCCTGCACAGTGGCAGATATGTAAAGACGGGGTTTACATACCATTTCTTGGGCATTACGGTTCGAACACTCGAACACCTATACGGATTTTCCTGCACAGTGGCAGATATGTAAATACGGGATTTCGATACCAATTCTTGCGCATTACGGTTCGAACACTCGAACACCTATACGGATTCTCCTGCACAGTGGCAGATATGTAAATACGGGGTTTACATACCATTTCTTGCGCATTACGGTTCGAATACTCGAACACCTATACGGATTCTCCTGCAAAGTGGCAGATATGTAAATACGGGGTTTACATACCATTTCTTGCGCATTACGGTTCGAACAATCGAACACCTATACAGATTCTCCTGCACAGTGGCAGATATGTAAATACGGGGTTTCCATACCAATTCTTGCGCATTACGGTTCGAACACCCGAACACCTATACGGATTCTCCTGCATAGTGGCAGATATGTAAATACGGGGTTTACATACCATTTCTTGCGCATTACGATTCGAATACTCGAACACCTATACAGATTCTCCTGCACAGTGGCAGATATGTAAATACGGGGTTTCGATACCAATTCTTGCGCATTACGGTTCGAACACTCGAACACCTATACGGATTCTCCTGCACAGTGGCAGATATGTAAATACGGGGTTTACATACCATTTCTTGCGCATTACGGTTCGAATACTCGAACACCTATACGGATTCTCCTGCACAGTGGCAGATATGTAAATACGGGGTTTACATATCATTTCTTGCGCATTACGGTTCGAACAGTCGAACACCTACATGGATTCTCCTGCACTGTGGCAGATATGTAAATACGGGGTTTACATACCATTTCTTGGGCATTACGGTTCGAACACTCGAACACCTATACGGATTCTCCTGCACAGTGGCAGATATGTAAATACGGGGTTTACATACCATTTCTTGCGCATTACAGTTAGAACACCCGAACACCTATACGGATTCTCCTGCACAGTGGTAGATATGTTAATACGGGGTTTACATACTATTTCTTGCGCATTACGGTTCGAACACTCGAACACCTATACGGATTCTCCTGCACAGTGGCAGATATGTAAATACGGGGTTTCCATACCAATTCTTGCGCATTACGGTTCGAACACCCGAACACCTATACGGATTCTCCTGCACAGTGGCAGATATGTAAATACGGGGTTTACATACCATTTCTTACGCATTACGGTTCGAACACTCGAACACCTATACAGATTCTCCTGCACAGTGGCAGATATGTAAATACAGGGTTTCGATGCCAATTCTTGCGCATTACGTTTCGAACACTCGAACACCTATACGGATTCTCCTGCACAGTGGCAGATATGTAAATACGGGGTTTACATACCATTTCTTGCGCATTACGGTTCGAATACTCGAACACCTATACGGATTCTCCTGCACAGTGGCAGATATGTAAATACGGAGTTTACATACCATTTCTTGCGCATTACGGTTCGAACACTCGAACACCTATACGGATTCTCCTGCACAGTGGCAGATATGTAAATACGGGGTTTCCATACCAATTCTTGCGCATTACGGTTCGAACACCCGAACACCTATACGGATTCTCCTGCACAGTGGCAGATATGTAAATACGGGGTTTACATACCATTTCTTGCGCATTACGATTCGAACACTCGAACACCTATACAGATTCTCCAGCACAGTGGCAGATATGTAAATATGGGGTTTCGATACCAATTCTTGCGCATTACGGTTCGAACACTCGAACACCTATACGGATTCTCCTGCACAGTGGCAGATATGTAAATACGGGGTTTACATACCATTACTTGCGCATTACGGTTCGAATACTCGAACACCTATACGGATTCTCCTGCACAGTGGCAGAAATGTAAATACGTGGTTTACATACCATTTCTTGCGCATTACGGTTCGAACACTCGAACACCTATACGGATTCTCCTGCACAGTGGCAGATATGTAAATACGGGGTTTCCATACCAATTCTTGCGCATTACGGTTCGAACACCCGAACACCTATACGGATTCTCCTGTACAGTGGCAGATATGTAAATACGGGGTTTACATACCATTTCTTGCGCATTACGGTTCGAACACTCGAACACCTATACAGATTCTCCTGCACAGTGGCAGATATGTAAATACAGGGTTTCGATGCCAATTCTTGCGCATTACGGTTCGAACACTCGAACACCTATACGGATTCTCCTGCACTGTGGCAGATATGTAAATACGGGGTTTACATACCATTTCTTGCGCATTACGGTTCGAATACTCGAACACCTATACGGATTCTCCTGCACAGTGGCAGATATGTAAATACGGAGTTTACATACCATTTCTTGCGCATTACGGTTCGAACACTCGAACACCTATACGGATTCTCCTGCACAGTGGCAGATATGTAAATACGGGGTTTCCATACCAATTCTTGCGCATTACGGTTCGAACACCCGAACACCTATACGAATTCTCCTGCACAGTGGCAGATATGTAAATACGGGGTTTACATACCATTTCTTGCGCATTACGGTTTGAACACTCGAACACCTATACGGATTCTCCTACACAGTGGCAGATATGTAAATACGAGGTTTCGATACCAATTCTTGCGCATTACGGTTCGAACACCTATACGGATTCTCCTGCACAGTGGCAGATATGTAAATACAGGGTTTCGATACCAATTCTTGCGCATTACGGTTCGAACACCTATACGGATTCTCCTGCATAGTGGCAGATATGTAAATACGGGGTTTCGATACCAATTCTTGCGCATTACGGTTCAAACACTCGAACACCTATACGGATTCTCCTACACAGTGGCAGATATGTAAATACGGGGTTTCCATACTATTTCTTGCGCATTACGGTTCGAACACTTGAACACCTATACGGATTTTCCTGCACTGTGGCAGATATGTAAATACGGGGTTTACATAACATTTCTTGCGCATTACGGTTCTAATACTCGAACACCTCAACGGATTCTCCTGCACAGTGGCAGATATGTAAATACGGGGTTTCCATACCAATTGTTGCGCATTACGGTTCGAACACCCGAACACCTATACGGATTCTCCTGCACAGTGGCAGATATGTAAATACGGGATTTACATACCATTTCTTGCGCATTACGGTTCGAACACTCAAACACCTCTACGGATTCTCCTGCATAGTGGCAGATATGTAAATACGGGGTTTCCATACCAATTGTTGCGCATTACGGTTCGAACACTCGAACACCTATACGGATTCTCCTGCACAGTGGCAGATATGTAAATACGGGGTTTACATACCATTTCTTGCGCATTACGGTTCGAACACTCGAACACCTCTACGGATTCTCCTGCACAGTGGCAGATATGTAAATACGGAGTTTCCATACCATTTCTTGCGCATTACGGTTCGAACACTCGAACACCTATACGGATTCTCCTGCACAGTGGCAGATATGTAAATACGGGGTTTCGATACCAATTCTTGCGCATTACGGTTCGAACACTCGAACACCTATACGGATTCTCCTGCACAGTGGCAGATATGTAAATACGGGGTTTACATAACATTTCTTGCGCATTACGGTTCGAACACTCGAACACCTATACGGATTCTCCTGCACAGTGGCAGATGTGTAAATACGGGGTTTCCATACCAATTGTTGCGCATTACGGTTCGAACACCCGAACACCTATACGGATTCTCCTGCACAGTGGCAGATTTGTAAATACGGGGTTTACATACCATTTCTTGCGCATTACGGTTCGAACACTCAAACACCTCTACGGATTCTCCTGTACAATGGCAGATATGTAAATACGGGGTTTCCATACCAATTGTTGCGCATTACGGTTCGAACACTCGAACACCTATACGGATTCTCCTGCACAGTGGCAAATATGTAAATACGGGGTTTACATACCATTTCTTGCGCATTACGGTTCGAACACTCGAACACCTATACGGATTCTCGTGCACAGTGGCAGATATGTAAATACGGGGTTTCCATACCATTTCTTGCGCATTACGGTTCGAACACTCGAACACCTATACAGATTCTCCTGCATAGTGGCAGATATGTAAATACGGGGTTTCGATACCAATTCTTCCGCATTACGGTTCGAACACTCGAACACCTATGCGGATTCTCCTGGACAGTGGCAGATATGTAAATACGGGGTTTCCATACTATTTCTTGCGCATTACGGTTCGAACACTCGAACACCTATACGGATTCTCCTGCACAGTGGCAGATATGTAAATACGGGGTTTACATAACATTTCTTGCGCATTACGGTTCGAACACTCAAACACCTCTACGGATTCTCCTGCACAGTGGCAGATATGTAAATACGGGGTTTCCATACCAATTGTTGCGCATTACGGTTCGAACACTCGAACACCTATACGGATTTTCCTGCACAGTGGCAGATATGTAAATACGGGGTTTCGATACCAATTCTTGCGCATTACGGTTCGAACACTCGAACACCAACACAGATTCTCCTGCACAGTAGCAGATATGTAAATACGGAGTTTACATACCATTTTTTGCGCATTACAGTTCGAACACTCGAACACCTATACGGATTCTCCTGCACAGTGGCAGATATGTAAATACGGGGTTTACATACCATTTCTTGCGCATTACGGTTCCAATACTCGAACACCTATACGGATTCTCCTGCAAAGTGGCAGATATGTAAATACGGGGTTTACATACCATTTCTTGCGCATTACGGTTCGAACACTCGAACACCTATACGGATTCTCATGCACAGTGGCAGATATGTGAATACGGGGTTTCCATACCAATTCTTGCGCATTACGGTTCGAACACCCGAACACCTATACGGATTCTCCTGCACAGTGGCAGATATGTAAATACGGGGTTTACATACCATTTCTTGCGCATTACGGTTCGAACAGTCGAACACCTACATGGATTCTCCTGCACAGTGGCTGATATGTAAATACGGGGTTTACATACCATTTCTTGGGCATTACGGTTCGAACACTCGAACACCTATACGGATTCTCCTGCACAGTGGCGGATATGTAAATACGGGGTTTACATACCATTTCTTGCGCATTACAGTTCGAACACCCGAACACCTATACGGATTCTCCTGCACAGTGGTAGATATGTTAATACGGGGTTTACATACTATTTCTTGCGCATTACGGTTCGAACACTCGAACACCTATACGGATTCTCCTGCACAGTGGCAGATATGTAAATACGGGGTTTCGATACCAATTCTTGCGCATTACGGTTCGAACACTCGAACACCTATACGGATTCTCCTGCACAGTGGCAGATATGTAAATACGGGGTTTACATACCATTTCTTGCGCATTACGGTTCGAACAGTCGAACACCTACAGGGATTCTCCTGCACAGTGGCTGATATGTAAATACGGGGTTTACATACCATTTCTTGGGCATTACGGTTCGAACACTCGAACACCTATACGGATTCTCCTGCACAGTGGCAGATATGTAAATACGGGGTTTATATACCATTTCTTGCGCATTACAGTTCGAACACCCGAACACCTATACGGATTCTCCTGCACAGTGGTAGATATGTTAATACGTGGTTTACATACTATTTCTTGCGCATTACGGTTCGAACACTCGAACACCTATACGTATTCTCCTGCACAGTGGCGGATATGTAAATACGGGGTTTCCATACCAATTCTTGCGCATTACGGTTCGAACACCCGAACACCTATACGGATTCTCCTGCACAGTGGCAGATATGTAAATACGGAGTTTCCATACCAATTCTTGCGCATTACGGTTCGAACACCCGAACACCTATACGGATTCTCCTGCACAGTGGCAGATATGTAAATACGGGGTTTACATACCATTTCTTGCGCATTACGGTTCGAATACTAGAACACTTATACGGATTCTCCTGCGCAGTGGCAGATATGTAAGTACGGGGTTTACATACCATTTCTTGCGCATTACGGTTCGAACACCCGAACACCTTTACGGATTCTCCTGCACAGTGGCAGATACGTAAATACGGGGTTTACATACCATTTCTTGCGCATTACAGTTCGTACATTCGAACACCTATACGGATTCTCCTGCACAGTGGCAGATATGTTAATACGGGGTTTACATACTATTTCTTGCGCATTACGGTTCGAACACTCGAACACCTATACGGATTCTCCTGCACAGTGGCAGATATGTAAATATAGGGTTTCCATACCAATTCTTGCGCATTACGGTTCGAACACCCGAACACCTATACGGATTCTCCTGCACAGTGGCAGATATGTAAATACGTGGTTTCCATACCAATTCTTGCGCATTACGGTTCGAACACCCGAATACCTATACGGAATCTCCTGCACAGTGGCAGATATGTAAATACGGGGTTTCCATACCAATTCTTGCGCATTACGGTTCGAACACCCGAACACCTATACGGATTCTCCTGCACAGTGGCAGATATGTAAATACGGGGTTTACATACCATTTCTTGCGCATTACGGTTTGAACACTCGAACACCTATACGGATTCTCCTACACAGTGGCAGATATGTAAATACGAGGTTTCGATACCAATTCTTGCGCATTACGGTTCGAACACCTATACGGATTCTCCTGCACAGTGGCAGATATGTAAATACAGGGTTTCGATACCAATTCTTGCGCATTACGGTTCGAACACCCGAACACCTATACGGATTCTCCTGCACAGTGGCAGATATGTAAATACGGGGTTTACATACCATTTCTTGCGCATTACGGTTTGAACAGTCGAACACCTACATGGATTCTCCTGCACAGTGGCTGATATGTAAATACGGGGTTTACATACCATTTCTTGGGCATTACGGTTCGAACACTCGAACACCTATACGGATTCTCCTGCACAGTGGCAGATATGTAAATACGGGGTTTACATACCATTTCTTGCGCATTACAGTTCGAACACCCGAACACCTATACGGATTCTCCTGCACAGTGGTAGATATGTTAATACGGGGTTTACATACTATTTCTTGCGCATTACGGTTCGAACACTCGAACACCTATACGGATTCTCCGGCACAGTGGCAGATATGTAAATACGGGGTTTCGATACCAATTCTTGCGCATTACGGTTCGAACACTCGAACACCTATACGGATTCTCCTGCACAGTGGCAGATATGTAAATACGGGGTTTACATACCATTTCTTGCGCATTACGGTTCGAACAGTCGAACACCTACATGGATTCTCCTGCATAGTGGCTGATATGTAAATACGGGGTTTACATACCATTTCTTGGGTATTACGGTTCGAACACTCGAACACCTATACGGATTCTCCTGCACAGTGGCAGATATGTAAATACGGGGTTTACATACCATTTCTTGCGCATTACAGTTCGAACACCCGAACACCTATACGGATTCTCCTGCACAGTGGTAGATATGTTAATACGTGGTTTACATACTATTTCTTGCGCATTACGGTTCGAACACTCGAACACCTATACGGATTCTCCTGCACAGTGGCAGATATGTAAGTACGGGGTTTCCATACCAATTCTTGCGCATTACGGTTCGAACACCCGAACACCTATACGGATTCTCCTGCACAGTGGCAGATATGTAAATACGGGGTTTCCATACCAATTCTTGCGCATTACGGTTCGAACACCCGAACACCTATACGGATTCTCCTGCACAGTGGCAGATATGTAAATGCGGGGTTTACATACCATTTCTTGGGCATTACGGTTCGAATACTCGAACACTTATACGGATTCTCCTGCGCAGTGGCAGATATGTAAGTACGGGGTTTACATACCATTTCTTGCGCATTACGGTTCGAACACCCGAACACCTTTACGGATTCTCCTGCACAGTGGCAGATATGTAAATACGGGGTTTACATACCATTTCTTGCGCATTACAGTTCGAACATTCGAACACCTATACGGATTCTCCTGCACAGTGGCAGATATGTTAATACGGGGTTTACATACTATTTCTTGCGCATTACGGTTCGAACACTCGAACACCTATACGGATTCTCCTGCACAGTGGCAGATATGTAAATACGGGGTTTCCATACCAATTCTTGCGCATTACGGTTCGAACACCCGAACACCTATACGGATTCTCCTGCACAGTGGCAGATATGTAAATACGGGGTTTCCATACCAATTCTTGCGCATTACGGTTCGAACACCCGAATACCTATACGGAATCTCCTGCACAGTGGCAGATATGTAAATACAGGGTTTCCATACCAATTCTTGCGCATTACGGTTCGAACACCCGAACACCTATACGGAATCTCCTGCACAGTGGCAGATATGTAAATGTGGGGTTTACATACCATTTCTTGGGCATTACGGTTCGAACACTCGAACACCTATACGGATTTTCCTGCACAGTGGCAGATATGTAAATACGGGGTTTCGATACCAATTCTTGCGCATTACGGTTTGAACACTCGAACACCTATACGGATTCTCCTGCACAGTGGCAGATATGTAAATACGGGGTTTACATACCATTTCTTGCGCATTGCGGTTCGAATACTCGAACACCTATACGGATTCTCCTGCACAGTGGCAGATATGTAAATACGGGGTTTACATACCATTTCTTGCGCATTACGGTTCGAACACTCGAACACCTATACGGATTCTCCTGCACAGTGGCAGATATGTAAATACGGGGTTTCCATACCAATTCTTGCGCATTACGGTTCGAACACCCGAACACCTATACGGATTCTCCTGCACAGTAGCAGATATGTAAATACGAGGTTTACATACCATTTCTTGCGCATTACGATTGGAACACTCGAACACCTATACAGATTCTCCTGCACAGTGGCAGATATGTAAATATGGGGTTTCGATACCAATTCTTGCGCATTACGGTTCGAACACTCGAACACCTATACGGATTCTCCTGCACAGTGGCAGATATGTAAATACGGGGTTTACATTCCATTTCTTGCGCATTACGGTTCGAATACTCGAACACCTATACGGATTCTCCTGCACAGTGGCAGAAATGTAAATACGGGGTTTACATTCCATTTCTTGCGCATTACGGTTCGAACACTCGAACACCTATACGGATTCTCCTGCGCAGTGGCAGATATGTAAGTACGGGGTTTACATACCATTTCTTGCGCATTACGGTTCGAACACCCGAACACCTTTACGGATTCTCCTGCACAGTGGCAGATATGTAAATACGGGGTTTACATACCATTTCTTGCGCATTACAGTTCGAACACCCGAACACCTATACGGATTCTCCTGCACAGTGGCAGATATGTAAATACGGGGTTTCGATACCAATTCTTGCGCATTACGGTTCGAACACTCGAACACCTATACGGATTCTCCTGCACAGTGGCAGATATGTAAATACGGGGTTTACATACCATTTCTTGCGCATTACGGTTCGAATACTCGAACACCTATACGGATTCTCCTGCACAGTGGCAGAAATGTAAATACGGGGTTTACATACCATTTCTTGCGCATTACGGTTCGAACACTCGAACACCTATACGGATTCTCCTGCACAGTGGTAGATATTTAAATACGGGGTTTCCATACCAATTCTTGCGCATTACGGTTCGAACACCCGAACACCTATACGGATTCTCCTGCACAGTGGCAGATATGTAAATACGGGGTTTACATACCATTTCTTGCGCATTACGGTTCGAACACTCGAACACCTATACAGATTCTCCTGCACAGTGGCAGATATGTAAATACAGGGTTTCGATGCCAATTCTTGCGCATTACGGTTCGAACACTCGAACACCTATACGGATTCTCCTGCACAGTGGCAGATATGAAAATACGGGGTTTACATACCATTTCTTGCGCATTACGGTTCGAATTCTCGAACACCTATACGGATTCTCCTGCACAGTGGCAGATATGTAAATACGGAGTTTACATACCATTTCTTGCGCATTACGGTTCGAACACTCGAACACCTATACGGATTCTCCTGCACAGTGGCAGATATGTAAATACGGGGTTTCCATACCAATTCTTGCGCATTACGGTTCGAACACCCGAACACCTATACGGATTCTCCTGCACAGTGGCAGATATGTAAATACGGGGTTTACATACCATTTCTTGCGCATTACGGTTCCAACACTCGAACACCTATACGGATTCTCCTGCACAGTGGCAGATATGTAAATACGGGGTTTCGATACCAATTCTTGCGCATTACGGTTCGAACACTCGAACACCTATACGGATTCTCCTGCACAGTGGTAGATATGTAAATACGGGGTTTACATACCATTTCTTGCGCATTACGGTTCGAACACTCGAGCACCTATACGGATTCTCCTGCATAGTGGCAGATATGTAAATACGGGGTTTCGATACCAATTCTTGCGCATTACGGTTCGAACACTCGAACACCTCTACGGATTCTCCTGGACAGTGGCAGATTTGTAAATACGGGGTTTCCATACTATTTCTTGCGCATTACGGTTCGAACACTCGAACACCTATACGGATTCTCCTGCACAGTGGCAGATACTTAAAAACGGGGTTTACATAACATTTCTTGCGCATTACGGTTCGAACACTCGAACACCTCTACGGATTCTCCTGCACAGTGGCAGATATGTAAATACGGGGTTTCCATACCAATTGTTGCGCATTACGGTTCGAACACCCGAACACCTATACGGATTCTCCTGCACAGTGGCAGATATGTAAATACGGGGTTTACATACCATTTCTTGCGCATTACGGTTCGAACACTTGAACACCTATACGGATTCTCCTGCACAGTGGCAGATATGTAAATACGGGGTTTCCATACCAATTCTTGCGCATTACGGTTCGAACACCCGAACACCTATACGGATTCTCCTGCACAGTGGCAGATATGTAAATACGGAGTTTACATACCATTTCTTGCGCATTACGGTTCGAACACTCGAACACCTATACGGATTCTCCTGCACAGTGGCAGATATGTAAATACGGGGTTTCCATACCAATTCTTGCGCATTACGGTTCGAACACCCGAACACCTATACGGATTCTCCTGCACAGTGGCAGATATGTAAATACGGGGTTTACATACCATTTCTTGCGCATTACGGTTTGAACACTCGAACACCTATACGGATTCTCCTACACAGTGGCAGATATGTAAATACGAGGTTTCGATACCAATTCTTGCGCATTACGGTTCGAACACCTATACGGATTCTCCTGCACAGTGGCAGATATGTAAATACAGGGTTTCGATACCAATTCTTGCGCATTACGGTTCGAACACCTATACGGATTCTCCTGCATAGTGGCAGATATGTAAATACAGGGTTTCGATACCAATTCTTGCGCATTACGGTTCGAACACTCGAACACCTATACGGATTCTCCTACACAGTGGCAGATATGTAAATACGGGGTTTCCATACTATTTCTTGCGCATTACGGTTCGAACACTCGAACACTTATACGGATTTTCCTGCACAGTGGCAGATATGTAAATACGGGGTTTACATAACATTTCTTGCGCATTACGGTTCTAACACTCGAACACCTCAACGGATTCTCCTGCACAGTGGCAGATATGTAAATACGGGGTTTCCATACCAATTGTTGCGCATTACGGTTCGAACACCCGAACAACTATACGGATTCTCCTGCACATTGGCAGCTATGTAAATACGGGGTTTACATACCATTTCTTGCGCATTCCGGTTCGAACACTCAAACACCTCTACGGATTCTCCTGCATAGTGGCAGATATGTAAATACGGGGTTTCCATACCAATTGTTGCGCATTACGGTTCGAACACTCGAACACCTATACGGATTCTCCTGCACAGTGGCAGATATGTAAATACGGGGTTTACATACCATTTCTTGCGCATTACGGTTCGAACACTCGAACACCTCTACGGATTCTCCTGCACAGTGGCAGATATGTAAATACGGGGTTTCCATACCATTTCTTGCGCATTACAGTTCGAACATTCGAACACCTATACGGATTCTCCTGCACAGTGGCAGATATGTTAATACGGGGTTTACATACTATTTCTTGCGCATTACGGTTCGAACACTCGAACACCTATACGGATTCTCCTGCACAGTGGCAGATATGTAAATACGGGGTTTCCATACCAATTCTTGCGCATTACGGTTCGAACACCCGAACACCTATACGGATTCTCCTGCACAGTGGCAGATATGTAAATACGGGGTTTCCATACCAATTCTTGCGCATTACGGTTCGAACACCCGAATACCTATACGGAATCTCCTGCACAGTGGCAGATATGTAAATACAGGGTTTCCATACCAATTCTTGCGCATTACGGTTCGAACACCCGAACACCTATACGGAATCTCCTGCACAGTGGCAGATATGTAAATGTGGGGTTTACATACCATTTCTTGGGCATTACGGTTCGAACACTCGAACACCTATACGGATTTTCCTGCACAGTGGCAGATATGTAAATACGGGGTTTCGATACCAATTCTTGCGCATTACGGTTCGAACACTCGAACACCTATACGGATTCTCCTGCACAGTGGCAGATACGTAAATACGGGGTTTACATACCATTTCTTGCGCATTACGGTTCGAATACTCGAACACCTATACGGATTCTCCTGCACAGTGGCAGATATGTAAATACGGGGTTTACATACCATTTCTTGCGCATTACGGTTCGAACACTCGAACACCTATACGGATTCTCCTGCACAGTGGCAGATATGTAAATACGGGGTTTCCATACCAATTCTTGCGCATTACGGTTCGAACACCCGAACACCTATACGGATTCTCCTGCACAGTAGCAGATATGTAAATACGGGGTTTACATACCATTTCTTGCGCATTACGATTGGAACACTCGAACACCTATACAGATTCTCCTGCACAGTGGCAGATATGTAAATATGGGGTTTCGATACCAATTCTTGCGCATTACGGTTCGAACACTCGAACACCTATACGGATTCTCCTGCACAGTGGCAGATATGTAAATACGGGGTTTACATTCCATTTCTTGCGCATTACGGTTCGAATACTCGAACACCTATACGGATTCTCTTGCACAGTGGCAGAAATGTAAATACGGGGTTTACATTCCATTTCTTGCGCATTACGGTTCGAATACTCGAACACCTATACGGATTCTCCTGCGCAGTGGCAGATATGTAAGTACGGGGTTTACATACCATTTCTTGCGCATTACGGTTCGAACACCCGAACACCTTTACGGATTCTCCTGCACAGTGGCAGATATGTAAATACGGGGTTTACATACCATTTCTTGCGCATTACAGTTCGAACACCCGAACACCTATACGGATTCTCCTGCACAGTGGCAGATATGTAAATACGGGGTTTCGATACCAATTCTTGCGCATTACGGTTCGAACACTCGAACACCTATACGGATTCTCCTGCACAGTGGCAGATATGTAAATACGGGGTTTACATACCATTTCTTGCGCATTACGGTTCGAATACTCGAACACCTATACGGATTCTCCTGCACAGTGGCAGAAATGTAAATACGGGGTTTACATACCATTTCTTGCGCATTACGGTTCGAACACTCGAACACCTATACGGATTCTCCTGCACAGTGGTAGATATTTAAATACGGGGTTTCCATACCAATTCTTGCGCATTACGGTTCGAACACCCGAACACCTATACGGATTCTCCTGCACAGTGGCAGATATGTAAATACGGGGTTTACATACCATTTCTTGCGCATTACGGTTCGAACACTCGAACACCTATACAGATTCTCCTGCACAGTGGCAGATATGTAAATACAGGGTTTCGATGCCAATTCTTGCGCATTACGGTTCGAACACTCGAACACCTATACGGATTCTCCTGCACAGTGGCAGATATGAAAATACGGGGTTTACATACCATTTCTTGCGCATTACGGTTCGAATACTCGAACACCTATACGGATTCTCCTGCACAGTGGCAGATATGTAAATACGGAGTTTACATACCATTTCTTGCGCATTACGGTTCGAACACTCGAACACCTATACGGATTCTCCTGCACAGTGGCAGATATGTAAATACGGGGTTTCCATACCAATTCTTGCGCATTACGGTTCGAACACCCGAACACCTATACGGATTCTCCTGCACAGTGGCAGATATGTAAATACGGGGTTTACATACCATTTCTTGCGCATTACGGTTCCAACACTCGAACACCTATACGGATTCTCCTGCACAGTGGCAGATATGTAAATACGGGGTTTCGATACCAATTCTTGCGCATTACGGTTCGAACACTCGAACACCTATACGGATTCTCCTGCACAGTGGTAGATATGTAAATACGGGGTTTACATACCATTTCTTGGGCATTACGGTTCGAACACTCGAGCACCTATACGGATTCTCCTGCATAGTGGCAGATATGTAAATACGGGGTTTCGATACCAATTCTTTCGCATTACGGTTCGAACACTCGAACACCTCTACGGATTCTCCTGGACAGTGGCAGATTTGTAAATACGGGGTTTCCATACTATTTCTTGCGCATTACGGTTCGAACACTCGAACACCTATACGGATTCTCCTGCACAGTGGCAGATACTTAAAAACGGGGTTTACATAACATTTCTTGCGCATTACGGTTCGAACACTCGAACACCTCTACGGATTCTCCTGCACAGTGGCAGATATGTAAATACGGGGTTTCCATACCAATTGTTGCGCATTACGGTTCGAACACCCGAACACCTATACGGATTCTCCTGCACAGTGGCAGATATGTAAATACGGGGTTTACATACCATTTCTTGCGCATTACGGTTCGAACACTTGAACACCTATACGGATTCTCCTGCACAGTGGCAGATATGTAAATACGGGGTTTCCATACCAATTCTTGCGCATTACGGTTCGAACACCCGAACACCTATACGGATTCTCCTGCACAGTGGCAGATATGTAAATACGGAGTTTACATACCATTTCTTGCGCATTACGGTTCGAACACTCGAACACCTATACGGATTCTCCTGCACAGTGGCAGATATGTAAATACGGGGTTTCCATACCAATTCTTGCGCATTACGGTTCGAACACCCGAACACCTATACGGATTCTCCTGCACAGTGGCAGATATGTAAATACGGGGTTTACATACCATTTCTTGCGCATTACGGTTTGAACACTCGAACACCTATACGGATTCTCCTACACAGTGGCAGATATGTAAATACGAGGTTTCGATACCAATTCTTGCGCATTACGGTTCGAACACCTATACGGATTCTCCTGCACAGTGGCAGATATGTAAATACAGGGTTTCGATACCAATTCTTGCGCATTACGGTTCGAACACCTATACGGATTCTCCTGCATAGTGGCAGATATGTAAATACGGGGTTTCGATACCAATTCTTGCGCATTACGGTTCGAACACTCGAACACCTATACGGATTCTCCTACACAGTGGCAGATATGTAAATACGGGGTTTCCATACTATTTCTTGCGCATTACGGTTCGAACACTCGAACACTTATACGGATTTTCCTGCACAGTGGCAGATATGTAAATACGGGGTTTACATAACATTTCTTGCGCATTACGGTTCTAACACTCGAACACCTCAACGGATTCTCCTGCACAGTGGCAGATATGTAAATACGGGGTTTCCATACCAATTGTTGCGCATTACGGTTCGAACACCCGAACAACTATACGGATTCTCCTGCACATTGGCAGCTATGTAAATACGGGGTTTACATACCATTTCTTGCGCATTCCGGTTCGAACACTCAAACACCTCTACGGATTCTCCTGCATAGTGGCAGATATGTAAATACGGGGTTTCCATACCAATTGTTGCGCATTACGGTTCGAACACTCGAACACCTATACGGATTCTCCTGCACAGTGGCAGATATGTAAATACGGGGTTTACATACCATTTCTTGCGCATTACGGTTCGAACACTCGAACACCTCTACGGATTCTCCTGCACAGTGGCAGATATGTAAATACGGGGTTTCCATACCATTTCTTGCGCATTACGGTTCGAACACTCGAACACCTATACGGATTCTCCTGCACAGTGGCAGAAATGTAAATACGGGGTTTCGATACCAATTGTTGCGCATTACGGTTCGAACACTCGAACACCTATACGGATTCTCCTGCACAGTGGCAGATATGTAAATACGGGGTTTACATAACATTTCTTGCGCATTACGGTTCGAACACTCGAACACCTATACGGATTCTCGTGCACAGTGGCAGATATGTAAATACGGGGTTTCCATACCATTTCTTGCGCATTACGGTTCGAACACTCGAACACCTATACGGATTCTCCTGCATAGTGGCAGATATGTAAATACGGGGTTTCGATACCAATTCTTCCGCATTACGGTTCGAACACTCGAACACCTATACGGATTCTCCTGCACAGTGGCAGATATGTAAATACGGGGTTTCCATACTATTTCTTGCACATTACGGTTCGAACACTCGAACACCTATACGGATTCCCCTGCACAGTGGCAGATATGTAAATACGGGGTTTACATAACATTTCTTGCGCATTACGGTTCGAACACTCAAACACCTCTACGGATTCTCCTGCACAGTGACAGATATGTAAATACGGGGTTTCCATACCAATTGTTGCGCATTACGGTTCGAACACTCGAACACCTATACGGATTTTCCTGCACAGTGGCAGATATGTAAATACGGGGTTTCGATACCAATTCTTGCGCATTACGGTTCGAACACTCGAACACCAACACAGATTCTCCTGCACAGTAGCAGATATGTAAATACGGAGTTTACATACCATTTCTTGCGCATTGCGGTTCGAACACTCGAACACCTATACGGATTCTCCTGCACAGTGGCAGATATGTAAATACGGGGTTTACATACCATTTCTTGGGCATTACGGTTCGAACACTCGAACACCTATACGGATTTTCCTGCACAGTGGCAGATATGTAAATACGGGGTTTCGATACCAATTCTTGCGCATTACGGTTCGAACACTCGAACACCAATACGGATTCTCCAGCACAGTGGCAGATATGTAAATACGGGGTTTACATCCCATTTCTTGCGCATTACGGTTCGAATACTCGAACACCTATACGGATTCTCCTGCAAAGTGGCAGATATGTAAATACGGGGTTTACATACCATTTCTTGCGCATTATGGTTCGAACACTCGAACACCTATACGGATTCTCCTGTACAGTGGCAGATATGTAAATACGGGGTTTCCATACCAATTCTTGCGCATTACGGTTCGAACACCCGAACACCTATACGGATTCTCCTGCACAGTGGCAGATATGTAAATACGGGGTTTACATACCATTTCTTGCGCATTACGATTCGAACACTCGAACACCTATACAGATTCTCCTGCACAGTGGCAGATATGTAAATACGGGGTTTCGATACCAATTCTTGCGCATTACGGTTCGAACACTCGAACACCTATACGGATTCTCCTGCACAGTGGCAGATATGTAAATACGGGGTTTACATACCATTTCTTGCGCATTACGGTTCGAATACTCGAACACCTATACGGATTCTCCTGCACAGTGCCAGAAATGTAAATACGGGGTTTACATACCATTTCTTGCGCATTACGGTTCGAACACTCGAACACCTATACGGATCCTCCTGCACAGTGGTAGATATTTAAATACGGGGTTTCCATACCAATTCTTGCGCATTACGGTTCGAACACCCGAACACCTATACGGATTCTCCTGCACAGTGGCAGATATGTAAATACGGGGTTTACATACCATTTCTTGCGCATTACGGTTCGAACACTCGAACACCTATACAGATTCTCCTGCACAGTGGCAGATATGTAAATACAGGGTTTCGATGCCAATTCTTGCGCATTACGGTTCGAACACTCGAACACCTATACGGATTCTCCTGCACAGTGGCAGATATGAAAATACGGGGTTTACATACCATTTCTTGCGCATTACGGTTCGAATACTCGAACACCTATACGGATTCTCCTGCACAGTGGCAGATATGTAAATACGGAGTTTACATACCATTTCCTGCGCATTACGGTTCGAACACTCGAACACCTATACGGATTCTCCTGCACAGTGGCAGATATGTAAATACGGGGTTTCCATACCAATTCTTGCGCATTACGGTTCGAACACCCGAACACCTATACGGATTCTCTTGCATAGTGGCAGATATGTAAATACGGGGTTTACATACCATTTCTTGCGCATTACGGTTCCAACACTCGAACACCTATACGGATTCTCCTGCACAGTGGCAGATATGTAAATACGGGGTTTCGATACCAATTCTTGCGCATTACGGTTCGAACACTCGAACACCTATACGGATTCTCCTGCACAGTGGCAGATATGTAAATACGGGGTTTACATACCATTTCTTGCGCATTACGGTTCGAACACTCGAGCACCTATACGGATTCTCCTGCATAGTGGCAGATATGTAAATACGGGGTTTCGATACCAATTCTTGCGCATTACGGTTCGAACACTCGAACACCTCTACGGATTCTCCTGGACAGTGGCAGATTTGTAAATACGGGGTTTCCATACTATTTCTTGCGCATTACGGTTCGAACACTCGAACACCTATACGGATTCTCCTGCACAGTGGCAGATACTTAAATACGGGGTTTACATAACATTTCTTGCGCATTACGGTTCGAACACTCGAACACCTCTACGGTTTCTCCTGCACAGTGGCAGATATGTAAATACGGGGTTTCCATACCAATTGTTGCGCATTACGGTTCGAACACTCGAACACCTATACGGATTCTACTGCACAGTGGCAGATACGTAAATACGGGGTTTCCATACCAATTCTTGCGCATTACGGTTCGAACACCCGAACACCTATACGGATTCTCCTGCACAGTGGCAGATATGTAAATACGGAGTTTACATACCTTTCTTGCGCATTACGGTTCGAACACTCGAACACCTATACGGATTCTCCTGCACAGTGGCAGATATGTAAATACGGGGTTTCCATACCAATTCTTGCGCATTACGGTTCGAACACCCGAACACCTATACGGATTCTCCTGCACAGTGGCAGATATGTAAATACGGGGTTTACATACCATTTCTTGCGCATTACGGTTTGAACACTCGAACACCTATACGGATTCTCCTACACAGTGGCAGATATGTAAATACGGGGTTTCCATACCAATTCTTGCGCATTACGGTTCGAACACCCGAACACCTATACGGATTCTCCTGCACAGTGGCAGATATGTAAATACAGGGTTTCGATACCAATTCTTGCGCATTACGGTTCGAACACCTATACGGATTCTCCTGCACAGTGGTAGATATGTTAATACGGGGTTTGCATACTATTTCTTGCGCATTACGGTTCGAACACTCGAACACCTATACGGATTCTCCTGCACAGTGGCAGATATGTAAATACGGGGTTTCCATACCAATTCTTGCGCATTACGGTTCGAACACCCGAACACCTATACGGATTCTCCTGCACAGTGGCAGATATGCAAATACAAGGTTTCCATACCAATTCTTGCGCATTACGGTTCGAACACCCGAATACCTATACGGAATCTCGTGCACAGTGGCAGATATGTAAATACAGGGTTTCCATACCAATTCTTGCGCATTACGGTTCGAACACCCGAACACCTATACGGATTCTCCTGCACAGTGGCAGATATGTAAATACGGAGTTTACATACCTTTCTTGCGCATTACGGTTCGAACACTCGAACACCTATACGGATTCTCCTGCACAGTGGCAGATATGTAAATACGGGGTTTCCATACCAATTCTTGCGCATTACGGTTCGAACACCCGAACACCTATACGGATTCTCCTGCACAGTGGCAGATATGTAAATACGGGGTTTAAATACCATTTCTTGGGCATTACGGTTCGAACACTCGAACACCTATACGGATTTTCCTGCACCGTGGCAGATATGTAAATACGGGGTTTCGATACCAATTCTTGCGCATTACGGTTCGAACACTCGAACACCTATACGGATTCTCCTGCACAGTGGCAGATATGTAAATACGGGGTTTACATACCATTTCTTTCGCATTACGGTTCGAATACTCGAACACCTATACGGATTCTCCTGCACAGTGGCAGATATGTAAATACGGGGTTTCCATACCATTTCTTGCGCATTACGGTTCGAACACTCGAACACCTATACGGATTCTCCTGCACAGTGGCAGATATGTAAATACGGGGTTTCGATACCAATTCTTGCGCATTACGGTTCGAACACTCGAACACCTATACGGATTCTCCTGCACAGTGGCAGATATGTAAATACGGGGTTTACATAACATTTCTTGCGCATTACGGTTCGAACACTCGAACACCTATACGGATTCTCCTGCACAGTGGCAGATGTGTAAATACGGGGTTTCCATACCAATTGTTGCGCATTACGGTTCGAACACCCGAACACCTATACGGATTCTCCTGCACAGTGGCAGATTTGTAAATACGGGGTTTACATACCATTTCTTGCGCATTACGGTTCGAACACTCAAACACCTCTACGGATTCTCCTGCACAATGGCGGATATGTAAATACGGGGTTTCCATACCAATTGTTGCGCATTACGGTTCGAACACTCGAACATCTATACGGATTCTCCTGCACAGTGGCAAATATGTAAATACGGGGTTTACATACCATTTCTTGCGCATTACGGTTCGAACACTCGAACACCTATACGGATTCTCGTGCACAGTGGCAGATATGTAAATACGGGGTTTCCATACCATTTCTTGCGCATTACGGTTCGAACACTCGAACACCTATACGGATTCTCCTGCATAGTGGCAGATATGTAAATACGGGGTTTCGATACCAATTCTTCCGCATTACGGTTCGAACACTCGAACACCTATTCGGATTCTCCTGAACAGTGGCAGATATGTAAATACGGGGTTTCCATACTATTTCTTGCGCATTACGGTTCGAACACTCGAACACCTATACGGATTCTCCTGCACAGTGGCAGATATGTAAATACGGGGTTTACATAACATTTCTTGCGCATTACGGTTCGAACACTCAAACACCTCTACGGATTCTCCTGCACAGTGGCAGATATTTAAATACGGGGTTTCCATACCAATTGTTGCGCATTACGGTTCGAACACTCGAACACCTATGCGGATTTTCCTGCACAGTGGCAGATATGTAAATACGGGGTTTCGATACCAATTCTTGCGCATTACGGTTCGAACACTCGAACACCAACACAGATTCTCCTGCACAGTAGCAGATATGTAAATACGGAGTTTACATACCATTTCTTGCGCATTACGGTTCGAACACTCGAACACCTATACGGATTCTCCTGCACAGTGGCAGATATGTAAATACGGGGTTTACATACCATTTCTTGGGCATTACGGTTCGAACACTCGAACACCTATACGGATTTTCCTGCACAGTGGCAGATATGTAAATACGGGGTTTCGATACCAATTCTTGCGCATTACGGTTCGAACACTCGAACACCAATACGGATTCTCCTGCACAGTGGCAGATATGTAAATACGGGGTTTACATCCCATTTCTTGCGCATTACGGTTCGAATACTCGAACACCTATACGGATTCTCCTGCAAAGTGGCAGATATGTAAATACGGGGTTTACATACCATTTCTTGCGCATTATGGTTCGAACACTCGAACACCTATACGGATTCTCCTGTACAGTGGCAGATATGTAAATACGGGGTTTCCATACCAATTCTTGCGCATTACGGTTCGAACACCCGAACACCTATACGGATTCTCCTGCACAGTGGCAGATATGTAAATACGGGGTTTACATACCATTTCTTGCGCATTACGATTCGAACACTCGAACACCTATACAGATTCTCCTGCACAGTGGCAGATATGTAAATACGGGGTTTCGATACCAATTCTTGCGCATTACGGTTCGAACACTCGAACACCTACACGGATTCTCCTGCACAGTGGCAGATATGTAAATACGGGGTTTACATACCAATTCTTGCGCATTACGGTTCGAATACTCGAACAGCTATACGGATTCTCCTGCACAGTGGCAGATATGTAAATACGGGGTTTACATACCATTTCTTGCGCATTACGGTTCGAACAGTCGAACACCTACATGGATTCTCCTGCACAGTGGCTGATATGTAAATACGGGGTTTACATACCATTTCTTGGGCATTACGGTTCGAACACTCGAACACCTATACGGATTCTCCTGCACAGTGGCAGATATGTAAATACGGGGTTTACATACCATTTCTTGCGCATTATAGTTCGAACACCCGAACACCTATACGGATTCTCCTGCACAGTGGTAGATATGTTAATACGGGGTTTACATACTATTTCTTGCGCATTACGGTTCGAACACTCGAACACCTATACGGATTCTCCTGCACAGTGGCAGATATGTAAATACGGGGTTTCCATACCAATTCTTGCGCATTACGGTTCGAACACCCGAACACCTATACGGATTCTCCTGCACAGTGGCAGATATGTAAATACGGGGTTTCCATACCAATTCTTGCGCATTACGGTTCGAACACCCGAACACCTATACGGATTCTCCTGCACAGTGGCAGATATGTAAATACGGGGTTTACATACCATTTCTTGCGCATTACGGTTCGAATACTCGAACACATATACGGATTCTCCTGCGCAGTGGCAGATATGTAAGTACGGGGTTTACATACCATTTCTTGCGCATTACGGTTCGAACACTCGAACACCTTTACGGATTCTCCTGCACAGTGGCAGATATGTAAATACGGGGTTTACATACCATTTCTTGAGCATTACAGTTCGAACATTCGAACACCTATACGGATTCTCCTGCACAGTGGCAGATATGTTAATACGGGGTTTACATACTATTTCTTGCGCATTACGGTTCGAACACTCGAACACCTATACGGATTCTCCTGCACAGTGGCAGATATGTAAATACGGGGTTTCCATACCAATTCTTGCGCATTACGGTTCGAACACCCGAACACCTATACGGATTCTCCTGCACAGTGGCAGATATGTAAATACGGGGTTTCCATACCAATTCTTGCGCATTACGGTTCGAACACCCGAATACCTATACGGAATCTCCTGCACAGTGGCAGATATGTAAATACAGGGTTTCCATACCAATTCTTGCGCATTACGGTTCGAACACCCGAACACCTATACGGATTCTCCTGCACAGTGGCAGATATGTAAATACGGGGTTTACATACCATTTCTTGGGCATTACGGTTCGAACACTCGAACACCTATACGGATTCTCCTGCACAGTGGCAGATATGTAAATACGGGGTTTACATACCATTTCTTGCGCATTACGGTTCGAATACTCGAACACCTATACGGATTCTCCTGCACAGTGGCAGATATGTAAATACGGTGTTTACATACCATTTCTTGCGCATTACGGTTCGAACACTCGAACACCTATACGGATTCTCCTGCACAGTGGCAGATATGTAAATACGGGGTTTCCATACCAATTCTTGCGCATTACGGTTCGAACACCCGAGCACCTATACGGATTCTCCTGCACAGTGGCAGATATGTAAATACGGGGTTTACATATCATTTCTTGCGCATTACGATTCGAACACTCGAACACCTATACAGATTCTCCTGCACAGTGGCAGATATGTAAATATGGGGTTTCGATACCAATTCTTGCGCATTACGGTTCGAACACTCGAACACCTATACGGATTCTCCTGCACAGTGGCAGATATATAAATACGGGGTTTACATACCATTTCTTGCGCATTACGGTTCGAATACTCGAACACCTATACGGATTCTCCTGCACAGTGGCAGAAATGTAAATACGGGGTTTACATTCCATTTCTTGCGCATTACGGTTCGAACACTCGAACACCTATACGGATTCTCCTGCGCAGTGGCAGATATGTAAGTGCGGGGTTTACATACCATTTCTTGCGGATTACGGTTCGAACACCCGAACACCTTTACGGATTCTCCTGCACAGTGGCAGATATGTAAATACGGGGTTTACATACCATTTCTTGCGCATTACAGTTCGAACACCCGAACACCTATACGGATTCTCCTGCACAGTGGTAGATATGTTAATACGAGGTTTACATACTATTTCTTGCGCATTACGGTTCGAACACTCGAACACCTATACGGATTCTCCTGCACAGTGGCAGATATGTAAATACGGGGTTTCCATACCAATTCTTGCGCATTACGGTTCGAACACCCGAACACCTATACGGATTCTCCTGCACAGTGGCAGATATGCAAATACAGGGTTTCCATACCAATTCTTGCGCATTACGGTTCGAACACCCGAATACCTATACGGAATCTCGTGCACAGTGGCAGATATGTAAATACAGGGTTTCCATACCAATTCTTGCGCATTACGGTTCGAACACCCGAACACCTATACGGATTCTCCTGCACAGTGGCAGATATGTAAATACGGGGTTTAAATACCATTTCTTGGGCATTACGGTTCGAACACTCGAACACCTATACGGATTTTCCTGCACAGTGGCAGATATGTAAATACGGGGTTTCGATACCAATTCTTGCGCATTACGGTTCGAACACTCGAACACCTATACGGATTCTCCTGCACAGTGGCAGATATGTAAATACGGGGTTTACATACCATTTCTTTCGCATTACGATTCGAATACTCGAACACCTATACGGATTCTCCTGCACAGTGGCAGATATGTAAATACGGGGTTTACATACCATTTCTTGCGCATTACGGTTCGAACACTCGAACACCTATACGGATTCTCCTCCACAGTGGCAGATATGTAAATACGGGGTTTCCATACCAATTCTTGCGCATTACGGTTCGAACACCCGAACACCTATACGGATTCTCCTGCACAGTGGCAGATATGTAAATACGGGGTTTACACAACATTTTTTGCGCATTACGATTCGAACACTCGAACACCTATACAGATTCTCCTGCGCAGTGGCAGACATGTAAATTTGGGGTTTCGATACCGATTCTTGCGCATTACGGTTCGAACACTCGAACACCTATACGGATTCTCCTGCACAGTGGCAGATATGTAAATACGGGGTTTACATACCATTTCTTGCGCATTACGGTTCGAATACTCGAACACCTATACGGATTCTCCTGCACAGTGGCAGAAATGTAAATACGGGGTTTACATACCATTTCTTGCGCATTACGGTTCGAACACTCGAACACCTATACGGATTCTCCTGCACAGTGGTAGATATTTAAATACGGGGTTTCCATACCAATTCTTGCGCATTACGGTTCGAACACAAGAACACCTATACGGATTCTCCTGCACAGTGGCAGATATGTAAATACGGGGTTTACACACCATTTCTTGCGCATTACGGTTCGAACACTCGAACACCTATACAGATTCTCCTGCACAGTGGCAGATATGTAAATACAGGGTTTCGATGCCAATTCTTGCGCATTACGGTTCGAACACTCGAACACCTATACGGATTCTCCTGCACAGTGGCAGATATGAAAATACGGGGTTTACATACCATTTCTTGCGCATTACGGTTCGAATACTCGAACACCTATACGGATTCTCCTGCACAGTGGCAGATATGTAAATACGGAGTTTACATACCATTTCTTGCGCATTACGGTTCGAACACTCGAACACCTATACGGATTCTCCTGCACAGTGGCAGATATGTAAATACGGGGTTTCCATACCAATTCTTGCGCATTACGGTTCGAACACCCGAACACCTATACGGATTCTCCTGCACAGTGGCAGATATGTAAATACGGGGTTTACATACCATTTCTTGCGCATTACGGTTCCAACACTCGAACACCTATACGGATTCTCCTGCACAGTGGCAGATATGTAAATACGGGGTTTCGATACCAATTCTTGCGCATTACGGTTCGAACACTCGAACACCTATACGGATTCTCCTTCACAGTGGCAGATATGTAAATACGGGGTTTACATACCATTTCTTGCGCATTACGGTTCGAACACTCGAGCACCTATACGGATTCTCCTGCATAGTGGCAGATATGTAAATACGGGGTTTCGATACCAATTCTTGCGCATTACGGTTCGAACACTCGAACACCTATACGGATTCTCCTGGACAGTGGCAGATTTGTAAATACGGGGTTTCCATACTATTTCTTGCGCATTACGGTTCGAACACTCGAACACCTATACGGATTCTCCTGCACAGTGGCAGATACTTAAATACGGGGTTTACATAACATTTCTTGCGCATTACGGTTCGAACACTCGAACACCTCTACGGATTCTCCTGCACAGTGGCAGATATGTAAATACGGGGTTTCCATACCAATTGTTGCGCATTACGGTTCGAACACCCGAACACCTATACGGATTCTCCTGCACAGTGGCAGATATGTAAATACGGGGTTTCCATACCAATTGTTGCGCATTACGGTTCGAACACTCGAACACCTATACGGATTTTCCTGCACAGTGGCAGATATGTAAATAGGGGGTTTCGATACCAATTCTTGCGCATTATGGTTCGAACACTCGAACACCAACACAGATTCTCCTGCACAGTAGCAGATATGTAAATACGGAGTTTACATACCATTTCTTGCGCATTACCGTTCGAACACTCGAACACCTATACGGATTCTCCTGCACAGTGGCAGATATGTAAATACGGGGTTTACATACCATTTCTTGGGCATTACGGTTCGAACACTCGAACACCTATACGGATTTTCCTGCACAGTGGAAGATATGTAAATACGGGGTTTCGATACCAATTCTTGCGCATTACGGTTCGAACACTCGAACACCTATACGGATTCTCCTGCACAGTGGCAGATATGTAAATACGGGGTTTACATACCATTTCTTGCGCATTACGGTTCGAATACTCGAACACCTATACGGATTCTCCTGCAAAGTGGCAGATATGTAAATACGGGGTTTACATACCATTTCTTGCGCATTACGGTTCGAACACTCGAACACCTATACGGATTCTCCTGCACAGTGGCAGATATGTAAATACGGGGTTTCCATACCAATTCTTGCGCATTACGGTTCGAACACCCGAACACCTATACGGATTCTCCTGCACAGTGGCAGATATGTAAATACGGGGTTTACATACCATTTCTTGCGCATTACGATTCGAACACTCGAACACCTATACAGATTCTCCTGCACAGTGGCAGATATGTAAATATGGGGTTTCGATACCAATTCTTGCGCATTACGGTTCGAACACTCGAACACCTATACGGATTCTCCTGCACAGTGGCAGATATATAAATACGGGGTTTACATACCATTTCTTGCGCATTACGGTTCGAATACTCGAACACCTATACGGATTCTCCTGCACAGTGGCAGAAATGTAAATACGGGGTTTACATTCCATTTCTTGCGCATTACGGTTCGAACACTCGAACACCTATACGGATTCTCCTGCGCAGTGGCAGATATGTAAGTGCGGGGTTTACATACCATTTCTTGCGGATTACGGTTCGAACACCCGAACACCTTTACGGATTCTCCTGCACAGTGGCAGATATGTAAATACGGGGTTTACATACCATTTCTTGCGCATTACAGTTCGAACACCCGAACACCTATACGGATTCTCCTGCACAGTGGTAGATATGTTAATACGAGGTTTACATACTATTTCTTGCGCATTACGGTTCGAACACTCGAACACCTATACGGATTCTCCTGCACAGTGGCAGATATGTAAATACGGGGTTTCCATACCAATTCTTGCGCATTACGGTTCGAACACCCGAACACCTATACGGATTCTCCTGCACAGTGGCAGATATGCAAATACAGGGTTTCCATACCAATTCTTGCGCATTACGGTTCGAACACCCGAATACCTATACGGAATCTCGTGCACAGTGGCAGATATGTAAATACAGGGTTTCCATACCAATTCTTGCGCATTACGGTTCGAACACCCGAACACCTATACGGATTCTCCTGCACAGTGGCAGATATGTAAATACGGGGTTTAAATACCATTTCTTGGGCATTACGGTTCGAACACTCGAACACCTATACGGATTTTCCTGCACAGTGGCAGATATGTAAATACGGGGTTTCGATACCAATTCTTGCGCATTACGGTTCGAACACTCGAACACCTATACGGATTCTCCTGCACAGTGGCAGATATGTAAATACGGGGTTTACATACCATTTCTTTCGCATTACGGTTCGAATACTCGAACACCTATACGGATTCTCCTGCACAGTGGCAGATATGTAAATACGGGGTTTACATACCATTTCTTGCGCATTACGGTTCGAACACTCGAACACCTATACGGATTCTCCTCCACAGTGGCAGATATGTAAATACGGGGTTTCCATACCAATTCTTGCGCATTACGGTTCGAACACCCGAACACCTATACGGATTCTCCTGCACAGTGGCAGATATGTAAATACGGGGTTTACAGAACATTTTTTGCGCATTACGATTCGAACACTCGAACACCTATACAGATTCTCCTGCGCAGTGGCAGACATGTAAATTTGGGGTTTCGATACCGATTCTTGCGCATTACGGTTCGAACACTCGAACATCTATACGGATTCTCCTGCACAGTGGCAGATATGTAAATACGGGGTTTACATACCATTTCTTGCGCATTACGGTTCGAACACCCGAACACCTATACGGATTCTCCTGCACAGTGGCAGATATGTAAATACGGGGTTTACATACCATTTCTTGCGCATTACGGTTCGAACACTCGAACACCTATACGGATTCTCCTGCACAGTGGCAGATACTTAAATACGGGGTTTACATAACATTTCTTGCGCATTACGGTTCGAACACTCGAACACCTCTACGGATTCTCCTGCACAGTGGCAGATATGTAAATACGGGGTTTCCATACCAATTGTTGCGCATTACGGTTCGAACACCCGAACACCAATACGGATTCTCCTGCACAGTGGCAGATATGTAAATACGGGGTTTCCATACCAATTGTTGCGCATTACGGTTCGAACACTCGAACACCTATACGGATTTTCCTGCACAGTGGCAGATATGTAAATAGGGGGTTTCGATACCAATTCTTGCGCATTATGGTTCGAACACTCGAACACCAACACAGATTCTCCTGCACAGTAGCAGATATGTAAATACGGAGTTTACATACCATTTCTTGCGCATTACCGTTCGAACACTCGAACACCTATACGGATTCTCCTGCACAGTGGCAGATATGTAAATACGGGGTTTACATACCATTTCTTGGGCATTACGGTTCGAACACTCGAACACCTATACGGATTTTCCTGCACAGTGGAAGATATGTAAATACGGGGTTTCGATACCAATTCTTGCGCATTACGGTTCGAACACTCGAACACCTATACGGATTCTCCTGCACAGTGGCAGATATGTAAATACGGGGTTTACATACCATTTCTTGCGCATTACGGTTCGAATACTCGAACACCTATACGGATTCTCCTGCAAAGTGGCAGATATGTAAATACGGGGTTTACATACCATTTCTTGCGCATTACGGTTCGAACACTCGAACACCTATACGGATTCTCCTGCACAGTGGCAGATATGTAAATACGGGGTTTCCATACCAATTCTTGCGCATTACGGTTCGAACACCCGAACACCTATACGGATTCTCCTGCACAGTGGCAGATATGTAAATACGGGGTTTACATACCATTTCTTGCGCATTACGATTCGAACACTCGAACACCTATACAGATTCTCCTGCACAGTGGCAGATATGTAAATATGGGGTTTCGATACCAATTCTTGCGCATTACGGTTCGAACACTCGAACACCTATACGGATTCTCCTGCACAGTGGCAGATATATAAATACGGGGTTTACATACCATTTCTTGCGCATTACGGTTCGAATACTCGAACACCTATACGGATTCTCCTGCACAGTGGCAGAAATGTAAATACGGGGTTTACATTCCATTTCTTGCGCATTACGGTTCGAACACTCGAACACCTATACGGATTCTCCTGCGCAGTGGCAGATATGTAAGTGCGGGGTTTACATACCATTTCTTGCGGATTACGGTTCGAACACCCGAACACCTTTACGGATTCTCCTGCACAGTGGCAGATATGTAAATACGGGGTTTACATACCATTTCTTGCGCATTACAGTTCGAACACCCGAACACCTATACGGATTCTCCTGCACAGTGGTAGATATGTTAATACGAGGTTTACATACTATTTCTTGCGCATTACGGTTCGAACACTCGAACACCTATACGGATTCTCCTGCACAGTGGCAGATATGTAAATACGGGGTTTCCATACCAATTCTTGCGCATTACGGTTCGAACACCCGAACACCTATACGGATTCTCCTGCACAGTGGCAGATATGCAAATACAGGGTTTCCATACCAATTCTTGCGCATTACGGTTCGAACACCCGAATACCTATACGGAATCTCGTGCACAGTGGCAGATATGTAAATACAGGGTTTCCATACCAATTCTTGCGCATTACGGTTCGAACACCCGAACACCTATACGGATTCTCCTGCACAGTGGCAGATATGTAAATACGGGGTTTAAATACCATTTCTTGGGCATTACGGTTCGAACACTCGAACACCTATACGGATTTTTCTGCACAGTGGCAGATATGTAAATACGGGGTTTCGATACCAATTCTTGCGCATTACGGTTCGAACACTCGAACACCTATACGGATTCTCCTGCACAGTGGCAGATATGTAAATACGGGGTTTACATACCATTTCTTTCGCATTACGGTTCGAATACTCGAACACCTATACGGATTCTCCTGCACAGTGGCAGATATGTAAATACGGGGTTTACATACCATTTCTTGCGCATTACGGTTCGAACACTCGAACACCTATACGGATTCTCCTCCACAGTGGCAGATATGTAAATACGGGGTTTCCATACCAATTCTTGCGCATTACGGTTCGAACACCCGAACACCTATACGGATTCTCCTGCACAGTGGCAGATATGTAAATACGGGGTTTACACAACATTTTTTGCGCATTACGATTCGAACACTCGAACACCTATACAGATTCTCCTGCGCAGTGGCAGACATGTAAATTTGGGGTTTCGATACCGATTCTTGCGCATTACGGTTCGAACACTCGAACACCTATACGGATTCTCCTGCACAGTGGCAGATATGTAAATACGGGGTTTACATACCATTTCTTGCGCATTACGGTTCGAATACTCGAACACCAATACGGATTCTCCTGCACAGTGGCAGAAATGTAAATACGGGGTTTACATACCATTTCTTGCGCATTACGGTTCGAACACTCGAACACCTATACGGATTCTCCTGCACAGTGGTAGATATTTAAATACGGGGTTTCCATACCAATTCTTGCGCATTACGGTTCGAACACAAGAACACCTATACGGATTCTCCTGCACAGTGGCAGATATGTAAATACGGGGTTTACATACCATTTCTTGCGCATTACGGTTCGAACACTCGAACACCTATACAGATTCTCCTGCACAGTGGCAGATATGTAAATACAGGGTTTCGATGCCAATTCTTGCGCATTACGGTTCGAACACTCGAACACCTATACGGATTCTCCTGCACAGTGGCAGATATGAAAATACGGGGTTTACATACCATTTCTTGCGCATTACGGTTCGAATACTCGAACACCTATACGGATTCTCCTGCACAGTGGCAGATATGTAAATACGGAGTTTACATACCATTTCTTGCGCATTACGGTTCGAACACTCGAACACCTATACGGATTCTCCTGCACAGTGGCAGATATGTAAATACGGGGTTTCCATACCAATTCTTGCGCATTACGGTTCGAACACCCGAACACCTATACGGATTCTCCTGCACAGTGGCAGATATGTAAATACGGGGTTTACATACCATTTCTTGCGCATTACGGTTCCAACACTCGAACACCTATACGGATTCTCCTGCACAGTGGCAGATATGTAAATACGGGGTTTCGATACCAATTCTTGCGCATTACGGTTCGAACACTCGAACACCTATACGGATTCTCCTTCACAGTGGCAGATATGTAAATACGGGGTTTACATACCATTTCTTGCGCATTACGGTTCGAACACTCGAGCACCTATACGGATTCTCCTGCATAGTGGCAGATATGTAAATACGGGGTTTCGATACCAATTCTTGCGCATTACGGTTCGAACACTCGAACACCTATACGGATTCTCCTGGACAGTGGCAGATTTGTAAATACGGGGTTTCCATACTATTTCTTGCGCATTACGGTTCGAACACTCGAACACCTATACGGATTCTCCTGCACAGTGGCAGATACTTAAATACGGGGTTTACATAACATTTCTTGCGCATTACGGTTCGAACACTCGAAGACCTCTACGGATTCTCCTGCACAGTGGCAGATATGTAAATACGGGGTTTCCATACCAATTGTTGCGCATTACGGTTCGAACACCCGAACACCTATACGGATTCTCCTGCACAGTGGCAGATATGTAAATACGGGGTTTCCATACCAATTGTTGCGCATTACGGTTCGAACACTCGAACACCTATACGGATTTTCCTGCACAGTGGCAGATATGTAAATAGGGGGTTTCGATACCAATTCTTGCGCATTATGGTTCGAACACTCGAACACCAACACAGATTCTCCTGCACAGTAGCAGATATGTAAATACGGAGTTTACATACCATTTCTTGCGCATTACCGTTCGAACACTCGAACACCTATACGGATTCTCCTGCACAGTGGCAGATATGTAAATACGGGGTTTACATACCATTTCTTGGGCATTACGGTTCGAACACTCGAACACCTATACGGATTTTCCTGCACAGTGGAAGATATGTAAATACGGGGTTTCGATACCAATTCTTGCGCATTACGGTTCGAACACTCGAACACCTATACGGATTCTCCTGCACAGTGGCAGATATGTAAATACGGGGTTTACATACCATTTCTTGCGCATTACGGTTCGAATACTCGAACACCTATACGGATTCTCCTGCAAAGTGGCAGATATGTAAATACGGGGTTTACATACCATTTCTTGCGCATTACGGTTCGAACACTCGAACACCTATACGGATTCTCCTGCACAGTGGCAGATATGTAAATACGGGATTTCCATACCAATTCTTGCGCATTACGGTTCGAACACCCGAACACCTATACGGATTCTCCTGCACAGTGGCAGATATGTAAATACGGGGTTTACATACCATTTCTTGCGCATTACGATTCGAACACTCGAACACCTATACAGATTCTCCTGCACAGTGGCAGATATGTAAATATGGGGTTTCGATACCAATTCTTGCGCATTACGGTTCGAACACTCGAACACCTATACGGATTCTCCTGCACAGTGGCAGATATATAAATACGGGATTTACATACCATTTCTTGCGCATTACGGTTCGAATACTCGAACACCTATACGGATTCTCCTGCACAGTGGCAGAAATGTAAATACGGGGTTTACATTCCATTTCTTGCGCATTACGGTTCGAACACTCGAACACCTATACGGATTCTCCTGCGCAGTGGCAGATATGTAAGTGCGGGGTTTACATACCATTTCTTGCGCATTACGGTTCGAACACCCGAACACCTTTACGGATTCTCCTGCACAGTGGCAGATATGTAAATACGGGGTTTACATACCATTTCTTGCGCATTACAGTTCGAACACCCGAACACCTATACGGATTCTCCTGCACAGTGGTAGATATGTTAATACGGGGTTTACATACTATTTCTTGCGCATTACGGTTCGAACACTCGAACACCTATACGGATTCTCCTGCACAGTGGCAGATATGTAAATACGGGGCTTCCATACCAATTCTTGCGCATTACGGTTCGAACACCCGAACACCTATACGGATTCTCCTGCACAGTGGCAGATATGCAAATACAGGGTTTCCATACCAATTCTTGCGCATTACGGTTCGAACACCCGAATACCTATACGGAATCTCGTGCACAGTGGCAGATATGTAAATACAGGGTTTCCATACCAATTCTTGCGCATTACGGTTCGAACACCCGAACACCTATACGGATTCTCCTGCACAGTGGCAGATATGTAAATACGGGGTTTAAATACCATTTCTTGGGCATTACGGTTCGAACACTCGAACACCTATACGGATTTTCCTGCACAGTGGCAGATATGTAAATACGGGGTTTCGATACCAATTCTTGCGCATTACGGTTCGAACACTCGAACACCTATACGGATTCTCCCGCACAGTGGCAGATATGTAAATACGGGGTTTACATACCATTTCTTGCGCATTACGGTTCGAACACTCGAACACCTATACAGATTCTCCTGCACAGTGGCAGATATGTAAATACAGGGTTTCGATGCCAATTCTTGCGCATTACGGTTCGAACACTCGAACACCTATACGGATTCTCCTGCACAGTGGCAGATATGAAAATACGGGGTTTACATACCATTTCTTGCGCATTACGGTTCGAATACTCGAACACCTATACGGATTCTCCTGCACAGTGGCAGATATGTAAATACGGAGTTTACATACCATTTCTTGCGCATTACGGTTCGAACACTCGAACACCTATACGGATTCTCCTGCACAGTGGCAGATATGTAAATACGGGGTTTCCATACCAATTCTTGCGCATTACGGTTCGAACACCCGAACACCTATACGGATTCTCCTGCACAGTGGCAGATATGTAAATACGGGGTTTCCATACCAATTCTTGCGCATTACGGTTCGAACACCCGAACACCTATACGGATTCTCCTGCACAGTGGCAGATATGTAAATACGGGGTTTACATACCATTTCTTGCGCATTACGATTCGAACACTCGAACACCTATACAGATTCTCCTGCACAGTGGCAGATATGTAAATACGGGGTTTCGAAACCATTTCTTGCGCATTACAGTTCGAACACTCGAACACCTATACGGATTCTCCTGCACAGTGGCAGATATGTAAATACGGGGTTTCGATACCAATTGTTGCGCATTACGGTTCGAACACCCGAACACCTATACGGATTCTCCTGCACAGTGGCAGATATGTAAATACGGGGTTTCCATACCAATTCTTGCGCATTACGGTTCGAACACCCGAATACCTATACGGAATCTCCTGCACAGTGGCAGATATGTAAATACAGGGTTTCCATACCAATTCTTGCGCATTACGGTTCAAACACCCGAACACCTATACGGATTCTCCTGCGCAGTGGCAGATATGTAAATACGGGGTTTACATACCATTTCTTGCGCATTACGGTTCCAACACTCGAACACCTATACGGATTCTCCTGCACAGTGGCAGATATGTAAATACGGGGTTTCGATACCAATTCTTGCGCATTACGGTTCGAACACTCGAACACCTTTACGGATTCTCCTGCACAGTGGCAGATATGTAAATACGGGGTTTACATACCATTTCTTGAGCATTACAGTTCGAACATTCGAACACCTATACGGATTCTCCTGCACAGTGGCAGATACGTAAATACGGGGTTTACATACCATTTCTTGCGCATTACAGTTCGAATACTCGAACACCTATACGGATTCTCCTGCACAGTGGCAGAAATGTAAATACGGGGTTTACATACCATTTCTTGCGCATTACGGTTCGAACACTCGAACACCTATACGGATTCTCCTGCACAGTGGTAGATATTTAAATACGGGGTTTCCATACCAATTCTTGCGCATTACGGTTCGAACACAAGAACACCTATACGGATTCTCCTGCACAGTGGCAGATATGTAAATACGGGGTTTACATACCATTTCTTGCGCATTACGGTTCGAACACTCGAACACCTATACAGATTCTCCTGCACAGTGGCAGATATGTAAATACAGGGTTTCGATGCCAATTCTTGCGCATTACGGTTCGAACACTCGAACACCTATACGGATTCTCCTGCACAGTGGCAGATATGAAAATACGGGGTTTACATACCATTTCTTGCGCATTACGGTTCGAATACTCGAACACCTATACGGATTCTCCTGCACAGTGGCAGATATGTAAATACGGAGTTTACATACCATTTCTTGCGCATTACGGTTCGAACACTCGAACACCTATACGGATTCTCCTGCACAGTGGCAGATATGTAAATACGGGGTTTCCATACCAATTCTTGCGCATTACGGTTCGAACACCCGAACACCTATACGGATTCTCCTGCACAGTGACAGATATGTAAATACGGGGTTTACATACCATTTCTTGCGCATTACGGTTCCAACACTCGAACACCTATACGGATTCTCCTGCACAGTGGCAGATATGTAAATACGGGGTTTCGATACCAATTCTTGCGCATTACGGTTCGAACACTCGAACACCTATACGGATTCTCCTGCACAGTGGCAGATATGTAAATACGGGGTTTACATACCATTTCTTGCGCATTACGGTTCGAACACTCGAGCACCTATACGGATTCTCCTGCATAGTGGCAGATATGTAAATACGGGGTTTCGATACCAATTCTTGCGCATTACGGTTCGAAAACTCGAACACCTATACGGATTCTCCTGGACAGTGGCAGATTTGTAAATACGGGGTTTCCATACTATTTCTTGCGCATTACGGTTCGAACACTCGAACACCTATACGGATTCTCCTGCACAGTGGCAGATACTTAAATACGGGGTTTACATAACATTTCTTGCGCATTACGGTTCGAACACTCGAACACCTCTACGGATTCTCCTGCACAGTGGCAGATATGTAAATACGGGGCTTCCATACCAATTGTTGCGCATTACGGTTCGAACACCCGAACACCTATACGGATTCTCCTGCACAGTGGCAGATATGTAAATACGGGGTTTACATACCATTTCTTGCGCATTACGGTTCGAACACTCAAACACCTCTACGGATTCTCCTGCACAGTGGCAGATATGTAAATACGGGGTTTCCATACCAATTGTTGCGCATTACGGTTCGAACACTCGAACACCTATACGGATTTTCCTGCACAGTGGCAGATATGTAAATAGGGGGTTTCGATACCAATTCTTGCGCATTATGGTTCGAACACTCGAACACCAACACAGATTCTCCTGCACAGTAGCAGATATGTAAATACGGAGTTTACATACCATTTCTTGCGCATTACCGTTCGAACACTCGAACACCTATACGGATTCTCCTGCACAGTGGCAGATATGTAAATACGGGGTTTACATACCATTTCTTGGGCATTACGGTTCGAACACTCGAACACCTATACGGATTTTCCTGCACAGTGGCAGATATGTAAATACGGGGTTTCGATACCAATTCTTGCGCATTACGGTTCGAACACTCGAACACCTATACGGATTCTCCTGCACAGTGGCAGATATGTAAATACGGGGTTTACATACCATTTCTTGCGCATTACGGTTCGAATACTCGAACACCTATACGGATTCTCCTGCAAAGTGGCAGATATGTAAATACGGGGTTTACATACCATTTCTTGCGCATTACGGTTCGAACACTCGAACACCTATACGGATTCTCCTGCACAGTGGCAGATATGTAAATACGGGGTTTCCATACCAATTCTTGCGCATTACGGTTCGAACACCCGAACACCTATACGGATTCTCCTGCACAGTGACAGATATGTAAATACGGGGTTTACATACCATTTCTTGCGCATTACGGTTCCAACACTCGAACACCTATACGGATTCTCCTGCACAGTGGCAGATATGTAAATACGGGGTTTCGATACCAATTCTTGCGCATTACGGTTCGAACACTCGAACACCTATACGGATTCTCCTGCACAGTGGCAGATATGTAAATACGGGGTTTACATACCATTTCTTGCGCATTACGGTTCGAACACTCGAGCACCTATACGGATTCTCCTGCATAGTGGCAGATATGTAAATACGGGGTTTCGATACCAATTCTTGCGCATTACGGTTCGAAAACTCGAACACCTATACGGATTCTCCTGGACAGTGGCAGATTTGTAAATACGGGGTTTCCATACTATTTCTTGCGCATTACGGTTCGAACACTCGAACACCTATACGGATTCTCCTGCACAGTGGCAGATACTTAAATACGGGGTTTACATAACATTTCTTGCGCATTACGGTTCGAACACTCGAACACCTCTACGGATTCTCCTGCACAGTGGCAGATATGTAAATACGGGGCTTCCATACCAATTGTTGCGCATTACGGTTCGAACACCCGAACACCTATACGGATTCTCCTGCACAGTGGCAGATATGTAAAAACGGGGTTTACATACCATTTCTTGCGCATTACGGTTCGAACACTCAAACACCTCTACGGATTCTCCTGCACAGTGGCAGATATGTAAATACGGGGTTTCCATACCAATTGTTGCGCATTACGGTTCGAACACTCGAACACCTATACGGATTTTCCTGCACAGTGGCAGATATGTAAATAGGGGGTTTCGATACCAATTCTTGCGCATTATGGTTCGAACACTCGAACACCAACACAGATTCTCCTGCACAGTAGCAGATATGTAAATACGGAGTTTACATACCATTTCTTGCGCATTACCGTTCGAACACTCGAACACCTATACGGATTCTCCTGCACAGTGGCAGATATGTAAATACGGGGTTTACATACCATTTCTTGGGCATTACGGTTCGAACACTCGAACACCTATACGGATTTTCCTGCACAGTGGCAGATATGTAAATACGGGGTTTCGATACCAATTCTTGCGCATTACGGTTCGAACACTCGAACACCTATACGGATTCTCCTGCACAGTGGCAGATATGTAAATACGGGGTTTACATACCATTTCTTGCGCATTACGGTTCGAATACTCGAACACCTATACGGATTCTCCTGCAAAGTGGCAGATATGTAAATACGGGGTTTACATACCATTTCTTGCGCATTACGGTTCGAACACTCGAACACCTATACGGATTCTCCTGCACAGTGGCAGATATGTAAATACGGGGTTTCCATACCAATTCTTGCGCATTACGGTTCGAACACCCGAACACCTATACGGATTCTCCTGCACAGTGGCAGATATGTAAATACGGGGTTTACATACCATTTCTTGCGCATTACGATTCGAACACTCGAACACCTATACAGATTCTCCTGCACAGTGGCAGATATGTAAATATGGGGTTTCGATACCAATTCTTGCGCATTACGGTTCGAACACTCGAACACCTATACGGATTCTCCTGCACAGTGGCAGATATATAAATACGGGGTTTACATACCATTTCTTGCGCATTACGGTTCGAATACTCGAACACCTATACGGATTCTCCTGCACAGTGGCAGAAATGTAAATACGGGGTTTACATTCCATTTCTTGCGCATTACGGTTCGAACACTCGAACACCTATACGGATTCTCCTGCGCAGTGGCAGATATGTAAGTGCGGGGTTTACATACCATTTCTTGCGCATTACGGTTCGAACACCCGAACACCTTTACGGATTCTCCTGCACAGTGGCAGATATGTAAATACGGGGTTTACATACCATTTCTTGCGCATTACAGTTCGAACACCCGAACACCTATACGGATTCTCCTGCACAGTGGTAGATATGTTAATACGGGGTTTACATACTATTTCTTGCGCATTACGGTTCGAACACTCGAACACCTATACGGATTCTCCTGCACAGTGGCAGATATGTAAATACGGGGTTTCCATACCAATTCTTCCGCATTACGGTTCGAACACCCGAACACCTATACGGATTCTCCTGCACAGTGGCAGATATGCAAATACAGGGTTTCCATACCAATTCTTGCGCATTACGGTTCGAACACCCGAATACCTATACGGAATCTCGTGCACAGTGGCAGATATGTAAATACAGGGTTTCCATACCAATTCTTGCGCATTACGGTTCGAACACCCGAACACCTATACGGATTCTCCTGCACAGTGGCAGATATGTAAATACGGGGTTTAAATACCATTTCTTGGGCATTACGGTTCGAACACTCGAACACCTATACGGATTTTCCTGCACAGTGGCAGATATGTAAATACGGGGTTTCGATACCAATTCTTGCGCATTACGGTTCGAACACTCGAACACCTATACGGATTCTCCTGCACAGTGGCAGATATGTAAATACGGGGTTTACATACCATTTCTTTCGCATTACGGTTCGAATACTCGAACACCTATACGGATTCTCCTGCACAGTGGCAGATATGTAAATACGGGGTTTACATACCATTTCTTGCGCATTACGGTTCGAACACTCGAACACCTATACGGATTCTCCTGCACAGTGGCAGATATGTAAATACGGGGTTTCCATACCAATTCTTGCGCATTACGGTTCGAACACCCGAACACCTATACGGATTCTCCTGCACAGTGGCAGATATGTAAATACGGGGTTTACACACCATTTTTTGCGCATTACGATTCGAACACTCGAACACCTATACAGATTCTCCTACACAGTGGCAGACATGTAAATATGGGGTTTCGATACCGATTCTTGCGCATTACGGTTCGAACACTCGAACACCTATACGGATTCTCCTGCACAGTGGCAGATATGTAAATACGGGGTTTACATACCATTTCTTGCGCATTACGGTTCGAATACTCGAACACCTATACGGATTCTCCTGCACAGTGGCAGAAATGTAAATACGGGGTTTACATACCATTTCTTGCGCATTACGGTTCGAACACTCGAACACCTATACGGATTCTCCTGCACAGTGGTAGATATTTAAATACGGGGTTTCCATACCAATTCTTGCGCATTACGGTTCGAACACAAGAACACCTATACGGATTCTCCTGCACAGTGGCAGATATGTAAATACGGGGTTTACATACCATTTCTTGCGCATTACGGTTCGAACACTCGAACACCTATACAGATTCTCCTTCACAGTGGCAGATATGTAAATACAGGGTTTCGATGCCAATTCTTGCGCATTACGGTTCGAACACTCGAACACCTATACGGATTCTCCTGCACAGTGGCAGATATGAAAATACGGGGTTTACATACCATTTCTTGCGCATTACGGTTCGATTACTCGAACACCTATACGGATTCTCCTGCAAAGTGGCAGATATGTAAATACGGAGTTTACATACCATTTCTTGCGCATTACGGTTCGAACACTCGAACACCTATACGGATTCTCCTGCACAGTGGCAGATATGTAAATACGGGGTTTCCATACCAATTCCTGCGCATTACGGTTCGAACACCCGAACACCTATACGGATTCTCCTGCACAGTGGCAGATATGTAAATACGGGGTTTACATACCATTTCTTGCGCACTACGGTTCCAACACTCGAACACCTATACGGATTCTCCTGCACAGTGGCAGATATGTAAATACGGGGTTTCGATACCAATTCTTGCGCATTACGGTTCGAACACTCGAACACCTATACGGATTCTCCTGCACAGTGGCAGATATGTAAATACGGGGTTTACATACCATTTCTTGCGCATTACGGTTCGAACACTCGAGCACCTATACGGATTCTCCTGCATAGTGGCAGATATGTAAATACGGGGTTTCGATACCAATTCTTGCGCATTACGGTTCGAACACTCGAACACCTATACGGATTCTCCTGGACAGTGGCAGATTTGTAAATACGGGGTTTCCATACTATTTCTTGCGCATTACGGTTCGAACACTCGAACACCTATACGGATTCTCCTGCACAGTGGCAGATACTTAAATACGGGGTTTACATAACATTTCTTGCGCATTACGGTTCGAACACTCGAACACCTCTACGGATTCTCCTGCACAGTGGCAGATATGTAAATACGGGGTTTCCATACCAATTGTTGCGCATTACGGTTCGAACACCCGAACACCTATACGGATTCTCCTGCACAGTGGCAGATATGTAAATACGGGGTTTACATAACATTTCTTGCGCATTACGGTTCGAACACTCAAACACCTCTACGGATTCTCCTGCACAGTGGCAGATATGTAAATACGGGGTTTCCATACCAATTGTTGCGCATTACGGTTCGAACACTCGAACACCTATACGGATTTTCCTGCACAGTGGCAGATATGTAAATAGGGGGTTTCGATACCAATTCTTGCGCATTATGGTTCGAACACTCGAACACCAACACAGATTCTCCTGCACAGTAGCAGATATGTAAATACGGAGTTTACATACCATTTCTTGCGCATTACCGTTCGAACACTCGAACACCTATACGGATTCTCCTGCACAGTGGCAGATATGTAAATACGGGGTTTACATACCATTTCTTGGGCATTACGGTTCGAACACTCGAACACCTATACGGATTTTCCTGCACAGTGGCAGATATGTAAATACGGGGTTTCGATACCAATTCTTGCGCATTACGGTTCGAACACTCGAACACCTATACGGATTCTCCTGCACAGTGGCAGATATGTAAATACGGGGTTTACATACCATTTCTTGCGCATTACGGTTCGAATACTCGAACACCTATACGGATTCTCCTGCAAAGTGGCAGATATGTAAATACGGGGTTTACATGCCATTTCTTGCGCATTACGGTTCGAACACTCGAACACCTATACGGATTCTCCTGCACAGTGGCAGATATGTAAATACGGGGTTTCCATACCAATTCTTGCGCATTACGGTTCGAACACCCGAACACCTATACGGATTCTCCTGCACAGTGGCAGATATGTAAATACGGGGTTTACATACCATTTCTTGCGCATTACGATTCGAACACTCGAACACCTATACAGATTCTCCTGCACAGTGGCAGATATGTAAATACGGGGTTTCGATACCAATTCTTGCGCATTACGGTTCGAATACTCGAACACCTATACGGATTCTCCTGCACAGTGGCAGATATGTAAATACGGGGTTTACATACCATTTCTTGCGCATTACGGTTCTAATACTCGAACACCTATACGGATTCTCCTGCACAGTGGCAGATATATAAATACGGGGTTTACATAATATTTCTTGCGCATTACGGTTCGAACACTCAAACACCTCTACGGATTCTCCAGCACAGTGGCAGATATGTAAATACGGGGTTTCCATACCAATTGTTGCGCATTACGGTTCGAACACTCGAACACCTATACGGATTCTCCTGCACAGTGGCAAATATGTAAATACAGGGTTTACATACCATTTCTTGCGCATTACGGTTCGAACACTCGAACACCTATACGGGTTCTCCTGCACAGTGGCAGATATGTAAATACGGGGTTTCCATACCATTTCTTGCGCATTACGGTTCGAACACTCGAACACCTATACGGATTCTCCTGCATAGTGGCCGATATGTAAATACGGGGTTTCGATACCAATTCTTCCGCATTACGGTTCGAACACTCGAACACCTATACGGATTCTCCTGGACAGTGGCAGATATGTAAATACGGGGTTTCCATACTATTTCTTGCGCATTACGGTTCGAACACTCGAACACCTATACGGATTCTCCTGCACAGTGGCAGATATGTAAATACGGGGTTTACATAACATTTCTTGCGCATTACGGTTCGAACACTCAAACACCTCTACGGATTCTCCTGCACAGTGGCAGATATGTAAATACGGGGTTTCCGTACCAATTGTTGCGCATTACGGTTCGAACACTCGAACACCTATACAGATTTTCCTGCACAGTGGCAGATATGTAAATACGGGGTTTCGATACCAATTCTTGCGCATTACGGTTCGAACACTCGAACACCAACACAGATTCTTCTGCACAGTAGCAGATATGTAAATACGGAGTTTACATACCATTTCTTGCGCATTACGGTTCGAACACTCGAACACCTATACGGATTCTCCTGCACAGTGGCAGATATGTAAATACGGGGTTTACATACCATTTCTTGGGCATTACGGTTCGAACACTCGAACACCTATACGGATTCTCCTGCAAAGTGGCAGATATGTAAATACGGGGTTTACATACCATTTTTTGCGCATTACGGTTCGAACACTCGAACACCTATACGGATTCTCCTGTACAGTGGCAGAAATGTAAATACGGGGTTTCGATACCAATTCTTGCGCATTACGGTTCGAACACTCGAACACCAATACGGATTCTCCTGCACAGTGGCAGATATGTAAATACGGGGTTTACATACCATTTCTTGCGCATTACGGTTCGAATACTTGAACACCTATACGGATTCTCCTGCAAAGTGGCAGATATGTAAATACGGGGTTTACATACCATTTTTTGCGCATTACGGTTCGAACACTCGAACACCTATACGGATTCTCCTGTACAGTGGCAGAAATGTAAATACGGGGTTTCCATACCAATTCTTGCGCATTACGGTTCGAACACCCGAACACCTATACGGATTCTCCTGCATAGTGGCAGATATGTAAATACGGGGTTTACATACCATTTCTTGCGCATTACGATTCGAACACTCGAACACCTATACAGATTCTCCTGCACAGTGGCAGATATGTAAATACGGGGTTTCGATACCATTTCTTGCGCATTACGGTTCGAACACTCGAACACCTATACGGATTTTCCTGCACAGTGGCAGATATGTAAATACGGGGTTTCGATACCAATTGTTGCGCATTACGGTTCGAACACTCGAACACCTATACGGATTCTCCTGCACAGTGGCAGATATGTAAATACGGGGTTTACATACCATTTCTTGCGCATTACGGTTCGAATACTCGAACACCTATACGGATTCTCCTGCACAGTGGCAGATATGTAAATACGGGGTTTACATACCATTTCTTGCGCATTACGGTTCGAACAGTCGAACACCTACATGGATTCTCCTGCACAGTGGCTGATATGTAAATACGGGGTTTACATACCATTTCTTGGGCATTACGGTTCGAACACTCGAACACCTATACGGATTCTCCTGCACAGTGGCAGATATGTAAATACGGGGTTTACATACCATTTCTTGCGCATTACAGTTCGAACACCCGATCACCTATACGGATTCTCCTGCACAGTGGCAGATATGTAAATACGGGGTTTACATACCATTTCTTGGGCATTACGGTTCGAACACTCGAACACCTATACGGATTCTCCTGCACAGTGGCAGATATGTAAATACGGGGTTTCCATACCAATTCTTGCGCATTACGGTTCGAACACCCGAACACCTATACGGATTCTCCTGCACAGTGGTAGATATGTAAATACGGGGTTTCCATACCAATTCTTGCGCATTACGGTTCGAACACCCGAACACCTATACGGATTCTCCTGCACACTGGCAGATATGTAAATACGGGGTTTACATACCATTTCTTGGGCATTACGGTTCGAACACTCGAACACCTATACGGATTTTCCTGCACAGTGGCAGATATGTAAATACGGGGTTTCGATACCAATTCTTGCGCATTACGGTTCGAACACTCGAACACCAATACGGATTCTCCTGCACAGTGGCAGATATGTAAATACGGGGTTTACATACCATTTCTTGCGCATTACGGTTCGAATACTCGAACACCTATACGGATTTTCCTGCAAAGTGGCAGATATGTAAATACGGGGTTTACATACCATTTCTTGCGCATTACGGTTCGAACACTCGAACACCTATACGGATTCTCCTGTACAGTGGCAGATATGTAAATACGGGGTTTCCATACCAATTCTTGCGCATTACGGTTCGAACACCCGAACACCTATACGGATTCTCCTGCACAGTGGCAGATATGTAAATACGGGGTTTACATACCATTTCTTGCGCATTACGATTCGAACACTCGAACACCTATACAGATTCTCCTGCACAGTGGCAGATATGTAAATACGGGGTTTCGATACCATTTCTTGCGCATTACAGTTCGAACACTCGAACACCTATACGGATTCTCCTGCACAGTGGCAGATATGTAAATACGGGGTTTACATACCATTTCTTGCGCATTACGGTTCGAATACTCGAACACCTATACGGATTCTCCTGCACAGTGGCAGATATGTAAATACGGGGTTTACATACCATTTCTTGCGCATTACGGTTCGAACAGTCGAACACCTACATGGATTCTCCTGCACAGTGGCTGATATGTAAATACGGGGTTTACATACCATTTCTTGGGCATTACGGTTCGAACACTCGAACACCTATACGGATTCTCCTGCGCAGTGGCAGATATGTAAATACGGGGTTTACATACCATTTCTTGCGCATTACAGTTCGAACACCCGAACACCTATACGGATTCCCCTGCACAGTGGCAGATATGTAAATACGGGGTTTACATACCATTTCTTGCGCATTACAGTTCGAACACTCGAACACCTATACGGATTCTCCTGCACAGTGGCAGATATGTAAATACGGGGTTTCCATACCAGTTCTTGCGCATTACGGTTCGAACACCCGAACACCTATACGGATTCTCCTGCACAGTGGCAGATATGTAAATACGGGGTTTCCATACCAATTCTTGCGCATTACGGTTCGAACACCCGAACACCTATACGGATTCTCCTGCACAGTGGCAGATATGTAAATACGGGGTTTACATACCATTTCTTGCGCATTACGGTTCGAATACTCGAACACTTATACGGATTCTCCTGCGCAGTGGCAGATATGTAAGTACGGGGTTTACATACCATTTCTTGCGCATTACGGTTCGAACACCCGAACACCTTTACGGATTCTCCTGCACAGTGGCAGATATGTAAATACGGGGTTTACATACCATTTCTTGCGCATTACAGTTCGAACATTCGAACACCTATACGGATTCTCCTGCACAGTGGCAGATATGTTAATACGGGGTTTACATACTATTTCTTGCGCATTACGGTTCGAACACTCGAACACCTATACGGATTCTCCTGCACAGTGGCAGATATGTAAATACGGGGTTTCCATACCAATTCTTGCGCATTACGGTTCGAACACCCGAACACCTATACGGATTCTCCTGCACAGTGGCAGATATGTAAATACGGGGTTTCCATACCAATTCTTGCGCATTACGGTTCGAACACCCGAATACCTATACGGAATCTCCTGCACAGTGGCAGATATGTAAATACAGGGTTTCCATACCAATTCTTGCGCATTACGGTTCAAACACCCGAACACCTATACGGATTCTCCTGCACAGTGGCAGATATGTAAATACGAGGTTTACATACCATTTCTTGGGCATTACGGTTCGAACACTCGAACACCTATACGGATTTTCCTGCACAGTGGCAGATATGTAAATACGGGGTTTCGATACCAATTCTTGCGCATTACGGTTCGAACACTCGAACACCTATACGGATTCTCGTGCACAGTGGCAGATATGTAAATACGGGGTTTACATACCATTTCTTGCGCATTACGGTTCGAATACTCGAACACCTATACGGATTCTCCTGCACAGTGGCAGATATGTAAATACGGGGTTTACATACCATTTCTTGCGCATTACGGTTCGAATACTCGAACACCTATACGGATTCTCCTGCACAGTGGCAGATATGTAAATACGGGGTTTACATACCATTTCTTGCGCATTACGGTTCGAACACTCGAACACCTATACGGATTCTCCTGCACAGTGGCAGATATGTAAATACGGGGTTTCCGTACCAATTCTTGCGCATTACGGTTCGAACACCTGAACACCTATACGGATTCTCCTGCACAGTGGCAGATATGTAAATACGGGGTTTACCTACCATTTCTTGCGCATTACGATTCGAACACTCGAACACCTATACAGATTCTCCTGCACAGTGGCAGATATGTAAATATGGGGTTTCGATACCAATTCTTGCGCATTACGGTTCGAACACTCGAACACCTATACAGATTCTCCTGCACAGTGGCAGATATGTAAATACGGGGTTTACATACCATTTCTGGCGCATTACGGTTCGAATACTCGAACACCTATACGGATTCTCCTGCACAGTGGCAGAAATGTAAATACGGGGTTTACATTCCATTTCTTGCGCATTACGGTTCGAACACTCGAACACCTATACGGATTCTCCTGCGCAGTGGCAGATATGTAAGTACGGGGTTTACATACCATTTCTTGCGCATTACGGTTCGAACACCCGAACACCTTTACGGATTCTCCTGCACAGTGGCAGATATGTAAATACGGGGTTTACATACCATTTCTTGCGCATTACAGTTCGAACACCCGAACACCTATACGGATTCTCCTGCACAGTGGTAGATATGTTAATACGGGGTTTACATACTATTTCTTGCGCATTACGGTTCGAACACTCGAACACCTATACGGATTCTCCTGCACAGTGGCAGATATGTAAATACGGGGTTTCCATACCAATTCTTGCGCATTACGGTTCGAACACCCGAACACCTATACGGATTCTCCTGCACAGTGGCAGATATGCAAATACAGGGTTTCCATACCAATTCTTGTGCATTACGGTTCGAACACCCGAATACCTATACGGAATCTCGTGCACAGTGGCAGATATGTAAATACAGGGTTTCCATACCAATTCTTGCGCATTACGGTTCAAACACCCGAACACCTATACGGATTCTCCTGCACAGTGGCAGATATGTAAATACGGGGTTTAAATACCATTTCTTGGGCATTACGGTTCGAACACTCGAACACCTATACGGATTTTCCTGCACAGTGGCAGATATGTAAATACGAGGTTTCGATACCAATTCTTGCGCATTACGGTTCGAACACTCGAACACCTATACGGATTCTCCTGCACAGTGGCAGATATGTAAATACGGGGTTTACACACCATTTCTTTCGCATTACGGTTCGAATACTCGAACACCTATACGGATTCTCCCGCACAGTGGCAGATATGTAAATACGGGGTTTCCATACCATTTCTTGCGCATTACGGTTCGAACACTCGAACACCTATACGGATTCACCTGCACAGTGGCAGATATGTAAATACGGGGTTTCGATACCAATTCTTGCGCATTACGGTTCGAACACTCGAACACCTATACGGATTCTCCTGCACAGTGGCAGATATGTAAATACGGGGTTTACATAACATTTCTTGCGCATTACGGTTCGAACACTCGAACACCTATACGGATTCTCCTGCACAGTGGCAGATGTGTAAATACGGGGTTTCCATACCAATTGTTGCGCATTACGGTTCGAACACCCGAACACCTATACGGATTCTCCTGCACAGTGGCAGATTTGTAAATACGGGGTTTACATACCATTTCTTGCGCATTACGGTTCGAACACTCAAACACCTCTACGGATTCTCCTGCACAATGGCAGATATGTAAATACGGGGTTTCCATACCAATTGTTGCGCATTACGGTTCGAACACTCGAACACCTATACGGATTCTCCTGCACAGTGGCAAATATGTAAATACGGGGTTTACATACCATTTCTTGCGCATTACGGTTCGAACACTCGAACACCTATACGGATTCTCCTGCACAGTGGCAGATATGTAAATACGGGGTTTCCATACCAATTCTTGCGCATTACGGTTCGAACACCCGAACACCTATACGGATTCTCCTGCACAGTGGCAGATATGTAAATACGGGGTTTCCATACCAATTCTTGCGCATTACGGTTCGAACACCCGAATACCTATACGGATTCTCCTGCACAGTGGCAAATATGTAAATACGGGGTTTACATACCATTTCTTGCGCATTACGGTTCGAACACTCGAACACCTATACGGATTCTCCTGCACAGTGGCAGATATGTAAATACGGGGTTTCCATACCAATTCTTGCGCATTACGGTTCGAACACTCGAACACCTATACGGATTCTCCAGCACAGTGGCAGATATGTAAATACGGGGTTTCCATACCAATTCTTGCGCATTACGGTTCGAACACCCGAACACCTATACGGATTCTCCTGCACAGTGGCAGATATGCAAATACAGGGTTTCCATACCAATTCTTGTGCATTACGGTTCGAACACCCGAATACCTATACGGAATCTCGTGCACAGTGGCAGATATGTAAATACAGGGTTTCCATACCAATTCTTGCGCATTACGGTTCGAACACCCGAACACCTATACGGATTCTCCTGCACAGTGGCAGATATGTAAATACGGGGTTTAAATACCATTTCTTGGGCATTACGGTTCGAACACTCGAACACCTATACGGATTTTCCTGCACAGTGGCAGATATGTAAATACGAGGTTTCGATACCAATTCTTGCGCATTACGGTTCGAACACTCGAACACCTATACGGATTCTCCTGCACAGTGGCAGATATGTAAATACGGGGTTTACATACCATTTCTTTCGCATTACGGTTCGAATACTCGAACACCTATACGGATTCTCCCGCACAGTGGCAGATATGTAAATACGGGGTTTCCATACCATTTCTTGCGCATTACGGTTCGAACACTCGAACACCTATACGGATTCACCTGCACAGTGGCAGATATGTAAATACGGGGTTTCGATACCAATTCTTGCGCATTACGGTTCGAACACTCGAACACCTATACGGATTCTCCTGCACAGTGGCAGATATGTAAATACGGGGTTTACATAACATTTCTTGCGCATTACGGTTCGAACACTCGAACACCTATACGGATTCTCCTGCACAGTGGCAGATGTGTAAATACGGGGTTTCCATACCAATTGTTGCGCATTACGGTTCGAACACCCGAACACCTATACGGATTCTCCTGCACAGTGGCAGATTTGTAAATACGGGGTTTACATACCATTTCTTGCGCATTACGGTTCGAACACTCAAACACCTCTACGGATTCTCCTGCACAATGGCAGATATGTAAATACGGGGTTTCCATACCAATTGTTGCGCATTACGGTTCGAACACTCGAACACCTATACGGATTCTCCTGCACAGTGGCAAATATGTAAATACGGGGTTTACATACCATTTCTTGCGCATTACGGTTCGAACACTCGAACACCTATACGGATTCTCCTGCACAGTGGCAGATATGTAAATACGGGGTTTCCATACCAATTCTTGCGCATTACGGTTCGAACACCCGAACACCTATACGGATTCTCCTGCACAGTGGCAGATATGTAAATACGGGGTTTCCATACCAATTCTTGCGCATTACGGTTCGAACACCCGAATACCTATACGGATTCTCCTGCACAGTGGCAAATATGTAAATACGGGGTTTACATACCATTTCTTGCGCATTACGGTTCGAACACTCGAACACCTATACGGATTCTCCTGCACAGTGGCAGATATGTAAATACGGGGTTTCCATACCAATTCTTGCGCATTACGGTTCGAACACTCGAACACCTATACGGATTCTCCAGCACAGTGGCAGATATGTAAATACGGGGTTTCCATACCAATTCTTGCGCATTACGGTTCGAACACCCGAACACCTATACGGATTCTCCTGCACAGTGGCAGATATGCAAATACAGGGTTTCCATACCAATTCTTGTGCATTACGGTTCGAACACCCGAATACCTATACGGAATCTCGTGCACAGTGGCAGATATGTAAATACAGGGTTTCCATACCAATTCTTGCGCATTACGGTTCGAACACCCGAACACCTATACGGATTCTCCTGCACAGTGGCAGATATGTAAATACGGGGTTTAAATACCATTTCTTGGGCATTACGGTTCGAACACTCGAACACCTATACGGATTTTCCTGCACAGTGGCAGATATGTAAATACGAGGTTTCGATACCAATTCTTGCGCATTACGGTTCGAACACTCGAACACCTATACGGATTCTCCTGCACAGTGGCAGATATGTAAATACGGGGTTTACATACCATTTCTTTCGCATTACGGTTCGAATACTCGAACACCTATACGGATTCTCCCGCACAGTGGCAGATATGTAAATACGGGGTTTCCATACCATTTCTTGCGCATTACGGTTCGAACACTCGAACACCTATACGGATTCACCTGCACAGTGGCAGATATGTAAATACGGGGTTTCGATACCAATTCTTGCGCATTACGGTTCGAACACTCGAACACCTATACGGATTCTCCTGCACAGTGGCAGATATGTAAATACGGGGTTTACATAACATTTCTTGCGCATTACGGTTCGAACACTCGAACACCTATACGGATTCTCCTGCACAGTGGCAGATGTGTAAATACGGGGTTTCCATACCAATTGTTGCGCATTACGGTTCGAACACCCGAACACCTATACGGATTCTCCTGCACAGTGGCAGATTTGTAAATACGGGGTTTACATACCATTTCTTGCGCATTACGGTTCGAACACTCAAACACCTCTACGGATTCTCCTGCACAATGGCAGATATGTAAATACGGGGTTTCCATACCAATTGTTGCGCATTACGGTTCGAACACTCGAACACCTATACGGATTCTCCTGCACAGTGGCAAATATGTAAATACGGGGTTTACATACCATTTCTTGCGCATTACGGTTCGAACACTCGAACACCTATACGGATTCTCCTGCACAGTGGCAGATATGTAAATACGGGGTTTCCATACCAATTCTTGCGCATTACGGTTCGAACACCCGAACACCTATACGGATTCTCCTGCACAGTGGCAGATATGTAAATACGGGGTTTCCATACCAATTCTTGCGCATTACGGTTCGAACACCCGAATACCTATACGGATTCTCCTGCACAGTGGCAAATATGTAAATACGGGGTTTACATACCATTTCTTGCGCATTACGGTTCGAACACTCGAACACCTATACGGATTCTCCTGCACAGTGGCAGATATGTAAATACGGGGTTTCCATACCAATTCTTGCGCATTACGGTTCGAACACTCGAACACCTATACGGATTCTCCAGCACAGTGGCAGATATGTAAATACGGGGTTTCCATACCAATTCTTGCGCATTACGGTTCGAACACCCGAACACCTATACGGATTCTCCTGCACAGTGGCAGATATGTAAATACGGGGTTTCCATACCAATTCTTGCGCATTACGGTTCGAACACCCGAATACCTATACGGAATCTCCTGCACAGTGGCAGATATGTAAATACAGGGTTTCCATACCAATTCTTGCGCATTACGGTTCGAACACCCGAACACCTATACGGATTCTCCTGCACAGTGGAAGATATGTAAATACGGGGTTTACATACCATTTCTTGGGCATTACGGTTCGAACACTCGAACACCTATACGGATTTTCCTGCACAGTGGCAGATATGTAAATACGGGGTTTCGATACCAATTCTTGCGCATTACGGTTCGAACACTCGAACACCTATACGGATTCTCCTGCACAGTGGCAGATATGTAAATACGGGGTTTACATACCATTTCTTGCGCATTACGGTTCGAATATTCGAACACCTATACGGATTCTCCTGCACAGTGGCAGATATGTAAATACGGGGTTTACATACCATTTCTTGCGCATTACGGTTCGAACACTCGAACACCTATACGGATTCTCCTGCACAGTGGCAGATATGTAAATACGGGGTTTCCATACCAATTCTTGCGCATTACGGTTCGAACACCCGAGCACCTATACGGATTCTCCTGCACAGTGGCAGATATGTAAATACGGGGTTTACATACCATTTCTTGCGCATTACGATTCGAACACTCGAACACCTATACAGATTCTCCTGCACAGTGGCAGATATGTAAATATGGGGTTTCGATACCAATTCTTGCGCATTACGGTTCGAACACTCGAACACCTATACGGATTCTCCTGCACAGTGGCAGATATATAAATACGGGGTTTACATACCATTTCTTGCGCATTACGGTTCGAATACTCGAACACCTATACGGATTCTCCTGCACAGTGGCAGAAATGTAAATACGGGGTTTACATTCCATTTCTTGCGCATTACGGTTCGAACACTCGAACACCTATACGGATTCTCCTGCGCAGTGGCAGATATGTAAGTGCGGGGTTTACATACCATTTCTTGCGCATTACGGTTCGAACACCCGAACACCTTTACGGATTCTCCTGCACAGTGGCAGATATGTAAATACGGGGTTTACATAGCATTTCTTGCGCATTACAGTTCGAACACCCGAACACCTATACGGATTCTCCTGCACAGTGGCAGATATGTAAATACGGGGTTTACATACCATTTCTTGCGCATTACGGTTCGAACACTCGAACACCTATACGGATTCTCCTGCACAGTGGCAGATATGTAAATACGGGGTTTACATACCATTTCTTGCGCATTACGGTTCGAATACTCGAACACCTATACGGATTCTCCTGCACAGTAGCAGAAATGTAAATACGGGGTTTACATACCATTTCTTGCGCATTACGGTTCGAACACTCGAACACCTATACGGATTCTCCTGCACAGTGGTAGATATTTAAATACGGGGTTTCCATACCAATTCTTGCGCATTACGGTTCGAACACAAGAACACCTATACGGATTCTCCTGCACAGTGGCAGATATGTAAATACGGGGTTTACATACCATTTCTTGCGCATTACGGTTCGAACACTCGAACACCTATACAGATTCTCCTGCACAGTGGCAGATATGTAAATACAGGGTTTCGATGCCAATTCTTGCGCATTACGGTTCGAACACTCGAACACCTATACGGATTCTCCTGCACAGTGGCAGATATGAAAATACGGGGTTTACATACCATTTCTTGCGCATTACGGTTCGAATACTCGAACACCTATACGGATTCTCCTGCACAGTGGCAGATATGTAAATACGGAGTTTACATACCATTTCTTGCGCATTACGGTTCGAACACTCGAACACCTATACGGATTCTCCTGCACAGTGGCAGATATGTAAATACGGGGTTTCCATACCAATTCTTGCGCATTACGGTTCGAACACCCGAACACCTATACGGATTCTCCTGCACAGTGGCAGATATGTAAATACGGGGTTTACATACCATTTCTTGCGCATTACGGTTCGAACACTCGAGCACCTATACGGATTCTCCTGCATAGTGGCAGATATGTAAATACGGGGTTTCGATACCAATTCTTGCGCATTACGGTTCGAACACTCGAACACCTATACGGATTCTCCTGGACAGTGGCAGATTTGTAAATACGGGGTTTCCATACTATTTCTTGCGCATTACGGTTCGAACACTCGAACACCTATACGGATTCTCCTGCACAGTGGCAGATACTTAAATACGGGGTTTACATAACATTTCTTGCGCATTACGGTTCGAACACTCGAACACCTCTACGGATTCTCCTGCACAGTGGCAGATATGTAAATACGGGGTTTCCATACCAATTGTTGCGCATTACGGTTCGAACACCCGAACACCTATACGGATTCTCCTGCACAGTGGCAGATATGTAAATACGGGGTTTACATACCATTTCTTGCGCATTACGGTTCGAACACTCAAACACCTCTACGGATTCTCCTGCACAGTGGCAGATATGTAAATACGGGGTTTCCATACCAATTGTTGCGCATTACGGTTCGAACACTCGAACACCTATACGGATTTTCCTGCACAGTGGCAGATATGTAAATAGGGGGTTTCGATACCAATTCTTGCGCATTATGGTTCGAACACTCGAACACCAACACAGATTCTCCTGCACAGTAGCAGATATGTAAATACGGAGTTTACATACCATTTCTTGCGCATTACCGTTCGAACACTCGAACACCTATACGGATTCTCCTGCACAGTGGCAGATATGTAAATACGGGGTTTACATACCATTTCTTGGGCATTACGGTTCGAACACTCGAACACCTATACGGATTTTCCTGCACAGTGGCAGATATGTAAATACGGGGTTTCGATACCAATTCTTGCGCATTACGGTTCGAACACTCGAACACCTATACGGATTCTCCTGCACAGTGGCAGATATGTAAATACGGGGTTTACATACCATTTCTTGCGCATTACGGTTCGAATACTCGAACACCTATACGGATTCTCCTGCACAGTGGCAGATATGTAAATACGGGGTTTACATACCATTTCTTGCGCATTACGGTTCTAATACTCGAACACCTATACGGATTCTCCTGCACAGTGGCAGATATGTAAATACGGGGTTTACATAATATTTCTTGCGCATTACGGTTCGAACACTCAAACACCTCTACGGATTCTCCAGCACAGTGGCAGATATGTAAATACGGGGTTTCCATACCAATTGTTGCGCATTACGGTTCGAACACTCGAACACCTATACGGATTCTCCTGCACAGTGGCAAATATGTAAATACAGGGTTTACATACCATTTCTTGCGTATTACGGTTCGAACACTCGAACACCTATACGGGTTCTCCTGCACAGTGGCAGATATGTAAATACGGGGTTTCCATACCATTTCTTGCGCATTACGGTTCGAACACTCGAACACCTATACGGATTCTCCTGCATAGTGGCCGATATGTAAATACGGGGTTTCGATACCAATTCTTCCGCATTACGGTTCGAACACTCGAACACCTATACGGATTCTCCTGGACAGTGGCAGATATGTAAATACGGGGTTTCCATACTATTTCTTGCGCATTACGGTTCGAACACTCGAACACCTATACGGATTCTCCTGCACAGTGGCAGATATGTAAATACGGGGTTTACATAACATTTCTTGCGCATTACCGTTCGAACACTCAAACACCTCTACGGATTCTCCTGCACAGTGGCAGATATGTAAATACGGGGTTTCCGTACCAATTGTTGCGCATTACGGTTCGAACACTCGAACACCTATACGGATTTTCCTGCACAGTGGCAGATATGTAAATACGGGGTTTCGATACCAATTCTTGCGCATTACGGTTCGAACACTCGAACACCAACACAGATTCTTCTGCACAGTAGCAGATATGTAAATACGGAGTTTACATACCATTTCTTGCGCATTACGGTTCGAACACTCGAACACCTATACGGATTCTCCTGCACAGTGGCAGATATGTAAATACGGGGTTTACATACCATTTCTTGGGCATTACGGTTCGAACACTCGAACACCTATACGGATTTTCCTGCACAGTGGCAGATATGTAAATACGGGGTTTCGATACCAATTCTTGCGCATTACGGTTCGAACACTCGAACACCAATACGGATTCTCCTGCACAGTGGCAAATATGTAAATACGGGGTTTACATACCATTTCTTGCGCATTACGGTTCGAATACTTGAACACCTATACGGATTCTCCTGGACAGTGGCAGATATGTAAATACGGGGTTTCCATACTATTTCTTGCGCATTACGGTTCGAACACTCGAACACCTATACGGATTCTCCTGTACAGTGGCAGATATGTAAATACGGGGTTTCCATACCAATTCTTGGGCATTACCGTTCGAACACCCGAACACCTATACGGATTCTCCTGCACAGTGGCAGATATGTAAATACGGGGTTTCCGTACCAATTGTTGCGCATTACGGTTCGAACACTCGAACACCTATACGGATTTTCCTGCACAGTGGCAGATATGTAAATACGGGGTTTCGATACCATTTCTTGCGCATTACGGTTCGAACACTCGAACACCTATACGGATTTTCCTGCACAGTGGCAGATATGTAAATACGGGGTTTCGATACCAATTGTTGCGCATTACGGTTCGAACACTCGAACACCTATACGGATTCTCCTGCACAGTGGCAGATATGTAAATACGGGGTTTACATACCATTTCTTGGGCATTACGGTTCGAACACTCGAACACCTATACGGATTTTCCTGCACAGTGGCAGATATGTAAATACGGGGTTTCGATACCAATTCTTGCGCATTACGGTTCGAACACTCGAACACCAATACGGATTCTCCTGCACAGTGGCAAATATGTAAATACGGGGTTTACATACCATTTCTTGCGCATTACGGTTCGAATACTTGAACACCTATACGGATTCTCCTGCAAAGTGGCAGATATGTAAATACGGGGTTTACATACCATTTCTTGCGCATTACGGTTCGAACACTCGAACACCTATACGGATTCTCCTGTACAGTGGCAGATATGTAAATACGGGGTTTCCATACCAATTCTTGGGCATTACGGTTCGAACACCCGAACACCTATACGGATTCTCCTGCACAGTGGCAGATATGTAAATACGGGGTTTACATACCATTTCTTGCGCATTACGATTCGAACACTCGAACACCTATACAGATTCTCCTGCACAGTGGCAGATATGTAAATACGGGGTTTCGATACCATTTCTTGCGCATTACGGTTCGAACACTCGAACACCTATACGGATTTTCCTGCACAGTGGCAGATATGTAAATACGGGGTTTCGATACCAATTGTTGCGCATTACGGTTCGAACACTCGAACACCTATACGGATTCTCCTGCACAGTGGCAGATATGTAAATACGGGGTTTACATACCATTTCTTGCGCATTACGGTTCGAATACTCGAACACCTATACGGATTCTCCTGCACAGTGGCAGATATGTAAATACGGGGTTTACATACCATTTCTTGCGCATTACGGTTCGAACAGTCGAACACCTACATGGATTCTCCTGCACAGTGGCTGATATGTAAATACGGGGTTTACATACCATTTCTTGGGCATTACGGTTCGAACACTCGAACACCTATACGGATTCTCCTGCACAGTGGCAGATATGTAAATACGGGGTTTACATACCATTTCTTGCGCATTACGGTTCGAACACTCGAACACCTATACGGATTCTCCTGTACAGTGGCAGATATGTAAATACGGGGTTTCCATACCAATTCTTGGGCATTACGGTTCGAACACCCGAACACCTATACGGATTCTCCTGCACAGTGGCAGATATGTAAATACGGGGTTTACATACCATTTCTTGCGCATTACGATTCGAACACTCGAACACCTATACAGATTCTCCTGCACAGTGGCAGATATGTAAATACGGGGTTTCGATACCATTTCTTGCGCATTACGGTTCGAACACTCGAACACCTATACGGATTTTCCTGCACAGTGGCAGATATGTAAATACGGGGTTTCGATACCAATTGTTGCGCATTACGGTTCGAACACTCGAACACCTATACGGATTCTCCTGCACAGTGGCAGATATGTAAATACGGGGTTTACATACCATTTCTTGCGCATTACGGTTCGAATACTCGAACACCTATACGGATTCTCCTGCACAGTGGCAGATATGTAAATACGGGGTTTACATACCATTTCTTGCGCATTACGGTTCGAACAGTCGAACACCTACATGGATTCTCCTGCACAGTGGCTGATATGTAAATACGGGGTTTACATACCATTTCTTGGGCATTACGGTTCGAACACTCGAACACCTATACGGATTCTCCTGCACAGTGGCAGATATGTAAATACGGGGTTTACATACCATTTCTTGCGCATTACAGTTCGAACACCCGAACACCTATACGGATTCTCCTGCACAGTGGCAGATATGTAAATACGGGGTTTACATACCATTTCTTGGGCATTACGGTTCGAACACTCGAACACCTATACGGATTCTCCTGCACAGTGGCAGATATGTAAATACGGGGTTTCCATACCAATTCTTGCGCATTACGGTTCGAACACCCGAACACCTATACGGATTCTCCTGCACAGTGGCAGATATGTAAATACGGGGTTTCCATACCAATTCTTGCGCATTACGGTTCGAACACCCGAACACCTATACGGATTCTCCTGCACAGTGGCAGATATGTAAATACGGGGTTTACATACCATTTCTTTGGCATTACGGTTCGAACACTCGAACACCTATACGGATTTTCCTGCACAGTGGCAGATATGTAAATACGGGGTTTCGATACCAATTCTTGCGCATTACGGTTCGAACACTCAAACACCAATACGGATTCTCCTGCACAGTGGCAGATATGTAAATACGGGGTTTACATACCATTTCTTGCGCATTACGGTTCGAATACTCGAACACCTATACGGATTTTCCTGCAAAGTGGCAGATATGTAAATACGGGGTTTACATACCATTTCTTGCGCATTACGGTTCGAACACTCGAACACCTATACGGATTCTCCTGTACAGTGGCAGATATGTAAATACGGGGTTTCCATACCAATTCTTGCGCATTACGGTTCGAACACCCGAACACCTATACGGATTCTCCTGCATAGTGGCAGATATGTAAATACGGGGTTTACATACCATTTCTTGCGCATTACGATTCGAACACTCGAACACCTATACAGATTCTCCTGCACAGTGGCAGATATGTAAATACGGGGTTTCGATACCATTTCTTGCGCATTACAGTTCGAACACTCGAACACCTATACGGATTCTCCTGCACAGTGGCTGATATGTAAATACGGGGTTTACATACCATTTCTTGCGCATTACGGTTCGAATACTCGAACACCTATACGGATTCTCCTGCACAGTGGCAGATATGTAAATACGGGGTTTACATACCATTTCTTGCGCATTACGGTTCGAACAGTCGAACACTTACATGGATTCTCCTGCACAGTGGCTGATATGTAAATACGGGGTTTACATACCATTTCTTGGGCATTACGGTTCGAACACTCGAACACCTATACGGATTCTCCTGCGCAGTGGCAGATATGTAAATACGGGGTTTACATACCATTTCTTGCGCATTACAGTTCGAACACCCGAACACCTATACGGATTCTCCTGCACAGTGGCAGATATGTAAATACGGGGTTTACATACCATTTCTTGGGCATTACGGTTCGAACACTCGAACACCTATACGGATTCTCCGGCACAGTGGCAGATATGTAAATACGGGGTTTCCATACCAATTCTTGCGCATTACGGTTCGAACACCCGAACACCTATACGGATTCTCCTGCACAGTGGCAGATATGTAAATACGGGGTTTCCATACCAATTCTTGCGCATTACGGTTCGAACACCCGAACACCTATACGGATTCTCCTGCACAGTGGCAGATATGTAAATACGGGGTTTACATACCATTTCTTGCGCATTACGGTTCGAATACTCGAACACTTATACGGATTCTCCTGCGCAGTGGCAGATATGTAAGTACGGGGTTTACATACCATTTCTTGCGCATTACGGTTCGAACACCCGAACACCTTTACGGATTCTCCTGCACAGTGGCAGATATGTAAATACGGGGTTTACATACCATTTCTTTCGCATTACGGTTCGAATACTTGAACACCTATACGGATTCTCCTGCACAGTGGCAGATATGTAAATACGGGGTTTACATACCATTTCTTGCGCATTACGGGTCGAATACTCGAACACCTTTACGGATTCTCCTGCACAGTGGCAGATATGTAAATACGGGGTTTACATACCATTTCTTGCGCATTACAGTTCGAACACTCGAACACCTATACGGATTCTCCTGCACAGTGGCAGATATGTTAATACGGGGTTTACATACTATTTCTTGCGCATTACGGTTCGAACACTCGAACACCTATACGGATTCTCCTGCACAGTGGCAGATATGTAAATACGGGGTTTCCATACCAATTCTTGCGCATTACGGTTCGAATACTCGAACACCTATACGGATTCTCCTGCACAGTGGCAGATATGTAAATACGGGGTTTACATACCATTTCTTGCGCATTTCGGTTCGAACACTCGAACACCTATACGGATTCTCCTGCACAGTGGCAGATATGTAAATACGGGGTTTCCATACCAATTCTTGCGCATTACGGTTCGAACACCCGAACACCTATACGGATTCTCCTGCACAGTGGCAGATATGTAAATACGGGGTTTACACACCATTTCTTGCGCATTACGATTCGAACACTCGAACACCTATACAGATTCTCCTGCACAGTGGCAGATATGTAAATACGGGGTTTCCATACCAATTCTTGCGCATTACGGTTCGAACACCCGAACACCTATACGGATTCTTCTGCATAGTGGCAGATATGTAAATACGGGGTTTACATACCATTTCTTGCGCATTACGGTTCGAATACTCGAACACTTATACGGATTCTCCTGCGCGGTGGCAGATATGTAAGTACGGGGTTTACATACCATTTCTTGCGCATTACGGGTCGAATACTCGAACACCTTTACGGATTCTCCTGCACAGTGGCAGATATGTAAATACGGGGTTTACATACCATTTCTTGCGCATTACCGTTCGAACACTCGAACACCTATACGGATTCTCCTGCACAGTGGCAGATATGTTAATACGGGGTTTACATACTATTTCTTGCGCATTACGGTTCGAACACTCGAACACCTATACGGATTCTCCTGCACAGTGGCAGATATGTAAATACGGGGTTTCCATACCAATTCTTGCGCATTACGGTTCGAATACTCGAACACCTATACGGATTCTCCTGCACAGTGGCAGATATGTAAATACGGGGTTTACATACCATTTCTTGCGCATTTCGGTTCGAACACTCGAACACCTATACGGATTCTCCTGCACAGTGGCAGATATGTAAATACGGGGTTTCCATACCAATTCTTGCGCATTACGGTTCGAACACCCGAACACCTATACGGATTCTCCTGCACAGTGGCAGATATGTAAATACGGGGTTTACACACCATTTCTTGCGCATTACGATTCGAACACTCGAACACCTATACAGATTCTCCTGCACAGTGGCAGATATGTAAATATGGGGTTTCGATACCAATTCTTGCGCATTACGGTTCGAACACTCGAACACCTATACGGATTCTCCTGCACAGTGGCAGATATGTAAATACGGGGTTTACATACCATTTCTTTCGCATTACGGTTCGAATACTCGAACACCTATACGGATTCTCCTGCACAGTGGCAGATATGTAAATACGGGGTTTACATACCATTTCTTGCGCATTACGGTTCGAACACTCGAACACCTATACGGATTCTCCTGCACAGTGGCAGATATGTAAATACGGGGTTTCCATACCAATTCTTGCGCATTACGGTTCGAACACCCGAACACCTATACGGATTCTCCTGCACAGTGGCAGATATGTAAATACGGGGTTTACACACCATTTCTTGCGCATTACGATTCGAACACTCGAACACCTATACAGATTCTCCTGCACAGTGGCAGATATGTAAATATGGGGTTTCGATACCAATTCTTGCGCATTACGGTTCGAACACTCGAACACCTATACGGATTCTCCTGCACAGTGGCAGATATGTTAATACGGGGTTTCCATACCAATTCTTGCGCATTACGGTTCGAACACCCGAACACCTATACGGATTCTCCTGCACAGTGGCAGAAATGTAAATACGGGGTTTACATACCATTTCTTGCGCATTACGGTTCGAACACTCGAACACCTATACGGATTCTCCTGCACAGTGGTAGATATTTAAGTACGGGGTTTCCATACCAATTCTTGCGCATTACGGTTCGAACACCCGAACACCTATACGGATTCTCCTGCACAGTGGCAGATATGTAAATACGGGGTTTACATACCATTTCTTGCGCATTACGGTTCGAACACTCGAACACCTATACAGATTCTCCTGCACAGTGGCAGATATGTAAATACAGGGTTTCGATGCGAATTCTTGCGCATTACGGTTCGAACACTCGAACACCTATACGGATTCTCCTGCACAGTGGCAGATATGAAAATACGGGGTTTACATACCATTTCTTGCGCATTACGGTTCGAATACACGAACACCTATACGGATTCTCCTGCACAGTGGCAGATATGTAAATACGGAGTTTACATACCATTTCTTGCGCATTACGGTTCGAACACTCGAACACCTATACGGACTCTCCTGCACAGTGGCAGATATGTAAATACGGGGTTTCCATACCAATTCTTGCGCATTACGGTTCGAACACCCGAACACCTATACGGATTCTTCTGCACAGTGGCAGATATGTAAATACGGGGTTTACATACCATTTCTTGCGCATTACGGTTCGAATACTCGAACACTTATACGGATTCTCCTGCGCAGTGGCAGATATGTAAGTACGGGGTTTACATACCATTTCTTGCGCATTACGGGTCGAACACCCGAACACCTTTACGGATTCTCCTGCACAGTGGCAGATATGTAAATACGGGGTTTACATACCATTTCTTGCGCATTACAGTTCGAACACTCGAACACCTACACGGATTCTCCTGCACAGTGGCAGATATGTTAATACGGGGTTTACATACTATTTCTTGCGCATTACGGTTCGAACACTCGAACACCTATACGGATTCTCCTGCACAGTGGCAGATATGTATATACGGGGTTTCCATACCAATTCTTGCGCATTACGGTTCGAATACTCGAACACCTATACGGATTCTCCTGCACAGTGGCAGATATGTAAATACGGGGTTTACATACCATTTCTTGCGCATTACGGTTCGAACACTCGAACACCTATACGGATTCTCCTGCACAGTGGCAGATATGTAAATACGGGGTTTCCATACCAATTCTTGCGCATTACGGTTCGAACACCCGAACACCTATACGGATTCTCCTGCACAGTGGCAGATATGTAAATACGGGGTTTACACACCATTTCTTGCGCATTACGATTCGAACACTCGAACACCTATACAGATTCTCCTGCACAGTGGCAGATATGTAAATATGGGGTTTCGATACCAATTCTTGCGCATTACGGTTCGAACACTCGAACACCTATACGGATTCTCCTGCAAAGTGGCAGATATGTAAATACGGGGTTTACATACCATTTCTTGCGCATTACGGTTCGAATACTCGAACACCGATACGGATTCTCCTGCACAGTGGCAGAAATGTAAATACGGGGTTTACATACCATTTCTTGCGCATTACGGTTCGAACACTCGAACACCTATACGGATTCTCCTGCACAGTGGTAGATATTTAAGTACGGGGTTTCCATACCAATTCTTGCGCATTACGGTTCGAACACCCGAACACCTATACGGATTCTCCTGCACAGTGGCAGATATGTAAATACGGGGTTTACATACCATTTCTTGCGCATTACGGTTCGAACACTCGAACACCTATACAGATTCTCCTGCACAGTGGCAGATATGTAAATACAGGGTTTCGATGCGAATTCTTGCGCATTACGGTTCGAACACTCGAACACCTATACGGATTCTCCTGCACAGTGGCAGATATGAAAATACGGGGTTTACATACCATTTCTTGCGCATTACGGTTCGAATACTCGAACACCTATACGGATTCTCCGGCACAGTGGCAGATATGTAAATACGGAGTTTACATACCATTTCTTGCGCATTACGGTTCGAACACTCGAACACCTATACGGATTCTCCTGCACAGTGGCAGATATGTAAATACGGGGTTTCCATACCAATTCTTGCGCATTACGGTTCGAACACCCGAACACCTATACGGATTCTCCTGCACAGTGGCAGATATGTAAATACGGGGTTTACATACCATTTCTTGCGCATTACGGTTCGAATACTCGAACACTTATACGGATTCTCCTGCGCAGTGGCAGATATGTAAGTACGGGGTTTACATACCATTTCTTGCGCATTACGGGTCGAACACCCGAACACCTTTACGGATTCTCCTGCACAGTGGCAGATATGTAAATACGGGGTTTACATACCATTTCTTGCGCATTACAGTTCGAACACTCGAACACCTATACGGATTCTCCTGCACAGTGGCAGATATGTAAATACGGGGTTTCCATACCAATTCTTGCGCATTACGGTTCGAACACCCGAACACCTATACGGATTCTCCTGCACAGTGGCAGATATGTAAATACGGGGTTTACATACCATTTCTTGCGCATTACGGTTCGAATACTTGAACACTTATACGGATTCTCCTGCGCAGTGGCAGATATGTAAGTACGGGGTTTACATACCATTTCTTGCGCATTACGGGTCGAACACCCGAACACCTTTACGGATTTTCCTGCACAGTGGCAGATATGTAAATACGGGGTTTACATACCATTTCTTGCGCATTACAGTTCGAACACTCGAACACCTATACGGATTCTCCTGCACATTGGCAGATATGTTAATACGGGGTTTACATACTATTTCTTGCGCATTACGGTTCGAACACTCGAACACCTATACGGATTCTCCTGCATAGTGGCAGATATGTAAATACGGGGTTTCCATACCAATTCTTGCGCATTACGGTTCGAACACCCGAACACCTATACGGATTCTCCTGCACAGTAGCAGATATGTAAATACGGGGTTTCCATACCAATTCTTGCGCATTACGGTTCGAACACCCGAATACCTATACGGAATCTCCTGCATAGTGGCAGATATGTAAATACAGGGTTTCCATACCAATTCTTGCGCATTACGGTTCGACCACCCGAACACCTATACGGATTCTCCTGCACAGTGGCAGATATGTAAATACGGGGTTTACATACCATTTCTTGGGCATTACGGTTCGAACACTCGAACACCTATACGGATTTTCCTGCACAGTGGCAGATATGTAAATACGGGGTTTCGATACCAATTCTTGCGCATTACGGTTCGAACACTCAAACACCTATACGGATTCTCCTGCACAGTGGCAGATATGTAAATACGGGGTTTACATACCATTTCTTGCGCATTACGGTTCGAATACTCGAACACCTATACGGATTCTCCTGCACAGTGGCAGATATGTAAATACGGGGTTTACATACCATTTCTTGGGCATTACGGTTCGAACACTCGAACACCTATACGAATTCTCCTGCACAGTGGCAGATATGTAAATACGGGGTTTACATACCATTTCTTGCGCATTACAGTTCGAACACTCGAACACCTATACGGATTCTCCTGCACAGTGGCAGATATGTTAATACGGGGTTTACATACCATTTCTTGCGCATTACGGTTCGAATACTCGAACACTTATACGGATTCTCCTGCGCAGTGGCAGATATGTAAGTACGGGGTTTACATACCATTTCTTGCGCATTACGGGTCGAACACCCGAACACCTTTACGGATTCTCCTGCACAGTGGCAGATATGTAAATACGGGGTTTACATACCATTTCTTGCGCATTACGGTTCGAATACTCGAACACCTATACGGATTCTCCTGCACAGTGGCAGAAATGTAAATACGGGGTTTACATACCATTTCTTGCGCATTACGGTTCGAACACTCGAACACCTATACGGATTCTCCTGCGCAGTGGCAGATATGTAAGTACGGGGTTTACATACCATTTCTTGCGCATTACGGTTCGAACACCCGAACACCTTTACGGATTCTCCTGCATAGTGGCAGATATGTATATACGGGGTTTACATACCATTTCTTGCGCATTACAGTTCGAACACCCGAACACCTATACGAATTCTCCTGCACAGTGGTAGATATGTTAATACGGGGTTTACATACTATTTCTTGCGCATTACGGTTCGAACACTCGAACACCAATACGGATTCTCCTGCACAGTGGCAGATATGTAAATACGGGGTTTCCATACCAATTCTTGCGCATTACGGTTCGAACACCCGAACACCTATACGGATTCTCCTGCACAGTGGCAGATATGTAAATACGGGGTTTACATACCATTTCTTGCGCATTACAGTTCGAATACTCGAACACTTATACGGATTCTCCTGCGCAGTGGCAGATATGTAAGTACGGGGTTTACATACCATTTCTTGCGCATTACGGGTCGAACACCCGAACACCTTTACGGATTCTCCTGCACAGTGGCAGATATGTAAATACGGGGTTTACATACCATTTCTTGCGCATTACAGTTCGAACACTCGAACACCTATACGGATTCTCCTGCACAGTGGCAGATATGTTAATACGGCGTTTACATACTATTTCTTGCGCATTACGGTTCGAACACTCGAACACCTATACGGATTCTCCTGCACAGTGGCAGATATGTAAATACGGGGTTTCCATACCAATTCTTGCGCATTACGGTTCGAATACTCGAACACCTATACGGATTCTCCTGCACAGTGGCAGATATGTAAATACGGGGTTTACATACCATTTCTTGCGCATTACGGTTCGAACACTCGAACACCTATACGGATTCTCCTGCACAGTGGCAGATATGTAAATACGGGGTTTCCATACCAATTCTTGCGCATTACGGTTCGAACACCCGAACACCTATACGGATTCTCCTGCACAGTGGCAGATATGTAAATACGGGGTTTACACACCATTTCTTGCGCATTACGATTCGAACACTCGAACACCTATACAGATTCTCCTGCACAGTGGCAGATATGTAAATATGGGGTTTCGATACCAATTCTTGCGCATTACGGTTCGAACACTCGAACACCTATACGGATTCTCCTGCACAGTGGCAGATATGTAAATACGGGGTTAACATACCATTTCTTGCGCATTACGGTTCGAATACTCGAACACCTATACGGATTGTCCTGCACAGTGGCAGAAATGTAAATACGGGGTTTACATACCATTTCTTTCGCATTACGGTTCGAACACTCGAAGACCTATACGGATTCTCCTGCACAGTGATAGATATTTAAGTACGGGGTTTCCATACCAATTCTTGCGCATTACGGTTCGAACACCCGAACACCTATACGGATTCTCCTGCACAGTGGCAGATATGTAAATACGGGGTTTACAAACCATTTCTTGCGTATTACGGTTCGAACACTCGAACACCTATACAGATTCTCCTGCACAGTGGCAGATATGTAAATACAGGGTTTCGATGCGAATTCTTGCGCATTACGGTTCGAACACTCGAACACCTATACGGATTCTCCTGCACAGTGGCAGATATGAAAATACGGGGTTTACATACCATTTCTTGCGCATTACGGTTCGAATACTCGAACACCTATACGGATTCTCCTGCACAGTGGCAGATATGTAAATACGGAGTTTACATACCATTTCTTGCGCATTACGGTTCGAACACTCGAACACCTATACGGATTCTCCTGCACAGTGGCAGATTTGTAAATACGGGGTTTCCATACTATTTCTTGCGCATTACGATTCGAACACTCGAACACCTATACGGATTCTCCTGCACAGTGGCAGATATGTAAATACGGGGTTTACATACTATTTCTTGCGCATTACGGTTCGAACACTCGAACACCTATACGGATTCTCCTGCACAGTGGCAGATATGTAAATACGGGGTTTCCATACCAATTCTTGCGCATTACGGTTCGAAAACTCGAACACCTATACGGATTCTCCTGCACAGTGGCTGATATGTAAATACGGGGTTTACATACCATTTCTTGCGCATTACGGTTCGAACACTCGAACACCTATACGGATTCTCCTGCACAGTGGCAGATATGTAAATACGGGGTTTCCATACCAATTCTTGCGCATTACGGTTTGAACACCCGAACACCTATACGGATTCTCCTGCACAGTGGCAGATATGTAAATACGGGGTTTACACACCATTTCTTGCGCATTACGATTCGAACACTCGAACACCTATACAGATTCTCCAGCACAGTGGCAGATATGTAAATATGGGGTTTCGATACCAATTCTTGCGCATTACGGTTCGAACACTCGAACACCTATACGGATTCTCCTGCACAGTGGCAGATATGTAAATACGGGGTTTACATACCATTTCTTGCGCATTACGGTTCGAACACTCGAACACCTATACGGATTCTCCTGCACAGTGGTAGATATTTAAGTACGGGGTTTCCATACCAATTCTTGCGCATTACGGTTCGAACACCCGAACACCTATACGGATTCTCCTGCACAGTGGCAGATATGTAAATACGGGGTTTACAAATCATTTCTTGCGTATTACGGTTCGAACAGTCGAACACCTATACAGATTCTCCTGCACAGTGGCAGATATGTAAATACAGGGTTTCGATGCGAATTCTTGCGCATTACGGTTCGAACACTCGAACACCTATACGGATTCTCCTGCACAGTGGCAGATATGAAAATACGGGGTTTACATACCATTTCTTGCGCATTACGGTTCGAATACTCGAACACCTATACGGATTCTCCTGCACAGTGGCAGATATGTAAATACGGAGTTTACATACCATTTCTTGCGCATTACGGTTCGAACACTCGAACACCTATACGGATTCTCCTGCACAGTGGCAGATATGTAAATACGGGGTTTCCATACCAATTCTTGCGCATTACGGTTCGAACACCCGAACACCTATACGGATTCTCCTGCACAGTGGCAGATATGTAAATACGGGATTTACATACCATTTCTTGCGCATTACGGTTCCAACACTCGAACACCTATACGGATTCTCCTGCACAGTGGCAGATATGTAAATACGGGGCTTCGATACCAATTCTTGCGCATTACGGTTCGAACACTCGAACACCTATACGGATTCTCCTGCACAGTGGCAGATATGTAAATACGGGGTTTACATACCATTTCTTGCGCATTACGGTTCAAACACTCGAGCACCTATACGGATTCTCCTGCATAGTGGCAGATATGTAAATACGGGGTTTCGATACCAATTCTTGCGCATTATGGTTCGAACACTCGAACACCTATACGGATTCTCCTGGACAGTGGCAGATTTGTAAATACGGGGTTTCCATACTATTTCTTGCGCATTACGGTTCGAACACTCGAACACCTATACGGATTCTCCTGCACAGTGGCAGATATGTAAATACGGGGTTTACATAACATTTCTTGCGCATTACGGCTCGAACACTCGAACACCTCTACGGATTCTCCTGCACAGTGGCAGATATGTAAATACAGGGTTTCCATACCAATTGTTGCGCATTACGGTTCGAACACCCGAACACCTATACGGATTCCCTGCACAGTGGCAGATATGTAAATACGGGGTTTACATACCATTTCTTGCGCATTACGGTTCGAACACTCAAACACCTCTACGGATTCTCCTGCACAGTGGCAGATATGTAAATACGGGGTTTCCATACCAATTGTTGCGCATTACGGTTCGAACACTCGAACACCTATACGGATTTTCCTGCACAGTGGCAGATATGTAAATACGGGGTTTCGATACCAATTCTTGCGCATTACGGTTCGAACACTCGAACACCAACACAGATTCTCCTGCACAGTAGCAGATATGTAAATACGGAGTTTACATACCATTACAAGCGCATTACCGTTCGAACACTCGAACACCTATACGGATTCTCCTGCACAGTGGCAGATATGTAAATACGGGGTTTACATACCATTTCTTGGGCATTACGGTTCGAACACTCGAACACCTATACGGATTTTCCTGCACAGTGGCAGATATGTAAATACGGGGTTTCGATACCAATTCTTGCGCATTACGGTTCGAACACTCGAACACCTATACGGATTCTCCTGCACAGTGGCAGATATGTAAATACGGGGTTTACATACCATTTCTTGCGCATTACGGTTCGAATACTCGAACACCTATACGGATTCTCCTGCAAAGTGGCAGATATGTAAATACGGGGTTTACATACCATTTCTTGCGCATTACGGTTCGAACAATCGAACACCTATACGGATTCTCCTGCACAGTGGCAGATATGTAAATACGGGGTTTCCATACCAATTCTTGCGCATTACGGTTCGAACACCCGAACACCTATACGGATTCTCCTGCACAGTGGCAGATATGTAAATACGGGGTTTACATACCATTTCTTGCGCATTACGATTCGAACACTCGAACACCTATACAGATTCTCCTGCACAGTGGCAGATATGTAAATACGGGGTTTCGATACCAATTCTTGCGCATTACGGTTCGAATACTCGAACACCAAAACGGATTCTCCTGCACAGTGGCAGATATGTAAATACGGGGTTTACATACCATTTCTTGCGCATTACGGTTCGAATACTCGAACACCTATACGGATTCTCCTGCACAGTGGCAGATATGTAAATACGGGGTTTACATACCATTTCTTGCGCATTACGGTTCGAACAGTCGAACACCTACATGGATTCTCCTGCACAGTGGCAGATATGTAAATACGGGGTTAACATGCCATTTCTTGGGCATTACGGTTCGAACACTCGAACACCTATACGGATTCTCCTGCACAGTGGCAGATATGTAAATACGGGGTTTACATACCATTTCTTGCGCATTGCAGTTCGAACACCCGAACACCTATACGGATTCTCCTGCACAGTGGTAGATATGTTAATACGGGGTTTACATACTATTTCTTGCGCATTACGGTTCGAACACTTGAACACCTATACGGATTCTCCTGCACAGTGGCAGATATGTAAATACGGGGTTTCCATACCAATTCTTGCGCATTACAGTTCGAACACCCGAACACCTATACGGATTCTCCTGCACAGTGGCAGATATGTAAATACGGGGTTTCCATACCAATTCTTGCGCATTACGGTTCGAACACCCGAACACCTATACGGATTCTCCTGCACAGTGGCAGATATGTAAATACGGGGTTTACATACCATTTCTTGCGCATTACGGTTCGAATACTCGAACACTTATACGGATTCTCCTGCGCAGTGGCAGATATGTAAGTACGGGGTTTACATACCATTTCTTGCGCATTACGGGTCGAACACCCGAACACCTTTACGGATTCTCCTGCACAGTGGCAGATATGTAAATACGGGGTTTACATACCATTTCTTGCGCATTACAGTTCGAACACTCGAACACCTATACGGATTCTCCTGCACAGTGGCAGATATGTTAATACGGGGTTTACATACTATTTCTTGCGCATTACGGTTCGAACACTCGAACACCTATACGGATTCTCCTGCACAGTGGCAGATATGTAAATACGGGGTTTCCATACCAATTCTTGCGCATTACGGTTCGAACACCCGAACACCTATACGGATTCTCCTGCACAGTGGCAGATATGTAAATACGGGGTTTCCATACCAATTCTTGCGCATTACGGTTCGAACACCCGAATACCTATACGGAATCTCCTGCACAGTGGCAGATATGTAAATACAGGGTTTCCATACCATTTTTTGCGCATTACGGTTCGAATACTCGAATACCTATACGGATTCTCCTGCACAGTGGCAGATATGTAAATACGGGGTTTACATACCATTTCTTGCGCATTACGGTTCGAACACTCGACCACCTCTACGGATTCTCCTGCACAGTGGCAGATATGTAAATACGGGGTTTCCATACCAATTCTTGCGCATTACGGTTCGAACACCCGAACACCTATACGCATTCTCCTGCACAGTGGCAGATATGTAAATACGGGGTTTACATACCATTTCTTGCGCATTACGATTCGAACACTCGAACACCTATACAGATTCTCCTGCACAGTGGCAGATATGTAAATATGGGGTTTCGATACCAATTCTTGCGCATTACGGTTCGAACACTCGAACACCTATACGGATTCTCCTGCACAGTGGCAGATGTGTAAATACGGGGTTTACATACCATTTCTTGCGCATTACGGTTCGAATACTCGAACACCTATACGGATTCTCCTGCACAGTGGCAGAAATGTAAATACGGGGTTTACATACCATTTCTTGCGCATTACGGTTCGAACACTCGAACACCTATACGGATTCTTCTGCGCAGTGGCAGATATGTAAGTACGGGGTTTACATACCATTTCTTGCGCATTACGGTTCGAACACCCGAACACCTTTACGGATTCTCCTGCACAGTGGCAGATATGTAAATACGGGGTTTCCATACCAATTCTTGCGCATTACGGTTCGAACACCCGAACACCTATACGGATTCTCCTGCACAGTGGCAGATATGTAAATACGGGGTTTACATACCATTTCTTGCGCATTACGGTTCGAATACTCGAACACTTATACGGATTCTCCTGCGCAGTGGCAGATATGTAAGTACGGGGTTTACATACCATTTCTTGCGCATTACGGGTCGAACACCCGAACACCTTTACAGATTCTCCTGCACAGTGGCAGATATGTAAATACGGGGTTTACATACCATTTCTTGCGCATTACAGTTCGAACACTCGAACACCTATACGGATTCTCCTGCACAGTGGCAGATATGTAAATACGGGGTTTCCATACCAATTGTTGCGCATTACGGTTCGAACACTCGAACACCTATACGGATTTTCCTGCACAGTGGCAGATATGTAAATACGGGGTTTCGATACCAATTCTTGCGCATTACGGTTCGAACAATCGAACACCAACACAGATTCTCCTGCACAGTAGCAGATATGTAAATACGGAGTTTACATACCATTACTTGCGCATTACCGTTCGAACACTCGAACACCTATACGGATTCTCCTGCACAGTGGCAGATATGTAAATACGGGGTTTACATACCATTTCTAGGGCATTACGGTTCGAACACTCGAACACCTATACGGATTTTCCTGCACAGTGGCAGATATGTAAATACGGTGTTTCGATACCAATTCTTGCGCATTACGGTTCGAACACTCGAACACCTATACGGATTCTCCTGCACAGTGGCAGATATGTAAATACGGGGTTTACATACCATTTCTTGCGCATTACGGTTCGAATACTCGAACACCTATACGGATTCTCCTGCAAAGTGGCAGATATGTAAATACGGGGTTTACATACCATTTCTTGCGCATTACGGTTCGAACACTCGAACACCTATACGGATTCTCCTGCACAGTGGCAGATATGTAAATACGGGGTTTCCATACCAATTCTTGCGCATTACGGTTCGAACACCCGAACACCTATACGGATTCTCCTGCACAGTGGCAGATATGTAAATACGGGGTTTACATACCATTTCTTGCGCATTACGATTCGAACACTCGAACACCTATACAGATTCTCCTGAACAATGGCAGATATGTAAATACGGGGTTTCGATACCAATTCTTGCGCATTACGGTTCGAATACTCGAACACCTATACGGATTCTCCTGCACAGTGGCAGATATGTAAATACGGGGTTTACATACCATTTCTTGCGCATTACGGTTCGAATACTCGAACACCAATACGGATTCTCCTGCACAGTGGCAGATATGTAAATACGGGGTTTACATACCATTTCTTGCGCATTACGGTTCGAACACTCGAACACCTATACGGATTTTCCTGCACAGTGGCAGATATGTAAATACGGGGTTTCGATACCAATTCTTGCGCATTACGGTTCGAACACTCGAACACCAACACAGATTCTCCTGCACAGTAGCAGATATGTAAATACGGAGTTTACATACCATTACTTGCGCATTACCGTTCGAACACTCGAACACCTATACGGATTCTCCTGCACAGTGGCAGATATGTAAATACGGGGTTTACATACCATTTCTAGGGCATTACGGTTCGAACACTCGAACACCTATACGGATTTTCCTGCACAGTGGCAGATATGTAAATACGGTGTTTCGATACCAATTCTTGCGCATTACGGTTCGAACACTCGAACACCTATACGGATTCTCCTGCACAGTGGCAGATATGTAAATACGGGGTTTACATACCATTTCTTGCGCATTACGGTTCGAATACTCGAACACCTATACGGATTCTCCTGCAAAGTGGCAGATATGTAAATACGGGGTTTACATACCATTTCTTGCGCATTACGGTTCGAACACTTGAACACCTATACGGATTCTCCTGCACAGTGGCAGATATGTAAATACGGGGTTTCCATACCAATTCTTGCGCATTACGGTTCGAACACCCGAACACCTATACGGATTCTCCTGCACAGTGGCAGATATGTAAATACGGGGTTTACATACCATTTCTTGCGCATTACGATTCGAACACTCGAACACCTATACAGATTCTCCTGAACAATGGCAGATATGTAAATACGGGGTTTCGATACCAATTCTTGCGCATTACGGTTCGAATACTCGAACACCTATACGGATTCTCCTGCACAGTGGCAGATATGTAAATACGGGGTTTACATACCATTTCTTGCGCATTACGGTTCGAATACTCGAACACCTATACGGATTCTCCTGCACAGTGGCAGATATGTAAATACGGGGTTTACATACCATTTCTTGCGCATTACGGTTCGAATACTCGAACACCTATACGGATTCTCCTGCACAGTGGCAGATATGTAAATACGGGGTTTACATACCATTTCTTGCGCATTACGGTTCGAACAGTCGAACACCTACATGGATTCTCCTGCACAGTGGCAGATATGTAAATACGGGGTTTACATGCCATTTCTTGGGCATTACAGTTCGAACACTCGAACACCTATACGGATTCTCCTGCACAGTCGCAGATATGTAAATACGGGGTTTACATACCATTTCTTTCGCATTGCAGTTCGAACACCCGAACACCTATACGGATTCTCCTGCACAGTGGTAGATATGTTAATACGGGGTTTACATACTATTTCTTGCGCATTACGGTTCGAACACTCGAACACCTATACGGATTCTTCTGCACAGTGGCAGATATGTAAATACGGGGTTTCCATACCAATTCTTGCGCATTACGGTTCGAACACCCGAACACCTATACGGATTCTCCTGCACAGTGGCAGATATGTAAATACGGGGTTTCCATACCAATTCTTGCGCATTACGGTTCGAACACCCGAACACCTATACGGATTCTCCTGCACAGTGGCAGATATGTAAATACGTGGTTTACATACCATTTCTTGCGCATTACGGTACGAATACTCGAACACTTATACGGATTCTCCTGCGCAGTGGCAGATATGTAAGTACGGGGTTTACATACCATTTCTTGCGCATTACGGGTCGAACACCCGAACACCTTTACGGATTCTCCTGCACAGTGGCAGATATGTAAATACGGGGTTTACATACCATTTCTTGCTCATTACAGTTCGAACACTCGAACACCTATACGGATTCTCCTGCACAGTGGCAGATATGTTAATACGGGGTTTACATACTATTTCTTGCGCATTACGGTTCGAACACTCGAACACCTATACGGATTCTCCTGCACAGTGGCAGATATGTAAATACGGGATTTTCATACCAATTCTTGCGCATTACGGTTCGAACACCCGAACACCTATACGGATTCTCCTGCACAGTGGCAGATATGTAAATACGGGGTTTCCATACCAATTCTTGCGCATTACGGTTCGAACACTCGAACACCTATACGGATTCTCCTGGACAGTGGCAGATTTGTAAATACGGGGTTTCCATACCAATTGTTGCGCATTACGGTTCGAACACCCGAACACCTATACGGATTCTCCTGCACAGTGGCAGATATGTAAATACGGGGTTTACATACCATTTCTTGCGCATTACGGTTCGAACACTCAAACACCTCTACGGATTCTCCTGCACAGTGGCAGATATGTAAATACGGGGTTTCCATACCAATTGTTGCGCATTACGGTTCGAATACTCGAACACCTATACGGATTCTCCTGCACAGTGGCAGATATGTAAGTACGGGGTTTACATACCATTTCTTGCGCATTACGGTTCGAACACTCGAACACCTATACGGATTCTCCTGGACAGTGGCAGATTTGTAAATACGGGGTTTCCATACTATTTCTTGCGCATTACGATTCGAACACTCGAACACCTATACGGATTCTCCTGCACAGTGGCAGATATGTAAATACGGGGTTTACATAACATTTCTTGCGCATTACGGCTCGAACACTCGAACACCTCTACGGATTCTCCTGCACAGTGGCAGATATGTAAATACAGGGTTTCCATACCAATTGTTGCGCATTACGGTTCGAACACCCGAACACCTATACGGATTCTCCTGCACAGTGGCAGATATGTAAATACGGGGTTTACATACCATTTCTTGCGCATTACGGTTCGAACACTCGAACACCTCTACGGATTCTCCTGCACAGTGGCAGATGTGTAAATACGGGGTTTCCATACCAATTCTTGCGCATTACGGTTCGAACACTCGAACACCTATACGGATTCTCCTGCACAGTGGCAGATGTGTAAATACGGGGTTTACATACCATTTCTTGCGCATTACGGTTCGAACTCTCGAACACCTATACGGATTCTCCTGCACAGTGGCAGATATGTAAATACGGGGTTTCGATACCAATTCTTGCGCATTACGGTTCGAACACTCGAACACCTATACGGATTCTCCTGCACAGTGGCAGAAATGTAAATACGGGGTTTACATAACATTTCTTGCGCATTACGGTTCGAACACTCGAACACCTATACGGATTCTCCTGCACAGTGGCAGATATGTAAATATGGGGTTTCCATACCAATTGTTGCGCATTACGGTTCGAACACCCGAACACCTATACGGATACTCCTGCACAGTGGCAGATATGTAAATACGGGGTTTACATACCATTTCTTGCGCATTACGGTTCGAACACTCAAACACCACTACGGATTCTCCTGCGCAGTGGCAGATATGTAAATACGGGGTTCCCATACCAATTGTTGCGTATTACGGTTCGAACACTCGAACACCTATACGGATTCTCCTGCACAGTGGCAGATATGTAAATACGGGGTTTCGATACCAATTCTTGCGCATTACGGTTCGAACACTCGAACACCTATACGGATTCTCCTGCACAGTGGCAGATATGTAAATACGGGGTTTCGATACCAATTCTTGCGCATTACGGTTCGAACACTCGAACACCTATACGGATTCTGCTGGACAGTGGCAGATATGTAAATACGGGGTTTCCATACTATTTCTTGCGCATTACGGTTCGAACACTCGAACACCTATACGGATTCTCCTGCATAGTGGCAGATATGTAAATACGGGGTTTCCATACCAATTGTTGCGCATTACGATTCGAACACCCGAACACCTATACGGATTCTCCTGCACAGTGGCAGATATGTAAATACGGGGTTTACATACCATTTCTTGCGCATTAAGGTTTGAACACTCAAACACCTCTACGGATTCTCCTGCACAGTGGCAGATATGTAAATACGGGGTTTCCATACCAATTGTTGCGCATTACGGTTCGAACACTCGAACACCTATACGGATTCTCCTGCACAGTGGCAGATATGTAAATACGGGGTTTACATACCATTTCTTGTGCATTACGGTTCGAACACTCGAACACCTATACGGATTCTCCTGCACAGTGACAGATATGTAAATACGGGGTTTCCATACAATTTCTTTTGCATTACGGTTCGAACACTCGAACACCTATACGGATTCTCCTGCACAGTGGCAGATATGTAAATACGGGGTTTCCATACCATTTCATGCGCATTACGGTTCGAACACTCGAACACCTATACGGATTCTCCTGCACAGTGGCAGATATGTAATTACGGGGTTTCGATACCAATTCTTGCGCATTACGTTTCGAACACTCGAACACCTATACGGATTCTGCTGGACAGTTGCAGATATGTAAATACAGGGTTTCCATACTATTTCTTGCGCATTACGGTTCGAACACTCGAACACCTATACGGATTCTCCTGCACAGTGGCAGATATGTAAATACGGGGTTTCCATACCAATTGTTGCGCATTACGATTCGAACACCCGAACACCTATACGGATTCTCCTGCACAGTGGCAGATATGTAAATACGGGGTTTACATACCATTTCTTGCGCATTAAGGTTTGAACACTCAAACACCTCTACGGATTCTCCTGCACAGTGGCAGATATGTAAATACGGGGTTTCCATACCAATTGTTGCGCATTACGGTTCGAACACTCGAACACCTATACGGATTCTCCTGCACAGTGGCAGATATGTAAATACGGGGTTTACATACCATTTCTTGTGCATTACGGTTCGAACACTCGAACACCTATACGGATTCTCCTGCACAGTGGCAGATATGTAAATACGGGGTTTCCATACAATTTCTTTTGGATTACGGTTCGAACACTCGAACACCTATACGGATTCTCCTGCACAGTGGCAGATATGTAAATACGGGGTTTCGATACCAATTATTGCGCATTACGGTTCGAACACTCGAACACCTATACGGATTCTCCTGGACAGTGGCAGATATGTAAATACGGGGTTTCCATACTATTTGTTGCGCATTACGGTTCGAACATTCGAACACCTATACGGATTCTCCTGCACAGTGGCAGATATGTAAATACGGGGTTTACATAACATTTCTTGCGCATTACGGTTCGCACACTCGAACACCTATACGGATTCTCCTACACAGTGGCAGATATGTAAATACGGGGTTTCCATACCAATTGTTGCGCACTACGGTTCGAACACCCGAACACCTATACGGATTCTCCTGCACAGTGGCAGATATGTAAATACGGGGTTTACATACCATTTCTTGCGCATTACGGTTCGAACACTCAAACACCTCTATGGATTCTCCTGCACAGTGGCAGATATGTAAATACGGGGTTTCCATACCAATTGTTGCGCATTACGGTTCGAACACTCGAACACCTACACGGATTCTCCTGGACAGTGGCAGATTTGTAAATACGGGGTTTACATACCATTTCTTGCGCATTACGGTTCGAACACTCGAACACCTATACGGATTCTCCAGCACAGTGGCAGATATGTAAATACGGGGTTTCCATACCATTTCTTGCGCATTACGGTTCGAACACTCGAACACCTATACGGATTTTCTTGCACAGTGGCAGATATGTAAATACGGGGTTTCGATACCAATTCTTGCGCATTACGGTTCGAACACTCGAACATCTATACGGATTCTCCTGCACAGTGCCAGATATGTAAATACGGGGTTTACATACCATTTCTTGCGCATTACGGTTCGAACACTCGAACACCTATACGGATTCTCCTGCACAGTGGCAGATATGTAAATACGGGGTTCACATACCATTTCTTGCGCATTACGGTTCGAACACTCAAACAGCTCTACGGATTCTCCTGCACAGTGGCAGATATGTAAATACGGGGTTTCCATACCAATTGTTGCGCATTACGGTTCGAACACTCGAACACCTATACGGATTCTGCTGGACAGTGGCAGATATGTAAATACGGGGTTTCCATACTATTTCTTGCGCATTACGGTTCGAACACTCGAACACCTATACGGATTCTCCTGCACAGTGGCAGATATGTAAATACGGGGTTTCCATACCAATTGTTGCGCATTACGATTCGAACACCCGAACACCTATACGGATTCTCCTGCACAGTGGCAGATATGTAAATACGGGGTTTACATACCATTTCTTGCGCATTACGGTTCGAACACTCAAACACCACTACGGATTCTCCTGCACAGTGGCAGATATGTAAATACGGGGTTCCCATACCAATTGTTGCGCATTACGGTTCGAACACTCGAACACCTATACGGATTCTCCTGCACAGAGACAGATATGTAAATACGGGGTTTACATACCATTTCTTGCGCATTACGGTTCGAACACTCGAACACCTATACGGATTCTCCTGCACTGTGGCAGATATGTAAATACGGGGTTTCCATACCATTTCTTGCGCATTACGGTTCGAACACTCGAACACCTATACGGATTCTCCTGCACAGTGGCAGATATGTAAATAGGGGGTTTCGATACCAATTCTTGCGCATTACGGTTCGAACACTCGAACACCTATACGGATTCTGCTGGACAGTGGCAGATATGTAAATACGGGGTTTCCATACTATTTCTTGCGCATTACGGTTCGAACACTCGAACACCTATACGGATTCTCCTGCACAGTGGCAGATATGTAAATACGGGGTTTCCATACCAATTGTTGCGCATTACGATTCGAACACCCGAACACCTATACGGATTCTCCTGCACAGTGGCAGATATGTAAATACGGGGTTTACATACCATTTCTTGCGCATTAAGGTTTGAACACTCAAACACCTCTACGGATTCTCCTACACAGTGGCAGATATGTAAATACGGGGTTTCCATACCAATTGTTGCGCATTACGGTTCGAACACTCGAACACATATACGGATTCTCCTGCACAGTGGCAGATATGTAAATACGGGGTTTACATACCATTTCTTGTGCATTACGGTTCGAACACTCGAACACCTATACGGATTCTCCTGCACAGTGGCAGATATGTAAATACGGGGTTTCCATACAATTTCTTTTGGATTACGGTTCGAACACTCGAACACCTATACGGATTCTCCTGCACAGTGGCAGATATGTAAATACGGGGTTTCGATACCAATTATTGCGCATTACGGTTCGAACACTCGAACACCTATACGGATTCTCCTGGACAGTGGCAGATATGTAAATACGGGGTTTCCATACTATTTCTTGCGCATTACGGTTCGAACATTCGAACACCTATACGGATTCTCCTGCACAGTGGCAGATATGTAAATACGGGGTTTACATAACATTTCTTGCGCATTACGGTTCGCACACTCGAACACCTATACGGATTCTCCTACACAGTGGCAGATATGTAAATACGGGGTTTCCATACCAATTGTTGCGCACTACGGTTCGAACACCCGAACACCTATACGGATTCTCCTGCACAGTGGCAGATATGTAAATACGGGGTTTACATACCATTTCTTGCGCATTACGGTTCGAACACTCAAACACCTCTATGGATTCTCCTGCACAGTGGCAGATATGTAAATACGGGGTTTCCATACCAATTGTTGCGCATTACGGTTCGAACACTCGAACACCTACACGGATTCTCCTGGACAGTGGCAGATTTGTAAATACGGGGTTTACATACCATTTCTTGCGCATTACGGTTCGAACACTCGAACACCTATACGGATTCTCCAGCACAGTGGCAGATATGTAAATACGGGGTTTCCATACCATTTCTTGCGCATTACGGTTCGAACACTCGAACACCTATACGGATTTTCTTGCACAGTGGCAGATATGTAAATACGGGGTTTCGATACCAATTCTTGCGCATTACGGTTCGAACACTCGAACATCTATACGGATTCTCCTGCACAGTGCCAGATATGTAAATACGGGGTTTACATACCATTTCTTGCGCATTACGGTTCGAACACTCGAACACCTATACGGATTCTCCTGCACAGTGGCAGATATGTAAATACGGGGTTCACATACCATTTCTTGCGCATTACGGTTCGAACACTCAAACACCTCTACGGATTCTCCTGCACAGTGGCAGATATGTAAATACGGGGTTTCCATACCAATTGTTGCGCATTACGGTTCGAACACTCGAACACCTATACGGATTCTGCTGGACAGTGGCAGATATGTAAATACGGGGTTTCCATACTATTTCTTGCGCATTACGGTTCGAACACTCGAACACCTATACGGATTCTCCTGCACAGTGGCAGATATGTAAATACGGGGTTTCCATACCAATTGTTGCGCATTACGATTCGAACACCCGAACACCTATACGGATTCTCCTGCACAGTGGCAGATATGTAAATACGGGGTTTACATACCATTTCTTGCGCATTACGGTTCGAACACTCAAACACCACTACGGATTCTCCTGCACAGTGGCAGATATGTAAATACGGGGTTCCCATACCAATTGTTGCGCATTACGGTTCGAACACTCGAACACCTATACGGATTCTCCTGCACAGAGGCAGATATGTAAATACGGGGTTTACATACCATTTCTTGCGCATTACGGTTCGAACACTCGAACACCTATACGGATTCTCCTGCACTGTGGCAGATATGTAAATACGGGGTTTCCATACCATTTCTTGCGCATTACGGTTCGAACACTCGAACACCTATACGGATTCTCCTGCACAGTGGCAGATATGTAAATACGGGGTTTCGATACCAATTCTTGCGCATTACGGTTCGAACACTCGAACACCTATACGGATTCTGCTGGACAGTGGCAGATATGTAAATACGGGGTTTCCATACTATTTCTTGCGCATTACGGTTCGAACACTCGAACACCTATACGGATTCTCCTGCACAGTGGCAGATATGTAAATACGGGGTTTCCATACCAATTGTTGCGCATTACGATTCGAACACCCGAACACCTATACGGATTCTCCTGCACAGTGGCAGATATGTAAATACGGGGTTTACATACCATTTCTTGCGCATTAAGGTTTGAACACTCAAACACCTCTACGGATTCTCCTGCACAGTGGCAGATATGTAAATACGGGGTTTCCATACCAATTGTTGCGCATTACGGTTCGAACACTCGAACACCTATACGGATTCTCCTGCACAGTGGCAGATATGTAAATACGGGGTTTACATACCATTTCTTGTGCATTACGGTTCGAACACTCGAACACCTATACGGATTCTCCTGCACAGTGGCAGATATGTAAATACGGGGTTTCCATACAATTTCTTTTGCATTACGATTCGAACACTCGAACACCTATACGGATTCTCCTGCACAGTGGCAGATATGTAAATACGGGGTTTCGATACCAATTCTTGCGCATTACGGTTCGAACACTCGAACACCTATACGGATTCTCCTGGACAGTGGCAGATATGTAAATACGGGGTTTCCATACTATTTCTTGCGCATTACGGTTCGAACATTCGAACACCTATACGGATTCTCCTGCACAGTGGCAGATATGTAAATACGGGGTTTACATAACATTTCTTGCGCATTACGGTTCGCACACTCGAACACCTATACGGATTCTCCTGCACAGTGGCAGATATGTAAATACGGGGTTTCCATACCAATTGTTGCGCACTACGGTTCGAACACCCGAACACCTATACGGATTCTGCTGCACAGTGGCAGATATGTAAATACGGGGTTTACATACCATTTCTTGCGCATTACGGTTCGAACACTCAAACACCTCTACGGATTCTCCTGCACAGTGACAGATATGTAAATATGGGGTTTCCATACCAATTGTTGCGCATTACGGTTCGAACACTCGAACACCTATACGGATTCTCCTGGACAGTGGCAGATTTGTAAATACGGGGTTTACATACCATTTCTTGCGCATTACGGTTCGAACACTCGAACACCTATACGGATTCTCCTGCACAGTGGCAGATATGTAAATACGGGGTTTCCATACCATTTCTTGCGCATTACGGTTCGAACACTCGAACACCTATACGGATTTTCTTGCACAGTGGCAGATATGTAAATACGGGATTTCGATACCAATTCTTGCGCATTACGGTTCGAACACTCGAACATCTATACGGATTCTCCTGCACAGTGGCAGATATGTAAATACGAGGTTTACATACCAATTCTTGCGCATTACGGTTCGAACACTCGAACACCTATACGGATTCTCCTGGACAGTGGCAGATATGTAAATACGGGGTTTCCATACTATTTCTTGCGCATTACGGTTCGAACATTCGAACACCTATACGGATTCTCCTGCACAGTGGCAGATATGTAAATACGGGGTTTACATACCATTTCTTGCGCATTACGGTTCGAACACTCGAACACCTATACGGATTCTCCTGCACTGTGGCAGATATGTAAATACGGGGTTTCCATACCATTTCTTGCGCATTACGGTTCGAACACTCGAACACCTATACGGATTCTCCTGCACAGTGGCAGATATGTAAATACGGGGTTTCGATACCAATTCTTGCGCATTACGGTTCGAACACTCGAACACCTATACGGATTCTGCTGGACAGTGGCAGATATGTAAATACGGGGTTTCCATACTATTTCTTGCGCATTACGGTTCGAACACTCGAACACCTATACGGATTCTCCTGCACAGTGGCAGATATGTAAATACGGGGTTTCCATACCAATTGTTGCGCATTACGATTCGAACACCCGAACACCTATACGGATTCTCCTGCACAGTGGCAGATATGTAAATACGGGGTTTACATACCATTTCTTGCGCATTAAGGTTTGAACACTCAAACACCTCTACGGATTCTCCTGCACAGTGGCAGATATGTAAATACGGGGTTTCCATACCAATTGTTGCGCATTACGGTTCGAACACTCGAACACCTATACGGATTCTCCTGCACAGTGGCAGATATGTAAATACGGGGTTTACATACCATTTCTTGTGCATTACGGTTCGAACACTCGAACACCTATACGGATTCTCCTGCACAGTGGCAGATATGTAAATACGGGGTTTCCATACAATTTCTTTTGCATTACGATTCGAACACTCGAACACCTATACGGATTCTCCTGCACAGTGGCAGATATGTAAATACGGGGTTTCGATACCAATTCTTGCGCATTACGGTTCGAACACTCGAACACCTATACGGATTCTCCTGGACAGTGGCAGATATGTAAATACGGGGTTTCCATACTATTTCTTGCGCATTACGGTTCGAACATTCGAACACCTATACGGATTCTCCTGCACAGTGGCAGATATGTAAATACGGGGTTTACATAACATTTCTTGCGCATTACGGTTCGCACACTCGAACACCTATACGGATTCTCCTGCACAGTGGCAGATATGTAAATACGGGGTTTCCATACCAATTGTTGCGCACTACGGTTCGAACACCCGAACACCTATACGGATTCTGCTGCACAGTGGCAGATATGTAAATACGGGGTTTACATACCATTTCTTGCGCATTACGGTTCGAACACTCAAACACCTCTACGGATTCTCCTGCACAGTGACAGATATGTAAATATGGGGTTTCCATACCAATTGTTGCGCATTACGGTTCGAACACTCGAACACCTATACGGATTCTCCTGGACAGTGGCAGATTTGTAAATACGGGGTTTACATACCATTTCTTGCGCATTACGGTTCGAACACTCGAACACCTATACGGATTCTCCTGCACAGTGGCAGATATGTAAATACGGGGTTTCCATACCATTTCTTGCGCATTACGGTTCGAACACTCGAACACCTATACGGATTTTCTTGCACAGTGGCAGATATGTAAATACGGGATTTCGATACCAATTCTTGCGCATTACGGTTCGAACACTCGAACATCTATACGGATTCTCCTGCACAGTGGCAGATATGTAAATACGAGGTTTACATACCAATTCTTGCGCATTACGGTTCGAACACTCGAACACCTATACGGATTCTCCTGGACAGTGGCAGATATGTAAATACGGGGTTTCCATACTATTTCTTGCGCATTACGGTTCGAACATTCGAACACCTATACGGATTCTCCTGCACAGTGGCAGATATGTAAATACGGGGTTTACATAACATTTCTTGCGCATTACGGTTCGCACACTCGAACACCTATACGGATTCTCCTGCACAGTGGTAGATATGTAAATACGGGGTTTCCATACCAATTGTTGCGCACTACGGTTCGAACACCCGAACACCTATACGGATTCTCCTGCACAGTGGCAGATATGTAAATTCGGGGTTTACAAACCATTTCTTGCGCATTACGGTTCGAACACTCAAACACCTCTACGGATTCTCCTGCACAGTGGCAGATATGTAAATACGGGGTTTCCATACCAATTGTTGCGCATTACGGTTCGAACACTCGAACACCTATACGGATTCTCCTGGACAGTGGCAGATTTGTAAATACGGGGTTTACATACCATTTCTTGCGCATTACGGTTCGAACACTCGAAAACCTATACGGATTCTCCTGCACAGTGGCAGATATGTAAATACGGGGTTTCCATACCATTTCTTGCGCATTACGGTTCGAACACTCGAACACCTATACGGATTTTCTTGCACAGTGGCAGATATGTAAATACGGGATTTCGATACCAATTCTTGCGCATTACGGTTCGAACACTCGAACATCTATACGGATTCTCCTGCACGGTGGCAGATATGTAAATACGGGGTTTACATACAATTTCTTGCGCATTACGGTTCGAACACTCGAACACCTATACGGATTCTCCAGCACAGTGACAGATATGTAAATACGGGGTTTACATACCATTTCTTGCGCATTACGGTTCGAACACTCAAACACCTCTACGGATTCTCCAGCACAGTGGCAGATATGTAAATACGGGGTTTCCATACCAATTGTTGCGCATTACAGTTCGAACACTCGAACACCTATACGGATTCTCCTGCACAGTGGCAGATTTGTAAATACGGGGTTTACATACCATTTCTTGCACATTACGGTTCGAACACTCGAACACCTATACGGATTCTCCTGCACAGTGGCAGATATGTAAATACGGGGTTTCCATACCATTTCTTGCGCATTACGGTTCGAAAACTCGAACACCTATACGGATTCTCCTGCACGGTGGCAGATATGTAAATACGGGGTTTACATACAATTTCTTGCGCATTACGGTTCGAACACTCGAACACCTATACGGATTCTCCAGCACAGTGGCAGATATGTAAATACGGGGTTTACATACCATTTCTTGCGCATTACGGTTCGAACACTCAAACACCTCTACGGATTCTCCAGCACAGTGGCAGATATGTAAATACGGGGTTTCCATACCAATTGTTGCGCATTACAGTTCGAACACTCGAACACCTATACGGATTCTCCTGCACAGTGGCAGATTTGTAAATACGGGGTTTACATACCATTTCTTGCACATTACGGTTCGAACACTCGAACACCTATACGGATTCTCCTGCACAGTGGCAGATATGTAAATACGGGGTTTACATAACATTTCTTGCGCATTACGGTTCGAACACTCGAACACCTATACGGATTCTCCTGCACAGTGGTAGATATGTAAATACGGGGTTTCCATACCAATTGTTGCGCACTACGGTTCGAACACCCGAACACCTATACGGATTCTCCTGCACAGTGGCAGATATGTAAATTCGGGGTTTACAAACCATTTCTTGCGCATTACGGTTCGAACACTCAAACACCTCTACGGATTCTCCTGCACAGTGGCAGATATGTAAATACGGGGTTTCCATACCAATTGTTGCGCATTACGGTTCGAACACTCGAACACCTATACGGATTCTCCTGGACAGTGGCAGATTTGTAAATACGGGGTTTACATACCATTTCTTGCGCATTACGGTTCGAACACTCGAAAACCTATACGGATTCTCCTGCACAGTGGCAGATATGTAAATACGGGGTTTCCATACCATTTCTTGCGCATTACGGTTCGAACACTCGAACACCTATACGGATTTTCTTGCACAGTGGCAGATATGTAAATACGGGATTTCGATACCAATTCTTGCGCATTACGGTTCGAACACTCGAACATCTATACGGATTCTCCTGCACGGTGGCAGATATGTAAATACGGGGTTTACATACAATTTCTTGCGCATTACGGTTCGAACACTCGAACACCTATACGGATTCTCCAGCACAGTGGCAGATATGTAAATACGGGGTTTACATACCATTTCTTGCGCATTACGGTTCGAACACTCAAACACCTCTACGGATTCTCCAGCACAGTGGCAGATATGTAAATACGGGGTTTCCATACCAATTGTTGCGCATTACAGTTCGAACACTCGAACACCTATACGGATTCTCCTGCACAGTGGCAGATTTGTAAATACGGGGTTTACATACCATTTCTTGCACATTACGGTTCGAACACTCGAACACCTATACGGATTCTCCTGCACAGTGGCAGATATGTAAATACGGGGTTTCCATACCATTTCTTGCGCATTACGGTTCGAAAACTCGAACACCTATACGGATTCTCCTGCACGGTGGCAGATATGTAAATACGGGGTTTACATACAATTTCTTGCGCATTACGGTTCGAACACTCGAACACCTATACGGATTCTCCAGCACAGTGGCAGATATGTAAATACGGGGTTTACATACCATTTCTTGCGCATTACGGTTCGAACACTCAAACACCTCTACGGATTCTCCAGCACAGTGGCAGATATGTAAATACGGGGTTTCCATACCAATTGTTGCGCATTACAGTTCGAACACTCGAACACCTATACGGATTCTCCTGCACAGTGGCAGATTTGTAAATACGGGGTTTACATACCATTTCTTGCACATTACGGTTCGAACACTCGAACACCTATACGGATTCTCCTGCACAGTGGCAGATATGTAAATACGGGGTTTACATAACATTTCTTGCGCATTACGGTTCGAACACTCGAACACCTATACGGATTCTCCTGCACAGTGGCAGATATGTAAATATGGGGTTTCCATACCAATTGTTGCGCATTACGGTTCGAACACCCGAACACCTATACGGATACTCCTGCACAGTGGCAGATATGTAAATACGGGGTTTACATACCATTTCTTGCGCATTACGGTTCGAACACTCAAACACCACTACGGATTCTCCTGCGCAGTGGCAGATATGTAAATACGGGGTTCCCATACCAATTGTTGCGTATTACGGTTCGAACACTCGAACACCTATACGGATTCTCCTGCACAGTGGCAGATATGTAAATACGGGGTTTCGATACCAATTCTTGCGCATTACGGTTCGAACACTCGAACACCTATACGGATTCTCCTGCACAGTGGCAGATATGTAAATACGGGGTTTCGATACCAATTCTTGCGCATTACGGTTCGAACACTCGAACACCTATACGGATTCTGCTGGACAGTGGCAGATATGTAAATACGGGGTTTCCATACTATTTCTTGCGCATTACGGTTCGAACACTCGAACACCTATACGGATTCTCCTGCATAGTGGCAGATATGTAAATACGGGGTTTCCATACCAATTGTTGCGCATTACGATTCGAACACCCGAACACCTATACGGATTCTCCTGCACAGTGGCAGATATGTAAATACGGGGTTTACATACCATTTCTTGCGCATTAAGGTTTGAACACTCAAACACCTCTACGGATTCTCCTGCACAGTGGCAGATATGTAAATACGGGGTTTCCATACCAATTGTTGCGCATTACGGTTCGAACACTCGAACACCTATACGGATTCTCCTGCACAGTGGCAGATATGTAAATACGGGGTTTACATACCATTTCTTGTGCATTACGGTTCGAACACTCGAACACCTATACGGATTTTCTTGCACAGTGGCAGATATGTAAATACGGGATTTCGATACCAATTCTTGCGCATTACGGTTCGAACACTCGAACATCTATACGGATTCTCCTGCACGGTGGCAGATATGTAAATACGGGGTTTACATACAATTTCTTGCGCATTACGGTTCGAACACTCGAACACCTATACGGATTCTCCAGCACAGTGGCAGATATGTAAATACGGGGTTTACATACCATTTCTTGCGCATTACGGTTCGAACACTCAAACACCTCTACGGATTCTCCAGCACAGTGGCAGATATGTAAATACGGGGTTTCCATACCAATTGTTGCGCATTACAGTTCGAACACTCGAACACCTATACGGATTCTCCTGCACAGTGGCAGATTTGTAAATACGGGGTTTACATACCATTTCTTGCACATTACGGTTCGAACACTCGAACACCTATACGGATTCTCCTGCACAGTGGCAGATATGTAAATACGGGGTTTACATAACATTTCTTGCGCATTACGGTTCGAACACTCGAACACCTATACGGATTCTCCTGCACAGTGGCAGATATGTAAATATGGGGTTTCCATACCAATTGTTGCGCATTACGGTTCGAACACCCGAACACCTATACGGATACTCCTGCACAGTGGCAGATATGTAAATACGGGGTTTACATACCATTTCTTGCGCATTACGGTTCGAACACTCAAACACCACTACGGATTCTCCTGCGCAGTGGCAGATATGTAAATACGGGGTTCCCATACCAATTGTTGCGTATTACGGTTCGAACACTCGAACACCTATACGGATTCTCCTGCACAGTGGCAGATATGTAAATACGGGGTTTCGATACCAATTCTTGCGCATTACGGTTCGAACACTCGAACACCTATACGGATTCTCCTGCACAGTGGCAGATATGTAAATACGGGGTTTCGATACCAATTCTTGCGCATTACGGTTCGAACACTCGAACACCTATACGGATTCTGCTGGACAGTGGCAGATATGTAAATACGGGGTTTCCATACTATTTCTTGCGCATTACGGTTCGAACACTCGAACACCTATACGGATTCTCCTGCATAGTGGCAGATATGTAAATACGGGGTTTCCATACCAATTGTTGCGCATTACGATTCGAACACCCGAACACCTATACGGATTCTCCTGCACAGTGGCAGATATGTAAATACGGGGTTTACATACCATTTCTTGCGCATTAAGGTTTGAACACTCAAACACCTCTACGGATTCTCCTGCACAGTGGCAGATATGTAAATACGGGGTTTCCATACCAATTGTTCCGCATTACGGTTCGAACACTCGAACACCTATACGGATTCTCCTGCACAGTGGCAGATATGTAAATACGGGGTTTACATACCATTTCTTGTGCATTACGGTTCGAACACTCGAACACCTATACGGATTCTCCTGCACAGTGGCAGATATGTAAATACGGGGTTTCCATACAATTTCTTTTGCATTACGGTTCGAACACTCGAACACCTATACGGATTCTCCTGCACAGTGGCAGATATGTAAATACGGGGTTTCCATACCATTTCATGCGCATTACGGTTCGAACACTCGAACACCTATACGGATTCTCCTGCACAGTGGCAGATATGTAATTACGGGGTTTCGATACCAATTCTTGCGCATTACGGTTCGAACACTCGAACACCTATACGGATTCTGCTGGACAGTTGCAGATATGTAAATACAGGGTTTCCATACTATTTCTTGCGCATTACGGTTCGAACACTCGAACACCTATACGGATTCTCCTGCACAGTGGCAGATATGTAAATACGGGGTTTCCATACCAATTGTTGCGCATTACGATTCGAACACCCGAACACCTATACGGATTCTCCTGCACAGTGGCAGATATGTAAATACGGGGTTTACATACCATTTCTTGCGCATTAAGGTTTGAACACTCAAACACCTCTACGGATTCTCCTGCACAGTGGCAGATATGTAAATACGGGGTTTCCATACCAATTGTTGCGCATTACGGTTCGAACACTCGAACACCTATACGGATTCTCCTGCACAGTGGCAGATATGTAAATACGGGGTTTACATACCATTTCTTGTGCATTACGGTTCGAACACTCGAACACCTATACGGATTCTCCTGCACAGTGGCAGATATGTAAATACGGGGTTTCCATACAATTTCTTTTGGATTACGGTTCGAACACTCGAACACCTATACGGATTCTCCTGCACAGTGGCAGATATGTAAATACGGGGTTTCGATACCAATTATTGCGCATTACGGTTCGAACACTCGAACACCTATACGGATTCTCCTGGACAGTGGCAGATATGTAAATACGGGGTTTCCATACTATTTGTTGCGCATTACGGTTCGAACATTCGAACACCTATACGGATTCTCCTGCACAGTGGCAGATATGTAAATACGGGGTTTACATAACATTTCTTGCGCATTACGGTTCGCACACTCGAACACCTATACGGATTCTCCTACACAGTGGCAGATATGTAAATACGGGGTTTCCATACCAATTGTTGCGCACTACGGTTCGAACACCCGAACACCTATACGGATTTTCCTGCACAGTGGCAGATATGTAAATACGGGGTTTACATACCATTTCTTGCGCATTACGGTTCGAACACTCAAACACCTCTATGGATTCTCCTGCACAGTGGCAGATATGTAAATACGGGGTTTCCATACCAATTGTTGCGCATTACGGTTCGAACACTCGAACACCTACACGGATTCTCCTGGACAGTGGCAGATTTGTAAATACGGGGTTTACATACCATTTCTTGCGCATTACGGTTCGAACACTCGAACACCTATACGGATTCTCCAGCACAGTGGCAGATATGTAAATACGGGGTTTCCATACCATTTCTTGCGCATTACGGTTCGAACACTCGAACACCTATACGGATTTTCTTGCACAGTGGCAGATATGTAAATACGGGGTTTCGATACCAATTCTTGCGCATTACGGTTCGAACACTCGAACATCTATACGGATTCTCCTGCACAGTGCCAGATATGTAAATACGGGGTTTACATACCATTTCTTGCGCATTACGGTTCGAACACTCGAACACCTATACGGATTCTCCTGCACAGTGGCAGATATGTAAATACGGGGTTCACATATCATTTCTTGCGCATTACGGTTCGAACACTCAAACAGCTCTACGGATTCTCCTGCACAGTGGCAGATATGTAAATACGGGGTTTCCATACCAATTGTTGCGCATTACGGTTCGAACACTCGAACACCTATACGGATTCTGCTGGACAGTGGCAGATATGTAAATACGGGGTTTCCATACTATTTCTTGCGCATTACGGTTCGAACACTCGAACACCTATACGGATTCTCCTGCACAGTGGCAGATATGTAAATACGGGGTTTCCATACCAATTGTTGCGCATTACGATTCGAACACCCGAACACCTATACGGATTCTCCTGCACAGTGGCAGATATGTAAATACGGGGTTTACATACCATTTCTTGCGCATTACGGTTCGAACACTCAAACACCACTACGGATTCTCCTGCACAGTGGCAGATATGTAAATACGGGGTTCCCATACCAATTGTTGCGCATTACGGTTCGAACACTCGAACACCTATACGGATTCTCCTGCACAGAGGCAGATATGTAAATACGGGGTTTACATACCATTTCTTGCGCATTACGGTTCGAACACTCGAACACCTATACGGATTCTCCTGCACTGTGGCAGATATGTAAATACGGGGTTTCCATACCATTTCTTGCGCATTACGGTTCGAACACTCGAACACCTATACGGATTCTCCTGCACAGTGGCAGATATGTAAATACGGGGTTTCGATACCAATTCTTGCGCATTACGGTTCGAACACTCGAACACCTATACGGATTCTGCTGGACAGTGGCAGATATGTAAATACGGGGTTTCCATACTATTTCTTGCGCATTACGGTTCGAACACTCGAACACCTATACGGATTCTCCTGCACAGTGGCAGATATGTAAATACGGGGTTTCCATACCAATTGTTGCGCATTACGATTCGAACACCCGAACACCTATACGGATTCTCCTGCACAGTGGCAGATATGTAAATACGGGGTTTACATACCATTTCTTGCGCATTAAGGTTTGAACACTCAAACACCTCTACGGATTCTCCTGCACAGTGGCAGATATGTAAATACGGGGTTTCCATACCAATTGTTGCGCATTACGGTTCGAACACTCGAACACCTATACGGATTCTCCTGCACAGTGGCAGATATGTAAATACGGGGTTTACATACCATTTCTTGTGCATTATGGTTCGAACACTCGAACACCTATACGGATTCTCCTGCACAGTGGCAGATATGTAAATACGGGGTTTCCATACAATTTCTTTTGCATTACGATTCGAACACTCGAACACCTATACGGATTCTCCTGCACAGTGGCAGATATGTAAATACGGGGTTTCGATACCAATTCTTGCGCATTACGGTTCGAACACTCGAACACCTATACGGATTCTCCTGGACAGTGGCAGATATGTAAATACGGGGTTTCCATACTATTTCTTGCGCATTACGGTTCGAACATTCGAACACCTATACGGATTCTCCTGCACAGTGGCAGATATGTAAATACGGGGTTTACATAACATTTCTTGCGCATTACGGTTCGCACACTCGAACACCTATACGGATTCTCCTGCACAGTGGCAGATATGTAAATACGGGGTTTCCATACCAATTGTTGCGCACTACGGTTCGAACACCCGAACACCTATACGGATTCTGCTGCACAGTGGCAGATATGTAAATACGGGGTTTACATACCATTTCTTGCGCATTACGGTTCGAACACTCAAACACCTCTACGGATTCTCCTGCACAGTGACAGATATGTAAATATGGGGTTTCCATACCAATTGTTGCGCATTACGGTTCGAACACTCGAACACCTATACGGATTCTCCTGGACAGTGGCAGATTTGTAAATACGGGGTTTACATACCATTTCTTGCGCATTACGGTTCGAACACTCGAACACCTATACGGATTCTCCTGCACAGTGGCAGATATGTAAATACGGGGTTTCCATACCATTTCTTGCGCATTACGGTTCGAACACTCGAACACCTATACGGATTTTCTTGCACAGTGGCAGATATGTAAATACGGGATTTCGATACCAATTCTTGCGCATTACGGTTCGAACACTCGAACATCTATACGGATTCTCCTGCACAGTGGCAGATATGTAAATACGAGGTTTACATACCAATTCTTGCGCATTACGGTTCGAACACTCGAACACCTATACGGATTCTCCTGGACAGTGGCAGATATGTAAATACGGGGTTTCCATACTATTTCTTGCGCATTACGGTTCGAACATTCGAACACCTATACGGATTCTCCTGCACAGTGGCAGATATGTAAATACGGGGTTTACATAACATTTCTTGCGCATTACGGTTCGCACACTCGAACACCTATACGGATTCTCCTGCACAGTGGTAGATATGTAAATACGGGGTTTCCATACCAATTGTTGCGCACTACGGTTCGAACACCCGAACACCTATACGGATTCTCCTGCACAGTGGCAGATATGTAAATTCGGGGTTTACAAACCATTTCTTGCGCATTACGGTTCGAACACTCAAACACCTCTACGGATTCTCCTGCATAGTGGCAGATATGTAAATACGGGGTTTCCATACCAATTGTTGCGCATTACGGTTCGAACACTCGAACACCTATACGGATTCTCCTGGACAGTGGCAGATTTGTAAATACGGGGTTTACATACCATTTCTTGCGCATTACGGTTCGAACACTCGAAAACCTATACGGATTCTCCTGCACAGTGGCAGATATGTAAATACGGGGTTTCCATACCATTTCTTGCGCATTACGGTTCGAACACTCGAACACCTATACGGATTTTCTTGCACAGTGGCAGATATGTAAATACGGGATTTCGATACCAATTCTTGCGCATTACGGTTCGAACACTCGAACATCTATACGGATTCTCCTGCACGGTGGCAGATATGTAAATACGGGGTTTACATACAATTTCTTGCGCATTACGGTTCGAACACTCGAACACCTATACGGATTCTCCAGCACAGTGGCAGATATGTAAATACGGGGTTTACATACCATTTCTTGCGCATTACGGTTCGAACACTCAAACACCTCTACGGATTCTCCAGCACAGTGGCAGATATGTAAATACGGGGTTTCCATACCAATTGTTGCGCATTACAGTTCGAACACTCGAACACCTATACGGATTCTCCTGCACAGTGGCAGATTTGTAAATACGGGGTTTACATACCATTTCTTGCACATTACGGTTCGAACACTCGAACACCTATACGGATTCTCCTGCACAGTGGCAGATATGTAAATACGGGGTTTCCATACCATTTCTTGCGCATTACGGTTCGAAAACTCGAACACCTATACGGATTTTCTTGCACAGTGGCAGATATGTAAATACGGGGTTTCGATACCAATTCTTGCGCATTACGGTTCGAACACTCGAACATCTATACGGATTCTCCTGCACAGTGGCAGATATGTAAATACGGGGTTTACATACCATTTCTTGCGCATTACGGTTCGAACACTCGAACACCTATACGGATTCTCCTGCACAGTGGCAGATATGTAAATACGGGGTTTCCATACCAATTCTTGCGCATTACGGTTCGAACACCCGAATACCGATACGGATTCTACTGCACAGTGGCAGATATGTAAATACGGGGTTTCCATACAAAATCTTGCGCATTACGGTTCGAACACCCGAACACCTATACGGATTCTCCTGCACAGTGGCAGATATGTAAATACGGGGTTTACATACCATTTCTCTCGCATTACGGTTCGGACACCCGAACACCTATACGGATTCTCCTGCACAGTGGCAGATATGTAAATACGGGGTTTCGATACCAATTCTTGCGCATTACGGTTCGAACACTCGAACACCTATACGGATTCTCTTGCATAGTGGCAGATATGTATGTATGGGGTTTACATGCCATTTTTTGGGCATTACGGTTCGAACGCCCGAACACCTATACGGATTCTCCTGCACAGTGGCAGATATGTAAATACGGGGTTTACATACCATTTCTTGCGCATTACGGTTCGAACACTCGAACACCTATACGGATTCTCCTGCACAGTGGCAGATATGTAAATACGGGGTTTCCATAACAATTCTTGCGCATTACGGTTCGAACACCCGAACAGCTATACGGATTCTCCTGCACAGTGGCAGATATATAAATACGGGGTTTACATACCATGTCTTGCGCATTACGGTTCGAACACTCGAACACCTATACAGATTCTCCTGCATAGTGGCAGATATGTAAATACGGGGTTTCGATACCAATTCTTGCGCATTACGGTTCGAACACCCGAATACCTATACGGATTCTCCTGCACAGTGGCAGATATGTTACTACGGGGTTTCCATACCAATTCTTGCGCATTACGGTTCGAACACCCGAACACCTATACGGATTCTCCTGCACAGTGGCAGATATGTAAATACGGGGTTTACATACCATTTCTTGCGCATTACGGTTCGAACACTCGAACACCTATACGGATTCTCCTGCACAGTGGCAGATATGTAAATACGGGGTTTACATACCATTTCTTGCGCATTACGGTTCGAACACTCGAACACCTATACGGATTCTCCTGCACAGTGGCAGATATGTTAATACGGGGTTTACATACTATTTCTTGCGCATTACGGTTTGAACACTCGAACACCTATATGGATTCTCCTGCACAGTGGCAGATATGTAAATACGGGGTTTCCATACAAATTCTCGCGCATTACGGTTCGAACACCCGAACACCTATACGGATTCTCCTGCACAGTGGCAGATATGTAAATACGGGGTTTACATACCATTTCTTGCGCATTACGGTTCGGACACCTGAACACCTATACGGATTCTCCTGCACAGTGGCAGATATGTAAATACGGGGTTTCGATACCAATTCTTGCGCATTACGGTTCGAACACTCGAACACCTATACGGATTCTCCTGCACAGTGGCAGACATGTAAATACGGGGTTTCCATACCAATTCTTACGCATTACGGTTCGAACACCCGAATACCTATACGGATTCTCCTGCACAGTGGCAGATATGTAAATACGGGGTTTACATAACATTTCTTGCGCATTACGGTTCGAACACTCGAACACCTATACGGATTCTCCTGCACAGTGGCAGATATGTAAATACGGGGTTTCCATACAAATTCTTGCGCATTACGGTTCGAACACCCGAACACCTATACGGATTCTCCTGCACAGTGGCAGATATGTAAATACGGGGTTTACATACCATTTCTTGCGCATTACGGTTCGGACACCCGAACACCTATACGGATTCTCCTGCACAGTGGCAGATATGTAAATACGGGGTTTCGATACCAATTCTTGCGCATTGCGGTTCGAACACTCGAACACCTATACGGATTCTCCTGCATAGTGGCAGATATGTATGTATGGGGTTTACATGCCATTTCTTGCGCATTACGGTTCGAACACCCGAACACCTATACGGATTCTCCTGCACAGTGGCAGATATGTAAATACGGGGTTTACATACCATTTCTTGCGCATTACGGTTCGAACACTCGAACATCTATACGGATTCTCCTGCACAGTGGCAGATATGTAAATACGGGGTTTCCATACCAATTCTTGCGCATTACGGTTCGAACACTCGAACACCTATACAGATTCTCCTGCACAGTGGCAGATATGTAAATACGGGTTTACATACCATTTCTTGCGCATTACGGTTCGAACACTCGAACACCTATACGGATTCTCCTGCACAGTGGCAGATATGTAAATACGGGGTTTCCATACCAATTCTTGCGCATTACGGTTCGAACACCCGAATGCCTATACGGATTCTCCTGCACAGTGGCTGATATGTAAATACGGGGTTTACATACCATTTCTTGCGCATTACGGTTCGAACACTCGAACACCTATACGGATTCTCCTGCACAGTGGCAGATATGTAAATACGGGGTTTCCATACCAATTCTTGCGCATTACGGTTCGAACACCCGAATACCTATACGGATTCTCCTGCACAGTGGCAGATATGTAAATACGGGGTTTCCATACAAATTCTTGCGCATTACGGTTCGAACACCCGAACACCTATACGGATTCTCCTGCACAGTGGCAGATATGTAAATACGGGGTTTACATACCATTTCTTTCGCATTACGGTTCGGACACCCGAACACCTATACGGATTCTCCTGCACAGTGGCAGATATGTAAATACGGGGTTTCGATACCAATTCTTGCGCATTACGGTTCGAACACTCGAACACCTATACGGATTCTCCTGCATAGTGGCAGATATGCATGTATGGGGTTTACATGCCATTTCCTGGGCATTACGGTTCGAACGCCCGAACACCTATACGGATTCTCCTGCACAGTGGCAGATATGTAAATACGTGGTTTACATACCATTTCTTGCGCATTACGGTTCGAACACTCGAACACCTATACGGATTCTCCTGCACAGTGGCAGATATGTAAATACGGGGTTTCCATACCAATTCTTGCGCATTACAGTTCGAACACCCGAACACCTATACGGATTCTCCTGCACAGTGGCCGATATATAAATACGGGGTTTACGTACCATGTCTTGCGCATTACGGTTCGAACACTCGAACACCTATACGGATTCTCCTGCACAGTGGCAGATATGTAAATACGGGGTTTCGATACCAATTCTTCCGCATTACGGTTCGAACACTCGAACACCTATACGGATTCTCCTGCACAGTGGCAGATATGTAAGTACGGGGTTTACATACCATTTTCTGCGCATTACGGTTCGAACACCCGAACACCTATACGGATTCTCTGGCACAGTGGCAGATATGTAAATACGGAGTTTACATACCATTTCTTGCGCATTACAGTTCGAACACCCGAACACCTATACGGATTCTCCTGCACAGTGGCAGATATGTAAATACGGGGTTTACATACCATTTCTTGCGCATTACGGTTCGAACACTCGAACACCTATACAGATTCTCCTGCACAGTGGCAGATATGTAAATACGGGGTTTCCATACCATTTCTTGCGCATTACGGTTCGAACACTCGAACACCTATACGGATTCTCCTGCACAGTGGCAGATATGTAAATACGAGGTTTCGACACCAATTCTTGCGCATTACGGTTCGAACACTCGAACACCTATACGGATTCTCCTGCACAGTGGCAGATATGTAAATACGGGGTTTACATTCCATTTCTTGCGCATTACGGTTCGAACACTCGAACACCTATACGGATTCTCCTGCACAGTGGCAGATATGTAAATACGGGGTTTCCATACCAATTCTTGCGCATTACGGTTCGAAGACCCGAATACCTATACGGATTGTCCTGCACAGTGGCAGATATGTAAATACGGGGTTTACATACCATTTCTTGCGCATTACGGTTCGAACACTCGAACACCTATACGGATTCTCCTGCACAGTGGCTGATATGTAAATACGGGGTTTCCATACAAATTCTTGCGCATTACGGTTCGAACACCCGAACACCTATACGGATTCTCCTGCACAGTGGCAGATATGTAAATACGGGGTTTACATACCATTTCTTGCGCATTACGGTTCGGACACCCGAACACCTATACGGATTCTCCTGCACAGTGGCAGATATGTAAATACGGGGTTTCGATACCAATTCTTGCGCATTACGGTTCGAACACTCCAACACCTATACGGATTCTCCTGCACAGTGGCAGACATATAAATACGGGGTTTCCATACCAATTCTTGCGCATTACGGTTCGAACACCCGAATACCTATACGGATTCTCCTGCACAGTGGCAGATATGTAAATACGGGGTTTACATAACATTTCTTGCGCATTACGGTTCGAACACTCGAACACCTATACGGATTCTCCTGCACTGTGGCAGATATGTAAATACGGGGTTTCCATACAAATTCTTGCGCATTACGGTTCGAACAACCGAACACCTATACGGATTCTCCTGCACAGTGGCAGATATGTAAATACGGGGTTTACATACCATTTCTTGCGCATTACGGTTCGGACACTCGAACACCTATACGGATTCTCCTGCACAGTGGCAGATATGTAAATGCGGGGTTTCAATACCAATTCTTGCGCATTGCGGTTCGAACACTCGAACACCTATACGGATTCTCCTACATAGTGGCAGATATGTATGTATGGGGTTTACATGCCATTTCTTGCGCATTACGGTTCGAACACCCGAACATCTATACGGATTCTCCTGCACAGTGGCAGATATGTAAATACGGGGTTTACATACCATTTCTTGCGCATTACGGTTCGAACACTCGAACACCTATACGGATTCTCCTGCACAGTGGCAGATATGTAAATACGGGGTTTCCATACCAATTCTTGCGCATTACGGTTCGAACACTCGAACACCTATACGGATTCTCCTGCACAGTGGCAGATATGTAAATACGGGTTTACATACCATTTCTTGCGCATTACGGTTCGAACACTCGAACACCTATACGGATTCTCCTGCACAGTGGCAGATATGTAAATACGGGGTTTCCATACCAATTCTTGCGCATTACGGTTCGAACACCCGAATGCCTATACGGATTCTCCTGCACAGTGGCAGATATGTAAATACGGGGTTTACATACCATTTCTTGCGCATTACGGTTCGAACACTCGAACACCTATACGGATTCTCCTGCACAGTGGCAGATATGTAAATATGGGGTTTCCATACAAATTCTTGCGCATTACGGTTCGAACACCCGAACACCTATACGGATTCTCCTGCACAGTAGCAGATATGTAAATACGGGGTTTACATACCATTTCTTGCGCATTACGGTTCGGACACCCGAACACCTATACGGATTCTCCTGCACAGTGGCAGATATGTAAATACGGGGTTTCGATACCAATGCTTGCGCATTACGGTTCGAACACTCGAACACCTATACGGATTCTCCTGCACAGTGGCAGATATGTAAATACGGGGTTTCCAGACCAATTCTTGCGCATTACGGTTCGAACACCCGAACACCTATACGGATTCTCGTACACAGTGGCAGATATAAAAATACGGGGTTTACATACCATTTCTTACGCATTACGGTTCGAACACTCGAACACCTATACGGATTCCCCTGCACAGTGGCAGATATGTAAATACGGGGTTTCCATACCAATTCTTGCGCATTACGGTTCGAACACCCGAATGCCTATACGGATTCTCCTGCACAGTGGCAGATATGTAAATACGGGGTTTACATACGATTTCTTGCGCATTACGGTTCGAACACTCGAACACCTATACGGATTCTCCTGCACAGTGGCAGATATGTAAATATGGGGTTTCCATACAAATTCTTGCGCATTACGGTTCGAACACCCGAACACCTATACGGATTCTGCTGCACAGTGGCAGATATGTAAATACGGGGTTTACATACCATTTCTTGCGCATTACGGTTCGGACACCCGAACACCTATACGGATTCTCCTGCACAGTGGCAGATATGTAAATACGGGGTTTCGATACCAATTCTTGCGCATTACGGTTCGAACACTCGAACACCTATACGGATTCTCCTGCACAGTGGCAGATATGTAAATACGGGGTTTCCATACCAATTCTTGCGCATTACGGTTCGAACACCCGAACACCTATACGGATTCTCCTACACAGTGGCAGATATATAAATACGGGGTTTACATACCATTTCTTGCGCATTACGGTTCGAACACTCGAACACCTATACGGATTCTCCTGCACAGTGGCAAATATAAAACGACCAAAAACCAAAGCATAATAGGCTTCCAAAACATGCAAAAATGGGGACCAAAGAGGGGATATAACATGAAGTAGCATATGGATGTCCCAAACCATGAAAGGCCCTTAATAAAACATGAAGAATGGACCAAAATAAGACTATTTTCATTACTGTAAAAGGCCAAAAACCGAAGCACAATAGGCTGCCAAAACATGCAAGAAAAGGTGACCAAAGAGGGATACAACATGAAGTAGCATATGGAGGTCACAAGTGAGTACGGGGTCACGAGAGGTCCCGCTACCATCAACTCCGGGGCCAATGTCGGGAAATATACATAGACCCACAACTGTAGAAAACAAAGCAGAATATGAAGTGCTGAGGGCAAAATGCACGATACAGAGTATTTCAGTCCACGTGCAATCCCAAAAATCAATTTGAAATGATTGCTTTTCAACTTCACTTTCTTACCCCCTATTTGGAAAGTCTCTTCATCCATCGGGTAAGCCTCCACAATCTTTGCAACCACATCCTCTTATTTCATAGAATCTCTCTTTCACTTTGTTTTGTCTCAAACTATCAACTACATGGAAGAAAGGCGTCTTTTTCAACAATGGCAGTTGCTCGTCTCTCAATTGTATTGCCTTGAAAAACTTGATGAGAGACTGTTGGAGGGCCTAGATCTGTCCGGCCCAGTACCAGATCATTAATCTCCCTCTCAACTTTAAAAAGTCATCTTTTTGGCTTTTAACCCAATTGCCAAAATAGGCAACTTTTCAGAAAATTGAATTTTTTATTTTTTTATTTTGTTTTTAGTCAAAAATTTTAATATTTTAAGAATTTATTTTTTTAATTTTTTAAATACACCTAACCTAGATACACTTTATAATATTTATAAAAAAAATATTTAGAAATTACCCACTTGCTACCACCCATCACTCGCCACCGTCACCCACTCACCCATTATCACCACCCACCCACTCATTATCACCACCCACCACCCATCCGCCACCACCCACCACCATGCACCACCCACCTGCCACCACCACCCACTCGCTACCACCCACCACCACCACCCACTCGCTACCACCCACCACCCGCCACCGTCACCCACCCACCACCACCACCACCCGCCACTACCACCCGCCATCCGCCACCCACCTGCCACCCACCACCGCCACCGCCACCGCCACCACCCACTCGCTACCACCGTCACCCACCCACCCACCACCACCACCCACCCGCCGTCATCACTACCAAACCCCTTAATCCAAACAGGTTTTACTGGAGTATTATTTTTGTTTGATCAACAAAGATAAATTTATTGATGTAAGACAAACACATTATACAAAGAAAATGGGTGCAACTAAAGCTGTGGATGATGCTTTTCCCACTCCAACCGAAGGCAGTTCAAGCGGGGCGAAAAATCGGGATGGGCCCCGTCATGCCAAGACAGGTCCTGTCATCGACTGCTGGACTTCTGGCGAAAAAATCTGTCGTGCAAATTCAACTGCCACATTTGGATCTCGGATGATCGAATCTGCTTCCGTCATCGATTTGTTCCCGATAAAGACAGAAAAACTCAGCGAGTGCATTGGCCTACTGGCCTCACTTTGCGAATGAGGGGTGTTTCCCCGCTGTCGCTTCTCCTTCCTAGGTGACTTCAATGATGTGGAGAGTGACGCCTGATGCATTTGCCATTTGTTCTTTTCAGGCCCCATTCCAGATACCGGCCGCAGGGGGTGCTCTAGCTGGGTCTTCTGTACCTGCCTGAGGAGGAGGAGGAGTCAGGCGGGGGATGACGATACACAGCCGAGGCAGACACAGGCGTGCTTGTGCTGAGAGTAGTTCACAGGAGCCTTCCCCCGATGATTGTGATGAGGAGGCAGCGTCATTGCAAGGTGAGGCTGGAGACAACTCAGACAGCAGTGGGTTTGAATCGCCGGTAAATGTAGTAGGTTTTAGATCCTGGAATTGTTTTATGGTAACTGGCTTTTCTTACCGTTCTGGCATCGCATTGTTTATGTTGGAGCTGGGAAGAGCAATCTGGAAATCCCAGATTTTACCTTTCCGCTCAAGCGACCACTCTGTGATCTTGCATTTCCGCTCAAGCATGAAGTGCATGCTCCCAGAAGTTCTTATGTTTTGCAGTCTGCTCGAACGACAATAGTTGCGCTCGAGCGAGGACATGTCTCTCACGCTCATTAATTTGGAAATAAAATAAAATTTTATTCAACCAAATTAATTCCACACAGAAAATTAATTTCTGTAACACTTCAATAATTAAAATACTAAAACAGAATTTTAAGTAAAGGAAAACTCAGAAAATAATTTCTAAAACCCAAAATTAATTTCTAAAAAAATTCCACAAAAATATATTCTGAATTGTTAATGACACCAGTATCGTACTATTAGTTATCAAAGAAAATAGACAGTATATTACTGCTCTTCGCAGTTCCTTGACTAGAAGACCCCCCGAAACAGTCTGGGCGTTGATGAAGAAAGTTGAAGAGTATTTCAAAGTGGAAGATGATGCCTTGAGAATAAAAGCCGGACAAATGTCCAACAAAACAGCCCCCCTTGAAATTGCTCAACCAATAAGTTCCGTGCCACCTTCGAGCCCTGAGCCATAGCAACGCGCTAAACGAGACAAAAGGCGGGATTCTCGCTGATCATTTAACTATCGATATTCGATCAACGTGATTTTTTACAGGCATATAGTACTCGACGAGTTCTATACATTTAACGGTTCGGATTTTCAAAACGGGACCTCTTATTCGGTCTCTCCCTCAAGAGAGCCAATTGTTGTAAATAAGCGTGCATGTGTGTGATGCATGTCTTCCAATCCCCATTTCTTTCTCTCTTTTACTTAACCGTTTACGATGGTCAGTTTTACGGCACGTTTTATTTAGCATAGTTGAAGTGGTCGGTCAGCTATTTGCACTGGTGGGCCGACCAGCACAAGTGGTCTGCAAGAATAAAAAGTTATTGGCAGGGGGGAGAGGTGGTCTGCACCAAGAAAGTAAGGTGGTGGCATGGCTGCCGACCACTTTTGGTGGTCTAAAGACCATTAAGACCAGTTGGCCGACCAGAAAACTGGCTGGCGGGGAAGAAAAGTGGTTTTCAGGGAGAGAAACTGGTTTACAACCCCTATTCACCATAGCTCAACAATCCCATTTGGACAAACCCTCGCTTACAAAAACAAATTTCCAAAAAAACAATCCGACAACAATGGAATCTATATATTTAAAATACACCACAAATACACTACCGAACTCATATTAAGTTTAAGAAATAGATCATACCTCTTGAAGCAAGAAGGAAACAAGTTGGAAAAATCACTAGCAGGGAAAGGTCATCTCATCTCTTTTCAAGAGGCAATTTACAACATTTTCCACAACATGCATTATAGATATGCATTCCCTGAAATTCCATAAATTTCAATACCACATTACACAATTCTATATCAGCCTTCTGTTCTCACGAAGTTTTCTTCAAATTCGGGTGGATATTAATGTTACTCTTCCACTCCCTAAGGGGTTTATGCTACAGCGACAGAGCAAGGGCTACAATGCGAGTCACTTCTAGAATCTGTGCGAGCCACCTCTTGAGTTCATACATGCATGAATAGGGCTATATGCCATTCTGATAAGGGTTGTATGCCATTCTGATAAGGGTTGTAAGGGCAAGTCTCAGATGATTCTCGTGCTCAATTGTACTCTTTGAGTAGATCAATATGTCGTCAATAAAAACAACTACGAACTCGTCTAGATACGGCTTAAAGACCTTAAACACGCACGGTCTGGCGAGACCTTAAACACGCATGGTCTGGCGAGACCTTAAACACGTACGGTCTAGGAGACCTTAAATCCTTGGAAGGTGTCATTCCATGTTCAAATAATGCATGCTTTGTATAGCTATAGGTCATTGCGTATGCCTAGTTTTGCATTTCGGGTCTCATTTCATGCATCGGGTGTCATTTTGCCTATTTTTTACTTTTTTAGAGACATTTTCATAAAAAGTGTCACTAATTGTTAATTTTTAGTGACAGTTTAAAATTTTCATCACACAAAGCTGTTTGGCAAATTCCTCCTGACGGGCAGCATCCTGCTGCATGAGTTTCACACTTTCTTGCATCTGGCGCATTAGGGCCTCCATCCCTGACGTGTTCTGCGCCGTGTGTGCGATGTGCAGGTAATGAGGAGCAGAAATGTAAATCAAAAGGGCAGAAAGTATCTCCCAGGCTCTCCAATAGCCGCCAAGTAAGTCCCCCCGTCCGCGTGAGGTCGCGCTCATGTAGCAATAAAGGGTGGCCAAACCGGCACCACCCCAGTCATACCGCCTGACCTGTGACAGGTCCACCAAGGCACTCAACAGATAAAGTCCAACAGTGATCCCTCCACCAGATCTAGTTGTGTGCCATTAAAGATGCTGCCACACCTCTGTTTCCAAATAAACCATAACACAGCCACAGGAATAGTTTTCCAGCTTACCCTTTTCTGTTTTTTCAATTATAACAAAAAAACATCTATATACCAATCTTTTGAAATGCCTCTTGAAAAGAGATGGGATTGACCGGTAATGGGTCAGGTTGTTTAATAGAATGTTGGCATATTGTTAGAAGTAGAGAAAACTCTTTAAAAAAAAAAAAATCTTGTAAATATAATAATTAAATTTATATTTAAATTTGAGAAAAATTCAATCATTTTATTTTAAAATGAAAGAGAATAACTTATTCTCAGCACAACCGTGAACTCCTGATTTACCGTTGTCCACTAACAAAATGATACGTGTCATGATTATTTTATTCTAATTATTTTGATCTGAATCAAGTTTTAATTAAACTTTCCATATGATTCTAAAAATTCTAACTAGCCTATTAAATTAATCAATTTTGATTTTCGAATCTGCTTGGGCTTTCAATTTCGCATTCTACGTCAAAATTCAAATAGATAATTCACAAACAAATAGATAAGTATCAAATAAGCACATATTCATGCAATTATGCTCAATAAAATGGAGCCCATCCCCTATCTCCTCTCAAACCATGGAGTACATCCCCTATCTCCTCCCAAACAAGATACATATGCAATGTATTTAAACAAGTCGTCATATACATTAAAATAATGTTTCATTAAGTGTGTGCATTGAGATAAGTAGGTGTGTGGAAATAGAATTTTCCCTGTCCACCCTTTTTGATTACCAACTTCTGCTAACCTTGGAGACAATTTTCCACTCTTACCAAATCTCATCAAACCCCGCCTTGGTGAGATTTTAAGAAACACATGGTCACCAACTTCGAAAGATAAAGGTCGTCTCTTTTGTAATCTATAGAAATAGTCTCTTTGTAAGCCGAAGTGCCTTTTTTTTTTTTCCCCTTTGAATGCAAGTCTTTTTTTTTTACTAGGTGTTTGAATGCTTGTCTTTCCTTTACTATCTTGTATGATTCCATACTTAGAATATTTTGCATGTCTTCAACGTACACCTTAACTGTGTAATCTCCTCAGGGTAAAAATACTTCGGATATATCTTCTAAATGTTTATCATGCAAGCATGCTAAAGTATAAAACTTACCGAGTACTCCAAGCCAAAATAAAAACTAGTTAGAAAAATGCATGATCCTAACTATACAAGATGTCTAATGCCACAAACTGGTAGTAAAGCTACACCAAGCGTAGCGGCACCAACTGTTACACCGAAACCGAACCCCAAAGCTACCGGGAAAGAGCCCATGAGGCATAATGCCCTTTGGCATTGTAAATTTATAGATAGTTCAATAGATAAGCACTACCCAACTCAACCATAGAGTCCACCACACACCGCAATATTAATATTTATGAGTGTGAGATTGGACTTACATTTAAGAATTAGGTAGGTTTTTTCATAATTTGCTTGAAAATTGTATCATTAATGGACCAAAACAAGGGTTGGGAGTCCCAAGGAGGTTCCAGAAAGAGTTTAGTGTCAAGTTTTAGGAGCCAAGTTATAAGATTTAGACTATGTTGTTTTGTAAATAGTTCTTTTGTCTTATTTTGCGTAAATTCGAATGTCTTATTTAGGCCTTGTTTGGGAAGTTGGCTATTTTAGTAGGCTATTTTAGTTTTTCACTACTTTAGTAGGCTAAAATTTTTGTGTTTGGGAAGGGCTTTTGTCAATTCCATGCTCAAGATGGGTAGTCTCAATGGTGGCCTATGGGCTCCATTTTAGCATGTTTTTGGTCATTATTTAGCATGTCATAACTCTTTCCAAAGTTGGTTTGATGGCTCCTTGCATGCATCATGCACTTGTAGTGCATTTTCATGAAATTGCCTTAACATGCTTCGTGCTTTGAGCTTTATTTTTAGCATGATTTTGGCTTGACCCAAAGAAGCTTTTAGTCATGTTTCACCATGTTTAAATTTTCATTTCTGAACATACAACTCATTCACTTCATTTTGAACACGCAGCTCACACATTTCAATTCTGAACACGCAGCTCATAACATAACACTGCTCTCCGAGTGCCGTGCCGTTCTCCACATCTGTGCAAAACAAGATTCGTTCTTTCGAAAACTGCAGGGTTTAACCCGGGTCATGTGAGAACAGTGAAACTAGGACCCTCCCCACCTTAGGAAATTTCATCATGGAAATTACAAATCAGGCTCTAAAACATAATTGAACTATTCACAACTATGTTATTTCCACAAGTTCAACACCAGGACCCATTCTCTGGTCACAACATCCATTGTCGAATCAACGACTGCACACAACATCAAACTCCTTCAACTCCTCTGCGCTTGATTCTTCGGATTCCACCGGAGAAGAAAACTTTTAAATGTGGCAGATATGTAAATACGGGGTTTACATACCATTTCTTGCGCAATACGGTTCGAACACTCGAACACCTATATGGATTCTTCCGCACAGTGGCAGATATGTAAATACGGGGTTTACATACCATTTCTTGCGCATTACGGTTCGAACACTCGAACACCCAAACTAGTTTTCTCCTCTCCTTTCCTCTATTTTTCAACTCCAAACCCCTAAACAAAGTGTTTTGTCAAAGTAGGGGACGACTTTGGGAGCCTCTTAAAAAAGAAGCAGAGCAGGAACTGACTGTGGACGAAAGAGACAGGCTCATACCGACCCACAGAACATACACTAAACCCATATGGGCGGGTTTGGGTCGTGACAGTTACATAAGTCCAAGATCATTCAAAAGTCAGTATTAACAAAAACTAAGGTTAGACACAGGCCGATCTTTGATCCGGCGAGCGGGGGTGCTCACGAAGTGACCTTCCCCAATCGTACCCAAGTTCCCGAGCCGAGGTAACCCCGTATTTACATATCTGCCACTGTGCAGGTATATCTCATAAGCACATAGCCTCAGGGTAAGCATGCTATCATGGCAGTCACTCATATACATGCAAGGATGCTAAAGCATAAACACTTACCAAGTACTCCAAGCCGTGGAAACTCATGCATATTGTACATGATAATATATTTGAATACAGTCTGTTCCACATGTGTCATTATGTGACAACCATACGAAAATTATTTCGATGGGCTGTGTGCCAATGAGATGAATGGGCTATGTGCCAATGAGATGAAATGGGCTGTATGCCGATGAAGTGAAATAAGCTACATGTAAATCTACCTGGGCTGCATTATGCATTCTTATTCTGGTTATTAGCCTAGATTTACTACGTGATGCGCACAGCATACACGTATAAACTGGATCGCTTGAATTGGAACAAAACATTTCATGTTGTTATTTTCTTTTTCTTTTTTTTACGTTGTTACGTCAGTTGAGTCTTTTCCTTTGAGTCGCTCTCGTGTACCCTCAGGTCTGTATCTTTGTAAGAAAATGGGAGTCAAGTTTTTGATCATCATTACTAATTTTCAACTTTTAGCAATAGTTTAAAAAATTAGTCACAGAAAAATGTTACTAATTATAAGTTTTAGCGACAATTTATAAAAATCATAATAGAAAAAAGTCACTAATTGTTAAATTTTAGCGAAATATGCAAAAAATCGTGACCATCGGAGGGTCTTCCGTTACGCCCGTCATGGATGTATTTGAGTATTCCCACAGACGGCGCCAATTGTGGAGAAGTGGTTTGGAAATACTCTTCAGATCTTACATATAGGACCCAAAAATCGAAAACCCCTCTTTTACTTTTTCAAACTCAAACCCTAACTTCACCCAAACCAACCAAATCCCACCATTTATACAAAATGACTGATGAGGGATGGTGGTTTGACTAGATGTGCAGTTTGTTCGCAGACCGCATTGCTTGGCGGTGCCCTTGGCTCAATCTGCCGGCAATGAGCTAGTTGAATGTCGAAAAAATAATAAAAATTCGGAAGTCTACTTCCGAACCAATTGTTTATTTTCGGAAAGCTACTTCCGAACCAATTATTTATTGAAAAAGATGTGTAAAGAGGGGAATGGGTGTGTTCGCCGATGCCACAAATGTCAGATCCATGCAAACCACATGAACATTCCGCCGTCGAAGCTGTACAATATGACTTCGCCATGGCCATTTTCAGTTTGGGGAAACTAGCTTTAATGCTTTGGTCCCTAACATGTTGTACATGAGTTGTTTGCATGTTAAAGTCTTGTTTTTCATGCCATATCGGCACTGAAATATCTGCCATCTCCACAAGAACGACCTAAAATGGAGTCCGAACGAGTGAGTTATGCCCATTTGAAGTTTTCAAATCTATGTTGTGTGCATATTTTGCTCGAGCACAACTTTAACCATGCATTGGAATGCGTGATTGGTGGCCCGAGGGTCGAGGACTATACTCCCTTGAGTTCATGACATGATAGGGAGGGTGGTCGTGCAAACATTGGCTTGTAAATGTTTTAGAGTCCACCATCTTGAAGTCCAGGAACCGGCCGATGATAAATTTCTTTACCCCAGCATCCTCGATCTTGTACTTTTGTCCAAGGCATCCCACAACTCCCCGCTTGGACAGACGGACGCAGCACGCATGTGGTGATTTTTGGGTCCAATGGGTCTAGCCCATAACCTCTCCCTCTAAAACACTTGGGTACTGCTAAGTCCCTTTTGTCTAGCTTATATATGTATATATATAATGATGAGTACGTATATAAAAAGTTTAAAAATTTTCTATCTCACATAAGTCTTCACAGCTCAATGGACGATGTATATTTGTTATTTGCTTCCGCTAGCCCCTAATATTATGTTAATTTGTCTCAGAGGCCTTCGGTAATCCCAGGATTACTGGCCGGTTACGTGCTTAGACCATATGTTATCAAAATTGATTCATATGCTATAGACTCGGCTTTCTTCGCGTGCCCCCCTTTCGGAGAGGCGTGAATTGGTCTCGTAACCGGCCAGTAATCGCCCGTCTTTCGTTATTGGGGTCTACTCCCTTCAAAACGTAATGTAAACTTTTACCGAATCATAATGGGAATAGTAGAATTAAACCACCGACTTAGGAGTAATCTAGGAATCCCTGCTACTCGGCATTGTTATGCCTTGGCAAAATCATCTGGTCAGCTTGCTTCAATATCCTCCTTGAATGCCATAATCTTGCATAGAATTTTTGGCTTGCGTGTGATCTGTTTTGGAGCATGATGTAAACTGTAAATAGGCTTATTTTGACTCCGAAAAACCGAGTGTGGGCCCCTGGCGTCTCTTGGTGTATGTGGACGGGCTTGTGAGCTGGCAGGCTACTGTACGGGGACGTGCAGCCTTATGGGGGGTTCGACCCATAGACCTCTGTTGCTTTATGGTACAAACTATTCTTTTTGGAAAGCTCGTATGAGAGCATTTTTAAAATCCATCTATGAAAAAAAAGTTTCTATAATTGCCTTAGTTTCAATCCCACCATAACCAATTCAAAAACATTATTGTCAAGTACAATAATGACAACTAGTGTATCCATCAACAAATAACATATAATTAATGTTGAAAATTTCCACTGAAGAGTTCATCTAGAGCCTGGCTTCCAATAGGAGCTTACCCTTGTAGCCCAACTTTCCAGCAGCCTTTGGTCCAAGGAAATGAGCTCCCAACCTCTAAAAATCAGCTTCAAGGCACTTGAATGGATGGTGGAGGTGGTAGGCTATGAGGTAATCTTTTTCATTTAAATCACACAATCCCTATTGCGGACATGACCGGTTGGCTGGCTGCAATTCCATGTAATCCTAATTTTCCACCTTGGCATGCCATGCAGTCACCACTGCGGCAAGTTTTGTATTATCGTCAGGGTCAACCTCTCTAAAGAGGGCACAACCGTCTAATTTGCAATCCCAACTCATTCGTCGCTGGGGTTGCATTCCCTCCTGTGATTGCGTTCAACACCCGATTGACATACACATAGTTGTGGCGGAAACCCTCTATGAGAGGAACTCACTGGTTGTGCGCAGAAGAAAGAGAATCTAGCAGCATGCTAGAGGCAAGAGCTCACAATTTCTTGTATCAACAGGTGGCTAGGTGACGCTGACGTGTCAACCGAGGTGCCACGTGGCCAGATCATGACGCCGAGGTTATCTCGGCTAGGCCGAGGTTGTCTCTGAAGATATCGGAATCCGGGATAAGCGGATAAGGGACAAGAGTCCTAGAATGAAGAAAGACTTCAAGATCTATTGTTTCTTCAGAAGAAGATGATTGATTATCATCATTATTAGTTGACATATTAATATGATAATTAAAGTGTTGTAAAAGGGCTTCATGTTAAAATTAAAATTAATCTTTACTTGAATGGATAAATTATTTGAAAATAATAAAAGACTCAATTAATTTGTTATGTATGACACTTAAAATCTATTTCTCTATCTGCTTTTGTTGATATTTTAATACAACTATATGGCATTTTGTTCCCCTCCATACACGTGTATGGAGGGATGGCCTTCTTGTTAGCTTACCTTGTTAGCTTTGACCTCCACATGCCTTTGTCTAGGGCATTGCTAATATTGGCGAAGAATGGGCATCTTAAGCCTTTGGAGCCCCGGCCACTCCCAAAGAATCTCCCCGCTACTCCTGACTTTTGGTTATGTATATAAAGTTTTAAATATTATGTTTCATGTAAGTTTACACAGCTCATTGGACAATTATATTTATGTATTTACTTCCGCTAGCCCTCGGATGGTTGGGCCTCGGCAGGCCTCTTCTCCGTGGCAAAGTAGGACTTATCACTCTCAGCCAGTTTGGAGATCGGCAAAGTGTCCTCAGTGTCAACCTGAGTCACCTTTGCCCCTAAAGGGAGACAGACAAGCTTTTTAGATGTTATGAAGTGAAGAAATGACGGCTTGTGGTGTTTTTAATAAATTTTCAAACATATAGTAAAACCTGTCTTATAGTTTCAGATTTAATTAAAAATTTGTATAAATTCGTACAAAGCTCAATAACTGCTTCTTAAATGTATCTTCTCCAAGCAAGGTTAGGTAGAACCGTTGCTGTGATGCACCTAGAGACGTATACTACTCAATAAGTTCTCGAGAGATTGAACCGTCCTTCCATGTTAGGGGACGTTAAGCCTAAGTAACACCATCCTTTCGTGTTAGGGGACGTTAAGCCTAGGTAACATAGTCCTTCCGTGCTAGGCGACTTTAGGAGAAAAGGTGACTTTCGTTGAAAATGAGAAATTTTGTTAGAGATGGAAAGGAAAGGCTTGAGATTTACCGTAATGCGCAAGAAATGGTATGTAAACCCCGTATTTACATATCTGCCACTGTGCAGGAGAATCCGTATAGGTGTTCGGGTGTTCGAACCGTAATGCGCAAGAAATGGTAGGGCAAGTCTCAGATGATGTTCATGCTGTTCTATACTTTTGGAGTAAATCAATATGTCATCGATAAATACAACAATAAAGTCATCAAGGTATGGTAGTACTGTAATCGTATGTGTGCTACCGTTAATAATTCTTATTATTAACTCTGCTCTTTACAAGTAATTATGTTAACGTTGCTTGCATGATTGTTTTATGAATCAAATTAGCTGTGTTGTCTGGAATTTAGTCTTGTAATTCCTACTTGTATAATGATGCTGGTACCTTGTTTTCTTTGGGAGGTATCTTACTTGTCAACAAGTGAAGGCCAAACATCAGAGGCCAGCGGGTTTGTTACAACCCTTGCCTATAGCCAAGTGAAAGTGGAAGTATGTCACAACGGTTCGAACACTCGAACACCTATACGGATTCTCCTGCACAGTGGCAGATATGTAAATGCGGGGTTTACATACCAATTCTTGCGCAATACGGTTTGAACACTTTTTGGTCTCTTCGCTCGAGCGAGGACTTTGTCGCTTGAGCGAGCCATGTGCTTTTGCTTCTTCGCACAAGCGAGGGTTTTTACGCTCGAGCAAGTATTGTGGGTCTTCAGGTTTTCTTTTCAAACGCAGCTTTGGCTCGAGCACATGAATGGTTGAATGGGCCGAAGGCTAGTTTGACATGAAAGAATGAATGGGCCGAAGGCCAGTTTGACATGAATGGATGAATGGGCCAAAGGCCAGTCTGACATGAAAGAATAAAGATTTTTGGGCCAAAAAGTGACTTTAAAGTGCCAGAATTTGCACAAACCACACGAGCGGTCAACAGTTCGCTCGAACGGACTTACTTCCAAAGGCATCGAAATTTCAAACATGCATAACTCTTTTGTCCGAACTTTTTTTAGGTCGTTCTTGTGTCCAATCGAAGCCCCAGAAACAAACTTTCCAAACCCCGTATTTACATATCTGCCACTGTGCAGGAGAATCCGTATAGGTATTCGGGTGTTCGAACCGTAATGCGCAAGAAATGGTATGCATATAAAGCATATATACCAATCAAATATAATATAAATACGCCCTATGGAATGAAAAATACAAAAAAAATGAAAAGGTAGCTAGTGAGGAAGTGGTGGTGGGTCCTAGAGTCTTGTTTGCATTGCATTTATTGAATTTGTGCAAGTTGGATCTTTGGCCATCACGCATTGCGATGCTTGATTGATGGTTTTGGATCCAATGGTGCTCTCCCTTTGTGCTTGTTTTGCACACTTGCTTTACCATCCTTTTTCCATTGTTTTGTACTATTTTGAGGTTGGTTTTAACCTCTGAAAATTTATATTTTCATGCACTTGTAGTGCAAGATTTTCATGCTGAAGACCGAACTATCACTCTCACTAAGGAGTTTAAAAAGATGAAACCGCCAACCTTCAAAGGAGGAATAGAACCGATATTCTCTTACGTTCTTACTGCGTGAATGTAGTTTGATTTGCATTCTTGCTTAAAATTGTTGCATTTATTGTGTATATTTGCTTCATTACAGCGTGCTTTGCATGCGCAAGAAATGGTATGTAAACCCCGTATTTACATATCTGCCACTGTGCAGGAGAATCCGTATAGGTGTTCGGGTGTTCGAACCGTAATGCGCAAAAATTGGTACGTATTTACATATCTGCCACTGTGCAGGAGAATCCGTATAGGTGTTCGAGTGTTCGAACCGTATTGCGCAAGAAATGGTATGTAAACCCCATATTTACAGGAGACCTTTGGTGTTTGAGGTGGGTGATCATGTCTTTCTGAAGATATCACCTAGACGGGGTTTGATGAGATTTGGGAAGAGCGGGAAGTTGTCCCCTCGGTTCATTGGTCCGTTTGAGATCCTCTCCGAAAGAATAATACAAGTTAATTAACCTACAAGCTAATTAGATATTACAAACCAATTAATTGATTAGCAAATTAACTAATCTAACGAAAGCAGTAAACAGCCTCGTCCAAATGATCGGGCAGAGGACTCTGACCGAGGCTCAAATCGTCGAAACCAGGGAAGGGGTCGTTGTAATGACCAAGATGACTACCCTCGCGATGACGTAGCCCATTTCTTGCGCATTACGGTTCGAACACTCAAACACCTATACGGAATCTCCTGCACAGTGGCAGATATGTAAATACGGGGTTTACATACCATTTCTTGCGCCGTTTTGTCTTGTAATTACCCGTTTTTGTTTTTGAGTCTGTTTCTACCGAAGGGCCAGTTATACCAACAAATCTGAATGAAACAGCTGTGGGCCTTGTTTGGCCTCTTTTTGTACTTTTCTTGTTGAGCTTTGGTACCTTCGTGTATTGGCCTTCTCACCACTGAAATCCAAAGGATTTTTAGTGTTCGAACCGTAATGCGCAAGAAATGGTATGTAAACCCCGTATTTACATATCTGACACTGTGCAGGAGAATCCGTATAGGTGTTCGGGTGTTCGAACCGTCCGCAAACAGTCGGATATGGACCATGGGGTCGCCGGTCCCATCAAAACGGTCGATTTGTGGCATTTTGAATCTATCGGGGAGCGTTATGGCCTCTTCGGTACCCTAGATGGTTGTCCAATGTGGTCCTAGTTCGCAAGAACAATGGAAAATGGCGACTCTGTGTTGACTACTCCGACCTCAACCGAGCTTGCCCCAAAGACAGCTATCCTCTCCCCCGCATAGATCTGCTGGTCGACGCTACGGCCGGTCACCAAATGCTCAATTTCATGGATGCCTTCTCTAGGTATCAAGAACACATTACCTTTGTATAGGACAACCAACATTACCGAGTGCTAATTGGAAGGAACGCATTATCTCTATATAGCACGTCTGTCTACTATAATGCGTCAGAATAGGTAAGTAAACGCCGTATTTACATATCTGCCACTGTGCAGGAGAATCCGTATAGGTGTTCGAGTCTTCGGACCCTAATCCACGAGAAATGGTAAGTAAATGCAGTATTTACATATCTGCCACTGTGCTGGAGAATCCGTATAGGTGTTCGAGAATCAGACGAATTGGATGTGCTTAATGAGAATGGAATAGTTATGGTTTCTGAGTACTTTTCTGTGCCTTTGATTTATTGTATTAATCAGGACTTTCAAAATTTGGATTCTCCTGCACAGTGGCAGATATGTAAATACGGGGTTTACATACCATTTCTTGCGCATTACGGTTCGAACACTCAAACACCTATTAGGTGTTCGAGTGTTCGAACCCTAATGCGTGAGAAATGGTAAGTAAACGCTGTATTTACATATCTGCCACTGTGCAGGAGAATCCGTATAGGTGTTCGAGTCCAATTAGGTCTGAACTTACCCCTAGGGTCGTGAATGGGAGCTCGGTTGTCTTTGAGCACAAGATCCCCTTCCTTCAAATTCCTGGACTTAACTTTCTTGTTGAAAAGATTTTGTCTATGAGAAAGAAGGCCAAGATGTTGAACTAGAGAAGGTGGAAGCAAAACAAAACGAAGAAGTTGCTTCAAAGGTAGAAGAAGCCGACAATTGTTTCCGCCTCCATCATGAGGTGCAAGATTTGATTGACAATGAGGTTATCCTCCCACCCACCTCCAGATGAGATTGCACAGTACGCTCACAGGTTCCTCATGTATCTCCTTGGTACTAACTTGTTTGCAAACATGGAGAATGCCGTAGGGCTATACTTTCTGGGAGCACTAGTGCTATATAAGCTCGGCATCTCGCCGAAAGGTGTATTCACTTGGTGGATACTAGAGAGTCTGGGAGGTACACCTTACACTTCCTTTTCTATTTAAACCCTAATGCACGAGAAATGGCAAGCACACACCATAATTACATATTTGCCATCTCGTAAGATGGTCTAAATAAGTGTTCAAGTGTTCGAACTGTAATGCACGAGAAATGGCAAGGGAACACCATAATTACATATCCGCCATCATGCATGAATTTTTCTTGTATCAAACTTCTCAAAACATGATCCAACACCACAAAACAACTTGAAACTTGAAAACCCATGCTTTAAGTAGATTTCAAATCCATTACTCAAACTTTTTAGAACAGCTAAGCATTTACCAATATGTACTGACAAATGAGTGATACCAACATGCAAGTATAAGGTATGCTAATCAAAACGTGCCCTAATCTAACCACTGAAAGCGAATAAATAAAATGGAGAAAGAAATGGGGTTGGAAGACATGCAGCAACGTGGCCTTGATCGAATCGATTAAGGTTTGTTGAGCACTTGGCTTTTGCTTTTATGCTCGACTGAGTTCGTTGATTTGAATTGTGGTCGATTTTGAGAGGCCACCGGCTGGTGTTTTGTTGCCATCGGCAATGTATATTGCCGGTCGGCATTCTTTGTTGCCGGTCGGCAGTCTATTTTGTCAAAATGGCAATTTTGAGAAATTAGTGGTGCAACGAAAAAATGAAACGACAAACGGGACCCGAATTTAGTTTGTGACGTAATAAGACAAGTTTGGAGGACCAAAGTTTCTAAGGTGGGGATAATGTATTGACCCGGACATGCATCTGATTAATTAGTCATCTAATTGCATTGTTATGTGCTAATTGATTATGTGTTTGATAAACAGAGCTGACCAAGAGAAGGAAATACTCTCATAGCAGAACCTGAACAAGTTTAAGGACAACAATTGTACATCTTAGAACACCATTCTAGTTCGTCTATGATACTTGTATCGGCCTTAGTAGGCCAAACAAGGTGATAGTATTCTAGGCCAATGATTAAGATGGATTGCATGCGACGATAGATTGTGATGCCACAGTACAAAGAAATAGCAATATATAAATAAACAACGCTAAGAATCCTGAATGTCCACACACAAATAAATAAATACATTGTAGCTCTCCTGAAAATTTGAGAAATTATAATTTACTCTCAATGTTTGGCAAAATTACACGCGTTTCAGTGTCTTCGTTCCCTCCATACTTAGCAAATTTGTTTTTCAAACTAGCAAATTTCAACCATGACCCTTGGAAAACAAGAAAACCTTGGGCATTCGGACTTTATGGCTCGAGTGGCCCAAATTTACTTTTCTACTCAACTTTCTACTGTGCTCAATCTCTCTTCTTTGTCCACGTCCCTCTTTCATTCTTTGCTTTTGACTCTCTCTCTCTCTCTTCTTGGAAATAAATACATCAACAATTCAATAGGCGAGTGATTTAAATTACCCAACTACACCATTTAATCAATAAATTCCCCAATTTCGTGAATTTAACCGCTCAATACATACATGCATGTGTAATTCATAGCACTTGAGTTGTCCTCCTAAGGAATCCATGCATGCATGCACAAATTTCCATGTTTTGAGAGTGTTCGAACCGTAATGCGCAAGAAATGGTATGTAAACCCCGTATTTACATATCTGCCACTATGTAGGAGAATCCGTATAGGTGTTCGAGTGTTCGCGGCCACCAATGAATTTTCGCACAAATGTGTTCCTGTGTTGGAGCAAAGGCAATCTGGAAGTTGGTACAATTTTCAGAGATCAAACGAGTGCAAACAGAGGCTCTTGAAATTTGCTAAATTCGCGCATTACGCTCGAGCATCTATTTTCCCGCTCGAGCGTACCTGCTTTCAGCACAGATTCCAAAACTTCAAACAGGTATAACTCTCTCATCTGGACTCCGTTTTAGGACTGATCCAGCAGACCTGCAAAAGGAAGATCCAAACACACAGCAATATATATAGAGACGCTGGAAGTAAGAGTACAAACAGCTCAAAGAGCATGTGCCCCCACTGTTTTGACTGGTCTTAGCTCTATTTTGGGCTGGTTTGGTCCTTTGAGGCTTGCTTTGTATGCTTGTAGTGCAATTGTGCTTGTTAGTTTAGCGCAATACGGTTCGAACAGTCGAACACCTATACGGATTCTCCTGCACAGTGGCAGATATGTAAATACGGGGTTTACATACCACATGCATGTGAATATACATAAAGTTTTAACTTGATTTTGAAGAATTGACTTGCTTTAGGGCTTTTATTTTGAGAATTGAACTTCATTTCGTGTTTTTACACAGCTCGAGCGAAGGACTTCTCGCTCGAGCCACCAGATACATCAACCAACTCTCACTTGAGCGAAGGAAACCTGGCTCGAGCGAAGGATCTAAAATAAAGATTAAATGGGAGTATAAAATTTACTTTATATAAGTAAAACAACTCATTTTTTCTTTCTTCTCCCGATGTGGGATTATAAAATAAATCATAAACTAATTAGAGTTTGCCTTGGCCCTCCACCAGGTTAGAAAATCGGAGAAACTCTCCTTCGGCTCTTGCCTAGTGGTCTCAAGATCACGAGTTGTAATCTCAATCTGCGTGTTATAGGAGCGCCAAATCAAGGAGTAAACACATTCAGATGTATGATTCACAAAATAGATATTTGAGCAAGGCAGTAATAACAGGAGATTCTAGAAATGGTCAAGAATTGAAATCAGAAGGAACAGTTGCTTACTAGAAAAAATGAAGCCGATGTGAGGACTGCCGAAGGTTCGAACACTCGAACACCTATACGGATTCTCCTGCACAGTGGCAGATATGTAAATACGGCGTTTACTTACCATTTCTCGCGCATTAGGGTTCGAACACTCGATTTTCTGATTTGAAAATCATGCAAGTCAGGCTATGAGCACTGAAAATTTTCCCTTTTTGGGTCCAAGAAAATGGCCCGGTTTTGGGAAATGAAATAATTTTCGAGAAAATGGTCAACCTCAGTAAAAATTCTCAAAAACTATTTGGCTTGCACCCTCCACCCTTTTTGCGCAAAGTGTAGTTTGGCATAGAGCTTTTACCCTTTATGCGTGAAACGTAGTTTGGCTTGCACCCCTTACCCTTTCTGCGAGAAGCGTAGAGCTTCTACCATTAACTAGCCTATGGCCCTTCGCAATGTGGGGCCTGGACATAGTAGGACCACTTCCAACAGCTTCCGGCAACAGAAAGTTCTTTTTCACGCTCACAAATGAATTCAGAGGGTTAGAGAAGTTAACAGAAAAAGACAGATGTTTCTCTTTTTTTCGCATGTGGAGAAGCCTCTCATCGCACGTGCAAAAGGGTACCGCACATGCATTTATTCTGCATAGGGACTATTTGGGGCTGGTTTGGCCATTTGAGTATTGCTTTGCATGCCTATAGTGTAATCCACTTCACTAGTTTCGGGATTTGGGCCATCTAGCAGAGTTGAAGACTCTTTTTATTTATTTTGTTTGTAATACATGTATATCAAGCCAAGGGCTTTTTTTGTATAGAGTTAGCACTCATCTTTTGTGTAACTAAGAACAAAGAATGCAGAATGTAAAACAAAGAATGCAGAATGCGTATATCGTGTACAGAAAGTACAAGTGCAGATGCAAAGAGTAGAATGTATAGCACAGTGTACAGAGAGTACAAATACAGAGATACAGAATGTGCGATGCAGAAAGCGCAATCAACAATAACCCAAATTGCGTCCATACCTTTACTAGAGCGAGGTAATCCAACGATAAAGTCCATGGTAACCCATTTTAGCATTTATTTGTACCTCATTTTTGGCCATCCTTTCGTATTGCTTTAGGCCTTGCTTTCAACTTAAAAAAGTTCTGTATTTGAGTGCATTTGACGAATATTTAAAGCAGTTAAGATTGAGAACATGACAATTATGCATAGGATTATTTTAAATGTATAAAAATCATGACAAAAACTTCTTTTGAATTGTGTTTCGATGTAAATGCTGCAGGGTCTGAGCTTTTCTTTTTTCCTTTGTTCCGTTGCACCTGGCTGGGCTTCTCCCTGCTTGTTTTGACATTGTTCACCTTGGCTCGATGGAGCCTGATGTATGATGGATCCCAGAGTAAATTCGGTCACAAAGGGGCAGCTTTCTGAGTTCGGGTTAGGAACCAAGAAAACCGGCTTGGCCCCAAAAGGCTTAGTTCGGTTGATAACCAAGGTTCCTAGTTTGCTATATTCAAACCTAATTTTACCCAAATCCGGACCATGCCCACCTCTAATAATACAAGGGGTATGGGACATTTTCATACAGCGGAAGAGAGGCATGCAACGACGCAGAATTGATTCTTTTGTCGGTCCTGAGCTGTTTTGAGCGTTTGCCGAATGGTTTTGATCTTTTCAGAAGTGTCTTGCACAATTTCTGGCCCAAGTAAAGCTCTATCTCCGACGTATATACTTAAATAGGAAGTAGAGGTTATCATCCAAGGAATAACTCGTTGTTGTTTAACCACTCAACCACATCACACAAATGCAACACAATGCGACATAACTAATGCGAAATACAATGACAATGTATGCTCTATGCAGTCAAGATTGGCATGCGAGTTACGATGCAACATAACAGGTAAAACCCCTGTATTCGGCGACTAAGCTCTTTTAGTCGGCAAAAGTGTTCAATTTTGGCGACTAGCATTGTCAGTTGCATTTTGCCCCTGCCTTCGGGCGCATATCTTTATTGTCTTGCATGCTTGTCTAAGTCTTCGACCTTGTCAAAAATGGGTCGTCTTTGGGCCCAAAAAGATAGGTATTGGGCTGGAGAAGCCCAACCCAACCTCACACCATACACTCGCGCCCAGGCCCAGACCAGCCCGCCCGACCGGACGGACGGCAAGGAATACAGAGTTGCTCCAGTAGAAGTTCGAATTGAAGTCCGGTAGCCCCAAAGAGCAAATGGCAGCTTATCTGGCCAGTCCCTGTAGGTTTTCACCATCTTCTGCAGAATGTGCTTGATGTTCTTGTTGGCGGCCTCAATGTTTACAAATTCCTACTTACCACAAGAATGCATCCTAGATCTTTTTTAGATTCTTATTGCTCTTTTGGACAAGTGTGTGAGTTATTAACTCGTGCTCTGATACCACTCTGTCATGACCCGAACCCTTATGGCATCAAACTTCTTGATCTCTACGCGCACCAGCGCCTGATACTTCGTCATTCGCTCATCCCGGGCCTCATATTCCCCGGAGACCTGATTGACCACCAACCATACAGTGCCTTTTACTACAAATGTTGCACATGGGAGATGTATCTCGGGAAGAATTCGAAGTACTTGAGGAGCCCGTATTTTGCTTTTTCAAAAATTTCTTACATTTAGCAGCCCTGTAAAATTAAATATGGGATTGATTAGATTACAATTCCACCTTTTATAATTTACTAGTTAGTTCTACTAAAAAAATTCAAAAAATTTATGCAATGTTAAAATAAACTTCCATTTTCCAAGCATATTCAACAATGCTTCCATAAATTAAAACATATGCCATGTTTTACAACTTAAGAAATATCAATACTCTTAGCTTGGGAGGCTAGAGGCGGACATACTTTTGTCATTTTATTTTTGATGTATTACATGTAAATTCAAGCCAAGGGCTTAATGTGTAAATGAGTTAGTACTCTTTTGTCCGAAACCTCCACGGGAGGCACATAGGTTGGCTGACAAAAATTGATTCCAGGCAGACGCCTCTAAGCCTGATCACGCACCTAATCACTTACATACAAAAGCTTGATGACCAGAGCATATGAAGTGCCAAAAGAGAAGAAGAAAGCTGCTAAAATGCACAATTCAAAGTCACCGAAGGATATTCATTGGAGAGGCCATGAACTCCATCCACCTTCTCTGCCTCAAATTCAACTCCTTCTGTGTAAATAGATACTTCAGACTCTTATGATCCGAGAACACCTTGAATCTCTGACCATACACATGATTTCATCTTAATTGTTCATTAAGCATCCTTAATTACGGATCATAAGCTAATTATAGGTCGGGGTTGTTACACAAGCCGTGGTTTCTCACTTTTACGACTAGTGTTCGAACCGTAATGCGCAAGAAATGGTATGTAAATCCCGTATTTACATATCTGCCACTGTGCAGGAGAATCCATATAGGTGTTCGAGTGTTCGAACCGGGTAATTTGAGCTGAAAGCTGTCTTACAATGACAGTGCAATTCTTTAGCAGATTCAGTCACAATTCATGCAATTTAAGTCCCAAATCTTTCAAGATTACATCATGCTTTGGGGGAAATATTTATCATAAAACAGCCCCAAAAATCCATCCCATGTTAACTCTGGATGGATTGTTCTCGTTAGCATCCACCACCTCCGTGCCTCGTCCTCAAGAGAGACGGCGGACAGGATAGTTGAGATTGCCACTGTTAACATGATGCTATTGAACAAATCAGCTTTCTCACAGCTGAAGTTGAAAATGAAAAGAAGAAGGCCGTGGAGGCCTCTCTAAGAGCCGAGTCCAAAGTGGTTGTCCAATCTTTGAGCTTCTCCACAAGGAAAATCTCCATTTTCAGAGAAAACTACCAACAAGATGATGTTTTGATCGTAGAAGCAGCAAAATAAGACCTTTATAGAAGATAAATATGCACTAGGTCGAATGGTCAAAAAGGGTCCCCCGGTAAACCGGGGTTTGTGTTCCCATACTGTCAGAGCCCATAACCGGCCCTGAATCTGCCTCAAACCAGATGCACCAGGTGTGCCACCCAACTGAGGGCAATACCTCTTCATATGCCCTGGCTGACCACATTGATAACACGAGAGTGGCTGGCTGCCTCTGTTTTCCTTCCTTCACTCCTCTGGAGGCTGTCGAAACCTCAGGACTGCTCCCTTGGACAGGGAGGATCACCACCGGCTGACTGAAATTGCCACCGGCTGCCACTGTGCAGGAGAATCCGTATAGGTGTTCGAGTGTTCGAACCCTAATGCGTGAGAAATGGTAAGTAAATGCCGTATTTACATATCTGCCACAGTGCAGGAGAATCCGTATCAAAGGTCTTTTAAGTATTTTGTTTGGTTTTGTTTGTTTTTTTGTAGTTGATTAAAATAATATTACTCTGCTATGGCTAATTGACACCAGAGAGTTCCCTTTCGTAGAGGATAAGGTTGTGTGAGTGGATGCCAGCTGTCAGCCAACTGATGAACCACCACACTTGGCCGGCCAGCCACCTTTTTTGGCCAAAAGTTTCTTCTGTGGGGAAAAAAGTATGTAACTTTACTCTGATTGGAATGATTTTGATTTGTATTTTGCTATTTTTTGGCTAATCCCCTGTTTATTTCAAAGAAACTCTCTTCTTCTTCCCTCTCCTCCTCTAGACTCCTCTTCCTTGCTCTCCTCCCTCTCTCTAACCAAAATGTGTGTGTGAGTGAGTGTGTTGTGGGCATTGTTAACATAGTTAGGAGCATGCATTGTTTTCTAACTAGTTTTCTATTTTGGCTTGGAGTACACTGTAAGTGTTTATGCTTTAGCATCCTTGCATGAGTTATTTAACATTTTTAAATATTTGAATGGAAGAGTTTGATTAACATCTAATATGTAGAAGTCAAAAAAATATTTAGAATATCAATGCATCACTGCACATACTCAAGATGAGGTAACTACTCTTTATGAAGAACTTGAAAGTGCATTCCATGAGCTACAAGATGAATTTAGAAAAGTTTGGATATGGAACACTTGTTTTGGTTGCCTACTTTCATGACCACATTACATCTTGTATGCTTGTCATTCCATGCCTTGCATGATTGATTCCATAGGTTGTGTGCCTAGCGTCATTACTTGCTCACAAGATTTGAGTCTTGTAACAATAAATCATGAGTTTTTAATTTTGTCAATTTCAACTCTAATTGTTTGATTTGTCTTCAATTTAAACCATTCGCCTCTTTCCTCAAGTAAAACTGACGAGAAAAGAGTACACTTCAACATGTTTTTGGCATTGTTTTGACATGCTTTAGGACTTTTTTGAGTGGTCTTGGCCTCTCGGGGCTTGCTTTGTATAGCTATGGCATAGTAGGACCAAAGAAATGTGCTCTAACCTTGATAAAAGAGCCACTATCTCCCCAACCTCTCTATCATTAAGATTCTTGAAGAAATTAAAATTTTAAGAAATTGGAGCCAAAGAAGAGCATGCTATGGAAGCGATAGAGCAATTATGAGACTGAGACACTCTACAGCAAACCAGTGAATCAATTAAATCGAAAACAATTCAGCATAATCGGCTAAGTCAAAAGACCAACCAATTTACAACAAAATTAATTAATTAAAACCTTTAAATTTTAACCCGTGAGTAGTTTGGCGAGTGTGGCCATTCGGGAGTGGGTTATGTTGGGTGAAGTCGGCAAGTTTGAATTGCAATTGGATGAGTCCGAAGAGGGTGCCGTAATGCGAAAGAAATGGTATGTAAACCCCGTATTTACATATCTGCCACTGTGCAGGAGAATCCGTATAGGTGTTCGAGTGTTCGAACCGTATTGCGTAAGAAATATCATGCAAACACTAATGTCGATTTCTCCCCCTTTGAAGTCAATCCATTAATACATCCCACTGGTTTGGGTTCGTAATCTTTTTAACTCGAGTTATTAAGACCGGCGTTACAATTTGGTTTCAGAGCGTACCGGATTCGAATACTTTGGGTACGCGGGAAGTGGTTAGTACCACAATGGGTTCGTCTCGCTTGATAGAGACTTGAAATACTATGCCGTTAGCATGATGCGCCGAGCCCGGTGCATGTAAGACTGATGAATGATGCACGCATGCATAGCATAAGATATGCTAAATTAAACATGCCCTCTAATTTTTGTCAATATTATCCGGTTTATGAGTTGGCACAATTTTGATGATGTATGCTCCGCTTTTTGCTTTAATTTCTGAGCTTATTTGGATTGATTTTATTGTATGAATGCCGTGAGCAGTCTATCGGTGCAGAATGTAGTGTGTGAGTACAGTGTATGAATGCCGTAAGCAGTTTAACAGTGCAGAATGCAGTATATGAGAGTATGAAGCCAAATTCATCGAACTGGCACGGTTTGCTCCACATATGGTGGATACTGATTACAAGAAAGCTCGAAAATTTGAAGGTAGACTAGATTTAGAGCGGTTCTTCTTGCGCTCGAGAGGGAATGTCGTATAACAGAAAGCAGCTAGGCATTTTTGAATCATTTTTCTACACTCTCTCTCTCTTACTTTTTCCAAAAACGAAGGAAAATGTCTCGTAGCTCAAATTTTGTGGCTCAAAAGTGGCTCAAATGGTCAAAATGACGTCGTTTTGGCCATTTTTATGTTGTTCTGTACTCAAAACGAGTTGGCCCTCTCGATGGAGGGTCCGAATAAGAAGCTAACTAGCTAATCTAAGCTAATTAAACTAATTATTACATCACAAAACTAATTAACTAACAAGATAAAATACTTTAAGCTCTTGTGGTCCATGAATACTTGACATGTAGTGTCGTACAGGTAACGACACCAAACATGGACTGCTTTGCCAGATACAGAGTCGCCACCTAAATATTTTATTTGGGAAATTTAGGAAACCCTGACTCGGTGCTAAAAGGCCACGTGTCCGTCATCACCAAAGTTGCCTCGGCTCGGGAACTTGGGTACGATTGGGGAAGGTCACTTCGTGAGCACCCCCGCTCGCCCGGTCATAGACCGGCCTCTACTAACCATGATATCAATTTTTGAAAACATTGTGTGCTCTTATTCCGGTTATTAGCCTAGGTTACTATGTGATGCGCACAGCATACAAGTATAGACCGGGTCGCCTGAATTGGAACAAAACATTTCGTGCTTGTTTTTGAAAATGGTTTGCTACCCGCAGGTAGGCTTGAAACATTTGATGTTTTACTCCAATTCAGATAACACAGCCTCCACCCACAGGCATTCAGGCAGTTAAATCATGTAAGCACATAGCCTCATGGTAAGCATGCTATTCATGGCAACACTCACACACATGCAAGGATGCTAAAGTATAAAACTTACCGGGTACTCCAAGCCAAAACAAAGAATTACATTAGAAATCATGCATGAATCCTAAGTATAGAGAAATGCCTAATGCAACACATGCAAAAATGCAACTATGGCAGGCTCGGCTATTCTAAGATGGTATATGAAATGCTACAACTACCATGTATTCAATTTGGAATTGAAAGTACGATGCAGTTAGTATGGTGCGCCGAGCCCGGTGCGTGCAATACAGATGAATGATGCAAACATGCTGTCATACTGTATGCTAATTTAAATATGCCCTAATCTAACCATCATAAGCGGATAAGTAAAAGGGAGAAAAACATGGGGTTGGAAGACATACAACACACACACGCACACTTATTACAGTTGTGCCCTCGCGCAGAGGGTCCGAATAAATATACAGTCCATATGTTACAGTCCCGAATAAAAGAATATTACAGTCCGAAATATTACAAAATTCTAATTAATTAAAGAATTTAACTAAGAAAGCAAATAAAACTGGCGTGCAAGCCAGGGACCGCCTTGCTTCTGATGGATGATGCATGTCCGGATTGTCTTGCGCGAAAATCCACCGGAATGCCCCAGTTAGCCTCTGTTTACACCTTTTCTTGAAATGCGTGCCAAGTCCAAAAAGTTGCCGATTCCTGATTTTGCTGCAACAGAGAGCAGGAGAGGGGCATAGCAATGTATTTGCACAGATATATGCATGCCTCGATCCTCGTGCCACCAATCACGCATACCGAGGCATGATGGCCGAGGAGTTGAAATGCACAACTCAATATAGGATGAATGCACATGAAACTACAGCTAAAACCTAACTCCATCATGGATAATCCGGAGTGTCGGTGACTGGGGAATTGAGACACATTCCGTCACTCGGAGTACGAAATGTACCTCGTTTCCCGTACCCGGGCTAACTCCTATTCCGGACACGATGTAATATGCATGATATGCATGAAATGCAACTAAGATGCAATTCTAACATACACAGAATGCTATGGATTGACATGCCTCGAAATGCGTGCACACAGGTACGCAAACTGAGAAAATGACAGAATGCAACCTAAGATACAACTTAGTATGCACAATGCTATGAAAATGAGGTGCCTCGAAGTGCGTGCACACGGGCACGCAAACCGAAGAAATATGTCTCAAAATGCGTGCACGCGGGCACGCAAATCGAGGCGATGGTAGAAACAATGCGAATGAGATGCCTCGAAGTGCGTGCACACGGGCACGCAAACCGAGGCGATGATAGCAACAATGTGAATGAGGTGTCTCGAAATACGTGCACGTGGGCACGCAAACCGAGGCGATGATAGGTGTCTCGAAATGCGTGCTCGCGGGCACACAAACCGAGGCGATGATATGTGTCTCGAAATGCGTGCACGCGGGCACACAAACCGAGGTGATGATATGTGTCTCGAAATGCGTGCACATGGGCACACAAACCGAGGCGATGATATGTGTTTCGAAATGCGTGCACGCGGGCACGCAAACCGAGGCGATGATATGTGTCTCGAAATGCGTGCTCGCGGGCACGCAAACCGAGGCAATGATGAAATGCAATGAAATGACATGAAAATGACAAATGGACTTACACCAACATGAGTGAGCCTCAGCCACACTCACATAGGATGCCGGCGGATAAAAATAGAGCGCCTCGAAATGCGTGCACACGGGCACGCAAACCGAGGCAATGATAAAATGTAATGAAATGACATGGGAATGACAAATGGACTTACACCAACATGAGTGAGCCTCAGCCACACTCACATCGGATGCCGGCGGATAAAAATGGAGCGCCTCGAAATACGTACACACGGGCACGCAAACCGAGGCAATGATAAAATGTAATGAAATGACATGGGAATGACAAATGGACTTACACCAACATGAGTGAGCCTCAGCCACACTCACATCGGATGCCGGCGGATAAAAATGGAGCACCTCGAAATGCGTGCACACGGGCACGCAAACCGAGGCAATGATAAAATGTAATGAAATGACATGGGAATGACAAATGGACTTACACCAACATGAGTGAGCCTCAACCACACTCACATCGGATGCCGGCGGATAAAAATGGAGCGCCTCGAAATGCGTGCACACGGGCACGCAAATCGAGGCAATGATAAAATGTAATGAAATGACATGGAAATGACAAATGGACTTACACCAACATGAGTGAGCCTCAGCCACACTCACATCGGATGCCGGCGGATAAAAATGGAGCGCCTTGAAATGCGTGCACACGGGCACGCAAACCGAGGCAATGATAAAATGTAATGAAATGACATGGAAATGACAAATGGACTTACACCAACATGAGTGAGCCTCAGCCACACTCACATCGGATGCCGGCGGATAAAAATGGAGCGCCTCGAAATGCGTGCACACGGGCACGCAAACCGAGGCAATGATAAAATGTAATGAAATATGGCCAAAATGATATGCAAGCATACTAACAGAATTTCAGCAACAAAATGTGGGGAAAACAGTCCCGAAATGTAGCGAAATGATGCCAAATGCAAGAAAATGTCCCGAAATGCAACATTAAGCACCCGAAATGGCCTATAGCCATGCCAAACATGCACAATATGGACATGCAATGCAAAGACAGAAGCTAGACAGTCCCAAAAGATGCACTTTCACAGTTATAAACAAGGCCAAACAGCAAGCATAGATAAGGGAAACATAACATGCAAGAATAGGGGCCAAAAGAGGGGTAATGAAGCAAGTGGTATAAGCAAAACCCAAACTGAAAAATTTCCTTCTACAACACTGAATATGGACCAAAAATATGAACATTTACAGTATATGACAGTCTCAAAATCAGTATACAAATATGCTAAAAATGTGATGTAAAATGAAGCTCAAAAGGTGCTAAAACATGAAGTATACAAAATAATCACCAAACAGAAAAAAAGTGTGAATGAAACATGAATTATAGGCCAAAATAAGACCACTTTCAGTTCGGACCAAGGTCCAAAAACAGAATTAAAGAGGGCTATCAACTCATGCAAAAATGAGGCCAAATAAGGGATTGAACTACAAGTGACACATGGAGACACCAAAAAAGGTTGAGCCCTTCCCCAATGTTGAAGAGGGGCTCAAAATAAGCCTTATATTAGTTTACAACATGCTCGAAAATAAATTTCTCATGGGTCAAAAATAGCATGCAAATTTATGACATACAAGATGGTCAATGAAGCAAGTGTATTATGGAGGGCCCAAACAGGGTTGAGCCCTTAATGAAAAGTGAAGATGAGCTCAAAAGATGGCCTTTTTCAGTTAGGGACGGAGCTTGAAACAAAAAGGAAGTGAGGCTTAGAAATGGATCAAGAAAAAGGGTCAAAAGGGTAAAAGTGTAACTTACCCTTGAAGATTCGAATTTTTGTTGCTTCTTGGATGGATTTGCAGCTTCTTTAGCCTTCAAGAATCCATCCTTGCTGCTGGAAATGAGATGGTGGTGGTAGAGCTTGGTGGTGTAGAAGGAATGAAGGTTATGGACTTAGGGTTTTTTGAAGAATTGAAGAAGAAGAAGATGGAGGTGGCTATGGAGCTTTGAAGAAAAGTTTTTCTAACCCTTGTAGAGGAGGCCATCAGCTGGTTAAAAGGGCCAAAAGGGGGTGTAAAAGGTGGGGGAAATGGAGAGGAAAACTCCCCCACAAAATATCCCCCGGATACAGAAAATATCTGGGGGATATTGCCCAACAGCTGGAAAGGGCACAGTGCCAGGAAGCAGGCCGGCCTCTCACTTTTACTGGAGGTGGCCGGCCGGCCACACCCCCTAGCCGGCCGGCTAGGGGTCAAAAGGGTCAATGATATTTTCTGGCCGACCAGCTACTGGGGAGGTAGCCCTATGTGTGTACAACACAACCATGTGGTTAAAAGTCCAAGAAAGTGGGCCCAAGGGGTTCAACATTGGCTCGGAAAGAGGGGTTCAAAAGGGTCAAGTGACCTTAATGGCCGGCCATGAACTTTTAGTGGCCTCCCAGATGTGTAGATCACAGATATGTGGTTGAAAGTTCGAGGAAATGGGCCCAAGGTATTCAACATTAGCCCGGAAGAAAGGGGTCAAAAGGGTCAGGTGACCTTAATGGCCGGCCACCAACTTTTAGTGGCCTCCCAGATGTGTAGATCACAGATATGTGGTTGAAAGTTGACAACATTAGCTCCAAGGTATTCAACATTAGCCCGGAAGTTGGAAAAACGGGCGCCGGGAGGCTCCGGAGGAGAGATAACTGGCTGCTGCAACAATTGCTGGCCTCCCACCCTTCAGTGACCTTCCTTGTGATAAAACAGAGGTACCTGCCAAAAATGAACGAAAACCGTTGCAAAACGAACGTTCCGGGGCCAAAACACGCAGTTCGGGGTCCCGAAAATGGGCTGTTAAGCACCGAAAATGGTATTCGACCTCGAAGTGGGTTTTTCAGCCCCCAGTGTCCCTCAAAAGGGAGAAAATAAGATGTATGCCAAAAATCAGAGCAATAGGAGACGGTTAAGCGGTCCCGAACCGAGGCACATGGCCTGACGGCTCCGAAAACCGAGAACCGGACTCTGAAATGGGAAAAATGGCCTACGGCCACCAAATGTAGCCTGCGGACATTGAGAGATGGTCTACGGGACCTCTCCCTCCCCTCAGGAAAAGAAACAGAGGGTTCGGAAGTCCGGAGGCAGGGCTCGCAGCCGCGACTCTGAAACTTCTGAACAAGCACGTTATGCAACATCACCGAGTGCTCAACTGGTGACGTCTGAGTCTCAAGGTCGGTCAAAAATGGGGTGTCTACAGTGAGCAATTCGAAACATAATCATTCGGCAAAAGTCCAATTTTTGGTCGGCAAAACATATTCCCGACCAATTTTTTTGGTCGCCAAGTTGGTCGGCAATTGAGGGTCGCGGAAAGTAATTAGCGATTTGGTTCTCATATATAAAATAATGACAGTCAACCTCTTGTATTTCTAACCAAGTGTCAACTTACCCCTTCTATTACTCTATTATTTAAGTTTTTAACAGAATTCACAAGTAACTTCAAAATTTGGACAAGAAGGAAAAATCATTCTCATTTCTCACCAATATATACTTTGTCCTATGTGATAAGCATGTGAAAGTTATTTCATTCATTAAGAGCTTAGCGCGTCTCTCTTTCTCTTAAAATGATCAAAATTTCGCAAAACCCGAGGAATTTCTTGCTCTTCGTTTTTATCACCGTAGTGGTACTACCACTATTATCGTCCCCCATTGGACTGCTAAAGTTGGTCATTCTCAAACCCAAGATATCTTACAAGTTTACAGGCCACGGACACGAACTATCATATCACATTTTGGCCCCTGAATTACGCTGGTTTGATTCCTCGCAAAGGGATACGTAGGCAACATTCGAGTTCAACCAATTTACTTTTATTTCTTGACTTCTCTTTGTTTCTGATTGTTTTTATTTTTTTATTGTGAATCTGAACACAATGTAACTAATGTACGCTGATCTGGAACCTTTTTTTGATAGGCATGAAACTACGTTTTTATTCCCCATTTTTGCTTAAGCTTTTAGCAATACTTGTATGCTGTTTTGAGCTTAGTGTCCTATTGAAAAAATTTCTGTATTTTCATGCTTGAGATGCTTCATTAAGGTCACTTTTATGTTGGGGGTTGTCTACCCCCCCTTAGGCCTTGTTTGGCCTCATTTTGTGCATTTTCCTTTTCTGAAAACAAGCTCAAGTGGACCATGGGATCTCCTGACCCATCAAAACGGTCGATATGAGGCATCTTGAACCTGTCCGGCAGAGTTACAGCTGCGTCCGGTCTTTCATCGGACTGAAGATGTACTATTAGGCCTTTTGCGCTCATTTTTTAGTTCCATTTCGATGATCCACTTTGACAAAATGGCAATTTTGAGCAGCCGACTACTGTTCATCTGCTTTTGCAGATATTTTAATATAGCTGTATGGCATTTTGTTCCCCTCCATACACGTGTATGGAGGGATGGCCACCCCATTTTTGACCAACCTTAAGGCTCAGACGTCATCAATTGAGCGCTTGGTAATAGTGCATGTCGTGCTCATTTTCAAGTTTCGGAGTTTTGGCTGAGAGCCTTACCTCCGGGCCTCTGAACTCTGAATTTGTATTCACTAACTTGTAATAAGCTTACAATTCATCAAGAAGTAGCAGATCTCGAACTTTAGCTGAGGTACCATCCATGCGCTTTGTGATAGTTCGAGTTGGCAGAACATGTATGACAACTGCAGTTATATCTGTCAAAACTGAGTAAGATGCCTTATTTGATTAAGAGTAATGATTGATATTATGAACTAGTTATATTAATCAAACTGTTACTATTGCTCATGAGAGTAGTTGTGGAAGTTGTTGGTTTTTCATGTATGTTTAGCTTGCTTTGTATTTTTATGCCTTATTTGATTCAAAGTAAGGATTGATATTATGAATTAGTGTCTTCGGCGCATGATGGTTCATCGATGACCCATATCAACGAGGTGTATCCCTTTTGAAAATATTGCAACTCTTCCAAGAGGTAAATCGGGAGTTGCTGAGATCGCCGAGGCGTGGTGCGGTAAGCCCATAAGACGTGAGGAAGTTCATCTGCCCACTTGCCTTTTGATTTCTCTAGCCTTTTCTTTAGTCCATCCAAGACGACTTTATGACCTGAAGACTCAAGCAAAGGGAAAGCTGAATGTGCAGCAGGGTGATCCCTCTCTTTATCTGCCTAACGGGGTTAGATCAACAAAAAGGAGGTAAAACCTAAATTGCAAGTTTTGACCACATTAGAGGACCCAACACGCAAAACCGAGCATCCCAATTTTTCTGCCCTGGGCCGCACGTGCGGCTAGGATCTCCCGCACGACACCTGTCCTCCACCCAACCTTATCTCCTACAAAAGACCCCAACTTCGTAGTTTTTCTCAATTCCACACTGATTTGCTCTAATGGAAGAGTTTCTTACGGTTCGAACACTCAAACACCTATACGGATTCTCCTGCACAGTGGCAGATATGTAAATACGAGGTTTATATACCATTTCTTGCGCATTACGGTTCGAACACAGAAAACCTTAGGTGTTCTGTGCAGAGTTTTGGAATCATCGTTTGAGAACACTAACCAAACACCATACTTGAATTAAGGTGTGGAATCATGATTTGAGAAATGACAAGTAAACACCATTGCATATCTGCCATCATGCAAGATGGTCCGAAAAGGTGTCCGAGTGTTCTAATCCTAATGCACACTTCATACTTCCAGATTGATACACATTTTAGTGCTGTATCATCAAAACACTTCAATATAAATAAGCACACATAAATGTGATGCTAATGGAGTCCATCCCCTGTAAATACAGTGTTTACTTACAATTTCTCACGCATTACGGTTCGAACACTAGAACACCTTTTCGGATTCTCCTGCACAGTGGCAAATATGTAAATACGCCGGCCCGCAAAACGAATGAAACGGGACCTCACCCTCCCGGGGCGTTCGGGGACGTCTACACATGCATGTTTGTATGCTTGGATTTCATGTTGTTGCATGTTTACTGAAATCATTTCATAAAAAAAGATCCATGCGCATGTACTCTCCATGCTAGCATACATTTTTTTTTCGATATTTACATTCACTAAATATACTAAATATGTATAGGTATTCGAGTGTTCGAACCCTAATGCACGAGAAATGGTAAGTAAACGCCGTATTTACATATATGCCACTGTGCGGGAGTGCGGATCTAAGAGAAAAAGGGTCTAGGAGCAACGGAGAATGTGTTTCGGCCTTATGTTTGTGAGCAAAATTGATTTGGATGTGTATACTTAAAGATCTGGCTGTTGGATCTGCCAGTTGAGCGGCGAGGAGCTCCTTTGTTGCTCAACTTCATCTCGACTTACAAGTCGGTGCTCCCCGACGTCCCGAAGAAAAATAAAAGCAAGGCGCATTCCCCTACGTTAGTCAAACTACCCACCTATGATCAAAGGGTGGTGGTGGAAGTGTCTAAATCACTAGCCTAATATCCAAGCGACTAGCTCAACAAGTAATATTAAGCACTTCTGTGAAATTTCAATTTGGGGATGCTTAAACGATTAATTTTTGTCCCTATTCAAGCTTTATATATATATATATGCTTATAAGAGTCTTAAGGCTTGGATTTGTGCAAATGAAGGCTCCTTTGATAGGCCAGAATGCAAGCAAACAAGATCAAAAAGAGAGAGGGTCACCCCTCTCTGATTTAGGACCTTAAAACCACATGCCAACCACTGAAAATCCGCTAGATTTCAGTGGCTAAAATGCCAAGCAAGGACTAGCTCAAAGGCCCAACTTCACAACCTTTTCAATGTTTTCACAATTTCGTATCAAATTATTTATAGCAGATGTGTCATTTCATACCAATCATTTCATGCCAACACAAGTTTAATAGTGACCACAGGGTTGTGATGAGGGGACCTGGGAGGCCACCAATGTGAAGTGGCCGGCCACTAATTCAACTTGACCTTTTTGACCTTTGGCCGACCGGCTAGTGTAGGAAAGAGCCGAGTAATATTTGTCTTCTAGATTAGATTACGCTTCTGATTCTTCCAATTAGCCGACCCCCACACTAATTATAATAAATTAATTACATTAATCTTTATATTATATGTTCTTGCTCCAATTTATTAGCTATTTTTACTATGTGATGTGCACACAAGGTATAAACTAGTTTGCGAAAATTGGAATACTTGATTTCATGTCCCTTTTCCTCACTTTTCTCTCAACTCACACCTCTCTATTTTTCAATCTCTCATTTTCCATCCCTCCCCGGGGTGATTGATGGATAAATAGAAAGGTGTGGGCATGATTGGTGCATATATGCCTTGAATTGTATTGCCATGCTCTGCCTTGCCCTCTGTTGCTGTCAATTGCAGATTCTGCAGGAGCTTTCTGCCAACCGGCAGTGTTCGAACCGTAATGCCCACGAAATGGTATGTAAACCCCGTATTTACATATCTGTCACTGTGCAGGAGAATCTGTATAGGTGTTCGAGTGTTCGAACCGTGAGCTCTTTATGCTTTAGCATCTCACATGAGTGTGAACGTTAACATGATAGCATGATTACCATGAGGCTAGCTGTTTATGTGATATAACTGCTTGAATGCCGTAATGCGCAAGAAATGGTATGTAAACCCCGTATTTACATATCTGCCACTGTGCAGGAGATTCCGTATAGGTGTTTGAGTGTTCGAACCGTAATGTGCAAGAAATGGTATGTAAACCCCGTATTTCTTTTCTACAACTCTAGCTATTATCAATGATGTACATCAAGGATTATAATAAAAAGATCACCTCTATGATAGTGTGTTCATGTGAATTAAGGCATACTCATGTGCTTTTCATCAACAAACCGATCATGACACCGACAGTTGCGTCCATCTCCGCCACGAGATACAAAATTTGATTGACAGCAGGGTCATCCCCGCACCAGGTTGAATCTTCAACTCACTCAACTCGACATGTGTGAATCTATACAGTTCCATAGAGATCGGTGTTGTGTCAGACACTAAGTCAGTAGAGAACTCAATCTCACCCATCAAGTAATGAAATTGCGTAGATTGGTGGTTTGTGGCTTAAATTCACAACTCCTTGAATTTGTCCATGAAAATGAGGGGTGAACTGTGCAGACAATCCTTGGAAAAACCCTCTTTATGCAAATTTTTGAAAGCTTATTTGCAAAATCTGACCGTACAGATGTGTCCGAAATATTCCAAATAGTTGGAAAGCACTATTGGATCACCCAAATCGGACCTCAAATGGCCTCTTTGTTATCATCTGGCATTTTTCCTTCTTTCAGGAATTCTACTATTACATCCATCCAGCTTGGTCCCATGTCCATACACATTGCTTCGCACTTATAACACCAAATAATATTTTATTAGCACTTAATGAATTGTTGCTTCTCAATGCCTTCCACCTTTTAGGTAAAACAATCATATATACATAAATATTTTTGCCCTCGCTCGGAGGGACCAAAATAATAATACAAATTAATTAACTACGCAAGCTAATTAAATATTACAAATTAATTAATTTAATTAACAAATTAAATTAAGCCAAGGCATGGCATGCGGGGCAACGTCGTGGCAAGGCATGCGGGCCGAGGCTGTGGCAAGGCATGTGGGCCAAAACAAAGAACTCGTTAGCAAACATGCATGATCCAAGTCCATGTTAAGTGCCTAATGCATCGCATACAAAGTGTTGCTAGAATAGGCTCACGGCCTCCGCCCGCATGCCTTGCCACGGCGTTGCACAACCTGCCATGCCACGGCCTTGGCCCGCATGCCATGCCACCGCAACGGCTAGTAGGCCGTTGCGCAAGAATTGGTATGTAAACCCCGCATTTACATATCTGCCACTGTGCAGGAGAATCCGTATAGGTGTTCAAGTGTTCGAACCGTAATGCGCCAGAAATGATGAGGAAATCTTGCCTCAACTCCGATTTGGCCGCGTCCAAGCCCTAGGACGAATGTGCGGCCTCACTTTGCATGACGCTCGATCATTGATTCACAACAGGGACATACTCGAATTCTGCCATCTTTCTTAGGCACTAGAACTATATTAGCCAACCAAGTTGGGTATTCGGATACCAACAGGAACCCTACATCAATTTGCTTCCTAATGCATAAGAAATTGTAAGCAAACGCAGTATTTGCATATCTGCCACTATGCTGGAGAATCCGTATAGGTGTTCGAGTGTTCGAGCCGTTCCATTTTTTAGATATTTGTTTACCAGTTGTTGTTCACTGAAGTGCATCTCCATACACGTGTATGGAGGGATGAATACAAGCCTAAACCTTGATTTTCTAGTGAGCCGGCGTGTGATCAGGGCCAGAGTTAATGGTCTTCATTTCCGTTTTTGTCAACCAACCATTGTGCCTCCCGAGGAGGTTCCGATCATCTCTCTGAATCGTCTCATCGAAGAAGGATTACCTGGTACATTGCTTCCTCATCTCCTTCCTCAACCATGATATCAAATTTTGAAAATATTGTGAGTTCTTATTCCGGTTTATTAGCCTAGGTTACTATGTGATGCACACAGCATACAAGTATAGACTGGGTCGCCGCACGTACGGGCTCACAGCCGCACATGCGGCCTATGCTGGAAATTTTTGTCTGCTCTGTTTTACCTATTTAACCCTCTGGTGATATTAAAATCTGTATTTGATGCCTAGTTCTGCATGTTTGGTTGTCTTTACTTGATTGCATTTTTATGTCTTCTCACAATGATGTTCCCAGTCCTTTAAAGGCCTCGTGTTAGATCTTTCTATCAAATAGATTTCCTTCAAAAAAGTGGTCTATTATCTCTAAAAGAAAGAAAGTGTACTTCGAAATGCCTAAGTTCACTTCGAAATGACTGGGTTGCATGCCAGTTTATTTATTTTCTTAGTTAATTTGTTAATTAATTAGGAATTTGTACATATTTGGACTGTAATATTTATTTGGACTATATTATTCTTTCATTTGGGATGGAAATTAAAAAGATTTGGATTATTAAGGGATCTAACAAAATTAACCAAGACGGACCCAAGAAACTATGGGTACCAAAAACCAACACTTGATTGTCATCTTCCCCTTCGGAGTGACAGCCCCAATTACATCAATCCCCCAGACTGAAAATGGCCATGGCGAAGTCATGTTGTATAGCTTCGACGGCGGAATATTCATGTGGTTTAAACATGTACAATCCAAATCTATCTAACCTATCTAACTTTTATAAGAACACAGTGAACATTTATGTGGGATGAACTTGTATAGTCTTGAAAGTTTGGCTGGTTGATAATATAATCAGTATTGAAGGATTATATCTTTTATATAGGGTACAAGTTGCACTAATAATGGATACAGGTGGTTGAGAAATTAAATAAATTCTCCTTTTTCATTGTTTGGCTTATATTTTCTTACATCCTTTCTACATGTGACGTAGTTTGGTTTGCGCTTTTGTTGTCTCGATTGCAAAAGACGTATTGATTTACAAAACTATCGCGACTTTGAGTCATGTTGGGAAATAGGGATGATTTGGGAGGCTTACTCAAGGATTTGGCAAGATTTAGTTAAAATAGAACTAGTTTAGGAATTAGCATCCTAGGTCTAGGGTACTAGGTGGTGTTTCTTTCTAGAATTTCGAGCAACATTTCTCTTCAACTGCTCATTATCTTCTACAAAGATCCCTTGTCGGATGGCATCCTTGATTTGAACCCCCATTCCATGAACGTCTGGAAAGGTAAACAATGGTAGTACGACCAAACTAAAATCCTCACCTCATAAAAATGATCAATCTACTTCAAACATCACCTTTGATATTAGCAAAGTCAGCATCAAGCTAGAGTTTTGAAGTGGGGGCAATTTGTAGACATTCAAATTGAATCTTCAATTTTCCACAACACCAAGAGGAGCCCTAACTTGGATCTTCAAGATTGGTGTGAAATGTTCATGATCTAGACCCAAAGATTACAAGAATCACTTTTTTCGCCTGTAGTTTCATCCAAATTTCAATTTGGACCCTACTGTAGTTTCAATTGGGTCATTCTGTCCAAATTATAGGTTAAAATTAATAATTTTGGAACACTGAAAATGAGTTCTGAGGGTCCTAAAACCCACTGAAAAATGTCTGAACTGAGCTCAAGAAGTGTGCAAACATAGGCCCCTTTGTAAGGCCAAAAATGCAAGTAATGAAGACAATAAGGAGAGGGGATGGCCCTCCTTCTTAGGACCTTAAGACACCCTCCTCACCATTAAGCAGTGAGGGGGGTATTGAAGGATAAGCATTATTCATTAGAAATGTGAATCCTAGGAGGACTCTACATGGAGGAATAAGAGTCCTACTAGTGAAATGTCTCCTTTCGTGCCTTAACTTTGGGACCATAAGTTTGCTTGTTAACATGAGTTGATTGTCTATCATTTTGAGCACTTTTGGCCACTGTTTTGAGAGGGTTGGTGTGAACACCGGGCATACCCGAATGTTTTTAACCGAAGGGTTGGTGTGAACACCGGGCATACCCGAATGTTTTTAACCGAAGGGTTGGTGTGCAGGGTAATCCGTATAGGTGTTTGAGTGCTCGAACCGTAATGCGCAAGAAATGGTATGTAAACTCCGTATTCACATATCTGCCACTGTGCAGGAGAATCCGTACAAATTGGAAGTATACCTGACACCACTGTCTCAGCATTTTGAGTGTCTCCTGGTACCAGTGCAAAAAATCTGCCTTGCCTCATCAGTCCTGTGCTAGTTTGATTTTTGTGAATTTGAAATCTGTACGATAGGACCGAATAACTTAGACTTATAATTGTTTAATTTGATATAATTATTTTTATATTTATATTGAGAGATTTCTACATACCTAATTCAAACAATGAAAGAGGCAGATTAATGGTGCTTGTAACTTTACCACACTTATGTTGGAGCCAAAACTAAGACATATTTTAAAATACAAAAATATATATTTAACAGCAATAAAAAATTATAAAAACTCAAATTCAGACTCTAAAAAGAAACGGAATTAAGAAAACCTGAGTCTCAGCTGAATGAACATCTTTCGGAAATCCTCTCACAGAACCTGAATCTATGGATCGGAAAACCTGCAAAGAAAGCTGTAATGAAGCATACATGCGACAATTTTAAGCTAACATACACCGAACTACACTAAAATACAGAAAGGATGTAAGAGAATTATGCAATTCTCGATACGTCTCACTCGGAGGATACAATACCTGTGCGGTTCGGCTGGTGCAAGCAAGATGGGTAAAAAACTAGTGCAAGTTTGGGGAAACTAAAGCAAAGTGATTACCCTTGAAGAACCTTTGAAGAACAATTGGTCCAGCCACCCTCTATTGACCAAAACCAGTCCAAAACCTCAAAGCCCCACATTGCGAAAGGCCATGGGCTAGTTAATGGTAGGAGTTCTCTTGCTGGTTGATGTATTTGGTGTGCGAATTTTTGGCATTTCTCACACTTCTTCAGACGATCTTTGGTCCAATCATTCATATGCCAGACTATCATTCATGTTAGACAGCCTTTGGCCCATTCAGTCATGTCATACGGCCTCTGGCCTATTCATTCAAGTCATACGGCCTCTAGCCCATTCATTCATGTAAATACGGGGTTTACATACCATTTCTTGGGCATTACGGTTCGAACACTCGAACACCTATACGGATTCTCCTTCACAGTGGCAGATATGTAAATACGGGGTTTACATACCATTTCTTGCGCATTACGGTTCGAACACTCAAACACCTATATGGATTCTCTTGTAAATTATTACAAATTTCAACAAGTGGTAAACATCATATTGGTTTAACCAACTTGTAAATTGCTAAAAATTTCAACAAGTGGTAAACATCATCTCGGTTTAACCAACTTGTAAACTAAAACCTTTTTAGTTGCCAAAACCTTCTACGACCGTTTATTCGCGACAAAATCGACGAGCAAAAAATTTAGTCAGGGAAGGTAAAAAGGCGACTTTTGGCAACGAAAAATGGATTTAGTCGCCAAAGGTGATCACAGAGAGGGGCATCGAGGTAGATCCTTCCAAAATCAAGGCCATCCTAGAAATGCCACCACTAAGGACTCAAAAGAAGGTACGAGCACCAATGAAGACTGTTTGGGGACTGCGGCGGCACCATCTAAACAAGGGGCAACTTTCCATTGCCACGAGTCGTCGTGAGCCGCCATTCAAACCAGGGGCAATACGCCTGTTGGTTACACCACCCTTCCCTTATTTTGTGTGAAACGTGTTAGGATGTTATTTTACCTTACAACCTTCCCTCTCTTCGTATGAAATACGGTGAGGTAAGCTTTTACGCTTTAGCATACTTGCATGAGTGTGAAGTGTTGCCATGATTCGCATGCTTGCCATGAGGCTATTTGCTTAAATGATTAAATTGCATGATTTGAGGTGATAATCAATTACAGGTTTTGGTGGTGACAATAAGAAATTGGGCAGTGTGCCTACCCGAGAACTCACGTGACTTATATGAGACTCGTGGCCCTGAGACACATACCTTGAATTTTTTCACTAACAAGGCCCGCCATGTTGCTATACAATCATCACCTTAAGATCAGCTGTGATTCATGATCCGACGGTCCAATTTTGTTATGGTTTGAGGCATCTTTTGTATACTTTGTGTTATATCTCTCTTTTTGGCCTCATTTTGCATAGCATTTTGGACATATTTGCATACTGTTTTGGGTCCGGCCACCCTATGACCTCTGCTGACTCCTCAAAATCGAACCAGTTGACTATCGTGTCCCCCGGATCTTGTTCTTTGAAAATATGGAGGTCAGCAATGTACCCTTCTAGAATTGCTAAGTCATCTATCCTCTGATCAAGTGCAGGAGAATCCGTATAGGTGTTCGAGTGTTCGAACCGTATTGCGCAAGAAATGGTATGTATACCCCGTATTTACATATATGCCATCAAACGCTTCTAACCGGAAGGGTGGTATAAACACCGGGCACACAACCCAATGTCTCTAACCAACGGGGTGGTATAAACATCGGGCATACCTGAGTGTTTCACTTCAGAGCATAGTTGTCAAATGGGGATTCGTATCATGGGTCGAAATGGCCTCGTACTGAATTGCGAATCAAATCGAATTATAAATCGTAAAGATTCGGTCCCGTATTTACATATCTGCCACTGTGCAGGAGAATCCGTATAGGTGTTCGAGTGTTCGAACCGTATTGCGCAAGAAATGGTACGGGCGACCTGTCTTATGGTGCTTGACTGGTAAGCCTTGATTCCAAACCCACATGTTTATTTGCATTTTGCTCACATCTACATTGTAATGACCAAACTATCTTACAACAGGAAACATGGATAAGACGACAACATACATCCACGGAACCGAGTCCGGAATACAATAAGCAATGGAGGGAAAACCGGGATCGCTATAACCTCTCCCCCTTAAAGAATTTCGTCCCCGAAATTAGACATAAGTTTCAAAATTGTGATTTTTTGATTCTCAACTGTATTATAGCGTCGTCAGACATCATTTTTCGAACTAGGGATCTGAGTGCCCAACATTCCGTAGTAGGATGTTTAATGGAACAGTGGCATATGCAATAGTCTGCCCGCGCTTTGATCAGAAACAGTGGCCAGTCGGCCATCATTCTGTGTGGCTGACCACTTGGACAAATATAATAACACTCGTATGAGTGATAATGATAGTGTTGGTGATCATGTTAATCAAATGGAATTAATTGCTAAAGAATTATCCAACGCTTACAACTCGATAAACAAAGCTCAGCAATAACAGAGTGTACTTCGGACGATCTGGGCACCGGAACGCATCCGAAACGGAGGGAGATGAAGGCCTTTGACTCATCATCGAGGCCTTAGCTCTCCATCGGGTCACAAATTCTAAGAAGCCCTCCTTTGGCTCTTGACGGTTCACTTCAAGATCACGGGTTGTGACCTCGATGCGGGGGTTTACATACCATTTCTTGCGCAATATGTTAAGAAAATCAAAGCCTGATGAAGGGAAAAAGGTACACAACCATTAGAATGAATCCAATCCCTTCCCAACAGCAAGTTATAATTTGAAGTAGAGTCAAAATAAAGTTAGTATAATTTAATCATAAGTGAATTGCTGAAGGAGTATAAAAAAATGCACTGTTTCATGCTTAAATAATTCGAATTGACCAAAACTCAAAGGGTGTTCGAACCGTAATGCGCAAGAAATGGTATGTAAACCCCGTATTTACATATCTGCCACTGTGCAGGAGAATCCGTATAGGTGTTCGAGTGTTCGAACCGATTCTTGCATGCGTTAGCCTAATTTCATGAAGGTATTGGCATTATTTTACCATGTTTAAGGCCTGTTGGCCATCTGTTTCAGTCATGCTTTCCATGTTTGAACTCATGCATGTATGAGTTTTGCATCAATCTTCATGTTATTGGATTTTGGGTTGGAATTGTGTTTTAATTGAACTACCTTTGGGTCTTGATTTTACAAATTGAGCCGGGGAACCTCCTCCCGGAAAAACCAGCCCAACCAGCTGTTCAGGCGTGGTGTCTATGGAGAGTTTGGACTTGTCCATGGCAGATAGGACAGCTTCTCTATTTGACCATTCGACCTAGTGCATATTCGGATCCATAGTGACCATTCCAAGGAGAAACATGTTGAACGGGTAATTGAAAGGTTCAACATGAAAGATGCCAAGCCAGTCAGCACACCACTGGCCAACCATTTCAATATGTCAAAGCGTTCGTGTCCTGCACAGTGGCAGATACGTAAATACTGGGTTTCCATACCATTTCTTGCGCATTACGGTTCGAACACTCGAACACCTATACGGATCGAACACTCGAACACCTATACGGATTCTCCAGCACAGTGGCAGATATGTAAATACGGGGTTTACATACCATTTCTTGCGCAATACGACTTCAAAACTACTTTTTTAGCCTCTGAAAATTAGTGGTAAAAAGCTCAAAAAAATTTGATGAAGAGATGGAAAACACAAGTGTAAAGGCTTAGAGAACTGGGTGAGTCACTTTCTTCCATTTTCTAGTCTTTTTTTTGCTTTGTATATAAGCCTTAGTTGCTTGCATTTTTGGGCTCTGACCCTAACTGAAAATAATGGCCTGCGTGGTTTAATAAGATCATATCCATGGGAAATATATATATACATATCAGATTCCACTAAACATGCAAGGCACCAGGGCAGCATGCTTTAAAAGAGGGGACAACAGCCTCTTGGTCCAAAAAAATAGTCCCTTAGCCTCTGAAAATGGCCTCCAAGCTCCTTAGGTTGATGATGGAGGTGTTGTGCTAGGAGGTGTAGCCTATAAATAGCACCCACCCATAGCTTTACAAAGGATAGATTTTGGAGAATTAACTCTTGGGAAAGAACTAATTTCCCTTCTCCATTATCAACCTGCGTACTGCGCAACCTCCTCAGGAGTCTCGGGCTCAGTCCCTCTGAACTGCGTAGAGAACCAAGTATATCGGACTCGCCCCGAAGATCGGTCGACCGGTGGGCGGGCTCCCAACAGATGAATCTAGGCTGCCTCGGCTAGTCTATAGATGATATGTGAAAATGCACAAGTAGCATGTATTCAAGTTAGATTTGAAGTACTTATGCAGTTAGTATGATGCACCGAGCCTAGTGCACATTCTTTCTACGAAATCATCTAGTTTTAGTGATTTTCCACCCTTGTCCCTTTGTAAAAAGTGTAGAGCTTGGTGCGGGCTACATTTGGATCTGAAAATCTTAGAGCCTCGACTGCCCACAGCAGTTGTTCAATGGGGTCGGCGTCTATCTTTGCCTTGTCTTTTCCTCTGGCCTCAGCCTGATCAAGGGTCCGGGTTGGTGCTGGCATGTCGTGGCTATAGCCGGAGATGCTCTAAGGAAGTCCAACGAAAACCCTCTCTCTCTAAAACTCACACACTCTCTCTCACTGCTCTAAGGAAGTCCAACGAAAACCCTAATGAAAATGCTGGGAAAATGGCAATGGATATGGCACGTGGGCCAAACCAAGAATTCTGAATTGAGTAGGAAATTTTTGATGTAACATTTAATATTTGATACAAAAATTTACAACTTATAACCAAATATACAACTCGAAATTCTATTAAAGCACATCTAAAATGACCTCGTTTGGGACCCCATAGCGATAGATGATGTTGTTTCTGATAAACTTTGCAACGTGCGACGCCTTCAACACTGCATATGATTGCTCCCCGGTTCCCTGGGGGACTACCCCATTTCTCGTTGAACTTGTTTGCAGGTTATCCGGTGGGCTTGATCATTTGGACCTGGGCTCGAGGAGCTTGGACCAGTCCAATCCAAGCTTTCTAACAGCGAAAATAAGGTCTCCACCAAAAATGAGCCCAAACCGATGCAAAATGAAGGTTCGGGCAGATATGTAAATACGGCGTTTACTTACCATTTCTCACGCATTACGGTTCGAGCACTCGAACACCTATATGGATTCTCTTGAGGACGGTCAAAAATGGGGTGTCTACAGTTGCCCCTCTTTGACAGAACTTGAAAGTCATAACAATGACGGGAGTGAATGTCAAAGCCCAGAGACGACCCATTTTTGACAAGGCTTAGTGACATTTTTTTAATAGTATTTGATGAAAAATGTCATTAATTCTCATATGACCTAATGGATAATAAATTTACCTATTACGATTTACACGTAAACCTCCCAAAATTAATACCTTTGGAAAGTTTTTGCTTTGCTTTTCCTTTTTTTGGTTACTCAAATGCTTTCCTTTCACTTTGATATTCACACACAATCAATACACGTATTTTCTGTATTAATTCAACAGTCAAAATCAACGACTTAACCAATCACAGAAAACTAACAAAATATCCCCAGATATAAACCTTAAGAACCAAAAAGAAGATCTGGAGGAAATTAAGTAGTTTTGGGAGAAAACCAACTATTTATTGCTGGGCAGTTTGTGGAAGTTAAAAAACTGAAAAAACAGTTTTAGACTGTTAAGGAATTTCGAACTAAAGGAGATAAATTTAGACAGAAAAATAATTCAATTTTTGGCACAAAATTTATTTTAATTTTACAGGGTCCCTGTGACAATTGTTTTGGATAAAGATTCGCTTTTTATAACTCAGTTGTAGCAGAGCTTGCAGAGTGCCTTGGGCACTAGACTGACTTTTAGCACAGCGTATCACCCTTAGACTGACGGGCAGTATGTTGGCAAATTCCAGTTTTACATATCAAATCAGCAATTTGGGTACTTCACATTTTGATTCGATAAGTTATCCCAGTGAAAATGGCCATATTCTCAGCCGGTCAGCACTATTTAGTGCCGGCCGGCACTCCTTTTGGCCAAGATGGCCCCAGTTCAACACTCATATAGGTGATTCTTATTGTGAGAATCTCCTTATACTCATCTTGATTTTATGTCTTAATCAAGATATAAGTAATCATTAAAAGCAAAGCTTATCCTAGCTAGCCCACGTAGTTCCATTTTAAGATTAACAACGAGCCAATTTTTTTGTCGGTTTAAAATTTTATGAAATGTAAAATGTAAGTATGATTAATAGAACGTGCACACTTGGTTCCTTGGGCCATCACGCATGGAAATGCGCGATTGATGGTCCGAGAACCAAGGAGCATGTCCCTTTGACTCACACACATGATAAGGGACACACACACATGTATGCAAATATGGTCCAATTCCCAAGACCCACCAAAGAAGCATTGGACTACACTTAGTGCAACCACACATGGCATGAACTAAATGACTAAAAACAGAATTTTACATTGACACTTTAAAAGCAACAACTAAACATGCATAAATACCTGTAAAAATTGAATTGATTTTATAAACAATTGAATATTAATTGCCACTTCCTATGTAAATACGGGGTTTACATACCATTTCTTGGGCATTACGGTTCGAACACTCGAACACCTATACGGATTCTCCTGCACAGTGGCAGATATGTAAATAGGGGTTAGATTGTACAATCATGATGTGTAGAACATGAACTCTAGAGAATTAAGTTGGTTGTCTCAAGGATTAAGTTGAAATTAATGAGATTGAGCCACATCTTGACGTGGATGTGGTTTCGGAGTATTTTTCTGTGCCTTTGATTTATTGCTTAAATCAGGATTTTCAAAATTTTGATGAAAACGACGAGGAAGAAATTCCTCCGGCAGATAATCAAACAGATATTCCTACAGTGAATAGATAGAGATTCAAAACCACATATTTTCACATAATGGTGCACAAAATCATATCAAAACACATAATCTCAATTATGTGTATCCATTGTGACGTATGAAGTATCTAATATGAGTTGTTATCTCAATTGAAATGGAAGTACGGTTGATATGAGATGTAATCTCATTCAAATTGTTAAAAAATCATTACCTAAACTAGCTGATGTCAAAAATCCATATCAAACAAGACTTCATTTTTGCTGAACTCATTCCATTTCTAATTTTGTACTGCCTTCCTGAGCATAACCAAACTTAATAGAGCGACCTTCGGTCCAATTCATGACAGCTGTGTTAAAACAATAAAATGACCATTTGGTCCATCATATAACAAATAATTTAATTGGAGAAAAAATTATTTGAAAAAAAAATTAATTAAAAAAAGATTATTTGAAAAAAAATTTAATTGGGCGTTTCGAGAGCGAAAATTCAAAACAGCCCCCGAACTACTGCGTGGCTCTCATGGGCAGCTTCCCCATGCCAAATAGGACTTTTGACAACTGACAGAATGAACTCACTTATGAGTCAATGTCAGAAAAGAAAATTTCAACCTGATAGAATACACATTTTGAGGTGGTCACACTTATGAGTCTACTCAACCTGATGAATTTATAAAAACTAAATTGCCAAGTCAAGGATACACCTTTTCATAACAAAATTTCAATTCAAGGATATAGTTCATCATCATCTAAACATCCCAAAATGAGACTACAACTCATTTACTCTTAGGCATGCATTGAACACTGTAAATGAACTAAAAGGCTAAGAAAGTGGCCTAAGAGAAATAAACAATTAAGAATGGATTGAATTGCTTGTCACCCAATATTAATATTTCAGTTTTATTATTTATATTACCATGGAATAATTTCAATATTGAATTTATATTCTTTACTTTTTAGGAAATTCAACATTGGAATCGGTGGGCTAGAGGGTCCTTTTCCCTCCATATCTTTGCCGACAAAGAGTGGAGCCTTGTGATAGGTTCTTCGTTCCCTTCCGGTTTGTGCCCGATAAAGTATGACCTGAGGAGCACGGGGTTTACATACCATTTCTTGCGCATTACGGTTCGATCACTCGAACACCTATACGGATTCTCCTGCACAGTGGCAGATATGTCGATGTGCAAGCCATGTTCGATCTCGAACAGGGCAAGAGGACTTTACCCTCTTTGCCCGATCCGGATGTTAAGCCACCATACCCTATCGAGATATTGAGTTATAACTCAACCTCATTTCCAATCCCATAACCATTTTCAATACATCTATTTGAAAGCCCCTCTTTTGATTTCAAACCAAAACCCTAGGTTTGTTCAAAATCCTTAGTTAGTTTTTTTGCTTTGGGGCTTTTCTTAGTCTCGTTTGATTTGGTGTTTTTTTTACTTTTTTTAATTTTTGTGAGAAAAAAAATGTAATGATTTGACCTTTTTTAGTTAGTTTTTTTGCTTTGGGGCTTTTCTTAGTCTCGTTTGATTTTTATCTTTATCTATAGGTCATGAAACAAATTTTCATAAATTATTTATGAATTTTTATATGTTTATTTATAATGAAATTAATTAAAGTACGAAATGAAGGGGAAAAAAAGAGAGACTAATTTTGTTTTTCTAGCTTGTGAGCTGTAGTGTATTGAGTCCACTAGTATGCATTACTTGGACTATTTCAATGATTTGGCATCATTTGTTATGTGATTTCAGTCCATGTTTCATTCGGCGATGCCACAAATGTCAGATCCAAACAAACCGCATGAACATTCTGCCGTCGAAGCTGTACAATAAGACTTCATCGTGGCCGTTTTCAGTCTGGGGGGATTCAGTTGATTGGCTTGACACACTGTGTCTTTCATTTTTTATTAGCTATTCCAGCTAGGATTATGTGGAACCTTAATATTAGACTATATTTGAATGATAATAATCTTGAGATTGTTATGCTCATTCGTTGCATTGTTATGCACATCTATCTAGCGTTGTTATGCTCATTCGTTGCATTGTTATGCAGAGTATTTCATATGGGGCCAATTTGTGCGGAAACAATATATATACAAATCTAATTAGTCCATAAGAGCAGTGCATAAGTTAAATGGAATGGCATACATAATCTTGCAATATATATATATATATATATATATGTGTGTGTGTGTATATACACCTTGAGGGATGTGCCTAGGACCAAAATTAATATAAAAAAAAAAATTTGCCCATTGTTGAAGGGCTCATTGCTGTTTGAAGCTTTAATTTATCACTTGCCTTTATATCTCTCTTTTGGCCATATTTTTGCATGATTTGTTAGCCTCTATTGGACCCTTGGGTTTCTGGGAGTCCTATTGGAAAAGCACTTGATCAATGATGTTTCTAACCGGAACTCTAGCAACGCCACGGGACTATCATTATCCGGAAATGAAAGCGAACTCGACAAAGTGATGGTTAATTTGCTCCCTTAAATCATAGGCCTCAGGTTTCGACCAGCTTGTCCAGTCAGAAGCCTTTTGCCAGCCCGGCGGGTTTCCTGTCTGGTTTGCCCGGCGGCTGGAGATGCCAGGGCGACCACGGGGCCGCTTGATTGGCCGGCAACTGGGGAATGTACAAATGATTGGTAGACTAGTAGATGCCAACCTAGTCGGGATGCAATTGACCTATAGTGATGTAATTGCTCTACCATCATCAATAATCTATTCATTTCGAAAGAAAAAAATTACACATCAAACCCCATCTTAGTGATATTTTTAGAAACAAGTGATCCCCTACCTCAAACGATAAAGGCCTTCTCCTCCTATGGTCGGCATAGCTCTTATGGCGATCATTCATTTTTCTAACTATTTTATTTTTTTTGGCTTGCCTCGCTTGAGTACTAGGCGAGCATTTCTTGTTTTAGCATATTGCATGTGTGTTAGTGCCGTTATCTGATATGATCTCATTCGGAACCCTATATCGGCAGATAATGTTGTTTCTGATAAACTTAGCCATATGTGACACCTTCAGCACTGCATAGAACTGAAGTATTCAGATAGAGTCGTCTAAAATTAGGCTTTTGATACAATGGGGGCATTTGGATTGCTCATGGAGAGTTTACATTTTAAATTTCATTCGGTGCGAGCCGGCCGGATAAAGATGTGGGAAACTGTGTTGAGAACAATCTATCTTGAATCTGCCAGCATGTCACCCGAATTTTTAGACCATTTTATACTCAGAATTTCGAGATGATTTCTTCTACAAAGTGTTCGAACCGTAATGCGCAAGAAATGGTATGTAAACCCCGTATTTACATATCTGCCACTGTGCAGGACAATCCTTATAGGTGTTTGAGTGTTCGAACACACCTATACGGATTCTCCTGCACAGTGGCAGATATGTAAATACAGGATTTACATACCATTTCTTGCGCATTACGGTTCTTGTGGATCGTGCTGGTGTTTTAGTGCAGCTGGTGCGTTGGAAGGAGCTCATTTTCTGTCTACTGGAGAGCTTGTGAGCCTTAGTGAACAATAGCTCGTGGAAGATTAATGCGTTTGAACCATGAAAAGCATCTCAATCCAAAGAGCCGGGTTTAGTATTTTTATTTTTTCAAGGGTATATTACCCTTACGCCCCTAAGGTATGATGAAAACTACCAATGTTTGTGGTGTGTGTTAAAGTCAAATTGTGATAAAATTATAAATTGAAAATTTATTGTGTGTGCACCAGTAAACAAAAATTAACAAAATAGGCTATTTTAGTCATAACAAACAAAACATCACATCCAACTCATAATCATTACACTCTTCTCTCACAAAAAAAGCCAAAAAAGTCAAAAAGCCAAAAAGCTCTTCTCAAACCAAGCTTTTTAGCCCAGGCTAAAATAGCCAAAAAAGCCAAAAGCCGAGGCAACTTTGGTGATGACGGACACGTGGCCTTTGGCACCGAGTCAGGGTTTCCTAAATTCCCCCATAAAAAATATTTAGGTGGCGACTCTGTATCTCCATGGCTCAACATTGACTATACCGAGATCCATTATCTCTTGGCTTTCTGTTTGACATTGATGATCTGCCAAAAAGTTAGCCAAAACCTGTCCTTTTACTGTGAGAATTCCATAATTTTCTTACATCCTTTCTGCACGAAGTGTAGTTTCACTCGAGTTTACTTGCTTACCTAGCATTCGCTTAAAATGTTGCATTTATTTCGCATAATTGCTTCATTACAGCGTTGAAGATCCCTATTTGACGAGGCCCAGTTACGGGAAGCTTTTCACCGACCTACCTGTTATGTTTTATGTATTATTGAAGGCGGTAGTTGGTTTCACTGAGAAAAAGATACAGAATTTCCATATCAGCAAGTGCTGAAATCAGATATATAATTATGAAGAAAACAATCTCCAGAAATAGCAATTAAGGATCTGCAATGTTGAAGTTGTTTTCTCTGTTTTCTCTTCCCAAAGGGAGGGAGAGGTCTCATAGACCATCTCTCAGTGGCCGTAGGTTACGTTTCGTGGTCGTAGGCCATTTTTTCCCCCGTATTTACATATCTGCCACTGTGCAGGAGAATCCGAATAGGTATTCGAGTGTTCGAACCGTATTGCGCAAGAAATGGTATGTAAACCCCGTATTTACAAAAGGTGCGTCAATATATATGAACTATTTGATAATTTTTTAATATATTGTTTGATAATTTTTTGTATATTGTTTGTTCCCATGCTTATTGTTTAAACAATTTCTCAAAATCATGTACATTTAGAATGTATTTAGTATGCAACAATGCTCAGTGCAAATGGATGAGAAATTACATATCGGCCATCATGCAAGTGGGTTTGAATAAGTGTCCCTCTGTTCGAACCATAATGCACGAGAAATGGCAAGTAAACACCTCAGTTACTTTCCTATCCCTGACACATTGTGGGAAGTACTTTTCAAAGAAGGACTCCTTGAACTGAGCCCAAGTCATAACAGTATTTCTATCTCTATATCTCCCTCTCGTGTGCGTGTTTAAGTGCATTTGTGTCTTACTATTGCACATAAACACATAGTGTTTCACCTATAAACTATGAGGCAAAGTGGCAAAGTACATACCTGTTGTACGGAGGAGTCCCGGACGTATCTGTGCTCTTCCTCCAGTGGATCAACTGGAACATGATAGGCTGCCGGAATCTTCTCCTTCTATTACAGGTTAGCCAGGTGTCATCTATTCTGCCAATACTCTCCAGTTGAATAAAGTATGGGATACACGATTGATTTTTGAGAATCACTACAAGAAAAAACACCTTTAGTGACCACCTATTTTTAGTTGGTCACAAAAAGTATAGTAATCTGCCACCAAAATTTATTTTGGTCACGGATGATGGTGTTTTAGTGACCAACATTTTTTTGGTGGCTAATAGTTAAGTATTTGTGACCAAATAGAAAATGTGGTCGCCAAACGTGATGGCGGGAGCGCGAAAAAAAAAGGCGGGACATCAAATCTTTTGGCTACCAGCAGATGTTGGTCGCGAAAAGGAAATAAACTACGTGGTTTGGAAAAAAATTAAATAAAAAATGTTTCCTGAGAGCCTTGATCTTCCCTCATTGTTGCCCTCTTCCTTAATAAAAAAAAGTTTCCTATTTCCTTGATCCTCCGATCGGTTCATCAAGCCCTACCCACCATCTCCTCACTTCGTCCCTTGGGTTTGCCGCTCTTCATCTTCGCCTCCGCCTTGTACTTACCAGGTTAGTGTCTCTCTCTCTCAATCTCTCTCTCTGTTCATGTATATATATATATATATATAATCGATCGATTTATGGTCCCCTGTGTTCCTGTTTTTCATCGTTGCAACTCCATCTTTGGTTTTTTTAACAATTCCACTTCGGTCAATTCTGAAAATCCCAAAAAATTGTGCATAATTATACATTGGTAAAAGAAAAACATTTTCAAAATTCATTTGGGGTCAATTGATCACACTCACCTCCTTGTAGCTCCACCCATGTCTATATGTAGTCTCTTTATTATCATATTATTATTTTTGGTTACTTTATGTGGTTTACAAGCAGATTAATGCTTTTACACATCCTTTAATTAGTCATATAAATATGGTAATCGTGGATGCCTGTAAGTTGCAAAATTTTCTTTTGTTGCTAAGTATTGTTTTAAACCTAGTCTGTTTATTTGTCAGCCTTAAAGGAGGCTTGTAATTGATGGTCAATCTGGTCCAGTTGAATATTCTAATGGAATTCTATTACTACTATGAGTACACAAAAGGAATTATCCACATTTTCTGCTAAATTTTGCCTTAAGTTCTTTTGAATGTATCCACATGGTCAATCTTGTAATTGTTACATTAATAGTGTTATGTAGTTGACAAGATATTATGGAAATTTTTAATAGAAAGCAACCGTAGTCTTTTTGGTCCAGTGTTAAGGCTTGAGTCAGATCTTTTGAATGTATGATAAATTCATTATCAATCACTATTCATTGACTCATAGATTAAGATAGGACTGTATTTCATTTCCAACTTGCCCATAACCTTATTTAAAATAAAAAATAAATAAATAAATTTGCCCATATCTTAGTCCCATTTTCTCCCTTGGAAGGGGTGTGGTGTTGAGTTGGTATTGCAACAATTCAAGTAAGGCAAATTGTGAGTTTATATATATCTAAGTTTTGGGAGTTTTCAAAATTAGTTTTACTTATTTTTTAAGAAAATTTATATCGCCTTACTTATGAATCTTATATTGGAAACTGAGAGAAAATTGAAAGGTTTAATAAAATGTCTATCCATACGGAGCTATGGCTTTAAAGTATGAGCATGGCACTATAATAGGGCAGTGTATAGTGGAAATCACTTCCAATCTTAAAGATGTGATAAGTGGCTCGATCAAATGGTGAAGTGATGGTTGATTTGTAAAAGGTGTGATTTCAAAATTTTGAATAATAAAACCATGAAAGGTTCTTCTTTCTTATGCAATACCCAATGCAGAGCAAAATGAAATATCTGTCCTATTATATGCTTTTTATTTTACATTGTTGTATTAAACATTTTTACGTGACAATTCCTTCAAATAAAAGTTGTTGTACTAATAAGAGCAATTCTATAGACCACTAATTTGTCATCACTAATCCCACCACTAATGAGGTGACAATTGAAAAAAAAAAAACAAGGCACAAACATTGTGCCTTATTTATTTTTATTTTTTTTTCATTTCAATTGCCACCTTACTAGTGGTGGGATTAGTGATAGCAAATTAGTGGTCTATAGCATTGCTCACGAACACATTGTGGTAGTGGGTGAGACCCACTGCCACATCATTAGAGCCACCGCTAATTAGTTGTCTAAAACATTTCTCATTTTGTTAGACAAACTTCAACATCACACTTGAACCATCATGTGACCATTTTTAGTGAGAGCAAGAGACTCAAATTCACATGTTCATAATAATGCAAGGATTGAACATAGAGTACATATACCCACTTTCTTGCAATGTCTATTTGGAAGAAGCCATTGAAGGGTGAAAAGAAAGTGCACAAATGGTCCCCGAAATTTCCTGATATGGAGAACCAGAGGCAGCTCGAAATGCAAATCGCAAGCTTCTGTGAAGTGTCTTTAAAAAAAAGAAAGAAACATTTAAGGGACTGTTTGTTGTACATGGATTTTAATTTCTCACTGGAGCACTGCAAATATCATCAATGGTGCTTGAATGAATAATAATGCATAGTCTCTGTCCTTGTTTTTTGGATTGTTTCAATTTGGCTTTTGGCCCTTTTTTCTTCTTAGAAATAGAAATAGTATATGGTTTATTTGCTATAAGAATTGTAAGTACTGACCTTGCACATGTAAGTATTTTGAAGGAAAATCTACTATACATACCAAATAATGAATTCAAGCTATTAATCATAGTCACATAGGGACATAAGACCAAACCATTTTGGCCGTAATTGAAAATATCACAATGAGGCAGTAACACCACTTCAAGACATAATCAATTATCACAATGGATTGTAATTAATTTTGATTTGACAATTTATTTGTTTCACTACCATAATTGACCTGTAATTAAATATTAGAATAGTTTATAACTAATGTTAATTTAGACCAAGACTTGCATATGATATAAAATAAAATAAAATAAAAAGAATGTAATTATAGCATCACTCTTGATTGAATACAAGGTCTATGCTAAGAAGTATTTTAGGGGTCAAAGTGTGAGAGTAGGTTCATGTTATTTGGCCATATAGCTAAGACAAAATGTAGCATCTAGTCAACCTCAAATGTGCATTGATTTTTAAGAATTTTTAATATTTTTTGGGAGTAAACTTAACTTTAATTGCTTCTGTAAAGAAATGAACTATACTTTAATGACCTTTGTAATATGTTACTGACCCTTTATTTGTCTTTAATTTTGTCTTTAATTTTGTCCTATCTTAATGTATGAAATACAGTCCTATCTTAATCTATGAGTCAATGAATAGTGATTGGTCCAGTGTACTTGAACTTTTAGATTTAGCAAGACGCAATGCCATGGAAATTTATTGGTCATGCTTTATTCTCATTAATCATGGACATCTTCATTATCATTATTTAAAATTATTGTTTCTAAAAAGTTTGTTATTAACTTATTACAAAGCTCTTGACCAGGCTGCATGTTTTAGATAGTTTAGTATATATAGATAATCTAAAATGAATAAATTAAACTTAATATGGGCATGGTTTTTTTTTTTAAATTGCATAAATTAAGCCTTGAGACTGACAAACATGGGTTGTTTATCCATCCTTCTAGGGAAGTTTTAACTGAGTCCATTCTCAATCTTGTTTCATCGAATGCTCTCTGCAATTTGTCAACTCACTGCCCTCATTTCTATTTCTAGTGAAGAATCCATATCTATGTCTATGTCTATATCTATATCTCTATCATTTGAGTTTCATACATACTTTCTGATTTATTTATTTTTAATATCTATCATTTGATTTTCATACATAGACTTTTAACAATTTAATAATTAGATGTTTTTAATTTATTTAACTTATTCTTACCTCCTATGTTGTAAAAAAAATTATCACTTCGATAATTTCTTTAAAAAAAAAAAACAAATAATCCTATAAATTGTACACAACAAATAATTTATTTGACAAATCTATAAGATGAAGATATGGTTCATTGAATATATCTGTACACTTTATTAAAAAGCATTCCCACCATTCCTTTCTTATGTATATATTGGATATTCTCTTTTCTCTCTCCCTATTGGATATCCATAGTGTTGGTCCTAGGTGATCTATTCTCTTTTCTCTATTCTCTTTTTTCTTTTCAAATAATCCATATCTATTCTCTTTTCTCTTTTCAGTTAATACAATTTGGTTCTTTGTGCTGTAGCAGCAGCTTCATGCTGCAGTAGCAACTTCCTGTTGGTTCTTAATATTTTTTTTCTTCTTTTCTTGGCAGCAGCATTAGTGTTCAATATTATGCTTATTGAATACTAAAACAACCATAATGGAATCAATAACTATTATAGTTGAATAATATAGGAAGGAATGTGAGATTTGATGCTTGCCTAAAGCGTATAAATAACTTTTTCACCTTATAACAAAATTAACCTCCAAAATAGGAATAAAATTCATTTTTAGTTAATTGGTTTTTGCTTTATTCACCTAACATAATCTTCACTTTGTAGGTCACCAAATATGGACAAGAGTTGGATGTCAATTAGGAATAGATTGAGTTCGGAGTATAGAGAAGGGGTTAAGTCATTTCTCCAATTTGCAATGACAAATGTTGGCGTAGATAATAGAATTCGTTGTCCGTGTATGGATTGCCTAAATTTTGAACATCATACCTTTAAGGATGTGGAATATCATTTGATCCGAAAAGGGATATCACTTTCATACAAGACTTGGGTGCACCATGGGGAAACTGTTTCTGTCAATCAACCTCGTGTGTGGAATAATGACAATGACATTGAAGGTGTTGGTGATGAAGGGACAACCAATGAATGCCTTCACGTGGAAGATGAATTGTATGATATGTTAAATGACTATCACATGGCGCATATTTTTGATGATGATGAAGAGGGTGAGCAGAATGATAATGAGCAAAGAGAAGATGGACGAAACTTTGATAAATTGTTAGAGGATGCTCGTCGTCCATTATACCTTGGCTGTCAGAAGTTTACTTTGTTATCATTTGTCATTAAGATGCTTCATATAAAAGTTTTAAACAAGTGGAGCAATAAGTCTTTTGACATGTTGTTAGGCGTATTGAAAGACCTTTTACCAGAAAGTGATCAAAAGGTTCCATGGACCCTTTATGAAGCGAAGAAATTTTTACGTGATTTGGGTTTAGGATATGTGCCTATTCATGCATGTAAGTATGATTGTGCTCTTTTTTGGAAGGAAAATGCAAATTTAGAAAATTGTTCGATTTGTAAGGAGCCTAGATACAAAATGAATGATGGCAAAGGTAAGAAGATACCTCATAAAATTTTGAGATATTTTCCGTTGACACCAAGGTTGCAAAGATTATACATGTCGAGAAAAACAGCTGGAGATATGCGATGGCATAAAGAAAAACGTGTTGATGATGGCATCTTAAGGCATCCAGCCGATGGTGAGGCGTGGAAGGATTTTGATAGGCAACATGTTGTGTTTGCCCAAGAACCACGTAATGTGAGGTTAGGGTTGGCCACCGATGGTTTCAACCCTTTTGGAAATTTGAGCAACTCATATAGTATGTGGCCTGTGGTAGTTATGCCTTATAACCTACCACCGTGGAAGTGTATGAAGCAACCATTTTCCATGATGTCATTGCTTATTCCTGGACCGCAAGCACCCGGGAGAGATATTGATGTTTACTTGAGGCCATTAATTGACGAGTTGAAGGAGTTATGGGAAGATGGTGTAGTTACTTATGATGCCTCAACTGGGGCAAGTTTCCGAATGCATGCAACTGTTATGTGGACTATTAATGACTTCCCTGCATATGGTAACTTGTCAGGGTGGAGTACAAAAGGATATTTGGCTTGTCCCAATTGTAATGAGAATGCATCATCACAACGGTTAAGAAGTAAGATAGGATACACTGGTGCTCGCCGATACTTACCTGAAGACCATCCTTGGCGAAGAAGTAAGCTGTTTAATGGTAAGGCAGATGATCGAGCAAGACCTTCGGAGTTGTCAGGAGAACAAATTTTAAATCAATTGGATTCAGGAACATTTAAACCATTTGGGAAGCATCCAAGCAACCAAAAAAGAAAAAGGGATGAAAATACCGTCCTGAATTGGACAAAGAAAAGCATATTTTTCGAATTGCCTTACTGGAAGACACTCAAGTTACGACATAACCTCGATGTCATGCACATAGAAAAGAACATATGTGATAATTTAATTGGGACTTTGTTGAGCATTGATGGGAAGAACAAGGATACGGAAAAAGCACGCATGGATTTAAAGGATATGAAAATTAGGAAGGATTTGCACTTAAAGAGGCGCGCGGATGGGTCCTTTGAAAAGCCCATTGCATTGTTCACATTGTCCCTAAAGGAAAGACAAGGTTTTTGCGAGTTCTTAAAATCGATTAGGTATCCTGATGGGTATGCAGCAAACATCTCTATGTGTGTGAGCACAAAGGGCGGCAAGTTATCCGGTTTGAAAAGCCATGATTGCCATGTCCTTATACAACGACTTCTTCCTATTGGAATGCGTGGGTATCTTAACAAGGACATTTCTATTGCATTGTTTGAGTTGGGAAATTACTTTCAACAGTTATGTTCAAAAACAGTGAGGGTGAATGATTTGGAAAAATTACAAGAGAGCATAGTACTCATACTTTGCAAGCTAGAAAAAATTTTTCCACCTGCATTCTTTGATGTGATGGTTCACTTAGCTATTCACTTGCCTCGCGAAGCCATTCTTGGAGGACCAGTGCAATATCGATGGATGTACCCTATCGAAAGGTATTTTTATGCTCTTTTATGTGAAATTATATTTTTTTTAATATTATAGTATACCCATATATATGGTTTACATAATAATTTCATATTATTTGTTGAAGATTACTCGGGATTTTGAAAGGGTATGTAGCAAATCGAGCTCACCCAGAAGGTTCAATTGCAGAAGCTTACATTGTCAAAGAATGCCTAACTTTTTGCTCTATGTATCTTGGTGGGATTGAAACCGTATTTAACAGAGAGGAAAGAAATGAAGATGGTGGTGATGTTGGCTCAGGGCATTCAGTTTTTTCACAAAAAGTCCGTACTTTTGGGCTAACTCAAAGGGCAGTTGACGTGTCTGAGAATGAAAGAAAAGTGGCTCATTGGTTTATCTTGTATAATAGTCCTGAAATTGATGAATATCTAGAGTATGTTCTCATTTAGTTAAGTCTATGCAAAATGCTTTTCATTATGATCACACTCAAGTACTAATTATTCACATTTGATTTTTCAAGTAGAGAACACAAGAATCAGTTACAAAATGCAAATGTACATGACATTACAAGACAACAACAAGAAGAATTTCCTAGGTGGTTCAAAGAGCGGGTAATATATAAGATACTTAGATAATATGTAACCTCTCATCATAAACATAATTCACTGTTCGTAGATTGATATTAACATCATGCATCCTTGTCACATGTTCATGTAGATAAATCAATTACGAGCTGAAGGATCATCGGAAGCAACTGATGAGTTGTGGTCATTAGCTAATGGTCCTAGTCCAATAGTGAATATTTATTCAGGTTGTATTTGTAATGGCATTCGATTCCACACGAAAGAGCGAGACAACCGTCGTAAAAGTCAAAATAGTGGGTTGGTTGTTCAAGGGGATCATCATGGTATGTCAATTGATTTCTATGGTCAGTTGAATAAAGTTTGGGAAATGACATACATGTTCGGGCATCGAGTTGTGTTGTTTCAATGCGAATGGTTTAACACTGGTAGCAACAGAACATTTCGCACTGAAACACATTTGACAACCATTGATGTAAGAAGCCGTTGGTATCAAAATGACCCATTTGTCTTGCCAAGTCAGGTGCAACAAGTTTTTTATGTCAATGATACCAAATTAGGTGAACATTGGAAAGTCGTAGAGCGATTTCAACGTCGAGGAATATGGAATGTGCCGGAGCTTGAGGATGTAGATCCCGATGCTAATGAATTGCCTATTCCGAATGATGTGTTCCAGCAGGACGAGACCACTGAAATTGTCCAAATCAGCATTGCAGATTCCATTAGCAACACTTTACGTAGGACTGATATTGCACCTGATATTATTCCAAGTCAAGTGGTTCTGCAATCTAGTACAAGTGTACATGTAGAGGGTCCAAACAGAGATGATTTTATCTGTGATGATAATGATCAACATTCAAATGATCCTACTGATGATGAAGATGAATTTCATAGTCATAGTAACTCGGATACAGATGATGATATAGAGCCTTGATTGTAATATCCTTTATTTTTTGCATTATCAAGTCATTTTCATTGTAATGCTCTTGATTGTAATGGCATGGCCTTGTTAATGAAGACATGTTTAGTTACAACAAGTCTGGAATGTTGTACCTATTGCTTCATTGTGGTCCATTTGGAAACATTGGAATCTGTCTGAATCTGTTTGAAGCTGTGTTTGTTCTACTGTCTCCTCTGTGTGCTGCTGCTGAAGTGCTCTATGTTTTTTTTTCTCTTCTGTTTGGTGATGCTGCTGAATCTGTCTGAATCTGTCTGAATCTGTGTATTAATCTGAATCTGCTGAATCTGTTTTGAATCTGCTGGTTTAATGCTGAAATGCGGCTGCTGCTTGAATCTGCTGCTTGAATCTGGTTTAATGCTGAATCTGTCTGAATCTGTGTATTAATCTGTTTTGATTAATCTGTGTATTAATCATAAATTGTCAATTAATCTGTTTTGATTAATCTGTGTATTAATCTGCTTGAATCTGGTTTAATGCTGAATCTGAATCTGTCTGAATCTGTGTATTAATCTGTTTTGATTAATCTGTGTATTAATCATAAATTGTCATGCATTTTAAATTTTTACTTTTGGTTGCTTACAATTCATTTGTTAGATACAAAGACTACACAGATGCCACCTGGGCAAGCCACTAAGAGGAGGTCGACGACCTCAATGTCAGAAGCAAACCTGGTTGAGCTCCCACCTGCATCTCCTGTGGATGCATTTGCAAGTCTATCTCCTGTGGATGCCTCTCCATCTTCGCAAACAGTTGATATTGGTAAGTGTTACTACATGTTACTACATGCTTACTCTTTCCTGTAAATATATGGGCTGCCCATACTATACTCTGTGCCACATCACATGATAATATGCAACCTTACCATTCCACCCTTAGGAGTTCTAATCTGTTCCCTACCCTCACATTTTTTTAATTAATTATTTATTTTTTCTGTTCTTTCTGTTCTTATTTCCTCTAGTCATTTTCTTTGATCTCTACAAAGGGAAATAATAAATTCATGGTATCAATTTGATCCTCTTTAGGTTGCTTGTGATGTTCACAATCTCTGCGATCTCTGAAGTAGGCAACTCTGTATTTTGGCAATACATTTGCAATGATGTTCTCCATTTGCTAAGATTGAATTGTATTGATCTCTTGGGCAGTGTCAAAGCATTCTGCAAATTCAATATGATAATTATCTTTTGCTGTCAGTCAAATGACTTTTTCACTACTGGTTTTAAGAAAGAAGCCAATCAGACTTGGTTGTGTCTATAGCTTTTCCCCTCTCTTTCTATTACTTTTTGAGTGACATTGCTCCTCCATATGCCCTAAGGTTTTACCTTTGCTGCAGGCAAAGGGCTTCGACTAGTAGTTATTTTTCTAACAGTGGATTGAAAACTATGTTAGGTTATTTATCAAGCACTTCAATGGATTCAAAGCACTGTTAGGTATATGTATCATATTATTCGAAGCAGTTGCAGCAGAATTTGAAGCATTCTGATACATTGGAGTTAGGCTTTCCTTTTCTTCTTCTTTTTGGTTAAAGAGCTTTCACCCTGATATTTGAGGCATTTTTTTTATCCGTGTGATTTGAGATTTGAGGTCTCAGAAGGGAATTCGTGTTTAAACCAACTCTCTGGAGCTCAGACTGCACTGGAAAAGTTCAAGATTGGTCTGTCAGTTGTGGTCATTATGAGCTTCAGAGATGAAATTTAACTGAGGTTAACGAAGTCTTAAGCAGTAAAAACTTAAGGTTGAGTTAGTTATCTCAGGAGCTTGCTTCTCATCTTCATTCGATGGACCAATTGTTCACCCATGTCAATTATAGGATCAGTGAACTTCAAGGCATGATAGTTAACTCTGCATCTAAGCTTTTGTAAATCTGTGTCCAACCTATTTGAAAGTCTGTAATCAAATTTGTTGAGCTGAACAGCCTTCATAAGAATGAAAACCATAAAGTATTAGTTTTACAATATAGTAAATCATTCAAGGCCAAATCTAGAGGATAAAAACATAACTGTGCAACTCAACAAAACCTTATCCCAAGATTCCCAACTACCAGGGGTTATTGACATGATTTCTGATCTAATGCTTTCATCAGAATTGGACGTAAGTTTCCCCATAGTTGATATTTATGCCATCTAATTAATGTTTTCTAATAGTTGGTCAAAGTGTAGAAGAAACCAAGTTGATTGACAAATGTCTATATTTAAAGTTATTATTGTGGGAGCACAGTATAAATAAATCTTAATCTTTGATTACAAATTCTACAAATTCTAGACATTTTTTTTTAGTTTATTTTTTTGGATTCTTAGAATTACTGTTTTTCCTACCCTTATCTTGTAAAGCTTAAGAGAAGAAATATATAGAGAAAAATAAGTATTTGATTCAATCAAACAAATAAACATATTACCAGAATTTGAGCAGTTGCCATTGAGCAAAACCTCTCCCTCCTTCCCTCTGCCCTCTATAAAGTGGTATTGTTGGTTACAATTGAAGTGGTCTTTGGTAATGCTCAAAGCGATATTGGTTACGATCTAATATCATTACGATCAATTACAGTGTTTTTTTTAAGATTCAATTGTAAGTTTCAGCTCCTTTCTCTGTAAGTTTCAGCCTCAATTATTTGTGTGCAAATACAATTGACCCAACTGTGTTGTGTTTCCAAGATCGGCTGGAATTTCCCCTGAAATTCTATTATCAAACTGGCAAAGATCCTCCAATCTTTCGAGTTTGCCAATACCCACTGGAATTTCTCCTGTGATTGAGTTCATGGAGATTACCAACCATGTCAGGCCAATTAAATTCTTTATTCCTTCAGGGATGGATCCTCATATCTGGTTTGCTCCTGCAATCAGCTGTTGAAGAGTAGTTGAAAAATTAGCAATCAAAGTTGGTAATTCACCTTTGAACCTGTTAAGGCCTATGTCCAGTTCCTGGAGGTTGCTGCAGTTAGTTAAAGAAGTTAAGAAGCTAAATCTTGCTGCAGTTAGGCCAGAAAAATTAGCCAATAGAACAGAGCATCTACATGTTCCTAATGTTGAAATAATTTTACCATTCTATGCAGTCGAGGCTGATATAGTCAGGATTACAGGCATGTTCAGTCATCTTATCTTAGACATAGTAATCTTATAATCATGAACATGACATAATAGCAAGCTTGAATAAAGGCATATACATTCCATGATGCTTTAAACTTGAGAGTTCTTAAAATCTACAGCAACCTATATAGCAGCAGCAGCAGCAACCTATGTACATTATATGACCCATAGTAATCTTCATTCACATATGCTATTTAAAGAGAGTTCTTAAAATCTGCTCTATATATACAGCAACAGAAGTTTATTTAGCAGCAGCCTATAATAGTGTTTCATTTTGTGTTTATAATATAGGTCCATCTGCAAAGCGAGTACGAGGTCCAACTAGGGGTAAGAACAGTAGTAGACTCATGAGCCAACATGGTGGGAAGAAGCTTTTTGTTGGAGTTTCTATTGAGAGGAGGACATTTGTGGGGCTTAATGCCACCAAGGCCGCTAACGAATTGGGGGCACAAATTCGATTGCAAGCCCCATTGCAAGGAACAAAAAATTGGGAGGACGTTCCACCAGTCATTCGAGCAGCTATTGTACAATCCTTGCGGGTAATTTAATTTTTATAGTTGTTGAGATTGAAGTAATTAATATATAAGATGTTTAATTTTCATTTTATGTTTAATTGGGACAGGATAAGTTTGAGATTGAAGGATATGATGAGAGTCCACTTCCACAAGAAATCATTGACACAAAGGCCACACATTTGTTTAATGGCTGGCGATATCATATGCATGAACATTACAAAGAGTTGGTGAAAGAAGGTACAGATCCTTATAGTAAACCATTTGTTGGGGTGAGCGAAGAAGATTGGAGATACATGATTGATGAAGTGTTTCTTGGTGACACACACAAGGTAATTAACTTAACAGTCATGGATGTTTCTTTTAATTGCACTACAATGAATAACTCAAAGGTCCCAAGTTTCTTTGAAATTCAAATAATATACAATTATATATGAGACAGAGTAAGGAAATTGCAGAGATGGAGGGAAAGATATAGGAACCATGCTTGGATATTGATTTTTAAGTTAATATTTCTATTGCATTGTAGAAACGGTCAACAAGAAATATAGCCAATAGGAAAAAGTTACCCTATAATCACACCATGGGTTCAAGGTCATTTTCAGCAGCAATCTCAATTGAGGTAACATATTTTTTGTTTTAAAACTTATAGTTAATGCTGCAATTTTTTTATTAACAATATTACTAAGCTTGCATTTTATATGTTTCATGTAGGGAATTGAAACTGGAAAGGAGCCTCACATTGTAGATTTTTTCAAGACCTCACATTGGAGTAAGAAAAAAAAAGATTGGATTGAACCAGTTTGTGCGGAGTTATATGTAAGTATACCTTCATTATATTTGTTATTCATAGTCCTATATAATGCTTAACTAGTTAGTGTACTTGTAAAATAGGATAACTGCTGATCCTTTTTTTTTTTTTTTTTTTGTTTTCTTTTCTTTTTTTAACACAAACAGGAAAAGATGGACCAACTTCGTGAGAAATCTTCACAGCCTGGAGCAACTCCGCTAACACAGGAGGAAATTACTGTTCAAGTCCTTGGGAAGCGTTCAGGGTATTTGAGAGGTTTCGGGGTTGGTCCAAAGCCGTCTTCTGCATTCAAGTCTACAACTAGGTCATCACAAGCACGTGATGAAGAGGTTAAGGGCCTTAAAGAAGAGGTAGCATCACTGAAAGGGATAATTCAATCATATGAAGGACGCTTTGAGCAGTTTGAACACTTTATGAGACAAATGCAGGGCAATGGTAGTGGATATGACTCTTTTGATGAGTAAGTACTATTGCTTTTGATGGTTTGTGAATACTTCTGGGATTTGTTTCAATTTATCAGCTCATAGATCTGATTTTGACAGTTGATCTATGACTGTCGTGTTGGCATCCATTCATATGATGGTCTAATATTGATTTGATTGGTTTCATAGGTTAATTTCATTCGGATTTAGGTACATAGTTGGATGGTTGAGGGACATAGGTTGAGGTGCCTTATTTTCAGTACATGACTTGGTATTAAATTATTGGATTTAGGTACATAGTTACATAGTTACATAGTTACATAGTTACATTTCTATGACTGTCTTGTTAGCTTGTTTGGTTCAAGAGGCTTTATCTTGTTAAAGGCTACTTTATGTAAAGGTAAAGTTAAGAGGTACTATGTGTATAAAGGAGTAGGTGGTGTTTGCAGATGATGGTGTGTTTTTCTAATATTAGTTAATTGGTTTGTGTTGCTTTGGATTGCTGGTTTGTTTTTTTTTTCTCTGTTGGTTTCTCACTAACTATTGAAGCTTGTGTTGGGGAAAGACATGGCTGAGAATCCTGAATATCCACACACAAATAAATAAATACATTGTATCTCTCCTGAAAATTTGAGAAATTATAATTTACTCTCAATGTTTGGCAAAATTACACTATGTTTTCATAATATTTTGATTCACATTACAGTTGTCCCCACAATGTTGACTTAACAGAATATTCTATTTACAATCTATACATAGATAATAATTCTATTTACATAGTTAGGGATTGAACTAGTGATGGAGGAGATAATACACGAACTGTAAGGATGGTAATAATGTGGTGGTGTTGTGGTTTTTTTTTTTATTTTTTATTTAGAAATGTAAACAAATATATTATTATTAACAACGCTTTCTTCAATTTTTTTTTTTTTTTTTTTTTTATTGCAGGTAGCTAGCTAGAGGCGTAGTCATGCATGTTTATGGATCTGAGTTTGCCGATGCATTAATTCTAAGTTGTGCATATATATATGTGGAGTTTTTGAGATACTTCGCATCGGACAAATATGACATGCATTTGAAATCTTTGATGTTTTGTTAAATATTTTTTGATGTGGTGAATTTATTGTAAGGATGGATGGTTATTTTGGACGTGTAATGTGTTGATATTGACAGGTGGTTGT